>NC_091058.1:200379383-201629383 GCF_000393655.2 Nicotiana sylvestris | reverse complement strand
TTTTCAAAAAAAAAAAATATAAAATATATAGTTTGTCTTGCCATGAAAATGAAAATAAAAAAGAGTCTTATTTTTAAAATGGTTTTTTTTATTATTTATTTGCTTATGAAAATGCAAAAAAAAATAAAAAAATAAAAAGTCTTTCATTATTTGTCGCAAATATATATATATATATATTATTTGTCGCAAATATATATATATATATAAATCCGAAAAGTTTTTTTTTATTTCCAAAAGATATATATATCTTTATTTGTTGCAAAGAATATTTGTCTTGCCAAGAAAATTCAAAATAAAATTCCAAAAGATATGTCTTGCAAAAAATAATATAAATTTCTTTATTTTCCATTGTTGATAAAACAAAAATAAAATAAAAAATCTTTTAAAAAAAAATTCCGAAAATATTTTGGATTCTTCTTTCAAAATTCAAAAAATATTTTTTAGAAGCATTTCTTTTATCAAAAGTAAAATTCCAAAAATATTTTTTTCTTTAGAATAAAAAAAAACAAATGGAAATTCGAAAAAAAAACTTCCTTTTACTTTTGAAATTCTCAAAGTTCAAATCAAAAGAAAAGGAATTTTTACAAGTTTTTCTTTCAAAAAGAAATCAATCAAAAAAAAATATATACTTCCTTTGAGCAGTTCTTTCACAGTTCCAATAAAAAAAAATATTAGTTCATTTACTTATTCACGAGACCCGAACTACGCGGGTTTGATTTTCACCGGATGTGAGATACGTAGGCAACCCTCATCGGGTCCAACCCCCCCATTTTGCTAAAATAGCCAATAAAAAAGAAAAAGAAATAATAATAATAAAAAAAAATATGTCAAATTTTTAAGAGGTCGGGTGATGCTGTTTTATCAAGACATAGCTGAATGTTCCCGAAAGGGACGCCGGAAGGCTGACTTTGCATAAACAGCCACCTTTGGGTCATTTTAGGATTTTGATCCAGTTGACCCACTCAGCCTTAAAAATCCTCGTCCCCGAGGCGCTGAAGGGCCGTGTTTGCAACACCAGGTTTTTTTGTAATTTTGAAAAGAAAAAGAAAAACAAAGAGTCAACAGTCAGGTGAATACCGTTTGAATTTTGTCATAATAAGCCGAGCCAGCTTCGGCCTCGTCTTAAACCGTTCTTGCCGAAATAGCCTTAGAGTATCTTTCAGTTGTCGAAAGGTTATTTTCGTAAAAGAATGGACAAGTTTGTAAAGTGTCAAAATAATCCTCCCCGGCCTCAAAATTCATGTGAAAATTGGAAGGGGCCACATTTGCAAAAATAACTGTTTGGTTGCATTTGTCGAACAGAGAAAGGGAGCTAGCCTTTTGTTTTTGAGTTTATAAATCTCTTGATTAGAATAATGTGGTTTGCCTGAGTTTCAAGTTTGTAGGTCATCTTCAAACCTTTGAAACTCAGTTTGTTCTAATATGAAAATTGAAAAATGTTTACTATTGTTTATATTTTATTGGTCCGAACTACGCAAGGTCTGATTCATGCGGGGACATGATACATAGGCAATCTCCATAAGATTCGACCACCACTAAAAAAAAAGAAAATAATAATAATAATAATAATAATAATAATAATAATAATAATAAAAAGAATAAATAAATAAAGGAAAGTGTGGGAAATTTTCGGAGGGGCACAATTGTATCTCTGATATATGATTGTCTGTCAAATGCCCTAACACTAACGTTGATGGCTTCCCTTTGCTGTGTTCATATATAGAAAAGTGGTTGGTTGTGGTAGCTCTTCCCTGCAAAGCAAAATCAAAGAACAATGGCTCAGAACTGCAGAACCAAGTGGGTCGGTATCGATGACCGACAACAATTGGTCGAACGGAATAACAGGTTGGTAGAGGAAGTGAAAATGCTGAGACAACATGTGACAGATATGTATCAGGCATGGATAACTGGAAAAGCACCACCCCTTCCACCGCCAAGCCTCTTGAACTCTGTCATTTCCCAAGCACCCAACACCATAATGGAAGATCCCCCATACTCTCCATCTCAACCCACTTATGGCAGCTTTCCCAGCTACCCGAGTAGCTCCATCACTCCTCAATGCTTCTCCGCTCCCCAACACCACTTCTTTCCCCGCCATACTTCACTTTCCAGGCACCCTGCTCCACAAAATGCCTACCCACCTACACAAGCCTACCAAAAGCCACCTGGATCAGGTTTCCGGCCCGGTCAACATGCAAGAATGAAGAGGCTGCTGAAACGAGGAAAGACTCTCACCCCCATCGGGGTATCTTATGTCAGTCTGTTTGAAAGGCTAAGGCATGCTGGCTCGATTGAGCCACTCACCGCATGTACTCTAAATCCACTTGCAAGGAGCTTTGATCCGGCAGTGCGATGCGCCTACCACTCCAATGTCATAGGGCACAACATTGAGAGCTGTTATAGTTGGAGAAGGGAAGTAGAGAAAATGATCCGAGAAGGGCGGGTTGTGATTAATAACAGTGACATGGAGCACTCGAACCCCCTCGAGAACTTGCCGACGGAGGTTGATGAGATTGAAGCTGGTAATGGTCTCGGCAGTATTGATGCAAAGCTCAGTGGCTAAAATGCCAATTTTGATAAAGTGGGAGGACGTTTCGTTCCTTGGTCAGCAAGAGAGAAGCTTGTGGTGGCTCATTTTGTTGTCATTTCTGTTGTTCGGATTATTAGGGTTATAAGTCGGATGTTGTCTTGTCCAGTTTGTTTTAGGATTTTGTTCTGGATTGTTTTGTTTGTTTTGTTATTTAAACCATTTCACCGGTAGTCTAATACAAAATCCGGTCTTTTATTATTTCCAGTCATCTTTTTGTTTAGTCCTTTTATCATTTTTGTTCAATGCCGATTCTAGGGACATGACATGCGCACCCAGTTTGGGCCTAGTCTTAAAAGTTAATCATAAAACCCTGAGAAGGTGATCAAAGCATTTAAAGGAAATAAGAACGGTTTGAGATTATTTGGAGCCCGAGTCATGTGGAACTGGGGCAAACACAAAGAAAACCGTTAAATAAAGATTCGCCTAAATTGGCATGAGGGTCGTTCATAATAAAAGAGAATGAGAGTGTCGCCCAACGGTGCTTTAGAAGTGACAAATGAACAAACATATGTTTAACATAATTGTCAAGCCCAGCACCGTCGGAAGAGACTATAAATCTATTGTTTGTTGTGTTGTTTGCATTTGGCATGTTTTGAAGACTGGAATGACGAAGGCATTTTGTTCTGCTACCTAAACACTTTATCCTTCGTTACCCCTTTTTGAGCCTTACTTATTTTTCTTTCATACCCCTCGTTCGGAATCAGTAAAAAACGACTAGAAAACGCGAGCATGGCATGAAAACATGAAAAAAAAACAACAAAACGAAAAAGAAAAGAAAAGAAAAATGGTAACAAAAAAAAACACAAAAGAAAGTCAAATGAAAAAAGAGGAATTGGGAACTACGTTTGACCTGATTCCTCAAAGAGGATACGTAGGCGCTTCACGGCTCGGTCATAGTTTTGAAAAAAATATAAATCAATCAAGTAAAATATCCCCAAGCAAGAAACTGGGGCAAAAGTTGCGTTTGTGGTAAATAAATCTAGTTCCGAAAGTTGTAACTAATAACCCAGAATTAATGCATTTTTGAGCCTTTAATACCCTTTTTTTTCTAGCCCTATCCAAAACCCACATTACGGTCCAAAGAAAGACCTTCTGACCAGTCTTCAAAAGATGCCAAGTCAGACAAATGAGAGTCTTACCGGCGAACATAACATTCTGTTCCACAGCAGAAAGGACTCTAATCTCCAGCAGAGAGAGTCATACCGGCAACACTCCAAATCCCCAGCTGGAAAGTGATACAAATGAGAGAGTCTTATCGGTGAAAACCTTCACAGGCACCATAAGGCGATGAAAGCTGAGAGAAGAACAAAAAATGAGAGAGACTTGATAGTGAAAACCCTTCGGGCACTACAAGTCGAATAAGATTAAGAATCCAATGGGGAATCGCCAATTGAAGATCTTGAAAGATGATTGACGGTAGAGGATAGGCCACATACGCATGTCATGGCCATTAGAGTCGGTATCTGCGTTTGATAGGTTTTTATTTATAGTTTCTTTTGTAAAAGAGTCATCGTTTCCTTTGTCTTTTGTTTTGTATCTTTTATCTTTCTCCTTTCATAAAAAAATTTCCCCAATAGAGTCTGTCCGGTCAGAACAAGTATGAAATGACTTCAAAATATGTCATCAGCTTCCCAATTATACAAAATGAGATCTGACTAGTGCATCCAAATGGTGTAGTCAGCGAGGAACAAGCGTGAGGCCAGTGTCAAGAAAATATCCCCAGCAAAAGGGAATTGACAAAAGGATTGACGAGTGTCAAAAGGGATATCCTTGCCAAAACCAAAGTTATAAACCTCAAGGCCAAAGCCCGTGGGCAAATCAAGGAGAGCAATGAGCATGATTTGGGAAATTCATACTAGGACTAAAAGGTCGGGGAAATGCCAGCTTCCGAGTTATGTCACAAAAGAAGACGGATATCCCCAGCAGGAAGGGATTATCCCCAGCACATAATATCATCCCCAACAAGCTGTGGAACGCAGAGCAAGGAAGGAGAAAGGGAAAAGCCATCCCAGTAGGGGTATCACAACCAATCACCATGTTTTAAACTAACAAATTTTGTTTGATTTGAAACAGGTAAAGGAAATGGCATTGATGCCAGAAATGCATGCCGCAAGGGATATTATCAAACTGGGGCAGAAAATTTTCCTTCCGCTTAGAAAATTTTCTGGAAGTCAGGTACCCATGCGGGAAAGAATAAAGATAACGCCAGTCTCAAGGGAAGTGGTCTTAGAACCAGTGTTGCCCCCAACATAATAAGTTCTATGGAGGAAGTTGTTCCCCAGCAAAGGGATGAAACTTGAGCTCAGTGAAGCACTAGTTCTGAAAGAATCAGAATCCCCCAACAGTGTTATCCTCGACAGCGTTATCCCCAGCTGATAACATTTTACCCCCCAACAGGTAAGTAAATAATTCCCCAACAGTGTTATCCCCAGCAAGTATTCGAGGTAAGACATTTTCAAGTCTTAAGGATATTTTGGGTTCATCCGCCCTCGAATAGGATATTTTGGGTTCATCCGCCCTCGAATAGGATATTTTGGGTTCATCCGCCCTCGAATAGGATATTTTGGGTTCATCCGCCCTCGAATAGGATATTTTGGGTTCATCCGCCCTCGAATAGGATATTTTGGGTTCATCCACCCTCGAATAGGATATTTTGGGTTCATCCGCCCTCGAATAGGATATTTTGGGTTCATCCGCCCTCGAATAGGATATTTTGGGTTCATCCGCCCTCGAATAGGATATTTTGGGTTCATCCGCCCTCGAATAGGATATTTTGGGTTCATCCGCCCTCGAATAGGATATTTTGGGTTCATCCGCCCTCGAATAGGATATTTTGGGTTCATCCGCCCTCGAATAGGATATTTTGGGTTCATCCGCCCTCGAATAGGATATTGTGGGTTCATCCGCCCTCGAATAGGATATTGTGGGTTCATCCGCCCTCGAATAGGATATTTTGGGTTCATCCGCCCTCGAATAGGATATTTTGGGTTCATCCGCCCTCGAATAGGATATTTTGGGTTCATCCGCCCTCGAATAGGATATTTTGGGTTCATCCGCCCTCGAATAGGATATTTTGGGTTCATCCGCCCTCGAATAGGATATTTTGGGTTCATCCGCCCTCGAATAGGATATTTTGGGTTCATCCGCCCTCAAATAGGATTTTATTTTCAAAGTTGTTGTTGAAGCCAGGCGCCCACCTAAATAACGAGAGGAATACTTTTCTTGTCTGTCCATTGCATATTTTAGGCGCCCACCTGTATAACAAGGGAATACATTCCACGCCTTTGCCAATAGGAGACGCACTTCCTAAGTCTAGTTCTGCCAATAGGAGACGCACTTCCTAAGTTAGTTTCACCCATAGGAGACGCATTTCCTCCTAAGTTTAGTTTTACCCATAGGAGACGCATTTCCTCCTAAGTTTAGTTTACCCATAGGAGACGCATTTCCTCCTAAGTTTAGTTTACCCATAGGAGACGCATTTCCTCCTAAATTTACTTTTACCCATAGGAGACGCATTTCCTCCTAAGTTTAGTTTACCCATAGGAGACGCATTTCCTCCTAAGTTTACTTTTACCCATAGGAGACGCATTTCCTCCTAAGTTAGCATTGAAGTTGGGAGCCCGCCCATATAACAGAGGCATACATTTCTGTCTTAATACTTTCTGTTCTAGGTCGCCCACCAGTAAAATGCGGGAATACTTTCTGTTCTAGGTCGCCCACCAGTAAAATGCGGGAATACATTTCAGTTCTAGGTCGCCCACCAGTAAAATGCGGGAATACTTTCTGTTCTAGGTCGCCCACCAGTAAAATGCGGGAATACATTTCAGTTCTAGGTCGCCCACCAGTAAAATGCGGGAATACTTTCTGTTCTAGGTCGCCCACCAGTAAAATGCGGGAATACATTTCAGTTCTAGGTCGCCCACCAGTAGAATGCGGGAATACTTTTAAGTTCTAGGTCGCCCACCAGTATAATGCGGGAATACATTTCAGTTCTAGGTCGCCCACCAGTAAAATGCGGGAATACATTTATGTTCTAGGTCGCCCACCAGTAAAATGCGGGAATACTTTCTGTTCTAGGTCGTCCACTAGTAAAATGCGGGAATACATTTCAGTTCTAGGTCGCCCACCAGTAAAATGCGGGAATACATTTTAGTTCTAGGTCACCCACCAGTAGAATGCGGGAATACTTTTAAGTTCTAGGTCGCCCACCAGTATAATGCGGGAATACTTTCTGTTCTAGGTCGCCCACCAGTAAAATGCGGGAATACATTTCAGTTCTAGGTCGCCCACCAGTAAAATGCGGGAATACTTTCTGTTCTAGGTCGCCCACCAGTAAAATGCGGGAATACATTTCAGTTCTAGGTCGCCCACCAGTAAAATGCGGGAATACTTTCTGTTCTAGGTCGCCCACCAGTAAAATGCGGGAATACATTTCAGTTCTAGGTCGCCCACCAGTAAAATGCGGGAATACTTTCTGTTCTAGGTCGCCCACCAGTAAAATGCGGGAATACATTTCAGTTCTAGGTCGCCCACCAGTAAAATGCGGGAATACTTTCTGTTCTAGGTCGCCCACCAGTAAAATGCGGGAATACATTTCAGTTCTAGGTCGCCCACCAGTAAAATGTGGGAATACATTTCAGTTCTAGGTCGCCCACCAGTAAAATGCGGGAATACATTCATGTTCTAGGTCGCCCACCAGTAAAATGCGGGAATACTTTCAGCTCTAGGTCGCCCACCAGTATAATGCGGGCATACATTTCATAATTTTGCATTGAAGCAACTTTTTAGTCTTGTATTACAGATTTTGGAATCAGTAACCCCACCAGAAGGCGGAAGGTTACAACAGGAATCCCCAGCAGTAAACAATAAAATCCCCAGCACCGGGAAGCAGAAGGTTGCAACAAGAGGTCCCAGCATAAACTCAAGTCCATGTGTCAAAAGGAAGAAAAGCATCGGAAGAAAAGCACCGGAGGAAACACAAGCCGACAAGAAAGCAAGGCAACAAGAACAAATTTTGGTCTAGCCTAGCTTCTTGTTTTCTTTTAAGCACGGTGTAACAAGGAGATCGGTAAGCAGTGATAACAGCATGCAACAGCAGTAACATCGCAGTCCCACGGTAGTCCCAGCTACCAAAAACTTCCCGAACTACATTGACCTGATTCCTGTTTAGCCCAGGATATGTAGGAAACCTTTGAAGCAAAGGTTCGGTCAAATCTTTTTCAAAAAATGCTTCAACGGAGTACTCGGATGGGCAAAAATCGCTCGCTTTATCTTTGCACGAAAACCCTTCGTGTCTCCGGGCAAAGAGGGGCAGCTGTAAGCACGTGATTTTTGCCCTATATGAGAATTACTCCCAAAAAATTCAAAAATAAAATGATTTTTCTTTGGTGTGCAATTTTGTGATATTTTGTGATATTTTGAATAATTATTTGTATTTGTCTGTGCGTGTTTATTTGCTAAATTAATAAAAAATACAAAAATATGTCACATTTTGCATGTAGGATTTAATTCTATAATTGTTACTAATTAAATTTGTTTACAAAAAATGAAAATTACAAAAATAGGCATCTTTTGCATTTTTAGCATTTAATGTCCAAATATACAATTTTATGCTTAATTATTACTTAATTGTGCGTTAATTGTTATTTGGAGTTAATTTGCACTTTTATAACTTAATTTAGTTCTTAATAATAGTTTAAGTATTTTTATAATTTAGTTTTAGAGAAATAAAAGAAGAAAAGAGAGCGAAAATATAAAGAAAGTCGGAATTGGGCCTCTTCTTCGATTTCAAGCCATAGGCCCAAAAAATGGCCCAATCTTCCCTACGACCCAGTCCATTTCGAACTGGGTCGACCCAGTCCATAACCCAACATCTTATTATCTTACAAACAACACAAAACAAAAAAAAAGAGAAGAAAACCCTAAAAAAACCTAACCAATCCGCCCCCCCCCCTCTCCTATCTTCTTCTTCTTCCTCAAGCTCACATCCCTTCCAACCATGGCTGCCCCTCTCCCATTCCCTTCATCCCCACATCACACTCACACACACACTCACCAAACACATCCAAGCTGACCTCCCATGAACGACCTCAAGAACCTAAGCGACCAAAGCTTCATCGAGATGCTTCATCTTCCAGTCCAAACGTGTTGCGGACTGCTGCTGCCATGGTTGCCATTAACGATGCTTCAAGCTCGAGTTTTCTGCTTGCTGCGTCGACCACCTTCCTTCTCCTCGACGAACAGCTGCTACTGCCCGTCGAACCCACGCGAACGCCACCCAAACCAGTCCGGCAATCCCCCGAGCTACTGTTGTCCGCCATAGCTTTCCTCCTCGTCGAGCAGCTGCTCGACGTCCAGTCGTCCCCAGCTGCGGACTGCTGCTCCTTCCTCTCCATCTTCTTCGTTTATTCGTCGTTGTTTCGAATCGGTTAGTTGGTTTATGTTTTCAAATTTCGTCCATATTTTTTTGTTGTTCGTTGTTTTTCGGATTCAAAATCGATAAATGATTCAATGTTTGTTTTGTTTGTCCGTAGTTGAAATAATTTTAGTTTGTTCATATGTTTCGTTAAATTAATTTTCAGATTTCAAAATAGAAGTTTAATTAGTTGTTTTCATGTTTATTTCATGTTTGTATTATTGTTTAAGTAAGTATTTGTTAGTTTGATGTTTGTTAGATTCAAATTGAAATTTAATCAACTATTTCTTCAATTTGTTTCATGTGTTTATGTATTGTTAGAAATTGTTAATATTGTTAAGTTCAAGTTTAAGTTCATAATTGTTTCTTCGTCGATCTTGTTATTTGTTTAAAGAATTTAGTTGTATTAAAGGAATATATTGTTTTAATCGTTTAATCCGTCATGTTTGTTGTCTTAAAATAGATTCATTCATGTTCATACTTTGTTTGGATGATCTTGAATCCGAATTTTGTATAGTTTGATTTCTTGTTTACCATTTATGATTATTGCTTGAATTGTTCTCATAATCTTGTTTAAAGTTTAATATAAGAATTGTTTGTTGTAATGTTGTTAGAGTTGATTTTAAGTTCAATATGATTGAATTTAGAAATCTTCATACTTTGTTTGTTGTTGTTGTTGAATCCGAAAATAGGATTGTTTGTTGCTAAAATATTGTTCAATCAAATTTTAGTTGTTCTTGGTTGTTCAATTTGTGTTCATGTGATTTGTTGTTGAAATGTTGTTAAAATCATGTTCATGTGATATTGTTGTTATGATGTTCATCCGTGTTCATATTGTTGTTTGAACATTGTTAGAAATTGATCATATTGTCTATATTTTGGTTAAGTTTGATTAATTGATGTGTTATAGCTGATGGGTAGTTTGGTAAATTTGTAATACGTTCAGGGGTAGTTTGGTAATTTCAGTAAGGTCGGAAGGGGTAGTTTAGGAATTGTACATTTTGAAATTGTTTATTTGAAGCATGGGGGACAAAATGAAATGGGGTGGGTTGTGATATGATTATTTAATATAAAGGGGGGACAAGATTTAAATTAAAGGGGAATCTTGCATTATTTTAAATAAAGCATGGGGGACAAAATATAATGGGGTGGTGTGATATGTTTATTTAATGTAATGGGAATGAGTGGGAAGATAATGGGTTTGGTAGAGAAAATGGGTTGATTTTAATTAATGGGAAGATTTTATGAGATGGGTTATAAGAAGTCTTGAAATGAGACTAAAAAGAGGGAGATAGAGAAAAAATACACAGATACGAGAGAGAGAAACAAATCTGAAAATAAGAGAGAGAAAAGGGCTGAACATTTAAGAGATAGAAAATTCCGAAAAATATTTAAGCTTTCAAAAAATAAAAATAAAAACTAAAAAAAAATATTCTGCTTTCTTTTGTTGTTTGAAATCAGAATTAATTGTTGTTTCATCAAAGCTGGAAGATTTTGTTTTTTTTTGGATTACTACTCCACTGGTTTGTTACTGTTGCTGGGCTATTGTTGCTGTGTTGTACTGATTTTACTGCTGCTGCTGATTCTCATATTCATTTTCTTTTGCTTCCAATATCAGGTACACAACTGAAAAGCTGGTTATTGTAATCCGAAATATGAAGCGTGAATACATATGAAGAATGAAAATTTGAAGTTTTAATTTCGTTTTTTTTCTTTGTTCCTTTTGTTGATTGTATTTAAGCTATTTCATGAATTACTAAATAATAATTGGAATAAGAAAATAATATCATAAGTTAGTCTGTAATAAATCGGTTCGGCAAAATAGGTTAATTCACTAGTTATGAAGGCTTCAAGATTATAGGTTGATCATGAACAAGTAGCTAAATTTAGCTAAGACACGAATTTAAATTAAACATCGTAAATTAGGCATTAAGGCATGACTTGAGCTTAAGCAAGATTAGAAGAACGTTTAAGTCTAATAAACTTTCTAATAAGCTTTAGTAATTATGGTTAAATTTAGTTTCAAATGATTGTGAATAATTAATCTCAATAATATTTTTTAAAAAAATAACAATGCTAAGTTTTAATCTAGCTATATTTGTTTATTTTGAATATTAGTTGTTGAATTTTTATTTAATTTATAATTTTCGAAATTAAGAATAAAATCCCTTTTTCATCAATATTTGTATGAATCAAGCAATTAGCGTGTCATGTTTTCTTAAATAATAATAATAAAAAAAACGTAATTAATTAGGATTTTCTTTATTCATTTTAGAGACTAATTTTAAATAGCAAAATGTAGTCGCTTTAAGATTTATCCATTTAGGAAAATAAATGAGATGAGCCTCGCTTAATAAAATGTATAGATTGCGGGGCCCTCAATAAATGTACATTTAATTGCTTAGAATTAAGGAGGAGTCGTTTTAGCAAATTTCACGGCCCTACCCCAAAGTAATAAATCGCTAATTGCTTTAGGCGCGATATAATAATAATACATTCTTAAACACGGGTATGCATTTATGCGACCCAAATCCAAATCCCAAAACATTGAATAAAAATACGTTCCGGATCGTGGATGCATTTTATGTGACCCAATCCAAAGACATGTTTTTAAACGATGTTCACATTCTTTAAAAAATATAATAATGAAAGCGGTAAAAAGATAAAACTTGCACATGAGTCCATATTTGTATAAAATCAGATAATCAAGCCAAATATAACAGTTGAGCGACCGTGCTAGAACCACGGAACTCGGGAATGCCTAACACCTTCTCCCGGGTTAACAGAATTCCTTATCCGGATTTCTGGTTCGCGGACTGTAATACAGAGTCATTTTTCCTCGGTTCGGGATTAAAATAGGTGACTTGGGACACCCTAAATCTCCCAAGTGGCGACTCTGAAATAAAGAAATAAATCCCGTTTCGACTGTCCTTTAATTGGAAAAAACTCCCTACGCCCTTCGCGGGGTCGGAAAAAGGAGGTGTGACAACACTAATGACTTATTTTGGCAGAATAAGGTAAAGTCACTGTCTATATCATTCTCATATTGAGACAATGACATGATACTAGTTGGAAATTGTCAGCAAGAAGTAAAGAGAATCTCCTAAAGCTAAGAAGTTTCAATCAAAGATCTGATTTCCTCGTTCCAGTTGAGGGAACTCAAAAAGATCATCAATAATCCATCCACCAACTCAAAACTAAAAAATTTCGAAAACCTTTAGTCCGTATCAAAAGAGCAACTAGAAATAAAATCTAACAACCAAACATAAACTACATCAATTGGAAAAGATTACAAATATTTATTACTATATAATGGGATGATTTGCACTTTCCTCTCTAGATTTTCAGGCATAAAGGAACTCTAGATTTCTAGGCATTTAGGGTAAAATCAGAAAAGGGAGAAAGAAAGGGGGGGAGGGAGGGAGCGAGCGAGAGGGGGGGATCTTACCGATTTTGCATGAGCTTAGTGAAATCTCTTATTTCTGAAAATGGAGGAAAATCGGTCTGCCAAGAGAATAGAGAGAAAAAGAAGAATGAGATTGAAAAAGAGAAGAAAAACAGGGTATACCTAATGTAATAGAAAATACTTTCCCACTGATTCACTGGAAAAATTTGTGGGAATTGTCTTTTATAAATTCAATTTTTTTGGTGAAATAATTTTAAGCTCGCGAGTTTTTGGACCAAATACAACAGTTCAAAATTTTGAGCTTCTTACTACATCAGTGGGAATATTAAAATTATTTTTTATTTTAGGTTCCCACTATTTCACTAGGTAGTAAATTTATTTTTAATGACATTCCCACTGATTCGGTGGGAAACAAATTATGTGCTTTTTTGCGCCAACTAGTTCCCACGTATAGTCTGTGGAAAAAAAAAAGTAAAAGAAAACTTTTTCATTTCCCACGTAAAATATATATGTGGGAAATTTGCAGTTTTCTAGTAGTGATTTGTGGGTAGTTCCTAAGGCTTATTTTGAATCGTTTGGTTGGTAATTTGCTAGATTTGGTTGGTTCGGAGACTTGTTTGAAAGGCAAAGCTATGGTTGAGCTTTGAGTTGATCTTTGGAGTGAGGTTAATGTCGTGGTTAACCTTTACTTGAGGAATTAGGACTTGTTTGCCTATTTGCTACTTGATTAAATGTTGGGTACAACGTATGTGAGGTGACGAGTACTTATGCGTTGTTGTTGGGTTAAAGCATGCGGGTGAGACTTGTTTCTCGTAATTTATTGATTTCCTTGATCATGATATCCATGCTTAGACTAGTTAATTACTCAATTGATGGGTTTTCCCGCGCTTATGGACTATCTATTATAATTGAGTATTGTTTCTGAAATTGAGGTTGGTGTTGTGGGACCGTTTGACGTAAGACTTGTTCTCGTTCATTCTATCTCCCTGTTATTATATGTTCATTGTTATCTGGTAAGGGAGAGTGTTAATGCACGAAGGGTAATGCCGTGCCATATTTGAGTGTTAATGCACGAAGAGTGATGTCATTCCATATTGTGAGAGTTAATGCACGAAGGGTGATGTCGTGCCATATTTTGAGAGTTAATGCACGAAGGATGATGCCGTGCCGTATCTATTAATTTATGATGAAAGTGAGAGTAAAAGCACGAAAGGCGATGCCGTGCAATTTTATTCGTTGTGTTCATTCATTTTAGTGGTTAAAGGCATATTGAATGTTGTGGTTATCATTTCCTGCTGTATTTATCGTATCTTGTACCCATTTCGCATGTCCCCTCCCAATAGTACATGTTTAGCCTTTATTTGTTATTATCTTGTACGTATATTGTTATCTGGCATAGGTTATTTACGTGGGTGTCCTGTCATAGCCTCGTCACTACCTCGTCGAGGTTAGGCTTGACACTTATAGAGTACATTTGATCGGTTGCTCATACTACATCCTGCACTTCTTGTGCAAATTTTGGTACTGGTCCCAACTGTCCGTGAGGCGTTTCAGCTTGGAACTGCTTTTGGACACTCGAGGTAGATCTGCTGGCATCTGTAAACCTTGAAGTCCCCTTCCATTTCCCCTTATTTACTGCTCTTTTCATTCGAGACAGTTGTACTTATTTCACACTCTGTTTGTATAAATTCTAGAAGCTCGTAAATTGTGATTCCAGATCCGGATTGTACTAAATATTATTGGTTGTTATGTTATTCCACAATCAGTTTTTTGTTTTATTTCGGCTTAATTGATTTTACATATTGAAATTGATCAAAATTAGCTTAAAGATCCTCTAATGTTAACTTGCCTAGCAAATGAAATGTTATGTGTTATTACGATTCCGAAAGAGAATTTCAGACGCAATCGTTGAGACGGAATCGTGACACTCATCCGCTTTAAAACCCCGTAAGTCTCCTAACTTATATTTACAGTTAAATACAACATTATGATTATTAATAACTCTACGTTTAAGGTTATAAGTATTCATGCCCCTAAAATGTTGGGTCCACCACTTCTAATGCGACACTTCATAGATACTTATCATTTTGAAAAAGTTGACAAGTATTACAAAGTTTCTCCATCCACTAACTGAAACAAAAAACTTTATTTCAGATTTTTTATGAATAATTGTGCGGTAAGGGCAGCTACGTGTTTTTTAGGGACTATTCCCTTTTTCGAGTCACTATATTATAGAGAAATAAATATTTGGGTGCTGCACAAGATTTTGTATTTATCTTGATTTGAGAATATTTTTCATTAATGGAGATCGTTTTCTGGGGACTGGGCTTCTTTTTGATGATCCAATCGTGGTTTTCAAGTTGCAACTTTTATGTTAACTTACATATAACAATATCAAGCTCTTGCAACTTATTAAAAAGTCAAGATTTAAAATTTATGGGTTCGAAATTTCTCCATCTAAATAACTAAATACTAAATTAATTATATGTATATGTATATTCAACGAATTTCTAAAGACAAATACGACATCTATATCAAAACTATTGGACTCAGCCTGACCCAAAAACTTAAGCTCTAGCGATCCGCCCATGATTAGAAACATTTGAAAGATGAAACTTCTCTCATTGGCAAAGCTCCTAACTAATAAGCTTGCAGAATAGTTGAAGCTTATGCTATACAATTAGATTTAAGTAATGTTAGCGTAAAAATTCTTTTTTTTTTTAGAAATATAATCGTGATAGTAGATATATTAGTTATCATTTTTACCAAGTAATTAAGTAGTAATATTTATTATCGAAATTCACCCGTAATTACCTTATAAGTAAATTAATTATTTAAATATTTTTATAATGTGAGTACATAAGACTTATACTCTTTAAAATTTTCACAGTTTTGTAGGCTTCGTGATTTTTCCCTCTTTATCTAGCTAGATCATTTTCTTTGAAGAAAATAACTTCTTAATTATAAAGAAAGCTACATACTAACTTTTAGGTAGTTGTAACTCACATAATGAAGAATAGTCAAACAGAAATAGACATATGATTCTCATTATTAATTATATAACTAAGTATCAGATGATACAACATCTGAGTTACAAACACTGCCGATCATAATACAGACTACCTTCTTATTTAGGGACTGACAGGAATTTTACCAATATTTCTGTTTACAAAGTTAGAGCTAAACTTTTCTCACAAATCCTACACCAACTTTAAAATAAATTACCTTCTAATAAAGAGTCTAAGTTTTAGGCACTGACAGTGTATATATTCTTTTTACACTATCGGGTCAACTTAACCTACAATAATAGGATAATTCTTCATATTAGACCTGATATCATAACCTGCTATAATTGGTTAAATTGAATTGATACCGTAAAAAGTTCTTTCCACTGTCAGCATGTTTAACTTAAATTCTCAAATGAATAACCCCTTGTTAGCCGATAAAAAATGTGTTATCCTGGTTATCCAAGCAATAAAACTGAGGAAACATCTTAGTTTCTTCTTCGTCAGTCATCCATAGAGTGCTATCTGGGCAATATTCCCACATAGTTGATGGCAAAATTGGTTTATTTTTTGTGTCATTTTCTTCTGATAATAATTCAATATCTTTCCATATTTCATCCATAGAGTACACCTTCATGCTTTTCCCTTTCTCTTGATCACCAACTTTCTTTTTCCCTGCATTTTGCAAGCTAATTTGTTCATGCACGCCCAACAATCCACCAGTATCGTAGAAGTTTCTTTCGTTATTTTCGGTAATGGGCATAAATTCCACGTCAGGACTGTTGGAAGAGAAATAAGATGAACAGTTGGAGAAAGATGAAGATGGAGAAATAGAAGCCTTATTTTTCCTGTCATCTTGAGCCTTCTTCCTCATATGAGTTCTCCAATAATTCTTGATTTCATTGTCAGTTCTCCCTGGTAATTTCCTTGCAATTCTTGACCATCTGACACACGATCAAGAAATTAAAATTATATGGTAACTCAAAACAATAATGCATAATAAGATTTAATAACGAACGGAACCAAATATTCTAATAAGGAATTCAAAAAAGTTCAAGAATACAATTTTTGAATCACCTTTAAGCTTCCCTTACCTTAAAGAGGTTTAAAATTTTTTAATATATATATAAAGGATTTTTTTTCAGTAATTGTATAAAAGAATTTTTTGTTACACTATTCGTGCCCCTTATAGCGGATTTTGATAGTTCTAATAGATTCATATTTATATGTTTGAAAAATAATTGTAGTCTGAATCAAACACATATTTTAAAACTCACTCGATCATCATTTAACTCGGAATCAACAACATTTAAGTTCTGAATTTGTCGTTGTATTAAAATTCATCATATTAGGAAGCGGACATTCTATCCTATCCAGATTCCATTAGTGAAAATTTTACTGGACTGTTGTTGTTGTTTGATGTTGCATATTAGGGAAGAAGTTGAAAAGTACTCAAACCTATTTCCCCATTTGGAGTGGAGTTCAAGAATAAGGCGTTCTTCTTGAGGAGTCATCTTGCCACGTTTAAGACCAGGATGCAAGTAATTTACCCAACGTAACCTGCAACTCTTTCCTGTTCTTTTCAAACCTAATAAAGATATTAGGGTTAGAAATTGCTCCAAAAAAAAAGGATTTCATGTCCTAAATAAGATTACCTATTATATGAGTCTCCCTCCAACCTTTAAAAACCTGAAACTTTGGCCAAGAAATCCCATCGTCGATCTCCAAATAAGTTCACATAAAATGCTAGTTGAAGATCTTCTTGTTCACTCCATGGACCTTTTCTTGCTTCCTCTTGCGCCATTTTTTGCTCTTTTTCTGCTTGCTTCTCCCTCTTTTGAAGTACTATGGACTCTCTAGCTTTACCTTTTTCTGATTCACCTAATTAGTTGGTGCATAGGATTGTGCTAATGAGTGATATTTATACTTGAAATAATTGGCTTGACATGTTTGACACCAACGGATGTGAGGATGGGGTTTTATGTTTCCCTTTTCTTTAAGATATTTTTTTTTTCTGAACTTCAATGACTCGACTAATCCAGATTTGTACCGAGTAATCCCACTAGCTAATGGAATAAAACACTCTCTACATAAAAGTTTTCCGTCACGTAAGAGAGGGTGATCTAACATTTAAACTTGATTAACTCAATTTAAGATTCTTATTAGCAATAAACTCATTTGTGCTTTTGAAATTACGGGATTAGATTTAAATATAATTTGTCGAAATTTAGGGCTTTTTCACACATATTTATGTTTGATATCAGAAGTGTATGAATATTATGCTCCATCTATATCTGATTAAGGTCGTAGAAATTAATCTCAATCATCCCATCACATTTTGCTATTCTTTCTTTTTTTTGTTTTTTTAAGTTTATACTCCATTAAAGAATAGAAGTGTATCTTCACTTTCTAAGTGGTGTGCGCGTGCTCATTGTGGTGGAAGAAACCAATGTTGCATATGATGTAAGCCATTAAGAGGAAAGAGCGTAAGTGATGATAAATTTAGATAAGAGGTTGATATGTTGATGCAACTCTCATAACCAGCCGTCCATTTCACTGTAAATTGCATTCCTTGTTGGAATTTGTCTTTATACTGACTTACATCTCTAGGAAAATTTAAACAATTAAATAGACGTGTGGAATGCACAAGTTATGCCTACTCGATTTTTATTTTATTTTATATGCGAATCCATTAATAAAGGTACAAGTGGCAAATAGTGGGTTGCATCAAATTTCGACGGGATCAACAAGTCAAATCAATAAATTAGACGGTTGTGATTCAATATGTTCAAAATGAATCGAGCAAAGATTCATCGAATAATGAGTCATTATCCAACCCGCTCAGCTAGGGTGTTCAAACCGAACCGGAAAATCGCATCAAACTATAAAGTCAAACCAATCCGATTAGATTTGGTTTGATTTGATTTGATATTGAGACAAAAACCCGAACCAAACCGACATATAAATATATAATTTTTATATATACTTTTAATTAAGACTTTATATAGAATTTTCTTTTAAAAAAGAATATCTAGAAATATTTAGGATCTTCTTATGAAATAAAAATATTTATATAACTATGAAGTGCATTCATTTTTATTTACTTTAAATAATGTGTTGTATCACTTTCTTATGCATCAATCATCTCTTGTTCTTCCATATTCATATATCAAGATTTCTTATATCTTTTTCAAATTAGAAATAGTATTTCGATAATTTAAATTTAAATAGAACATATCATTATTTAGGTATCATATTGATTTTTATGTTTAATTATTAAATTCGATTAACCTTTAAAGCGTACATCATCAAAAAATTATTGTTAGATAACTAAAAAAATAACTATCATGTGTTACTAAAACAATCTCCCATAAGAATATTTTAATATATCATATATTTGTTGATTTTTTTAATTTTTACTAAACTTATATTCACTTATTAAAAATTTATCTATAACTTTAACAAAGTAAGATTGAAATAATATTCATGTAGCAAAAAATCCGAAAAACCTGAAAACCCGACAAAACCAAACCAATCCAAACTGATATAGTTGGTTTGGTTTGATTCTGATAGAAATCGAACCAACACGGTCCATGCATACCCCTACCCTCAGGCATGAGCCAACTCCAATTGTTTCATTTCGTGGTTTGGAAAAAAATATAAAAACTAATACTCCCTTTGTCCCTTTTTTGATAATTTTTTTAGTTTGTTCCAAAAATAACAATCTTCTATATTTAAAAAAAAAACTTAAACTTCTAATCTTTCATTAATGAGATGATTATTCATACAAATGTCTATATCTTATTTTAGATCACATGTTTCAAATTTTTTTCGTTCTTTCTTACTTAAATTATGGCCAACGCCATCACATAAATTGGGATGAATGGAATACATATTTTCTTGAATAATTAACTTAAGTATTTTCAAGTTTGCATGAATATATATATATATATATATATATATATATATATATATATATATATATTCTGAATTGAAAGCATTACTTTTTTATCCGATTGACCCAAAACTTGATGGGTCATTAGAGATTTAATCCTTCATTTCTATTCAACAAAAGGATCACAATATAACACGTTTAAATTTGAACGAATTGGACGGATTATTCAAAAAATATTAAATTTTTCCAACTTTAGATAAAGGTAAATATTGGACGAAGACATTACCGATGGATCATTAACGCTCTTCATGGTAATAAACCCCTTCTAATTAGTGTTGTATTAATGAAATGCTAGCATTGATGAAGCAATTCTATATATATATATATATTAACTTGTTTTATATTTTCTTACCTGGTATTAGGTAAAATGTTTTTCCTTGCGCCCCTACCTTTTAAAACAATCTTATCTCTGAATTGATGATAATGGAGATAATTGATAGAGAATCAGTGTGTTGTTGTGATTTCTCAAATTGGACACTCTAACAAAACACATGAAAAGAGAGAGGCATGTTCGGATATTATGGGAAAAGTCAGACTTTGAGAGAAGTTACAAGATCTGCTTCCTCAAGTACTTTGATGAGCTCTTGCCAACTTTTTTGTCCCTTGACTTCAGAAAAGGCCATTGATCATCTGGTGATGTGAAGCATAGGATATAAAAAAATACGTGAAAAAGGAGATCAAATAAAATAATAGGATTCCAGAAGTGGGAAATCAATAGTAGGAAACTATGCATAAGTCAAGGCTTACAGTACAATTATAACCCGGGGGGGGGGGGCGTATCTATAGGTTTGAATATGTGTTAGACATGAACATATGCTCCTCTCTCTAGATCGTATATATAATTATGCTTTCAATAACTTTAGTTTAAATTTTATATTTATCTTAAATTTTTTATTTAATATATAAGTTATTGGGTCTATTATTCAAGGGATAGGGAGATTGATGAAGATGTCATACATCGTATTAGGGCGGGATGGATGAAATGGAGACTCGCTTTCGGTGTTTTGTATGACAAGAAGGTGCCACTGAAACTTAAGGGTAAGTTCTACAGAGTGGTTGTCAGACCAACGATATTGTATGGGATTGAGTGTTGGCCAGTCAAGATCGCTCATGTCCAGAAGATGAAGGTAGCAGAGATGAGGATGTTGAGATGGATGTGCGGGCACGCCAAGTTAGATAGGATCAGAAATAAGGTTATTCGTGATAAGGTGGGTGTGGTCCCTATTGAGAACAAGATGCGGGAAGCGCGGCTTAGGTGGTTTGGTCATGTGAAGAGGAGGAGCACAGATGTCCCGGTGAGGAGGTGTGAGAGGTTGACATTGGAGGGCCTACGGAGAAGTAGATGTAGGCCAAAGAAGAGGTGGGGAGAGGTGATTAGACAAGACATGGCGCATCTTCAGCATCTCTATCCTTACAAGATAGGGGTAAGGTCTGCGTATACTCTACCCTCCCTAAATTTCACAATATGAGATAATACTGAGTATATTATTGTTATTGTATTTAATTCAGAACCTAATAACTTAAAATTATTGAAATCTTAAACTCATAACCTTCGAATATATCCTTGATCAGCCTCTATCAGTATAGTATATTTTCGCCGTTCCTTTTTATTTATGTTTTCCTTCTGATTCACATTTAAATAAAGGGTTGACAGCATCTACTCTACGTCCACTTAGTCATCCAAAAAAAAAAAAAGGAAAGGAAAAAGATGAGAGCTGCTTTTTCATGTGTTAAATTTGAGTACGTAACTGCATTCCTTTAGATGTTCCAATTATATCTAGCATGTAAATTGTTACTGTCCAAAATTTGTCTAGTTGTGATGACACCTAACTCGATTTGTCATGTAAGTTAAATACAGTCAACACAAATTTACTGAAATTAATATGAAGCAAACAAGTGAAATAATTGAAATATATACAACTGACCAAGGACTAGTAACACAAGTTATGAGTTAATATGATTTAGATTTACAAACCGGTACTAAGAATAATTACAATATTTCTTTGAAGTTTACATAAATAGAATTTAAAATTCTATACTATCATGAACGAAAGGTAACTTGAGTTTGGAATTACGGGGATGTCTTCAATGTCATGCTTCGTCTTCCACGGCTATGCAATTCCAAGATCTACACACAAGGTGCGGAAGTGTAGCATGAGTACAACCGACCCCATATATTCAGTAAGTACTTTGACTAACGTCGGTGAAGTAGTGACGAGGTTTTTAAATCAAAAGATACCTACTCATTATTTTACCTGTGCATATGATAAGCAGAAAGAGCGATACGAGAAAAAGATACAAATAACCACATAGTAAATGAAACGAGGACATAAATAACAGAGGGTGCCAGAATAATATCACGACTCAGTCTTACAATACAATATGGTAACAGAAAACAATGGACATGAATAACCTTAATTCGCCTTCTCTGTTGCGGCGTGCAACCCGATCCACACACACATATATCCACAAATATATATAAAGAAAATGTCTTCTCTAATGGGGCATGAAAGCCTATCCATAAATACAAATATAAATATCGTTGCGCATGTACAACCCGAACCCATATATCATATCAAAACTATTGCAGCGTGCAATTTGATCCCACACATATAATATTTTTTCTGTTGCGGCACACAAATCGATTCACAACCAAGCACAGGAAACTTATAATGTAATATCAAAAAGACTAATATACGGAAATCAACTAAGAATACAAACCCAACTAAACAAGATGAGCACCTCAGCACCGCATAGCTAATCTCCCACATATAAAGACAAGGCTCCGACAAAGCGTAATCACATAACCAATCTAAAATTCACCAAATCCGGTTAAATAAAGGGAAGTGGAACATTAAATGGTTATAGATGTTTATCAAGTAAGAATAGTGATCAAATGAGGACATTCAGTATATATGAAATTATGTAGCAAATAGAAGCATATAACAAGTGAAGGCATTCAACAAGTAAAAGTATATGGTAAGTAAAAAATATATGGTAAGTGAAGACAATTAGTAATTGAGGGCATGTAACGTGTATGGGCTAATAACAAGCCAAGACATGAATTCAAAGAGGGCATGTAACAGAAGTAAATCAAGTAAAAACGTAGGTATAACAGCAATATAGAAGGTAAAGACATAGCTATAACTGTAACAGGACAAAGGAAAATCACAAGAGGTAACTACATAAGGAACTCAAATGGAAGGTATCATACAAAAACAACCAACATTAATAGAAACCAAAGTAAAGGGCGTGTAAGTACTTAACAAATGAGTAATTATAACAGATATCTAACTTTATTTCCTTTTGTACGGTAATAACCAAAAAACTAATTTCTTTTCATACCGCTCGAAAATATTCATTGTGCCAACAACATATCAACCGCATAAAAATAACCCTCGTGCCCAATATAGCCCCAATGCTGCAATCCTCGCACATATTACGGATAAAGAAACTCAAGTAGCAAGATAATAACATGTATAATGGGTGTTCATAATGTTACAATCAAATAAGTATGTAAACAGTCCGAAAATAACATATTAAATCCTTTTTAAGATATCATATGTTCTAACATGATCTCTAACACAGTTAATTGAGTTTATTAGTCATAGAACTAAATAACGCATAAGTCAAAGAATCACCAAGTTCATCGAGCCACAAAGAAAGCATATAATTTTCCCCTCTCGAGAATAAAAATTCTAGCACATGCATATAAGCTCGTCACCCCGTATATGTATCACTCCCGCATGTAGAAAATAGTAGAAAAAAATTCTTTCTACAATGCTAGACAAGATATTTACTTCAAACAAGCCAAATCGATAGACAAGAAGCGTCTTTCCATACAAATCGACCTCTGAACGGCTCGAAACTAGCCAAAAGCAGCTCAAAATCATCAAATAATATCATAGGAAGCAAACCCAAACGATAAAGGTCGAGTTTTTAATCAAATACTCAAAGTCAATCCAAAAATTAACCCCGGGCTCGCAACCTAGAACCCAACAAAACTCAAAAGTTTCGACAACCCATTAGAATACGAGTCCAACGATACTCATTTCACTCAAATCTGACTCCAAATCAATGTTCAAATCTCAAATATTCAATGTAGAAAGGTTTTGACAAAAACCCTCAGTTTCTATTTTAGAATTATCAATCAAATGCCAAAATCGAAGATAGAATCATGGAACATAATCAAAATCGAGTTAAACTTATCCTAATCCAAATGGTGAAAATCCCCTCTAAAATCGCCCAAAACCGAGATTCCCTACTCAAAATGTGAAAAAATGTCTCAAAGTCCGAAAATAGAGTACTTTATAATACTACCCAGGTGAACCATTCACGAATGCGGAAGAAGCCTCGCGTTCGTAAAGCACAAAAACGCCTCCAACCAGAAACCTTCTCAGCGATCGCGATACACTGCTCGCGAACTCGTTGACCAGCACTCCCAACCATCGCGAACGCGAACGTACCCTGCGAACGTGAAGCATAAGGGTCCCAACTGCCAATCACCCTTCGCGTCCACGACTGAACCTTCGCAAACACCTAAACCTTCATGCACAGACCTTTCGAGATCACGTCCCCCTAACCGTGAACGTGTAGAACAAATCTCCTCTAGCTCACCTGACTTTTCACGAACGCGTTCTCATGCTCGCGATCGCGATGCATTACTTGACACCAGCAAATTAGCGACACAAAACCCATTTGAAATGATCTGAAACCACCCCGAAACTTACCCGAGCCCCTCGGGACACCGTCTGAACATACCAACAAGTCCCAAAATACAATACAAACCTAGTAAAAGCCTCAAATCACCCATAACAATATCAAAATCACGAATCGCATTTCAAATCAAGCTTAATGAACTATTTCAAACTTCCAAATATCAAACTTACATCGAACACGTCTAAACAACTCGGAATCACCTCAAAGTTTGCACACAAGCTCCCAATGACATAATGAATATACTCCAATTCTCGGAACAACAATTCAAACCCGACAATATCGAAGCCAACTCTCGGTAATACCTATGAACTTTCCAAACCTTTAAATTGCCAACTTTCGTCAAAATAGCGCTATAACCTTCTAGAAATATCCAAACATAAATCCTGGCATACGCTCAAGTCTAGAATCGCTATCCGGGCCTAACGAAATCATCCAAATTTTGATTTAATGTCTAATATACAACAGTCAAACTTGGTCAACTGTTCCAACTTAAACCTTTCTAGTTGAGAATCATCTTTTAAATCAATTCTGAGGCATCTAAAAACTACAAACAACGATACACACGAGTCATAATACACCATATGAAGTTACTCGTGACCTTAAGCTACCGATCTAAATGCAGTTTCTCAAAACGACTGGCCGGGTCGTTACATAAATATAACTTGATTGAAGAAAATTTCGAGGAAAAAGAATTGTTTTATGTCTTCAAACATTGTTCATACATCGAAGTTTTATTCATTTTTGCAAGAGATGCAAGAGAATTCCATTTTTTCTTTGTTTAAGAGAAATTAACTTATATATATATACTACTTGCACTAATTTTAATAAAGAAAAACAATATTCAATTGATCATTGTTTTATTCCTTTTTATTTCCTCAGTCTTTTTCCTTTGCCATTCTTCCCCCACTTTTGAACGTACATTGTCGTCATGTAAGTAAATTCTAGTTTCACATCATTTCTTGCTGATATTAACCTCATGTATTTTTGGAAATGAAAAATCTCTTTCCTTCGGTTTTCTTTCTTGAGTCTAATTTGTTCTCAGAAGTCGGAACATAAATTTTCGGCAAAATACTTCATTGCGTGCGTCATTTTCTACTAGGTTGTATTTTTTATTTTATTTTTCATTTTTACGTCCCAAGATTTCTTTAACTGAGAAAAAAATTTGAGCTTTGAGGAAGTGATTTATCAGCCTCAACATATTAATATATTATATACTTGTTAGACACCAAACATGATTACGTTAGACATATATTAAAAATCCACTAAGAAACAGAATGATATATAAAATATATCTGAAAGTGGAATATGACATCACTTGATCCATTTTGTTAAAATCACGTTGAAAAAAGATTGTTTCGAAAAAGTTATAATTTAGAGCAAACATAAAATAAAACAGAAAGACATATACAGGCCGATGATACTAACTTGTTGGAATTAAAGTTTATTATTCTATATACAGGTGTTAATATAATTACGTAAGGTTTAACTATTGCGCAATGAAAATCTTTTTTTCTTGCTAAAGATTTAAAGCTCAAGAAAAAAGTGTAAAGAAAACTTATTAAAGAATTTAATATTGAATTGAACGGGTCCAAATAGTGCAGCATAAATAATAGTGAAAATTGAAATAAATGGTGACTTCTTTAAGTGGTAAATTAGTGGTGGCTGCTGGGGGTTTCTTTCAAAGACTTGGCCCAAGAAAAGATGAACCACGTATTGACGTGGATGTCACCACTTTTATGTTACTCCACTTAAAATATTAATCGCTTTTAACTTTTAATAGACTTATATATTATGGGGCAAACATTTTTCATGAATAGTCACCTCTTCCTGAATTTCAGATAGGACAAAGCATTTTACTATACTAATCATTATCTACTCAATGTATTTTGACCAATCCCTTGTAAGTAGGATTTCTTTTGAAATTTTCAAATTTTTTATTCGAAGAGGAATGGTTTGTATAATCTATAGTTCACGAGTTCGAGCTATGAAAGTAGCCATTAACGCTTGTATTGTGTGTAGACTGTCTATATAACAACCTTCGAGGTGCGGCTCTTTTTCGTACCTTGCATGGATGCGAGATACTTTGTGCATCATGCTGTCTTTTTAATTTTTTATTTAATAAGAAAATTTCAAAGCACCTTTTTCCAAGTAATACTTCTTCCATCCAAATTTATATGGCTGTATTAGACTAAGCATGAAATATAGGAAGAAAAAAAAAGAAGATTTGTGAAACTTATAATCTAAAATAATTCACAAATATTTGTGTGATTGTAAATCATCTCATCAAGAGTAAAATAATAATTTTAAGTTAAATTATTTTTAGATAAGAAAATTTAATATTCTTTTGCACATAATAAAAGAAAAATATTACACATACTTTGGAAAGAAAGTATATGCTCTTTATATAGATTGTAACCACAAGATATGATTTTCTGAATCATCTTATCTGGATAAGTTGGGTGGCCATATGCTAATATTACCTGCTGGCATGTTTGAGACCTCGTACTAAGAATTGTTAGGCAACAATTCTAATTAAGAAGCCTATGCCATTCCACATGGCACATAATTAAGGATGAATGTCCGAAACGACACTAATAAACTCAGCAAATTCTTTCAGACTTGCAAAAGAAATTAGTAAGGTGGGGGTGTTGGAGAAGGAAGTAGATATATCCTGTTGATGTGATAAGATATTAAACTCTGTAGATATATAGTGCAAAATAAATTGTAGATTTAACTTCACCGATAAAGCTAAGTGGCAAGGAATGGTACACATAGGAAAGACTATTACTTTGTTGATATCACATTTAATTTTCATTGTTGACTATATTCCTATGCACGGAGAAATACCATGTGGTTATCGATGAATGGATAAGCGAGGTTTGATTTAGTATAGTTTTAATCTGGAGTAATGGGATGGGCATGCGATTTCTTGAACTTACCATCAAACAAACCAACATGCATAACCCATGCATGAGAAGAAAACATGAAACATTTCATAAACATTTCCATGAACTCTTGAATATCATACAACATCATATATTCAAAAATAGTTATTCATACATGTCATGTAACACTTCAACAAAGTGACAAAACTAAATTCACAACGTCTAGAAGCTTCTATAACATGATGAATAAAAGAATACTGAGACAAGACCTTACTGAGCATTTTTCGATTGTTATGGGGTTGCATCAAGGATCTGCGTTCAATCCGTTCTTATTTTCCCTGTTGATGGATGCACCGACACACCATATTCAAGGGAAGGTGTCATGGTACATGTTATTCGCTGATGAGATAGTTCAAATTGATGAGACGCGAGGCGGTGTTAACGAGAGGCTGGGGATTTGCAGACAAACCCTTGAGTTTAAGGGTTTCAAGTTGAGCACGACGAAGATAGAATACCCGGAGTACAAGTTCAACGCCGAGTTGAGGGAAGTGGGCATGGACGTGAGGCTTGGATCACAGGTCATCCGCAAGATAGGCAGTTTCAAGTACCTTGGGTCGGTTATCCAGGGGGATAGGGAGATCGACGAGGATATCGCACACAACATAGAGGTGGGCTAGATGAAATGGAGGTTAGCATGTAGAGTCCTATGTGACAAGAAAGTGTCACTGATGCTCAAAGGTAAGTTTTATAAAGCGGTGGTTAGACCAACCATGTTGTATGAGGCAGAGTATAAGCCAGTTAAGAACTCACATATCCAGAAGGTGAAAGTAGCATAAATGAAGATGTTGAGGTGGATGTACGTGCACACTAGGATGGATAAGATTAGGAATGAAGATATTCGAGAGAAGGTGGATGTGCCTCCTATGGGTGACAAGATGCGGGAAGAGAGACTCAGATGGTTGGGGCATATATGAAGGATAAGCCTAGAAGCCCCGGTAAGGAGGTGTGAGCAGTTGGATTTGGCTGGTACGAGAAGAGGTAGAGGGCGGACTAAGAAGTATTGGAGAGAGGTTATCAGACATGGCATGCCATAACTTCAGATTTCCGAGGACATAACCCTTAAGGAAGGTGTGGGTGTCGATCATTAGGGTTGTACGTTAGGAGGTAGTTGAGAATATTTCTACATCGTTCTGGGTGGGAGACTAGTCTGATAGGGTTTTGTTTTAGACTGCTTGGTTAATGTTGTGTTCACACTATTCTTCTATTTTTCATAGTATTAAGCCTTATTTACTTGTTATTATTATGGTGGTCATGCCATTAGAGGTGGAGGTCAGCCAGGGAGGGGCTATCCGAGAGGCGAAGGTTAGAGTGGTAACTCCGTTTCTATGCATTTCCAGCCAGACTTGATGCAGAGTCATCTGATGCGGTCATCATAGGTAATGTTCTAGTTTTTCATAGTGATGCCTCAGTTTTATTTGATTCAGGCTCCACATATTCATATATGTCATCCTATTTTGCTTCATATTTCGTTATGCCTCATGATTTTTTGAGTGCTCCTATTTATGGGTCTACGCCTATGGAAGATTCTATTATGGTAGATCGTGCTATGAGACTAGAGTAGACTTTATACTTCTTGATAGAGTGGATTTTGACGTGATCTTAGGCATGTATTGGTTGCCACCTGATCATGCTATTTTGGCTTTCATTTTAAGACTGTGGCATTAGCCATACTGGAGTTGCCTCGATTGGGGTGGAGAGAGACTCCTTGCTATTCCACTAGCAGGGTCATTTCATATGTGAAGGCTTGACGTATGATTGAGAAGGAGTTTCTGGCATATTTGGCCTATATTCGTGATCCTAGTGCGGGACGTTCTTTCTATGGATTCAGTACCAATTGTGTGTGAGTTTCTAGAGCTATTTCCTACATATTTTTCAGGGATGCCACCCGATAGAGATATTGACTTCTACATTTATCTGGTTCCGGGCACTTATCCCATTTCTACCGCACCATACCATATGGACCAAGTTGAGTTTCAAAGAATTGAAGGACCGGTTGCAGAATTTTCTTGATAAGGGATTTATTAGATCTAGTGTTTCGCCTTGGGGTGCACCAGTATTGTTTGTGAATAAGAAGGATGGAACTATGATGATGTGTATTGTTTATCGGCAGTTGAACAAAGTCACTATCAAGAACAAGTATCTGTTGCCAAGGATTGATGACTTATTTGATCATCTTCAGAGTGCAAGGTGTTCTCTAAGATTGACTTGAGATCTTTCTACCATCAGTTGAAGATTAGGGCATCGGATGTCCCTACGACAACTTTTCAGACTTGGTATAGTCACTATGAGCTCTTAGTGATGTCATTTGGTTTGACTAATGCTCCAACAACCATTATGGATTTGATAAAACCAATTGTTCAAGTCCTATCTGGATTCTTTGTGATCGTCTTCATTAATGATATTTTGGTCTACTCCCACAGTCGAGAGGAGAATAAGCAGCATCTTAGGATCGTACTTCAGATTTTGAGGGATCGGCAATTATTTGCCAAGTTTTCAAAGTGTGAGTTATGGTTGGACTCGGTTGCCTTTTTGGGCCATGTTGTATCTTCTGAGGGCATTAAAGTGGATCCTATGATGATTGTGATAGTTCAAAAATGTCCTAGACCTACTTCAATTACGAAGATTGGAGCTTCTTGGGTTTGACGAATTATTATCGCCGATTCGTGGAGGGTTTTCATATGTCTCAGCCCCATTGACCAAATTGACGCAAAATGGTGCTCTTTTCAAATGGCTCGATAAGGGGTGAGTTTATCTTTCAGAATCTCAAAAGTGTATTGACTACCGCTCCATATTGGTAGTGCCTATAGGTTTGGGATCTTATATTATGTATTGTGATGCATCCCGTATTGGGCTTGGTGCGATATTGATACAGGATGGTAGTGTGATTGGCTACGCGTCTCGGGAGTTGAAGGTTCATGAGAAGAATTATCTTGTTCATGAATTAGAGTTGATAGCCATTGTTTACGCGATGAAGATTTGGAGGCACTATATGTACGACATTTATTGTGAGGTCCATAATAACCATCAGAGTCTCCTGCACCTGTTCAGGTAGAAGGACCTTAATTTGCATAAATGGAGATAGTTAACATTGCTAAAAGATTATGATATCACCATATTATATCATCCGAGAAAGGCCAACGTAGTAGCCGATGCATTGAGTTGAAAGGCTGAGATCATGGGTAGTTTGGCATAATTACCGGTAGCTGAGAGGCCATTAGCTATGGATATTCAGGCTTTGGTCAGTCAGTTTGTGAGATTAGATGCTTCGGAGCCCAGTCGTGTTTTTGCTTATGTCATAGCACAATCATCGTTAGTGGAGCGTATCAAGGCTCACCAATTTGACAATTCTCACTTGTTGGTGTTAAAGGATACAGTGCGACGGGATGGTACTAAGGAGGTTGTAATTGATGATGATGGTGTTATACAGCTTTAGGGCCGAATTTTTGTTCCAAATGTTGATGGGTTGAGAGAGTTGATCCTTGAGGAGACTCACAGTTCATGTTATTCACCCAGGTGTCACGAAGATGTACTGTGATTACAAATAACACTATTGGTGGCGAAGAATTAAGAAAGACATCATTACTTATGTATCTCGGTGTTTCAATTGTTAACAGGTAAAGTATGAACATCAGAAACCGGGTGGATTGATTCGGAGAATGGAGATACCGGAGTGGAATTGAGAGCGCATCACTATCCATTTTGTGGTAGGCTTACCACAGACCTTGAAGAAATATGACATAGTTTGGGTTTTTATGGATTGTTTAACTAAGCTCGCACACTTTATTCTGGTGGCGACTTCATATTCTTCATAGCAGTTAGCTCGGTTTATATATAGGAGATTATCAGTCCACACAACGTGTTATGGATTTCGAAGGTTCATGGGATAAGCTTTGACCTCTAGCGGAGTTTTCCTACAACAACAATTGCCAGTCGAGTATTCAGATGGCATCATATGAGGCCTTATATGTGAGGCAACGTCGTTCACTGATTGGATGGTTTGCCCCGAGAGGCTAGGTTGTTGGGCACTAATTTGGTATGTGATGCTATGGAGTAGTATAAGGTAATTTAGGAGTGATTTCGCATAACCCAGTCCAAACGGAAGAGTTATGTAGACCAGAAGGTTTAAGATGTGGCATATATGGTGGGTGAGAAGGTTTTCCTCCAAGTGTCGCCTATGAAAGGCGTGATGTGATTCGCAAAGAAGGGAAACTTGTGCCCCAGGTTTATTGGGCTATTTGATATCTTAGAGAGAGTTTGGGATATTACTTACAGGCTTGCATTGCCTCCTAGCCTATCAGTAGTACATCCAGTATTTCACATTTTCATGCTTCAGAAGTACCATGAGGACATCTCGCATGTTCTAGACTTCAACAAGGTTCAGCTTGATGAGAATTTGGCCTTTGAGGAGGAGTCAGTGGCTATCCTAGCCCGACAGGTTCGAAAGTTGATATCTAATATTTTTTCTTCTGTGAAAGTACAATAGAGAGGTCAGCCGATCGAAGCATCTACATGGGAGTCCGATATGCAGAGTAGATACCCCCACTTTTTCACCAGTCCAGGTATTTTTTTATGTCCGTTCAACGACGAATGTTTCTTTTAGAGGTGGAGAATATGACGACCCGATAGGTCGTTTTGAGTACTAGACTTAATTTTCATGATTTGAGACCTCTCATAGCTTCATTTGATATTTCTTTGTTTGCGAGCATGGTCTGTGTCGCTTATCGAAAAACTTTTAAGTAAAATTTTGAAGAAATAAAAATTCTGACTAAGAATAAGGCTAGAGTTGACCACATCCAACATTTTGGGTAAACAACCTCGTATTGGTGTTTTAATAATTCTGGTAGGTTCGTATTGTGATTTTGGACTTGGACGTATATCTGAAATTGAATTCAGAGGTCCTTAGGTTGATTTGACTTGTTTTGCCGAAAGTTGGCAATTTAAATATTTAGAAATTTCTTAGGTTGGTTGACTTTATTATTATTGAGTTCAGATTTTGATTTTGGGACTTGGAATATGTCTGTTTTGTAATTTGAAACTAGTCTACAAAATTTGGTGTAATTCTAAGTTGTTGATAGGAATCGGATGCTTGGTTGTGTTTCTAGCTACTCTTGAGTTTCCTTTTAAATTTTATATGGTTTGATGTCCGATTCGTGGTTGCTGATGTTATTTTGGTATTTTATCGCGCGAGCGAGTTCTTATGATATTTTTAGACTTGTGTACATGTTCGGTTTGGAGCACGAGGGTTTCGGGTTAGTTTCGGATAGGCTTAGGACCATTTTTTGACTTAGGAGACTACTAGTTTTTCTTCTGGTGCGCTGCGCTTCGCGATCGCGAAGGCTCTCTAGCAATTGCTTAGGGGAAATTTGGACTGGGGGCTGGTTACTCTTCGCAAATACGAGAGGAAAAACGCTAACGTGAAGCACTAGGGGGATTACTCTCCGTGCCTCTCGCGTACGTGATGCTTTGGGGAGGTTTGGGAAGGCAGGGGTTTGTCTTCATCGCGTATGCATACCATGGGACGCGAATGCGAAGGCGAGATGGGGAATAAGCCTTTATGAATGCGATGAAGGATTCGCGAACGCAAAGGCCAAAAGGCCAGTGTTCTTAGCCCAACTATTTTAAAAGCTGAAAATCGGTATTATTTCACAAAATACCATTTTTGAAAGTTAGAGCTCGGTCTAGAGGCGATTTTAAGGAGGTTTTCATCTCAACTTCACTGCTTAGTGATTTTAAACTATTTTTGATGTATTTTCATAATTACCCATTGATTTTAACTTTTAATCTATGAATTTCATGGTAGAAATTAGGGATTTTATAAAATTGAGATTTAGAACTCAAATTGAGATCGAATTTCGAAACCAATCACATAAGCTGACTCGGGTGAATGGACAATCAGGTCTTGGTCCGAATCTCGAATTTTGACCAAGTGGGCCCGGAGTTAACTTTTTTCAATTTATTTAAAGATCAAATCTTTTTCACTTGTGGGTAGTTTCTAAAGCTTATTTTGAATTGTTTGAACTATATTGGACTAGATTTAATTGGTTTGGAGGCTAACTCTAAAGAAAATGCCATGGTTGAGCATTGACTTAATTGCAAAATGGGTTAATGCATGCGGGTAAAAAATATTTTATTGTACTATGTTATTCTATTGACTATGTTTTCCATGCCTTAGTTTTCCATTATTGAGTTAATGCCTTAGTTTGTTTATTTTGGAGTTGTTGAGATATTGAAGGTTGAGTTTGTCTATCATGAAACTATAATTGAAGTGAAATTTGCTTCCCAACTTGCATTGCTATTGTGGATTAGTGTTGTTTCTTGGTAAGGAAGAGCGAAAAGCACGAATGATGTTGTCGTGTCTTATTTACTTATACTATTATTTATTTGAGAGATTGTGAGGATTAAAGCACAGAGGGTGATGTTGTGTCATTTTATTTATCATATCATTATTATATAGTGAGGATGAGAGTAAAAGATATTATTATTATATGGTGAGGATGAGAATAAAAGATGAAGGGTGATGTCGTGCCATTGCATTTATGATATTACATGGTGATTATGAGAGTAAAATCAGGGACGGTAATATTGTGTCATTGTTGATTTCATCGCTTTATTTGATGTCCGGATTGGTGATTTAATCGGTTGTATTGTTATTTATTTCGTGAAAAGGCTACTTGATAATTTTGTACTTGCCATTCTTATTGTACTTTTCTTTCTACACGTTCCCTCCCCATTATTATGTTAAATATCCTATTTGTTATTTGAATTACTTTATGTATATATCTACACAGGATCTTAGTAGGTGTCTTGTGATAGCCTCGTCACTACTTCGTCGGGGTTATGCTCGACACTTACGGAGTATATTGGGTCGGTTGTACTCATGCTACACTTCTGTACTTCTAGTGTAGATACTGGCGTTGGTCCCAATGGTGTCTAGTTGTGCTTCCGCTCGGATCATATCTACAGCGGAGACTTGAGGTAGAGCTGCTGGCGTTTGCAATCCCTGAAGTCCCATTCTATTTCTGTCTTCACTGTTTATTTCTTTTCAAATATTGTATTTCGTTCAAACCATATTTGTATTATTCTAGTTGCTCATGCACATGTGACTCCAGATTTCTGGGATTAGACTGGACCGTGTTATATTATAGGTTTATCTTATGTATTACTGCTTTATTAATCGTTAATAATTGTTATTACTCTATTTTAAGTTGTTAAAATGGTCAATTGGTTATCTCATGCTGGCTTGCCTAGCAAATAAATATTAAGCGTCATCATGATCCCAATGTTTGGAATCCGGGTCGTGACACAATTGGGTTTAGTAGCACTGCTAATAGATGAATCTGCACGAAGTAGTAAATGTTTGGGTGAGCTAACACCTAGTAAGATCACTGACTTGCCCCTATCCTGTGGAGCTAGTCTTCATAATATCATGCATATCATGAACAAGGTATATAGTACGTATATCGCAAAAAAATTAAAGTGTATAAATGAGGCAGTAGTAAACTATTCATTTCGCCATATCAGTAAGTCTATCACATAGTGCCACCTTACGTTGCATTAGAGCGTCCATAGTGCACAATGTTACCTGAGTTGAACTATGCGTTTCCGTCGTCCATCCATAGCCAACACTTACCTCATAATATACTCGACCAATTGTGCCCTCATAATAATGCTAGCACCATCTCATCTTTTCAATCTAAAGCACATAAGACATTTCCTCCGTTCCGGCTGACGTGAACCTTTTTTCTTTTTTGTCTGTTCTAAAAAGAATGATCACTTTCTGAATTTGAAAATAATTTAGTTTAAACTTTCAATTCTACTCTTAATGAGAAACTTTTGTAACCACACAAATACTCTAGACCTCTTTTTGACTTGTTTAGGATCACAAATTTTAAAAATATTTATTTTTTCTTGAACTTCGTGCCCAATTAAACATGTTCACATAAATTGAGACGAAAGGAGTACAATGAAATCCTACAACATATATATATATATATATATATATATATATATATATATATATATATATATATATATATATATAATCTCGGACACTTATGTAAATGACATATATCACAACATGCTTCCTATCAATGCATACTATCATGGCATGTACGTCTATCATACTTTATCCGTCCAATTTATGTGCCAGTGTGTAAATGTAGAGAGTCAAATGAGTTTTTTTTTAGTTGTAATTTTTTATATGCCTTTCTTAATAGTTTAAATTATTAATTACTATGACTTAGAGTACCTTTTATGTAGTTTTTAAATATATTAATTTTATTTAAATAATTTCAAAAATTTACGTCCGAAATGACGATCAAAAATTAAGAAATTTAATTCTTGAAAGCTAAACATACCCCATAAATATGGACATAGGGAGTAATAGATACTGAACATGCTTTTTAAAACTCAACAGTTGCATGCAGTATGCTCTTGCAGTCTTGCCCCTCAATATACTAGGTAATTTTAAAAGAATTTATGCAAGTTTTAAATCATACTTTTGTGTACTCAAGAGGTTAATAGCTGTTGAAAAAAATTTGGATGATTATGGAGAATAAAAGGTTTAGCTTGAGGCGTGTCAAAGATACTGTCTTTAAGGATATTTCGCATACACTAAGATAAATATTATTGGGCGCATCACCCAGGATTCAACAAGTTCTTCTAATATAACTAGGAACAGAAATAACAAAGATTAACAAAGACAACCCAACACAGAAAAAAAAAGAGTTTTAACTTTGTTCATTTTCCTACTCAAAATAACACATAGGAAATATATACATACATACATATATATATATATATCCAACGATTTTAACATCAGATAGTAAGCAATGTTATTATTAAAAGCCATTCAAAGGCTATTCAAATGGGTGTTACAAATTAAAGCCATTAAGGCTAATAAAATGGTCAGATTTGACTTTGTCAAAAGATTAACTTAAGGAATCCCATAATAGCTAGTAAATGGTCATATTCAATTTGTTAAGATTGAATTCAAGCTTATCAATCATCAGTTACAAATATTAAAGAAATATATTCAAAATAATTAGTTGTAATAAAAACTCATTAACATAATTTTAAAAGAATGAACCTAAACATCAATTTGAATATTTCTTTTTGAGTTACAAAAATTATTTCTCTAACAATATCATGTTTGGCCAAACTTCTAAAATTAGCTTATTTTAAGAAGTGCTTTTTTCAAAAGTACTTTTAAAAAAAAGTGTTTTTGGTAAGAAGCAGTTTGTGTTTGGCCAATTCATTTAAAAAGCACTTTTGAACAATAATTAGTGTTTGGCCAAACTTTTGAAAACTGTTTCTAAGTGTATTTTTCTCAAAAGCGTTTTTCAGGAAAGTGCTTTTGGAGAGAAGCTATTTTTTTCTGCTCTCAAAAACTGCTTCTGTTTTTCTTCAAAAATATTTTTTTTTTCTTTCCAAAAGCTTGGCCAAACACCTAAATTTTTATTTTGGCCCAAAGAAAAAGCTTGGCCAAATAGGCTATAAAAGTCTCACCTCAAAACCAACAAGTTCTATATCCTTGACTTGTCTATAACTCCTCAAAGACTATTTTCAATGGCCTCAATCGATGCAAAACATCGAGTAGCGTACTCAATTAGGCTAGGTAAACCATTTTCATAATTTTCGAGAAAGTCCAAGTCAACGCTCGGTCAAACTCAGTCAAACCCCAAACTAAATTTTGGAAATTTATTACCCATACGCTCAAAATCTATGCTTAAATTCTTAATTAGCGTTCAATTATTCTTCCAAAATCACAATTTAAAATTTTTTGGTTTGCGCTCTTAATTTATGCGATTAATTCTCGATTCAGTTTTTGGTTTGAAATTTTTCTTAAATCAAATCAGTTTCTGCAAGTTTATCTCACAAAATATTTCTGTAACAAGCTAAGAATTTCCAGAAAAACTTGTTCATTTACTAACTATATAGTCTGTGATAGTATATAATACTGCAAAAGTTTTAAAATTCAAGGAACACTCAATTCATCCCTCCTCTGATGTGTTCTATCATTTCTAACTTGTGAGTAGGGGTGTACATGGATAGGTGGGTTCGATTTTTATAAAAAAAACGAACCAAACCAACTATATCAATTTGAATTGGCTCGGTTTTCTCGGGGTTTTCGGTTTTTTTCTTACTTAAATATTATTTCAATCTTACTTTCTTAAATTTTTTATAAGTAAATATATGTTTAGTGAAAATATAAAAAATTCACAAACATATTATCTATTAAAATATTCTTATGGGAGAATTTTCTTAGTAACACAATAGTTACTGTATTTTTTTAGCCGTCTGACAATAATTTTTCATTGAGGTGCATTTTCAAGGTTAACCGAATTTCATAATTAAACATAAAAATCAATATGATATCTAAATAATAAGAATCACTTTACATTCGAAAAAGATATATGAATTTAATAGATCTTAACATATGATATGAATATGGAAGAACAAAGAGATTGACGCATTTCAGTAATACTTGATAAGAAATTGATGATACAATCCATTATTTAAGGTTAATAAATATGGAGCACTTCATATACTATTAAATATTATATTCCGCAAGAGAATTCCAAATATTTCTAGATATAAAAATTCTATATACAATCTTAAAAGTATATATAAAAATTATATATTTATATGTCAGTTTGGTTCAGGTTTCTTTACTCAATACCAAACCAGATCAAACTAAATTTAGTCAGACTTTTTAATCGATTAGGTTTGACTTTTTTAATTTGATGTGATTTTTCGATTCGGTTTGTACACCCCTACTTGTGAGCATGTTTTGTACGCCCTCTTAATGTTTTTTTTAAAGAAAAGGACATCCTAGATTAATTAAACAACCATTTTAAATTTAAAAAAAGAAATGAAACCTCTATCTTTTGTTCAACTTTTTAGTGCTTACTTTTCCAGCACGGCCAAAAGTAAAAGGACGTGGTGCAGCTTATGTCCACAAAAATACCAAGTTAATTAATAAAGTTTGGCAATGACGGGAGTGATTTACAGAAGGCAGGCAGATTTAGATAAGAAAAGTTTATTATGTAGTTATTCATTATTTTTTGAAAAAAAAAAGATTAAAAGGAGTTTTGGATAATATTTTCTCTTCTCTTGATAGGGAAAATATTTTTCTCTAGTTAAAAAAAAATGAGTTCACGACAAAAATATTTAAACCAATAAAAATTAAAAAATATTTTCAAATATACCAAACACACCCTAAGTTGTTTCTTCCACAGATTGTGGTGGATGGTTGCAATTACTGGGTAAGCCGGGAATTCTACTAAAAGATTTTTAAAAAAATATAAAGGATCACACCTTTGGATTTTATTAAGTATTTTTCATATGTTAGGGAAATTCAAAATTTTATACTCTTGACAGAAATTCTTTAATTTTGAAATTTGGAAATGTAGAACCTTCCAAAAAAGAAGTGTTTTGCCACTTAATAAGTCTATCCAACGCAAGTAAATAAATTTGGATGACGAATGATTAAAATCGGGGGAAAAAAGTGTTTCTTCCTTTTTCGTCCATGATAAAAATCTTCGTAGATTGACAAGGACTATTCCTGCTTATTGATAGCGTGTTAGCACTTACCATGAAGGCTTTCAAACCGCTACCTTAATATCTATTTCTTCAATTAAGACATTACTGAATTCATGTTGGCCACTTATCCTTGTCTTTGCTTGGCATATAAAAAATAAAATCTTCACGATTGAAAATGACAAGCAATTTGGGTTTATTCAATTTGTTTTATTCTCAAATTTGCTGAAGTGGGTCATCATATGTGAAAGCAAAGTCCAATAACTTTTACGATATCCAGAAGATACTTGGTTTTAGCATTGACATGAATAAGTCGTAATGATGCAAAAGAATTAACAGTTCTTGTCTCCTTACCACATTTCTTTGGAACCAGCTGGAGAAATAGGTAAAACTTTACACGACTTTTTCGGTTATTATATTTAAGTTTTTCTTTCTTAGAATTAAAGGAGATACTTTCTCGAAAAATTAACCTAAATAGCCGTCCACATACTCGCTTAATTGAGGTCATTATACAGTTCAAGTCTTGTCACGCTCCAAAATTTCACCAAAGATCATGATGACACCTAATTCCAGTAGGTAAGACAATATCCAAACATAGATCAAACTAAACTCAACAAGGTATAATATAACTGAAATAGCATAACAAGCGGAATAAGTCTCTGAAAACAGTAAATACAGAAATACTATGACAACAAATTCTCAAAATCTGATAGCACTGAATCATCAGCTCTAATATAAGATGCAACAGAATATCTCATTTATACAAATTGTGAGCACGCGATTTTTGTTTTACGCGACAATCACTCCAAAAGAAACAAAAAATAATAGCGATCGGTCTTGCTGTACAATTTTTGGATTTTTCACGTGGCATTTTATTAATTATCTATGATTTTTGTCCATTTTTTGTATTATTATTAAAACAAAATACAAAAAATGTGTGTGTCATGTGCAGTTTGAACCGTAATCCGGTTATTAAATAGAAAAATCATAAATATGCATCTTTGTCCGTGATTGTTGTTTTGTTTAATTTTACTTGCTTTAAATATTTTAATATATGTGAGCAAATAATTGTATTAAGTGTTTAATTAATGAATTTTAATTTGATGTACTTAGGTTTTGTTTTAAAATAAAAAATATAATAAAAAGAGAGTGCAGAATTGGGTTGAAATCAGTTTGGGCCTATTTTCGTTTTAATTCGAGGCCCAAAATCAAACCCAAAACCCCATGTGTACCCGGTCCACACCAGCTGACGTCCAGAGCGTCCAAACGACGTCGTAGTGATCGAGTCTGATCTAGGCCGTTGATCTCAGATTGATCAACGGCCAAGATCACTTCCCCATAACCCATGATGAACCCGACCCATTCCACCCGGACCGACCCCAACCCTTTACACCTGAAACGACACCGTTTCCCGTTAGCTGAAGGATCCTGGCCCTTCGTCGTGTCTCATCCAACGGCCAGGATCCATTCACCCACTCCATATATAAGCTTCCACTCGTACCCCACCCCTATCCACCTTAGTCGTCCCCTCCACAGACCTCAGTCCTCCAAACCCTAGCCGCCCCTGTATGCCTTCGCCATGAAAGCCGGCGGCATGGACGCCGGTGACCCCCTCTTTGACACCATAGGACCACCTCATTATCCTGAGCATAAAGCTGTTATCCTTTTCCCTCGAATCAGTTCCTAGTTGCTCGAATCTTCATTTAAAGATTCGAGCAGAACCTCAACTTACACCGATGCACCCCAGTTTCATACCAGATAGTCCCCGGACCTCCCTCGTGACCAAACCATGCTTGGTTTGGTCCGAATCTAACCATGGAAGCCCAAGTCCCAAATCTACCATCTACGAACCCTAGAAGCCCCAAGCCAGGTCCGTGTCTGTTTAAGCCAAGAGATTAGGGTCTAATGGACCTTGATCGAAGTGTTTCTCATTTGAGAAACACTTCGATTAAAGTCCGTTCAACCTTGAGAAGGGTCTGTTCAAACACAAGCTGATTTTTTTGATTTTTCTTTCAAAGATTTTAAGGTAAGTTTGTTTTCTCTTCTTTATTTCAGTTCGTGTGTTTGTTAAAGGTCTATTCGTATGGCCAAACGTCTTGTTTAATTTGTGTTTTGAATTTTACCAACTGTTTTTGCACACCTTGCCTGGACCTCCGTATTTGGTCAAATGTTTCCTCATTCACTGATAATGTGTGTGTATGTAAAACTGCATAATCGACTGAATTGAAATTGTTTGAGTAATCAATCCCTAAGTTAACCTCTGTGTTGACAGTGCAATCTGAACCCTTGGTGCAACACTGTTTGATTCTAATCCTTGGCTTTGATTGTATATGTTGTAATTAGTATAGTCGATTCGATACATGTCGTCGAATAGTTTTAGCTGTTTGAATGGTAACAGTTTGATTTGTCTTGCTGAACATTGTTTGAATCAAATTGAGAATCAACTATAGCTACTTACAATTGATGTATTTGAATCAGAAATATAAAGGGATTGGTTTTGTTTAGTTGCAGTCAGAATTGGAGGGCATGTGCACTTGTGCACAACATGTGCATAAAGACCCTTTTGGATTAAAATAGTTTGACAGCACATGCTGTCAGATTATATTCTTGCTGCCCATGGCCTGTTTTAGTTTAATAAAGGTTAAAAGGGGACTGTTAGGGAATATGATGGGGATTCCTAATTTTAAAAGTTTGAGTTAGAAAAACAGCTAAAAAGGAATGGGTTCTGATGTGTTTTAGAGGCTGGGGAATAGCCTGATGTTAGGATAAAAGGGGGAACTTCCATTAGAAAAGGGGGCTGAACATTGATAATAAAAGTGGGAAAGGAGAGATACACATAGGGAACTCAGATTGAACATTGAGAGCTGAGTTCTGAAAAACAGAAAATTGGAAAAGAATTCTTCTTGATAACTCAAGTAGATTTCAAAACTGAAAATTGGCACTGGATTTTGAAAAGAAAAGAGATAGTGAGAGAAAAATAGAGGGGATTATACAGACACACAGAGAAAAACATACAGAAATTATAAACTGTTTTCTTCCTGCTGTTTGTTCGATTCTCAGTCTGTTCAAGCTATTCAGTCAGTTCTGTTTTCTTTCAAGTATCAGCTAAGTTTATTGGTTGGTTTGCATTGGTTGATTCTCTTGGAATTGGATTGTCTGGATTTCTGTTTCTATACTACTGTTCATTGCTGTCATTCTGCCATTTTCCCATCGGCTCTAGTTGCCTCTTGCACTGGAATTTTGTTCTATTTGTTACCTGCTGTCACTGCTGCTGTTTGGTATTGCTTCTATTGCTCTACTGACCCCTTGCTTCTTCTGTTGTATCCAACATCCAGGTACATACTAGAACTTTGCATCTGATGTAACAATGAAAGCATGAAATAAAAGATATGCGGGAGTTTAATCATTCGTTTGCTGCAGTTACAGTTTTTACGAATGTTATTAGATTTGTGTAACTTGTTTAGTTTGTAATTCAATAAAGAAACACATTAGGTAGCCTTGTACTTAATTGCAGCTTAGTTCGTCTTAAAATGTGATTTCAGTTGTTTAGTGGGTTGTCTGATAAGGAATGTATGAGTGTTTTGGCACACAGATGATTAGATAACCTTTCGACTAATATTCTGCATGTATAGAATAGAATGCCTTAATCTTGCCAGATATGATGTAGTTTTATTGGATATTTTTAGGCAGTTCACATGATCCTGTTCAAACTCTATTAGTAATAGTTTCCGATAAGTTAATTCCACTGACCTGGTTTAAATGAGCGAGTTTCAAACTCGGATCTGAAGAACATTTATCATAAGCTTTTAGCAGTTCTATTGATCTTGTATATTAATTTCCCCTGACAATTTAACAACATGTTCATCCATAAAATAAGGCACAAAACAATTCACGCCTCATAAACAACTAATCAGATAATCAAATAAGAATCCGAAGTTGGTCAAGCATGTAATTAGCACGCAATCCTCTTTCTTTCATTTTATTAGAGACGAACACGATAGAAATGTAGTCACTATAGGTTTATCCTCTTAAATAAAATTGAGACGAGCCTCGACAAACAAAAATGCACAAGCTGCGGGGCCCTTTAAATGTATATATTAAAATACTTAGAATTCGGGACAGGCCGTTTAGCGAATTTTACGACCTTCCCAAAATAACAATACGCTAGTTGCTTTAGGCGCACCTTTTAATAATTTAACCGTCTTAAACATGGGTGCACATTGATGTGACCTAAATCCAAATCTCAACGGAGTCGAAATGTGTCGACGACCACGGGTGCATTGATTGTGACGTGGTTCGAGATGCATTTTCACGACGTTGCAATTCTATAATAATAATAAAAGCAGTTTTAAACTTAATAAAAGCACATAAGTCACAACATGTATTTAATCAGATATTTAGCCATTATAACAATTTAAGCGACCGTGCTAGAACCACGGGATCCGAGGGTGCCTAACACCTTCCCTCGGGTCAACAGAATTCCTTACTTAGAATTTCTGGTTCGCAGACTTCATTTGGAAAAGTCGAAAATTTCCTCGATTTGGGATTCAAGATAAACCGGTGACTTGGGACACCAAAAGCCAAACCTTTCCCAAGTGGCGACTCTGAATTAAATAAATAATCCCATTTCGAATATTGTCACTTAAATTGGAAAAACTCCCTCGCGCATTTTCTACCCTTCGGGGCGGGCGCGCAAAAAGGAGGTGTGACAGCTCTGGCGACTCTGCTGGGGAACAACCCAGAACCACTGGTTCAGGGTTCAAGAATTCGAGCTTAGAATAATTGTTATATTTGGCTTTATTATCTGATCTTTATTACATGTTTTTGCATAACGTGCTAAATGTTGTCTTTTACCGCTTTGATATTATCTGAACTGTATATAAACTGTGCCGAAACCCTTCTCTTCTTACCTCCGGGGAGAAGCTCGCTGGTCGAGACTCCCTATTCTGTTAGTGTCAATACCTGAAATAAGAAAGAGGTCGGACAAGTTACAAAGCCGGACGATCTCGCGGGTCCCCGGTACGTAGCCCCCTCCTCGACTCGAGTTGTCCGCTCGGGTACACAGTCTAGAACAAATACCCAGGTTATAAACCTAGTATAACGAAACTTCATGCCGGATCCCTAGTAGGAACGCTTATTTGCATCATGTTGCATTTGACTTAGGGGACTCAACACAGGGGTTGGGTCTGTCTAGGACAGGCAACCTGAAATGAAAAGACCATCCTGCTGCATCCTATTTGTTTTGCGCATTTATTTGCTTCAGTTCCGCATGCTGACCGGTTTCTAAAAAAGGGGAAAAATAGCAGCGTAGGGAGATAATTACTTATTTTGGAAAAAACCAATGTCCAAGTAGTGTCAAAACCTCGCCGGAATTTTTCTAAAAAAAAAAAATTTTGTCTTCTAGTTTGATTTTAAAAAAAAAACATATAAAAATTTTTCTCACTTTCAAAATAAAAAAAAGGTATTTATTTAAAAGTAAATAAAAATGGAAAATTCATAATTCAAAAAAAAAATGTTGCTTCTTTCGTAGTACCTCTTTTATAAGTTCAGACTAATAGTCCAAATATTTCCTTAAAAAAAAAAGAAGAATTTTTTTTAGTCTTTATCTCTTTTCAAAAGAAAATAATGAAAAAAAAAACATATTCTTGCTTTCTGGGTTTAATTGATTTCCTCTATTCACGATTTACCGAACTACGCCGGTTTGATTCTCACCGGATGTGAGATATGTAGGCAACCCCCATCGGGTTCAACCCCACCTTTTACTAAAAAAAAAGGGAACAAATAGTAATAATAATAATAATAAATGTGTGTCAAATTCTGTCACGAATAAATCAGGTGATGTTGTTTTGTCATAAATAGCCGAATGTTCCCGAAAGGGACGCCGGAAGGCTGACTTTGCATAAATAACCACCTTCGGGTCATTTTTAGGATTTTCATCCAATTGACCCACACAGCCTCAAAATCTTCACCCCTGAAGTGCTGAAAGGCCGTGTTCGAAAACTTGATCTTCCTTGTAAAATATTTTGAGTCAAGTTATTTTTGTTAAAGAACACCTTAATAAATGTGCAGGATGAGCACAATGCAAAATGAACATTTTTCAATAATGACCAAAATCCCTGTCAAGTTACGGCTATGGTGGAATGATCTGGGTGCTGAAGGACAAGATGAGGTCAAGAAATATCTGAAAGGTCTCGTGGGTTTGTTGGAAATCCAGCCTCGGGGAGATATCATAAGAGCTTTGGTTACCTACTGGGACCCGGCGCACAATGTTTTCCATTTCTCTGATTTTGAACTCACCCCGACTTTGGAAGAAATGGCTGGGTACATCGGAAATGCTGAACTTCCATTAAGGCAAGAACACTTGGTCGCCTCAAGAGCGGTCACGGTACATCGGTTCCTAGATTCACTGAAGATACCTAGAACGGTCCACAACCCGGATCTGGCTGTCGGTTTTTGTACTCCATGCTTCATATATGATAGGTACGGTCATGAAGAGGGATTCAATAATCCAATCAACAAACTGTGCAGCAAAAGTATTCGTCAGAAGTGGGACAAACACAGAAGGGTAGCCTTCATGATGATGTTCCTAGGCCTTCTGGTATTTCCAAGGAAAGACGGAAACATTTATTTGAAGATATCCGGTGTCGTCAGCACCTTACTCACACAAAGTGACAGTACTCTCGCGCCTATAGTGGTATCTGACATCTTTCGAGCTCTTACAGCTTGTAAAGCTGGGGGAAATTTCTTCGAAGGTTGTAACTTGCTCCTACAAATGTGGATGACCGAGCATCTCTGCCATCGTTCCGAGATTTTGAGCCATGGTTCCCCGGAAAAGACTTGCATATAAGAATTTTACACGAGAACCAAAGAGATCAATTTTCCCAAAGGAGTCATGGCATGGACCTCGTTCTTTCAAGCTCTTACTGCCAGCCAAATACAGTGGACACTGGGATGGTTGCCTGTTGACGAGGTCATATATATGCCAGCAGCTAGAACTCATTTCTTACTGATGGGACTTAAGAGCATTCAACCTTACGCGCCCTGCCGAGTTTTGAGACAGCTCGGAAGATGCCAGACAGTACCGCATGAGGAAGATCTTAGCGCTCAAACAGTTGAGATAAGTCCTAACGGACAGTTTCCAGAAGCGAAAATTCGCCAGATCTGGAGTGAGTGTCAATATTTGAAATCAGATACTTGCGTGCGGGATCAAGCCAAAGGTGAGACGGCACCAGGTTACCTTGCATGGTATAGAAGGGAACTTGAGCATTAAAGGCCGGCTAAGAGACCCCACATCCTGAATTTCGCCGAATCATCACGAAAGCAGTGGGATTGGTTAGCAAAAGAAAGAGGCTATTGCGCCGAAATCAGCAGGTTGAAGAAACAAGTGGAAAGCTTGAAATATGAGCACAACGTGCAAGTTGCTACCGATATGGGAGAGCGGAACAGGTTAATTCAGGAAAACGAAATGCTCAGAGCCCAGATCAAACAGATAAGGATGGATGCGGATAAACAGCCAAGGCGTCGATCAGATGAGCAGTTGATAAAAAGGCTAAAAAGCAAAGTCAGGGAATGGCAAGAGGATTTAGAGAAATCTAAAAACGTCATAGCAGAGCTTAGGGCACAGTGGGATACAAAAGCAGATAAGCATCGCCGATACTTGAATCAATTGGAAGGCGACCACGAGGAAACTGTTGCTAAAATGAAGTGAGAGATGGCTACACTTGAGATCAAAGCAGCTAATCAGGCCAAGGATTTCCAAATTGAGAGCAGATACTGGTACGACTTGTTGGCCTAGATGAAGTTAGAAGTACGACAACTGAAGCATCAGCATATACAGGATGCTCTGGTATTCAAGATATGTAGCAATCAGATAAAACGCCTACTCATAGAGAAGAAGCAAACCAAAGATAGGATCAAGACCATTGCCCATGCCATCACCAGACGATGTCTACGATGTGAGAACATGACCAGCGTTACCGCCCTCTCGGTAGTGATGAGTTATGTCAAGCAGACCATGCATGAGCTGGAGCAACTTGAGAGGGATCTCACACCTAGGACCGCGGCGAGGCCGAACGATGCCCCGCGGGCACCAATTTTCAAAACCATAATGTACTCATAAGTCAAGTCTGTATCTTAGCATCTTCTGCCTGTTTTTCCCATCAGGGTGATTTTTAGTCTATTTTGAGTCTAGGTTTATTTTCAAAGTTTGCTCTTTCTTTTGCAAAATGTAGTTTGTAATAGACCGTTTCAACAATAAAAAGGTTGCTTCTTTTACGCTCATTTGTGTTATTTGAACTACGTAATGATCTGATTCACGTGGCGTCGTGATACGTAGGCAATCCTCATCGGATCCGGTCGCATTTTTACCGCAAAATAAAAACATAAAAGAAAAACAAAAGAGAAGAGAAAGTGATAAGAAAAGGGAAGCCTAAAAAGAATGTCGGAATGACGCATGCTTTCGTCGCAAACATGTAGAATTCACTTAACTGTATAGGTGCATCATGCTCAACGTGAGGTTGCCTATCTGTTATTTATTTCGATTTAACCACTCGTGTGTCGTTGAGTTCTTCCAATTTTTTGGAAAAGACGGTTGGTTTGGTGAAAGTCTGGCCTCGCACTCATACTTCACGAGGTCAAAGAGAAGTGTTCAACTACCTGTTGTTAAGACCGGAGGCAGTACTCACACTTACTTCACCATGTCAAAAGGAAGTGTGGAAATGTCTTCAGAAATTCCGTTGCAAACAATCCCTGTTTCCGAGGAGAGCTCGATCTCAGCCATCCTCACACCTGAATCCGCAACTGCAGAAGAAAATAGAATCCTACGACTCCGTATGTTGGAAATGCTGGACGACTGGAATAACGGAAAAGAACCGCCAAGTGTCGTCCCCGGATTCCCTGAGTTATTCTCCAGGTCAGGCGGGACTTCTAATGTCCCCATAAATTATCCCGCTACCCCATTCGGGTACCCAGCCACTTCAGCCCTCTCTGCTGGATCGCCTTCTAAGCCTCGTCCCCGAATGTCAGCCACCGATGCAAGCATGAACATCTTTACTGCACTGCCCTGCCCGATTACGGCACAGCCTACTACATACAAGCCAAGCTTTGACTCATCTTCTTTTACATTCCAAGCACCCTCGTTCTCAATGGAACCAACTAGGTTCGCTACCAACACTAATCCTCCACCGCCTCAGTGCGAGGTTGCACCCGCGCAGGATCAGAACCCCAGAACTGCAGAACAAAATGAGATGTCCAAAAGAATGAGAAGCCTTGAACAAAGTTTGAAGAATATGCAAGGTTTGAGCGGACAGAAGAGCGTCTCTTATGCCGACCTATGCATGTTCCCTCACGTGCACCTGCCAGTGGGTTTCAAGACCCCAAAGTTTGAGAAATACGATGGGCACGGTGACCCCATTGCACATCTTAAGAAATATTGCAACCAATTGCGGGGAGCCGGCGGAAAAGAAGAACTGTTAATGGCATATTTTGGGGAAAGTCTAGTAGGGATAGTCTCGGAATGGTATATGGACCAGGAAATGTCCCGATGGCATATATGGGATGATCTCGCCAGAGATTTTGTGAAACAATTCCAGTATAACGTCGACATTTCACCAGACCGAAATTCTCTGTCGAATTTGAAGAAGAAACCTTCAGAGAGCTTCAGAGAATATGCTATTAAGTGGCGTGAGCAGGCATCGAGGGTGAAGCCTCCCATGGATGAGGTAGAAATGGTCACTACTTTTCTCCAGGCTCAAGAGTCCGATTATTTCCAAAACATGATGTCAGCCATGGGAAAGCCATTCGCGGAAGCGATTAAGATTGGAGAGATGGTGGAGAATGGTCTGAAAACAGGTAGGATTCTTGAGTCAAGCAGCCATAAGGGCGACTTCCCAAGCCGTCCAAAGCGGGTCCGGAGGAATGGCAAGAGGGAAGAAAAAGGAATAAGCGGCCATGGCAGCCTCAGAAGCAAGGGAATATCGTAACCATAGGCCCCGTTTTCCGGAAAGAACCCCACAACACTACTACCCCCACTCAAATCTGGCATATGCTCATCAACCCTATATGGTCATGAATGCCCAGCCTTATATCCGCCCGCCGCAACAAGCCAACCGAGGCCAAGCTCCACTTCCCAGAAATCCGCCTCCTTACCACAACCACTATAACCCACAACCTCCGCAGAATAACTTCCGCCCTCGGGAGCCACCTAGAAGGCGGACTTTCACGCCCATCGGTGAACCATACTCTACTTTGTTCTCGAAGCTAGTCCAGTTGGGTTTCTTGCAACCAATCCCTCAAACAAGGCAAAACCCGACGTCACCTTCTTACAAAGCTGGAGTCAGATGCGCCTATCATTCAGGGGCCGAGGGACATGATACAAATGACTGCTGGTCATTGAAAAGAGTGGTCGAGAATTTGATAGAACAAGGGAAAATAGTGTTAAGGGACGAGGAGATCTCAAATGTGACTAACAATCCATTACCTGCTCACAATAATGGGCCGCTGATCGGAATGATTTGCGAAGATAAAGAATTCGACCCTGCTCTGAAAGCTATAATCGCCATTGTCTACACGGGGAAAAGGCCTGAGACAGACGAAAAACTAGAAAAGGGGGAGAAGGCCAATGCTATAAAGAGCGAGCCTGAAAAGAAGGTGGAGAAGAAAGTGGTACCGGTAAAGGATGGAGTTCTTTACATACCACGAGGTCGAGCTGAGAAGACGCAGAACTTCGGGATCAAAAAGGCAAAACCTATGTACGTGCCAAAAGGGGCCTATGTGGTCCGGGGGACGATTCAACCACCTCGGCTGAATGAGCCAGTGGTTATCGGACGCGTGCCACAAAAGCCAATGACCAACCCATCCACAGTGCCGTGGAATTATCAAAAGACTTTGGTAATGTACAAAGGTAAAGAGGTCATGGGAGAACTTCCAGAAAATACTTTCATTGGAAGGTATTCAAATACCCAAGAGCTGAACAACGCCACACAAAGGCGCTTCCCACCAAAGAAGCCTGTAAGCGTTGAAGAAGCGGAAGTGTTCTTCCAACAAATGAAAATGCCGGATTACGAAGTGATAGATCAACTGCGCAACTGCCCCGAGCAAGTGTCCATGCTATCATTGTTGATGAGGTCGGCCGAGCATCAAAAGATCTTACTGAAGACCCTGAATGAAGCACACGTGCCAGTTGAAACCTCGGTTGAACAACTAGAGCAGATGACAGAAAGATTCTTCGCCGTCAACCAAATCTCTTTCAGCAAAAACGATTTACCCCCAAAAGGAGCGGCACACAACAAGGCCTTGCATCTAACAGTTAAATGCGAGGACTACTATGTAAAGCGGGTAATGTTGGATGTGGGCTCAGGTGTTGACATTTGCCCGCTCTCCACGCTACAAAGAATGGAAATTGGGACCGGAAGAATCCGACCCAACAATGTCTGCGTAAGGGCTTTCGACGGCATCAAGAGAGATACCATGGGGGAAATAGACCTGTTGTTGGTCATAGGGCCAGTCGAATTTGAAGTAACCTTCCAGGTGCTCGACATGGATACATCCTACAATTTTCTCCTCGGCAGACCTTGGATCCATGCAGCAGGAGCTGTGCCTTCCACTCTTCACCAGATGGTGAAGTTTGAGTACGAAGACCGAGGGATCGTGGTCCATGGAGAAGACGAGCATGCTATTTATCGGGACCCATCCATCCCATATCTTGAACCAAGGGAAGGGAGCGAACATACGGTCTATCAAGCTTTCGAGATTGTACTAGCAGAGCAGCATGAAGAGGGAATACCTTGCCCCCAGCCTTTCTTGTCTAACGCCTCGGTCATGGTGGCCAAAGAGATGATCCGACACGGATTTAGGCCAGGGAAAGGGCTTGGACGAACCCTGCAGGGAATAACAGAACCTATCACCTTGCCGACCACCAAGAAACCTCTTGGACTAGGTTTCAAACCCACTCCAGGAGATGAAGAGTGGGCAAAGAAAAGGAAAAATGAGAGTTGGAAGTTACCTCGACCATTGCCGGATTTATATGAAACCTTCATCAGGCCAAGATACACCGAAGAAGAAGACGATGAGGTCTTCACGGCTGAGGAAATCGAGGAGATATGTGGGGCAATGAGAGAAATGCTCTACGAGACTCACATGGTTCAACCAGGTGAAGACACAAGCACTACTGAGATGCTGTACGTGGGGCCGAACGCCAAACTTCGAAACTGGGAGGCCACGCCATTCCCGACTAGACGGAAGTCCGGGTAGACCTGTCCTGCCACCTTTCCTGTGTCACAAGTTATCTCCAGGACATAACTTGAATGTTTTGTTCCTTTCAATTGTTGTTTTGAATTCCTAAGTTGTAAACATTGTTGTCTTCCAACTTCCCAAAGAAAATAAAAAAAAATCATCATTGCTTTCGGACTTCACGCCCAGATCACAACGAGCTATTTAACTGTGAATTAATGAACCCGGAACCAGAATATGATGAAGAAGAAGCTTTTAGGGAAATAAACCGAGAGTTGGAACATTTTGAGAATAAACCTAAGCCGAATCTGAATGACACTGAACCGGTTAATTTAGGAACTCCTGAAGAAATCCGGGAGACCAAAATAAGCATTCACACGGACAAGAAAATGCGAGATGCGATAATTCAACTTCTTTTTGAATTTAAAGACGTGTTTGCTTGGTCATACGATGACATGCCGGGACTAGGTGTTGACCTAGTGGTTCATAAATTGCCGATTCATCCTGATTGTCCTCCAGTTCAACAAAAGCAACGAAAGTTCAAAACTGAGGTCAATGACAAGATTAAAGAGGAGATCGCCAAACAATTGAAAACGGGAGTGATTCGGGTGTTCCAGTATACAACATGGTTGGCAAATGTGGTTCCAGTACCGAAAAAGGACGGGAAGACTCGGGTATGTGTAGATTACCGAGATTTGAATAGAGCAAGTCCCAAAGATAATTTCCCACTGCCCAACATCCACATCCTCGTTGATAATTGCGCCAAACACGAGATACAGTCTTTCGTAGATTGTTACGCTGGGTATCATCAGGTATTGATGGATGAAGAGGACGCCGAGAAAACTGCCTTCACCACGCCTTGGGGCACCTACTATTATCGGGTCATGCCATTTGGTTTGAAGAATGCTGGGGCTACTTACATGAGGGCCATGACTGCCATTTTTCATGACATGATGCATCAGGAAATAGAGGTGTACGTGGACGACGTGATAATCAAGTCCAGGACGCAGGATAATCACATCCAATACTTGAGGAAATTCTTCGAGAGATTAAGGAAGTATGACTTGAAGCTGAACCCAGCCAAATGTGCTTTCGGAGTTCCGTCGGGCAAACTTTTGGGCTTCATCGTAAGCAGGAGAGGTATCAAACTAGATCCAACTAAGATAAAATCCATCAGAGATCTACCTCCCCCAAGAACGAAGAAAGACGTGATGAGTTTGTTAGGCAGGTTGAACTACATCAGTCGATTCATTGCCCAGCTGATAAGCATGTGTGAGCCCATATTCAAGCTGTTAAGGAAAGATGCGGCGATCAAATGGACAGCTGAGTGTCAAAAAGACTTTGATAAGGTCAAAGAATACCTTTCAAATCCCCCAGTTTTGGTCCCCCCAGAGCCAGGAAGACCGCTGTTCTTGTATCTGACAGTCTTGGAAAACTCCTTCGGTTGCATCCTCGGACAACATGACATAACCGGAAATAAGGAGCAAGCAATCTACTACTTGAGCAAGAAATTCACTGGATATGAGGCCAAATACACTCTGCTGGAAAGAACCTGTTGCGTTCTGACATGGGTTGCTCAAAAGTTGAGACATTATCTTCAAGCTCACACTACCTTCCTCATAAGCAGGTTGGATCCTCTGAAGTATATATTTCAGAAACCAATGCCTACTGGAATATTGGCTAAGTGGCAAATCTTGCTTACCGAATTTGACATAGTCTATATTACTCGCACGACAATGAAAGCCCAGGCGTTAGCAGATCACTTGGCCGAAAATCCGGTCGATGAGGAATACCAGCCATTGAGTACCTACTTTCCCGATGAAGAAGTAAACACCGTAGAAGTGGTCTCGGAGGACGTTCATGTTTGGAAGATGTTCTTTGATGGAGCCGTGAATGCCAAAGGTGTAGGGATTGGGGAAATTTTGATTTCGCCTTTTGGTCAGCATTATCCCGCCACAGCTAGACTGCGTTTCTTTTGCACAAACAATACAGCTGAGTATGAAGCCTGCATTATGGACATGCATATGGAGATCGATCAGGATGTCGAAGACTTACTGATTATGGGAGATTCTGACCTCATTATCCGGCAAGCCCAAGGTGAATGGGAAACTCGGGATGTCAAACGTATCCCTTACCGACAGCACGTGGAAGACCTCGGCAAGCGTTTTAAATCAATAGAATTCAGGTATATCCCGAGGAGTCACAATGAACTGGCAGATGCACTTGCTACTCTGGCTTCAATGCTACCCTACCCGGGCAACGCCCACGTCGATCCTTTGGAAATCCAAATCAGGGAAAGACACGGTTACTGCAATGTAATCGAGGCGGGATCAAATACGCAGCCTTGGTACCATGACATCAAGAGGTTCTTGAAGACGCAAGAATACCCCGAGCATGCTACTGGAGATCAAAAGAGAACCATTAGGCGACATGCAAGTGGTTTCTTTCTGAGCGGTGAATTGTTGTACAAGAGGACCCCGGACCTCAACCTCCTAAGATGTGTCGATGTCGAGGAGGCGAGAAAGATCATGCACGAAGTACACGCAGGTGTGTGCGGACCTCACATGAACGGGTATGTCTTAGCGAAGAAAATCCTTCGAGCAGGTTATTACTGGATGACCATGGAAAAGGATTGCTTTAGCTTCGTTCGGAAGTGTCATCAGTGTCAGGTGCACGGTGATTTGATTCATGCACCTCCCACGGAGCTGCATCCCATGTCTGCACCTTGGCCATTTGTCGCCTGGGGCATGGACGTCATTGGACCAATCGAACCAAAGGCTTCGAATGGACACAGGTTTATACTGGTTGCCATCGATTACTTCACAAAATGGGTAGAGGCTGTCACTCTCAAGTCGGTCACTAAAAAAGCTGTAGTGGATTTTGTACACTCAAATCTTATCTGTCGTTTCGGTATTCCTGCGACTATCATTACAGATAACGCAGCAAACTTGAACAGTCACTTGATGGGAGATGTATGCGAGCAATTCAAGATAACGCATAGGAATTCTACTCCTTATCGGCCGAAAGCCAATGGTGCTGTGGAAGCGGCGAACAAAAACATCAAGAAGATTTTGAGGAAAACGATCCAAAGTTCCCGACAGTGGCATGAGCAGTTACCATTTGCATTGTTGGGGTATCGCACTACGGTACGCACATCAGTAGGAGCGACTCCTTATCTTTTGGTTTATGGGACCGAGGCTGTGATACCAGCAGAAGTAGAAATCGCTTCGCTTCGAACCATTGTTGAAGCAGAAAATGAAGATAGCGAGTGGGTCAGGACTCGGTTAGAGCAATTGACTTTGATCGATGAGAAGCGAATGGCCGCGGTTTGTCACGGATAGTTGTACCAGCGAAGAATGGAACGCGCTTACAACAAGAAAGTCCGACACAGGAATTTCGAAGTAGGTCAGCTGGTACTGAGGCGTATTCTGCCACATCACCAGGAAGCGAAAGGGAAATTTGCTCCAAATTGGAAAGGCCCATACATCATCAGAAAAATATTGCCGAGAGAAGCATTGTATCTAGGTGATATTGAAGGAAATGACCCTGAAACAGCAGTAAATGCAGATGCAGTCAAGAGATACTACGTTTGAGTGACGCCTCGGCGATCCTGACGCATTTGAAATGCTGAAGGTTTTTATTCCCACTACCGACTCTCTCTACAAGCCCTTTGAGCCGGACACATCCCTTCGGCGACTTTACAAAAAAAAAAACAAAACATTGATTGAGGCCTGAACTACGTTTGACTTGATTCCGAAAGGATACGTAGGCAGCCTCTCCCTGAGGTTCAGTCGCACCAACAATAAAATCCCATTCACCCTGAAATTGAAACCGGGGCACGTCAAGCGGTTTAGATCATCTACTTTTCTTTGCCAAACACAAGCCTTCCAGAACCACAATTACCAAAGGTAACGGGGAACCAAAAAACGTCACAAATGGAGACCGTTACACTCTGAATTGAGAGAGATAAAATGAGAGAGTCTCGTCGGTGAAAACCTTCGGGCACCGCGAGGCGACGGGAGTAGAGAGACCGAAATGAGAGAGCTTGTTTAGTAAAAACTCACAAAGAGTGCTATCAAGCGATGACAGGAAGAGAAATGAGAGAGGTGAGCCAGCGAAAACCCGCAAAGGGCGCTGTTGGCCGAAAGAATGACTCTACCAAAGGAGGTCTCGGCAAAGTTCCACCGGTTTGGAATCACAGATCCGTTTTGGTTCAGGGAAACGCAAGCTCATGGAAGGTCAGGCGTCCAGTCCAAAGAGCATGTCATGTTATTTAAAGCCAGCATTATCTTCTTCAGATAAGTCTTTCTCGTCCCGAAGGGGGCACTCCTTTTTTGAAATTTGTTTTATCTTTTCTTTGTTTTTCTTCGAATCTCTTTCATGTTTAACCCCAAGTTCTAGATATACCGGAAAGGACAGGTGGTAGGTTTGGTTGCACGGAATTCCGTTTCATGAAGGAAAACACCTCGTTTCGTTGGTACGCCTGTCCAAACCTGATGAATCATGATGTTTGACGGCGTTCGAAGTAAAGAGGAAAGAGAGAAATTTCCCCAGCAAGTCCGCCTCGGACAAATCCCCACAGGGCTTCCCTTTGTACGAATCCGCACAAAGAATCCACTTTGTAAATATTCCCCAAAAGGTCTGCTCCAGCGAAATCCATACAGATTTTCCCTTGTACAGATCCCCACAGGTTCTTCCCTTTGTTTAAAAAAAAAAAATGGGACACAAATCCCCATCACATCCCCAGCGAGTCCCTTTGTAAAAATTCCCCAACAAGCTTACCCTAACAAATCCTAGAAAGCCCGCTTTGAAACAAATCCCCAGCATGCCCCATTGTACAAAAATCCACACAAAGAATCTACTTTGTAAATATTCCCCCACAGAGTTTCCTTTTGTACGAATCCCCACAGAATACCTCCAATAAAATCCCCGTTGAGAATCTCCAAGCAAAACGGGACACAAAAAAAAAAGAGCCTTACGAGGCAAATCATCGCAGAATCTGGAAATACAAGCCTGAGCAGTCTAAAGGGTTTCGCCATTTGAATCCAATCAATGGCAGGACTTCGCAACAGAAATAAGGACGCAACAAAGCAACTGGGAACGATCAAGGTCACCGAACCGACCGTCATTTCCGAACTAACAATTGTTCTTTGTTTGAAAAGTTGAAACAGGTATAATCCAAGACAACCGTGCAAGAAGCAGGTGTCGCCCAAAGAAGAAGGTACATGGGTACAAGAAATATTTTGGCAATAAGGAACTCACTCGAAAGGTAAGTTTCCACGAGACTCCCTTTTATCTTCTACTAAAACAAGAAAATCCAAAAAAAAGAGGTTAGCTAGCATTCTCGAACTTTACCCCCAACCAGTCAGCATTAGGGTTTTAAACCCTAAACTGAACTTTTCCATTTAGTCAGCATTAGGGTTTTAAACCCTAAACTGAACTTTCCCTTTAGTCAGCATTAGGGTTTTAAACCCTAAACTGAACTCTTTCCTTCAGTCAGCATTAGGGTTTTAAACCCTAAACTGAACTTTTCCATTTAGTCAGCATTAGGGTTTTAAACCCTAAACTGAACTTTTCCATTTAGTCAGCATTAGGGTTTTAAACCCTAAACTGAACTTTTCCTTTCAGTCAACATTAGGGTTTTAAAACCCTAAACTGAACTCTTCCCTTTCAGTCAACATTAGGGTTTTAAACCCTAAACTGAACTTTTTCCTTTTAGTCAGCATTAGGGTTTTAAACCCTAAACTGAACTCTTTCCTTTAACCAGCATTAGGGTTTTAAACCCTAAACTGAGCTTTTCCATGCAGTCAGCATTAGGGTTTTAAACCCTAAACTGAACTTTTCCATTTAGTCAGCATTAGGGTTTTAAACCCTAAACTGAACTTTTCCATGCAGTCAGCATTAGGGTTTTAAACCTTAAACTGAACTTTTCCCATTTAATCAGCATTAGGGTTTTAAACCCTAAACTAAACTTTTCCTTTAATCAGCATTAGGGTTTTAAACCCTAAACTGAACTCTTCCCTTTCAGTCAGCATTAGGGTTTTAAACCCTAAACTGAGCTTTTCCATGCAGTCAGAATTAGGTTTTAAACCCTAAACTGAACTTCTTCCCTTTCAGTCAGCATTAGGGTTTAAAACCCTAAACTGAATTTTTTCATTTAGTTAGCATTAGAGTTTTAAACCCTAAACTGAACTTTTCCCATTTAATCAGCATTAGGGTTTTAAACCCTAAACTGAACTTTTCCTTTAATCAGCATTAGGGTTTTAAACCCTAAACTGTACTCTTCCCTTTCAGTCAGCATTAGGGTTTTAAACCCTAAACTGAATTTTTCCATTTAGTCAGCATTAGGGTTTTAAACCCTAAACTGAACTTTTCCCATTTAATCAGCATTATGGTTTTAAACCCTAAACTGAACTTTTCCTTTAATCACCATTAAGGATTTAAACCCTAAACTGAACTCTTCCCTTTCAGTCAGTATTAGGGTTTTAAACCCTACACTGAATTTTTCCATTTAGCCAGCATTAGGGTTTTAAACCCTAAACTGAACTCTTTCCTTCAATCAGCATTAGGGTTTTAAACCCTAAACTGAACTTTTCCCATTTAGTCAGCATTAGGGTTTTAAACCATAAACTGAACTCTTTCCTTCAGCTGAACTTTTTGTTTAGTCAGCATTAGGGTTTTAAACCCTAAACTGAACTTTTTCTGTTAATCAGCATTAGGGTTTTAAACCCTAAACTGAACTTTTCCTTCAATCAGCATTAGGGTTTTAAACCCTAAACTGAACTTTTCCCATTTAGTCAGCATTAGGGTTTTAAACCCTAAACTGAACTCTTTCCTTCAGCTGAACTTTTCCTTTAGTCAGCATTAGGGTTTTAAACCCTAAACTGGATTTTTTCTGTTAATCAGCATTAGGGGTTTAAACCCTAAACTGAACTTTTCCTTCAATAAGCATTTCCTAAACTGAACTTTTCATTTAGTCAGCATTAGGGTTTTAAACCCTAAACTGAACTTTTCCATTCAGTCAGCATTAAGGTTTTAAACCCTAAACTGAACTTTTCCAGCAAGTCAGCATTAGGGTTTTAAACCCTAAACTGAATTTTTTCCTTTAGTCAGCACTAGGGTTTTAAACCCTAAACTGGACTTTTTCTGTTAATCAGCATTAGAGTTTTAAACCCTAAACTGAACTTTTCCTTTAATCAGCATTAGGGTTTTAAACCCTAAACTGAACTTTTCCTTTAATCAGCATTATGGTTTTAAACCATAAACTGAACTTTTCCTTTCAGTCAGCATTAGGGTTTTAAACCCTAAACTGAGCTTTTCCATGCAGTCAACATTAGGTTTTAAACCCTAAACTGAACTTCTTCCCTTTCAGTCAGCATTAGGGTTTTAAACCCTAAACTGAATTTTTCCATTTAGTCAGCATTAGGATTTTAAACCTTAAACTGAACTTTTCCCATTTAATCAGCATTAGGGTTTTAAACCCTAAACTGAACTTTTCCTTTAATCAGCATTAGAGTTTTAAACCCTAAACTGAACTCTTCCCTTTCAGTCAGCATTAGGGTTTTAAACCCTAAACTGAATTTTTCCATTTAGTCAGCATTAGGGTTTTAAACCCTAAACTGAACTTTTCCCATTTAATCAGCATTAGGGTTTTAAACCCTAAACTGAACTTTTCCTTTAATCAGCATTAGGGTTTTAAACCCTAAACTGAACTCTTCCCTTTCAGTCAGCATTAGGGTTTTCAACCCTAAACTGAATTTTTCCATTTAGCCAGCATTAGGGTTTTAAACCCTAAACTGAACTTTTCCCGTTTAGTCAGTATTAGGGTTTTAAACCCTAAACTGAACTCTTTCCTTCAATCAGCATTAGGGTTTTAAACCCTAAACTGAACTTTTCCCGTTTAGTCAGTATTAGGGTTTTAAACCCTAAACTGAACTCTTTCCTTTAGCTGAACTTTTTCTTTAGTCAGCATTAGGGTTTTAAACCCTAAACTGAACTTTTTCTGTTAATCAACATTAGGGTTTTAAACCCTAAACTGAACTTTTCCTTCAATCAGCATTAGGGTTTTAAACCCTAAACTTAACTTCTTCCCTTTCAGTCAGCATTAGGGTTTTAAACCCTAAACTGAATTTTTCCATTTAGTCAGCATTAGGGTTTTAAACCTTAAACTGAACTTTTCCCATTTAATCAGCATTAGGGTTTTAAACCCTAAACTAAACTTTTCCTTTAATCAGCATTAGGGTTTTAAACCCTAAACTGAACTCTTCCCTTTCAGTCAGCATTAGGGTTTTAAACCCTAAACTGAATTTTTCCATTTAGTCAGCATTAGGGTTTTAAACTCTAAACTGAACTTTTCCCATTTAATCAGCATTAGGGTTTTAAACCCTAAACTGAACTCTTCCCTTTCAGTCAGCATTAGGGTTTTCAACCCTAAACTGAATTTTTCCATTTAGCCAGCATTAGGGTTTTAAACCCTAAACTGAACTTTTCCCGTTTAGTCAGTATTAGGGTTTTAAACCCTAAACTGAACTCTTTCCTTCAATCAGCATTAGGGTTTTAAACCCTAAACTGAACTTTTCCCATTTAGTCAGCATTAGGGTTTTAAACCCTAAACTGAACTCTTTCCTTTAGCTGAACTTTTTCTTTAGTCAGCATTAGGGTTTTAAACCCTAAACTGAACTTTTTCTGTTAATCAACATTAGGGTTTTAAACCCTAAACTGAACTTTTCCTTCAATCAGCATTAGGGTTTTAAACCCTAAACTGAACTTTTCCCATTTAGTCAGCATTAGGGTTTTAAACCCTAAACTGAACTCTTTCCTTCAGCTGAACTTTTCCTTTAGTCAGCATTAGGGTTTTAAACCCTAAACTGAACTTTTTCTGTTAATCAGCATTAGGGTTTTAAACCCTAAACTGAACTTTTCCTTCAATCAGCATTAGGGTTTTAAACCCTAAACTGAACTTTTCATTTAGTCAGCATTAGGGTTTTAAACCCTAAACTGAACTTTTCCATTCAGTCAGCATTAGGGTTTTAAACCCTAAACTGAACTTTTCCAGCCAGTCAGCATTAGGGTTTTAAACCCTAAACTGAATTTTTCCTTTAGTCAGCACTAGGGTTTTAAACCCTAAACTGAACTTTTCCTTTAATCAGCATTAGGGTTTTAAACCCTAAACTGAACTTTTCCTTTCAGTCAGCATTAGGGTTTTAAACCCTAAACTGAACTTTTCCTTTAATCAGCATTAGGGTTTTAAACCCTAAACTGAACTTTTCCTTTCAGTCAGCATTAGGGTTTTAAACTCTAAACTGAACTTTTCCTTTCAGTCAGCATTAGGGTTTTAAACCCTAAACTGAACTTTTTCCATTCGGTCAGCATTAGGGTTTTAAACCCTAAACTGAACTCTTTCCTTTCGGTCAGCATTAGGGTTTTTAAACCCTAAACTGAACTTTTCCTTTCAGTCAGCATTAGGGTTTTAAAATCCTAAACTGAACTTTTCCTTTAGTCAGCATTAGGGCCCCCAACCCTAAACTGAACTTTTCCCAGTTGGTCAGCATTAGAGTTTCAACTCTAAACTGAACTTCTCCCCAGCTAGTCGGTATTAGGGCTCCAACCCTGAACTGAGCATTCATATCCTCTTTCACCAATTTTATGAACTTCCTGGCGAATAATTCACGAAATTTTCCTAGTGAAACTGGGGTAGAAAATTTGGTCCCTTTTTTTTTCCCGCAGGTCTAACCTCGAGCCACACAGATCGAAACGACCCACGGGATGAGTCTCAACTCAGAATCAAAGAAGAAAAAGACAAAAAGAAGATGTCCCGAGATACCGGAGAAAATGGAAGGCGGATCGCTCCAAGATTTGATTAAGGTCCCGAACTATGCTAGTCGCGTCTCACTCAGTATCCCAGAGATTAAACAAGCACCTACAACTCGCAAGCATCAAGATTCGGATCGAAGTCTCCAAGCAAAATCAGCTAAGACCCAAGATCAAGTCGCAAAAAAATCATAGATAGGGATCTTGTAACTAGCAGTTGACATGCATATAAGTATTTAGTTCAGTTTCAATCTTTCTTTGGTTGTAATAAGGCGGTCAGTAAAGCAACGGTGACAACAGCAACAGCAGTAACAGCAAGCATTGCAATCCCATGGTAGTCCCAGCTATCAAGAATTTCCCGAACTACATTGACCTGATTCCTGTTTAGCCCAGGATATGTAGGAAATCTTTGAAGCAAAGATTCGGTCAGATCTTTCAAAACATGCTTCACACGGAGTAGTCCATAGGCAAAAATCGCTCATATCCGCTCACTTTATCTTTGCACGAAAACTCTTCGTGTTTCCGAACAAAGAGGGGCAGCTGTGAGCACACGATTTTTGTTTTACGCGACAATCACTCCAAAAGAAACAAAAAATAATAGCGATCGGTCTTGCTATACAATTTTTGGATTTTTCACGTGGCATTTTATTAATTATCTATGATTTTTTTCCATTTTTTTATTATTATTAAAACAAAATACAAAAAATGTGTGTGTCATGTGCAGTTTGAACCGTAATCCGGTTATTAAATAGAAAAATCATAAATATGCATCTTTGTCCGTGATTGTTGTTTTGTTTAATTTTACTTGCTTTAAATATTTTAATATATGTGAGCAAATAATTGTATTAAGTGTTTAATTAATGAATTTTAATTTGATTTACTTAGGTTTTGTTTTAAAATAAAAAATATAATAAAAAGAGAGTGCAAAATTGGGTTGAAATCAGTTTGGGCCTATTTTCGTTTTAATTCGAGGCCCAAAATCAAACCCAAAACCCCATGTGTACCCGGTCCACACCAGCTGACGTCCAGAGCGTCCAAACGACGTCGTAGTGATCGAGTCTGATCTAGGCCGTTGATCTCAGATTGATCAACGGCCAAGATCACTTCCCCATAACCCATGATGAACCCGACCCATTCCACCCGGACCGACCCCAACCCTTTACACCTGAAACGACACCGTTTCCCGTTAGCTGAAGGATCCTGGCCCTTCATCGTGTCTCATCGAACGACCAGGATCCATTCACCCACTCCATATATAAGCTTCCACTCGTACCCCACCCCCTATCCAAATACCCCTACCTTCCATCGTCCTCACCACAGTCCCCCAAACCCTAGCCGCCCCTGTACACCTTCACCATGAAAGCCGGCGGCATGGACGCCGGTGACCCCCTCTTTGACACCATAGGACCACCTCATTATCCTGAGCATAGAGCTGTTATCCTTTTCCCTCGAATCAGTTCCTAGCTGCTCGAATCTTCATTTAAAGATTCGAGCAGAACCTCAACTTACACCGATGCACCCCAGTTTCATACCAGATAGTCCCCGGACCTCCCTCGTGACCAAACCATGCTTGGTTTGGTCCGAATCTAACCATGGAAGCCCAAGTCCCAAATCTACCATCTACGAACCCTAGAAGCCCCAAGCCTGGTCCGTGTCTGTTTAAGCCAAGAGATTAGGGTCTAATGGACCTTGATCGAAGTGTTTCTCATTTGAGAAACACTTCGATTAAAGTCCGTTCAACCTTGAGAAGGGTCTGTTCAAACACAAGCTGATTTTTTTGATTTTTCTTTCAAAGATTTTAAGGTAAGTTTGTTTTCTCTTCTTTATTTCAGTTCGTGTGTTTGTTAAAGATCTATTCGTATGGCCAAACGTCTTGTTTAATTTGTGTTTTGAATTTTACCAACTGTTTTTGCACACCTTGCCTGGACCTCCGTATTTGGTCAAATGTTTCCTCATTCACCGATAATGTGTGTGTATGTAAAACTGCATAATCGACTGAATTGAAATTGTTTGAGTAATCAATCCCAAAGTTAACCTCTGTGTTGACAGTGCAATCTGAACCCTTGGTGCAACACTGTTTGATTCTAATCCTTGGCTTTGATTGTATATGTTGTAATTAGTATAGTCGATTCGATACATGTCGTCGAATAATTTTAGCTGTTTGAATGGTAACAGTTTGATTTGTCTTGCTGAACATTGTTTGAATCAAATTGAGAATCAACTATAGCTACTTACAATTGATGTATTTGAATCAGAAATATAAAGGGATTGGTTTTGTTTAGTTGCAGTCAGAATTGGAGGGCATGTGCACTTGTGCACAACATGTGCATAAAGGCCCTTTTGGATTAAAATAGTTTGACAGCACATGCTGTCAGATTATATTCTTGCTGCCCATGGCCTGTTTTAGTTTAATAAAGGTTAAAAGGGGACTGTTAGGGAATATGATGGTGATTCCTAATTTTAAAAGTTTGAGTTAGAAAAACAGCTAAAAAGGAATGGGTTCTGATGTGTTTTAGAGGCTGGGGAATAGTCTGATGTTAGGATAAAAGGGGGGAACTTCCATTAGAAAAGGGGGCTGAACATTGATAATAAAAGTGGGAAAGGAGAGATACACATAGGGAACTCAGATTGAACATTGAGAGCTGAGTTCTGAAAAACAGAAAACTGGAAAAGAATTCTTCTTGATAACTCAAGTAGATTTCAAAACTGAAAATTGGCACTGGATTTTGAAAAGAAAAGAGATAGTGAGAGAAAAATAGAGGGGCTTATACAGACACACATACGAGAGAGAAAAACATACAGAAATCAGAAACTGTTTCTTCCTGCCGTTTGTTCGATTCTCAGTCTGTTCAACCTGTTCAGTCAGTTCTGTTTTCTTTCAAGTATCAGCTAAGTTTATTGGTTGGTTTGCATTGGTTGATTCTCTTGGAATTGGATTGTCTGGATTTCTGTTTCTATACTGCTGTTCATTGCTGCCATTCTGCCATTTTCCCATCGGCTCTAGTTGCCTCTTGCACTGGGATTTTGTTCTATTTGTTACATGCTATCACTGCTGCTGTTTGGTATTTCTTCTATTGCTCTACTGACCCCTTGCTTCTTCTGTTGTATCCAACATCCAGGTACATACTAGAACTTTGCATCTGATGTAACAATGAAAGCATGAAATAAAAGATATGCGGGAGTTTAATCATTCGTTTGCTGCAGTTACAGTTTTTACGAATGTTATTAGATTTGTGTAACTTGTTTAGTTTGTAATTCAATAAAGAAACACATTAGGTAGCCTTGTACTTAATTGCAGCTTAGTTCGTCTTAAAATGTGATTTCAGTTGTTTAGTGGGTTGTCTGATAAGGAATGTATGAGTGTTTTGGCACACAGATGATTAGATAACCTTTCGACTAATATTCTGCATGTATAGAATAGAATGCCTTAATCTTGCCAGATATGATGTAGTTTTATTAGATCTTTTTAGGCAGTTCACATGATCCTGTTCAAACTCTATTAGTAATAGTTTCCGATAAGTTAATTCCACTGACCTGGTTTAAATGAGCGAGTTTCAAACTCGGATCTGAAGGTCAATCTCACGTTTTAGTATTATTGAATAATAGAATATAGAATGAAAGCAGTTTTTCTTTGTACAAACTCGGTCGCAATTTTCCATTCGCATTAGCCGTAAACTAATAATTAATAAGTTACGTTTTTAGCATGTAATTAATTAAGAGATTTTCTTTTATTTTAGAGACGAACTTAATAGGAAAATATAGTCACTGTAGGTTTATCCTTTTAAATAAAAATGAGACGAGCCTCGACAAACAAAAATGCACAAGCTGCGGGGCCCTCTAAATGTATATATTAAAATACTTAGAATTCGGGACAGGCCGTTTAGCGAATTTTACGGCCTTCCCAAAATAACAATACGCTAGTTGCTTTAGGCGCACCTTTAATAATTTAACCTTCTTAAACACGGGTGCACATTGATGTGACCCAAATCCAAATCTCAACGGAGTCAAAATGTGTCGACGACCACGGGTGCATTGATTGTGACGTGGTTCGAGATGCATTTTCACGACGTTGCAATTCTATAATAATAATAAAAGCGGTTTTAAACTTAATAAAAGCACATAAGTCACAACATGTATTTAATCATATATTTAGCCATTATAACAATTTAAGCGACCGTGCTAGAACCACGGGATCCGAGGGTGCCTAACACCTTCCCTCGGGTCAACAGAATTCCTTACTTAGAATTTCTGGTTCGCAGACTTCATTTGGAAAAGTCGAAAATTTCCTCGATTTGGGATTCAAGATAAATCGGTGACTTGGGACATCAAAAGCCAAACCTTTCCCAAGTGGCGACTCTGAATTAAATAAATAATCCCATTTCGAATATTGTCACTTAAATTGGAAAAACTCCCTCGCGCATTTTCTACCCTTCGGGGCGGGCGCGCAAAAAGGAGGTGTGACACAAATATTGTTTGAAATATAAATAACAGTATGATAAACAAGGAAGGGGACTCCAAGGGTCTGCAGACGATTATGCAGCACTACCTCAAGTCTCTGATGTCAACTACTAGGCACTTTCCTGTTGTCAATTACTGCCAATGCCCCGAATCTGCACAAAAATGTACTTTTATAGAATGAGTATGAGACAATGTAATCAGTAAGTATCAAGACTAACCACGGTAAAGTAGTGACGAGGTTTAGGTCAGGTGATACCTATTAATCAAATAAACTTGTACAATTCATAATTATATTGTGATGACCCAAATGGTCATCTTTTGTTTTAAAATCTGAATTCGGATTCCGAGGTCTTGAAAACCTCATTTTCTTTTTTCTTGATTTGAGTGCGTAGTTCGGGCGCGTTTCCAGAAAGCCTTTATGTGAAATTTAAGAAACATATTGAAATTTACCTATAAAATTGATTAAAGTTGAATTCGGTCAACGTTTTTGCTAAACGGACTTAGACCCATGATTTGACGGTCCCGTAGGGTCTATAGTAAAATATGGGACTTGGGCGTATGTCCGGAATCGAATTCCGAGGTCCCTAGCCCAAGAAATGAATTTATGAAGAAAAATTATTTGCTGGAAAATATAAGGATTTTAAGAAATGGAATAGTGTGTGATCTCGCTAGTATCAGACCCATATTTTGGTTCTGGAGCCCGGTATAGGTTTGTTATGGTATTTAGACCCTATCTGTAAAATTTGGTGAAAAACGAAAGAGATTTGATGTAATTCGGACCCTTGGCAGAGAAAATAGAAATTTTGAACTATCTTGAAAATTTCATGAGTTTTGGTGTTAAATTCGTTGTTTAAGATGTTATTTTGGCGATTTTATCACATGAGCAAGTCTGTATGATATTTGTAGACTTGTGTGCATGTTTGGTTTGGAGCCCAGAGGGCTCGGGTAAGATTTGGACACGCCACGGGGTGTTTTGGACTTAGGAAAAATATTGCTGGTATGCTTTAGTTGTTGCAGGCCTCTGATCTCGCAATTGCGAGATGAGGCTTCGCAATTGCGAGCTTCAACGGCTTGGCAATTGCGAGCCTTTCATCGAAAATGCGATCAAAAGGCTGGGCCAGCGTAGTTCGCAAATGCGAAGGGAGTATGGGAAGGGAAAGAATCGCAAATGCAATCATTTGATCGTAGTTGCGAGGTCTGTGATAAGAAATGCGACACTTTCCTCCTATTTGCAAAGGCATCAGGGTATGTGAAGGCTTCACAATTGCGATAGCCCTTTCGCTATTGCGAGCTTCGCATTTGAGAAACTCTGGTCATAATTGCGACATCTGCAGTTGAGTAAAAGGGTCTTGGACGGGATTTTTCATTCATTCTTCAAATTTTCAAAACCTAAACTCCGAGAGGCGATTTTCCTAGAGCAAGTTCTTCCCCAAATTATAGATAAATGATTCTTAACTTATTTCTTCCAATCTATTTCATCTTATTACAAGATTTAATCCTAGAATCTACGATTTTTCATGAGAAATTGGGTGTTTTGGGGTAGAATTTACGAATTTTGAAATTTGGGGATTTAGACCTCAAATTGAGGTCGGATTTCAAAACCAATTGTATATTTGGGCTCGTGGGTGAATGGGTAATCGGGTTTTGGTCCGAACTTCGAGTTTTGACCAAGCAGGCCACAGTCGATTTTTGACTTTTTGGTGAAAAAGTTGGGAAATCTATAATTAAGCATGGGAATTGAGTTCTTTAGAATTTATTGATGTTATTAAGTTAATTATGACTAGATACAAGCGGATTGGAAGTGGAACCAAACGGTAATTAAGGCTTGATATTTGGTCGTGGAATCGAGGTAAGAGTTTGGGTTAACCTTAGCTTGAGGGAATAAGTGTTGTTATCTTATTTGCAACGTGTTTATTTGTTGAGTACGACATATAGGTATGGTGGCGAGTATTTATACATTATTGTTGTGTCATAGCATGTAAATGAGTCTTATACTTGTAACCATTGTGTCTCTTATCACGTATTATTCTTGCTTAAGCTGGTTACTCTTCAAGTGAACAAGTTTGGATATATTTTCTTGTTATTGGGTAATTGTTGAGTATTGGCTCAAGTTGAGACTTACATTGTGAATTTAACTATTGAAACGAGATTGGTTATAGTTGATTCCCTTGCCGGGATGTTTTTATTTCTATTGTTTGGGTGAGGAAGAGTGTAAATCACGAAGAGTGATGCCGTGCACGATATTGTGATAGAGTGTTAATGCACGAAGAGTGATGCTGTGCCATATTCAGTGAGTGTTAATACACGAAGGGTGATGTCGTGACATATTTCTGTGAGTGTTAATACATGAAGGGTGATGCCGTGCCATGATTATGAGAGACTTAATGCACGAAGGGTGATGCCGTACCGTTTCTGTTGATTTTTATGGTGAGGACGAGAGTAAAAGTACAAAGGGTGATGTCGTGCACGTGTTACTGTGTCATCATTTCTGTTGGTTCAAAGTTTGATATTTACTTTGCTCCTTTACTTTATTACTGTCAGAATTTGATATTCCCTTCAGCATGTTTCCATTTCCCGTCTTTATCTGTTAAATTTCTGTTATTATTGTTTCTTGTATACGATTTAATTGCACAGGTTTATATTGTTGTCGTGTCCTAGCCTCGTCACTACGTCGTCGAGGTTAGGCTCGACACTTACCAGTACATGGGGTCGATTGTACTGATACTACACTCTACACTTTCTGTGTAGATTTTGGTACCGGACCTCGTGAGTAGAGTTGAGGTTGCTGCCTTCAGTCCACGGGAGACCCAAGGTAGATCTGCCAGCGTTCGCAGACCCTGGAGTCTCCCTTACCTCTATTTTAGTTTTTCCTGTCTCTTTCGTTTTTGAGAACAAATGTATTTATTTTAAACCAATATTTGTAGAATTTCTTAGACGTTCGTGGATTGTGACACCAGATCATTGGGGTAGTCATGTATTAGAGTTGTTGAACTGTTATAACACTTCCGCACTTTATCTCTGTTTGGCTTTAGCTAGTATTTAAATTTTGTTCTGGTTAATAATTAATGTGATAAAACTATATTTGTCGTCTTGCCTAGCTTTTAAGAGTAGGCGCCATCACGATCCCGACTGTGAAAAATCCGGGTCGTGACAAGTTGGTATCAGAGCACTAGGTTGCCTAGGTCTCACAATTCTCGAGCAAGCTAGGTAGAGTTTGAGGGATCAGTACGGAGACGTTTGTGCTTATCCCAGAGGCCACAAAGTTTAGGAATGACTTCACATCTATTCTTCTTTGTCGTGCGATTTGACTTCTCAATGCTAATTGAACTTCTACTCTATTCTTTCGCATATGGAGAGAATACGTACTGCTTCATCCGCTGATCAGCATCCCGGGCCCCTAGTGGCAGCCCCTCCGAGTCGTAGAGAATGAGGCCGAAGTCGTGCTACAGGCCGAGGCAGGGGCAGGGCTCAGTCTAGAGCTCGAGCAGTGGAGCCTCAAGTAGAGTTTGAGGATGAGGCTCCGGCCCAGACCGTTCCAGTAAGGCCAGCTCAGGTTCCAGAGGGGTTCATCGCTACCCCGGTACTTCAGGATGCTTTGATCCGTCTAGTGGGCCTTATAGAGAGTTTCACTCAAGAAAGCATACTTCCTATAACACCAGTCGTCTCTTAGGCTGGGGGAGGAGCACAGACTCCTACTACTCGCACTCCGGAGCAGATGGCTCCCCAGTTCTAGACTCCAATAGCTCAGCCAGTAGGAGTAGCTCAACCAGTTGTTTCGGATTAGGCCGCTAGTGGTTCATCTATGTCTTCTGAGGCTTTGTTGAGGTTGGATAAGTTCACCAAGCTTTTCCCGGTTTCATTATAGTAGGGCAGCTTCTGAGGACCCCCAGGATTATCTTGACCGCTGCCATGAGGTGTTGGATAGTAGAGACCAATGCGGTCGACTTTGCTATATTCTAGATGATAGGGTCCGCCAAGAGATGGTGGAATGATTTTGTGTTGACTAGACTATCTAGGTCACCTGCCTTGACTTGGGACTAGTTCTCTCAGCTATTTCTCGAGAAGTTCCTTCCTGTCACTCAGAGAGAGGACTACCGCAGACGGTTCAAGCATCTTCAGCAGGGTTCTATGACTGTCACTCAGTAGGAGACTAGGTTTGTTGATTTGGCTTGTCATTCTCTTTTTATATTCCCCACCGAGAGAGAGAGTGTGTGGAGGTTCATTGAGGGACTCGATCAGCCTATCATATTGCGGATGGCTAAGGAGACGGGTAGCGAGATTTCTTTTCAGGATGCAGCCAATGTGGCCTGGCGAGTGGAAGCAGTTCTAGCTTAGAGGAGTGGTCAGGGGTCTGACAAGAGGCCTCGTCATTTTGGTAGGTTCAATGGTGCCTTGTTTGGAGGCAGGGATTCTTTTGGTAGGGGCCATCCTCCCAAGCCGTTTTATTTAGCACTTCAGGCTTCTCACGGTGCTTCAGGTGGCCATGGTTTTCATATGTAGTATTATGATCAGGTACCCTACAGTGCACCACCAACTCCTATAAATGCACCTCCGCTCCAGAGTTTTCAAGGTGGTTACTCAGGCCATCAGGGTCAGTTTCAGGGTTAACAGTTCCAGTAGCCGAGGACTTGTTATACTTGTGTCAATACAAGGCACATTGCTAGATTTTGCCATCGAGCATCAAGCAGTTCTTAGCATCAGGGTTCTCGTGCCGTGGTTCCGGCACCAGGTGTTCCACCGCCCACTCAGCCAGCTAGAGGTAGGGGTCAGGCAGCTAGAGGTGGATATCGAGGTATTAGAGGTGGAGGTTAGGCTACTAGAGGTGGAGGCCAGCCAACAGGAGGCCGTCCGGGGATGTAGTTTAGAGTGGTGGGGCCCAGCCTCGATGTTATGCTTTCCCAGCCATGCCTGAGGCTGAGTTATGCGATACCGTTATCACAGGTACAGTTTCAATTTGCAGTAGAGATGCTTCAGTTCTATTTGATCTAGGCTTTACATACTCCTATGCATCATCTTATTTTGCTACGTATTTGGTTGTGCCTTCTTTGAGTGCTCTTGTATATGTGTCCACACCGGTGGGTGATTCTATTGTTGTAGATCGTGTCAATCGCTCGTGTGTGGTTATTATTAGGGGTCTTGAGACCCGTGTAGACCTCCTATATCTGGATATGGTCGATTTTGATATCATCTTGAAGATGGATTGGCTGTCACCTTATCATGCCATATTGGACTGTCATGCCAAGACCATGACTTTAGCCTTGTCGGGGTTGCCTCGAATGGAGTGGAGAGGGACTCATGGTCATTCTACCGGTAGGGTCATTTCTTATAATGAAGGCTCGTCGTATAGTCAAGAAGAGGTGTTTGGCTTATATTCACGATTCCAGTGTAGATGTTCCTTCCATGGATTCCGTACTAGTTGTTCGTGAGTTTCCAGAGGTATTTCCTGTAGACTTGCCGAGGATGCCACCCGGCAGGGATATTGGTTTTTGCATTGATTTGGCTCCAGGACTCAGCCTATTTCTATTCCGATGTACCACATGGCCTCTCCAGAGTTAAAGGAATAGTTGCAGGATTTACTTGATAAGGGCTTTATTATACCTAGTGTCTCGCCCTGGGTGCGCCGCTGTTGTTTGTTAAGAAGAAGGATGGGTCGATGAGGATGTGCATAGACTATCGACAGTTGAACAGAGTCACCATCAAGAACAAGTATCCATTTTCGAGGATTGATGATTTATTTGATCAGCTTCAGGGTGCCAAGGTGTTTTCAAAAATTGATTTGAGGTCTAGCTACCATCAGTTGAGGATTAGGGCATCCGATGTCCCTAAGACAGCTTTTCGCACTCAGTACGGGCATTATGAGTTTCTAGTGATATCATTTGGGTTGACAAATACCACCAGCAACATTCATGGATTTGATGAACCGAGTGTTTAAGCCCAATCTAGATTCCTTTGTGATTGTTTTCATTGATGATATCTTAGTCTACTCCCGCAGCCGAGAGGAGCATGAGCAGCATCGTCGAGTAGTTCTTCAAACTCTGAGGGACAACCAGTTATATGCTAAGTTTTTGAAATGTGAATTTTGGTTGAGTTCAGTTGCATTCTTGGGTCATGTTGTATCAGCAGAGGGTATTCAGGTGGATCCTAAGAAGATTGAGGCAGTCAAGGACTAGCCTAGACCCACATCAGCTACAGAGATCCGGAGTTTCTTGGGTTTGGCAGGCTACTACCGCTGGTTTGTGGAGGGGCTTTCAACCATATCAACCCCGATGACCAGATTGACCCAGAAGGGTGCCCCATTCAGGTGGTCAGACGAGTGTGTGGCGAGATTTCAGAAGCTCAATACAACTTTGACTACGGCACCGGTGTTGGTGTTTCCCATAGGTTTTGGGCCATATATAGTGTATTGTGACGCATCTCGTATAGGGCTTGGTGTGGTGTTGATGCAGAATGGCAATGTTATTGCATATGCTTTGCGTCAGTTGAAGATCCACGAGAAGAACTATCCAATTCATGATTTGGAGCTAGTAGTTTTGTTCACGCGTTGAAGATTTGGAGACATTATTTATATGGCATGTCATATGAGGTGTTCACGGATCATAAGAGTTTGGAACACTTGTTCAAGCAGAAGGAGCTAAACTTAAGGCAGAGGAGGTGGTTGGAGTTACTGAAAAGCAATGATATCACCATCTTGTATCATCCTGGAAAGGCCAATGTAGTGGACGATGCTTTGAGTAGGAAGTCAGCTAGTATGGGCAACCTTGTATATATTCCAATCGGCGAGAGACCGCTTGCTTTGGATGTTCAGGCTTTAGCCAATTAGTTTGTGAGGTTGGATGTTTCTGTGCCCAACCGTGTTTTAACTTACACAGTCGCTCGATCTTCATTATTTGAGCAAATCAGAGATCGACAGTATGATGATCCTCATTTGCTTGTCCTTAGGGACACAGTGCGACACAGAGATACCAAGCAGGTTTCAGTTGGAGATGATGGAGTTTTGAGGATGCAGGGTCGTGTTTGTGTGCCTAATATGGATGGGCTTCGCGAGTTGATTCTAGAGGAGGCCCATAGTTCCTGGTATTCTATTCATCCGGGCACCGCCAAGATGTATCAGGAATTGCGGCAACATTATTGGTAGAGGAGAATGAAGAAGGATATTGTTGCATATGTTGCTCGGTGTTTGAACTATCAACAGGTAAAGTATGAGCATCAGAGACCTGGTGGTTTGCTTCAGAAGATTGAGATTCCTGAGTGGAAGTGGGAGCGTATCAATATGGACTTCGTTGTTGGACTCCCACAGGCTCAGAGAAAGTTCGATGCAGAATGGGTTATTGTGGATAGGCTGACTAAGTCGGTGCATTTCATTCCGGTGGCAGTTTCTTATTCGTCAGAGCGGTTGGCACAGATTTATATCCGTGAGATTATTCTTCTCCATGGTGTGCATGTGTCTATCATTTCTGATCGAGGTACGTAATTTACCTTGCATTTCGGGAAGGCAGTACAACATGATTTGGGTATGCGGGTCGAGTTGAGCACAACATTTCATCCTCAGATGGATGGACAGTCCCAACGTACTATTCAGATTTTGGAGGATATGCTCCGAGCACATGTTATTGACTTTGGAGGTTTGTGGGATCATTTCTTTCCATTAGTAGAGTACGCCTAAAACAACAGTTATTAGTCGAGCATCCAGATGGCTCCCTATGAGGCATTATATAGTAGACGATGTCAGTCGCCAGTTGGATGGTTTGAGCTGGGAGAGGCTCGGTTGTTGGGTACAGATTTAGTACAGGATGTCTTGGATAAGGTTAAGATTATTTAGGATAGGCTTCGTACAGCTCAATCCAGGCAAAAGAGTTATGCCGACCGTAAGGTTCGTGATGTGGCATTCATGGTCGAAGAGCGAATGTTGCTTCGGGTGTCGCCCATGAAGGGCGTGATGAGATTTAGGAAGAAAGGCAAGCTAAGCCCTAGGTTCATTAGGCCTTTTGAGATCCTTGATCGAGTGGGAGAGGTGGCTTACAGACTTGCGTTGCCGCTGGGTTTATCAGCTGTGCATCCAGTATTTCATATGTCCATGATTTGGAAGTATCACGATGATCTATCCCACGTGTTAGACTTCAGCATTGTCCAGTTGGACAGGGATTTGACTTATGAGGAGGAGCCAGTAGGTATCCTAGACCGACAGGTTCGTCAGTAGAGATCAAAGAGTTATCCTTCTGCTCGTGTTCAGTGGAAAGGTCAGCCTACCGAGGCAGCTACCTGGGAGTCCGAGTCCAATATGCGGAGCCGATATCCCTATTTTTTCACCGACTCAGGTACTTTTTTATGTCCGTTCGAGGACGAACAGTTGTTTTAGAGGAGGAGAATGTGATGACCCAAAGGGTTATCTTTTCTTTTAGAATCCGAATCCGGGTTTCGTGACCTTAAAAACCTCATTTCCTTTCTCCTCGATTTGCGTGCGCAGTCTTAGCGCATTTTCGGAAAGCCTTTATGTGAAATTTGAGAAACATATTGAAATTTGCCTTTACAATTGATTAAAGTTGACTTCCGTCATTATTTTGGGTAAACGGACTCGGACTCGTGATTTAACAGTCCCGTAGAATCCGTAGTAAAATATGGGACATGGGAATATGCCCGAAATCGAATTCCAAGGTCCCTAGCCCGAGAAATAAGTTTTGAAGAAAAATTATTTCCTGAAAAATATAAGGATTTTTAGAAAAGGAATAGTGTGTAATCGTGTTGGTATTAGGCCTATATTTTGGTTCTAGAGCCCGGTACAAGTCTGTTATGGTATTTAGACCTTATCTATGAAATTTGGTGAAACACGGAAGAGATTTTATATAATTCGGACCCTTGGTTGAGAAAATAGAAATTTTGAACTATCTTGAGAATTTCATGAGTTTTCGTGTTAAATTCATTGTTAAAGATGTTATTTTGGCAATTTGATCACACGAGCAAGTCTGTATGATATTTTTAGACTTGTGTGCATGTTTGGTTTGGAGCTTCGAGGGCTCGGGTGAGTTTTAGATAGGCCACGGGTTGTTTAGGACTTAGGAGAAATATTGCCGGTATGCTTCAACTGTTGCAGGCCTCTGATCTCGCAATTGCGAGATCATACTTCGTAATTGCGAGCTTCACAGGCTTGGCAATTGCAAGCCTTTCATTGCAAATGCGATCAAAAGGATGGGCCATCATAGTTCGTAAATGCGAACAAACCTTCGCAAATGCGAAGGGAGTCTAGGAAGGGAAATGATCGCAAATGCAATCATTTGATTGCAATTGCGAGGTTTGTGATCGCAAATGCGACACTTTCCTCGCATTTGCAAAGGCAGCAGGGATTGTAAAGGTTTTGCAATTGCGATAGCCCTTTCGCAATTGCGAGCTATGCATTTGCGAAGCTCTGGTCGCAATTGCGACATCTGCAGGTGAGTAAAAAGGACTTGGACGGGATTTTTCATCCATTCTTCAAATTTTCAAAACCTAAACTCTAAGAGGCGATTTTCCTAGAGCAAGTTGTAAATGATTCTTAACCTATTTCTTCCAATCTATTTCATCTTTTTACAAGATTTCATCCTAGAATCTAGGGGTTTTCATGGAAAATTGGGCGTTTTTTGGGTAAAATTAAGGAATTTTGAAATTAGGGGATTTAGACCTCAAATTGAGGTCGGATTTCAAAACCAATTGCATATTTGGGCTCGTGGGTGAATGGGTAATCGGATTTTGGTCCGAACTTCGAGTTTTGACCATGCGGGCACATGGTCGGTTTTTGACTTATTGGGAAAAATGTTGGGAAATCTATAATTAAGCATGAGAATTAAGTTATTTAGCGTTTATTGATGTTATTATGTTAATTATGACTAGATACAAGGGGATTGGAAGTGAACCGAGAGGTAAAGCGGTAATTGAGGCTTGATTTTTGGCTGTGAAATCGAGATAAGTGTTTGGTCTAACTTTAGTTTGAGGGAATAGGTGTTGTTATCTTATTTTCTACGTGTTTAGTTGTTGAGTATGACGTATATGTATGGTGACAAGTATCTACACGTTGTTGTTGGATCATAGCATGAAAATGAGTCTTATACTTGTAGCCATTGTGTTTCTTATCATGTATTGTTCATGCTTATGCTGGTACTCTTCATGTTGAACAGGTTTGGTTATATTTTCTTGTTATTGGGTAATTGTTGAGTGTTGATTCAAGTTGAGACTTATATTGTGAATTTAACTGTTAAAACGAGATTGGTTATAGCTGATTCTCTTGCTAGGATGTTATTGTTTCTATTGTTTGGGTGAAGAAGAGTGTAAAACATGAAGGGTGATGTCGTGCATGATATTGTGAGAGAGTGTTAATGCACGAAGGGTGATGTCATGCCATATTCAGTGAGTGTTAATGCATGAAGGGTGATGTCGTGCCATATTTTTGTGAGTATTAATGCACGAAGGGTGATGCCGTATCATGATTATGAGAGAGTTAATGCATGAAGGGTGATGTCGTGCCGTTTCTGTTAATTTTTATGGTGAGGACGAGAGTAAAAGCACGAAGGGTGATGTCGTGCTTGGGTTATTGTGTTATCATTTCTGTTGGTTCAAAGTTTGATATTTACCTAGCTCCTTTACTTTATTACTGTCAGAATTTGATATTCCCCTCAACATGTTTCCCTTTTCCGTCTTTATCTGTTAAATTTCTGTTATTATTATTTCTCGTATACGATTTAATTGCACATGTTTGTATTGTTGTCGTGTCCTAGCCTCGTCACTACTTTACCGAAGTTAGACTCGACACTTACCAGTACATGGTGTCGGTTGTACTGATACTACACTCTACACTTTCTGTACAGATTTCAGTGTCAGACCTCGTTAGTAGAGTTGAGATTGCTGCCTTCAGTCCACGGGAGACCCAAGGTAGATCTGCCGGCATTCGAAGACCCTAGAGTCCCCCTTTCCTCTATTTTATTTTTTCCCGTCTCTTTCTATTTTGAGAACAAATGTATTTTTTTTAGACCAATGTTTGTAGAATTTCTTAGACGTTCGTGGATTATGACACCAGATCATTGGGGTAGTCATGTATTAGAGTTGTTGAACTGTTATAACACTTCCGCACTTTATCTCTGTTTGGCTTTAGCTATTATTTAAATTTTGTTCTGGTTAATAATTAATGTGATAAAACTGTATTTGTCGGCTTGCCTAGCTTTCAAGAATATGTGTCATATCCCAGCAGTGGAAATTTCGTGTTGTGACATATACACAATAATATTATAGCAGGAGATATGATATTACAAATGATTATAGCAAGAGATATCAACTTAACATGAATAGTTATATGTCGTCTAACAAGTCCAGAGCACATAATAGAGGCACCAAGTACCATGTTATAATACAAAATAGAAAGCATCCCGTATGCATAATATGGCATAAAGGATTCACTTGAATGGTTAAAACGTTTACCTTTATGCTCCAAACTCACCATATCAGTTTCCATATCAAAATCAACCCAGAATTATACCGATTTCTCGCAACATGTGTGTACTCCATCAAGAGAGAAACATGATAAAGAAACCATAGGGGCACTGTAAAGACTTCGTGTCATAACAATAACAATATCACTATAACAACATGATAAAAATCTCGCGCCATCATAATAATAATATTTAATAATCGCACAGTAAAAACCTCGTGCTATATCCAAATTAATACGCAGAACATGTCCAAATGCACTATAATCATATCTAATACGAAATAACATTTCATCTCTAAAGATTCATATGCTTACAAATAATCAATAAGGTGCACAAAAATATAAAAAATAAACGTATGGATGTGTGCTCAAGATATAAACATGACTATTGCTAAATCAAGTATATCAATAATTTCATAAATAGTCCATCTTGACTAATTAAGAAGTCGTAATCTTAAGTATAATTACTACCATGAATGAATAAGCTCACGTGGTCATACAATTGACTAAAGTATAAATCATAAAAGACACAACCAAAGAAGGCATAATAAAAGCCTAAAGCCTAACATGGTCATGAATAATACATAGCACCCGTGTATATACTTGTTACCTCACATATGTCAATTTCACATATTTCTATTAAGCAAACAAAGTCATCCTAAGGTTTTTTCCCTCAAACTAAGTTTAGGCAAGATATTTACCTTATAAAGCTAAATCAACCCTCCAAAATCATCTTTCTTTTAGAAATTACCTCCAACCGGCTCGAATCTAGCCAAATATCACTTAATAATGTCAAATAACATTATAGGAGTCAAGTCCAAATAATAAAAGTAAAATCTTTAATCAATTTCCAAAAGGTCAAATAAAGTTAACCTAGACTCATATGGTCAAATCTGAATCTAGGGGTAGATCTCGACTATCCATGATTCAACGAGTCCAAATATATAAGTTGACTCCAAAATCGGTTCCAATTTCATGTTCAAAACCTCCAAATTAACTCTGTTAAGTTCATACCAAAAACTTCAATTTTTGCACTTTAAATTCTTGATTTAGGGGTTAAAAATCCATGTAGATTCTTGAAATATAATCAAAAATGAGTAAAAAGTATATACCTTGTTGCCTTATATGAAAATCTTATGAAACATCGCCCCTTTGAAAGTCTAGGGTTCAAAAGATGAGAGAATAGGCAAAAAATCCCAAAATTTCCACTTAAATACACTGCCCAAGGGTCCTCTACGCGATCGCGTCTGAGCCCTCTCGACGGGAAGCAAATCTGACCAGTGCTTCTGCGAGATCGAGGCTCCCCCTCAGTGATCGCGAAAGCCTGCTGCCTGACCCCCACCAACACTTCATGTATGCGAAACTCAGACTGCAAACATGATGACCAAGCGTCTGCCATCCTATGCGATATCGACACCCCTGCCCACGAACGTGATGCCTAACACTCTGCGGTCTTGACCCCTCTTCCGCGATCGCGATGATCAACCAGCTTAGCCACCTTCTTTCTTTGCGATCGCGAAGCACTACATCTCAACAACAGTTCAACTACTGTAAAACCCAAAGGGATGGTTCAAAACCATCTCGAAATACACTCGAGCCCCGCGGGACCCCATTCAATCTTCCAATTAGTTCATATACTTCATATAAACTTGTCCCAAATATAAAAAATAACAACAAAACCTAGAATTGAAGATCATATAACCTCTTAACTTTCAAACTTTTTAACTTCGTTGAATGCGTCTGAATTATACTCAAACATTTCAGATTATAACCAAACTTTGCATGCAAGTTTATATCAGGTTTTTCGATGCCGATTGGACTAACTGCCCCCTTACACGAAGGTCCACTATTGGTCTCTTCATTTTTCTTAGCTTGAATTTCATCACTTGGGCCTTAACGAAATAAAGCACAGTAGCCAAGTCCAGTGCCGAAGCTGAGTATCACTCCTTTGAATCATTTTATGCAGAACTAATCTGGATTACCTACCTTCTATAAGTATATTGGTGTTCTTCTTGGTCGTCCTTCAGTACTGTACATGGATAACATCAGTGCACTTTACCTCACTTTGAATCATGTACTTGTTTTTTTAAATAAAGCTACCCAGGTGGATGATGGGTGCCTGGGTGGTGTTGTATTAAGCAAAAAAGCATTGAAGCTTGTACTTCATGCTTGCATAAAATACGTTAAGCTTGACTATCACTTTGTGCGAGAAAAGGTTATTCAAGGGGTCGTAGTGATTGAATTCATTCTTTCTTATCTATAGATAGCAGATATCCTTACGAATCCACTAACCAAAGTTCAGTTCCGCACTTTCCGGACCAAGCTAGGATTGTTCAAAAAACTCCAACTCCAACTTGGGTTGGGGGGTTGGGGGGGGGGGAAGACAAACTGGTTGGTTGCTAGAGTTTTGTGTAACTTATTAGTCCTAATCTTCTGGCTTAGTATTAGTCCTAATCTTCTAGCTTGTTAATATTAGCTCTAGTCTTCTGGCGGTGTATCCAGAGGTGGATCTATGTATGGGACTAGGGGTGACACGTGTTGCTCCCAAATGTACAAGCGAATATGCGTGGACGTACAAGTAATATATGATTATAAGTTCAGATATCGTACTCACATGGACTTGCGATTAACTATCAACTAAATTAAACTGAGACAATTAATCTATTCAAGCTATTCTAAAGATTATTAACTACAACTAATCTAGAGTAGCAAACTAAGAGATTAAAGGAAGCAAGTTAGCGAATATTAAAGACGAATTCAATGAGAAACAATATTTTAGATTTATGGGTAAGCTAACAATCCCGTTGATTTTTCTACCTAAATTGTCTAATTAATTTATCTAGTTTATTGATTGAAAGGGTTAATATTACTTGTAGCCTTCTTCCGAAGTACCACTCGCCTATTCAAGCTAGCATAACGCCTACATTCCTACGAAATTAAGATAGCATTAATAATTCCCGTATAATAACCAAGCAAGGCGATTAGGTATATCCCGCGGTTCCAGATGCTCGAGTTCAAGATCTTGCTCTACTCAATTTTATTTGCAGTCTAGAATTCCCTCTCCCGAGTTCAATCCTAGATTCGTAGATAGTACTCAATTGGTGATCAAGCAATCAAATAATTAAGCGCAAGATTAAATAAATAGACCAATATGATAAAAATAATAATAACAATTCAAACTTCAAACTACAACATTCATGTAGCACCCAAAACTCTAGAACTAATAAACTATAAAACTAAAAGAAGAGAAAAGAAGAAAAAACTAGTTGTAAGCCTCCTCCAAGCGTGGTGGGTGTTCCCCCACGTGAATTATCCTTCCAAGTATGTTAGATCCCCCAAAAATAGGTTTAGAATCCCTTTTATACATGTTGGGGAATGTACGGTTGAAATCCCCAAGTCCCACCGAATTAGGACAAAATCCGCCCTTCAGCATCTCGCTTGGTGTGTGGCGCCAACCTGGACAATGAAGTTTTTTGTTCTTCTATCAATGGCATTTTGGTTGGTGTCTGGCGCCAAACTAGGCACCAAAATCGTACTTCTTTCAAATTCTTTCATTTTTACTTTATTTTGCACGCTGACTTTCTAAATTCACTTTCATTTGATTCCTACACATATAAATATAAAAAAATTAGCTCAACTCATTGAAATTACCCATTAGAACAATAAAGAATAGAGCAAAATTTGAGGCGATTCATATACAAAATACATGCTTTTAGCCGAACATCAACACCCCACACTTAAACTCATGCTCGTCCTCGAGCAATCTAAACTTTACTGCCTAACCCACACAACTCAAAATACCACATCACGGGGGAGCATATGGCGATTAAGCACACTATACATATGACTATGTTTGATAGTAACAATTAAGCTAGAGCATATGCAAGCACATACACTTCCCCTTTACTTATGCCATTCGTCAAAGGAATTATTCACCATTAAGACAACATGCTCATAACAATTCTAGCTTAGAAAACCGAATCAATATTACAATACACTCATGGATTGAACACCCAACATCATAGAGAAGTCTAATAACGTTACCTATCCCTCGTGAAATCATGTGCTCTCACAATAAGAACAAGAGAGTAAGTTGAATCCACACATTCGAATCTCATGATCAAATATAGTTTAAGGACTCACATCTATCAAAGAAAATCTCTCACTCTCACAAAGAAGTCACATGCATGCAAAAGGTACCATAGGCTTGCCCATAATGTAAATCTCCACTAATGTTGGCTCACTCGATCTAAAATCAATTAGGACTATATAGTTGTAATATGGGTTAAGGGACGGGTACAATATATTTAGGATAATGGTTCACCTCCTAAGCACTTTAACACATCATATAATTAACTTTAAGCGCATATTCTTCAATCTACTTCAATTTCACACACAAGATCACTCCCCACATTTATTCTCGCTTTCTTTAAGCACTCCTTTAATTTACACCCCACTGGCAAGAACATAACAACAATTCATTCATCTCTATCTTCTTCTTCTTCTACTAGATTTTTCTTTCTTTTTTTTTCTTCAGATTTTCACTAGTGGTGTATTATTCTACAAAACAAGTGTACCTTTCTTTCATTGGTTCCACTCAAAAGCCACCCCACACTTAGTCCTTACTTCTTTTAGCGTTGATTTCACAATTAAAGTGCTTTCAGAGGTAAAAGGATCAAAACAATGTCAATTAAGAACAAAAGAGTATAGACTCATAATGTGGGTGCCAAATAAAAGGTCTACAGGCTCAAAAAGGTTAACTATGAATAATTTTTATTTTGTGATAAGTATTAAGCTCAAAAATAATAAAGAAAGCCTAAACTCATTTTTTTAAACCGAGCATCACCTAAAACTTCACTTCAACTCACATACCGGACAAGTTCTAGACTCAATCACAATAACATGGACTACACAAAATCTCACATCGCACATGGCACATGACTCACTAAGGACGGCTTCATTCCGACTCTCAAACAATGCAAGTATTCACAGAGCCACAAGATATTAACATTAAGCACAAAGTGAACAATAGTCAAGTAAAAAAGACATAGGCGTCACAAAACATGTTATCCAATTTCGCTTTTCTTTTTTTAAAATTATTTTTAGCAACAACTACTACACTACACTAAGAAAATAAATACTATAACTAAGATATGATAGCACAGAAAATCACTCAAACAATCTTCTCCCCAACACTTAAATTGTACAATGTCCTCATTGCACACTGTAAATAACAAGAGGATAAAAGAGACTCCCTGGTAGGCCAAAGGCTGAAACATTAGCAGTTCACAACATACTCAGACTTCTCCCATGTATGATTCTTTGTGTGGGCACCCCACACTTAGTTTCAACCACTTGCTCGATTTTTCACACCCCTAATGGCTTTGATTCCATGTTCCTACTCCTGCAAAACACAAAAACCACAGTACAAAAAAATAAGGCAATAAAAAAATAATAAAAAAAAATAAAAGAAAAACAAAATAGGATTGGATTGCCTCCCAACATGTCACGACCCAGATTTTCCACCTTCTGGAGTCGTGATGGCGCCTACTAATGTGAGCTAGGCAAGCCAAATATTGAACAAATTATCTTTTACCCATTTTATGTCCTTTAACAATTATGAAGCACTAACATTTAAACAACAGAATTTAACATAAGCGGAAGAAAAACGATAAACTATATGTTCATGAATCCAATACAACTGTTTAACCAAAACAAACTTCCCAGAACTGGAGTCACAGTTTCACAAACAGTCTAAGAGTACTACAAATAAATGTCTGAAAGAAATTAATACAACATTGTCTCTGGAAATACATGAAAGAAATAAAGGAAGATAGGAGGTGATGCCAAGGCCCGCGAACGTCTGCAGGACTACCTCGGGTCGCCTATGTGGACTGAAGACAGCACCCTCACTGCGGTCGAAGCACTCCGGTATCAGTATCTGCACACAGTGCATAGTGTATTATCAGCACAACCGATCACATGTGCTGGTAAGTGCCTAGCCTAATCTCGGCGAAGTAGTGACGAGGCTAGGACCACACTACCAAATAAACATGTGCAGTTATTTAATATATAGCGGAAAGTAAAACAGGAATAAACAAGTAAAGATAGGAGGGGGAAAACATGCTTCGGGGAATAACAGGTAATAACAGAATATTAAGAGGATTATAAAGGAACCAAAATCCAACTACTAACAAGGATAAGGAAAACAAAGGTAGAATTCACTTTCATTTCACATCTTGTTGCAGGCGTGCAACCCGATCCCATTTCATATATCTTGTGGCAGGCATGCCACCCGCTCCCATTTCATATATATTGTGGAAGGCGTGCCTCCCACTCCCATTTCATATATCTTGTGACAGGTGTGCCACCCGCTCCCATTTCATATATCGCACCCGCTCCCATCTCATATATCTTGTGGCAGGCGTGCCACCCGCTACCATCTCATATATCTTGTGGCAGGCGTGCCACCCGCTCCCATCTCATATATCTTGTGGCAGGCGTGCCACCCGCTCCCAGTTACAAATCAACAACAATCACAAAGAATCCCGACAAGGGAACAAGAACAATATAACAACTTCCCGACAAGGGAACAAGAGCGATATAACAACATCCTGGCAAGGGAACAAGAGCAATATAACAACATCCTGGCAAGAGAACAAGAGTGATATAACATCCCGGCAAGGGAACAATAATATTTCAATAACATGTGAAGTGCAATAAACCACAACGGAGTCGTAAAAATTACAATACAAGACTCACGGGCATGCTTGACACCAATGTATTGATACTCGTCACCATGCCTAGACATCGTACTCCACAATTAGCACGTAGCAAATAAGACACGACTCCTAATTCCTCAAGCTAAGGTTAGACCAAACACTTACCTCGATGCCACGAACACAAGTCACGCCTCAACTATCGCTTTACCCCTCGATTCCACCATCAATTCGCTTGAATCTAACCACAAGTTACTTAATTACATCAATAAACACTAAATGAATCGACTCCAATGCATGAAAATAAGTTTTCCAAAGTTTTACCCAAAAAGTCAAAAATTGCCCCCGGGCCCACATGGTCAAAACCTGATGTTCGAACCAAAACCCGATTACCCATTCCCCCACGAACCCAAATATATAATTTGTTTTGACATCGGACCTCAAATTGAGGTCCAAATCCCCAATTTTTGAAAAACCTAGGTTCTACCCAGAACACCTAATTTCCCTCATGATAATCATTGATTTTGAGTTGAAATCATGTTAAAGGATATTAATGATTGGATAAAATGAGTTTAAATTGACTTACAATCGATTTGGAAGAAGAGTTTTTCTTGAAAAATCGCCCTAGGGAGTTTGTGTTTTGAAAAGATATGAAAAGTGGTTTATTTTCGGCTAAGTATAAAAGTTGCAGGTCGCAGGTATGGGAAATGCGAACAGGGTTTGCAATTACGAACCCCGAACTCTGCTAAGTTGGGAATTGCGAACAGCCGCTCGCAAATGTGAGTTGGGAATTGCAAAGGTAGGGTCGCATTTGCGACTACTGGCTAGGAAGGGAGGCATCGCATTTGTGATGGAATCCTCGCAACTGCGAGGATGGGCTGGCCTAAGCTTCTTTAGCATTTGCGATATGCCTCTCGCAATTGCGATCTCGCATTTGCGAGCCAGGCTTCGCAAATGCGAAGCCTGCAGTCCTGCAATGCAACAGCTAAAAATCTGCAATTCCTCAAGTCCAAAATCCACCCCGTGGCCTATCCAAAACTCACCCGAGCCCTCAGGGCTCCAAACCAAACATGCACACAACCCTAAAAACATCATACGGACTCGCTCGTGCATTCAAACCACTAAAATAACATCAATAACTATGAATTTAGCATCAAAATCATGAAATTTTTCTTAAGAACTTCAAATTTCCAATTTTTCCAAAAACGATCCGATTCACGTCATTTCAAGTCCGTTTCTTACCAAAATTTACACACTTATCTTAAATCAGATATAAGACCTGTGTCGGGCACCGAAACCAAAATACGGGCCTGATACCATCAAGTTCTAATCATAATTTATTTCCAAATCTCATAATTTATTTCAGAAAACAATTTCCTTTAAAAATTCATTTCTCGGGTTTGGACCTCAGAATTCGATTCCAGGCATACGCCCAAGTGCCATATTTTCCTACAAGGACCCTCCGGGACCGTCAATCACGGGTCCAGGTCCGTTTACCCAAAATATTGACCGAAGACAACTTAATTCATTTTATAGTCAAAATTTATCATTTTTCACAGATTTTCACATAATAGCTTTCCGGCTTCGCACCCGAATTGCGCACGCAAAACGAGGTGAGACAGAAAGAAGTTTTTAAGGCCTCAAAATGCAAAATTTTATTTTAAAACATCACATTCTCCACCTCTAAAACAATCGTTCGTCCTCGAACGGACAGAAGAAAGAGGTACGTGAGCTTATCAGCGGCAACGCAAGACTATAAGCCACCTCTCCCACTCGAGCAAGAATCTCAAACGGGCCAATGAACCTAGGGCTAGGCTTGCCCTTCTTCCCAAATCTCATCATGCCTTTCATAGGCGATACTCGAAGCAATACCCGCTCACCGACCATGAATGCTGAATCACGAACCTTGCGGTCGGCATAACTCTTTTTCCTGGACTGAGCTGTACGAAACCTATCCTGAATGATCTTGACCTTGTCCAAGGCATCTTGAACCAGATCCGTACCCAACAACCGAGCCTCTTCCGGCTCAAACCATCCAACCGGAGACCGACACCGCCTACCATATAAAGCCTCACAAGGAGCCATCTGAATACTCAACTGGTAGCTGTTGTTGTAGGCAAACTCTGCTAAAGGTAAAAACTGATCCCACGAGCCTCCAAAGTCAATGACACAAGTCGGAGCATATCCTCCAAAATCTGAATGGTCCGCTCGGACTGCCCGTTCGTCTGAGGATAAAATGTTGTGCTCCACTCAACCCGTATGCCCAACTCTCATTGAACTGCTCTCCAGAAATATGAGGTAAACTGCGTACCTTGGTTCGAAATGATAGACTCGGGCACACCATCAAGATGAACAATCTCCCGGATATAGATCTCAGCTAACCTCTCGGAAGAATAGGAGACTTCTACAGAAATGAAATGCGCTGACTTGGTCAGCCTATCAACAATAAAACACACTGCATCGAACTTCCTCTGAGTTTATAGGAGTCCAACAACGAAGTCCATAGTGATCCGCTCCCACTTCCACTCAGGAATCTCAATATTCTGAAACAAACCACCAGGCCTCTGATGCTCAAACTTAACCTGCTGACAATTAAAACACTGCTCCACATATGCAGTGATATCCTTCTTCATTCTCCTCCACCAATAATGCTGCCGCAAATCCTAATACATCTTCGCGGCACCCGGATGAATAGAGTATCGGGAGCTATGTGCCTCCTCTAAAATCAACTCTCGAAGACCATCCACATTAGGCACACAAACTCGACCCTGCAATCTCAAAACTCCATCATCACCTAAGGTAACTTGCTTGGCACCTCCGTGTCTCTGAGGACACACAAATGAGGATCACCATACTGCCGATATCGGATACGCTAACAAGCGGCTATGCAAGCTAACACAAGGCTGGGCTTTGAAACATCTAACCTCACGAACTTATTGGCCAAAGCCTGAACATCCAAAGCAAGCGACCTCTCACCGACCGGGATATAAGCAAGACTGCCCATACTGGCTGACTTCTTACGCAATGCATCAGCCACCGCATTGGCCTTTCCCGGATGATATAAGATGGTGATATCATAATCTTTCAACAACTCCAACCACCTTCTCTGCCTCAAATTCAAGTCCTTTTGCTTGAACAAATACTGCAAGCTCTTGTGATCCGTGAACACCTCACATGCCACGCCCTACAGATAATGCCTCCAAATCTTCAATGCGTGAACAATGGCTGCCAACTTCAAATCATGAACCGAATAGTTCTTCTCATGAATCTTCAACTGCCGTGAAGCGTAGGCAATGACCTTACCATCCTGCATCAACACTGCACCAAGTCCAATACGAGATGCATCACAATAAACTGTATAAGGCCCTGAACCTTTGGGCAAAACCAACACCGGTGCCGCAGTCAAAGCTGTCTTGAGCTTTTGAAAGCTCGTCTCACACTCGTCCGACCATCTGAACCGGGCACCCTTATGGGTCAACATGATCATCGGGGTTGCGATAGATGAAAACCCCTCTACGAACCGACGATGGTAGCCCGCCAATCCCAAGAAACTCCGGAACATTGTAGCTGATGCTGGTCTAGGCCAGTTCTTCACCGCCTCAATCTTATTCGGATCAACCTGAATACCCTATGCTGATACAACATGACCCAAGAATGCAACTGAACTCAACCAGAACTCACACTTAGAAAACTTAGCATACAACTGACTATCCCTCAAAGTCTGAAGAACCACTCTAAGATGATGCTCGTGCTCCTCCCGGCTGCAGGAATAGATCAAAATATCATCAATGAAGACTATCACGAACGAATCCAAGTAAGGCCTAAACACTCGGTTCATCAAATCAATAAAAGCTGATGGGGTATTTGTCAACCCGAATGACATCACCAAGAACTCATAATGCCCGTACCGAGTACGGAAAGCTGTCTTAGGGATCGGATGCCCTAATCCTCAACTGATGGTAGGCAGATCTCAAGTCAATCTTCGAAAATACATTAGCACCCTGAAGCTGATCAAACAAATCATCAATCCTCGGCAATTGATACTTATTCTTGATTGTAACCATGTTCAACTACCGGTAATCAATACACATTCTCATTGATCCATCCTTCTTCTTAACAAACAACACTGGCGCACCCCAAGGCGAAACACTGGGTCTAATAAAACCCTTCTGAAGAAAGTCTTACAACTGCTCCTTCAACACTTTCAACTCAGGCGGGGCCATACGATACGACAGGATAGAAATGGGCTGAGTGGCCGAAGCCAAATCAATGCAAAAGTCAATATCTCTGTCGGGTGGCATACCCGGCAGGTCTGAAGAGAATACCTCAGGAAACTCACGAACAATGGGCACAGAATCAATAGATGGAACCTCAGTACTAAAATCACAAACATATGCCAAGTAGGCCAAGCACCCCTTCTCGACTATACGCCGAGCCTTCGCATACGAGATAACACTGCGGGTAGAATGACCTGGAGTCCCTCTCCACTCTAAACTAGGAAACTCGATAAGGCTAAGATCACAGTCTTGGCATGATAGTCCAAGATCACGTGGTAAGGTGATAACCAGTCCATCCCCAACAAGCGCCTTATTTATAGTCGCGATACGATGCCATGACTTTCACCACTTTTTCTTCCACTTTGACGATATGAATTGTGCCCCAATTTTGCATCAATTTTTCTATCACGTTCATGGGGAGGTGGTGTGAAAATAAAGGAACCAAGAAATAGATATCGCACCTTGCACTTCTTGACCTTTAAACGAGAGATGTCATTCTGTCTCCTTGGCATGACAAATTTCAGAATATATGCACTTTATTCCTCATCCATTGACTCCTCCATATGCTCGAATGGATCAATTCTCGTGTCACCAACAAAACATAATATTTAAAAATGGTTAGAATGAGGTCCAATACGCTCCAACTCTAAAAATGCTTTAGTTTTATCATCCTCACTTTTGCACACTTCCTTAACCTTGGTATCATCAATAATATTTTGGTCGAATAGTTGGAATTCCTCTTTCTGCTCCACAAGCTGGCCAGTATCCACAACAATTCGTCATCGATCATTAGACGTCTCAACCTTTATATTCATTAGACGTCTGCATGTCATGGATATTTGAACCAAATTGGGCTATCTTTTATCTAAACTAAGTTTATCTTTTAGACAGCTCTTGTGGGAACTCACTCTCTTCGTCAAGTTGAGGTTCTTCATGGAAATTGGTCATTAATCCTTCCATTCTACCTTGAACTCCTTCTTTAATAAGGTTGTCTTTTTGTGCATTTCATCTTATTGTTCGGCTACTTGCCTCACCATGTCCATATTACGAGCAGCACGTTCCACATCCTCCATTTTATTGCTACTATCAAACTCATAAACATTATTAGAAACATTTTAATAAAAGCTTGGAGAAGAATAATAAGAGTTAAGACAACCATCCAAATGGCCATCTTGACAACCACACACATTACAAATATTCCATGCAAAAGATTGAGATTCACAATTTTTCCACAAGTGCGGTCCTCCACAATATAAACAAGGTTCACCAAAATAAGAATAATCAATATTCGACTAATTCTCATTCCAAGATGCCATGTCAACAAAGATAATAAAATAGGAGACTTCCACATAAATGAAATGCACTGACTTGGTCAACCTATCAACAATAACACACACTGCATCGAACTTCCTTCGAGTCTGTAGGAGTCCAACAACGAAGTCCATAGTGATCCGCTCCCACTTCCACTCAGGAATAACCACCAGGCCTCTGATGCTCATACTTAACCTGCTGACAATTAAAACACCGAGCCACATATGCAATGATATCCTTCTTCATTCTCCGCCACCAATAATGCTGCCGCAAATCCTAATACATCTTCGTGGCACCCGGATGAACAGAGTATCAGGAGATATGTGCCTCCTCTAAAATCAACTCTCAAAGACCATCCACATTAGGCATACAAACTCGACCCTGCAATCTCAAAACTCCATCATCAGCTAAGGTAACTTGCTTGGCACCTCCGTGCTGCACCGTGTCTCTGAGGACACACAAATGAGGATCATCATACTGCCGATCTCGGATATGCTAATAAGCGACTGTGCAAGCTAACGCACGGCTGGGCTCAGAAACATCTAACCTCACGAACTTATTGGCCAAAGCCTGAACATCCAAAGCAAGCAGCCTCTCACCGACCGGAATATAAGCAAGACTGCCCGTACTGGCTGACTTCCTACTCAATGTATCGGTCACCACATTGGCCTTTCCCGGATGATATAAGATGGTGATATCATAATCTTTCAACAACTCCAACCACCTTCTCTGCCTCAAATTCAAGTCCTTTTGCTTGATCAAACACTGCAAGCTCTTGTGATCCGTGAACACCTCACATGCCACGCCATACAGATAATGCCTCCAAATCTTCAACGCGTGAACAATTGCTGCCATCTTCAAATCATGAACCAGATAGTTCTTCTCATGAATTTTCAACCGCCGCAAAGCATAGGCAATGACCTTGCCATCCTACATCAGCACCAAGTCCAATACGAGATGCATCATAATATACTATATAAGGCCCTGAACCTTTGGGCAAAACCAACACTGGTGCCGTAGTCAAAGCTGTCTTGAGCTTTTGAAAGCTCGCCTCACACTCGTCCGACCATCTGAACCGGGCCCCCTTCTGGGTCAACCTGATCATCGGGGCTGCGATAGATGAAAACCCATCTACGAACCGACGATAGTAGCCCACCAATCCCAAGAAACTCCGGATCTTTGTAGCTGATGCTGGTCTAGGCCAGTTCTTCACCGCCTCAATCTTTTTTGGATTAACCTGAATACCCTCTGCTGATACAACATGACCCAGGAATGCAACTGAACTCAACCAGAACTCACACTTAGAAAACTTAGTATACAACTGACTATACCTCAAAGTCTGACGAACCACTCTAAGATGTTGTTCGTGCTCCTCCTGGCTACGGGAATAGATCAAAATATCATCAATGAAGACTATCACGAACGAATCTAAGTAAGGCTTGAACACTCGGTTCATCAAATCAATAAAAGCTGATGGGGCATTTGTCAACCCGAATGACATCACCAAGAACTCATAATGCCCGTACCGAGTGCGAAAAGTTGTCTTAGGGATCGGATTCCCTAATCCTCAACTGATGGTAGGTAGATCTCAAGTCAATCTTCGAAAATACCTTGGCACCCTGAAGCTGATCAAACAAATCATCAATCCTCGGCAATTGATACTTATTCTTGATTGTAACCTTGTTCAACTACCGGTAATCAATACACATTCTCATTGATCCATCCTTCTTCTTAACAAACAACACCGGCGCACCCCAAGGCGAAACACTGGGTCTAATAAAACCCTTTTGAAGAAAGTCTTACAACTGCTCTTTTAACTCTTTCAACTCAGGCGGGGCCATACAATACGACAGGATAGAAATGGGCTGAGTGCCCGGAGCCAAATCAATGCAAAAGTCAATATCTCTGTCGGGTGGCATACCCGGCAGGTCTGAAGAGAATACCTCAGGAAAATCACGAACAATGGGCACAAAATCAATAGATGGAACCTCAGCACTAAAATCACAAACATATGCCAAGTAGGCCAAGCACCCCTTCTCGACTATGCGCCGATCCTTTATATACGAGATAACATTGCGGGTAGAATGACCAGGAGTCCCTCTCCACTCTAAACTAGGCAACCCGGCAAGGCTAAAATCACAGTCTTGGCATGATAGTCCAGGATCGCGTGGTAAGGTGATAACCAGTCCATCCCCAACAAGCGCCTTATTTATAGTCGCGGTACGATGCCATGACTTTCACCACTTTTCCTTCCACTTTGACGATATGAATTGTGCCCCAATTTTGCATCAATTTTTCTATCACGTTCATGGGGAGGTGGTGTGAAAATAAAGGAACCAAGAAATAGATATCGCACCTTGCACTTCTTGACCTTTAAACAAGGGATGTCATTCTGTCTCCTTGGCATGACAAATTTCAGAATATATGCACTTTGTTCCTCATCCATTGACTCCTCCATATGCTCGAATGGATCAATTCTCGTGTCACCAACAAAACATAATATTTAAAAATGGTTAGAATGAGGTCCAATACGCTCCAACTCTAAAAATGCTTTACTTTTATCATCCTCACTTTTGCACACTTCCTTAACCTTGGCATCATCAATAATATTTTAGTCGAATAGTTGGAATTCCTCTTTCTTCTCCACAAGCTGGCCAGTATCCACAATAATTTGTTATCGGGCATTAGACCCCTCAACCTTTATATTCATTAGACGCCTGCAGGTCATGGTTATTTGAACCAAATTGGGCTATCTCTTATCTAAGCTAAGTTTATCTTTTAGACAGCTCTTGTGGGAACTCACTCTCTTCGTCAAGTTGAGGTTCTTCATGGAAATTGGTCATTAATGCTTCCATTCTAGCTTGAACTCCTTATTTAATAAGGTAGTCTTTTTGTGCATTTCATCTTATTGTTCGGCTACTTGCCTCACCATGCCCATAATACGAGCAGCACGTTCCACATCCTCCATTTTATTGCTACTATCAAACTCATAAACATTATTAGAAATATTTTAATAAAAGCTCGGAGAAGAATAATAAGAGTTAAGACAACCATCTCAATGGCCATCTTGACAACCACACACATTACAAATATTCCATGCAAAAGATTGAGATTCACAATTTTGCCACAAATGCGGTCCTCCACAATATAAACAAGGTTCACCAAAATAAGAATAATCAATATTCGACTAATTCTCATTCCAAGATGCCATATCAACAAAGATAATAAAATATTAAACTAAGCTAAAATAAATAAATTAAACTTGAATAGACAAAAAGTAAAAACCTAATCTAGTAAAATAGTTAATTTCTAAGTCCCGGCCATGTCGCCAAAAACTTGTTGCTCCTAAATGCACACGCATGTATACGTGGTCGTACAAGTAATATAGGATTGTAAGTTCAGATATCCTACCCACAGGGATTTGTGATTAACTATCAACTAAATTAAACTAAGACAATTAATCTATTCAAGAGATTTTTTAAAGATTATTAACTACAACTAATCTCGAGTAGTAAACTAAGAGATTAAAGGAAACAAGTTGGCAAATATTAGAGACGAATTCAATGAGAGACAATATTCTAGAGCTATGGGTTAGCTAACAATCGCGTTAAGTTTTCTACCTAAATTGTCTAATTAATTTATCTAGTTTATTGATTGACAGAGTTAATATTACTCGTAGCCTTCTCTCGAAGTACTACTCACCTATTCAAGCTAACCTAACGCCTATATTCCTATAGAATGAGGATTAACAAGAATACATTAATAATTCCTATATAATAACCAAGCAACGTGATTTGTTATATCCATATCCCAACCGCAAATCTGTTCCTGATGCTCGAGTTCAAGATCTTGTTCTACTCAATCTTATTTACAATCTAAAATTTCCTCTTCAACCCTACATTCGTAGATAGTATTCAATTGGTGATCAAACAATCAAATAATTAAGCGCAAGATTGAATAAATAAACAAATATGATAAAATAATAAGAACAATTCAAACTTCAAACTACAACGTTCATGAAGCACCCAAAACTCTAGAACTAATAAACTATAAAATTAAAAGAAAATAAGAGAAGAAAAACTAGTTGTCAAGCCTCCTCCATGCGTGGTGTGTATTCCCCTACGTGAATTCTCCTTCCATGTATGTTAGATCCCATAAAAATAAGTTTAGAACCATTTTTATACATGTTGGGGACATGTAAGGTTGAAATTCCCAAGTCCCAGCCGAATTAGGACAAAATCCGCCCTTCAGCATCTCGCTTGGCGCTTGGCGCCAACCTGGACAATGAAGTTTTTTGGTCTTCTGTCAATAGCGTTTTGCATGTGCTTGGCGCCAACCAGTGGCGGAGACAGGATATTTGCGAAGGGGGTTCAAAAGTTTTACAAGTCAAATACACAATGAAGCTAGCCAACCAAAACAAAAAAAAATAGATGTTAACAGATTTTATTAATAGAAAGAGAAGTTCTCAACACAAAGATACTGTTAGGATAAACATGTCATAGTAACAAGACTTTCAAAAGAGAATACAAAAAAACAAGTCTTGTGTTAGTTACAAGGACCTATGACTAATGAGATCAACAAAATATAACTAAGTACATTATTACAACTGCACCCGATGAGGTTCATATCTTGAAATATTTTAATAATAGCATCATTAGAAATACTGTCAAACACAATTTTTTCTACATAAGTCACCAAACAACCACTAAAGAACTCATCATCCATTTGACTTCGTAAGTCATTCTTGATAAACTTCATCGCCGAAAAAGCTCTTTCAACGGATGTAGTAGCAACGGGCAAAAGCAAAGCAAGTTTCCCTAAGCGAAATACAAGAGGATAATTTGAATGCTTCTTTGTCTGAACTAATCTTTTTGAAAGATCACAAAACCCATATAGATTGGAGAATCTTTCATCAACATGACGAATATCAATAATATAACTTGCAAGCTGATTCTCAAGAGCACCCGTACTACATTCATCAAAGTCATCAAGATATAACTCAGCCATTCTCATTATTTTACTGATGTTAAAACTTGAAAATGAGTTAATTGGATTCAAACAAGCAATTCTATGAAGCAAATAAGTTGTCACTTCGTTAAAACGTTCATTAAGTTCATGAATTTGCCAATCAATAATTTTGCAAAATACTTCAACCCGATAATGATGTAAGAATGTACAATCATCAGGTTTACGACGTGATCTTAAAGAACTAACATATAGCTCATCAAAGTGAGGTATCAAAATATCATATTTGATACAAAATGCAAATATCTTAGCAATAAGAGATTCTCATTCCTCTTTCCTGAACTTTTGCAACTTTTCTTTGCTACTTCAACAAGTAGCATGGCGTTTACAATGTCTTGCTCTCTTTTTTGTAAGCATTTATTGAGCTCATTTGTGATTGCTAAAATATCACTCATCAAATGTAACATGAATGCAACCTCAAATGTTTGACAAGCCCTGAGATATCTCATTGCCTTGGCTCTTTCATCTGTAGAATCTGCATCAAGAACAAGCGATTCAAGAACATCAAGAATAGAGCCAAACAACAGAATACAATTATTAAAAAACTTAAAGTGAGATCCCCAACGAGTATCACATGCTCTTGAAAGACCAAGTTCTTGATTCAAGCCCCTACCGGTTGTAAGCTCGCCCATATCTAATGCCTCTTGAATTCTTTCTTTTTGAGATTCTCGAAATTCATCCATACGCTTAAAAGAAGATCCCAATATATTCAAAATATTGGAAACCAATACTACAAGTTCCCCCACTTGAAGACATTTCTTAAAAACCGCAACAAGGGTAAGTTGGAGTTGATGAGTAAAATAATGAACTAAATGAGCCAATCTACTTTCTCACTTAATGAACATTTTAAAACCATTAATCTCACCCTGCATATTGCTTGCCCCATTATAATATTGTCCACGCACATATGATAGACTTAAGGAGTGTTGAGCAAGTAAATTAACAATTGCACTCTTCAAAGATGAAGCACTAGTATTTTGAACATGAACAACATCAATAAGTTGCTCCATCACAAATCCCATTCTATCAACATATCGTAAGACAATAGCCATTTGCTCTTTGCGGGACGTATACAAAAATTCATCAACTAGCAAGACAAAGTAATCACCATTTAGTTCCTCAATTATAGCTTTAGTTGTTTCTATATTACATGCAATAACAATGTCTTTCTGAATTATTGGAGAAGTCATTTGATCATTTTGAGGAGCATGTTCCAGTACATAATCACGAATGTTGTCACATATTTTTGCATACCATGAGAGAGTTTGAAGAAAATTACCCCTACTAAGTGAAGACTTAGATTCATCATGACCTGAAAATGCTAATCCTTGAGTTATAAGAAGCCTTACTACATTAACTGAAGTAGTTAAGCGAATCCAATACTCATGCTTAAGTTGATTAGATTGCCTCTCAAATGAAGATTGAATTGACCGTTGTTGCCGCAAATCTTAGCATTTCTTTTTTGACTCATTGTGAATGCTACTCGACCCATGTTTATCAAAAAAATTCTTTTTATGCCAATTCTTAAACCCTATACTCGAAAATATATCACCTCCACCTTGATCGTGATGAATATTATTATCTTTAAATAGATGACAATACAAACAATAGGCTGCATCTTTACTTACATTGTACTCCAACCAATCATGATATTCATCATCAAACTATTAAGGATTAAATCGACGCATTGATCCAGAAATATTTATTTTAGGAAAGTTATGAATTCGAGGTTGACAAGGACTTTGTCGAAGGTATTCTCTTCTAATAACATCACGATGATTTGGATGAAGTCCAAGATTTGAGTTCTTTCCCTCCACGTGGATAGGTTGTGTCACACCTCCTTTTTCCGCCCCCGCGAGGGTACAAGGAGTTTTTTTCCAATTAAAGGACAGTCGAAACGGGATTGGTTTAATTATTTCAGAGTCGCCACTTGGGAGATTTAGGGTGTCCCAAGTCACCAATTTTAATCCCGAATCGAGGAAAAGAATGACTCTATATTACAGTCTGCGTACCAGAAATCCGGATAAGGAATTCTGTTAACCCGGGAGAAGGTGTTAGGCATTCCCGAATTCCGTGGTTCTAGCACGGTCGCTCAACTGTTATATTCGGCTTATTTATCTGATTTTTAATACAATTATGAACCATGTGCAAATTTTATCTTTTACCGCTTTATTATCATTATTTTTTAGGAATGTGAACATCGCTTAAAACATATCTTTGGACTGTGTCACATGAAATGCACCCACAATCCGAAACATATTTTATTTGATGTTTTAGGATTTAGATTTGGGTCGCATGAAATGCGCATCCGAGTTTAAGAAGGTAAAATTAATTAAATCGCGCCTAAAGAGTCTAGCGCGTCATTATCTTTGGGGAAGGAAGTGAAATTCACTAAACAATCCATCCCAAATTCTAAGTAATTTTTTTTAAATAATTAAATAAATAAATGAGATTGGAGAATCCTGTAAATTTGTATTATTTACATCTATTTATTTTTAGCGAAATCCTTCCTTATTTTAAGAATATCCTTTAATGACTACCTTTTTATTATTACTAAGTTTGTCTATAAATATAAAATCAATATCTACATTCTTGAAAATAACATATTAAATAGAAGAGAAAAACAAATATTAACAGAAAGTAATAAAAATTATAATCATAAATACAACATGGAATTATCGAAAAATAAAATAAAAAATAAAAAAAAACTAATTATCCCATAGTTGGATTAAAATTTAAATTGTTAGTAAGACTTAAGCTTATTGAAACTAATTATTTACAAATACTGAAAATTGAAAGAAAGAAAAAAAAACTTGATTACTAAACCATATTTCTAAAAAATTTAAACAATTTAACCTTAACTAACTTTGTTTTAATTCACATCATGTCCTAATACTTGTTCGCAAACTAATTCATGTTTTAACTGAAATTGACTACATGATTCCGATTAACTTATCGTTGACGAAAAACCTTATGAATAAGGAACTTATTTAATTTTTGCCAAACTGATTCAATAACGCCATTTTTACGTTATTTCTTCTATTTTTTTTTATTAAACAGTTTTAATTAATAATCAGGCTTAAATATATTTCCTAATAATCTGGTTAAGGCGTTATTTAATATGTCGCTATAATATGCCTAGTTATGCCAAATGACAGTGATTTACAGAATAATAATACATGAATAACCTAAATACAATACAAAAAATTAAATTAAACTAAATTAAAAATTTAACACTCCATTCTTCATTTCAGCTTACAAAATGCCAAAATTACAGTTGTGTACCTGATATTGTCAATATAAGAAGAAGAAAGTCAGCAACGTAATACGTAACACAGCAACAGCAACAATAACCAGCAATAACCAGTCAACGAAAATCCCAGTGACAGCTTTGAAAAATTCAAAATAAAATCCAGGAATGCCGAAAATAATGGACAGAAACCAAGGGAAATTTTCAGATTTTTGAAAGGCTAGTTAATCTTCAACCCTTAATTTCTACACCTGTATACCAGAATATTTATCATGTGTGTACTACTTTCTCTTCTAATTTTCAACTTTTTATTTTTATTTTTTCTTTGTATGTTTTTCTTTTCTTGAGAGTTTCAATGTTTTTTCCGGAATAAATGTTCAGCTCTTTTTTTTTCTAATCTCTTTTTTTTTCTGTCCCCCTTCTGATTTTTCAGACCTCTCTATATATAATCCCCACCCTTTAATCAATTAAAATCAATCCCTTTCTCTACCAAACCCATTATCTTCCCACTCATCCCCATTACATTAAATAAATATATCACATTACCCCATTATATTTTGTCCCCCATGCTTCAAATAAACAATTACAAAATGTACAATTCCTAAACTACCCCTTCCGACCTTACTGAAATTACCAAACTACCCCTGAACGTATTACAAATTTACCAAACTACCCATCAGCTATAACACATCAATTAATCAAACTTAACCAAAATATAGACAATATGATCAATTTCTAACAATGTTCAAACAACAATATGAACACGGATGAACATCATAACAACAATATCACATGAACATGATTTTAACAACATTTCAACAACAAATCACATGAACACAAATTGAACAACCAAGAACAACTAAAATTTGATTGAACAATATTTTTGGCAACAACAAACCTATTTTTCGGATTTAAACAACAACAACAATCAAACAAGTATATTTAGATTCTTAAATTCAATAATATTGAACTTAAAATCAACTCTAACAACATTATAACAAACAATTCTTATATTAAACTTTAAACAAGATTATGAGACTAATTCAAGAAATAATCACAAATGGTAAACAAGAAATCAAACTATACACATTTCGGATTCAAAATCAAACAAACATAATATGAACATGAATTAAATCTAAAAATAAAAACGACGGATTCAAATGACTAAAAACCAACATACTTCCCTTATTGCAACTAAATTCTTTTAGGCAAATGACAAAACAAAACTAAAAAGAAACAATTATGAATTTAAACTTGAACTTTAACAATATTAACAATTTCCGGAAAATACATCAAATACATAAAACAAATTGAGGAAACAATTAATTAAACTTCAATTTGTATCTAACTAACATTAAACTAACAACATTTACCTAAACAATAAAACAAACATGAAATAAACATGAAAAATTCACCAAATAATGAACAAACTAGAAAATTATTTCAACGAAGAACAAACCAAACAAGAATTGAATCATTTATCGATTTTGGATCCGAAAAATACCAAACAAAAATATGGACGATAAATGAGATTCAAAAACCAACTAACCGGAAATGAAACGACGTACAATGACCAACCAACGACAAACTCGGACAGTGATCGACGACATCGACCAAAACTACTCCATGTACGCAAACTCGACTGGACTGAAGCAGTAGCATCCGCTACTGCTGGACATCGGCGCTTGAACTGAATGATGAAGACGAAACAGAAGCAGCTGATGATGAAGAGAAATGGACGCAGCGCAGCTTAATGAAGAAGCCATAGCCATCGAGGTTCGCGAGCTCGACTGGACTGAAGCAGTAGCATCCGCTACTGCTGGACATCGGAGCTTGAAATGGACGCAGCAGCAGCTCGGACGCGAGGAGGAGCAGCGGCGATGGTGTGGTTTGGACGACGAAGCAGTGGCTATGGCTGTTCGAGCTGAAGAAGACGAAGTGAGGCAGCATCAAGTCGGTTGTTCGAGCTTGGTCGTTAATGGCGGACATCTGGCATGGTCGTTCATGGTGAAGAAATAACGAGAAACAGACGATGTGAGGCAGCAGCTAGGAGGACGCTGAAGCAGAAGCAAGCGGGCAGTCCATGGTCGAGCTTGAGCTCGTCAATGGAGAAACAACGCTGGGGCGATGGACTATCGTGGTGGTTGTGTCGTTTGGTTGTGTATGTGTGTGTGAGTGTGACGACGTGAGGGGGTGTTCGTGGGGGAGGGTGGTCGACGTTGGTGAGGGCAGCCATGTTGTGCTTTGGAGTTTTGAGGAAGAAGAAGGAGAAATGGGGGGGCGGATGCTTAGGCATTTTTTAGGGTTTTCTTACAATTTTTTTTTGTTTTTCTTTGTTTTATTTTTTGAAATGCAAGATAATAGGGTGTTGGTTATGGACCGGGTTGACCCAGTTCGAAATGGACTGGGTCGTAGGGAAGATTGGGCCATTTTTTGGGCCTGTGGCTTGAAATTGAAGAAAAGGCCCAATTCCGACTTTCTTTATATTTTCGCTCTCTTTTCTTCTTTTATTTTTCTAAAACTAAATTATAAAAATACTTAAACTATTATTAAGAACTAAATTAAGTTATAAAAGCGCAAATTAACTCCCAATAACAATTAACGCACAATTAAGTATTAATTAAGCATAAAATTGTATATTTGGACATTAAATGCTAAAAATGCAAACGATGCCTATTTTTGTAATTTTTTTATTTTTGTAAAACAAATTTAATTATTATCAATTGTAGAATTAAATCCTACATGCAAAATGCAACATATTTTTGTATTTTTTTATTAATTTAGCAAATAAACACGCACAGACAAATACAAATAATTATTCAAAATATCACAAAATATCACAAAATTGCACACCAAAGAAAAATCATTTTATTTTTGAATTTTTTGGGAGTAATTCTCATATAGGGCAAAAATCACGTGCTTACAGCTGCCCCTCTTTGCCCGGAGACACGAAGGGTTTTCGTGCAAAGATAAAGCGAGCGATTTTTGCCCATCCGAGTACTCTGTTGAAGCATTTTTTGAAAAAGATTTGACCGAACCTTTGCTTCAAAGGTTTCCTACATATCCTGGGCTAAACAGGAATCAGGTCAATGTAGTTCGGGAAGTCTTGGTAGCTGGGACTACCATGGGACTGCAATGTTACTGCTGTTGCATGCTACTTTTACTGTTTGCTGACCTCCTTATTACACCATGCTTAAAAAAATAAGAAGCTAGACTAAGCTAGAAATTACAGAATCTTATCTGTTTTCCCCCTTGCTCCGGTTGCCTTGCTTTTTGTCGGTTTGTGTTTCCTCTTGTGCCTTTTTACCAAGACTTCTGGTCCTTGGTTTTTTTTTTTGAATACCAGTTTTCGTCATTTTGATCGGTCCGCTGGGGACATGGCTTTCTTCATTAAGCTTTTTGGCGGTTCCTCTGGGGACACGATTATCTTCATCAGATTCATTAGGTTGGACATGATTTAATGTTCACACACCATTTTTCAAGACGCGTCTTTTCTTTCTTTTGACTCATGCGCTTGAATTTGCGCTGGGACTTCTTGTTGCCACCTTCTGCCTTCCGGTGTTGGGATTTTTATTGTTTCCTGCTGGGGATTCTTGTTGTAACCTTCTGCCTTCCGGTGGGGTTACTGACTTCAAAATCTGCAGTATAAGACTGAAAAGTATTCCTCTCGTTATACAGGTGGGCGCCTGGACATGAAATGAAAATGTATACCCGCATTATACTGGTGGGCGACCTGGAAATGAAAAACTGAAATGTATACCCGCATTATACTGGTGGGCGACCTAGAACATGAAATGAAAACATAAATGTATACCCGCATTATACTGGTGGGTGACCTAGAACAGAAATGAAAAGACAGAAATGTATTCCCGCATTATACTGGTGGGCGACCTAGAACATGAAATGAAAACATAAATGCATACCCGCATTATACTGGTGGGCGACCTAGAACATGAAATGAAAAGATAAATGCATGCCCGCATTATACTGGTAGGCGACCTAGAACATGAAATGAAAAGAGAAATGCATACCCGCATTATACTGGTGGGCGACCTAGAGCATGAAATGAAAACATAAATGCATACCCGCATTATACTGGTGGGCGACCTAGAACTTGAAATGAAAACATAAATGTATACCCGCATTATACTGGTGGGTGACCTAGAACAGAAATGAAAAGACAGAAATGTATTCCCGCATTATACTGGTGGGCGACCTAGAACATGAAATGAAAACATAAATGTATACCCGCATTATACTGGTGGGCGACCTAGAACATGAAATGAAAACATAAAATGTATTCCCGCATTATACTGGTGGGCGCCTAATTGGTAAAGAATAATTTGAATTTGTTTCCTCGATTCTCCGAGAAAATTTCCACTTGTGGCAGAAAATTTTCTGCCCCAATTCTGGCGATCTTTCTTATGGCGTATCTTTAGGCCATCATCAACACTTTATTTTCCTGTTCAAATCAAAGAAAATTTAGTTAGTTTTTTTTTTTTTTTTTTGAAATATGGCGAGTGGTCATGTCACTCCTGATGGGGATAATTGTTCCCTTTCCCATATTCCTGTTCGGCGTTCTCAAAACTTGTTGGGGATGATGTTATTTACTGGGGATAACATTCTGCTGGGGATGGTTTTTCCATTTATCCCTTCACCATTTTGTATCTCAAAAATTTCTGGAGGTTATTTTGCCGAAGATGGATTTTCCTTTCTTCCCTTCCCCTTCTGTGTTGTCCGACCACCTCGGATCTTGGTCGATATTCGGTCGGAGTACTCTGGGGATCGTCTTGGAACTTGGATTACAATTTCCTCAACATGTTTTTTTTTTCAGGCTCTTCCCCGTACTTTCCTTGCCATTTTAGGACAGTATTATTCGGCCTAGCAACCAACGTCTTTTACCTTATTGCCTTGTCTCTTGCCTTCCCTTTTCACATTTTATGTTGTACCATTTTGGCAACTGGTAGTAAGCTCTGAAAGACCTTCCTTAAAACATAAATTTCTAGAAAAATTCTTTTAAACAAAGAAATGAAAAGATAGAAAAATGAGAAAATCTTTCTGAACAAATGATGGAAAAAAATGAACTTATCTGGGTGATATAACCGATTCCAACGATCATGTTGTGCATTCCGGATTAATCAACCCAGTCTATTTGTGTCGATCACACTTTCTGATGTCTTCACTTGCTGGGGATAAATAGGTGCCCAATTCTTCGCAAAATACGGATCTTTTCCGTCAATCTATCTTGTCGCCTTATAGTGCCCTTCGCGGGGTTTTCACTAACAAGGCTCTCTCATTTCTCACAACTCCCGTCGCCTTATGGTGCCTGTGAAGGTTTTCACCGATAAGACTCTCTCATTTTGTATTTCTCAGCTTACGTCGCCTTATGGCGCCTGTGAAGGTTTTCGCCGATAAGACTCTCTCATCTTATTTTCTCAGCTTGGGATTGGAGTGTTGCCGATAAGATTTTTCTCTGCCGGGAATTCTTTTGGCTATCAATTCTTTCAATTCATGATCCTCATTCAGTCAGGGACCGACGTTTTATTCTTGGTTTTCATTTGCCTATCTTAACACCTCTCGGATACTGATCGGGAGGTCTTTTTTTGGATATCAATATAGGTTTTAGAAGAAAAGGATATAAAATTCAAAATAACTTTGATGGGTAAAGTATTACAACTCTTGGAATCAAACTCTTTTTTTTTCAAAATTTAGAAACATAATTTCTGCCCCAGTTTTCTTACTTGGGGATTTTTCTTTTGATTTTTTTTCCTTTTTTTTTGTTACATTATGACCGAGCCGTGAGGTGCCTACGTATCCTCTTTGAGGAATCAGGTCGAACGTAGTTCACTGACTCCTTTGTTTTCTTGCGACCTTCAAAAAGTTTTTTTTTTCATACATTTTTTCATTAATGATTCCAAGAGAGGGGTATAAAAAGATAAGTATGGCTCAAAGGGGTAAAGCAAAGGTTAAAAGTGTTTGGATAGAAGAAAGAATTGCCTCCGTCATTTCATTATCCGATAAGCACTAAGTACAAACAAACAAATAAACAACAAAAGAAATTACACATAATATCTTTTGACTGCATCAGAATTGATAGCCATGTCGACGCATCTTCCTTCAACATCTGTCAGACGCAAAGCGTCGTTGGATAATACTCTGGTCACAATATACGGCCCTTGCCAATTCGGGGCGAACTTGCCTTTTGCCTCAATCTGATGTGGGAGGATCCGTTTCAATACTTGTTGCCCTACTTCAAATTTCCTGGGGCGCACCTTCTTATTGTATGCTCTTGCCATTCTCTTCTGATATAACTGGCCATGACATACTGCTGCCAATCTTTTTTCATCCATTAAACTCAGCTGCTCTAGTCGGGCTTTGACCCATTCATCATCGTCAATCCCGGCCTCAGCGATAATTCGAAGGGAAGGAATTTCAACTTCTGCTGGTATTACTGCTTCGGTTCCGTATACCAACAAATAAGGAGTCGCACCTATTGAAGTACGAACAGTAGTGCGGTATCCTAACAACGCAAATGGTAGCTTTTCATGCCATTGTCTGGATCCTTCAATCATTTTCCTCAATATCTTCTTTATATTTTTGTTGGCTGCCTCAACTGCTCCATTCGCCTTGGGCCGATACGGGGTGGAATTACGGTGTGTAATCTTAAACTGTTCACATACTTCTCTCATCAAGTTGCTGTTAAGATTAGCACCATTGTCCGTGATTATTATTTTTGGGATCCCAAATCTACAAATGATATGGGAATGGACGAAATCCACCACTGCCTTCTTGGTTACAGACTTGAAAGTTTTGGCTTCAACCCACTTAGTGAAATAATCGATGGCTACCAGAATGAACCTGTGACCGTTCGAAGCTGCCGGCTCGATAGGCCCAATGACATCCATGCCCCATGCTACAAATGGCCATGGTGCGGACATTGTGTGCAATTCCGTTGGTGGAGAATGAATCAGATCTCCGTGTATCTGACACTGATGGCATTTTCGTACGAAACTGATACAATCATGCTCCATAGTGAGCCAATAATATCCCGCTCACAGAATCTTCTTTGCCAACACATATCCGCTCATATGGGGCCCACAGACTCCAGCATGTACCTCTGTCATCACTATCGTGGCTTGACCTGCATCAATACATCTCAGCAATCCCAGATCTGGGGTTCTTTTGTACAACATTCCTCCACTGAGGAAAAATCCATTTGCCAGTCGTCGAATGGCTCTCTTTTGATCTCCGGTTGCCTGCTCCGGGTATATCCCCATCCTGAGGTATTCCTTGATATCATAAAACCATGGCTCGCCATCCATTTCTTCTTCTATTATGTTGCAGTAGGCATGCTGATCACGAACCTGAATATACAATGGGTTAACATGGATTTTGTCTGGATGGTGCAACATCGATGCTAAAGTGGCCAAAGCATCGGCAACCTCATTGTGAACTCTCGGGATGTGTCTGAACTCCACTGATCGAAATCGCTTGCTCAGATCGTGCAAACATTGTCGATATGGTATAAGCTTCAAATCCCGTGTTTCCCATTCACCCTGGATCTGATGTACTAGGAGGTCCGAGTCTCCCAAGACCAAGACGTCCTGAACATCCATGTCTGCAGCCAATCGTAGGCCCAAAATACATGCCTCATATTCAGCCATGTTGTTGGTACAATAGAAACGTAGCTGAGCTGTAACAGGATAGTGATGTCCTGTTTCTGAAATAAGTACTGCTCCTACTCCAACTCCTTTTGCATTAGCAGCCCCGTCAAAGAAAAGCTTCCACCCTGGTTCCTCATTCAGTTCTAACTCCTCTATATGTATCACTTCTTCATCAGGAAAATACGTCCTCAAAGGCTCGTATTCTTCATCAATAGGATTCTCAGCCAAGTGATCGGCCAATGCTTGAGCTTTCATGGCCGTCCTCGTCACATAGACAATGTCGAACTCTGTGAGTAATATCTGCCATTTTGCCAATCTTCCTGTGGGCATAGGCTTCTGGAAAATATACTTTAATGGATCCAGACGTGAAATAAGGTAAGTAGTATGTGACGACAGATAATGCTTAAACTTCTGTGCTACCCAAGTTAGAGCACAACATGTCTTCTCAAGTTGAGTGTACTTATTCTCATAGACTGTAAACTTCTTGCTGAGATAATAGATGGCTTGCTCTTTTCTTCCTGTGATGTCGTGTTGACCCAACACGCAACCAAACGAATGATCCAGGACCGTTAGATAAAGGATTAATGGCCTCCCCGACTCAGGTGGAACCAATACAGGTGGATTGGATAAATAACCTTTGATCTGGTCAAATGCCTCCTGACATTCTGCCGTCCATTCTATCGCGGCATCTTTCCTCAGCAATCGAAAGATGGGTTCACAAGTTGTTGTGAGCTGAGCGATGAATCTGCTGATATAGTTCAACCTTCCCAACAGACTCATTACTTCTGTTTTGTTCCTCGGTGGCGGCAATTCCTGGATGGATTTGATCTTTGACGGATCCAACTCAATGCCTCGCCGACTGACGATAAATCCTAACAGCTTTCCAGATGGAACACCAAATGCACATTTGGCTGGGTTGAGCTTAATGTCGTACCTTCGAAGTCTTTGGAAAAACTTCCTAAGGTCTGCTACGTGGTCTTCCTGACGCTTGGATTTGATGATCACATCATCTACGTACACTTCGATCTCTTTGTGTATCATATCATGGAACACAGTAGTCATTGCTCTCATGTACGTTGCCCCAGCGTTCTTCAAACCGAATGGCATTACCCGATAACAATAAGTCCCCCATGGCGTAATGAAAGCTGTTTTCTCTGCATCTTCTTCATCCATCAAAATCTGATGATACCCAGCGTAGCAATCCACAAAGGAGCCGATTTCTCGCCCGGCGCAATTGTCGATCAAGATATGGATATTGGGCAATGGAAAGTTATCCTTTGGGCTTGCCCTGTTCAGATTACGGTAGTCGACGCATACCCTGATCTTCCCATCTTTCTTTGGTACTGGCACCACATTAGCCAACCAATCAGGATATCGAGAGACCCGAATAACCTTTGCTTGCAGCTGCTTGGTTACTTCTTCTTTAATCTTCACACTCATATCTGTCTTGAACTTCCTCAGTTTCTGCTTGACGGGAAGGCATGCCGGGTCAATGGGCAATTTGTGAACCACTAGCTTGGTGCTTAAACCCGGCATGTCGTCATACGACCATGCAAAAATATCTTTAAACTCAATGAGTGCTTTGATTAATTCTTCCCTGATGCCAGGCTCAATGTGGATGCTGATTTTGGTTTCTCGGACATTATCCGCATCCCCTAGATTTACAGCCTCGGTGTCATTCAGATTAGGCTTGGGTTTCTCTTCAAATTGGCATAGTTCTCGGTTTATTTCTTCGAAGGCTTTATCCTCATCATATTCAGACTCATCGTCATAATCGATCTCTTGTATCATTAAATCAGAGTCAGATTGATTTATTAGACTAGGTCGAAGATCCGTCGTGCATGCCATGTCATTAGAACCAGTAAAAAGAGAACTGTTCAGAAAGAGAAAAGAATAAAACAAAATTAAAATGAGACAAGAAAAGAATTTTATTAAAATGCGGGGTAACAGGGTTCACACTTTTACAAGACAAAATAAGATTTGGATTACACCCTGAATAATCCGAAAAATAAGAAAGCAAAAATCAAAGCCTACTACCAGGACTCTCCCCGAGTAGGAAGAGGAGTAACCGTCCAATTGTTGGTTTTGGCCTCAGGCCCCATAAACTGTATGTCTGTTCCGCTGGAACCCTCTCCGACTTCTACCATATTGACATCAGTGAACAATCTTTCGAAGCTCTGATTCAGATCCCCGTCAATCCCAATCAATGGCCCGAGAACTTTCGGGACCGGTGACCCCTTGGCGCTTGCTCTAACAAAAGATCTTGAGAGACGTGGCACAGGTTTGGGAAGAAACCAAACTTTCTTCTTCATTTTCCGCGCTCGTTTTACATCTGCCGCAGTCGGTTTGAACCCCAACCCAAAGGTCTCCAAATTCTTGGGCAAGGAAACAGGTTGAACAATTCCCTGAAGTTCAGCTCCCAAGCCTTTTCCTGGCATAAACCCATTACCCAGCATTTCTGAAACCATCATAACCGTTGCGGAAGCTATCCTAGGATGCTGAATGATTTCACCCTCGGGGATCTTGTTTGCCGACACTGCATCAAAAATCTGGTAGACCCAGGGACCTTTGTCATCATTGGTCTCTATGAAGGGTACAATGGCGCCTCCTACGGTGCACGCAGTGTCCTCGCCGTGCAACACGACCTCTTGTCTATCCCACTCGAACTTGACCATCTGATGCAAGGTGGATGGCACTGCTTTGGCTGCATGGATCCACGGTCGTCCCAACAGAAGGTTATAAGATACCGTAGCATCTAATACCTGGAATTCCATGGTAAACTGGACTGGACCGATGGTCAACTCAAGTACAATATCCCCCATGGTGGCTGTTCCATTTCCGTCAAATCCTCGGACGCAAATGCTATTCTTGTGGATTCTTCCATGGTCGATCTTCAATTGGTTCAGGGTGGATAATGGACAAATATTGGCACTTGAGCCGTTATCCACTAATGCCCGAGTAACTGCCGAATCTTCACATTTGACAGTTAGGTAGAGAGCTTTATTATGCTCCGTGCCCTCCACTGGCAGATCATCATCTGAAAATGTTACCCTGTTCACCTCGAAAATTTTGTTGGCAATCGTTTCCAGGTGATTTACAGAAATCTCATTGGGCACATGAGCTTCATTCAGTATCTTCATCAGGGCCCGACGATGTTCATCCGAATGGATTAATAATGATAGCAGTGAGATCTGGGCCGGTGTTTTCTTCAACTGTTCGACCACGGAGTAATCCTGCACTTTCATCTTCTTTAAGAAATCCTCAGCTTCTTCTTCTGACACAGGTTTCTTTGTTGCAGCTGGATTGGGTCTTCTCAACTCCGCCGGAGCAAAACACCGTCCTGATCGAGTCAGTCCCTGCGCCTCACAACTATTCTCCTCCACTTGTTGTCCCTTGTACATCACCACTGCCTTCTCATACTTCCAAGGCACAGCCTTGCTATCAATCACTGGTGTTTGGACTACTGGTTTTATGATGACCGGTTCCCTGCAGACCCCCTTCACAACAACCACGGGTGCAGATGATGCTCCCGTTATTACCAACTTGGCTGGTTCTGGTTTCCTTGTAGCGGCAGATGGATTCTTCCCCAATATCACCACTGGCTTGACATCTTCCCCCTTCAACTGTACCCCTGCTTCCTCATTGATCGATTTTTCTTTTGGAGTGGCACGGATCATCATCACTGTCTGTGGGGGTTTCTTCGGCTCCCCTACTTCGTGCACAAGCTCGATCATGTGGGCTTCAGGGTGCTTTGGCAATGGGTTCTGGTTAATGTTAGGTGCCTCCGGTGCCTGTACCTCGATCTTGTTGGTATCAATAAGATCTTGTATTGCATGTTTCAGCCTCCAACATTTCTCGGTATCATGTCCGGGAGCTCCCGAACAATATTCACATCTTACCGAGTGATCCATATTTTGGGGTAAGGGATTTGGTAATCTAGGCTCAACAGGATTTAATAAACCCAACTGCCTCAATTTGTGGAACAAGGCAATATAAGTTTCCCCCAACTCAGTAAAAGTTCTTTGCCTCTGCAATCTTTCATTTCTGGCGGCCGGATTTCCCCTGAAACCCATCCCTGGAGGGTTCCTGTAGGCTCTTGGTGGTGGATAGGTGTTTTGTGGTGGTGGGTATGTGTTATGTGGAGGTGGGTATGTATTGTGGGGAACCGGCGCGCGCCATTGTGGGCGAACCGGAGGTTGGGTGTATGTCTGGGCTTGATGGACGGTGAAATGTTGTTCTTGTGGTTGGTAGTAGGGTTGTGGAGGGTAATTTGGAATGTGTGGGTAGTTTAGACGATGGGGTCTGGGTTGGTAATGAGGGGAAGGACCTCTAGATCTGGACCAATTGTCGGCCTCTAATGTCGTGACCTCCTCTCTCCTTTTCTTCCCTAGCGCACCTCCCGTGCCGCTCTGAATGGCCTGAGTTGTTGCCTTAATTGCCGAATAACTCAGGATCTTATTGGACTTAAGTCCCTCTTCTATCATACCTCCCATTTTCACCACTTCATTAAATGATTTGCCAACTGACGTCACCAAGTGACCAAAGTAAGTTGGCTCGAGAGTTTGTAAGAAGTAATCCACCATTTCTCCTTCTCTCATTGGGGGATCAACTCTGGATGCCTGTTCTCTCCATCGGAACCCAAATTCCCGGAAGCTCTCTCTGGGTTTCTTCTCGAGCTTTAGCAATGTGAGACGGTCTGGGACTATCTCAAGGTTGTATTGGAAATGTCCTGCGAAAGCCTGTGCCAAGTTATCCCAGGTGTACCACCTGCTCGGATCTTGTCTTGTATACCACTCTAATGCCGACCCGCTCAAACTCTGGCCAAAGTAAGCTATCAATAGCTCATCTTTGCCCCCTGCTCCCCTCATTTTGCTACAAAAACCCCGTAGATGTGCCATAGGATCGCCATGCCCTTCGTATAAATCGAACTTGGGCATCTTGAACCCTGCTGGTAATTGAACGTCAGGGAAAGGGCATAGATCCTTGTAAGCCACGCTGACCTGGTTACCTAACCCGTGTATGTTCCTGAAGGATTGCTCCAGGCTTTTAAATTTCCGCATCACCTCGTCCTGCTCTGGGCTCTTAGCCGGCTTTTCAATCTCCGCCGGGACCTCAAAGTGGGGATTATAGGTATGTGGCTCGGGTGCTTTGAATGTGAGTTCAGGGGGGTAATATTGTGTATCGTGAGCCTGAAACAGTGGCTCACTAGATGATCTGTGCAATGGGGCTGGGGGAGGTGCCACAAAGACGGGAACATTTGGTGGAGGAGGGTTTTGAGTGGGTGGTGGAGCTTGGGAATCATAAGCCTCTCTTCCCTGATAATAGTGATGGCTTGGGAAACTTGTTGAAGGACCGGGAGAGGGGTATTCCGGCGTGTGTACTGGTTGGAGGGTAGGAGTAACGGGTAGTTCTTGCCCCTTCTGGGCTCTAGCTAAGGCTATCTGCATTTCATTCATTTCTAGCCTCATTTTTTCCATTTTCTCCAGGGCTTCCTTCAGCATCTGATTGGCCGTTTTTTCTGACTCAACGCTGTTGTCTGACCCAGTCATGCTTTCTGGTATAGGACCTTTTGATCTTGTTTGATAATGGTACGATGCCAGTACGCTCTATCAACTAACTGATATTGATTGGAAAAACAACAAACTTGTCAGTGTTAGAGTCTTAACAGATATTGTAATTGCACATTAGGGGGATGCAATGCTCCTAGGCAGTTAATCATTTCTAACATGCTTTTGCTCTGACCGCATGCATCATCCCGGCTTATTTTTGCTCTGACAAATATATATTCTTCCTTTTTTTTTCTTTTTTTTATAATTACGGTCGAATCCTATAGAGATTGCCTACGTATCGTGACCCCGCACGAATCAGACCAAGCGTAGTTCGTGCCATAAGACCAAAATTTTTTTTTTTTATTACTCAAAATAATGCTATTACAAGCCATCACAAAAAAAATACAGACTTCATATATATATATATATATATATTTAGAATGTTTGAAAAAAAACATATGGGTAGACAACAGACTCGAAAAACAAACAAGTGCAAGATTGAACTAGGGATACATTAAAGCTTTGAATTTTGGTGCCCGCGAGGCATCATTCGGCCTTTCCGCGGGCTTGGGGGCCAGGCTTCTTTGCAAGCTTTTTAGTTCCTCCATGATCTGATGGACATAACCCATGATTGAGGCAAATAGGACATCACGAGGCATCTCTTCACATGTTAGGCACTTCGTGGTGATATAGCGCCCTATATCATTGATCCTACCCCTGATTCTATCCCTCTCTATGCACAGCTGTTCTATCCGTTGATTCTTTAGTCCCAATATTCGAGTATTGTCAATGAGCTGCTCTTGGAACCTCTCCATTTGTTCTTCCATCCGGGCTATCGACTCATAGCAGCGTTCTCTATCTGTTCTAGCATCCTGGGCTTGTTTGAGGACCCGATTATTGAGAATGGAGTTTATCTCTCTCAATGTCGCAACACTCATTTCGTAGTCCCTTTTTACTTGCCATAGGTGCTCTCTCCGTGATGTTGTAACTGTGGCCCACCTGACCCGCATTCTTGTTATACAAGCCTGGGATCTCTCCAAGTCTTCTCGGCTTTGGCTGACTTGATTTCTCAATTCCGCTATCAACCTTTCATCAGAGCGACGTTTCTGTCGGTCGCTATCACTCTTACTGACTTGGCGAATTCGGGCTTTCAGTGCCTGGTTTTCTTTGGCTAATTTGTTCTTCTCACCCTGCTCTGAGGCTACTTGAACGTTGTTTTCAAACATAAGCCTTTCAATTTGTCGCTTCAGCTTCCCGATTTCAACCCGGTAGCCTTCCTCTCTCACTAACCAGCCCCACTGTTCCTGCGAATCATCCGTAAATTGTTGGACGTGAGCTCTTTTGGCAGGCCTCTGACGAATCTGGAACCTTTTCCCGAACCAAACATCGTATTTTGGGTCTACCTCACCCTTAGCCAGCTCTCGAACCATAGTCTTGGGTTCAAGGAATCTACATTCGTGCCACAGCTTTCTAATTTTTCCTTCGGGGAACACGACTCCTGGACTCAACTCAATGGCGTGCTTGCTTAGATCCTCATCAGTGGGAATTACCTGAAATCTTCCTAGTTGGCGCAGTACCCGATGAGGAGCATATGGCTGGATGCTACGAAGTCCCATCAAAAGAACATGACATTCCTCGGCCGCCATGTATATTACCTCAGTATCATTCAACCACCCAAATGCCCATTCAACTTGGTCGGCTGTTGTTGACCTCAATTGTGCAAGCCATGCTTCGACGCCTTCGGGAAATATGACGCCTGTCATTCGTTTCTCAAAGCCGCTAATGCAGTTTCTCTCAGTCAACCCGTGGTTCATGTATCCCACTCGGTGATGGAGGTGTTCTTGCATCCACAGCTGGAGTAACAGATTGCATCCCTGAAAGAACTTGCCTCCTTCTCGGCATATAGTTAAAGCTCGGTAGATTTCGGACAAAATCAAAGGAACCACAGTACTGTCGGTTCTTTTGATTGCAACATCGGCCATCCCTACAAGGCCTATCTCTATTTTTTTATCTTTGCGGGGACAGACCACAACTCCCAGAAATGCTGTGATAAATGCCAAAGTACGTCTTGCTTCCCACTTGATTCTGTTCCCAGTGTGAATTAATCCGAGGTTTGGTTCTTCCAAACCCTGAGGAATTCCGTACCGTTGATACAAGAATTGGAGAGTACAACATCCCTTCGACAAATCATCATTCTGCACCTTCCGACTAATGCTTAGCAAATCCAAGAACGCGTGCGGAGATACTGGTCTTGGTGAAAGTAAATACTGCCCTCTTAGTTTCCCATTCAACCCCGCATATCCGGCGACTTCCTCTAGTGTAGGTGAAAGTTCAAAGTCAGCAAAACGAAACACGTTGCGTGTTGGGTCCCAGAACGGTATTAGAGCCTCGATGATATCTGTCCTTGGCTTGATATTCAACAGATCGACAAAACCTCCCAAAACTCTTTCCACTATCTTTATACTATCCTTTCCCATATCATTCCACCACATGTGGAGTTGCGAAGGGACCTCGTTACACACTGAGAATGGTTCATTTTGACTTGTGCTCATCCTGCACATTTATTATAGTGATTAAAGAAGGAAAAACTTTTATTTGACTTAAAAACTATCTATATTCTAAAGAAATATTTTTTGGATTTTAATTTTTTTTTTTTTTGAAAAAACTTTTAAGGAGAAAGGAAATATTTTTGAACTAATATTCTGAATTCATGAAAGAAATACTACAGAAAAAATATTTTTGAATTTTATTTTGAATATCTTTTAAACAAATAATTGGGATTTTGAGATTAAAAGGAAATATTTTTTTTAAAAAAAAATTGAGGTCTAAAAGAAAAACTTTCTAAAGAAGTGAGTAATGTTAAATATTTTTGGATTTTCTTTTTTGAATACGGTGAGCCGAAACCAAAGAGGTTTGCCTCTGATCTCACACCCGGTGAGAATCAGACCCGCGTAGTTCAGGCTATAAACTAACTAATTTTTGAAAACAAACATATTTTTTCCTTTTTCTTTTATAGCAAAAAAAACTATTTTCCTTTTTCATTTTTTTTTTTTTGAAAATAAAGAAAATTAAAATAAAAGATTTATTCCTACACACTTTCTGCTTTCTAGGCAAACAAACAATTCTAAAAGTAAAAATATATATGTTTTTTTTTAAAAAAAAAATTCGGCAGCATTTCGACAGTACTTGGACACTGATTTTTCTAAATTAATCATCTAACTTTCCACTTGCTATTTTTATTTTATTTTATTTTTTACACTCCCGAGACTCAGAAGTCGGTCAACATGCAAGACCGAGCAAATAAATGCACATAAAACAACTAAGATGCATCAGGATGGTCATTTTCATTTTTGGTGCACCTGTCCTAGACAGACCCAACCCCTGTGTTGAGCCTCCAAAGTCAGATGCACGTGATGCAAACAAACGTTCCTACTAGGGATCCGGCATGTGGCTTTGTTATACTAGGTTCAGAACCTGGGTGTTTGTTCTAGACCTGGCTTACCCGAGCGGACAGCTCGAGCCGAGGGGGGTAGCGTACCGGGAATACAGAAGCTTCACCGGCTTAGCAACTTGTCCGAACCTCGTTCTAAATTGGGATTTTACACTATACAGAAAAGAAGTCGTACGAAGTACACCCTTCTTCATGATTTAGAAGACTCAGAGAGGAGATGGGTTTCGGCACAGTTTATACACAGTTCACGTAATATCAAAGCGGTAAAAGCAGCATTTAGCACATTAGGCTCAAACATGTAAAAATCAGATAAAACCAAATATAACAATTTATATGAGCTCGAATTTCTAACCCTGAACCACTGGTTCTGGGTTAAGTCCCCAGCAGAGTCGCCAGAGCTGTCACACCTCCTTTTTCCGCCCCCGCGAGGTGCGTAGGGAGTTTTTTCCAATTAAAGGACAGTCGAAACGGGATTGGTTTAATTATTTCAGAGTCGCCACTTGGGAGATTTAGGGTGTCCCAAGTCACCAATTTTAATCCCGAATCGAGGAAAAGAATGACTCTATATTACAGTCTGCGTACCAGAAATCCGGATAAGGAATTCTGTTAACCCGGGAGAAGGTGTTAGGCATTCCCGAATTCCGTGGTTCTAGCACGGTCGCTCAACTGTTATATTCGGCTTATTTATCTGATTTTTAATACAATTATGAACCATGTGCAAATTTTATCTTTTACCGCTTTATTATCATTATTTTTTAGGAATGTGAACATCGCTTAAAACATATCTTTGGACTGTGTCACATGAAATGCACCCACAATCCGAAACATATTTTATTTGATGTTTTAGGATTTAGATTTGGGTCGCATGAAATGCGCATCCGAGTTTAAGAAGGTAAAATTAATTAAATCGCGCCTAAAGAGTCTAGCGCGTCATTATCTTTGGGGAAGGAAGTGAAATTCACTAAACAATCCATCCCAAATTCTAAGTAATTTTTTTAAATAATTAAATAAATAAATGAGATTGGAGAATCCTGTAAATTTGTATTATTTACATCTATTTATTTTTAGCGAAATCCTTCCTTATTTTAAGAATATCCTTTAATGACTACCTTTTTATTATTACTAAGTTTGTCTATAAATATAAAATCAATATCTACATTCTTGAAAATAACATATTAAATAGAAGAGAAAAACAAATATTAACAGAAAGTAATAAAAATTATAATCATAAATACAACATGGAATTATCGAAAAATAAAATAAAAAAATAAAAAAAACTAATTATCCCATAGTTGGATTAAAATTTAAATTGTTAGTAAGACTTAAGCTTATTGAAACTAATTATTTACAAATACTGAAAATTGAAAGAAAGAAAAAAAAACTTGATTACTAAACCATATTTCTAAAAAATTTAAACAATTTAACCTTAACTAACTTTGTTTTAATTCACATCATGTCCTAATACTTGTTCGCAAACTAATTCATGTTTTAACTGAAATTGACTACATGATTCCGATTAACTTATCGTTGACGAAAAACCTTATGAATAAGGAACTTATTTAATTTTTGCCAAACTGATTCAATAACGCCATTTTTACGTTATTTCTTCTATTTTTTTTTATTAAACAGTTTTAATTAATAATCAGGCTTAAATATATTTCCTAATAATCTGGTTAAGGCGTTATTTAATATGTCGCTATAATATGCCTAGTTATGCCAAATGACAGTGATTTACAGAATAATAATACATGAATAACCTAAATACAATACAAAAAATTAAATTAAACTAAATTAAAAATTTAACACTCCATTCTTCATTTCAGCTTACAAAATGCCAAAATTACAGTTGTGTACCTGATATTGTCAATATAAGAAGAAGAAAGTCAGCAACGTAATACGTAACACAGCAACAGCAACAATAACCAGCAATAACCAGTCAACGAAAATCCCAGTGACAGCTTTGAAAAATTCAAAATAAAATCCAGGAATGCCGAAAATAATGGACAGAAACCAAGGGAAATTTTCAGATTTTTGAAAGGCTAGTTAATCTTCAACCCTTAATTTCTACACCTGTATACCAGAATATTTATCAGGTGTGTACTATTTTCTCTTCTAATTTTCAACTTTTTTTTATTTTTTCTTTGTATGTTTTTCTTTTCTTGAGAGTTTCAATATTTTTTCCGGAATAAATGTTCAGCTCTTTTTTTTTCTAATCTCTCTTTTTTTTCTGTCCCCCTTCTGATTTTTCAGACCTCTCTATATATAATCCCCACCCTTTAATCAATTAAAATCAATCCCTTTCTCTACCAAACCCATTATCTTCCCACTCATCCTCATTACATTAAATAAATATATCACACCACCCCATTATATTTTGTCCCCCATGCTTCAAATAAACAATTACAAAATGTACAATTCCTAAACTACCCCTTCCGACCTTACTGAAATTACCAAACTACCCCTGAACGTATTACAAATTTACCAAACTACCCATCAGCTATAACACATCAATTAATCAAACTTAACCAAAATATAGACAATATGATCAATTTCTAACAATGTTCAAACAACAATATGAACACGGATGAACATCATAACAACAATATCACATGAACATGATTTTAACAACATTTCAACAACAAATCACATGAACACAAATTGAACAACCAAGAACAACTAAAATTTGATTGAACAATATTTTTGGCAACAACAAACCTATTTTTCGGATTTAAACAACAACAACAATCAAACAAGTATATTTAGATTCTTAAATTCAATAATATTGAACTTAAAATCAACTCTAACAACATTATAACAAACAATTCTTATATTAAACTTTAAACAAGATTATGAGACTAATTCAAGAAATAATCACAAATGGTAAACAAGAAATCAAACTATACACATTTCGGATTCAAAATCAAACAAACATAATATGAACATGAATTAAATCTAAAAATAAAAACGACGGATTCAAATGACTAAAAACCAACATACTTCCCTTATTGCAACTAAATTCTTTTAGGCAAATGACAAAACAAAACTAAAAAGAAACAATTATGAATTTAAACTTGAACTTTAACAATATTAACAATTTCCGGAAAATACATCAAATACATAAAACAAATTGAGGAAACAATTAATTAAACTTCAATTTGTATCTAACTAACATTAAACTAACAACATTTACCTAAACAATAAAACAAACATGAAATAAACATGAAAAATTCACCAAATAATGAACAAACTAGAAAATTATTTCAACGAAGAACAAACCAAACAAGAATTGAATCATTTATCGATTTTGGATCCGAAAAATACCAAACAAAAATATGGACGATAAATGAGATTCAAAAACCAACTAACCGGAAATGAAACGACGAACAACGACCAACCAACGACGAACTCGGACAGTGATCGACGACATCGACCAAAACTACTCCATGTACGCGAACTCGACTGGACTGAATCGGCGCTTGAACTGAATGATGAAGACGAAACAGAAGCAGCTGATGATGAAGAGAAATGGACGCAGCGCAGCTTAATGAAGAAGCCATAGCCATCGAGGTTCGCGAGCTCGACTGGACTGAAGCAGTAGCATCCGCTACTGCTGGACATCGGAGCTTGAAATGGACGCAGCAGCAGCTCGGACGCGAGGAGGAGCAGCGGCGACGGTGTGGTTTGGACGACGAAGCAGTGGCTATGGTTGTTCGAGCTGAAGAAGACGAAGTGAGGCAGCATCAACTCGGTTGTTCGAGCTTGGTCGTTAATGGCGGACGTCTGGCATGGTCGTTCATGGTGAAGCAACAACGAGAAACAGACGATGTGAGGCAGCAGCTAGGAGGACGCTCAAGCAGAAGCAAGCGGGCAGTCCATGGTCGAGCTTGAGCTCGTCAATGGAGAAACAACGCTGGGGCGATGGACTATCGTGGTGGTTGTGTCGTTTGGTTGTGTATGTGTGTGTGAGTGTGACGACGTGAGGGGGTGTTCGTGGGGGAGGGTGGTCGACGTTGGTGAGGGCAGCCATGGTTGTGCTTTGGAGTTTTAAGGAAGAAGAAGGAGAAATGGGGGGGGATGCTTAGGCATTTTTTAGGGTTTTCTTACTATTTTTTTTTGTTTTTCTTTGTTTTATTTTTTGAAATGCAAGATAATAGGGTGTTGGTTATGGACCGGGTTGACCCAGCCAAATTCATTAACCTATGCAAGATAATAGGGTGTTGGTTATGGACCGGGTTATTAATTTCATTAACCTAAATTTAAGAATCAACAATAAAACATTAATAAAATTCTGAAAAATTAGAAAGAACAAGGAATTTACCTGGGATGCCAATGCTATGACAAAAGAAACGCCGGCGACAGGGCGACGACTAGTGAGGCAACGGAGAGAACTGAGATCGAAGAGAGAGAAAGCGGGTGGAGTAAGGCAACAAAGAGACAGAGAGAGATTTTAGGGATTTTTCAACCCAAAATCCCTAAATTAAAAAGAAGAGACGAAGCAGTCACGTTTTTGGGGGAAATCGTATTAAAAGAGTCGACGAGAAACGGCGTCGTTTTGTGTCGTTTAAAATTTTAAAAAAAGCGTCTGAAGTGAAAATTAGATTGCAACTGACGTGAATTGAACCTACGACCTTCTATAAAATTTGAACCACCTTAACCACTAAGACAAGCTTTTGACTTGTGTCAAGGGGGTTCAACATATTATATCTATACGGGAAAAAAATTACCCTATATAAACAGTGTAATTTTCCGACGAAGGGGGTTCGGATGAACACCCTTGCGCCCCCTAGATCCGCCTCTGGCGCCAACCTGGGCACCAAACTCGTACTTCCTCCAAATTCTTCCGTTTTTACTTTATTTTGCACGCTAACTTTCCAAATCACTTTCATTTGATTCCTACACATATAAATATAAAAAAATTAGCTCAACTCATTGAAACACATTAGAACAACAAAGAATAGAGCAAAATGTGAGGGGATTCATATAAAAAATACATACTTTTGGCCGAACATCAACATGCTATCCGATCGCTCGAATATAATCTTTTATATATACTAGTATTTTCTTCTAAAGATACTACATAAGCAACGAGTGGCACCCCAAATAGAAAATGACTTTTCGCGCCATGGTTGAAGTCTCAATGTCTAGATAGAAGGCCTAGGATCGAGTCTCGATATTGTGGTCCAAATTTATCCTTTGTTGTTTTTTTCCATTTCCTTCCTTTTTTTTGCCCCTTTTATTAATTTTTCTTATTTTCTCCATATTTATTATTCACTTCTTTTGTACAATTCATTTTTATTTATTTATTTATTTATTTATTTATTTATTTATTTATATTGTATATTTGCTTCCTCTGTCTTTTTTTGGATCTTCAAATTTTATTTGGATGTAATTTTAATTATTTTCTCTTTTTATCCATTTAATGTTATTTTATTAATTTCAAAATTTTTTTAGAGTAATGCATCAAAGTCATAATATAATATTAATCAGTTACATGTAGATTGAAAGGGCGTATCACATATTCGTTCATGCATAAAGAAAACTTTTAAATTGGATTGAATCGAACCGAATTACTCTAAAACGGATCGAATCGAATGAATGTATACCCTAATTCAATCTCCTTCACTAATGGTCGATTTTCTAATAGAATTTCTCATGTATCCTGGGGTTTTATATTTATTTCCAAAAGATAAGAGGGGGGATGTGAGCCTTACCTCCAAGGATTACAGCATGACGATATACATCCAACAGTGGTTGTTACATAAGTTTATGCCTTTGTTAAAGTACAAGACATGTATTACTTAGCTAACAAAAAAAATTTCTTTATCATACTTAAGCCTAACAATAGGCATTTGGTGTTTGTCAAGCACAAAGGATCCTTTAGTTCCTTTTGGGAGTTGTTGGAAAGAAAGGTATACTTTGGCTTCAAAGTTAGTAGTCGCCAATTTTGCCAAAGAATCTGCTACTTGATTTGCCTCCCTGAAGCAATGCACGAAGCTAATATTGGCATGGTTCATTATTTGTGAAATATCCTTTCTAGTAAAGTAAGATGTCGGAACTCTTGCTTTCGTCTTGTCTTTATTCTTCCCCCCATCCTCCCGTCGCCTGTCCACTCAACTTTGATACCCGAATCTCCTTTTGTTTGAAGTTTATTGGACATGAATGAACCCGAACAAACGTACCCGCTGCTTCTGCTTTCTGCCATATGGGTTCAGTTTCATATCTTCTTCAACCTATAATTGTTGATATCACCCTCCTTGAGCATATTCATCACCAGCATTGAGTCCAATTCAATAGTAAAGTCTGAGAACCCATTTTGTGTGCACCAATTAATGCAAATCATAGCAGTTTGAGCCTCTGCCATGTTATTGATGTTGCACTAGTAGTCGGTTTGTATTAAAATTGTGATACATGTAGTCATTAAATCCTGGATCCGCCTCTAGATGTATCTGATATATCTGTTATACTTACAATAGGCTTAGAGGACTCCTAAAAGGAGTGTATAAATAGGCTTGTAACACGCAAGAATGATATACAGAAAAAAGACTTCAAATTATTTATTGTGTTCTTGCTATTATTTTCTTTACGGAGGTCATATATACATCATACAACACATTCAAATTGAAGCAAAAGATCTATTCGAGGCCAAGGTCAATATTTTACATGTCATATGTCTGGCCTTGATTCAAAACAAAGATAGGCATGGACGAGAAGCTCGTGTTATCAAGAATCCGTGCACCCGACGGGAAGAGTCTTTGTCACATAAGTTTCTGCTAGCACTAAAAGCAGACACATAAAAGAGGGCATTGTCCTATGTTTAGAAGGAAATGTGCATAATCTTATCTTAGCTGCAGCAGCCATTTGGTCATTTTAAATTGCATGGGGTAGCATCACTAGTGGAAAGATAAAGATGAGGAGGAATTCATTAAATTCCTCTCCTTTATCTATATATTTAGCTTTTGTTGGTATTGGTTAGAATTAGGATAAGCCCTTATCATGATTAATTCTCGTGCTATATAAATTTCTTGAAGTTCCGTTTCTAACAAAACTACACTACTATGTTGTATTTTATTTCGTTAGAATATACATATGTATAATTCTGCTACATTATGTTGTTTAAAAAAGTCCTATTATGGAAAGAAAAAATCTGGTATGGAATATATTGGTTTCGTACGAAAAAACATGTTATGGAATGAAGAGAAAAAAATAGGGAAAATATTAAATACTAGGAGTGGTTTTTAAACAACTTGATTCTTGCTAACTTGAATTGAATGAAATTTGCTATACAAATAAATATTTTACTGTCATACTTGTTAATCATTAATAAAAGCTAATATTTTGTATTATATTTTTAATAGATTTTTATTAATGAAAGTAGCCCTTGGATGATTGGTCCAAAATAATTATAATCACTAACCAAATATATAAAAATATATATTAATTATATAAACATATATAAATTATACATAAATTAATATATATATAAAAAAACATACACTCGTCGGCCATTATTTTGGGAGGCGGCTAGATTTCCTAAATATTGACAAATCCAAGGAAAGGAAATGTGATTTTGAAAAGTTTGGGGATCCATTACCGATAGCTTGTATTTATATCAGCAACAATGAGGCACTAAACCTTCTTCTTTAAACTAATATAATAATTTGATACATGTGTACGTTATATGAGGAGAAGCCTGTGCGAATAACTTGTCTTAAAGCTGCTTTTGTTCTCGAATTCCAGAAAAATGGACGTATGCAATATGAACCACTATGTTGGAAAACGTATGTGTTTTCTCTTCCTTACTCTTTTTTAAAATTCAAGTGGAGAAGGGTCCCTTTATGATTATTTTCATTTAAATGAATTTTATTTTAATTTTTTATTAGTGGGCTAATTGGTAAACATAGTAGTGAGAATTTTAGGTTATAATACTATTAAATGGTATATTATACGTATAATGCATATATCACTATACATTGTCGCATCAATCATAAATTGCTCTAACAACATTATTTTCATCAATCTATTGTTGGAAAATAAGCACAAGCAGTGTGCCTAACAAGGTAGAGGAAAAAAATATACAAGTTAAATTTTCAAAATTTATTTGAACCAAGAGAAAACAAATCAACTCAAGTACAAAATGTATCCGGGCCGCAATCAAACAAACAAGACATCAAGATTTACGTAGAAAATCTCTTTAATATGAAGAGTAAAAATTACGGAATCAAAGGCCCTCAAAGCTCACTAAATCAAACAAGAGTTAAAAAAAGTTAGAGGAATAAACCTAGGTAGTCCCTTATATTACTTAATTATATTACTTAATATAAAATATCCCTTATTTTTGTAAAAATACAAAAACTGTTCACTCCATAACTATCATTTTTCCACTGTTTCAATTGTCCCTTCTTCCATTGACGCTGCTGAAGAATCGTCATTTCACAACCATTTTTCAATACAGAAAAAGCCATCTGAGAAACAAATTCCACCACTCATACAGAAATTGAAAGTTTCTCTGTCTCAATTCCAGCAGAAAACAGCACGGCTGAAACAGAGGTTTCAGTTTCAGTTTCACTCTCTGTTCAAAGTAGCTCGTTGATCTTCCAATTCTATTTTTTTGAATTACCTTTTGAACTGCTGTGATAGTATTAGACTCTAAGGTTATTGTTAATCAAATCTGAAAGAATAGTTTCAACTCATCTGAAGGTCCATTCTTCTCTTTTACTCTAATTTTTCAATGTTCTTCTTTGTCGTCCAAAGCATGGTATTAGCTCATCTCAAATTGACTTAGATCCTTAGTTTCCATGTCTTTTTTCTTGTGACTCCTTATAGTCATTTTTTGTGGGGAAAGGGAGTCAGCGGAGTGGGAGAGTGGATGAGCAAAGGGGACGATGGGATTAATTTGGGGGAAGAAGGAGAATAGAATATAACTGGTTACAAAAGTTACAGTCCTTCTTTAACCTAAGTTAAGGCTTTCCCGTTAGTTTTAGGAACCCAGTTAATGGTTAGACCAAACCTGTCCACTTTTATAAAGTTAAGGGATATGATAGAAACTAAGCATCCACCAAACTCTATGGAGAATCTGATTTTTTATAAGTTTTCACGGTAAGCAACAGACTGTAAAACCAACCAGTATAGGAAATCAGGTTCTCTAATTGTTCCTACAGTAGTTCGGCAGTAAATAAAGAACACAGAGGATTTTTATGTTGAAAAATCCCACTCAAGGGGACAAAAATCACGACCTACACTTATAGGCTTTCAACTTCACTAACTTGTAATCTCACTATTACAAGCCACTTTGTAATGACTCTATTACAAAGACTTCAACTTAACTAACTTGTGATACTCTTACCACAAGCCACTTTGTCACTCTTAGGTTACAAAGACTTTAACTTAACTAACTTGTGATACTCGTACCACAAACCACTTTGTCACTCTCTAGTTACAAAGACTTAAATTTATGACTAACTCTAGTCACAAACATAGAGGGTTTGTGATTTCGGGTTTCCTAAAACACAGCTTCTAAGAAAGTAAGATAGGAGTTACAAATGAAGAACAAATAACAAAGACTCAACAAACCTAAGGACTTAAGATATCTTCAATCTTGGATCCGATCCTTGAGGTTGCAGCAACTTTGTTCTTCAGAGAGGTTGTGGCAAACACTTGAGAGAATATTTTCTTTTTGATTTTGCAAGTGTTCAAGTGAATGTCTTGTGCCTTGCACCAGAGTTATACTACAAAAGACATTACCATGGTGATGTCAATTCACAATGGTGATGTCACTTCTTGGTTAGTACATGCCTCTTCCCAATGGGAAGTGACTGTTGCACTGTCTACTGCACTGTCGCGTGTACAGTTGCAGGCAGTCACTTTTTGCAGTTGTTTTCCAGCTGTATAGTTGACTTATACTTCTGTCAGGGGAACACTAAAGGATTTGGTCCCTAATCTGGTTCTTGTGAATCTAAAGGCACACTGCCCAGATTATCTTGAGTCGATTAACTTGAATGATTGTACCAGGCATGCTTCAGGTCCTTTATCTGGTTCTCTCATGAAGTAAGTTGTTTTACCTTCCTTTATTTTATTTATACGTGTATGGCATCACTTACAATGATGTAAGCAAGGTAGGTAAAAAACCTTCCACAGAAAGTTGACTGTTGCATTGTTCCTGTACAGTAGCGTGTGCAGCCAGCAACTTTCCTGCTGGAAAGTTGACTTCATGCAGTCTCCTCGGGAACTGGTAGGGACCTGTTCCCTCAGGTGTTCCTTCCACTCTGAAGAATTGAGTTATATCCCACGCTGGATCCCAATCTGGAACTTTGTGATCTCAAGGTCTTGTAAATGTGTAACAGGTTCCTTATCTGGGTCTGGATGGTAAGTTTGTTAGATCATCAAAATATAAAGTAAAGTACTTATGCCCAGGATACTTGTAACCTATCAATTTTCCCCTTTTTGATGATGACAAACTTAGAATTGATATTCCCCTGAGAACCAGATCTCCACATTGTTCCCCCTACGAATAAGCCATATTCCTCATGAGAACCAAACCTAAGGAGCTGATCACAACTAGTTCCTCAAGACTGTTTGGCAAATCATCAAAACTCAAAGTACCATAACTTATCAATTTCCCCTTTTTTGATGAATGACAAACCCAGAATTATTCCCCCTGAGAATCAGATTCCTTACATGTACTGATCACATCTGGTCCGTACCCACTTCGTTGAGAAGGCTTGTCATCATCAAAATATGACATAGTGTAACTTAGAGCAATTTTCCTTTTTTTAATGATGACAAACCCAAAATTAATAGTCTCCTTGAGAACCAGATTTCTCACATGTTTCCCTGCGGATCAAACTTATAATCAACATATTATCATCAACGTTCCCCCTGCGAAGTAGAGCTATCTTTCATGCACAACACAACATATCAATTTGATTCTGTTTCTCATCCATGTTGACACCTCTATTACTTCTCCATTTTGGCATCATCGAAAAGAATAACAGAAGAGGCACAGCCAAAAAGAAGTTTAGCAACATTAACTCATGCCACTTGGGCAACACAGTATAAACAATAACAAGAACAACAAGTGAATGTCATTGCACACAATAGAGTGATTGCCCATAGTAGAGTAATTATAGTAAAAGCACAGTAGTTTTAACAATACATAATATGACAATTTAAACAATTAAAGTACCAATGTCATCAAATATAGGGATCAAAAGAAGATAAGAATTTAAGGAAATTTAGAAGGAGTGAAAGACATGGATCACTAGATAGGAGGAAAAGTAAGGGGCTAAGGCCTTGATGAGCTTGTCCATTCGTTTGTTTACTCTCATTTGACCAATGATCGCCTGGTCTCTCAGTTCCTCTACTTGTTTCCTCAATCTTTCATTCCCACGCTTCAACTTAGCATTCTATTCTACTGAGGGTCTACGAGGACATGGTGCTCAACCTATCTGAGTAGGTTGAACCATCAATCAGATCACCAAGAATCTCCCTAAGCTTCTTCTCATCAAGAACAAACTCAGTCCCATGCACATATAGCATCAGAGGTGATTCTATTTTTGGAACTCAACAATGTCAAGAAGTTCCTCCATTTTTTCAGCAATATTAGAGTCAACACTCTGCCTAACAACACTTTTTGAGACTTTAGAGTCTTCTACCTCTCCAAACCTGATGACTCAACCTTTTGCTTCTATAAGGAACCAGATTCCTTACTCACACTACCCTTTCGTTCCCAGAGCGTCCATGTATCCTTCTTCTTCTTCTCAATGTGTTCACCCTTTTCATCTGCTGCATCTTTCTCAGCCAACCTTTTTTTATACTTCATTCTCTCTTTCACAATCACATAAGTAGGTCATAGTACTTCATCATCAATAAGCCTACTTTGCATCAATCCTTTTTACTGAATCGAAAGTTCGTTTAAACACAGAACTCAAAGAGAAAAAGATCATCATTAAAATTGACTTCATGAGGAGGACTTGAGGGATCAGGTCCCTCATTCAGTCCTCACATTTACCAATTTCTCCATCCTTCAAGACTTCCATAAATCCAACAACAACTTCAGCCTCACGCTCTAGAATATTAGATCTACCATGTTCCCTTTCAATTAAACTTCCATCAAAATCTATCAAAGACTTCTTGGGGTTTTGATTCTGATGGAGTTACGAGTTTGGAAAGTGAGAGAGTTGGGTTCACTTTTGGCATATTTGGAAAGAATGAATCTTTTTGAGACATGGTTGATTTTTGTTTTGAAGAAAAGAATCGGTTTTAGTTGGGTGTAAAATAAAGAGGTGCCTTTTTGGGGCAACGGGTCAGTTCAAAAAAGGTTTAACATTTTGCACTTCAAAAGTTAGGAGGAGAGGCAGGAGAAACGCAGAAATAAATTAATGACATGACACTTCAACAACTTAAAAAGGCATATAAGTATTAGAGAGACTACTAACGTGAGTCACAGGAACTAGGTTCCTTGACGGTTTTTTGAAAATTTTAAGCAAAGACTCCTACAAGTGCAATGTCACTCTTACTTGTTTTTGTCCTGAAAATGTCATATGTGTATACTTGTAATTGTATAGATTTGAGTTAGATGTCGCCGAAAAATACTTTTTAGTAGTGTACATTTCCTTCTTAACATAGCCCATCATCGAGCGACCAAGTCCCTCTATTAAGCTTGATCAACCCCAACTCTAGATGACTTCTTTCAAAGTGTTCACTGTCAGTGCCTTGGTGAAGATGTCTACTACCTGGTCCTCTGTCTTCCAGAACTTCATACAAATTAGAACCTTTTCAACATTATCCTTCAAAAAGTGATGAGCAAGTCAATGCACTTTGTCCACTTGTGTTGTACCGGGTTCAAGCTATAAATACACCAAAGTCTTCAAGATGTTGCTTGATTTGTAGTAGTTGGGCACAACAAGAAGCAGCAACTATATATTCAGCTTCAATAGTAGAAAGAGCCACACAGTTTGTTTCTTTGTACCCCATGAGATCAAGCATGACCAGAAAATGTGTCGTTCCAGATGTGCTTTTTCTATCCAGCATATATTCAACATAATCAGCATCAGCCTATCCTATTAAGTCACGGTTATCTCCTAAAGGATAGTAGAGAACCAGGTCCTTCATCCCTTTGAGATATCTTAGGATTCTCTTGGCAGCTTTTAGATGAGTTTCCTTTGGATTGGACTAAAACCCGGCACACAGACCCACACTAAAAACAATATCTGGTCTGCTACAAAAGTGACCCTATGATATCTTTATACATGGTCTGATTTATAGGGGCACCAGGTTCATTCATGTCTAGACAAGTATCTGTGGTGATGGGAGTTTTTTGTGTTTCCAATTTGGGACTGAAGTTTGATTGGTAGGGGAACTGGGCAAATTAGATAGACTTCCCTGAACTCCTTATTCTGCTACTTGTGGATTGCCTTGCACTGTATCTCCAACTCTTTCTTCCGCTTCAGTGGTAGTAATTGGGGTACCAGGTTCCTCTTGAGAAGTGGAAGAGGATGTGACATTGTCTTCACTTGCCTCATTCATCTGGCCCATCATATCAGCCTTGCCATTTGAAACATCAGATATTTCCCTTAGCACATGGATCACACACTTTGTGCTCCTTGAAATTTGAATTTGGCAGACCACGAACCAGGTCCTTCTATATCAATTTATTTAGAAGTGAGAAGCTTGCATGCCCCAATCTTCTATGCCAAAGTTCTGCATCATTATCAACTTCCTTCAAGCAGCTTATATCACCAGCTTGTTGATAATCAAAGTCAGAAACGTAGATATTCTTGTATCTTTTGGTTACTAAGACCACTTCGCCAGTTACCAGATTAGTAACTGTGCACACTTTAGACAAGAACTCTACTTTGTTCCCTATATCACAGATTTGAAAGACACTCAAGAGACTGTACTTCAGGCCATCCACATAGTACATGTTCTCAATTGAGTGTGAAAGAGACTTTCCAACCTTTCCGACACTGAGAATGTACCCCCTTTTTTTCATTTCCAAATGATACATTCCCTCCCTGCAGGGCTTTCAATGAGAGAAAATTCATGGTGTTTCAAGTCATGTGCTTTGAGCATCCACTGTCCATGATCCATTGCAGTCTGCTTCCTCTCACTATTCCCTGCACATATAAATTATGGGTTAGATTTAGGAACTCAAACTAGTTTGGGTCCCTTGTAATGAGGAAAAGGGTGAATAAGAGCCTTTCTAGTCCATGTAGGCAATGTGCGATTTTTGCAAGAGGTACTTGGTCCCACTTTAGTAGTCACTTTTTCAGCAAACAGTTTGTTTTTTCCGAACAGATTGAACCCTGGTCTGGCAATTTTCTTTGAAGTGCCCATTGTTCCCACAGTGGGTACAAAGCCAGTTATCAGGAACAATGATGTACTTGTTGTGAGAGTTGTAAGGAGTTTTCTCCTTTTGGAACCTGATTTCCTGCTTGTTTCCAATATTGTTGAAGTACATGGCAGTGACAGCATCTGAGGACCAGGTCTACTTAAGAGATTTTCAAGATCAATTTTTACTTTCTCTAGTTCAGCTTGAAGTTGCCTGTTTTTCTCGAGTTCACCACAAAGACTAGTTTTCACATTATTTAATTCCTTTTCAATCTTGATATGTGACTCACTAGCTACTTCCTTCCCTTTCTCAATACTTACAAGCCTATTTTCTGATTTGAGTCCCTCAGTTGTTTCCTCTAGGTCTGTGATTATCACCAAAAAATTATCCCTTTCTTGCTCAGTAGCTGCAATTTTCTCTACTAGAGTATTCTTTTCTTTGCTAAGGTTCTCTATGGTTTCCTCCAAGTCAACAATCACTACCATCAAATAATCTCTCTCATTTTCTACACTATCTATTTTTTCAGTTAGAGCTTCTTTTTTCTTTTTCAAGATTGCCTATGGTCTCATTTAAATCAACCATACAGACCATCAGATCATCTCTAGATTGTTCAGCATCTCCTAGCTCTATGATTAAGGTATTTTTATCATTAATAAAACTATAATATGAATCAATTAGAACATTTGCTAATGATATCAATTTCTTCGAAGATTAGGACTTCAGATTTCTTTGAACATCCCTGAAATTTACCTCATCATTGTCATCATCTTCATCCTTATTGGACTGAGCCATCAATGCAAACAATGAATCATATTCATTTGCTTCATTTTACACTATCATCATGGAGTTGCTTCCTGCATCTGGTTCCTCTTTTGATTCACTGTAGGAGTCTCCCCAAGCAGCAAGAGCTTGCTTCACAATACTGTCAGTTGCACTTTTTTGGCTGAATCGTTTGTCAGGAACCGGGTTTCTTTTTGCTACTTTGTTAGAGTTGTGTTTGTAATGCTTATTTCAGAAGTGCATCGTCTTTGATGAAATGCCCAGGTTTTCCGCATTTGTGACAACAATCGTATCTTTTAGTGTTTCTGCTAGAACTACCCTTCTTGGGAGCGCCTCCATTTTACGAACTATTTTCTGAAATCTTTGTGGTCTATTGGTTGATTGACTTTCCTCGAAGTTTGGTAGAGCAGCCATGCAGATTCTTTCTAGGTGTTAACCTTTTAGAAAGAACTCGCTCTGATACCACTTGATAGAAACTAAGCATCCACCAAACTGTATGGAGAATTGGGTTCTCTATAAGTTTCCACTGTAAGCAACAGACTGTAAAACCAACCAGTATAGGAAATTAGGTTCTCTAATTATTCCCACAGTAGCTCGGTAGTAAATAAAGAACACAGAAGATTTTTACGTGGAAAACTCCCACTAAAGGGGACAAAAACCACGACCTACACTTGTAGGCTTTCAACTTCACTAACTTGTAGTCTCACTATTACAAGCCACTTTGTAATGACTCTATTACAAAGACTTCAACTTAACTAACTTGTGATACTTTTACCAGAAGCCACTTTGTCACTCTCTAGTTACAAAGACTTTAACTTAACTAACTTGTGATACTCTTACCACAAGCCACTTTGTCACTCTCTAGTTAAAAAGACTTTAACTTAACTAACTTGTGATACTCTTACCACAAACCACTTTGTCACTCTCCAGTTATAAAGACATTAATTTATGACTAACTCTAGTCACAACACAAACTTAGAGGGTTTGTGATTTCGAGTTTCCTAAAACACAGCTTCTAAGAAAGAAAGATAGGAATTACAAATGAACAACAAATAACAAAGACTCAACAAACATAAGGGCTTAAGATATCTTCAATCTTGGATCAGGTCCTTGAGGTTGCAGCAGCTTTGTTCTTGAGAGAGGTTGTAGCAAGCACTTGAGATAATATTTTCTTTTTGATTTTGCAAGTGTTCAAGTGAATGTTTTGTGCCTTGCACCAGGTTTATACTACAAAAGACATTACAATGGTGATGTCAATTCACAATGGTGATGTCATTTCTTGGTTAGTACATGCCTTTTCCCAATGGGAAGTGACTGTTGCATTGTCTGCTACACTGTCGCGTATATAGTTGCAGGTAGTCACTTTCTGCAGTTGCTTTCCAGCTGTATAGTTGACTTATACTTCTGTTAGGGGAACACCAAGGGATCAGGTCCCTAATCTGGTTCTTGTGAATCTAAAGGCACACTGCCCAGATTATCTTGAGTCGATTAACTTGAATGATTGTACCAGGCATGCTCCAGTTGAGTTATATCCCACGCTGGATCCCAACCTGGAACTTTGTGATCTCAAGGTCTTGTTAATGTGTAACAGGTTCCTTATCTGGGTCTGGATGGTAAGTTTGTTAGATCATCAAAATATAAAGTAAAGTGCTTATGCCCAAGGTACTTGTAACCTATCAATTTCCCCCTTTTTGATGATTACAAACTTAGAATTAATATTCCCCCTGAGAACCAGATCTTTACATTGTTCCCCCTGCGAATCAACCATATTTCCCATGAGAACCAAATCTAAGGAGCTGATCACAACCGGTTCCTCAAGACTGTTTGGCAAATCATCAAAACTCAAAGTACCATAACTTATCAATTTCCCCCTTTTGATGAATGACAAACCCAGAATTATTCCCCCTAAGAATCAGATTCCTTACATATACTGATCACATCTGGTTCGTACCCAGTTTCTTGAGAAGGTTTTTCATCATCAAAACATGACATAGTTTAACTTAGAGCAGAATATTTTATGTTTAGTAATATAAATAAGGAACGAAAATACTCCTATACACATACATAAGGGACTATCTAAGTTTATTCCTCTAAAAAAGTTCTTTAAATTGGCAGCAAAGCACATACTAAACCAAGATAGGAAAAAATGGAATTAAGATTGCATCAATTAAAACTAGAGAAGTAAATGAGAGAAATTACCCATTCACGAGCTGCTGTTCACGCCTCCAAAATCAAAGTTACAGACTCCAAATGCAATATCCACCATTAAAATCTAAGAACCAAATTGTTTACTCTAAAATCATATAACAATTAAATTTATACGCGATTTTAAGGACACTCTTTTATTTTTTATCTTCTTTGTCTGAAAATTGGTTCAATTGATTTCTTTCAGGCCCTACTTGAAAAGGTTGGGTTCTCTGTAGGGCGTCGATCCCTCGCCTTATTTTGTAGTAGGGCGATTGGATGGGAGGGGGAGCTCGGGCCCTCGAGAATCTGCGTACCGCTACGGGAGAGCATTCCTTGGAGAAACTCTATACCCTTCTTTCGGATCTCGAATCGAGGGGAGTCAATTCTGAGTCCTTCTCTCAATTAAAACGGAAGGTACCCCTGCGAAAGGGTGGGGATAAACACTCTAACTATAACTTGTTACAAATTAAGAAGAATAAATTAGTATTGAAATTGACGATAAAAGAATAAATGCAAACCACACAAATTAAATAGCCTTGGCCCTCGAGTTCAGTCACCCTTGGACCGAAAGATATTTCAACTGGCTTATGAACATAATAACAAGATAATGAACGCTAGAAAATGACATTATATTGCTTTGTATTGCGTGAATATGATGCATCCTACTCTTGATACAATTCTATATAAGGTAAGAAATCTCATGATTAGGTAATTAATCGTCCTCTTCTTGATACGTGCCGGAATTTTCATCGTGATCCTTGTCCGATTGCGGATATCTCGGCTTTTTATTATTTGGCTCGGTAAGCTTGCTTTGATCTTGCTCGATCTCGATCTTGGTCGATCTTGATCTTGATCGGTCTTTGGGTCACGAGCTCGACAATCTAACTTTGCATCATGGTTCGATATAACATGAAACTGAACCATGGCTTATCATGTTCTGGTCTTAATGAGTCACACAAAAAGGACAAACCCGATTTTGACAATATACAGATTGTCCCCTCATTTCTCGGAGAGAAGATAATAATAAACGATATGAATTTTCGAGTTCTGTTCCGATGGGTTGTGGCGTAAGCGACGAACGTCACTGATATACCTGATCATGATGTAAGCAACAACTCGAAATGTCCCTATCGGCCGAGTTACCAAGGCATTAAATGCATGTTAGTTGCTGGTGGGCCACCATGGATTCTGAACCGTTACCAGCAAGCTATAAGTACTGTAACCTTCCTCTATTCAGACTTTACGTTCAAATCTTCTTCCATTCTTTTTTTTCTTCCAAAATCTCTTTGCTATACAATTTTTGTACCCAAATTTCTCGAACTTTTAGAAAACTGCATACCATTCTAATTAACCTTTCTTCTGCTCTATAATGGCAAAGAATTCTAAAAGTGTACCACAAAAGGAAGCCGCTTCTTTTTTATGGCCCGCCGGCGACGGAGCCACGACGAAACATCCCCTTGAAGATTTCATTTCGGAAGGGTGCTCTACTATTGCCGATTTTAAGATTTAAAAGACCTCCTCAGTTACTGGTCGATGTGAACCTATCTCGAGGTACATATGCACGATAACCGATGATCTTCTCCCCAGGGTTAAAGAGGATTTCCACTGGGTCAATAAACATGTTGTGGTAACCTTCACTTGAGGAGTCGATCACTAGCCACGTGTAGGTTTTTCTAAGTGTTTACACTTACCCCTTTACGTTGGGTCCCTTAGACCCTGTCATCGTCGCTTTCTGCAAGAGGTATGATGTGTCCCTTGGCCAGATCCATCCTTGCTTTTGGAGAATAGTAATTCTCCTCCGATTCTTCGTAAGCAAAATCGAGTAATGTCCTTTCACCCTCGATCACCTTATGCATCTTTACGGTCCCCAAATTTATCGAGGCGGGCTAATCGAGCTTGTTCGCCAGGCCAGCAAGGCCCCATTTTCGAGCATAGGCAAGGCTTGTGACCGAGGTTTGATGGGTTGATTTATCCAAATAAAGACTTCAGACCGGATCCCTACTGAAGACATGTCGTTTCCTAAGAAATGGAACACGAATCGTGAGTAGTACTTCACCTAGAATGTTCAATTTTGTTGTTTTAATTCTTATCTCCTTTCCTAATTTATGTTTTTAGTGTTGCAGTTGTGGACCAGGTGCCCGAAGTAGTTCTCGAACTTAAGCAATAGGCTGAGGGCCTGGTGTCATAGAGACCATACTCCGGGCATGCTTGGATGGAGTTATCAAAGAGCCGATGGGAGGCCCGTAATCATGGTAATTTCCTTTCTTAGAACGGTTATTGTTCAGGCTTCTTCTTGGGTTTACTCATCATTTTTTACTTTTTAGGCCTCGGAAAGGATGTTGCAATGAGGCCCCCATCTGGTGGAAAAGAAGTCCTTCCCAAACCACCTGCTCCGAAGTAGGCCAAAGAGAAGAAAAGGAAAGGGGCTTCGAGTTCCCCGGGATCAGAAAAGAAGAAATCAGCGAAGAGGTCGCACAAGCCCAGGAACACTCATATAGTTTAAATGAGTCAGAAGGCGGGAAAGATCCCGAGGGCAGAGATGTTGCCTCTGATGAAGACCAGGCTACTTAGGCCTTTATATTTTTTGCTTTATTTTTGTATCTTTTTGAGGCCGTTTTGGCCGTTGTAAAATATTTTTTGTATTAAGTCATTTTGGCTTCTGTAAAAGACTATTGTGTAAATACATACAAGACTTTCTTTTCCCTTTTGGCTTTCGAATTTTCCTTTACTTTATTAGTTGAATTCACAAAGGTCGGGATGCCTTAGCATAAAATAGCTTGGGTTTAAGTTCGAACAACCTCGCCCTTATATTATTTTTGTTTTTGAGTCAACTTTGAGGTTCGGGATTACCGGGAACATTCTCCCAAAGTAAGTAACTCAGACCATAATTTGTCGAGGGTGGAATTTAAAACCGGTTATGAAAATTTTGAAGGCCTATTATTTGTTACGGTTCTCGGACATCTCCAAACCGTGTTAATGCGACTGTAGCCTTTTAATTCGGGCATAGCCCAGTGAGTTTGCTTTCCCTAGTTATCCAGCACTACCTAATATAACAGTCCGCGAGTGGGTATGGCCTTGGCCTTTAAAATTTGAGGGTTGCCTAAGAGGTCTTATGTCCCCGATGCTTAATAGTTTGATCTATTCGAGTTTGCTTTTTGGAAGGCAGTCCTTGAGTGTGTGAGGGATTATCCGAACTCTAGTTATAATCGGCCCTTGAACTCGTTTCCTTGAGAGATCGAAAGTACAAAATTGTAAAGTGGAAATTTTTTCTAAGACATAAGATAATTGCAAGGAAAGTACTTCTCTTTATTCTTGTAAAAAATAGTTACACATGCGTACAAGTTTTATGCCAAGGCTCGAGCAACCTATGTGGGCACGGTTCGTTTGACCGTTTAGCCCTTTCAACAAATCTTACCTATCGATACCCTTCTATTACGAAGTAGTTTCCTCATAAAAAGTTGACATCCGAGGGTAATGCCCCCCCCCCCCAGGAACCTCAGATATTGTTAATGCAGTATTTGATACCGATTCGTGATCGGTCTTCGATTATAAGTTAGCATGATCCATTGTTGCCTCGTTAAAAACCTTTCCAAAAAACCCAATTGGGACAAAAATGGTTCAAGGAAAAAAGAGTGCAACGTGTGCTTTTAGACCTAAACGATTTGTGCTGATCCTTGTCGATCACCAGCAAGTGCTAGTCCAAAATTAGAAAGAATTGAAACGGGGTCATACCTTAGCATTAGTATCATTTAAGATGAGTTACGTTCCAATTTTTCGGCAGTTGTTCTCCGTTTATCATTTCGAGCTTATAGGACCCTTTCACTGTGATCTCGAGAATCTGATATGGCCCTTCCTAGTTCGAATCCAATTTCCCTTTGTTTGGATTCCGGATGTTTAATGTGATATTTCTTTGTACTAAGTCCCCGACATTGAAGTATCGAAGGTTGGCCCTTCGATTGTAATACCTTTTGATCCGTTTCTTTTGGGCGGCCAATCGAACAAGGCAGCTTTACGCCTTTCATCCAATAGCTCCAGGCTTATATTCATGGCCTCATCATTCGATTCCTTTGTTGCATATTGGAATCTGATACTTGGCTCCCCGACTTCGACCGATTTTAAAGCTTCGGCGCCATAAACCAATGAGAACGGGGTAGCCCCAGTACTGGATTTCAAAGTTGTGTGATATGCCCAAAGAACCTCGGGCAAGATCTCTTTCAATTTTCCCTTAGTGTCAGTTAACCTTTTCTTAAGGTTTTGGATTATGGTTTTGTTGGTCGATTTGTCTTGTCCGTTCCCACTAGGGTGATAAAGGTGTTGACAAGATCTTCTTGATCTTATGGTCTTCGAGAATTTGGTCACTTTACTGCAGATAAACTATTTTTCATTGTCACATGCAATTTCGGATGGTATCCCGAATCGACGTATGATGTGGTCCCAAATGAAGTCGATAACTTCCTTCTCCCTGACCTTCTCGTATGCTTGTGCTTCAACCCACTTAGAGAAATAGTTAGCCACAAATAAGACAAATTGATCCTTACCTGGTACCAATGGAAGAGGGCCGACGATATCCATCCCCTACTTCATGAACGGCCACGGCGATAAAACCGAATGCAGTAGTTCCCCGGGTTGATGAATCATCGGAGCATGTCTTTAGCACTTATCACATTTTTGCATGAACTCCTTCACATCTTTTTCCATATAGACCTAGTAATAGCCGGCTCTAATTACCTTTCGAACCAATGATTCGGCGCTAGAGTAGTTCCCACATGTGCCTTCGTGGACTTCCCTTAAAATGTACTCGGTATCTCCCGGTCCTAGACATATTGCCAGCGGACCATCAAAAATTCTCCTAAGCAAGGTCCCATCCTCGGCAAGCTAAATCGGGCTGCCTTTATGCGCAGGGCCTTCGACTCCTTTGGATCTGAGGGAAGCTTTTCGATTTTCAAATAATCTATATATTTATTTCTCAAATCCCAAGTTAATCTTATGTAGTTTATTTCGGCGTGATCTTCTTCTATTACCGACCTCATGAGTTGTACGACTGCCCCCGAGTTGAGCTCGTCATCTTCGACAGACGATCTTAAGTTCAAAAGCACATCGGCCTCACTATTTTGATATCGATGCACGTGCTGCAAAGTGCACTCTTTGAACCAACGTAATACTACCTGTAACTTGTCTAGGTATCTTGGCATTCTTTCTTCTCTGATTTACTACAAGGAGTGAGTCACACTTAGCTTCGATCACCTCTGCCCCAAGCCTTTGGCCAGTTCGAGACCTGCAATCATGGCCTCATATTCAGCCTCGTTGTTAGTCAATTTTACAGTTATAATAGATTGTCTAACTATATTGCCTGTGGGCGGCTTCAGAACGATGCCAAGTTCGGACCCCTTTATGTTCGAGGCTCCATCCGTAAAGAGGATCCAGATTCCCAAAGACGTTCCCAAGTTTACCAACAACTCTCTTTTGACTTTGGGTATTAGGGCCAGCGTAAAGTTAGCTACTAAATCCGCCAAATTTTGGGATTTAATGGTTGTTCAGGGTTGATATTCGATATCATACCCGCTGATTTCCACAGCCCATTTAGCGAATCACCCCGAGAGTTCGGGTTTATGCATTATATTTCGTAAAGGATAGGTTGTCACAACACATATATGATGTCATTGAAAATATGGTTTTGGTTTTCTAGAGGCACTTAGCAAGGCGAGTGCCAATTTTTCTAGGTGAGGATACCTAGTTTCGGCCTCTCCTAAGGTCCTACTAACATAATAAATCAGAAATTGCGTACCTTGCTCTTTCCCAAACTAGGACTCCACTAACGGCTATTTCTGATACTGCTAGATACAAGTATAGTCGTTTGTTTGCCCTTGGCCTATGAAGCAATGGCGGGCTCGATAAGTATCGCTTAAGTTCTTCTAAGGCCCGTTGGAATTCTGGGGTCCATGCGAAGTTAATTTTCTTTTTCAGCAACGAGAGAAACCGATGGCTTTTATCGGACGACCTCGAGATGAATTGCCCCAGGGCTGCAATGCGCCCAGTTAGCCTTTGTACAACCTTCACATTATCCACTATCGTGATATCCTTGATAGCTTTGATTTTGTCGGGGGTTGATCTCGATCCCTCAGTTGGATACCATGAATCCGAGAAATTTACCGGATCGGACCCCGAACACACACTTTTCTGGATTCAGCTTCATTTTGTATTTCTTCAATATACTAAAGGTTTCCTACAAATGCTTTAAATGGTCCTATGCTCGCAAGGAATTAACTAACATATCGTTAATATAAACTTCCATGGTTTTCCCTATTTGTTCTTCGAACATTCGGTTTACTAGTTGTTGTCACACCTCACTTTTACCTTACACCCCGGAGAAGGGCATACGTAAAGAGAGTTTTTGCAATCAAAGGACAACTGAAACGGGATTCTTTATTTATTTCAGAGTCGCCACTTGGGAGATTTATGGTGTCCCAAGTCACCTGGTTTTAATCCCGAATCGAGGAAAATATGACTCTGTTTAACATTCTACGAACCAGAAATCCGAGTAAGGAATTCTGTTAACCCGGGAGAAGATGTTAGGCACTCCCGAATTCCGTGGTTCTAGCACGGTCGCTTAATAATTTATACTTGGCCTAATTATCTGACTTATTACACATTTTTTGAACTTATTACGTATTTTTAACTTTTATTACCGCTTTTAGCTTGACTATTTGTAATTATTGAATTGTCTTGAAACGAATCATGCGTACGTATATTCGTTTTATTTTTTTTTTGGTATGTAAAGAATCATGTCACGCGTACGTGTACACAATTAAATTAATAACATTTTTTATTATTATAAAAAAATGAATTTGGCCGAAGTTGCGCGTGCTTAAAACTACGAACATTTATCATTTTTTGTAGGATTAAATGGTAAGTTGCGCGCCTCGGACTATATGAGATAAATTAATTTAATAACCTCCGAAAACCCTTTTTTTATTGAGAAGATTTGTTCGAAGTTGCGCGAACGCATACTCCGAATTGTCTTTAGAATTGTAATCATGTCACGCGAACGTGTCCACAACCACAACAGTGTATTAAACATGCCTAAAGCAACTAACGCGTTATTAACTCTGCGAGGACCCTGAAATTAGCTAGTGGCACACCTCAAATTTTAAGTTTTTTGAAGGAAATAATTATATGAGGGCCACGTATTTGTCATTTTTATTCGGCACGGTGCATCCCAATTTTAAAAGAGTTAGTATTAGTTATCTGAGGGCCATAGATTATTTGGCAAAAAATGGAAAATCCCAATTTCTAAAGAATTAAAACTAATTAAGTGAGGGCCATGGGTTTTGGGATTTTATTCAACATGGCACCCCTCGAGTTGTTTTACTCAGCCAAAACGAACTAAGGATGTTCATAAGTGATTTTTCCTACCAATTAGCAACCATCAAATTAAAAGGCCCTAATCATTCGTCCAATTGATATGATTATCCCTTTTAAAGAAACTAAACCAATTGGTTTGTAATATTGGGGAACTGGGCCGATCTTAAAACAGAATTGTACCAACCCCAACTACAAGTGAAGAAACGTGTTTTGAAGCAAGTAAAAAAGGACTCATGCAGCAGGGGCTATCACTTTCATTTCTTGTTAATTTTTAAATTCTGGGCCCAAATTGAGCCCCAGTCACGTTGTAAATGCTACTGGCCTAATGATTTCTGAGTGGCCTGAATTAGGCCCAAGAGAAGACCCAATTCAGCAACTATTATGCATTGACAAAAGAAAAACACAGGGATTCAAGGTCGAATCTCTTTAACAGCACAAACAGTATCAATACTCAAGATTGAAGCACCCCAAATTGACTTACAACACACAAAATGGTCCAGACTCAACTTAAAACAACCATGAATGTTCATCTAATAATTAACCCAAAGCTGACCCTATGTAAATCAGTAAAAATCCATGAGACATACACATATTCGTCCACTTAGCCTCCAAAGTTAATTGCTTCAAAAGAACGAACAACTAAACAGCCAGGAGAAACTTAGATCTAAACATAATAGCAATTATAAAGTAATATGCTAGACATTAAAAGAATTGAATTTACCTCGCACTAAATGCATTTTCAAGCCTATCATAAATGTATCAGTATGATCTCCCTAGTAGTTTTAGCATGTAAATCATAGCTAATCATGATTCGAATAAAAACATAGATAAGAAACAGACAACTGATGCCTCGGATAGTTTATATCTTAACAGAATCACATGGATTCAGCTAATCTATATTTGACTTGAATATTCTTATATCAAATACTATTATTTCCAGCATAATTTACAAACATGCCTTTCATGGCTCAAATAAACCTTCACTACAGCAAATGATCACTAGTCCTTAAATACATGTAAAGTAACTAAGAAATGAAATGAACTACAACACAATTTCAAATAAATGAAGTACATCACTAGTTGGAGCCATATGTTGAATCTTACTCTTTCATTTCATACATCAAACCTGACTGCACATATTTAATAGAGTTCAAAATATAGTACCTGGATATGTAATGAACCAAGGAAGTGAGGTCAGTGATCAGTAACAAAAACAGCAACAAGACATCCCAAATTTAGTAAATGAAACCAGAAAATTGATTCAAAATCCAATGGGACAAATGGTCTTCAACACAGCTTGATCAAAAAAACTTTCCAAAACTAATATCAAACCAACATAGTTTTCTGGACTCTTATCTTTTCAAAATCTATGTATTTTTCAGTATTTTCAGAATATCAGAATGTTTCTCCTATCTGTTTCAGAGTACCAGACTCTCTCTTCTATATCTTAAGCCCTATCTCTCTTAAAATTTCTCAGAATCTCTCCTCTCTCTCAATGTTGTTTTTCTTTTTCTTCTTTGTTGTTTTTTTTGTCTCCTCTTTCAGTCCCAATCCCCCTCCCTTATCTAACCATCCAGACCTGCCCTCCTAACCTCACTTCACTGCCTTACCCCCCCCCCCTTTTATTAAATTTGAATCATTCCACTTTAAATCCCTCTAAGGAAAATTTCTCCTTATTTTCAGCCCCCCATTCCCTTTTGTTCCCCATTACCAAATTAATTTAAAGACATTAATATCTCATTAACAAAACACTAACATTAAATATTATCCTAACTATTTCATTCCCAAATCACCCCTGAAACCCCTTAATATTACTGCCCCTAATACAATTATTCAACTGTATTAAAACTCAATTCTGAAATCTGTTCAAGCTAATAAAGATTTAAAAACTAAACCTGACTAACAGCTATAACCAAACTTATTGAAAGCTGACTAAGGTTGAATTCCAATTGACACAAATGAACTGAATTTAAATTACTACACAGAACTCAACAGAATAAATTAAACTGAAATTGAAAAATTGAATTAAAATGCACATGAAGGCAGGTTTATTGTCAGCCTACTGACAATGCCATGAAGCTAATTGTCCACAGATCAAGCATACATAACAACCATTTGACAAACTTATTGGTTTACAAACAAGAATGAATTAATCGACGAGGACTAATTAACCGATTACCTACAACAATTGATAACAAACAATCTGAAAATAGATAATCAAGCAATTTCCATCGTCATTGTCAAGGACAGGGGTTTATAATAAAACAACTAATCGATGAACTTATTCGAATCGATTACACAGCCTAATTATACACAATAAAGACAGAAACAAATTCGACCAAATAAAAAGGTCTGAGGGAGAAGAAACAGAACAATTGACAGAACCGAAAAATTAATATAACAATACTAAACACATAAACAGACATTTAAAATATCAAAAGAAAAACAAGAAAAATACCTTAAAATGGAACAACGAACAAACGAACTTGAATCAACTCATACTTGAACTTTTTTGAGGTCAAACGGACCTTAATCGAGTGTTCTCAACTGAGAACACTTCGACTAAGGTCAGTTAAACACCCAAAACCTCTTAAAATTCGGATAGAAACCAGTTTTGGTTTTTCTAGGGTTCTGTTTATTTCGATTTGGGGTTCGAGTGTTTCTAGCCAGATTCGAACCAAATCAACGGTGGTTTGGTCATAAGGGAGGTCAAGGGGTGCCAGGGTGTGAGTTCAAGGTAGATTGGGGTAGGTCCAAGTTTTGCTCGAACCTTCGATTGAAGATTCGAGAAGCTGGAGGTTGATTCGAGGCAAACGGTTAACAGATCCATAACGAGGGTGGTCAGGGGGTGCCTTGGTGTGAGTTTGGGACTGGTTGGGGTGGGTTTCAAGTTTTCTCGAATCTTCTATTGAAGATTTGAGAAGTTGGATTCTGATTCGAGCAAAACGGTTAAGTTATTTGTGGAGAGGGTGGTTAAGAGGTTCAGGGGTGTTATTTTGGTGGTCACCGGCGTTGTTGCCGCCGGCTTTCAAGCGAAGGGGTTTCAGGGCGGCTAGGGTTTGGGAGGGTTGCTTGGGTCCGTCTCTGAAAGAGACGATGAACAAGGGTATGGCTTAGGGGGGGGTGTGAGGAGAGGGGTTAGGTTTATATACGGAAGGGATGGTCTAATCCTGGCCGTTGGATCAAGCACGATCAATGGCCTGGATTAGTTCATTTAAGGGAGACGGTGTCATTTTGGGGTAGTGCTGGGGCGGGTGTGGTTCGGGTAAGCGGGTCGGGGTCGGGTTTGGTCAAAGCTTTGGGACCGTTTGATCGGCTGAGATCAACGGTCCAGATTGAAACGTGTCCAAACGACGTCGTTTGGTTCTAGTGGGGGTGGACCAGGTATGGTAGACGGGTCTGGGCTGGTTTGACGTGGGTTTGGACGGATTTTGTTTGGTCTTGAGTATCTTCTGGCCCAAATTTGATTTCCTCTTTTTATTAACTCTTTTTCTTTTCTTTTCTTCTCTTTTTTTTTCAAAATTAAACTTAAAGATCCTACATTAAATTATAGAAGACCTAAGTTAACTTTAAAAAAATTAATTAACTTTAATTAACACCCATCACAAACAATTAAACACTTAAATTAAAAAAAATCACACGATATGACCAAAATACAAATAATATGTTATTTTTGTGAATTTTCATTTTTGTAAAACACCTAATTATTAATTAATTTCAAAAATATAAAAATCCAATCCTAAATGCAAATGCTATATATTTTTGTATTTTTAAACATGCACACAGATCTATGCAAACAAATAGGAAAATTGCACAATATTTCCTAAAAATAACACATAATTAAAGAAAAGACCTAATTTTGTGAATTATTTTGGAGTGATTCGTATGAGGCAAAAATCACGTGCTCACAGCTGCCCCTCTTTGTCCGGAAACGCGAAGAGTTTTCGTGCAAAGATAAAGTGAGCGGATACGAGCGATTTTTGCCTGTTTGGATACTCCGTGGGAAGCATTTTTTGAAAGATTTGACCGAACCTCTGCTTCAAAGGTTTCCTACATATCCTTGGCTATAAAGGAATCAGGTCAATATAGTTCGGGAAGTTTTGGGTAGCTGGGACTACCATGGGACTGCCTTTTGCTGTTACTGTTGTTGCTGCTGATGTTACCTCTTACTGACCTCCTTATTACACCTTGATGAAAGATAAAGAAGTTATACTAAGCTATGATCTATGCATTACAAAAATTTATTCTCAAACTTGGTCATGTGACTGGTGTTGCCTTGTTGCCTTGTGTTTACTCTGATGTTTCTTTTACTTCTGACTTGCCTTGTATTCTCCCTTGATCGCCGATCTCGAGTTGTTTATTTCCTTCGCGTTATTTTCCTTCGAATCTTGAACTGCCTTCCTCTGCTGGGGGTTTTTGTTGTTTCCCGCTGCTTTACTGACTTCAACAACAATTACTTCTTAAAATATAGCACCTTCATTCTCCAAGCGGGTTCCTGACTTCAATATAACTTCTTAAAGATAATACCATTCCGTTCTTCAGGCGGGCTCCTGACTGCTGACCCTTTAAATGTCTTCCTTTGACTATTGTTTCCTTTCCTCTATTCTCCAGGCGGGCTTCTGATATTTGCGACTCGAAATGTATTCCCTTGTTCTCCAAGTGGGCTCCTGATTGCTGAAACTCGAATTGTATTCCCTTGTTCTCCAGGTGGGCTCCTGATTGCTAAAACTTGAACTGTTGTTCCTTGTTCTCCAGGTGGACGCCTGATTGCCGATACTTCAACTGTTGTTCCTTGTTTTCCAGGTGGACGCCTGATTGCTGAAACTTGAATTGTATTCCCTTGTTCTCCAGGTGGGATCTTGATTGCTGAAACTTGAACTGTTGTTCCTTGTTCTCCAGGTGGACGCCTGATTGCTGATACTTCAAATGTATTCCCTTGTTCTCCAGGTGGGCTCCTGATATTTGCGACTCGAAATGTATTCCCTTGTTCTCCAGGTGGACGCCTGATTGCTGAAACTTGAACTGTATTCCCTTATTCTCCAGGTGGGCTCCTGATTGCTGAAACTTGAACTGTTATTCCTTATTCTCCAGGTGGACGCCTGATTTCAACAAAATAGACAAAAGCAAAGAAAAATTTCTGCCCCAGTTTGGTAGTTGGGGACAGCTGTGATTGCAAAACTAGATCATATTACCAAATATTATTAAGAATTTGAAAGTTATGTCCCATTATTCAGGGGGGTCCTGACAACTCTTAACTAAACGACAATTTTTAAATCTAAGCTATATCTTTTAAAGGCATGACTTCTGCTAAATCTTGTTATCTAAACCAATTTTAAACTATGTCCCATTATCTAGGAGGGTCCTGATAACTCTTACGCGAACTTTGATGCCAACTTATATTTTCACGAAGTAGGGCTTATGCCAGATCTTGTATTCATGAATGTTTTGAAGTAAAGCTAAGTCCCATTTTCTAGGAGGGTCCTGAAAATGTATACGATCAAACCTGCATGGTACTTGCTTCCCTCACCGGGTGCTTCCTGAAACAAATGTCGTCTTTGCCCCTGTTTTCAAATCAAAGAAAATCTTGTCAGTTTAAAACGTGGTAGTTAGTGTGGCATTCTTACTGGGGAGGGTTTTCTCTTTGCCCCGCTTTGCTTCATTAGACTGCCTTGACCCAGTCGAAAGGACTGTTTTGACCTCATAATTGATCCTTAACTGTAGGATCCCCAACTGTTGTTTTTCACTTCGGACCCTTCTATTCGTAACCATACATCTCTCATGACATTACTGAACCATCTCACCGATTTAACTTTTGCTTACACCTTATGTCTCATTTTCATCATATTACCTCCAGCATATCCTAGCCGTATTTTGCTTTGTGCAGTTTTGAATCTTGGTAGTATACCTTGACATTCCTTCTTATTTGTTGGAACAAGGCTAACCTCAGAAGAGCTTTAGGGGAGTAAAAATTAATAGCAATGAAATGCGACGATTTTGCGAATTAAGAATAAAGAAGAAAATCCAAATTTGGATGGCTGTTGGAGATAGGAAAAAGGAACTTATCTGAGTGGAGTCACTAGCACCAATGATCATGATATGCATTTTGGATTAATCGGCCCAGCCTTTTTAACCAATATCCTTTCCAATTGTTTTACTTTGTTCTCCAAGATTCCCAAAACCCAAATTTACTCTCTGCCAACTTACGGACCTTGTTCGATTTGTAGTGCCCTTACGGGTTTTCACCGACAAACCTCTCTCATTTGTTTTTTTCAGCTTTCATCGTCTCATGGTGCCCATGAGGGTTTTCACCAATAAGACTCTATCATTTCTTGATTTTTCTTGCTTAAACCGGAGTGTTTCCCCTGATATGAATTCTCTTTACATTGCTTGATTTGGCATCTCTCGAAGAGATCGGAAGGTCTTTCTTTGGACCGTAGTGTGGGTTTTTGGATGGGTTAGAAAGAAAAGGTATCACAGGCTCAAAACAATTTGTCATGGGTTTAAAATTACAACCTTTGGAATCACATTTCTTATTACAAGTATAACTTCTGCCCCAGTTTCTTGCTTGGGGATCTTTTGATATTTTATTTTACTATGACCGAGTCATGAGGCTGCCTACGTATCCTTAACAGGAATCAGGTCAAACGTAGTTCACACAATGAATTTCCTTGTTGTTATACTTTTTTTTCTTTTTCTTTCTTTTCCTCTTCTTTTTGTTATTGATTCCAAAAGAGGGGTATAAAAGAAACAAATGTGGATCAAAAGGGGGAACAAAGGGTACAGTGTTTAGATAGCAGAATAAATTTCCCTCGTCATTTCAATCTTCGAAACAATGCCAAATACAAACAATCAACAATTATACCAAAGAAAATCATGCATAATATCTCTTTACTACATCAAAATTGATAGCCATGTCTATGCATTTTCCTTCAATATCTGTTAAACATAAAGCACCATTGGACAATACTCTGGTCATAATGAACGGCCCTTGCCAATTCGGGGCGAACTTGCCTTTTCCTTCATCCTGATGTGGAAGAATACATTTCAGCACCTGCTGACCCACTTCAAACTTTCGGGGACGCACCCTTTTATTGTAAGCTCTTGCTATTCTTCTTTGATATAACTGGCCATGACATACTGCTGCCAATCATTTTTCATCAATCAAGTTCAACTGCTCCAAACGGGTTTTGACCCACTCATCATCATCAATCTTAGCCTCAGCCACAATCCGAAGGGAAGGGATTCAACTTCTGCAGGTATTACCGCTTCAGTGCCATATACCAACAAATAAGGAGTTGCACCTACCGAGTGCGAACAGTAGTGCGATATCCCAACAACGCAAATGGTAATTTTTCGTGCCATTGTCTTGAACCTTCTACCATTTTCTGAAGTATCTTCTTTATGTTTTTGTTGGCTGCCTCGACTGCTCCATTCGCCTTGGGCCGATATGGGGTAGAATTGCGATGTGTAATCTTAAACTGTTGACATACCTCTTCCATTAAGTTACTGTTAGTATTAGCACCGTTATCTGTGATGATCACCTTTGGGATTCTGAATCGACAGATGATATTTGAGTGAACAAAATCGACCACTGCTTTCTTGGTCACCGATTTGAATGTTTTGGCCTCAACCCACTTGGTGAAATAATCAATGGCTACCAGAATGAACCTGTGCCCGTTGGATGCTGCTGGCTCAATTGGTCCAATGACATCCATGCCCCAAGCGACGAAGGGCCATGGTGCCGACATTGTGTGCAATTCCGATGGTGGAGAATGAATCAAATCTCCGTGTATCTGGCACTGATGACATTTGCGCACAAAACTGATACAATCTCGCTCCATGGTAAGCCAATAGTAGCGTGCTCGGAGAATTTTCTTTGCCAACACATATCCGCTCATATGTGGTCCGCAGACTCCCAAATGTACTTCGGACATGACAACCGTAGCTTGTCTAGCATCTATGCATCTTAATAATCCAAGGTCTGGTGTTCTCTTATACAAAACTCCCCCACTTAAGAAGAATCCATTTGCCAACCGTCTAATGGTTCTCTTTTGATCCCCTGTGGCTTGAACTGGATATATCCCCATTCTGATGTATTCCTTGATGTCGTGGAACCATGGTTCACCATCAAGTTCTTCTTCAATCATGTTGCAGTAACCATGCTGATCTCGGACTTGAATATGTAGTGGATCCACATAAGCTTTGTCTGGATGGTGCAACATTGATGCCAGGGTAGCCAATGCATCAACGACCTCATTATGGACCCTTGGAATATGCCTGAACTCCACTGATCGAAACCGTTGACAAAGATCATGTAAACATTGTCGGTATGGTATGAGCTTCAAGTCTCGCGTTTCCCATTCTCCTTAAATTTGATGTACCAGAAGATCTGAGTCTCCCAAGACCAAGATTTCCTGGATATCCATGTCTGCAACTAGCCTTAGACCCAAAATACAGGCTTCATACTCAGCCATATTGTTGGTGCAATAAAACTGAAGCTGAGCCGTAACAGGATAGTGATGCCCGGTTTCAGAAATAATCACAGCTCCTATCCCGACTCCTTTTATGTTGGCAACCCCATCAAAGAAAAGTTTCCAGCCTGGTTTTTCAATTTTCTCCAGTTCACCGATATGCATCACTTCTTCATCGGGAAAATAAGTTCTCAATGGCTCGTAATCTTCGTCGACCGGGTTTTCGGCTAAATGATCGGCCAATGCTTGGGCTTTCATCGCAGTCCGAGTCACATAGATGATGTCAAATTCTATGAGCAATATCTGCCACTTTGCAAGTCTTCCTGTCGGCGTAGGCTTTTGAAAAATATACTTCAACTGATCCAGACATGAAATGAGGTAAGTAGTGTAGGATGACAAATAATGTTTCAATTTCTGAGCTACCCAAGTTAGGGCGCAACATGTCTTTTCCAAATGAGTGTACTTAATATCATAAGCTGTGAACTTCTTGCTAAGATAATAGATGGCCTGTTCCTTTCTGCCGGTGATGTCATGTTGCCCCAGTACACAACCAAATGAATTTTCCAAGACTGTCAAGTAAAGAATCAAAGGTCTTCCTGGTTCTGGCGGGACCAGCACAGGTGGGTTTGACAAGTATCCTTTTATCTTATCAAACACTTCTTGACACTCATAAGTCCATTTGACCGCAGCATCCTTCTTCAGCAATTTGAAAATAGGCCCACAAGTTGTCGTGAGCTGAGCAATAAACCTGTTGATGTAGTTCAATCTCCCTAACAGACTCATTACTTCAGTCTTGTTCCTCGGAGGTGGCAATTCTTGGATGGCCTTGATCTTTGATGGGTCCAACTCTATGCATCGCCGGCTGACTAAGAATCCCAACAGCTTTCCAGATGGAACACCAAATGCGCACTTGGCAGGGTTAAGCTTGAGGTTGTACCTGCGAAGTCTCAGGAAGAATTTCCTTAAATCCCTAACATGGTCGGCCTGATGCTTTGATTTTATGATCACATCATCCACGTATACCTCAATCTCCTTATGTATCATATCATGAAACACCGCAGTCATTGCTCTCATGTAAGTTGCTTCGGCGTTCTTCAAACCAAATGGCATTACCCGGTAGCAATAAGTTCCCCATGGTGTCATGAATGTCGTCTTTTCTGCATCTTCTTCATCCATTAGAATTTGATGATACCCGGCATAGCAATCCACAAAAGATCCTATCTCATGCTTGGCACAATTATCGATTAAAATATGGATATTGGGTAATGGGAAGTTATCCTTTGGACTTGCTTTGTTGAGATTGCGGTAATCAACGCATACTCTGATCTTGCCGTCTTTCTTTGGCATAGGAACAACATTATCCAACCAAACAGGATATCGAGTGACCCGAATGACCTTTGCATCCAACTATTTGGTGATTTCTTCTTTTCACACTCATATCAGTTTTGAATTTCCTCAACTTTTGCTTGACGGGATGAACCATTGGATCAGTGGGAAATTTGTGGACCACTAAATCAGTGCTCAAACCCCGCGTGTCGTCATATGACCATGCAAAAACATCTTTGAATTCGATGAGTGCTTTAATTAACTCTTCCCGGATCTTTGGCTCGAGGTGGACACTTATTTTAGTCTCTCGGATATTATCTGTGTCTCCTAAATTGACGGCTTCTGTATCATTCAGGTTGGGTTTGGGTTTTTCTTCAAAGTAAATTAACTCCTTACTAATCTCTTCGAAGGCCTCATCCTCATCATATTCTGATTCGTAATCACAATCTACTTCTTGAACTATTATTTCGGAATCAGATTGATTTTTAAGACTGGGCTGAGGATTCCTTATGCATGTCATATCACTATAGCCAACGTAAAAAGAACTGTACAGAAAAGAAAAGAAAAACAAAAGAAAACTATCAGGAATGATAAAGAAAGGGAAAATGCATTTCATTGAATGATGAAAGATAACAAGGTTTGCACACTTCAAACAGACTGCAAGATAAAAATCTGGATTACAACCCTGGAATAACCCAAACAAACTGAAGGAATATCAAAATAAACTACCAAGACTCCTTTCGAATGGGGAGAGGAGTGGCTTTCCAATTATTAAGCTTTGTTTCTGGCCCAACGAATTGAATTTCTGCGTTGCTAGGACCTTCACCACTTTCCACCATGTTCACACCGTCAAACAACTTTTCAAATCTTTCAATTAACTCCTTGTCAGGATTAATCATAGAATTAGGAATTGTTGTTACTGGGCGACTTCTAGTACCGGACTTGACAAAAGATTTTGAAAGATGTGGGACTGGCTTTGGAAGGACCCATGCCTTCTGTTTTAGCTTTCTGGCCTTTCTTATGTCTGCGACAATGGGTATGAATCCCAAACCAAATGTTCCCAAGTTCTCGGGAAGAGATACTGGTTGTATGATGCCTTGCAAAGATGAGCCCAACCCTTTACCGAGTACAAAACCATTCTTCAACATCTCATAGGCTACCATGACTGATGCGGTGGTTATCTTTGGATTTGGAATGTATTTCCCCTCCGGAACTTTCTCTACCAACATCGTGTCAGAAACCTGGTAGACCCATGGTCCCTGGTCATTTTTCACTTCAATGACCGATACAATGGCATTGCTGTGAGCACATAAGCTGTCTTCCCCATGCACAACTATTTCTTGTCTATCCCATTCAAATTTGACTACCTGGTGTAGTGTTGATGGGACTGCTTTAGCAGCATGGATCCATGGTCGACCCAACAGTAAATTATAGGAAACAGCTATATCCAACACCTGAAACTCCATTGTGAACTCAACTGGCCCTATTGTCAGCTCTAGCACTATGTCCCCAACTGAATCTCTACATCCGCCGTCAAATCCCCGCACGCAAATACTGTTCTTATGGATCTTCTTCTCTTCTATTTTCAACTTGCTTAGAGTGGAGAGAGGAGAGATGTTTGCACTTGACCCGTTGTCAACCAATACCCGGGTCACCACGGAGTTTTCACATTATAATGTGAGGTAAAGAGCTCTGTTGTGCTCAGTACCTTCTATAGGCAATTCATCATCAGAAAATGTGACTCTATTTGCCTCAAAGATTTTGTTGGCTATTTTTTCCAAGTGATTCATGGAGATCTTATCGGGAACGTGTGCCTCATTCAATATCTTCATTAGAGCTTGACGGTGCTCGTCCGAATGGATCAGTAATGACAATAGTGAAATTTGAGCGGGCGTCTTTCTTAATTATTCCATGATAGAATAGTCATGCAGCTTCATCTTCCTCAAGAATTCTTCTGCTTCTTCTTCAGTCACGGCTTTCTTCATTGGTGTTGGATTATTTTTAGCTCTTCTTAATTCCTCGGGAGTAAAACACCTTCCCGAGCAAGTCAAACCCTGTACTTCACAGATTTCTTCCTCGACTTCTTTTCCTTTGTACATTACCGTTACCCATTCGTAATTCCATGGAATAGCCTTGCTGTTGATTACTGGTAACTGGGTTACTGGCTTGATAATAACCCGATCTGCGCGGGCTCCTTCCACGATTATGATGGGTTTGCTGGCCACTCCTGGTATAATCACCTTTACCCCTTCCTGTTTCGTTGCAACTTTGCTCAAAGATCCCTTCTCAACTGCCACAGATGGCTCAACACTCTTTTTGCTCTACTTGAGCACCAACTTCTCATCTACTAATTGTTTATCTGTCTTGTCTTCATTAGACCGAATCATCATGACGGTCTGTGATGGCTTCTTGGGTTCCCCCTCTACATGCACTATTTCGATCATATTTGCCTCTTGATGGGCTGGCATCAGATTTCTGTTGATATTGGGTGCTTCAAGAGCTTGAACTTCAATTTTATTGGTATCAATCAGCTCATGTATTGCATTTTTTAAGTGCCAGCACTTTTCAGTATCATGACCTGGGTACCAGAACAATACTCACAGCTAACAGTGTAGTCCAGATTCTTTGGAGGAGGATTTGACAGTTTGGATTGTATCGGCCTTAGCATATCTAGTTGTTTTAGCCTGTGGAACAAACTAGTGTAGGATTCTCCCAACGGAGTAAAGGTTTTCTTTTTCTGCAACCTTTCACCCTTGAGTGCTTGACTAGGCCTGAACTTGGTCCGGGAGCATTTTGGTAGGTTCGTGGATATGGATAAGTATTTGGTAGGATAGGAGCACGCCATTGAGCGTGGGCAGGTGGTTGGTTGTATGCTTGTGCATGGTGGACGGAAAAATGAGGTTCTGACGGGGGATAGTAGTGTTGGGATGAATTGTGTTGATAAGTTTGTTGGTGGGGTCGAGGTTGATTGTAGTAGTAAGGTGAACCTCTGGATCCGGACCAAGTTCCTGAATCAACCATTATCGCTTCCTCTCTTTTCTTCTTCCCAATCCCTCCTATGCCGCCTTGAATAGCCTGAGTAGTCGCTTTGATAGCCGAATAGCTCATGATTTTATTCGACTTGAGTCCTTCTTCTACCATGCCCCCATCTTTACTACTTCGTTGAATGACTTTCCCACAGCTGAGACCAAATGGCCATAGTAAGTAGGTTCCAAAGCCTATAGGAAGTAATCTACCATCTCACTTTCCTTCATTGGGGGATCCACCCTTGGTGCTTGTTCCCTCCACCGGAAACCATATTCTCTAAAGCTTTCACTGTGTTTTTTCTCAAATTTAGTCAAGGATAGTTGATCTGGAATGATCTCAAGATTGTATTGGAAGTGACAAGCAAATGCCTGCGCCAGATCATCCCATGTGTACCATCTCCCATGGTCCTGGCGGGTATACCATTCCAATGCTAATCCGCTCAAACTCTGACTGAAGTAAGCCATTAATAATTCGTCTTTTCCTCCAGCTCCCCTCATCTTGCTGCAAAAACCCCTCAAGTGGGCTACTGGATCACCGTGCCCGTTGTATAGATCAAACTTGGGTATCTTGAAATCGGCCGGTAATTGCACATTTGGGAACAGACATAGGTCCTTGTAGGCCACACTGACCTGCCATCCTAAACCCCGCATGTCTCGAAACGATTGTTCTAAGCTTTTAACTTTCCTAAACATCTCTTCCTGTTCGGTATTTTTGACTGGCTTATCAGTTTCTGTTGGGAGGTCAAATCAGGGAGTATATGGATGGGTTTCTGAAGCTTTGAAAGTGGGCTTCGAGGGATAGTATTAGTTGTCCTTGGCCTGGAATATAGGCTCGCTAGGAGATTTGTGGAGTGTAGCTGGGGGAGGTGCTACGAAGACAGGAGTTACTGGTGGAGGAGGGTATGGAATTGGTTTAGGGGTGGAGATTGTGGTGTATGAGAAGTGGTGCCTCGGTAGTGCTGGTAAATGGGAAAACTCGGGGATAGATCGGTGGCAGGATGATCCTAAGTTTGAGCCGGTGATGGGGTGGAAGCAGGGTTAGCAGGGTAAGCTGGGGGTGATTGTCCTGTAGACCAAGCCCGATACATCTCGGCCATCTGTTGCTTAAGTTTAAGCATCTCCTCTTTCATTTTAATGACGTCCAGCTCCTTTACCTCAACACTTGTGTCGACATCCAGGATAGACATGATTTCGGGTATTGGTCCTTTCGATCTGGTTTGGTAATGATAATGTGCCAGTATACTCTAGATAAACTAACTACTTGAATTCTGGAAAACAACAAACTTGTTAGTTTTTAGAGTTTCACACATATGCAATTACACGTTGGGGTGCAATGTACCTAGGCAATTAACTATTTTCTATCATGTATTTGCTCAGTTGCTTGTGTCATCCCAGCTTTTCCTGATCTTTCCTTTTATTGTCACTCACGCCTATCTTTATTACCCTCCCCTTTTTCATTTTATTCATTTCTTTTGGTTGTGGTCGAATCTTATAGAGATTGCCTACGTATCATGTCCCCGCATGAATCAGACCGTGCGTAATTCTGGCGGAAACAATTATTAATACTCTTATTTATTCTTTAACAAACGAAACAGTACAAAGACAGAAATGGCATTACATTTGGACAACACTTTAAGAAAATGGTTTAAAAGACTTGACACGGACTCAAACTAAAACATGACTATTATATAAAAAATTCCAACAACTATGACTACGCTCTACTCCACAATCTTTTGCTTTCAATAATTGGAACATCTGCTCACGGTGCGGCTTGACCCGGCTGACCTCCTAGTGTACGGTACATTCTTTCTAACTCCATTGCAAGATGACGGGCAAAAGTAGGTGCATGCTCGAGAAACCTTTCATAATCCATCCCTTAGCAGTTTACATAACTTTGAGAGGTGTAAACAACCAAATCATGGATTTGTGCTCTGAAATCTTAGAGATTTTGGTCTTGGTTTTGCAATTGCTGTTGGCGAGTGGTGGTTATATCTCTTATGCGGTCTTCGCGATCTAAAGCTGACTCCAATTGAGCTCGAAGTCTGGACTGATCGAGTCTTGCCTGTGCTCTTTCCCTATGAATATCTACATGCTGATGTTCTCTATTGTACCTTCTTATTTCTTCCAATTGTGCATGGAGTTGAGCTTCTGAATGTATCCAATGGTCCTTCTCTCTCTTGAATTGAGCCATGTCTTCTTCGAATCTTATTACTTGGTGTTCCTTATTAGATTTGGCCTCCTCATTTAAATGTATGATTTTTTCCTTAGCTTTATCTAACGCCTTTTCAGTCTTTGTCAAGATGGAGTCATAATCTTGCATTTTTTCCATCTGATTGGCAATGAATTTCTGATCTTTCCAACTTCTCACTAGCGCTTCAGAGGCTTCCTTCATCTGTTGAAACTGAGCGCGGAGAGTTTTATTCTCGCTAATCAGACTCTTTTTTTCACCTTCTGCTTCTTGTGCTTGTAAGTCTTTCTCCAAATTGAGGTTCCTCAGATTTTCTTCTAAGGCATGAATAGTTGCTTTGTACCCTTTTCCTTTTCACCCCAAGCCAACCGTTCTTGGATTTTGTCATCAAAGGTTTGGACATGCGGTCTTTTTATGGGCCTTCTAAGATCAGGTTCTGGTGCATCATCCACGTGGGATCTTTTCTCAAACCACCTAGCATATCCCGGATTTATCTCGCCTTTCGCAGGATCTGAAACTTGAGTATCATCTTTCAAGTATCGACAACCATTCCAAATCTGCTGGATTAAAGCCTCAGGGAGAGTGGCTTCGGGGTGTAGCTCGATCGCTTGCACACTCAAATCTTCATCATCAGGCACCACTTGGTATCTCCCTAGCTGTCTTAGAACTCTCTGTGGCGCATACGGCTGGACGCTTCTTAAACCCAACAACAGTAAATAACTCTTCAAGGTTGACATGTGTATCACCTCTCTTACCGGGAGCCATCCCAAGGTCCACTCAATTTGACTTGCCATTAAAGATCTTAAATGGGATATCCAGGCTTCCACCCCTTCTGGAGATTTATAATCTTTTATTCTTTCTTTATAACTCTCGATGAAATTGTCCTTGCTTGGACCATACTGCATGAACTTGGGGTGATATCGGAGATGTTCAGTCAACCACATTTGCAACAAAATATTGCACCCTTCGAAGAATTTTGCCCCGGATATACATAATGTCAACGCCCGATAAATGTCTGAGAGAATGATCGGGGCAAGGGTGTGACGTTCCTTGGTAGTGAGGACTTATACGACTCTGGTTATGTGAATATCAATCGTCCGCTCTTTGTTTGGGAAAACCATGATTCCCAGAAAAGCCACCATGAAAGCGAAGCGTCGGTGAATCTGCCATGTGTCCTTGTTTTGTTTATTGGTAAGGCCCTTTTCATGAGTTTCAAATCCATCCGGCTTTCCGAACCTTGAATATAGGAAGTTGAAAGAACAACACCCTTTGACAACGTTGCTTTTTCTGATTTGATTACTGATATTCAGAAGACTAAAGAATCGGTGTACTGAGGGAGCCTTTGGGAATATAAGATTCTGGTTTCTCAAATCTCCGTCAAAACCGGAATATCCAGCTATTTCTTCCAATGTGGGAGTAAGCTCGAAATCAGAGAAGCGAAAGACATTGTGAACAGGGTCCCAAAAAGTCACTAGCACCGTAATCAAATCATCGCGTGGTTTAAATTTCATAATATCTGTGAGAGCTCCCAAATACTTAATGACCCATTTCTGACCATCTCTTCCTAACTCATGCCACCACATCTGAAGCTGAAATAGAAACTCATCTACATCTGTGAATGGTGGGTTTTGGATGGTGCTCATTTTGTATCTGCGAAAATCAAGACTCATTTTGAAAACAAAAATTCATATAAAAAAACACTTTGATGAAGAATTTTTTTTATTTTATTTATATTTTTTTTACAAAAAATGACCAAAGGCGACTGTTCTTGCCAAAACAACCTTTCGGCGCCCTTTTGGGGACATTCGGCATTTTTTGGACAAGAATGACATTGCCTTACTCATGACAACACAACGACGTTTATGTACCCACATTGTTATTTATTTATTATCTATCTTTCTCTTCTTCTTTTTTTACGTAGTTCGTAATAATAAAACCAAAAAAAACGACATTTCCTTTCATTTTTAGAATTTCAAACTATTTTGGAAATTTTTTCGAAAACAACCAATTTTTTTCGGTTCTCACATTGATTTTCTAACCTTTCCCATAAGCTGGTCAACATGCAAATCCGAGACAAATGAATGCACAAATAACAAGTAAGATGCATCAGGATGGTCTTTTCATTTCGGGTGCACCTGTCCTAGACAGACCCAACCCCTGTGTTGAGTCTCCAAAGTCAAATGCACATGATGCAAACAAACGTTCCTACTAGGGATCTGGCATGAAGCTGAGTTATTCTAAGTGAAAAACCTGTGGTATATTGTTCTAGACCTGGCTTACCCAAGTGGACAGCTTGAGCCGAAGTGGGGGCAACGTACCGGGAGCACGAAAGTCTACCCGGCCTAGTTACTTATCCCAACTTCGTTCTATTTGGTATGACTTCTACCAGAAAGGTGGGCCATGCGCACGTGTGCACCATAAATTCAGAAGACTCAGAAAGAAGAAGGGTTTCGTAGCAGTTTTATATATACAATTCAGATAATATCAAAGCGGTAAAAAGCAACATTTAGCACATTAAAACATGTAAAAATCACATAATAAAAAAATCAAACAATACAATTATTCTAAGCTTGAATTCTTGAACCCTGAACCAGAGATTCTGGGTTCGCGTCCCCAGCAGAGTCGCCAGAGCTGTCACACCTCACTTTTACCTTACACCCCGGAGAAGGGCATACGTAAAGAGAGTTTTTCCAATCAAAGGACAACCGAAACGGGATTCTTTATTTATTTCAGAGTCGCCACTTGGGAGATTTATGGTGTCCCAAGTCACCTGGTTTTAATCCTGAATCGAGGAAAATATGACTCTGTTTAACATTCTACGAACCAGAAATCCGAGTAAGGAATTCTGTTAACCCGGGAGAAGATGTTAGGCACTCCCGAATTCCGTGGTTCTAGCACAGTCGCTTAATAATTTATACTTGGCCTAATTATATGACTTATTACACATTTTTTGAACTTATTGCATATTTTTAACTTTTATTACCGCTTTTAGCTTGACTATTTGTAATTATAGAATTGTCTTGAAACGAATCACGCGTACGTATATTCGTTTTATTGTTTTTGGTATGTAAAGAATCATGTCACGCGTACGTGTACACAATTAAATTAATAACATTTTTTATTATTATAAAAAAACGAATTTGGCCGAAGTTGCGCGTGCTTAAAACTACGAACATTTATCATTTTTTGTATGATTAAATGGTAAGCTGCGCGCCTCGGACTATATGAGATAAATTAATTTAATAACCTCCAAAAACCCCTTTTTTATTGAGAAGATTTGTTCGAAGTTGCGCGAACGCATACTCCGAATTGTCTTTAGAATTGTAATCATGTCACGCGAACGTGTCCACAACCACAACAGTGTATTAAACATGCCTAAAGCAACTAACGCGTTATTAACTCTGCGAGGACCCTGAATATTAGCTAAGTGGCACACCTCAAATTTTAAGTTTTTTGAAAGAAATAATTATATGAGGGCCACTCATTTGTCATTTTTATTCGGCACGGCGCATCCCAATTTTAAAAGAGTATTAATTATCTGAGGACCATAGATTATTTGGCAAAAAATGGAAAATCCCAATTTCTAAAGAATTAAAACTAATTAAGTGAGGGCCATGGGTTTTGGGATTTTATTCAACATGGCACCCCTCGAGTTGTTTTACTCAGCCAAAACGAACTAAGGATGTTCATAAGTGATTTTTCCTACCAATTAGCAACCATCAAATTAAAAGGCCCTAATCATTCGTCCAATTGATATGATTATCCCTTTTAAAGAAACTAAACCAATTGGTTTGTAATATTGGGGAACTGGGCCGATCTTAAAACAGAATTGTACCAACCCCAACTACCAGTGAAGAAACCTATTTTGAAGCAAGTAAAAAACGACTCATGCAGCAGGGGCTATCACTTTCATTTCTTGTTAATTTTTAAATTCTGGGCCCAAATTGAGCCCCAGTCACGTTGTAAATGCTACTGGCCTAATGATTTCTGAGTGGCCTGAATTAGGCCCAAGAGAAGGCCCAATTCAGCAACTATTATGCATTGACAAAAGAAAAACACAGGGATTCAAGGTCGAATCCCTTTAACAGCACAAACAGTATCCATACTCAAGATTGAAGCACCCCAAGTTGACTTACAACACACAAAATGGTCCAGACTCAACTTAAAACAACCGTGAATGTTCATCTAATAATTAACCCAAAGCTGACCCTATGTAAATCAGAAAAAAATCCATGAGACATACACATATTCGTCCACTTAGCCTCCAAAGTTAATTGCTTCAAAAGAACGAACAACTAAACAGCCAGGAGAAACTTAGATCTAAACATAATAGCAATTATAAAGTAATCTGCTAGACATTAAAAGAATTGAATTTACCTCTCACTAAATGCATTTCCAAGCCTATCATAAATATATCAGTATGAGCTCCCTAGTAGTTTTAGCATGGAAATCATAGCTAATCATGATTCGAATAAAAACTTAGATAAGAAAAAGACAACTGATGCCTCGGATAGTTTATATCTTAACAGAATCACATGGATTCAACTAATCCATATTTGACTTGAATATTCTTATATCAAATACTATTATTTCCAGCAGAATTTACAAACATGCCTTTCATGGCTCAAATAAACCTTCACTACAGCAAATGATCACTAGTCCTTAAACACATGGAAACTAACTAAGAAATGAAATGAACTACAACACAATTTCAAATAAACGAAGTACAGCACTAGTTGGAGTCATATGTTGAATCTTACTCTTTCATTTCATACATCAAACCTGACTGCACATATTTAATAGAGTTCAAAATATAGTACCTGGATATGAAATGAACCAAGGAAGTGAGGTCAGTGATCAGTAACAAAAACAGCAACAAGACATCCCAAATTTAGTAAATGAAACCAGAAAATTGATTCAAAATCCAATGGGACAAATGGTCTTCAACACAGCTTGATCAAAAAAACTTTCCAAAACTAATATCAAACCAACATAGTTTTTTGGACTCTTATCTTTTCAAAATCTATGTATTTTTCAGTATTTTTCAGAATATCAGAATGTTCTCCTATCTGTTTCAGAGTACCAGGCTCTCTCTTCTATATCTTAAGCCCTATCTCTCTTAAAATTTCTCAGAATCTCTCCTCTCTCTCAATGTTGTTTTTCTTTTTCTTCTTTGTTTTTTTTGTCTCCTCTTTCAGTCCCAATCCCCCTCCCTTATATAACCATCCATACCTGCCCTCCTAACCTCACTTCACTGCCTTACCCCCCCCCCCTTTTATTAAAATCTGAATCATTCCACTTTAAATCCCACTAAGGAAAACTTCTCCTTATTTTCAGCCCCCCATTCCCTTTTGTTCCCCATTACCAAATTAATTTAAAGACATTAATATCCCATTAACAAAATACTAACATTAAAATATTATCCTAACTGTTTCATTCCCAAATCACCCCTGAAACCCCTTAATATTACTGCCCATAATACAATTATTCAACTGTATTAAAACTCAATTCTGAAATCTGTTCAAGTTAATAAAGATTTAAAAACTAAACCTGACTAACAGCTATAACCAAACTTATTGAAAGCTAAATGACTAAGGTTGAATTCCAATTGACACAAATGAACTGAATTTAAATCACCACACAGAACTCAACAGAATCAATTAAACTGAAATTGAAAAATTGAATTAAAATGCACATGAAGGCAGGTTCATTGTCAGCCTACTGACAATGCCCTGAAGCTAAGTGTCCACAGATCAAGCATACACAACAACCATTTGGCAAACTTATTGGTTTACAAACAAGAATGAATTAATCGACGAGGACTAATTAACTGATTACCTACAACAATTGATAACAAACAATCTGAAAATAGATAATCAAGCAATTTCCATCGGCATTGTCAAGGACAGGGGTTTATAATAAAACAACTAATCGATGAACTTATTCGAATAGATTACACAGCCTAATTATACACAACAAAGACAGAAACAAATTCGACCAAATAAAAAGGTCTGAGGGAGAAGAAACAGAACAATTGATAGAACTGAAAAATTAATATAACAATACTAAACACATAAATAGACATTTAAAATATCAAAAGAAAAACAAGAAAAATACCTTAAAATGGAACAACGAACAGACGGACTTGAATCAACTCATACTTGAACTTTTTTGAGGTCAAACAGACCTTAATCGAGTGTTCTCAACTGAGAACACTTCGACTAAGATCAGTTAAACACCCAAAACCTCTTAAAATTCGGAAAGAAACCAGTTTTGGTTTTTCTAGGGTTCTGTTTGTTTCGATTTGGGGTTCGAGTGTTTCTAGCCAGATTCGAACCAAACCAACGGTGGTTTGGTCATAAGGGAGGTCAAGGGGTGCCAGGGTGTGAGTTCAAGGTAGATTGGGGTAGGTCTAGGTTTTGCTCGAACCTTCGATTGAAGATTCAAGAAGCTGGAGGTTGATTCGAGGCAAACGGTTAACAGATCCATAACAAGGGTGGTCAGGGGGTGCCTTGGTGTGAGTTTGGGAATGGTTGGGGTGGGTTTCAAGTTTGCTCGAATATTCGATTGAAGATTTGAGAAACTGGAGTCTGATTCGAGCAAAACGGTTAAGTGATTTGTGGAGAGGGTGGTTAAGAAGTTCAGGGGTGTTATTTTGATGGTCACTGGCGTTGTTGCCGCCGGCGTTCAAGCGAAGGGGTTTCAGAGTGGCTAGGGTTTGGAAGGGTTGCTTGGGTCCGTCTCTGAAAGAGACGATGAACAGGGTATGGCTTAGGGGGTGTGAGGAGAGGGGTTAGGTTTATATACGGAAGGGATGGTCTAATCCTGGCCGTTGGATCAGGCACGATCAATGGCCTGGATTAGTTCATTTAAGGGAGACGGTGTCATTTTGGGGTAGTGCTGGGGCGGGTGTGGTTCGGGGTAAGCGGGTCGGGGTCGGGTTTGGTCAAAGTTTTGGGACCGTTTGATCGGCTGAGATCAACGGTCCAGATTGAAACGTGTCCAAACGACGTCGTTTGGTTCTGGTGGGGGTGGACCAGGTATGGTAGACGGGTCTGGGCTGGTTTGACGTGGGTTTGGACGGATTTTGTTTGGGCTTGAGTATCTTCTGGCCCAAATTTGATTTTCTCTTTTTGTTAACTCTTTTTCTTCTTTTTTTTTTCAAAATTAAACTTAAAGATCCTACTATAGAAGACCTAAGTTAACTTTAAAAAAATTAATTAACTTTAATTAACACCCATCACAAACAATTAAACACTTAAATTAATAGAAAATCACATGATTTGACCAAAATACAAATAATATGTTATTTTTGTGAATTTTCATTTTTGTAAAACACCTAATTATTAATTAATTTCAAAAATATAAAAATCCAATCCTAAATGCAAATGCTATATATTTTTGTATTTTTAAACATGCACACAGATCTATGCAAACAAACAGGAAAATCGCACAATATTTCCTAAAAATAACACATAATTAAAGAAAAGACCTAATTTTGGGAATTATTTTGGAGTGATTCGTATGAGGCAAAAATCACGTGCTCACAGTTGTTAGTAAGTGGCGCCGACATTTTTTAATCCAAATGGCATTACGTTATAGCAGTATGTGCCATACTTAGTGATGAAAGATATTCTTTCTTGGTCATCCGGGTTCATCCGTAATTGGTGGACCCAGAATAGGAATCGAGAAAATTTAGAGTCTCGCGGTCGACTGTGGTATCAATCATGCGATCGATGTTAGGCAAAGGGAAAGAATCTTTGGGGCATGCCTTATTTAAATCGTTATAATCTTCACATATTCTTAATTTGTTCCCTTTCTTAGGAACTACTACTGTGTTTGCTAACCATTCCGGGTATTTGACTTCCTGGATGGACCCTATTTTAAGGAGTTTAGTTACCTCGTCCTTGATGATGGCATGTTTGATCTCGGACTGGGGTCTCCTTTTCTGTTTTACCGGATGGAACTTCAGGTCCAAGATCAGTTTATGAGTAGTGATCTCCAATGGGATCCCTGTCATATCGAGATGGAACCAGGCAAAACAATTCATATATAGCTATAAGAAATTGAATGAGTTTTTTCGTGAGCTCGGGAGTTAACCCCGTGCCTAGGTATACCTTTCGATCAGCAGATGTTCGATTATAACGACCTGCTCCAGCTCTTCGACCTTTGATTTGGTAGCATTGGAGTCATTGGGGGCGATAAAGGATCGAGGAACCTCGTAGTCATCGTCTTCGTCAATCCCTTACTTGTCCGAATGGGTCGAAGCTGGCATCGATGATTGCTATTTGACTTCCTATTTCGCTTTCAAACCTGAGTCCTTTTTCGATAAGAGTGTTGATATTAGAATCACTTCATAGATGACAAACATCTCCTTTGCGGTGGGTTGTTCCCCGTAAACCGTCTTTATCCCCTCTGGTGCTGGAAATTTTAATACTTGGTGAAGGGTCGAAGGTATGACACTCATGTTGTGGATCCATGGTCTTCCGAACAGGGCGTTATATCTCATGTCCCCCTAGATTACATAAAACTTGGTCTCTTGTGTGGTATCGGCTACATTTACCGGCAATATTATTTCTCCCTTAGTAGTTTCGCAAGCAATCTTGAATCTGTTTAGCACTCGGGCCACATGTACGATCTAGTCCTGTAGGCTGAGTTGTTCTATGATCCTAGACCGAATAATGTTGGTCGAGCTACCTGGATCAATTAACACATATTTAACTCTAGTTTTATTCATAAGTACAGAAATTACCAGTGCATCATTATGGGGTTTCATGATTCCTTCTGCATCCTCGTCGTTGAAAGATAGACTCCATTCTAGTAAGTAATCTCGAGTCTATTTTCCCTTGTGATTGACACTTTGGTGCATTTCATCACCGGACCTTGAGGAACATCAACCCCTCCGATTATTATATGGATGACGTGTTGGGGTTCGTCTTGTTCATTTTGTTTGTTGGAGTCCCTATTTCTGAAGTGATTCTTATCTCGGTCATTCAAAAATTCTCGAAGGTGACTGTTGTTGAACAACCGAGCTACTTCTTCTCTCAATTGTCGACAATCCTCCGTCCTGTGGCCATGTGTGCCATGATATTTGCATATTTGGTTGGGATCCATTTGTGTTGGATCAGTTTGTAAAGGTTGAGGCCGCTTGGTTTCTTTGATGTGCTCGATAGGTGATATGATGACGACCACATCAACATTAAAGTTATACTCCGATAAGCATGGTGCATCTTTGGGACCGATAGATCTATCGAAGCCGTTATTGCTCATGAGTCCCCTTGAGGTTGGACCTCGATAATTTCTTCTTTCATTTTGTGTGGAGTTTGGCACAGATCCATTGCTTCTACGGTCTCCATTATATGGTTGATATCAATCTCTATTCGACTTTGGTTCTCGGTCAATATCCCTCTTGATTCTATCAACGGGTCTGATAGGATAAACAAACCCAGAAGGAGCCCCAAGTTGATCGTCCTCGACCCTAATCTTTGACTGATACCGATTTTTCACATCGGCCCAAGTGATAGTTGGGTATTCTATTAAATTCTGCTTCAACTGCTGTGAAGCCATTGAACTTCCAACGTTGAGACCTTGAGTGAAAGCTTGAATAGTCTAATCGTCGGCAACTGGTGGCAAGTCCATCCGTTCTATTTGGAACTGAGACACTTACGAAATAATCTGCAAGCAGAGCAAACGAGTCAATAGAATTAGGCGGTAAATTATGGTACCATATCATAGCACCCTTCGACAATATTTCTCCAAATTTCTTTAGCAGGACAGATTCGATCTCGTCATCCTCTAGGTCATTTCCTTTAATAGCACACGTGTAAGAGGTGACGTGATCTTTCGGATCGGTTGTCCATTATATTTAGGAATCTCGGGCATGCGGGACTTCTTGGGGATTGGCTTCAGAGCCGCACTCAGGAGGAAAGGTTTTTGTACAAACCTTTTGGAATCCAGTCCCTTCAATATTGGCGGTTCTCCCGGGATTTGATCAGCCCTGGAGTTATAAGTTTCTACCTTCTTGTCGTTTTCCTCGATTATCTTGTCCCTTGACTCGATTCGCTTTGTCAGTTCTTCCAGCTTCTTCATGATAGCAGGATTGGTCTCTGATATTTTCTCTCTAGATTTCCTTGAAACCGATTCGACCATGTGTACAACTTCTTAGGATGGCTCGAGTTCGACCTTGCTCAGTGTGTGATTATGGTTTTGGAGCTGGGCTATTGCTGCCTATTGATCCTGCAATATTTTGAAGATCAACCACAGACTGGCCCCGCCATCTTCAATGCCATGTGCGCTCTATGCGGCTGATCGAGCATCCTTGTGGACACTGCCTTCGGGATCGACGGCCAAAGTTCCGTTGATGGCTACATGTGAACTGTCGTCAATTGAATCTACAGCCGTGATCCATTGAAGCCAACTGGTGGTACATCGTTCCCTGGTGCTATGTTATCATTTTCACCATAGTGGCTGAAACCATTATCAATGTGTTGGGGTACTGACTGAGAGTTCGATATTTTTTAGTCTTGTAATCAAAGATACTTCAAAGAACAAGTGTAAAATAGTGTGTGTTACGAAAGTTTGTACCAAGTAATCACTATTATCCTTATCCCTACAGTGGGCGCCAAACTGTTTACACTAAAATCGGATAACAATTGAATTTATATGCGATTTTAAGGACACGTGATATAACTTGGTACAAATTAAGAAGAATAAATTAGTGTTGAACTTGACGATTAAAGAATAAATGCAAACCACACAAATTGAATAGTCTTCGCCCTCGAATTCAGTCACCCTTGAACCGAAAGATGTCTCAACTGGCTTATGAACAGAATAACAAGATAATGAAAGCTAGAAAATGACAGTATATTGCTTTGTATTGCGTGAATATGATGTCTTTTACAAATGATCAGACCCCCTTTATATAGTAGGGGAATTCTACTCTTAATACAATTCTATATGAGGTAAGAAATCCCATGATTAGCTAATTAACTGGCCTCTTCTTTGTACGTGCCGGGATTTTCGCCGTGATCCTTGCTCGATTGCGAATATCTCGGCTTACCGTTATTTGGCTCGGTAAGCTTCCCTCGATCTCGCTCGATCTCTCTCTTGGTCGGTCTCGATCTTGGTCGATCTCGATCTTGATCGGTCTCTGGGTCACGAGCTCGGCAACCTAACTTTGCATCATGGTTCGATATAACATGAAGTTGGGCTTATCATGTTTTGGTCTCGATGAGTCACAAAAAGGGCAAATCTGATTTTGACCGTATGCACAAATGTTGGGTTATAAGGCAAAGTAAGCTAAGTTCAAAAGGTAACTTTTAATCCATATAGGAAAGGTAACTGTCAGCTTATGACTTTAACTTATTTTCCACATCAAATAATGAAAGCTAACCCTGAATGACAAGATTTTTGCTAAGAATTCCCAATTTAGCTAAGGTGCATCAAGTGAAACAGGTTTTAAAAAATATAGCTTCAGTTTATATGGTTGTTGATTATGTAAAACAATTTTGTTTTATAAATGTTTTGATAGCAACAGTAAAATATGTCTCAGTGTCACAGCAGAATGCAGATACACATTTTCGTTGTTCAATTTCTTTTTCTTATGCCTTTTAGCATCGGATTTTGGGGCGGGGATTTTTGTTTTTTCCTTTAATAGCAGCAAATGTTATGATATGGTTAAGATCATATATTTCAAAAGATTGATAGCTACATAAATATTATAATACTAGTTTAAGGTACGCGTTTTGCGCGTGTATTCTATTTCAATAAGTATAAATTTTTAAGAATTATTTAAATATTATTAAACTATGTATACTTAACATGCTTTTTAAATGTCAGTTTGGAAATATTTCTAAAATTTGATGTTTTAGAATATTTATTTATAGTTTGGTACATAAATATCATAGAAGGTGTATTTGATTAAAGGGTAATGGAAATACTATTGTACACTGGCCTAGAGAATCAGACATATTTTTCACACATAATGTTCTATTTTTTTTAAAAAAACTTTTACTAAGATAAACTCATTAAATTAAAGAGTAAGTTATTCATACTTTTTGCATTTCAATTTTCTTATAAATAAACTATAATAAGAGTCTAAAAGGAAAAGATATTTAAAAAGAAGAGATACTTCATTATACGGCTATTAAAAGACAGCGAAAATTTGGTTCCTAAAATAGAGAAGGAGAAGGATATCCTTTTTTACTATTGGACGTGTAAGTTGTGCATAGCCTTTCAATTCGCTAATAAATAAATCTTACCAACGGTATAAAAAGAAAAAATATTTCGTTGATTTCTGTAGAAAAAATTGCTGAAAATTGGTCAAATATCACTTCCTTCTATTTTTCATAAAATATCTCTTCCTTTATTCCTCACAATTTACTTCTTCGATTCAATGTGTCTTTTCCATATAAAGATTCCTAAATCGGAAAGGAGTTCAAAATGCTCATTTTCACCTAAATCCAAAGAAGAAATTCTAGAATTGGTAGGAATGGAAAAATTAAACTCCTAAATATTAGAAAAAAATAATTAAATGGTTATTCCTGAATGTAAGAAAAATAATTATTATTATTCTTAAATATTAGAAAAATAATTAAATGACTATTTTGTCTTGTATAAAGTCTAATTTAAAGGAATAAAAAAGACGGACAATATTTCGCTAAAGGACTTCGTGCTTTTTTCTATAGTCCTTTATTTACACGCGATCAATTACCAAAATACGTCAGGTTCATGTTCGTATTCCTTTGTACAGAATATTGATACTTTCAAAAAACATATTTATCAATGGTTTTCGACCAATCAATTCTGCCTATGATTTCTTCGTTGCATAATGCAAAGTATTGAACTATCCTAATTATGCTCAATTTGTAATAAAGCTTGTATTGCTACTGTGGGCAACACAGAATGCACTTTTTTTTTCTTTAGTTGAACGAATGCGCTTCAAATAGGAGTAGGCATAATAATTAGATTTTTAATTAATGTCTTGCAACTATAGAATATTTTTTCAGGATTTTGACATTTTTAAATCCCTAAATATTAGGAGTCAGCAGTTCAAATAAGGAGAAGAGTTAAATTTTTAGTATTTACAATTTTAAATATAAGAAAAATTATTAAATGACTATTTTGTCTAATGCAAACTCTATTTAGGATACGCACATTGCGCGTGCATTAAATCAATGAATATAATATTTTTAAATTATGTAAATAACATTAAAATAGTTTTGAGTTATAAATAAAAATTAAAAACATATAAATTCCTGGAATGATAGAATGTTGAGCATTTACCAAGTTCAATAAACAAAGGAATCCGACTACATAGAAGTCCTTATATGTTGTATTGTAATTTTGATATATGAGTCGTATTTGCTTTGGAATTGAAGACAGACTTGTACTTGTTGAAGTTTGGCAAAATGCCAAAGTCCCACATTGGTTGGGAGTTAAGTTTGGGGGGATTTTTCCCCTATAAAAGAAGGCCTAATGTTTAGGATTGAAACACACCTCTCATTTGCCTTCTCATCTGTTTAAGGCATTTGTATCTTCTCTCTTTAGTATTATTTCACTTGTATTTTTGGAGTGGAATAAAATATTTGGTTGTGTCCGAGGAGTAGGCAAAATTAGCCGAACCTCGTAAATTCTGGTGTTCCCTTTATTATTGCTTTATTGTCTTATTTATTATTTGGTGGTTGTCATAATTTTTGGTATAGTAGTTGTGACTTATTCACACTCTATACATTTGGCTTCCGCAACAATTGGTATCAGAGCCAAGGTACTGTCTAAGTATGCTCTGTGGTTGCAGCATAGTCTGATCTTCCACATCAGAAAAGATTTATCTTGGTAACTGAGTCAAGGTTCTGTCTGAGTATGCTCTGTGGTTGCAGCTTAGTCTGATCTTCCACACCAGAAAGGAAATAATCTTGATTTGTGTCGTCAGCTATTAAATAATATTTGTGTCAAAGATGGGAGACAATAAACAAGAAGAATCTACATCAAGTGTCAACAATACGTCATCATTGGCATCTTCGCTTATGACAAGAATTGTGTCAAATGCGAAATTTGCGGTCGAAATATTTGACGGGTCCGGACATTTTGGGATGTGGCAAGGCGAGGTTCTAGATGTCCTTTTTCAACAAGGGCTAGATCTGGCCATTGAAGAAAAGAAACCAGATGTTATTGGAGAAGAAGATTGGAGAATTATCAACCGTGTTGCTTGCGGTACCATTCGATCCTACCTTGCTAGAGAGCAGAAATATCCATACACAAAGGAAACTTCTGCAAGTAAATTATGGAAAGCACTGGAGGATAAATTTTTGAAGAAAAACAGTCAAAATAAATTGTACATGAAGAAGAGACTGTTTCACTTCACCTATGTTCCTGGTACCACGATGAATGAACATATCACCAGTTTCAATAAGTTGGTCACAGATTTGCAAAATATGGATACAACTTATGATGATGGTGACTTGGCCTTAATGTTGTTGGCGTCACTTCCTGATGAGTACGAGCACCTTGAAACTACTCTACTCCATGGAAATGACGAAATTTCTCTCAGAGAAGTTTGTTCAGCTTTGTACAGCTATGAACAAAGAAAGCGAGAAAAACAGAAGGGCGGAGAAGGAGAAGCACTGTTTGTGAGGGGTCGTCCTCAAAATCAAACGAGGACAAAGAAGGGAAGATCCAAGTCAAGATCCAGACCCAGTAAAGATGAATGTGCCTTTTGTCGAGAAAAAGGGCACTGGAAGAAAGACTGTCCGAAGTTGAAGAATAAGGCCAAACATAACAATGGAAAGGCTATTATGGATTCAAATGTAGCTGATTGTGATGATTCAGACTTCTCATTAGTTACAACAGAGTCATCAACATCATCAGACATATGGTTGATGGACTCGGCTTGTAGCTATCATATGTGTCCCAACAGGGACTGGTTCATGGAATTTCAAGAAGGAGAATATGGAGTCATCCACACAGCGGATAACAGCCCTCTTACCTCATATGGCATTGGTTCAATACGATTAAGGAACCATGATGGAATGATCAGAACATTGATAGATGTTCGATATGTACCGGATTTGAAGAAGAATCTCATCTCTGTGGGAGCCCTAGAATCAAAAGGGTTCAAAATCATTGCAGAAAATGGAGTGATGAGAGTATGCTCCGGTGCACTAGTGGTAATGAAGAAATTCCCAGCACTTCATCCTTGTTTTTCATTGTATACACCCACACTCTTCGAGAAAAATCATCAACAAAGGTTACAAAATAGTGTTTCCCACCCAATGAAGGTGTTTTGGAAGGACCCCAAACATCAGAGTGTACATAATCCAAAATGCCTTTAGTATTATGGATCGCTGTACCAAATTTAACCCTTGTCTGTTTCCCTTTGACACAATGCTCACAAAACTCCAAGTTGCAAGCCTTTACTCCTTTTAACAATCCTTGATCTGATAGAGTTTTCAAAAGGGTTCAAAATCATTGCAGATACACTTGATCCTCCTGCCTGTTTGATTCTCCACCATCGTCTTCCATTTGAGAAAAATTCCCAGCACTTCATCCTTGTTTTTCATTGTATACACCCACACTCTTCGAGAAAAATCATCAACAAAGGTTACAAAATAGTGCTTCCCACCCAATGAAGGTGTTTTGGAAGGACCCCAAACATCAGAGTGTACATAATCCAAAATGCCTTTAGTATTATGGATCGCTGTACCAAATTTAACCCTTGTCTGTTTCCCTTTGACACAATGCTCACAAAACTCCAAGTTGCAAGCCTTTACTCCTTTTAACAATCCTTGATCTGATATACCAAAAATTATGACAACCACCAAATAATAAATAAGACAATAAAGCAATAATAAAGGGAACACCAGAATTTACGAGGTTCGGCTAATTTTGCCTACTCCTCGGACACAACCAAATATTTTATTCCACTCCAAAAATACAAGTGAAATAATACTAAAGAGAGAAGATACAAATGCCTTAAACAGATGAGAAGGCAAATGAGAGGTGTGTTTCAATCCTAAACATTAGGCCTTCTTTTATAGGGGAAAAATCCCCCCAAACTTAACTCCCAACCAATGTGGGACTTTGGCATTTTGCCAAACTTCAACAAATCTCCACCTTGGCAAAATTCCACATTTTCAATTCTCTCTCAATAACAAATTTTGGTTGTGTCTTCATCTTCAATCTTCAGTGTTCAACAATGTTGATCAAATCCAAACAATGTTGAAACTTGACCGCAGTCACCACCTTTGTCAGCATATCAGCAGGATTCTCTGTAGTATGAATTTTCTTCACCGTGACTCCACCTTCTTCTATGATTTCTCGTACGAAATGATACCGAACATCAATGTGCTTCGTCCTTGCATGATAAACTTGGTTCTTCGCTAATTGAATAGCACTTTGACTATCACAAAAAATTGTGATACCTTTTTGTTCAACACCAAGCTCCTTTAGCAATCCTTGAAGCCAAATTGCCTCTTTCACAGCATCTGTAATAGCCATGTACTCTGCCTCTGTTGTAGACAAAGCAACTGTTGACTGCAAAGTAGACTTCCAACTAACTGGTGCCTTTGCAAAAGTAAACACATAACCAGTAGTTGATCTTCGTTTGTCCATATCACCCGCAAAATCTGAGTCACAATATCCAACTACAAACTGATTGTCTTCCTGCTCAAAAACTAACCCGACATCTACAGTATTATGAATATACCGTAGAATCCACTTCACAGCTTGCCAATGCTCCTGCCCTGGATTGTGCATATATCTGCTAATAACTCCAACAGCTTGTGAAATGTCAGGCCTTGTGCAAACCATTGCATACATCAAGCTACCAACAGCATTTGCGTATGGTACCTTTGACATATACTCTCGTTCAGCTTCATCCATTGGCGACATAGTAGTACTTAGCTTAAAATGGGAAGCAAGTGGAGTACTAACTGGCTTAGTCTTGTCATCTATGCCAAAACGTTGAAGTACTCTCTTCAAATATTCCTTTTGAGATAAACAGAGTTTCTTTGAACGTCTATCTCTAATTATCTCCATGCCAAGAATTTTCTTTGCCTCACCCAAATCCTTCATCTCGAACTCCTTCTTCAGTTGAATCTTCAACTTATCAATTTCTTCCGAATTCTTGGAAGCTATCAACATATCATCAACATATAGGAGAAGATATACAAAGGAACCATCTTTAAGCTTGTGCAAATACACACAATGATCGTATTTGCTTCTCTTGTACCCTTGCCGCAACATAAACTCGTCAAATCGCTTGTACCATTGTCTAGAAGATTGTTTCAATCCGTACAACGATTTTTCAAGTTTGCACACCATATTTTCTTTTCCAGCAACTTTGAATCCTTCTGGCTGAGTCATGTAGATTTCCTCCTCCAAGTTTCCATGTAAAAACGCAGTTTTTACATCCATCTGAACTAGTTCCAAATCCAATTGTGCTACCAAAGCCAACATAATTCTAATGGAGGAATGTTTTACAACTGGAGAAAACACTTCATTGTAATCAATTCCCTCCTTTTGAGCATATCCTTTGGCCACCAATCTTGCTTTGTAGCGAACATCTACTTGGTTAGGAAATCCTTCCTTCTTTGCAAATACCCATTTGCACCCAATTGCTTTCTTTCCCTTCGGGAGATTGGCCAATCTCCATGTATGATTCTGATGAAGGGACTGTATTTCATCATTCATGGCAATCCTCCACTTATCTTCTTCTGAACTTTGGACAGCGTCTTTATAAGTAGTAGGAACATCATCAGCTACAATTGAGGTTGCACAAGCAACCGTCTCTATGAGACGAACAGGTTTCGTTATTGTTCTTTTTGGCCTGCTGGTTGCTATTGATTCAAGTTGTTGTTGAGATTCCTGAGTTGGAATCTCCTCTACTGGCTCTCCTTCCAGAGGGTAATCTTCATTTGTTTCCTCCTCTGCTTCTTGTGTAGGAAAAATAAATTTTCCCTCAAACTCCACCTGCTTAGAAGCACCTTCATTTTGTTTGGTATCTTCTGTTACCTTATTTACCATAGCAAATTCATCAAAGGTAACATCTCTGCTGAATATTACTTTCTTTGTCATAGGGCACCATAAGCGATATCCTTTGACTCCAGAAGTAATTCCCATAAAAATAGCCTTCTTTGCCCTTGGATCCAATTTTGACTCCGTCACATGATAATATGCAGTTGAGCCAAACACGTGCAAAGAGTTATAATCTACAGCAGGTTTTCCGTACCATTTTTCAAATGGTGTTTTGCCATCAATAGCAGCAGATGGTAGACGATTAATGAGGTGACATGCATATGTAATTGCCTCAGCCCAAAATTCTTTGCCCAAGCCAGCATTGGACAACATACACCGTACCTTCTCCAGCAAGGTCCGGTTCATACGTTCTGCCACTCCATTCTGTTGTGGTGTATGTCTAACAGTGAAGTGTCGGACGATGCCATCATTTTCACAGACCTTATTGAAATGATCATTTTTGTATTCACCTCCATTGTCTGTGCGAATACACTTGATCCTCCTGCCTGTTTGATTCTCCACCATCGTCTTCCATTTGAGAAAAATTCCCAGCACTTCATCCTTGTTTTTCATTGTATACACCCACACTCTTCGAGAAAAATCATCAACAAAGGTTACAAAATAGTGCTTCCCACCCAATGAAGGTGTTTTGGAAGGACCCCAAACATCAGAGTGTACATAATCCAAAATGCCTTTAGTATTATGGATCGCTGTACCAAATTTAACCCTTGTCTGTTTCCCTTTGACACAATGCTCACAAAACTCCAAGTTGCAAGCCTTTACTCCTTTTAACAATCCTTGATCTGATAGAGTTTTCAAGGATTTTCCTCCAGCATGTCCCAAGCGCATGTGCCATAGCTTGGTTGCTTCTGCCTCTTTGTCGTCACTGGATGTTACTGTCGCTGTCCCAATAACTGTACTGCCACGATAGCGGTACATATTATTATTCTTCCGATTAGCCTTCATTACCACTAGTGCACCGGAGCATACTCTCATCACTCCATTTTCTGCAATGATTTTGAACCCTTTTGATTCTAGGGCTCCCACAGAGATGAGATTCTTCTTCAAATCCGGTACATATCGAACATCTATCAATGTTCTGATCATTCCATCATGGTTCCTTAATCGTATTGAACCAATGCCATATGAGGTAAGAGGGCTGTTATCCGCTGTGTGGATGACTCCATATTCTCCTTCTTGAAATTCCATGAACCAGTCCCTGTTGGGACACATATGATAGCTACAAGCCGAGTCCATCAACCATATGTCTGATGATGTTGATGACTCTGTTGTAACTAATGAGAAGTCTGAATCATCACAATCAGCTACATTTGAATCCATAATAGCCTTTCCATTGTTATGTTTGGCCTTATTCTTCAACTTCGGACAGTCTTTCTTCCAGTGCCCTTTTTCTCGACAAAAGGCACATTCATCTTTACTGGGTCTGGATCTTGACTTGGATCTTCCCTTCTTTGTCCTCGTTTGATTTTGAGGACGACCCCTCACAAACAGTGCTTCTCCTTCTCCGCCCTTCTGTTTTTCTCGCTTTCTTTGTTCATAGCTGTACAAAGCTGAACAAACTTCTCTGAGAGAAATTTCGTCATTTCCATGGAGTAGAGTAGTTTCAAGGTGCTCGTACTCATCAGGAAGTGACGCCAACAACATTAAGGCCAAGTCACCATCATCATAAGTTGTATCCATATTTTGCAAATCTGTGACCAACTTATTGAAACTGGTGATATGTTCATTCATCGTGGTACCAGGAACATAGGTGAAGTGAAACAGTCTCTTCTTCATGTACAATTTATTTTGACTGTTTTTCTTCAAAAATTTATCCTCCAGTGCTTTCCATAATTTACTTGCAGAAGTTTCCTTTGTGTATGGATATTTCTGCTCTCTAGCAAGGTAGGATCGAATGGTACCGCAAGCAACACGGTTGATAATTCTCCAATCTTCTTCTCCAATAACATCTGGTTTCTTTTCTTCAATGGCCAGATCTAGCCCTTGTTGAAAAAGGACATCTAGAACCTCGCCTTGCCACATCCCAAAATGTCCGGACCCGTCAAATATTTCGACCGCAAATTTCGCATTTGACACAATTCTTGTCATAAGCGAAGATGCCAATGATGACGTATTGTTGACACTTGATGTAGATTCTTCTTGTTTATTGTCTCCCATCTTTGACACAAATATTATTTAATAGCTGACGACACAAATCAAGATTATTTCCTTTCTGGTGTGGAAGATCAGACTAAGCTGCAACCACAGAGCATACTCAGACAGAACCTTGACTCAGTTACCAAGATAAATCTTTTCTGATGTGGAAGATCAGACTATGCTGCAACCACAGAGCATACTTAGACAGTACCTTGGCTCTGATACCAATTGTTGCGGAAGCCAAATGTATAGAGTGTGAATAAGTCACAACTACTATACCAAAAATTATGACAACCACCAAATAATAAATAAGACAATAAAGCAATAATAAAGGGAACACCAGAATTTACGAGGTTCGGCTAATTTTGCCTACTCCTCGGACACAACCAAATATTTTATTCCACTCCAAAAATACAAGTGAAATAATACAGGGTTCAAAATCATTGCAGAAAATGGAGTGATGAGAGTATGCTCCGGTGCACTAGTGGTAATGAAGGCTAATCGGAAGAATAATAATATGTACCGCTATCGTGGCAGTACAGTTATTGGGACAGCGACAGTAACATCCAGTGACGACAAAGAGGCAGAAGCAACCAAGCTATGGCACATGCGCTTGGGACATGCTGGAGGAAAATCCTTGAAAACTCTATCAGATCAAGGATTGTTAAAAGGAGTAAAGGCTTGCAACTTGGAGTTTTGTGAGCATTGTGTCAAAGGGAAACAGACAAGGGTTAAATTTGGTACAGCGATCCATAATACTAAAGGCATTTTGGATTATGTACACTCTGATGTTTGGGGTCCTTCCAAAACACCTTCATTGGGTGGGAAGCACTATTTTGTAACCTTTGTTGATGATTTTTCTCGAAGAGTGTGGGTGTATACAATGAAAAACAAGGATGAAGTGCTGGGAATTTTTCTCAAATGGAAGACGATGGTGGAGAATCAAACAGGCAGGAGGATCAAGTGTATTCGCACAGACAATGGAGGTGAATACAAAAATGATCATTTCAATAAGGTCTGTGAAAATGATGGCATCGTCCGACACTTCACTGTTAGACATACACCACAACAGAATGGAGTGGCAGAACGTATGAACCGGACCTTGCTGGAGAAGGTACGGTGTATGTTGTCCAATGCTGGCTTGGGCAAAGAATTTTGGGCTGAGGCAATTACATATGCATGTCACCTCATTAATCGTCTACCATCTGCTGCTATTGATGGCAAAACACCATTTGAAAAATGGTACGGAAAACCTGCTGTAGATTATAACTCTTTGCACGTGTTTGGCTCAACTGCATATTATCATGTGACGGAGTCAAAATTGGATCCAAGGGCAAAGAAGGCTATTTTTATGGGAATTACTTCTGGAGTCAAAGGATATCGCTTATGGTGCCCTATGACAAAGAAAGTAATATTCAGCAGAGATGTTACCTTTGATGAATTTGCTATGGTAAATAAGGTAACAGAAGATACCAAACAAAATGAAGGTGCTTCTAAGCAGGTGGAGTTTGAGGGAAAATTTATTTTTCCTACACAAGAAGCAGAGGAGGAAACAAATGAAGATTACCCTCTGGAAGGAGAGCCAGTAGAGGAGATTCCAACTCAGGAATCTCAACAACAACTTGAATCAATAGCAACCAGCAGGCCAAAAAGAACAATAACGAAACCTGTTCGTCTCATAGAGACGGTTGCTTGTGCAACCTCAATTGTAGCTGATGATGTTCCTACTACTTATAAAGACGCTGTCCAAAGTTCAGAAGAAGATAAGTGGAGGATTGCCATGAATGATGAAATACAGTCCCTTCATCAGAATCATACATGGAGATTGGCCAATCTCCCGAAGGGAAAGAAAGCAATTGGGTGCAAATGGGTATTTGCAAAGAAGGAAGGATTTCCTAACCAAGTAGATGTTCGCTACAAAGCAAGATTGGTGGCCAAAGGATATGCTCAAAAGGAGGGAATTGATTACAATGAAGTGTTTTCTCCAGTTGTAAAACATTCCTCCATTAGAATTATGTTGGCTTTGGTAGCACAATTGGATTTGGAACTAGTTCAGATGGATGTAAAAACTGCGTTTTTACATGGAAACTTGGAGGAGGAAATCTACATGACTCAGCCAGAAGGATTCAAAGTTGCTGGAAAAGAAAATATGGTGTGCAAACTTGAAAAATCGTTGTACGGATTGAAACAATCTTCTAGACAATGGTACAAGCGATTTGACGAGTTTATGTTGCGGCAAGGGTACAAGAGAAGCAAATACGATCATTGTGTGTATTTGCACAAGCTTAAAGATGGTTCCTTTGTATATCTTCTCCTATATGTTGATGATATGTTGATAGCTTCCAAGAATTCGGAAGAAATTGATAAGTTGAAGATTCAACTGAAGAAGGAGTTCGAGATGAAGGATTTGGGTGAGGCAAAGAAAATTCTTGGCATGGAGATAATTAGAGATAGACGTTCAAAGAAACTCTGTTTATCTCAAAAGGAATATTTGAAGAGAGTACTTCAACGTTTTGGCATAGATGACAAGACTAAGCCAGTTAGTACTCCACTTGCTTCCCATTTTAAGCTAAGTACTACTATGTCGCCAATGGATGAAGCTGAACGAGAGTATATGTCAAAGGTACCATACGCAAATGCTGTTGGTAGCTTGATGTATGCAATGGTTTGCACAAGGCCTGACATTTCACAAGCTGTTGGAGTTATTAGCAGATATATGCACAATCCAGGGCAGGAGCATTGGCAAGCTGTGAAGTGGATTCTACGGTATATTCATAATACTGTAGATGTCGGGTTAGTTTTTGAGCAGGAAGACAATCAGTTTGTAGTTGGATATTGTGACTCAGATTTTGCGGGTGATATGGACAAACGAAGATCAACTACTGGTTATGTGTTTACTTTTGCAAAGGCACCAGTTAGTTGGAAGTCTACTTTGCAGTCAACAGTTGCTTTGTCTACAACAGAGGCAGAGTACATGGCTATTACAGATGCTGTGAAAGAGGCAATTTGGCTTCAAGGATTGCTAAAGGAGCTTGGTGTTGAACAAAAAGGTATCACAATTTTTTGTGATAGTCAAAGTGCTATTCAATTAGCGAAGAACCAAGTTTATCATGCAAGGACGAAGCACATTGATGTTCGGTATCATTTCGTACGAGAAATCATAGAAGAAGGTGGAGTCACGGTGAAGAAAATTCATACTACAGAGAATCCTGCTGATATGCTGACAAAGGTGGTGACTGCGGTCAAGTTTCAACATTGTTTGGATTTGATCAACATTGTTGAACACTGAAGATTGAAGATGAAGACACAACCAAAATTTGTTATTGAGAGAGAATTGAAAATGTGGAATTTTGCCAAGGTGGAGATTTGTTGAAGTTTGGCAAAATGCCAAAGTCCCACATTGGTTGGGAGTTAAGTTTGGGGGGATTTTTCCCCTATAAAAGAAGGCCTAATGTTTAGGATTGAAACACACCTCTCATTTGCCTTCTCATCTGTTTAAGGCATTTGTATCTTCTCTCTTTAGTATTATTTCACTTGTATTTTTGGAGTGGAATAAAATATTTGGTTGTGTCCGAGGAGTAGGCAAAATTAGCCGAACCTCGTAAATTCTGGTGTTCCCTTTATTATTGCTTTATTGTCTTATTTATTATTTGGTGGTTGTCATAATTTTTGGTATAGTAGTTGTGACTTATTCACACTCTATACATTTGGCTTCCGCAACAGTACTCACATTAGTCGCAAGAGTTATTACAATTTTCCATGACCTTTAACTTTTGTTAGGACCTAATTTGAAAAGTCAAATTTAAATGCCGTAAGCCTGCACAAAAAGATCAATATTTTAACACAAGGAATACCACAAATATGACAACATGGAGAAATATCTTGAAGAAAATAAATAAAAGTATTTTTAATTACCGAAATAGTAATAAAGACATGTCTGCATATACCTTTTCTCTCTGGTGCTACACTTCAAAAAAAAAAAAAAAAAATTACTATTTGTTTCAATCGCACCTTCACAAATATCAGAAGAAGAATCATTGTTGGTAAAATTATGTTGCTTCAACTACACCTTCATAACAATAAAATAATCAGAGAAGAGCCGTTGATTGGTGATGAAAGTTTACCATAAAATCAAAAGAATATTCATGGTTCATATACATACTTAAACATATTATTCTTTGAATTTGAGGCCAGATTCAAAAAAATAAAATAAAAATAGAAGACGTAATTTATCAAGTCAAACGAAATGGGAAAAGCACGAAGTCGTGTAACGATATTGCTCATACATGCAATATATGCAATCTCATAAAGTTTCTAAATGATTTCTTCTTAGATTATAGTGGAAATTAAACAAATACAATAGAATAAAAAAATTCAAGATCTACGTCGAACAATGCATATCCCAACACTAAAGCAACACCTACTATAGTTTTAACTCAGAATTAAAAGTAAACAGAAGCAATCCACAAGTGGGAAGAAGAATATTTTTTTTCAAAACTCAAGGTTTAATATGCATAAAATCCTATGGAGCAGAAATTTGGTTTTCAACCGAGGGAATTTAAATATTTACACTTATAGCCTATTCTACTAAAAATACTTATAGCTTTTACTCTGCTAATTAGAGTCCGCCGAATAAATATAGCTTGGTACACCCTTAAAAATAGTTTCTTTCTCTTAACACCTGACATAGTTCAATATTAATTTCTCGATCCATGAAGCAAGAACTTTGCATAAAGCACCATCAAATTATTAAGAAAATAGACATACGAAGTAAAATTTCAGAATCATAGAAGCGTCAAATATGATAATGTCAATAAAGCAAGACAATTGATAACTTGATATGAAGTAGAGTTGTGGGTAAACTTTAGCCGCTAACGAACTTTCATTATTAGGTTTTTTATAGATGCATTTTTCTAATCTAAGTAGGTTTTATTCAGATTTAAAAAATATTATAAAAATAGTTAAAAGACTATTTTGTCTAATATAAATCTATTTAAAAGGGGTAAAAAAAAAGGCGAACGATATTTCGCTAAGCGTCTTCGTGCTTTTAATATAGTATAGGTATAGAAGTTTAAGACCATATATTTCAAAAGTTTGATAGCTACACAAATATTATAATATGATTAAGACCATAAATTTCAAAAGTCATCAATACTTTCTTAAACACTGTGCTAAGCCAAACCATGTCACGTAAATTGAAATTGAAGAAGTAATTTTCTGTCTCACAAATCACAGTCCTCCCTAGAATATTTTCTTTCATGAAATAATACTTATGCCTAGTTTTTAAAAACCAGATGAATCAATTCATTTTTTTTCCTATGTACACATCATCCTTAAATCCAAATATTCCCAATGAATAAATCCTGCAAAAAGCTCCATATATTCATTGTAGAAGTAGTATTTCTTACATGTAAACTTGAGAAAGGGTTAGGCTACCTTGGGCTAATGAAGTAGAAAGAAACATAAAAGGTGTAATAGTAACAATTTTGACTTCTCAGATGGTGATCAACCTATTTTTCACACTCTAAGACAAGTTTCAAATGAATGCAAGCAACCAAAATATAACAAACTCCCAAAATATTTCCTTCAAAATTAGTTTTTGCTTGCCTTTCTTGGTGGTTCAGATCAATTTAGTGCACAAGGGAGGAACTAAACGGTTACGTACGAGTTTAGTCAAACCCAGTAGTTTTAGTTCAAATCAATTAAATATGTGCAAACTTAAATTTAAAACTCATTTAGTAACACATCATTGGTTATCCTAGATCTGAAAACTCATAAAATTTAAATTTTGACTCCGCCTCCGCATAGTGCACCTGCTCCTCCTGTAATGATCAATCCATTTATGAACCACAGCAAGATGATAATTGGCCAAGTTGACCACCTCTAGCTCCTGCATCTGATTGATTAATATTGATCGCCGCAGCCTGTAACATCACAACTATTAGCCTCCAATATTTGCGAAAAAGAAAATATACATTTTTTTTCTTTTTCGTTTAATAATCTTAACCAAACTAAGATCAAGTGAATACCTCTACTCTGAAGTCTGTATCTGAAAGCCTTTGCTTTATATCATTTGCTATTGAGAAGAAAACTTGTTCCACATTAAGAGTTGTTTTTGCACTCTGCAGGGAAACAATCTTTTAGAACATTAGAGGAACACTGTTTAAAAGCCGGAAAATATTCCAGTATAATATACTGGAGTTCAAATTTTTTACATGTGAACTTCCAGCATAATATACTGGAGTTCCAGCATAATATGTTGGAAGTTCATACACATGTGCTCCAATCTCAGTATATTATGCGGGAACTTTCCGTGTGCTGGATTTCCAGCTTAATATATACTGGAAATTCATATACAGGTACAACATTATCCAGTATATTATGCTGGAAATTTTCGTGTTGTAGCAAAATAGTGGCTCATACTCACAGTTTCAAAAAATTTAATCCCGTACTCATCAGCAAGTGCTTGGCCGGTAGAGGTCGGGACTACCTACAAAAAGTCCAATGCAACAGAATATTAGACTCGAGAGGCTCATGCATACTACTCACTAACACATAAAACCCCTAAACGCAAGCTTGCTCGAACACCATAGTTATAAGAATTTTAAAAAAAAAAAGGTTCTTATGTCTTGCATTTTCTATTTTTCTTTTTCTTTTTTTTTGGGGGGGGGAGGGGGTTGGTAAAGTGATTGATAGAGTTCAAAAAAAAAAAAGAATTCTACCCAACATTTACTATGTCAGCGTTTGGTCGGAATACAGATAAAAGAAGAGGAAAATTCTAACAACCTTTCTAGTTATTTCGTTATTTGTTCGACCAAGCAAGAATCTACGTACCCTTTTGCTTTCATCCATGTCAGCCTTGTTTCCTACAAGTATTTTATTGACATTGTCTGAACCATGCTGCTCAATGCTACGAATCCAGTTCCTAATGTCTGCAAATAAGAGAATTAAAGGCAATTACAATTCATCCACAACGGGAGAAAGGAATACGTAGGAAAACTAAGGCATTTCTCCGGCACAAGCATGTGATGGCAGAGTTATCTGGATTCGTCCAGAAGAAAGTTGAGCTCATATATTAGAACTATATTTTAGGGCAAAGAACTTACTGTTAAAAGAAGATTCATTAGTAACATCATAAACCAACAATATACCCATTGATCCACGATAGCAAGCTGGAAAAATTTGTAAGCAGAAAAGGAGGAGGAGTCAATAAGTATACAAATAAAACCACAATGCAGGGATCTAAGATGAATGTTTTTGTAAGAAAAAGTATCAATAAAGAAGAGAAGAATGCATAGATATCTCCAAATTCTACATCTAACAATGTCTATACATAACTTGATACATAAAAAAAGGTATTCTACGGCTCGAATCCGTGACCTCCTGGTCACATGGAGACAACTTTATCAGTTACGCCAAGGTTCCCTTCAATAACTTGATATATGAGATATATTATAACCAACACTATTAATTCTTAGGTGCTAGGGGCTGAGGGGTCATGTTGAAATGTAGGGATGTGTGACGCCCATCACGGAGAGCGGACCGACAAGAGACGGGGTCAAAGAGTAGGACGGATAGGTTTCTGGACTAGCAAATTTGTGAAGAAGGGGTCCACATGACACTTTAGGCGAATCCCGCGTTGTAATGGAAAAGGAAAGAGAAAAGTTTTATAAGGCATAACACAAGTGTGCGATTTTAGGCTCAATGATAACGTAATACGAAGGAAAAATTCCGTGAGGTCTGTTGGACCAAAGCAAATAATACGTGCCATGGATCATGACAAGATGAACAAAACAGGGACAATGACATGACAAACAATAAGATTTCGTGGAAAGATTTCTGCTGAAGAGACATAAAACATTAATTACCAGTAGTGATTGATTTGAATCGTTCCTGACCAGCTGTATCCCAGACTTTAAGTTTGATCCCCTTGCCATCGAGCTGAATGGTCCGTGTTTTAAAATCAATCCTAACAATTCAAAAATAGAGTTATTCAAAAGTGAGAAGCAGTTTCTAGAACTATAACAAACCATATAATAAAACTCTCAAAAGGAGAGAACTTAATTACCCAATGGTGCTGATATAATTTGTGGTAAAGCAACCATCAGAAAAACGCGAAATAAGGCAACTCTTACCGACACCTGCGTCAAAGATACAAGTTTTCTATAAATTCTAAAATTCAGAATCCATAAAATTAAAATCCCGATTCCGCCTCATATAAGTGAGAAGAGCATCAAGAATATTGTAGATAATAGTCTCTTTAACCGAAAAATAAAATTATACCTTAATCTAAGCATTATTTCATACCGGATATAACATGAAATAAATTCTAGTAATATTAGCCATACCACTATTGTTAATTCAGTATATTAAAATTCCTGTATCATAATAATCCATGTATAATTAATTTGTGAACCAAACGGCCTCTTAGAAGATTGTTGCAAAACCTCAGTTTTGCCAAGGGACAAATAAGAATGCAGAAGAATGAACTAATTAAATCTAGACAAACTAAAAGCATGGAAGTTATACCACTATTGTTAATTCATGGAATCAATTATACCGGCATTAGTTATACCATATTGTTAATTCAGTGTATTAATTTTTCCGTATAATAATTCATGTATAATTAGACAAACTAAAACCATATTATATCTAACCAAACTCAATTAAAAAAAAAATCCTCTTCAATGTTCATATATATAGACGCTAAATCTATAGAGAACCCAAATTTCCAATCCTTACAACAGCCAAAGATCATAAAAAACGATAGTCAAAATTTTTCGAAACTAATCCTATTGATAAAAGACGTTGCAAAATTTGTTTACTCAATCAAGTCAGTTGAAGGTAACATTAATTGAAAGCATATTGATTAATTATTTTTAAAAAATAGTAAGTAACCTGCTATGGCAGATTAAATTACATTATAATATAACGTCAGTATATATATCTTAAATTGTAAAAAGATCATAATGTTAAAAATAAAAATTAATATATGTGATAGGTCAAAAGGATACGTAGGAGAATGTAAAATCACTTACCGCTATCGCCGATCAATAGGAGCTTTACGACGTAATCATAATCTGCTCGTGCCATTGCTAGTGATGCAGCCATTGAATACTAATATTCTAAATTTTCGACTAAGTCAATATCTACACACCTCTGCGCATAATTAATCACAGAAACCAACTTAAAGAAAGAACAGTGATCTCAACCATATAGCACTATCTTCAACTCGAACTATACATAAATATACTCTATCCCTTCTAATTTTTGTGATATTCTTTTCGAGAGTTAATTTGACTAATATTTAAAGGTGCCACATAAATTGAAACAAAAGGAGTGTCAAAATTATAAAATAAAATAAAACATGCATGAAGTAAATTTGCAGTAAAAATATGCATGAAGTGAATCACATTATGCAAATAAGAATGTCCTGCAACACAAAAGGAGAACTAAAAAAGATGGTTTTTTAAGTACCTGTAATTTTGAAACAAGAGCAAAAAGTTTGGGTGAGACTTAAGAATGAAGACAAAGTAGGGTATTATATATTGTTGTGATTCTCAGATCAATATGAAGATTATTTAGGAGGTAAAACAATTCTATTTCACAAGAATAGAATTACAGAGAATTTACACCAAGAATTTCTCTCTACAAAAAAACCTCATCAAACTCTCTTTTTTTTTTCACAATCTCTTCCTTGATTGTATTTCAATCTCTCTGGATTGATTTTCTGTGTAAAACATAAGGCTCTATTTATAGCCTTAAAGAAGGTGGTTGGTGGTTGAATTGAGGCTTCAACAATGGAGGCTTCTAGAATGGGTTGATGGCTTCAACAATGGTGGGCTTCTAGAATTGGTAGTTGGCAGCAGCTGAACTTATCAATTCTCCCCCTTCAGATGCATTCCAACACAGCTACTATTTGAAAGTTATTCCAAATATGTCTCTGCACAGCTCTAACTTTTCTTGAGTGACCACTTTTGTTAACATGTCTGCTGGATTCTCCTTCGTATGGATCTTCACTAGTTTCAACAGTTGTTGATCCATCACCTCGCGTATCCAGTGATAGCGAATGTCGATGTGATTTGTCCGAGAATGATACATTGAGTTTTTGCTTAAATCAATTGCACTTTGACTATCACAATGTATCTTATACTCTGTTTGATTTATCCCTAGTTCTTGGAGAAACCGCTTTAGCCACAACATTTCTTTTCCAGCTTCCGCTACAGCAATATACTCTGCTTCAGTTGTGGATAGTGCAACACACTTCTGCAATCTTGACTGCCATGACACAGCTCCCCCTGCAAAAATATAAGCATATCCTAAGGTTGATTTTCTTCCATCATGATCTCCGACCATATCTAAATCTGTATAGCCTTCCAAGACTGGATCAGCTCCCCCAAAGCACAGACTTGATTTTGAAGTACCTTTAAGATACCTGAGAATCCACTTAACTGCCTCCCAATGTTTCTTTCCAGGGTTAGAAAGAAAACGACTTACCACACCTACCGCATGTGCGATATCTGGCCTCGTGCAAACCATGGCATACATCAGACTTCCAACTGCTGAAGAATATGGAATTGTAGACATCTCCTCAATCTCTTTCTTGGATGAGGGGCACAAACTCTTGCTCAACTTGAAGTGATTTGCCAAAGGGGCACCTACCGGTTTGGCATTACTCATATTGAACCGTTTGATCACCCGTTCAATATAATTTTCTTGAGATAGCCATAACTTCTTGTTTCTCCTATCTCGAGTTATCTGCAATCCCAAAATATGCTGAGCTGGACCTAAGTCTTTCATTTCAAAGGACTTAGAGAGTTCTTTGTTCAACTGTCTAATTTTTGTTGCATCTTGTCCGACGATCAACATGTCGTCTACATAAAGTAGAAGTACAACAAAATTGCCATTCGAAAATCTCTGAATGTAAACACACTGATCTGCAACAGTCCTTTTATATCCTTGACTTACCATAAATGAGTCAAACTTTTTGTACCACTGCCTCGGTGCTTGCTTTAGGCCATATAAACTTTTCGTAAGCTTATAGACGAGGTTTTCTTTTCCTGAAACCTCAAAACCTTCCGGCTGCTCCATATAGATTTCTTCATTTAGATCACCATGAAGAAATGCTGTCTTGACATCCATTTGTTCAAGCTCCAAATTCAAACTGGCTACCAATCCAAGGATGATGCGGATTGAAGTCAATTTTACAACTGGTGAAAATATTTCATCAAAGTCAATTCCCTTTTTCTGTAGGAATCCTTTGACTACTAACCGGGCTTTGTGCTTCACCACCTTTCCGCTGCCATCTTTCTTGAGCTTGAATACCCATTTACTCTTCAGTACCTTCTTTCCTTGTGGAAGTTTTACAATCTCATAAGTGTTGTTTTTCTGTAAAGAGTTCATCTCTTCGGTCATTGATTGCATCCATTTTTCTTTATCCTTATGAGATATAGCTTCATGGAAACTCTCTGGTTCTCCATCTTCAGAAAGTAGAATATACTCGATTTCTGGGTATCGAGTTGATGGAATCTGACCTCGTTCAGATCGACGAGGTTGTTGATTATTAGCTTCAGGAGGTGTACCATCATCGTTCCCCTGTGATGGTTCTGTAGTTTCCTGAGGGGTTTGTGCCTCCCCCTGCCAAACATCCTCCTGTTCTGCTTCTGGTACTGCTTCATGCTCCCCCATGCTATTTGTGTCAAACTGCAATGGTAGTGGATCTGGACCAACTTTTTGGGCACTGGAACCTCTTTCATAAGACATTGTGGGCTTTTCAATGTCTTCAATTGTCTGGTTTTCGTGGAATACAACATCCCTACTTCTGATCACCGTCTTCTGTATTGGATCCCATAATCTATACCCAAATTCTTCATCTCCATAGCCTATGAAGATACATGGTATAGTTCTACCATCAAGCTTCTTCCTGAGCTCCTTGGATACATGTGCATGTGCTAAACAACCGAATACCCTTAAGTGAGAATATGAGGGATTCTTACCCGACCATATTTTCTCTAGAATCTCAAAATTCAACGGGGCTGATGGTGACCGGTTGATTAGGTAGCAAGCGGCGCGAACAGCTTCTCCCCAGAATGGCTTAGGCAGCTTTGCCATACTGATCATACTTCTGACTCTTTCCATAATTGTCCGGTTCATTCTCTCGGCTACTCCATTGTGTTGTGGGGTGCGTGGGACCGTCTTTTCATGTCGAATCCCTTGTTTCTTGCAATAGGAATCGAACTCCTTGGAAGCATACTCGCCTCCATTATCTGAGCGAAGGCATTTTAATTTCTTTCTCGTTTCACGCTCTACCATGGCATGAAATATCTTGAAATAATCAAAAGTCTGGTCCTTTGTCTTTAAGAAGTACACCCACACCTTTCGAGAAGCATCATCAATGAAAGTCAGAAAATACCTACTGCCGCCAAGTGACTTCTCCTCCATGGGACCACAAATATCAGAGTGTACCAGACTAAGTAACTCTAATTTTCTGGTTGAAGAAAATGTAAAAGAGACTCTATGTTGCTTTTCGAATAAGCAATGATTACAAGGGTCTAAAGCAGCATTCTTGTCCATCCTGATAAGCTGCTTTTTCGTTAGAATTGATATCCCATTTTCACTCATGTGACCGAGTCTCTGGTGCCACAGGTTTTGAGATGCCTCTTTTTCTATAACATTGAGGCTGTCTGAACATACCTTCACATGAGTTTTATATAAGTTGCCACAAATATGTCCTTGAGCGAGAATCATAACCCCTTTCAGCAATTTCCATGTGCCTTTTTCGAAATAACTTTCATAGCCCTGTTTGTCAAGAGCTATACCTGATATTAGGTTTAGACGAAGATTTGGCACATGACGGACATCCTTCATATCATTGTACTCCCGATATTTGTTTGTATTTTGATATCACCAATTCCAACTATCTCACAGGAAGAAGTGTTCCCCATCGTCACTACTCCAAAGTCTCCTGCTTTGTATGTTGTGAAGAAATCTTTTCGGGATGTGGCGTGGTATGATGCTGCAGTATCTACCACCCATTCGTTTTCTTCTTGACTTGAGACGTGAAGGCATGTCTCTTCTTGGATGGAACAAATGGCTACCTCTCCGTGGGTAGTGACTAATGCATCTCCATCCTTCTACTTCAACTGCTCCTTCTCCTTATGCAATTTTCTGTAGTTCTTCTTTAAATGGCCCTTTATTCCACAGTGGTAGCACGCATATGATGACTTCCTACCATCCGTGGATTTTCCCCTACTCTTGCTTCTGCCTCTCCTCTTATCTTGACTTCTTTCTTGTTGTCTCCCTCTTTCTGTAATAAGGGCATGCGACTCACCATGATCGATGTCCTTTCTTCTGGCTTCTTCATTAAATAAGGCATCTTTAACCATAGACATGGTCAGATTTCCACTAGGAGCTGAATTACTGAGAGAGACTACCAGCGTCTCCCAGCTATCAGGAAGAGAACTAAGAAGTAGTAGGGCTTGCATCTCATCCCCGAGCGGCATGTCAACAGACGATAATTGATTTATCAAGCTCTGAAACTCACTGGTATGCTCGGCAACTGAAGTTCCATGCTTTAACTTCAAATTTACCAAACGCCTCATCAACAAGGCTTTGTTCCTAGCGGTCTTGGCTTGATACATCCCTTCTAACTTCACCCATAGGGCATACGCATCTGTCTCTTGTGCAACATGATGAAAAACGCTATCGTCAATCCATTGTCGAATTTGACCGATAGTTTTTCTGTTTAATTTCTTCCACTCTGCTTCTTTGGTGGAATCGGGGTTCCTACCCTTTGCTTCTATGGGATCAAACAAATCTTTACAACTGAGGAGATCTTCCATCCGAAGTCTCCACAATGTGTAATTTGTGGCAGTAAGCTTTATCATAGCTCCAGATGATGATGACTCTTCCATTATGTCTTTAAAATGGCTTGGTCAAAATTTTGGAGCAGAATCTCACCAAACGGAACTCACCAACACGTCCGGAATGGTGAAAAATGGTAGGATTGACTCTTCTTGGGTCAAAATAGGGCCTCCAGAAAATTTTCAAAATTTACACCAAACTTTTGTGGTTAAATCGAAAATATACTGAACTTGTGGGGCAGATTTATAATTTCAGTAACTTCAGGGGTTATTTCATAAATTTCTAAAAATTTTATGATGATTGGGCGTTGACTAGATGTTGACTGGATGCTGACGTGGCGCTGACTAGATGCTGACGTGGCGCTGACTAGATGCTGACTGGATGATGACGTGGCGTTGCCTGGGCAGTTACTATTCATCATCTTCTTCCTTGGGCAGAAGAAAAAAAATTGTCATAACTTCTTCGTTTTAGCTTTGTTTGGCCTCCGGAAAATTGCGTTGAATTTGTATCGACGCAAGGAATCTAATGAAATGATCAAAACACACCGAAGATCACGTTTTCGAAAAACGTAAATCCGGGTTGAAATTTTCAGTGTTCCGATATTTCTCGATGAACACAGAATCGAGGGCTCTGATACTACTTGTTGTGATTCTCAGATCAATATGAAGATTATTTGGGAGGAAAAACAACTCTATTTCACAAGAATAGAATTACAGAGAATTTACACCAAGAATTTCTCTCTACAAAAAAAACTCACCAAACTCTCTTCTTGGATTGTATTTCAATCTCTCTGGATTGATTTTCTGTGTAAAACATAAGGCTCTATTTATAGCCTTAAAGAAGGTGGTTGGTGGTTGAATTCTTCATTCAACAATGGAGGCTTCAACAATGGTGGCTTCTAGAATGGGTTGATGGCTTCAACAATGGTGGGCTTCTAGAATTGGTAGTTGGCAGCAGCTGAACTAAAAGGGCATAATTTGAAAGAAAAATAAGGTAATTATGACTTTTTTTTTTGGAGGTAACGATGACTTTAATTATGAAAAAACTATGTTTTAATTTATCTTTCTTGCTTAATGTTTTTTTTTTTTCCTTCCTTTGAATTGCTTGTTATTATTACTTAGGGTTCAACTAGAATTAAAATTCAAATTGTTTATCTACTTCGAATTTTGCTCGACACTGACGAGAAAAAGAATGCAATCAAAAGGATTGCTTGCTAGGATGATTAAACTCTTTTTATGCATTGATTGCAATCCCTGTTTAAGTCGGTGACACTTTTCTATTTCAAGAGGCTACTCTTATTTTGCTTATCGTAATTATTTTCCAATATACATGATTTTAAAATATATTTAACTTTGCATTAGAAAGTAGAATATTGTTTTAATAATTTTCAGTGAAAGAGAAATTTGTATTTGGGTTAGACTTTGTCGCTTGGAGGATCAGCTGCATTCATTTATATAACAGTATCGTTAGTTAAAATAATTTTTGGATTTTATAGGTTGTTACACACCTATGAAACATTCGATGTTTACATACTATTTGACTGATATAGATAAAAATTACCTAAAAGTTAACTTTTTATTCTTTAATGATATTTTTAAATTTAAAATCTCAAAAGAACGGAGACCTTGTGCTAGTCCAAGAGGAAGTTTAAAAGGAGAAGATAGATTTTAAATAGTATAACCTATTTAGGAAAGAAAGGTTTTCTTGATCTAGACAATTCTATCATCTTCTAACTATCTATATTTTTATTCTTCCAAAAAAATCAACTTTATTTTTCACATATTATATATTGGTTATAAGTCGGTTTTACTTTGGTTATTTATAACTTATCATTAGTTTTATCACACCAGCCATAATATATTTGTTGTATAATAAAAATAATTAACTATTGACGAATGATTCAAAGTAGGACTTGGTCAAATTTGAGTTTGGTAGTAGTGTCCTATATTCTTAGATTTATTAGCAGTAGTTATGGTATAGTTTTATGTTTTACTGGTAGTGGATAATTATTGCTTTATTAGTGATAGTAGTAACCAGTTTAGTGGCTTAGTAGACTGTTTATTTGTAAGTCTATATAAACGCAATGTTTGCTTCAGATTATTAATTAATGAAGTTAGGAAAATCCAGCACAAATATGTACTCCATCGCTTTTCTCCTCAGCTTTTCTATTCCGTTGCTTACTTTACTCAACATCTATGGTCACAAAGCCAGGTTACAGAGAGTGAGTAGAGAAAAATACAAACTTGAGTGATATATTTGAGACAAAGAACAACGACAAGTAACAGCGGTGCGTTGGTTGCGGCTCAACCACTCATTCTTGTCTTCAAGGGAAAAGGCTACGAGTTCCTGAGTATCCGTATGAAACTCTACTCAAATCTCAAGATCTTTTGGACTTGGTAGAACAAGGGTATGTAGATCTTGACGAAGAAAACAAACTGCAAGATAATAAGAAGAAAGGCGCTAAGACATTGGTGATGATTCAATAGGCTATTGATGATAGCATCTTCTCAAAGATCGCAACAATGACCGCATCAAAGTAAGCTTGGTCTATTCTGCAGAAAGAGTTTCAAGGTGATTCAAAGGTCATTGTGGTGAGACTGCAATCACTTCGACATAACTTTGAAACCTTGATGATGAAAAGTGGAGAATTCGTGGCTGATTTTTTGTCAAGAGCAATGGCAATTGTCAGTTAAATGTGATCTTACGGTGAGAAGGTTACATATCAAACCATTTTGGAGAAAGTATTAGGAAGCTGAACTCCAAAATTTGATCATGTAGTTGATACCATAGAAGAGTCTAAGGATCTGTCAACTTTTTCTTTTGATGAACCAATGGGATCTTTGCAAGCACATGAGGCAAGGATTAATCGATCACTTGAAAGAATGAGGAAAAAGCTTTTCAAGTGAAGGAGGCCACCACATACCATGGTAGAGGCCGTGGAAGAGGAGGATTTCGTGGCCGCGATCGTGGTAATGGAAGAGGCAGAGGTCGCTTTGAAGGGCAGCGACAGTTTAATGAAGAAAGAAGCAATAAGAGTGTTATTCAATGTAACCGTTGTCGTAGATATGGGCATATTAAAGCAAATTGTTGGTTCAAAGATCAGAAGATGAACTTTACAGCAGGGGTAGCAGGGAATGAGGAAGAAGAGAGCAACCTTTTTATGGCTCATATTCACAACAACCATAGGCCAAGTAATTTTTGGTTTGTGGACAGTCGTTGTTCAAACCATATGACAGGTGCCAAATCTTTGTTCAAGGAGCTTGATGAGACGCAAAAAATAAAGGTGAAGCTTGGCAACACAAAGGAGATGCAGGTTAAAGGAAAAGGCACAGTGGGTGTCGACACTAGCCAGGCCAAAGTACAAATGCTGGATAACGTTCAATTTCGTGGACAGCTAATGGCTGGTGGATATTTTCTTTTCTTTGATGACGATGCTTGTGTCAGTATCAACAAAAAGTCAGGAAAAAAAGGTTCATATTAGCATGACTCCAAACAAAATGTTTTCCGTTGGATGTTTCCAATTTGGAGAAGTTTGCTCTCGCTGCAAGTGCAACGGATGACTCAAAGTTGTGGCAATTAAAGTACGGGCATCTCAATAAAAAAAAAAAGGCCTAAAATTACTAAGTGATAAAGGTATGGTTCTTGGACTACCTAAAAGTGACTCTATTGAATTATGTTAAGGGTGTATTTATGGAAAACAAACTGGAAATCTCATCCTGTTGGAAAGGCTTGGAAGGCTTCAAAGTATTTTGAATTAATACATGTTGATTTATGTGGACCCATGCATACTTTTTTACTCTTTACTGACGATTGTAGTCGCATGAGTTAGGTTTATTTTTTGGAAAATAAATCAAAGACATTTCACAAATTCAAGCACTTCAAATCCAAAGTTGAGAAGCAAATTGATCTGCTCATCAAAGCTCTTCGAACTGATAGAGGCGGCGAATTCTTGTCCACTGAATTTAATCTTTTTTGTGAAGAAAATGGAATTCACAAGGAGTTGACAACACCTTATACTCCGGAGCAAAATGGTATCACTGAGCGAAAGAATCACACTGATGTAGAGATGGCAAGAAGCATATTACAAGTGAAGGGACTTCCAAATCAATTTTGGGTTGAAGCTGTGGCAACATCAGTCTATTTATTGAATCTTTCTCCCACAAGGGTTGTCATGAATCAAATTCCGTATGAAGCTTGGTATGGTAGAAAACCATATGTAATCTACTTAAGAACTTTTGGATGTGTTGCTTATGCTTTGGTAAATTCTCAATTTCATCATAAGCTGGATGAAAAATCTGAAAAATTACATTTTTATTGGTTATTGTATACAATATAAAGCTTACAGATTGTATAACCCACTTAGTCCATGACCATGATTAGAATGGATGTAGTATTTGATGAAAATGCAAACTGGGATTGGAGAGAAAGCGATGAGAAGATACGACAGCAAGTTTCTATGCCCATTGGAATTACTTAGGATGGAAGTCAACAGCTAACACCTACTGCTTCTACAGCTTCTCTAAATTAATCAACCGCGATATCACCTAGCAGAAGCTCTTCATCTCCAACTCTTGAAGAGTTTTCAGATGATGTAAATCCACAAAGACGATCAACAATACTTAAAAGGCTGAATCCTAAATATGCTAATGATATTTATGACCCCGGTCAATTTGCTCTCAATTTTGTAGATCCTATATTCTTCGAATAAGAAGCTAAAAACGAAGAATGGCAGAAAGAAATGTTAGAAGAGATGAAATCTATCGAACAGAATGGCATATGGGAGATGGTAGAATTACCAAAAGGTAAAAATACAATTGGTTTGAAGTGGGTGTTCAAGACAAAGTTCGCTGCAGATGAGAGCCAACAGAAGCATAAAGATCGTCTTGTGGCAAAAGTTTATGCACAATAATATGGTGTTGATTTTGAAGAAACATTTTCTACAATAGTTTAGTTTGAAACTGTAAAACTTGTTCTAGCATTGGATGCACAGTTGCAATGGCTAGTTTATTAATTTGATGTTAAGTCGGTATTTCTCAATGAAGACTCACAAGAAGAAGTTTATGTAGTACAAGTAGAAGATTTCATAAAAGGTGGCAATGAGACAAAGGTGTACAAGCTAAATAAGGCATTATATTGCTTGAAGCAAACCCCTCGAGCGTGGCATAGCAAGATCAATGGGTGTTTTCAGAAAAAGAATATATAAGAAGTGAAAATTAACCTACCTTGTATGTGAAGAAGGAAGGTAATGATTTGATCATTGTTGTCTTTATGTTGATGATATCATTTACACTAGCTCTTTTGCCTCTCTTGTGAATGAATGTAAGTCTCAAATGATGACTGAGTTTGAGATGTCGGATATGGGTTTATTACATTATTTTCTTGGCCTTGAAATCAATCAAGCTGAAGATGGAATATTTATTTCACAAAAAAGATATGACAGGAATATTCTCAATAAATTCGGCATGCTTAATTGCAAGCCTGTAGCTACACCTATAAATGCTAGTGAAAAATTACAGGTTAATGATAGAGCGCTGAAGGCTGAGGCTAAAACTTTCAGAAGCTTGGTTGGAAGTTTAATTTATCTAACCCACACTCGCCCCGTTATTTCATTCTCTATTGGCGTTATTTCTAGGTTTATGCAACAATCTTCAAAGGTTCATTTTGGAGCAGCAAAAAACGTTTTGGGCTATATTGCTAGAACTATAAACTATGGGATTTGGTACTCAAAAGTTTCCAATTTCATATTATGTAGGTTCACTGATAGTGACGATGCTGGATCACTGGATGATATAAGGAGCATTTCAACACATGTTTTTTCTCTTGGATTAGGAGTAATAACTTGGAGCTCAAAGAAGCAAGCTACAATTGTCCACCTCTGAAGTTGAGTACATTGCAGCCACTTCAGCAGCTTGCCAAGCCATCTGGCTAAGAAGGATCTTAGCAGAACTTCGACATAAGCAAGAAGGTACAACTGAGATAGACTCTGACAACAAAACATTGATCTCCATGACAAAGATGTAAACTATTTTCTTACGTGTATGTGGCCCAATAAGATTAGACCCATAATTAATATTTAATTAATGAGCAAATCTCATCCGTCCGATCGGTTACTTGATGGACGTACCGGATTAAGTGAGAACCTCTATAAATTGGTCCTCTCCCCACCCATTAGGGTTACCGTATTTTTATTCTCTCTTCCATCTCTAAAGGCGGCGGTAACATAAAGTTAGGGCAAGAGGCGAGAAACCAGTTTTGAATTAACGTTTCCGCTTCAAGATAATGGATTCCGCTTCAGGTATGTTTTCTATGGCAATTACATGTAAGATTATCATATTCAAGATCCTGGTATGAATTAAAGTTTATGCTTACATGTGGTATCATGAGCCTGGATTACTTGAACTGATAATCTTCATTAAAAATAATAAACCTTTGCGAATGAGTTGCTGTTTTGAAATTATGTATACCTACGGTAATTATGAAATCATGCTTTAAATCATTGGCGCAACCAGTGAAGTGATTCTTCAATGCCTTAAACCTTGTGAACTCTGTAACAAATAATTCTTCAACGCCTGAGTCATTAAAGACCTTGGGCAGCATCTTCTTTATTGACCTAGAGAAACAAAATTGTTTCTCTGTACTTGAATAGATTTTGTATTATATAGGTTATGATATTAGAAGATAACGATTATACTGATATGCAAGAATTTAATGATACGGGAGTAACGTTAATGATGCCTTAATGCTATAAATTGATTTGAAACTTTTTTTTAAAATTCTTGGACAGTATAGTAATCTGTTTTGTGCTATTAGGTTGGTGAAACTATTTATTGTTTATTTTATGTATGTGATCAATGTGTATATAGTTTGTTAGTCACCAAAGTAACCAAACTAGATTGTTTAAAGTATTCACATGCATAAAAACTTATGATCTCTATTTTATGTGTGCACTTATGTTATATAGTTTGTTAGTCACCAAAGTAACCAAACTAGTTTGTTTATAAAAATATGCATACATAAAATTGTAGTTTATCCATGAAATTAATGAAATGCCTATAATAAAAATTAGTGGATAAATTAATTTTCACTATTGCTAGAACTTAAGGATTTACCCAAAGGTGAATCAATTATTCTATGAATAGTGAATATGATGAGGTAAATTAATATTCTTAGTCAAATATATATTGTCTGTCCAAAGATGGCATATATATTTGGTTAAAAATATTTAATTACCTATTAAAGACTAAATGGCATTTAAATTATGATAGTGTGTCGTAGTATCTACCCAAAGGAGAATTGCGATATGCTTTAACTGTTTTGTTGAATCCATATTGATTTGTGAGCATGTATTATCTATTTTGCAGCTATTCCTTTTCATTCGCTTGCTTCGTCTGTTACTATGTTCAATGGATTGAACTTCTCTGAATGGCGTGAACAAATCCAGTTCCACTTAGGTGTGATGGTCTTGACTTGGCTCTGCTGAATGATAAGCCCGCTGCCATTACTGATTCGAGCAGTGCGGATGAGAAGTCTTTCTATAAAGCATGGGAACGCTCTAACATGATAAGCCTTATGTTTATGCGAATGAATATTGCCAACAACATTAAGAGTACTATTCCACAAACAGAAAGTGCCAGGGAATACCTGACGTTTGTGGAAGAACGTTTTCGTTCTGCAGATAAGTCTCTCGCTGGTACACTAATGGCTGAACTCACGACCATGAAGTTTGATGGGTCGCGTAGTATGCAAAACCATATCATCGAGATGACTAACATTGCAGCAAGACTTCAGACCTTGGGGATGAAAGTGGATGACTCCTTCTTGGTTCAGTTTATTCTGAACTCGTTACCTCCTGAGTATGGACCTTTTCAAATTAACTATAACACTATTAAGGATAAGTAGAATGTTAGTGAATTGTCCAGTATGCTTACTCAGGAGGAGTCGAGACTTAAGAAACAAGGGAATCATTCAATTAATCTCATAGGTCAAGGAGCTGGTAAAGGACTTAAAGTGAAGGCCAACAAGTTCAAGAAGAAGAAAGCACCTGCTAAAGCTCAACAGGATGCTAACAAGGAACATAAGGCAGATACGTGTCGTTTCTGTAACAAGGAAGGACACTATCAGAAAGATTGCCTTAAACGTAAAGCTTGGTTCGAAAAGAAAGGTACAATTAGTGTTTTTGTATGTTTCGAATCAAATTTAGTAGAAGTTCCTAATAATACTTAGTGGCTTGATTCTGGTGCAACTGCTCATGTATCTACTACGTTGCAGGGATTCCTTACGATCCAAACTACAAATCCAAATAAGGATTTCTTGTTCATGGGAAATCGTATGAAGGCTCCAATTGAAGGCATAGGGACTTATCGTTTGATCATGGAGACTGGACGTCACCTTGATCTATTACAGACTCTTTATGTACCTTCAGTTTCTAGGAATTTGATTTCTCTTTCAAGACTTGATGTTTCTGGATTTGATTTAAAGTTTGGAAATGGATGTTTCAATTTATATAAGAATGTTATTTTTTATGGTTCTGGCTTTCTCAGTGATGGTTTATATAAATTGAAACTCGATATTATTTTTTCTGAATCCCTTCTTACTGTTCAACATAATGTTGGAATGAAACGTAGTTCACTAGATGAAAGTTCTGCTTACTTATGGCATAGACGTTTGGGTCATATATCTAAAGAAAGGTTAGAAAGATTAGTAAAAAATGAGATTCTTCCGAATTTAAATTTTACTGATCTTTCTATATGTTTGGATTGCATTAAGGGAAAGCAAACCAAGCATAGCAAGAAAGGTGCCACAAGAAGCACCCATCTTCTTGAAATTATACACACCGATATTTGTGGACCTTTTGATGTTCCATCTTTTGGTGGAGAGAAATATTTTATCACTTTTATCGATGATTTTTCACGTTATGGATACATCTATTTGCTGAAAGAAAAATCTCAAGCAGCAGATGCTCTCAAAGTGTTTGTTAATGAGGTTGAAAGGCAATTAGATAAAAAGGTGAAAATCATTAGGTCAGATAGAGGTGGTGAATATTATGGAAAATATAATGAATCAGGACAATGTCCAGGTCCATTTGCAAAGCTCCTCGAGGAACGTGGCATATGTGCACAGTATACTATGCCAGGAACACCTCAACAAAATGGTGTTGCAGAAAGGTGCAATCGAACACTTATGGATATGGTTAGGAGCATGATAAGTAATTCCTCATTACCCAAATCATTGTGGATGTATGCTCTTAAAACCGCTGTATATTTATTAAATAGGGTTCCTAGTAAGGCAGTTCCAAAGACCCCTTTTGAACTGTGGACAGGAAGGAAACCTAGCTTAAGGCACCTGCATGTTTGGGGTTGCCCAGCGGAAGCTAGAGTTTATAATCCACAAGAAAAGAAATTAGATTCTCGAACAGTAAGTGGTTACTTTATTGGTTACCCAGAGAAATCTAAAGGGTATGTGTTTTACTGTCCAAACCATAGTTCGAGAATTGTTGAAACCGGTAATGCAAGATTCATTGAGAATGGTGAAGTTAGTGGGAGTGTTGAAAAGCAAAGTGTGGAAATTAAAGAGGTGAGGGTCAATATTCTATTACCCAGAAATGTGCCTACTTCCACACAAGTACCAAATATTATTCCAGTTGTTAAAGAATGTTTTGACAACACAGAGCAACATTTGGATGAAATACTTCATGAAGAAACTAACTCACAAATATCTAACACAAATGAACCACAAGAAATGTCATTAAGAAAACCTCAAAGAGTTAGAAAATCGGCTATTTCGGATGATTACGTGGTTTATTTGCAAGAGTCGGATTTTGACATTGGTCTTAATAAGGATCCGGTTTCATTTTCACAAGCCATAGAAAGTAATGAGTCTAACAAATGGATTGATGCCATGAAGGAAGAGTTAAAATCCATGGAATATAATAAAGTCTGGGATCTTGTTGAATTGCCAAAAAGTTCTAAAAGAATCGGGTGTAGATGGATCTTTAAGACCAAACGCGATTCAAATCGCAATATTGAGAGATACAAAACCAGACTTGTTGCCAAGGGTTATACTCAGAAAGGATGCATTGATTATAAAGAGACATTTTCGCCGGTCTCAAAGAAAGACTCGTTAAGAATTATTATGGCTTTGGTGGCTCATTATGATTTAGAGTTACACCAAATGGATGTGAAAACTGCCTTTCTTAATGGAGACCTCGAGGAAGAAGTTTATATGGACCAACCAGAGGGTTTCGAAACTAAAGGAAAAGGTCAAATGGTGTGTAAACTGAAGAAGTCAATATATGGACTTAAACAAGCCTCACGACAATGGTATATAAAGTTTAATGATACCATAACATCTTTTGGATTTGTGGAAAATACCGTTGATCGGTGTATATACCAAAAGATCAGTGGGAGCAAGTTTATATTTTTAGTCCTATATGTTGATGATATTCTACTTGCTGCTAATGATTTAGGCATATTACGTGAGACTAAAGATTTTCTCTCTAAGAATTTTGAAATGAATATGGGTGAGGCATCCTATGTGATTGGAATAGAAATATTTCGTGATAGATCACAAATATTATTGGGATTGTCTCAGAAAGGCTATATCGAAAGAGTTCTAGAGAGATTTAACATGAATAATTGTTCAGCAGGAATTGTTCCAATTCAAAAAGGGGACAAATTTAGTCTCATGCAATGCCCTAAGAATGATGTAGAACGAAAGAAAATGGAATCAATTCCTTACTCTTCAATTGTTGGTAGTCTGATGTATGCTCAGACTTGCACAAGACCGGATATTAGTTTTGCGGTCGGAATGCTAGGAAGATATCAGAGTAACCCCGGAATTGATCATTGGAAAGCTGCAAAGAAAGTTTTGAGGTACCTGAAAGGAACGAAGGATTACATGCTCATGTATAGGAGATCCAAGCATTTGGAAGTTGTTGGATACTCGGATTCAGATTTCGCTGGATGTATTGACACTAGAAAATTCACGTTTGGTTATTTGTTCCAATTAGCTGAAGGAGCAATTTCGTGGAAGAGTGCCAAACAGTCTGTTATTGCTACATCCACGATGGAAGCAGAATTTGTGGCATGTTTTGAAGCCACAATTCATGTATTATGGCTGTGAAACTTTATTTCAGGACTTGGGGTTGTCGACACCATTACCAAGCCGCTGAAAATTTACTGTGATAATTCTGCAGCAGTATTCTTCACCAAGAACGATAAGTACTCCAAAGGTGCCAAACATATGGAATTGAAGTACTTTACCGTCAAGGAGGAAGTTCAGAAACAAAGAGTGTCACTTGAGCATATTAGAACTGATCTCATGATTGCAGATCCGTTAACGAAAGGTTTATAGCCAAAGATATTTAAAGAACATGTACATAGAATGGGTCTTGGTTGTACTTATGATTGATGTATTTCTGATGTTTTGACACTCTGAGCTCATTTATATGTTTCTGATATACATTAATGATTTCCTGTTTCTCATAATGGTGTACACATTATTGTTTTGAGATATTACAGGATAAGTCTCAAAGAGACATTATTGTGGACCATAATATTTTATAGCTTATGAACCTGATATGATAAATTAATAATGTTGTAGTATATGGAAGGGAGTATGTAGACAAATTATGTATAACCGCCATAACTCACATTTACTAGTTTATCGTATTGTGGTATTTATGATGGACATTATAGAAGATATTTGTTTATGCGCAACTAATGTTCCTATATTAAATATTAATATTATGTGATTATTGGGCCAAGTGGGAGAATGTAAACTATTTTCTTACGTGTATGTGGCCCAATAAGATTAGGCCCATAATTAATATTTAATTAATGAGCAAATCTCATCCGTCCGATCGGTTACTTGATGGACGTACCGGATTAAGTGAGAACCTCTATAAATTGGTCATCTCCCCACCCATTAGGGTTACCGTATTTTTATTCTCTCTTCTATCTCTAAAGGCGGCGGTAACATAAAGTTAGGGCAAGGGGCGAGAAACCAGTTTTGAATTAACGCTTCCGCTTCAAGATAATGGATTCCGCTTCAGATATATTTTTTATGGCAATTACATGTAAGATTATCATATTCAAGATCCTGGTATGAATTAAAGTTTATGCTTACAAAAGAATCCAGCTTTTCACAACAAAACTAAGCACATTGATGTTTGCTTCCATTTCATCTGTGATTTGGTTGCGAAGGAGGAGATAATTCTGAAGTATTATAGCATTCATGAGCAATTATCTGATATAATGATAAAGTCTTTGGCAACAGACTACTTTGTCTACTTAAGAGCTTTGCTTGGTGTCTGTAACTTTGAATCAAGGGGGCATATTGACGAATGATTCAAAGTAGGACTTAGTCAAATTTGAGTTGTTAGTAGTGTTCTATATTCGTGGATTTATTAGCAGTAGTTATAGTATAGTTTTATGGTTTACTGATAGTGGATAGTTGTTGCTTTATTAGTGATAGTAGTGGTCAGTTTAGTGGCTTGGTGATTGTTTATTTGTAAGCCTATATAAAGGCAATGTTTGCTTCAGTTTATTAATTAATGAAGTTAATAAAATGGGAAATTTTCATAAAGCACTATTTTTTTAATAGTAATTAGTCATCTATAGATACCATTTGCTATATTACGGATTATTGATACTTTTTCTGTGGTTATAAGATGTATTTGATATATTTAAGCTATTATATTCATGAATACAATAGCAAAAGTAGGCGTGAATCAGGGAAGTCCAGCTAATCAGTTGTTGTATTCGAATGTATTCATGAAGTGAAACACGACATTACAGCTAGACAGATTATTGTATTTGACTGTATTCACGGCGTGAAATAGGGGATTATAATATTTTTAAAACGGAAAGTGAATCAATTAACATAATAGACTCCTAATATAACTCAATAAACTCAATTATAACACACAAATTTTTTATTTTCAGTTATAAAAAAAAATTCTCAACCGAAAAATACCCCAAAAATATAGCAATCTTCAGAGAAATTATATAATACATAAATTATATTAATTAAAAAAACATATGAATACATTCATGGCATATAGCGAGACAGTGAATACAATGAAATACATAGAATAGAGCGGGATACATTGAAATACAATGAGAAAAAAAGACAGTGAATACAATGAAATCCATAAAATACAACGAGATACATTGAATTACAATGGAAAAAAAAGACAATGAATACAAAGAAATACATGAAAATATAGCATGATATGTTGAAAATACATTGAAATATATTAACAGAAAATCAAGTTGCTCAGCCTCAAAATCCATCGTCTTTGTTTAAGAACAAACCCTAATTTTCGGCGAATCCGCCGTCGAGCAAAAACCTCGAATCTCACTTCCCACGCATCCTGTACATTGCTTCTGACACATGTTTGAACCAACGATAACCATTTTTGAATGATTTCTTGACTTTTCCTTCCATGGAATATATCTTATATTTGGCTACCCTCTTCTTCATTTTAAGCTCCGGCGTTGAATACTATGGTTGATTCTCTGGTAATTGATAGTTACTGGATTTTGAGGTTTGGTATTTGTGAGAAGGCATCATATCCGTCAACGTTGTCGTCGCCAAGAGAAGCGGTGGTCGGTCAATGAATCCGGTATTATTTGGAAGAGAGAATGACATGTATCAAATTAGAGAGAGAAATAAAATAGTATAACTGAATAGTGTATTTAGTGGCTTAGGGCTAGGAGACACCAAAATTAGATATTTTGCTATAAACCTTAAAAGGTATCTATAGAATATAATTTTTTTTAAATGGTATTTATTTAAAATAAATAAGGTGTTAACCTTTGCTATAGGAGGTAAAAATTCCTAATAAAATCCAGCACAAATTTGTACTCCATAGCTTTTCTCCTCAGTTTTTCAATTTTGTTGCTTACTTTACTCAACATTAATGATGTACAAAATATCATTTAGGTGCACAAATTTAACAAATATCGTATGCGACAATTTCAAAACGCCAGATTGGCTATTCGTCATCGGAAAAAATGGATATTTTGGGCATAAAGCACTCTATTGAAGGCTATTTGAGCATACAATCTATACACTATGTACACTCGTTGTATATAGAGCATAAATTGAATATACACTACTTATATACACATTATACACTAAACTTAATCTGTAATCAATGTGTCCTAAGTATGTGTACACTAAGTATATAATGGATTTACAATATATAATCAGGATACACTCAAGATGCATCAATTATACACTTTGTTGCTGCCATTCGAAGAAGAAAAAGAAGCAACCACTTATCTAAAAGAAGGCATCATCATCACTCTTTACCTCCATAACCACCGCCTTCAAGTTCACCAAATAAACCAACCATCAAGAATAAAAAAGCAACAACAAGAAGAAGAAGAAGAAGAAGAAGAAAAAGGAGCAACCACTTGTACAAAATAAAATTAAAATTTGAAGAAATCGTGTAAATTATGGTATCAAATCAAGAAAATAATGGGAGATATTGTATGTGCTCAGTGGGTTTGGGAAAGGGATTCATGTAAATGAAGAGAGAGAAATGATTTAGAAAAATACTTGATTTTTACAATTTAATGTTAAACAAGAAAACTACATCAGTTCGTAAATTTTAATATTTATGGTAAATAAGGGAACATATCAGTTATCCCTTTAAAATAGACTTAAACTGTTAACCATTGTATAATCCTAACAACGAGCTAAAACAAAAAATCAATTTTCTAATTGTTTATACTGGTAATAAAAGATAAATGAGTTTATTTTGTGTTTAAATGTATTTTGGGCTGCTAATCTGTTAATTCTTCAATTATTTTTGGGCAAGTTAAAAATAGAGGAAAAAACATAAGTAGACAATGTTTAAAAAGTTTTTACAGAATCACAACACCATTAATGAATTAACCCCCGATAGAAGCAAATATAAACTTTCTATAGCAGATTCCATTAAGTAGTTACCGATAATCACGTCAAAAGAAACCTCCTATTTTTATGCCTAAAAATATTCTCTTGCCAACAATTTCAATAGTAAAAATCCTAACCTTATTTGGCATGGTTCCTACTAGTCCAAACCATTAAAGGAAAAGAACACTTCCTCTCACCAACAATTTTTCTTTGAAACTTTAATGTATAATTTTGTATATTGAATGCCTAATTTAGTATTTATTGGTATTTGTGAATTAAAAATACCATGTATAATCTATATTATTATAAAAGCATGAATACAATGTCGGTTTACCAAAATAACCCTAAAATATAGCTATAGTATTAGACATAATTGTAATATTTCCTTTTTGTATCCGATTTGGTTTTTAATTTAGTTTAGGCTTTTTTTCAACAAAAATATATTAATGTAGCCCGTCTGTAAGAAGATTCGTAGGATTCCAACTTACATTCCAAAACCTAATGATATACGAACCTATTCAAGTTTTATAAATATCTTTATGAATTCTATTGATAATTAACAACAAAGAAAATAACACCCATGTGCATGCTTCTATTCGAATTGAATTTATTATGTGCTATTGATCTAATTTTATGATTTGAAAGATAAAATATTTTAAAAAAATAGTTCAATATTAGATAATATGGTAATTAAATAATATTAGATAAAAATGGTAATTAATATTAGATAATGTTGTAATATTTAAGAATCCAATATCTAAAACTTTGAATCTATATTATATTAAAAGGAGAGTAGTATGCATTGTGGTTAAACTAGGTGGCAAGCTTAATGGAAGTCACTTGGTAATTTTAGGACAACATTAATAATTAGAAATTATATATAGAAATATAATTAATGAAAGTAGTTTAATGAATCTTATACATAATCTAAATAGATCTTAGACAAATCTAATTTATATATCTATAATTAAATTTATATGTATATTTGTATCTATATCTATATCTATATTTATATATTGATCTACTCATAGATTTTTTTTATATATTAGCTAGAAATATGGAGGTGAAAAATTAATTAAAAAGTATAATAAAAAAATAAAAATATATAAAAACGTAAATTGAGATAACCTACAACTATTTATACTTTGGAGTAAGTTAAATATAGAATAAAACTAAAATTTACTTAAGATATTAAGGATTTGTTGAGTTTAAAAATTAAATAATTTCAAGCAGCAAAATAAGATCTTACATAAAGTATACAAATTATTTATAAGGTAAGAGAAAAATTAAATAATCAACAAAAGATATTTTAATAACAAGAATAATAAATTCATATTAATACTGATAAATTGTGCAAACGAATATTTTATACGTAAATATTACTACAACATTTAAATATAATGTGTTCGAACAATTAAGAAAAATATTTTTCTATGATTATATTTGAATTAAGTTCAGTTAGTTTAAATCTGAAAGCATAACATAATTTTTTAAAACTATGGTCCAATTAAAAAAATAGAATGATAAAAATTATTTGAATTTGAGATGAGAAAGTTTTTAAATTTTTATCTATATTATATTAGAATGAGTGTGGCAAAATAAATACTAAATTCAAACAGGCTAATAAAAATTCATATGATATTGTAATAATATTAGGTATTGAATAATATAAAATCAAAAATAACGAATAAATAGAGAAAAAATAAAAATTTAGATTTTTTATCATAAGAAAAAGGGTCAAACTTATTTAAATTTCAGATGAGAAAGTTTTTTATATTATACTAAGAAAAGTCATAATATAAGTCCACATAACTCAAGTCTAATAGTTAAAATCAAAAACTAAAAAAATTGAACAATAAAAATAAATTAGAGATAATGAAAGGACATTTATAAATATAAGTTTAGAAAATAAAATAAAATAAATATACAATACTTAAAAATATTATTAAATTTTAAATAATTTAAAATTTTGGAGCAATGGTTTTAAAACAAAATAAATATTTATTTCATAATTAAAAAATTATATATTTATCTTATATTATTAAATAAAAGTTGATAATGATATTAAATAAATTTACAAGTTAATGAAAAGCCACATAAAATGTAATAAGACTATACATTAGATTAAAAAATAGCAAAATTATGTTAAATTATTAGAAATTTACTATTAGAAATTAAAAGAAAAGGCTATTTGAATTTGAGATTAGAAAGTTCTTAAAACTATGATGCGAATGCTCAAATTATGGATAATACCACAAAATTGAAGTCTTACTTATGAATAAAACAATAATAAAAAGTAAAAATTTTAAATGACAAAATAAATTTCTAATAAAGGTAATTTTACAAAAATCAAATTTGTATCTTAAAACTAAAAAAGAAAGAAAATTTATGTAAAGAAATAAAATGACAGTGAAAATATTATTACAACATTTAGATATGTTCAAACAATTACAAAAATATTTTTCTATGATTAATATTTGAATCGAGTGCAGTTAGTTTGAGTTTGAATGCATATAACTTTTTAAAAATGCGGTCCATTTTAGAAAATAGAATGATAAGAATTATTTGAATTTGAGATGAGATTATTTTTTGTTTTTTAAAATATTATGTAAAGAACTAAATGACAGTAAAAATATTACTACAATATTTAGAAATAGTGTGTTCAAACAATTAAGAAATTTTTTTCTATGATTAAATAAAATTTTAAAAATACGAAATAAATTTCTAATATTGGTAATCTTACTAATGAAAATTAAAAATTAAATTGTATCTTATAGCTAAAAAAGGAAGAAAATTTAGCTGCATCTAATACAAAATTAATTATAAAAGAACTCAATATATTTGAAACATGATAATCAAATAACTTATGTATTAATATTTCAGACTAATTAAAAGTTATAATTTAAAACAAAATATGACATTATTTTGGCTCTAGGTAAAACATTAATATAAAAGCGAATTAACATTTGTAGTAGGAAGAGAATGTACATAAACAAAATAGAAGTAGTGTGAGGATACTTATACTTTAAATTAATTTAAACATTGATAAAATAAAATAATTAAATTATATTTAAAAATATTATTGATAAATTTAAATGATTAAAATATTATGAATAAGAGGATAAAAGCATAAAAATATACCAAATTTCAAGAATAAAATATTTATTTTTATTATATAGTATTAAAAGGATAAAAAGTAAGACATTAATTTAATTATAAGCTAATAAACAAATTATATGATAGTATAATAATATTAAATATTAAATAATACAATAACTATAAGAAAAGAACAAAAAAAAAATTTATGTAAAAATGATGTGATGAATAAGATATATTTGACTTCCAGATAAAAATAAAGTGATAATAAGAATTTTGTTAAGATAATATGATCTAATGTGCTCGAACAAGATAGATCACAATATGACATGTTTAGTATTCTTTAATATCGACAGCGGAACGAAATACAAGCACCAAAATCAAGGGGTTAGGTTGCTACAAATATATATTAAAAAGATTGGTTGTTCACGATGAGATTTGAACAATAATTTCATATCATGTTTCATAATTAAATTCTCATGTTATATAATTTTTATCTGAGAGGTTCATATTTTAAGATTATTTGTACATGATTCAAACAACCTACATCGTAATTTGAAATAATTTGTCCGCTCATCGCGCGAGTACTGATACTAGTTCAGTTAAAAGTAACATTATATTTGTACCTTTAGGCCGCTAAATCTATATTTTGGGAATTCCAAAAATAAGCTCTAGACTTTGCTAATAATCTATGTCTATATTATCTATCCATCTATCTATATGTCTATCTATATTATTATAAAAACATGAATATAATGTCGGTTTACAAAAATAACCTTATAATATTAAGCATAATAACTCACAATAAAAGTACATAACCGGAATTTTAGACATTTATAATCCTATTAGTTTTAGAACATAATACTACAGGTTAGGAATCTTATATGACTACATTTAGGATTCCTATTAGTATAATTAATTTAGAGCATAGACATATAATGGTACATGTTAGCATGTAAACCTAATACCTTTGGGAACACGTTAGATTTTCTATTAGTATAATTACTTTTGGGATAGAGATATATTTTAAGCCATGTAATCCTATTACTTTTAGGATATATTTCTTAAAAATTTCTATTACTAATTTAATTTGAAAACGTATTATGATGTGCTATTACTATTTAATTTGAGAATGTATTATATTGTTCAAATTCATTTAGAAAATTCTACATTATTATAAAACAAGAATACAATATTGATAGACCAAAATAGTCTTAAAATATTAAATATAAGAACTCATAGGGAAAGAACATAACTAAAATAACATTTTTTGGACAACATGACCTTCTATTAAATTTTTTAAAATTTAATATTTTAAAATTAAATTTATCTATTAACTTCTTATTAAAAATATGTAGGAAGGTTTAATAAAATTAATTTCATAAGAATTCTCCATATTGACACTACATTACCACTCCATAATATCTAATACTAAGGGAAAATAAAAGTAATATTAAATGGACTGCATAAACCGTTGAATTGAGAAAAATATGCCCATAATATATTTTATATTATATTTAAACTATTTTTCTACTCAAATAATATATTTTTTAATCAATTATTGAAAAATATACCCAATTATTAAACAAGTAAATAATATTTAAAAATAAATGTGTGAGAAATAGAAAGAAAAATGGTTGGTAAGAGTCAATACCACTAATGATTCTGCAAACATAAAGATCTAAACGTGAAATGTCAGATCGATCATTTTACTCTTTGAAAAGAAAATTTATGGTAGATAAAATTATAATTAAGATTAAATCTTCAAAACATGAGATGAACTAATAATAAGAATATGAGATGAACTAATAGTAGAGCAACAATGCTAAATTTATAAGGAAAGCAAAATTGATAATATGTGATGAAGCGCTTATGGCTAATGTTAAATGATCGAAAACATTGCCCCTAAAGATATATTTAATACCAGTGAATCATTTGGTGAAAAACTAATGGCTTGGAAGGTGATTTCTGTCATGTACTATCAATAGTTACAAAATCGACGAAATCAGAGACTATAAAAATTAGTTTTCCAAAATTATACTTATGACCTCAAATAAAAAAGATTTAACTGACAAGGATAATTTTCGATATGTTTATATTTTGCAATTATAATAAATAAAGCACAAGGATAAACTTCCTAAATATTAGACTATATTTATCGCAATATGTTTTCTTGCACGAACAACTATATGTTGCACTTTCAAAAGGAATGAATATCAATATCGACAACAAGGGTTCTGGTTATGACAGAGCAGCCAAAGCATTAGAAGGAAACATACACACCAAAAAATTATCTACAAAGAAGTGTTCGATAAGATACCATCAAATTAAATACTTTTAAACTATAATACGTAATTAGCTAACTAACACGACTAAATTGATCATTTGTGTAAGTTCTGATGATGTCTTTTTATTTTTAATTCACACATCATACTAATGTAATAATATTTTTTAGCTTTCAGATGATTTAAATGGTTAAACCATCACATGTCATTATTAACGTGCAACGCACGTTCGTAGATACTAGTATATTAATATTCGTATAATGTCCATTGTGCTTTTATATAAGTTATTTATCGGTAATATATATAGTATAATAATGGTATGATTTTTTTTGGTAATTAAGTCATTTTATTGCCAAGTAAAGAGTATTTAAGGCAAAACGAAAAAATAGAAGTTAGACATCCCCAACTTCCTATACAACTTACATCTTTCCAGCCCTAGTCGACCATACAGCCTATGCCTCTATCTCATCTCTAGTGCTACTTCAGCTACTTATGGATAAAAATTAAGCTTCTGCAAGTGACTTTCTATCTTCTTGTACCATTGGCCTCTGCCACGAAGGTCTTGTATGATCAGCCTCCATAGAGTCTGATCACCATTCTCCTCCATGGGACCTTTGGAAGCCATCCCCTCATTTTCTAATAAGTGTTTTTAATGGAGAAACGTTGCATCTCCAGAACATCATTCAATGTATATCCTTCCTACTCCATGTACTCTTTAGACTTCAAAATTTTCCTAACCATCCATGATGTTTGTTTGAGCTCTAGGTCCTATGTATACCTATCCTTGATGTAATATGAGTGAATCTATTGGATCCCTAGCCTGTCTTTCTTCTTGCATAAGCACCAAAAGTGCTTGCAAATTACAGCTTTGTTCCATACTGCTATGTTGGTTACATTTAGTCCACCAGAAACTTTTGGCATACATATTCCAGGCCAATAAAGCTTTCTTTGACTGCTCCACCCCTCCCGTCCATAGATATTTTTTACAGATTGCTTCCACTAGTTTGATCACTTTCTTAGGCAAAATGAAGATTTGGGACCGGTAGACTTGTATATCCACCAGAACACTTCTTATCAGTTGTAACCTTCACGTATAAGATAAGAATTTTGCTGTCCAAAATGTCACTCTGCCCAGCATTCTTTCTAAAAAAGGTTGGAAATGCATAGTGTTCAACCTTTTAGTTCTTAAGGGAATCCCTAGATATTTCACTGGTAATTCTCCCCTAGAGAAGCCTAGAGTATTAATAATTTCCTGTTGTTATTCCATAGGTACTCCTCCAAAGAAAACTATTAATAAACTATTTTTATTTTTTCACATTTCGGATGGTATTTCATATTTGAAGTTAGGGATTTTCAATAGAGATCTGAGAGCTCTAGTCAGATAATCCATGCACAGTACAAACAGGAAGGGTTACATGGGATCTCCTTGTCTTAGCCCTTTCCTTGCATCAAAAGGTCGAGTAGGTTTCCCATTTATCAAGACAGAATATGGCACTGTCTTGATACATTGCCATTATCCATGTAATAAATTCCTCAAGGAATGACATACCCACCAGGATCTATTTAAGGAATTCACATTCCAAGGAGTCGTAGGCTTTTTGCATATCTATTTTCATCGTACATCTAGGTGAAAGCCCCTTCCTGCTATAGCCCTTTACTAGTTCATGTCATATTATGATATTGTTTGTGATTACTCTCCTTGTAACAGGAGCAGATTGGCAATTATCAACAAGGTCATCCATGACTTTCTGAAGCCTCATGGTTAGGAACTTGGATATGATTTTATACAAAGTAGTGCACCAAGATGTGGGTCTGTATTCTTTAATCGGTGCGGGATTTTTGACTTTTGGTATCAGTGTCACTAAAGTAACATTGATAGGCTTCCACATTTCCTTTGTTGCAAAGAACTACTTCACTATCTCAGTCACTTCTGATCCAACTACTTGCCATGATTTCTTAAAAAAGTATGCATTAAGTCCATCAATACCAAGAGCTTTTAAATCATCAATACTTTTCAAAGCTGTATAAACCTCTTCACTTGTTACTGGTTAGATCAGTTGCATATGTCGATCTCTTCTTAATATAGCCCCTTCTTGCATGATTCTGGGATCAATGACAGGTAATTTATCTGTAGTTGTGCCCAACAAACTCTTGTAAAAAACAGTAATTTCCTTCCCAATGTCTTGATCTGTGTGCAGGAGAACACTTGAGTAGAAATGAGATTCCTAATGTATTTTTGGCCATATCTATTCTTAATATTTGCAAAGAAGTAGGCAGAGTTAGAGTCCCCTAACTTTAGCCATTGCACTCTAGACTTTTGTTTATAGATGCTTTCTTGAATTGTGCCCTATTTTTCAAGTTGTTTCCTCAATTGCTTTTCCTCCTCTATTAGAGAGTTTTGGACAATGGAGATATCCATTCTCTTTTGCACTTCAGTCAATTGATTCCTTATTCCCTCTATGGTTTTATCATTCCCCACATATTCCTTGTTGTTCAATGATTTCAGCAGCCGTTTTACCATTTTAAGCTTTTCCCATAGACTTCTCATAGAAACTTGGCCATCTAACCCCCCCCCCTCAAGCATGCAGTGATTAAGGGTAGGAACTTCTCGTCTTCTGCTAGGAAATTGAAGAATCTGAAAGGTCTTGCCTTCCTCATACCTTGTATCTCCAGTTTAATCTGTAGTGGGCTATGGTCAGAGAAATAAGGTTCCATCACTATTACTCTTATTGTAGGCCATCGAATATTTCAGTCACCATTAACAAGTGCTTTGTTAATCTACCATACACATGGTTATTAGTCCATATATATTGTCTACCAACACTTTACAGTTCACTCAATCACATATCCCAGAGTAGGTCTCTGAGATCTCTTACTTCCTCTTCTTCTATTGGAGTCCCATTAGTTCTGTCATCATCATATAGAACAGTGTTGAGGTCTCCCATGATCATCCATGGACCGTTTTGTATCCCCTCAATATCTCTAATCTTTTCCCATAGAACTTTCCTATCATTTATTGTATGTATACCATATGCTGTAGTAAAGTTAAAACTCATAATTGTCGAGTGGACTCTAATAGCCCCATGTATACATTGCGCATTCATATCTATCATGGAGAAACTAATCTTACTAGGGTTCAACAACACCCAAATTCTCTCTTTAGTAGTACTAGTACCATTCGAGCACCAACTCTATCCATGTGCAATTTTTCTAATTGTAGTTATTGTTTTATGTTCATTCATTCTATGTTCTATAATAGCTAGAAGTACCACTTTTTCTCCTTTATAAACCCCTTTAGCTCATGTTGCTTATAAGCTTTATTAGACCTCTGACATTCAAAGTGACCATACTCATATTAGTGGTAGTTTGGATTATTTGCTTCTCCCCCTTGATACTTTGGCCCCTGTCTTCATTTGGGAAAGAATGATGTATCATCCCAGCACATGTGGCATTCAACAGTGGGTTAAAGCCGTTCCTAGTATCAATGTTTCCTTCTGCTATAGTTGTTTGGCGGCCAGATTTAGCAGCCAATTTGCCTATGACCTCTATCTTTTCACCTATTGACTTTTGCATATCTGGTCTCTGGCTTGGGAACATAGGTTGTGGCTCATCCTGCTTACAATTCTGTCTTTACAACCTAGTTCCCTGGCAGCTGTTTTCTCCATGCTCTCCCACAGACTTTTGCATACCATGCTGCCTAGTTGTGGCATTTATTACTGGGGCCTTATCAACATTCATTTAAGCAGCTTCCTTACTTTTAAGTGGTTCATCTTGGTTTGCCATACTTGTTTGGGCTTGGTATTCCTTCCTTACTTTTAAGTGGTTCATCTTGGTTTGCCATACTTGTTTGGGCTTGGTATTCCTTCCTTGTACGGGCTTTGGCTGAGCTTTTGTCTCATGTCCCTTCTAGCAATTGTGGCCAATATGTAGACAAGTTTCACAATATTCTAGCTCCCAGTCATACTCAATTACTTGTTCACAAACGTTCCCCTGGGGATCCTTCACCGTTACACTCTTCGGCAATGGCTATGTAACATTCATTTCAATGAGTACACGAGCATATGATATTCGAGCTATTGTACTTTTGTATTCATCAGCAAATAAAGGATTCCCCAATCCACTACCAATTCGACTAAGTGTCTTTTTGCCCTAACAATTTATTGTGAGATTTGGCAATCTTATCCAAACTAGAACAACTCATAGTACTTCATCATAGAAATTATACTCAGGGCTCCAATATTTCGCAATCACATGTCTATTGTTAATAGTATGTGGTCCAGAAAACAGTACCTCATTTTTCTCTGCAGCATTGGCAAAACGAATCAAAAAGTAGTCATCGTTGTAGTACTAGATCTGCGGCTTGGCTTCAAACTTCCACATATAGCACAATTGCATGCTCCCACTTCACATTCTCCTCCTCAATTTCTTCCTGGTCAAGCTCTACAACCTTCTCCCCGTTCTGAATTGTCAATGCAACAAAGGTAAGATTCATTCCTCTAGATGCCATCGCGTTTGTTGTAACAATATTTGCCCAAGTTTACAGCCCAGTCATAAGGCCATTGTTTCCTATTGCATTTGGAGCTACTGATTTCCCTTAATCACACTCTACAAACCCTAACTCGTCCATTGTAATCAACCGTCGATTTGTTTTCGTCACCTTCACCGCTGAAATTTCACATCTTTTTAGCTCGTTCCCTAGCCATTTCCGGCGAGGGAGTACGTTAGAAACACCACTACCGTGCGCGTTGGGAGAAAAAGCTAGAGTGAGAAAAAGTATGTTAATATTTCACATTTGTTTTTTATGTAATGTATTTGGTATAATACCGGCAGTGGCCAAGCCACATGGTCCGAAGGTGGTCAACTCAGAAAAATTGCATTGTATACATAGGTAAAATATTTTACATTTTACAGGTATATAACACATATTGAATATCTTTTATCGGAATTTTTTCTCACTTTTTTTAAATTTGAACACTCTTGGAGAAATTTCTAACTTCGCCGCTGAATACCGGTATAATCGTTTCGCAAGCAATACACTTTGAATAATACTTGTATAGCAATGTAATGTGGATTGGTTTTTAGATAGTGTATGAGAGAATAATGAAAAATCACTTTTGAGGAGCACTAATAAGGTGGAAAAATTCAAAGAAAATGTCTAGTTTAGATTAATGATGAGAGAGAATTTGTGATAAATACATGTATTTTAATAATCCCAAATACTTCGAAGTTCTTAGAATCTGTTTGTTTAATTTTTGTAATGCATCTTAGGATTCGCCTTCCTTGTTGACGTTGTTTTGAAAAGAAAAGAAAAGCGGATCATAGTAAGCGTATTGAGTTTGGAGTATAGTAATCAGATCCATTGACTTATATTTTATCTAATTTTCCTAAATTATTACCTTTTTGGTGCACTGACAGAGGGCTTGACAAAAAATGTTGGGAGGTAGAGCAATCCATCGGTTATTATGCAGGAAATTCCAATCTGAATCCTTGGTATGGATGTGTCAGTGTCCTCAAAATCGCCAAATTTAATGCTCTTGTGCTGCAAAAGATGTTTGAAATCTACCGGAGATGCATACAGTAGAAAAAACTGTATGCACACCAGAGCCAGAGATGCATACCAGAGAATCCATGAGTTTGTAGTCACGGAGAAAACCGGCGTTGAGAGGGAGGGTGGAGAAAAAATTAGAAAGAATGAGAGAGAAAAATAATACAAAGCATATTTTATGGCTTAAGAGTAGGAGGTGATCATAAATAGATATTTTGCTATAAAAATCAAAAGATAGATATGAAATATAATATTTTAAAATGATATTTATTTAAAATAAATAAAGTATCAAGTTTTGCTAAAAATTCCTTTTTTATTTCTAAAGTTAAAGAGTTAAGAGATTTAGCCCAAGGATTTGTTTGGGCCAATCGAACAAAGCCCAAGAAGCAGAAAAGATCGTCGGCCGCGTTATGGATTTCGATTTGGACCCAAGAGCAACAAGCTATCATTAAAGCCAACTTAAATTTAGGTTCTATATGTTCTTTCTTTATTTGATTCATTCCCATTATTTTTATACGTACGTGCCATAAAGGCAACTCGTTTGCACATTCTTTAGCTATATTTTTCGTGAAATTAAGAGACTCAAATATGGAAAAGTAATATTCCTTCCAAGATGAATAGGTAATTGAACAAGAATGCAGGGGATTATAAATCACTGGCAAATGACATATATGGACCAATTATAGCAACAAATAACATAATTACGACCAAGTTTACAACAACAACAACAACCCGGTATAATCCTACTAGTGGGGTTTGGGGAGGGTAGTGTGTACGCAGACCTTACCCCTACCATGGGTAGAGAGGTTGTTTCCTAATAGACCCTCGACATACTTCCCTCCAAAAACTCCCTACCTTGCTCTTCGGGTGACTTGAACTCACAACCTCTTGGTTGGAAGTGGAGGTTGCTTATCATCAGAGCAACCCCTCTTGTCATTACGACCAAGTTTGTGTTCTTCATATAGATTTTTTGGTCACAGACCTACAACCAATTGGGTTAGGTTTCATTTGCATTATATTTTCTCGTGAGTCTCTTAAGTGAGTGAACGCTACTTAATTGCTAGTATATAATTAGATAACCTAGCCTAATTATGTAGAAAACTTTCATTCGCGTCTACAATCATAGGCGGATTCAGGAATTAATGCTTATGGGTCTTTCAACGATCTTGAGTAAATTTTCAATAGTAACTGGGTTCATATTCGAATATTTATAGATATTTTGTAAATTTTTCAAACACATTTACACCGTTTGAACAAAATTTACTAGGTTCGCGTGAACCCGTAAGTCGAGAGGTGGATCCGCCCCGGTCTATGATCACCCTTTCTTACAAATGTTATGAGTAATTGGCAAATATTATATAAGTCAAAATATTGCAACAGACCCTAGTGGTGAGATCTATTTTTGAAGCAAAAAGAAGCACAAAAACATTAGGGTGTGACCTAATAATGATGAAGATGGCCGGAATGAAGATCATGGTGAATCTAATGGGAAAAAAAATAACTAAATGATTTTGTTTCACCTGTCTGTGACTATTATGCTAGATACACGGCGGATGTAGCCTTTTGGCTATGAGTTTAACTGTACCCATAATTTTCGATACGCAATATAGATGTATATGTAAAAATTTCGACAAGTATTAGATTTGACCCATAATTTTAAGAGTATAACGAGTTCAACGCTAAAAATTTTAAAAGTTGAACCCATTAAATTTAAATTTTGAATGTGCCTCTGGCTAGATAGATTAAGTTTATATGGTACTGTACTGGTGTATGTATATATATAGTCAATGTACACGTAGTTTGGCCCGGAATTCATCGCTAATTTTTTTTTTTGTTAAATCTTTTCGTGTATTCTTGTTTTCTTGAAAATCCACATGCAGTAGTCAAGATAAGGAAACTAATAATAACACACATTCCCTCCACGGGACGGTAAGCTGAACTAGATGTGTACATGAGGGTCTGCAAAAATTAATGTCGTCTCTATTTTAAAGGACTGTATCTTTGACCAGTTTTTCAACTCCACTTTCCCTGCTTTGAAAACTGCGAATATTTTTGTTCTAAATCCGATTGCATGGCCAAACCATTAATGAAGACCGAAGAGTGAATAATACACGCTTTATTCTAAAATAGCAACCTTAATTAACACATGTTAGTTTTGCTTGCGGGTTTGGCAGAGTTCAGTAATTTTGGCGCATACCTTATAATTAACCTTTGAATATTTGTATTAAAAAATTTACTTAATATGTATAAATAATTTATTTAAAACCAAATGTAGCTGCCTTTTTTAAAACACAGAACCCATAAAATAAAAAGTTTAGTTCCGCATCTGATGTTATGCTCTTACATGCACAATTAATTAATTAATGGCACCGTTTAGAGCATGTTTTTATTAATCAAATGGTACAATGCTAAGCCAGTCTTCTCTTACAATTCAATATTTAGGTTAAAAAAGACACGCGCATAATGTAACAAACCTATAGAATCCTTTTGTATCATTTTCCCCACACTGTTTAAATTTCTATCGTTGTTAACACCGGACAAAATTGAAGTTTTGTAAAAGATATATCTATAAAAGTCAAGTGATAGATTGAGGCGATACACTAGTTAACCATGGTTAGTCTGTATATAGAAGACACATGTCACGTGCTTATTAGTTTGGCATAAAATCGAGTGTGAATTAATTACTTTTAGATAAGGTATTGTTTTGAATACAATTCAAAAGAAATGCTAACTAGCTAGTGTTAGAGACATAACATGAATACGAAATTAGCAATGTACTCTGTAATAACTAAACTTAGATGAGATGGTAACATACTACAACATGATTAGAGGTGTTATCTTAACTTAAGCTTTTTCAATCAATCAAAATATTTAAGGAATTTTAATTTCTTACTCTCAGCATGAGGGTTGCTAAAAAGGTGATGATAATTTTCAAAAAGATAAGAAACTTCCTATCAGCAAGACTCTAATTATAGTACCCGTTAAAAGATTAAGTCAAGCTTTAAAGAAATTTTTGCCAAAAAATTATTGATGTAATTAATGCAATACTTCTTAATCATAACGATGACCATAATAAACCATCTTGGAATTTTAGCTAATCCCCAAATTAAAGCACAAAATGAAAAAAAAAATGATTATTCTTGGTGGTGTGTAATAATTCTGCTGAAAGGTTTAATTTATATTTGACTATTTGCTGACTACATTTACTTTGTAGAGTCCCTTTCCATCTACTTTTCCCTTTAATTCTAGGTGTTGTTCTAACTTAATTAAAAAGCTCTCTGATGGGATACATGAAAATATCAGCTCTTTAATTAATGTCCCACAAGTTCTTGTTGCTAAGACAAAGAATATCACTTTTTCTTACAAAAAGTCAAACTTTGACCACATTAGAAAGCTCTCCTTTTCAGTTTTTGCCGCCATACACCTACTTATTCACCAATCACTGTGTGTTTATACTATCAATAGTCGAATATACACTCACCAAGAAAAGAAAATCTGTCTTTCCAGTTGCAGAAAGGAACACTTGAAGCCTCTATATACTAACTTAGGGCTCGTTTGGTATGAAAAATAATGAATAATTAATTTCGGGATTAAATATGAGATGAGTTTATCTTATATTATTTCGAGATTGTAGTGTTTTTAATCCCTATAGGATTGTGGGATAACAAATTCCGGGATAATTAATCATGGGATAACTTGTTTCCCAACAAAACAGACCCCTTAGGGTTCTCCTAGTTTTTTAATTACTTCTAGAAGCTTAATAGCATTGAGGAAATCGTATTTCCTTGGTTAATTAGATCAAGATAGTTTAACTATTGAACGTAAAATGGACGGCTTTAATTTGATCGAATTTGTGTAAATTAGGTTACACGTTTTTTAAGTTCAAACTGACACACTGTCAAAATGTCCGTTGGGATGGTTAATTAGGATCCTTCCCTTGATCATAAATCTCGAAAATCTCCAGTACCCCATAATTAATATGCCTATACAATGCAAATTTAGATTAGTCAACTACACGTCACAACCAAATCCTTTCAAATTTACCTAAATTAGAATGATTTTTTAGATGATTGATTGAGCAGGGTCATAAACAATTTGCTAATACAAATTTGAATGAGTTGAACGGGATACACTTTTGGGATCAAAATTTTCACCTCTTAGAAAACCAAAGTTTTTTCTTCCAATTGGTCACATGAATTATTTTGATGGTAAACAACCTTCACTTCCAACCAAGAGGTTGTGAGTTCGAGTTTCCCCAAGAGCAAGGTGGGAAGTTCTTGGAGGGAAGGATGTCGGGGGTCTATTTGGAAACAGCCTCTCTACCCCAGGATAGGGGTAAGGTCTGCATACACAATACCCTCCCCAGATCCCACTAAATGAGATTACACTGAATTGTTGTTGTTGTTGGTCACATGAGTTATTCCTAACTGATATATTTCGTCAATTATACCTTCCATTGGTGTTGGAGACACCCTTTCGCTAGGTGTGTCAAACTACTTTTATATATGTCTGTAAATTATATTTTTCTAGAAATAATATGCATATACACAATAATATAGTAGTATTATATTGCACCTCTTCATATATATATATATAGTTGGACGACTGTTAAAGCAATATATGAGGCAATCATAAATTATAATGGAGATGCCGTTTATACTGTTTTGGGCAAGTAGGTTAATGTTGTATAATATATCATTTCACTTTATAAGTAATTAAAAAGATTACCTTTTGTAAGTTTTAGTCAAGTCATAATTATCTTTTTTCAGTCAAAGTCATTGTTAGTTATGCTAATGGTAACTTTTTTAGCTTTGTTAACTTTTCTCAGTTTTCTTTTTTTCTTCTTAATTAGGAGTTGTTAGAGAAGAAGGAAGGGCTTTAATTGCCTAATGTGAATAGGCCAGGTACTGGATTAGGGTATCCTATGACCCATAGTTCGACAATTTTTATTAGTATAATTATCGAGTATATGTTACTCACTGACCCGACTAATTCAAATCCGTACTATGTAAGAGTGCCCATCAAAGGAGGAACTGCTTCTTAGTTACTATGAATTTCTCGATTTTCACGGCAGGGATTTAGGTATGTAGTTAAAAATAAAGAGATCTCATTCATTTCACTACATGATATAGTTAGAATAATAATGTGTGTTCCATAAAATGACAACATCTTCATAATTTGAGACAATTTAAAGGCTAGAAGATGTTTCTTGTCTTCTAAAAAGCAGCTATATATTCCAGTCTTTATTAGGTTTGCGTGAGTAAGACTTTTTTGCTTGTTTAACAAATAATAACGCGGTTACTCAAGTCAATTGTTGTATCATTAGTTAGCTTTCTCCCCTAAGGTGAAAAATGGAAAGTATATAATAGAAAACCGATTCTAAAAAGTAATGATTGCGGGGCTGTTTGAAATCATGCATTTTGTTTTATGCAAATGAATTTCATAAAACAAAGTAATACTAATATTTACATAATTATCTATATTATAAGTAAATGTTTATGGTAAACATTAATTTATAATTTTAATAAAAATATTAGTGTATATATAATATATAGAGAGAGAGAAAAAATCATTGCATGTCATATATTGTGCATTAACGTCGTTCATATAAGCCATCATTTAATGAATAAGTAGAAAACGTGGACCTATTATATGTTTCCCCTACCGCACAAGCAACCATAATAGCTAGTATTATGCATCAATTGATTCAATTCTTGCATCTAACAAAGTAAGAGCTCACTGTCAGATTCTTTTTTCGTTAAAATAGTCAACAAAAAGAGAGAAAGAAAGACTCAGTTGAGTAATAATAACAAGAAAATATATCAATTTTGAACGAGTGACACTGCAGTTACAACAATAATTTAGGCTCTTGATCTATTTCCTTGGAGACACCCATTATTAGAATGAAGCCATATTTAATTTAGCTAATATCTTAATTCATCCACACTTTTTGAGATACTCGTAACGAAAGCGTGTTTTAGGTTGACAAGCTTTCGAAAAAGAAATGAATATATATAACACATTATGCAATATCCATATTGGAAAGGGAATACGGAGTGACTGTAAGACAACAGAGCACAAGTTTTATCGTACGCAGAAGCAGACCTACTCTTTGGATAGGGGATCAACATCTCCTCGTAACTTGGGAAAAAAAATACATGCATATATATGTATATATCTTACGCATATAGAAAGTGGGCGTAGGATAGTGATGTTCCTACCGTCACTTTCAAATTCTAAATTCGCCTCTTATTGTATGTGTATTTTTTGCTCGATGATAACATATAAGTTTGTTACTATGTCAAAACGGACAACAAATACCGTGAAAGTACTTTATCGATCACTCATATCTTAGGTTGGATTTTCTTACACCACATAAGTCCACCGATTCATAGATTATTGGTTTGGGTAAACTCAAGTATAAAAATTCGTAAGTCCAAATTAACACACACTTGTTATAAAATAAAGACGGTAAAGTAAAGACAAGTATAGAGAGAAACTATTATATTATTCGAATTCAAACTGATGTACATAATGAATTGAAATCTCTTCTATTTATAGAAGAAATGAAGCTGCAGTGTAAGTTGTTACTATACCAGATATGGATAATCTTCTACTGAGAGCAATGTTTATCCTTAACGGAGTACTGAAAGGATAAGCTTATTATACCCGATATGGATAATCTTCTATCGGGGGTAATATTTATCCATAACTGGGTACTAAAAGGATAAGCTTATTATACCCGATATGGATAATCTTCTACCGGGGGTAATGTTTATCCATAACTAGGTACTGAAAGGATAAGCTTATTATACCCGGTATGGATAATCTTCTACCGGGGGTAATATTTATCCATAACCGGGTACAGAAGTGATAAGCTTCTTCAGGAAGCTTATTTCCAATAGAGTACTAAATAGATAAAGATATTTACTGTGGAGTCTCATATGGATAAGCTTCTTCAGGAAGCTTATTTACAACAGAGTACTAAATGAACATCCATAATATAATATATTTATAACACTCCCCCTTGGATGTTCATTAAAAGATAATGTGCCTCATAAAAACCTTACTAGGAAAAACCGCGTGGGAAAAAATCTCAGTGAAGGAAAAAGAGTACACATATTTAGTAAGACGCATTGCTAGGTGCCTCGTTAAAAACCTTATAAGGAAAACCCCATGGGAAAAAACCTTAGTAAGGGAAAAAGAGTGCATCACGTATTTTACTCCCCCTGATGAAAACCTTGTTTCAAATATTTGAGTCTCTGCATTCCAATCTTGTATACCATCTTCTCAAAAGTTGAAGTTGGCAAAGATTTAGTGAATAAATTTGCTGGATTATCACTTGAACGGATTTGTTGCACATCAATGTCACCACTTTTCTGAAGATCGTGTGTGTAGAAAAATTTTGGTGTAATGTGCTTCGTTCTATCTCCTTTTATAAATCCTCCCTTCAATTGGGCTATGCATGCAGCATTGTCTTCGTATAAAATTGTGGGTCTTTTCTCACATTCCAAACCACATTTTCTCGAATAAAATGAATTATTGATCTCAACCATACGCATTCCCTACTTGCTTCATGAATAGCTATTATCTCAGCGTGATTTGAAGAAGTAGCAACAATAAATTGCTTTGTGGAGCGCCATGATATGATAGTACCTCCATATGTAAATACGTAGCCGGTTTGAGATCGAGCTTTATGGGGATCAGATAAATAACATGCATCTGCATAACCAACAAGGTCTGCACTATCTTTGTTAGCATAAAACAAACCCATATCAAGAGTTCCCTTTAAATATCGCAATATATGCTTAATCTCGTTCCAATGTCTCCGTGTAGGAGAAGAACTATATCTTGCTAGTAAATTAACAGAAAATGTTATGTCAGGCCTTGTAGCATTAGCAAGATACATTAGTGCACCAATTGCACTGAGATAGGGTACTTCGGGACCAAGGAGTTCCTCTTCCTCTTCTGGAGGTCGGAACAAATCCTTATTCACTTCAAGTGATCGAACAAACATTGGTGTACTCAATGGGTGCGCTTTGTCCATGTAAAAGCGTTTTAAGACCCTTTCTGTATAGGCAGATTGATGGATAAAGATCCCGTCTGCTAAATGTTCAATTTGCAGACCAAGACAAAGTTTTGTCTTTCCAAGATCTTTCATCTCAAATTCTTTCTTAAGATATTCAATTGCCTTTTGGAGCTCTTCTGGAGTTCCAACAAGATTTATGTCATCAACATAAACAGCAAGTATAACAAATTCTGATGTCATTTTCTTTATAAAAATACATGGACAAATAACATCATTTATGTAACCTTCTTTCAGCAAATATTCACTAAGGCGATTATACCACATGCGCCCAGATTGCTTTAAACCGTACAAAGATCTTTGTAATCTGATTGAATACATTTCCTGAGATTTTGCTTCAGGCATTTTAAATCCTTCAGGAATTTTCATATAAATTTCATTATCAAGTGAACCGTACAGATAAGCTGTAACTACATCCATTAGATGTATTTCAAGCTTTTCATGTAGTGCTAAACTGATGAGATATCGAAATGTTATGGCATCCATAACAGGTGAATATGTTTCATCAAAATCGACTCCAGGTCGTTGTGAGAATCCTTGTGCAACAAGGCGAGCTTTGTATCTTTCAACTTCATTTTTATCATTCCTTTTTCGCACAAAAACCCATTTATGACCAACTGGTTTTATACCAGCAGGTGTTTGGACTACTGGTCCAAAGACCTCTCTTTTAGCAAGTGACTTCAATTCCGATTGAATTGCCTCTTGCCATTTTGGCCAATCAGATCTTTGTCGACATTCTTCGACAGATCGTGGTTCAAGATCCTCACTATCTTGCATAATATTAAGTGCAACATTATATGCAAAAATATTATCCACCACTATTTCAGATCGATTTAAATTAATCTCATCACCGATCGAACTTATTAAAAGTTCCTCACTCACATGAGCTTCGGATTCATTGATTTCTTCAGGAATCTCAGAACTAATCAGATTTTGGGTCTCTTCAGGAGATCCCTTCATAGTATCGTTTTGATCATTTATCGATTTTCGTTTTCGAGGATTTCGATCCTTAGAACCCAAAGGCCTACCACGCTTCAGGCGTGCTTTAGGTTCACTAGCTCTCATGCTAGTAGATGGTCCTACTGGGACATCAATTCGGATAGGCACATTCTCTGCTGGGATATGTGACTTAGTTATCCTTTTCAAATCAGTAAATGCGTCTGGCATTTGATTTGCTATATTCTGTAAATGGATGATCTTCTGGACCTCCTGATTACATATAGGGGTACGGGGATCAAAGTGAGATAATGATGAAATTTTCCACACAATTTCTCTTTTGATTTCCTTTTTCTCTCCCCTAATTGTGGAAAATTTATTTCATCAAACCGACAATCTGCAAATCGAGCAGTAAATAAATCTCCTGTCAATGGTTCAAGATAGCGAATAATAGAGGGTGATTCAAACCCAACATATATTCCTATCCTTCTATGTGGTCCCATCTTACTACGTTGTGGTGGTGCTACTGGCACATATACAGCATATCCGAAAATTCGTAGATGGGCAATATTTGGTTCATGACCAAAAACTAATTGTGACGGAGAATATAAATGTGTCGGTCTGAGACGGATAAGTGATGTTGCATGCAAGATAGCATGGCCCCAAACAGTAGTGGGCAATTTTGTTTTCATAAGTAGTGGTCTTGCTATCAATTGCAAGCGTTTAATAAATGACTCTGCAAGGCCATTTTGAGTATGAACATAAGCTACAGGATGTTCAACTTTTATCCCAACGGATAAACAATAATCATCAAAAGCTTGAGATGAGAATTCTCCAGCATTATCAAGGCGAATAGCCTTTATAGGATAATCTGGGAATTGTGCCCTTAATCGAATTATTTGGGCTAATAGCTTTGCAAACGCCAGGTTGCGAGATGATAGTAGGCACACATGAGACCATCTTGAAGATGCATCTATTAGGACCATAAAATATCTAAACAACCCACTTGGTGGGTGAATAGGTCCACATATATCCCCATGTATACGCTCTAAAAAGGCAGGGGATTCAATACCAACCTTCATTGGTGATGGTCTAGTGATCATTTTTCCTTGATAACAAGCATCACAAGAAAATTCGTCATTTGTAAGAATCTTCAAGTTCTTTAATGGATGCCCACTCGAATTTTCAGTAATTCGTCTCATCATTATTGATCCGGGATGGCCCAAACGGCCATGCCAAAGCACAAAAGTATTTGAATCCGTAAACTTCTGGTTTACGATAGAGTGTGCTTCAATTGTACTAATTTTTGAATAGTATAAGCCAGAAGATAAAGTTGGTAACTTTTCTACAATGCATTTCTGGCCAGAAATATTCTTTGTAATACAAAGATATTCCCTGTTCATTTCATCTATTGTCTCAACATGATACCCATTTCGGCGGATATCTATAAAACTCAACAAGTTTCTTCGGGACTTGGAGGAGAACAATGCATTGTCTATAATAAGTTTTGTTCCCTTAGACAGAAATATTATGGCTCTTCCGGAGCCTTCAATCAAACTTATATTACCAGAAATTGTTGAAACATTTGCTTTTTCCTTATGCAAATAAGAAAAGTATTTCTGATCGTTGAATATGGCATGAGTTGTTCCACTATCAATAACACAAATATCTTCATGATTTGTCTTTGATCCAAACATAATTTGAGGGTTATCCATATTCTTCAAAATAACATAAATAAAATATATTATAGTAAACATCATTATCAAAGCATAACTTTTATTTATGTACAACAATTACATAACCATACTATCTATTACAAACAACAAAAATTAAAATATTTACATTTCTACAGATTCACTACCGATTACATGACTTGTTTCTCCTTCTGGGAGTGCAAAGTAATCAGCTACATCCAAATGCATGAAGTCTAAATTATCTTCAGAAATAAAATTTGCTTCAGCATTTTTCTCTGTCTTCTTCAGGGAGGCTTGATAAAGCTCAACCAGGTGCTTTGGCGTACGACAAGTACGTGACCAGTGCCCTTTTCCTCCACATCTATAGCATGCATTTTCTGCATTTGGCGCTTGCACCGCTTCATGCTTTTGTTCCTTCCTTTTCCACTGCTGGTGGTGAGGAGGCTTCTTTGGTGCATTATTATTACCATGATTGTGGTTTCTTCCCCGACCATGGCCATGACCACGGCTGGGGCCACGACCTCTTCCACGTTTAGCTTGGTGGAAGTTCGTCTCATTCACTTTAGGGAATGGACAAGAACCAATAGGTCGGCTTTTATGATTTTTCATTAATAGCCTATTATGTTGCTCTGCTATAAGAAGATGTGAGATAAGTTCAGAATACTTTTTAAATCCCATCTCTCGATATTGCTGCTGCAGGAGCATATTCAAGGCATGAAAAGTGGTGAAAGTTTTCTCCAACATATCATGATCAGTAATATTATCACCACATAATTTCAATTGGGAAATAATTCTGAACATAGCAGAATTATACTCACTGATAGATTTAAAATCTTGTAGCCTTAGATGAGTCCAATCATAACGTGCCTGTGGAAGAACGACCATCTTCAGGTGGTCATATCTATCTTTCAAATTATTCCACAGTATGACTGGATCTTTAATAGTGAGATATTCCATTTTCAGGCCCTCATCAAGGTGATGGCGTAGGAATATCATTGCTTTGGCACGGTCTTGGTTTGATGCCTGATTTTTATCCTTGATGGTGTCTGCCAGACCCATCGCATCAAGATGAATTTCAGCATCAAGCACCCAAGACATGTAGCTTTTGCCCGATATATCCAGGGCTACAAATTCAAGTTTAGAAAGATTTGACATTATTTAGGAAAAGAAAGTTCTTACCTCTAATACTTTCAAAGTATTTGCTCGAGATGTCAGAGTCTCGTGCTGATAACGTGTTATAAAATAAAGACTGTAAAGTAAAGACAAGTATAGAGAGAAACTGTTATATTATTCGAATTCAAACTGATGTACATAATGAACTGAAATCTCTTCTATTTATAGAAGAAAGGAAGCTGTTGTGTAAGCTGCTACTATACCAGATATGGATAATCTTCTACTGAGAGCAATGTTTATCCATAACGGAGTACTGAAAGGATAAGCTTATTATACCCGATATGGATAATCTTCTACCGGGGGTAATGTTTATCCATAACTGGGTACTGAAAGGATAAGCTTATTATACCCGGTATGGATAATCTTCTACCGGGGGTAATGTTTATCCATAACTGGGTACTGAAAGGATAAGCTTATTATACCCGGTATGGATAATCTTCTACCGGGGATAATATTTATCCATAACTGGGTACTGAAAGGATAAGCTTATTATACCCGGTATGGATAATCTTCTACCGGGGGTAATGTTTATCCATAACTGGGTACTGAAAGGATAAGCTTATTATACCCGGTATGGATAATCTTCTACCGGGGATAATATTTATCCATAACTGGGTACTGAAAGGATAAGCTTATTATACCCGGTATGGATAATCTTCTACCGGGGGTAATGTTTATCCATAACTGGGTACTGAAAGGATAAGCTTATTATACCCGGTATGGATAATCTTCTACCGGGGATAATATTTATCCATAACTGGGTACTGAAAGGATAAGCTTATTATACCCGGTATGGATAATCTTCTACCGGGGGTAATGTTTATCCATAACTGGGTACTGAAAGGATAAGCTTATTATACCCGGTATGGATAATCTTCTACCGGGGATAATATTTATCCATAACTGGGTACTGAAAGGATAAGCTTATTATACCCGGTATGGATAATCTTCTACCGGGGGTAATGTTTATCCATAACCGGGTATCGAAGTGATAAGCTTCTTCAGGAAGCTTATTTCCAATAGAGTACTTAAATAGATAAACATATTTACGGTGGAGTCCCATATGGATTTGTGTGGTTATAAAAGCTTCTCATTAAGGGTAAAATTGTAAGATTAAGCTAAATTGTTATCAAATTTAGAAAGGGATCATTCTTTTTGGAACGGACCAAAAAGGAAATAAGTTCACATAAATTAGAACAGATGGAGTACTTACTATCTCCGTTCTAAATTATACTCCATTTATTTTTATTTATGTGAACTTATTTGCTGGATCCGGAGTTGACGAAAAAAGAAAAAAAAATTAAACTTGTAGCATAAAATAAGGCACATATATTTTGTGTGCATGTAAATCATTGCATAAAGGTAAATTATTTTCAATTACGAAAGTGAATCATTCTTTTTGTTTAAATTTTTATTATTAGATACTTCCTTCGTTTCAATGTATGTGAACCTGTTTGACAGGGCACGGGGTTTAAGAAAAATTGAAGATTTTTGGAATTTGTGGTCCTAAACAAGTCAAAAAAGACCTCAGAGTAATTGTGTGGTTCTAAAAGCATCTTATTAAGGGTAGAATTGAAAGTTTAAGCTAAATTATTTTCAAATTTAAAAAAGGGTCATTCTTTTGTAGAACGGATCAAAAAGGAAATAGGTTTACGTAAACTGAAATAGCGTGAGTGTAAAATATATTATTTTCTGTAGAAATTAAAATAGATAGAGTATATATTTTTCTAAACAGAGCCAAAAGGAGACCAAGATTTCAACAGGAATGAGGCACGTGCTACCTACAAATTCCTACTAAAATCACTAATAAGAACAAAGGGCATGTGCCATGCGACATGGCCGTGGTGCCAAGTGTCCAAGAGGAGGTGCACGCAAAGCGCAAGGATGTTATTTTTCTCTCTTGTGTGTTTGTACTTTGTACACCATAAACTTATACCAACTGGCTACTGCCTACTGAACCTAATGCTCTTCACTTTTGTTAATGATGACGTGTGGGTCAGCTTGTGGAATTTTTTTTCTATATGTTTTATCCACTATACAACAAAATATAGTAATACAATACAAATTGTTATATGTGCTTAAAAAGAAATTTACTTGCATCTAATATTAGTATCAATCAATAATATGTAATAAATTCAATTTAAGTAAATCTTATTATCTATAACAACTTTACTTATAAATATTTATTATCACTTTCTGTTATAATTTTGTTATACTCCTTATTTGATATGATACAAATATGGTGTAGAGTAAAATCTTGTTTTGTTCTTGAAAAATATTAACTCGTACGCCAATATTTATGTTAAAGCAAAAAATTTAACTTCATGCATTTATTAATCTTATGAAAATATGAACTATGAGATGAAGGGTGTGTTTAGTATTGAGAAAAATATTTTCTAGTTGATTGGCTAATTTTTCTATGTTTGATTGGCTTCAAAATTTGAGATAATATTTCCCTTATGAACTTGTTTGTTTCCAACTTAAGAAAAATGACTTCCCTACCAAGATGAGAGAATATTTTTGAAACTATCTTTTATTACTCCCCACCCCCAAATAGACCCCTTCTCCACCCCGGCCTACCTCGCCCAACCCCCAAACCCAGCCCGATCAACCCACCGGCCACCTTTTATCCTCAGCCCCCGCCTCCCCCGCCCCCTCTACCCCTAGCCTAACCTCCCCGCTCGATCGAGTCCCCTGACCCCTAATCCTGGATCCTAAGCCCCAAACACCAGACACATACCTGGACCCCCAACCTCCTGATCGGACCCTAGACCATGACCCTTGACCCTTGGCCCCGAACCTCGATCCTTGATTCTCTTTTTCAGACCTCGACCCGAATACCCAACCTTGAACCCTAACCTCGATTTTGAACCCTAGACTTGAACCTCGAACCCTCACCTCCAAACCCCGAACTCTAGCCTTTCGACCTCGGACCGCGACCCTCGAACTTGACTTCCAAACCCTCACCCCGAATTCCCGACCTCAAAATTGTTAGTAAACTGTATTTGGAAAATAATTCTGGAAAATATAAATTGACATAAACAGAAATTAAAAACAATAACAGAATTTTAATCCGAGCCCACTGAATTCACAGTGTTTCCTTAAGAAATTTAATCCCCTCCTAGTACCCAAGGTTGTGGATTATTTACTCCCAGGATAGAACGAATTACACACTGGTGTAGTGGTACTTCAAACCCCAGTGTTTCAGTGAACACAAAGTTCAGTAGCAAATCACACTTACTGTTGTTTTGTTTGATGCTAAAAGTATGCAGAAGAAGGAGAAGAAACTCAGAAAATCATGTGGAAAATTCTGAGCAGAATAGACTTGTATTTATAGCCAAAGTTGGGCTGAAATCTGAAGAGCTGCAACTCTTCAGAATGGCTGTTTATGCAAAATGGCCACAACATAAATGTCATAACATAAATGGCTAGTTACTCAACAATAAAGAGGACAAAATTGAAGAGGGTAGTTTAATTTTCAGTTACACAACTGAAAAACGGATTGGATTTAATATTAATATTTATTTTAATATTAATATTTTGTTATTAAAACAAATATTTAATAATATTTTACTATTAACAAATAAATTTGGTCCAAAAAATTAATCGATCATTTGACCAAATTCAAATCCGAATCCGAAGCCGAAACCGAAGCTGAAGCCGAAGCCAAGCCGAGCGACGACGACGACGGCACGAGGCTTGCTTTCTTCTCGACTCTTTAAGAGCTAGAAGAAGAGCAATTGCTTATATACCCATAAAAAACCTCTTCCTCTTCCAATATAGGACAATGTCCCTTTGCCAAGGGGGAAAACTTAAAATTTTCATTTCCCTTCATTACCCATTCACCCTATTTTAAGAATATCATATACTTAAAAACCCAACAGAAACCCCTGATACTTGTTCCTGAATCCCAAATCTGGCCTTACTCATTTCGTCCTCCGTAGTGTTTGTCTATATTATATATAAATGCTTTTGGTATAATATTTTCTGCTTACTAACTAAATATCATAAAATAAGTAAGAAAATCATTTATTTTTCAGAAAAACATTTATGTGAAAAACATTTTGCTTCTACCAAACACACCCTAAAACTTTTGTTGTCGGCACTAAGCGTTCGTTAAACGGTTGGGGGTCATTTGGTAGGATGCATTGGATAAACTAATGCATGCATTAGCTTTGTGTATTAATAATATATTGTTTGGTAGACATTTTGAACCTATGCATTAGTTATGCAAGCATTAGTTATACATTCTATTTGGTATTATCTTATGCATAGAAAACAATTGTATTAGCAATGCAATGGGTTTTAATGCATGCATTAGCTTAGTTAAAGACAAAATTGTCCTTCAAAATTTATGCTTGATTAAAATATGCTAGTTAGTATATTAGTGCAAGTTCAAAATAATCCAAATAGTGAGAAATAAAATTATATCCCTAGTAAATAAATAAATACTTAACATATTTCCTTTTATATAAATAAATATTTGATTTTATTTTACAATATAGGTAGACAAATAAAATATTTTTTTTAAACTTTTTCATATAAAAATATTTTTCAACATATATTTCTTTTAAAAAGTTAGAGTGTGGACTAGCTTTGAGGGCATTTTTGTAAACAAACAATTTTTTTAGAAACTGTGCAATGTTTTAATACATCAAACCAAACAATGAATAAGAAATATGTTAGCATAACTAATACCAGCATTACTAATAGACCCTATTCAGCATTATTATTATGCACCCTACCAAACGACCCCTTAAAGCTTTATGAAAAACATTTCCTTGGTCTTTGGTTTACTTCTTTAAAGGCTAAAAGCATCCACCACCGGTGATAAGGACATGCCATTTAACGTCGTTCTTTTTCGGTTTTTAATCTTTTGGTCCTTGGTGAATCGGGCTGAAGAAGTCTCTTTTTTCACTATTGTTTTTTGAAAAGTAACATAATCATAGTTAACAGTTAGTTTTTTATCCATTCATTACTAATTTTATTGATCTTACACACACACACAAAAAAAAAAGTAACTCTGATGATTACGTTTCACACATATTATATAACTTATCTTTTCACCCCAACCACTTGATTATATGCGTTATTGTATTACTTCGAATTGACAGGTCCTATAAAAATATTAAAGAGGCGTTTAGCAGGGCGGAGCTACAATTCTGCTTACGAGTTCGGCGGAACTTAACAGATTCGTCCAAACTTTATATTTATATTAAAAATTCACTCAAAAATCTAGCCCGCCTCTAATGTTTAGCCATGTAAACTTTCTCTAAGAACCTTTGTCAAGTTTATACTTTTCCAGAAAAGTTTTCCACAGATTTTTTTGGAAGAAAAGTTCTTTCGGGTAATATTTTCGACATAGTTCCAAAGACATTTACATAAAAAGTTAACCTGAGTGCATACTTTTTCCCGTGAGAACACTTCTTTTGGAAAAAAACCCAAAAAGTTGCTAAATAAGCTAAGTGCTGAAGTCGTTAAATTTCTAAATTACGTTACACAAGTACCAGTAGAAATAATTCTCACAGTAATACTTTTTCTGTGAAAATACTCCGTTAAAATTTTCTTCCAAAAAGTTGTCTAAACAAGCTAAATACTGAAACCATGATTTTAAAATTATTTTACAAGGGTTTGAATAGAAATAATTGTAGATATAAATTTATTGATATATCAATGATGGAATTTATCCACGTACTCAATTTTTCATATTTGGGTGTATAAATTAAGAAAAAGTCACATTGAGAAATGGAGAGAGGATGGGAAATATGCAGGTGATTGGTTACCAAAACTTTTACCTTGTTAGTATTTTTTCTTTCCGTATTTTCCCTAGTTCACCAATTTTACTAATAGATGCTATTATTCCAATAGCTAAACCTTTCTTTGATCTAAAGATATAAATTCTCATTTCTTAATTGATGTGGCGCGTAAAATAGGATATTAAAACGTAATCACAATCAAAATACTGAAAAGAAAAGAGTAGACAAGAAATGAAAATAGACTAAAATGGGGGAAAATCCAGATCAAACTCGAATTTATCTTACTCAACTTCGTATGTGTCCAAATTTGACCGACCACGACCAATGACGAGTACGGCAAACGACAGGGTCTCTTTGAGTCGGCATCCCGAGGGAGTTGACCTGAAGGCAAAGAAGAAATTGTACGACCCTTGTAAATAGTGTAAGCCCATTAGGGGAGATTAGGAATATTCCGTCGAATATTCCTTGTACTTTGTCTTTTACAATTTAGAAGAGTTTCTCTCTTAGTATAAAAGGGGAACAATAACCTTGTAACAAGGGGGCTGGACTGGAGAGAGATAATGATTCTCGAGCGAAAAGAAACTTAACGACCGTCTTCTCTTTATCTGTCATTCTTTCTAAAAATTATTATATTCAGCTAAGATTTACCCCTTCATCTTTGATTGATTTGTTCAAAAAGGTTTTAATATCTTTTGAGTCAAACAATTTGGCGCCGTCTGTGGGGATCTCTATAGCTGAAATCATAGTTTTCATCTAGATTCTTGAAGGAAATAATCGCCTTTCTCCAGCTCCATAAAATTCAACGATGGCGGGAAAGGGAGAAGCGAGACTAAAAGCAATAGAGGGTATCACAAATAACCTCCTGAATTCCCTCAACGAGGCTAGTGGAGAAGACAATGAAAATGCAACACCAAGTGTTACACCTAAGGGTGAGATTTCACCTCCTCCGCACGGGGATCTAACAACCTTGCGTGAGAGAGGAACCTCAACATCCTCAGCAGGAGAAGCGCCACCAGCAGTCAAAAGGCTACTAGATGAATGGTTAACAATCACCTTGAGCAACATGCTTAAGAAACCCATTCAGGGAGGTGTCGAAGACACGTCACCCACAGAAATTGCAGCTGCTGCCGATGAGCCAAGCGCTACACGAACAGGAAACACCTGCACTGTTACTGATACAGGTGACGATGCACTTAAGGCCATCTTAAAGAAAATGGAAGAGATGGAGAATGAGAACAAAACACTCTGCGACCAGGTGAAGGAATATCAGGAAAAGGTCGATAAAATACCAGGCTCTCCGAAGCTGTTACCAAAATGCGATGTGGGCCGATTCGCCGAACAACCATATAGCGAAGGAGCAGGTCCCCATTCTATTCTAAAGACCTTCAAAATGCCGTCATATTTAAAATATATGATGGCACCACGGACCCGAAAGATCACCTAATCCATTGCGTTACCGCAGTAAAGGGTAATGATTTATCAAAGGAATAGGTGTCGTCTGTACTGCTGAAAAAGTTCGGAGAAACTCTGACAGGGGGAGCACTGACCTGGTATTCCCAACTACAAGCATTGTCAATATCCACGTTCGAATAAATGGCAGACAAGTTCATCACCGCGCACGCGGGAGCGAAAAAAGCAGAAGCTAGGGTCAATGATATTTTCGTCGCCAGGCAAACGACGGGCGAGGGACTTCGGGATTTCCTAGCCCGATTCAATAGAGTAAGGATTATCCCGATTCAAACAATTCAGAAGGGATGGCAGTAGCAGCCTTTCAAAACGGACTAAACAGAAACGGGTCAAAAGCAACCAAAAAGCTACTTAGTAGACTCATGAAGTACCCCCTACCACATGGGAAGAGATCCACAATGCTTATTGCGCCAAAGTGAGGGCAGACGAAGATGACCTGAATGGCCCGCTTCAGCGATTAACATTAGTCCATACAGAGACAAGGAGAGATCGCCGCAATGACGGGCAAAGGGATCAGCTACTACGTTTCAATTGAGAAAGACACCAGCCTTACATCCGAACATACAATCCTCCATCTCCACGACACGCGGATGTCGCGCCTCGACATACCGCATCCTCCCGAAACGAAAGAGGTATGCCTCCACTACTATCTACTCATAATTTTTTTATTTCCCCCTCAGAAATAGTGTACGCACTGGAGAAGCTCGGCAAGAAGGTGCAGTGGCCACAAAAGATGAAGTCGGACCCAAGCACAAGGAGGTCAGACATCCTGTGTGAGTTCCACTAGGAAAGAGGACACAATACCGAGGACTACATAGGTCTATGACAGGAAGTAGTAAGAATGTTAAATTAGGGATACCGCAAAGAACTGCTGAGTGAAAAGGACGAGCCAACTTCGCCGAGGGCGCGATCAACCTCAAGGACCTGCAAAGCCACCGTCACCAGCTCATAACGTACAAATGATCATTAGCAGCAGCGACGACACGGTAATCAACCATGTGAAATTCACCACCACACATAAACTCAAACGGACAGTCGCCCACGAATGGTATGCCGACCTCGAAGATAGTATCATCTTCGATAAGTTAGATATTGACGGTTTGTATTTCCCTCACTATGATGCTTTAGCTATAACTTTACGCATCGCAGATACCGATGCAAAAAAATAATGGTGGATGACGGAAGCGGCGCGTGTATTGTTCACTCGCGAGTTCTCATGCAAGTGAGGCTCGAGGATAAAATAATACTGTGTTGCATAACACTGATGGGTTTTAATAATGCAATAGAGCGGACATCTGGAGAAATAGTGCTACATGTCCTGGCAGGAGGGGTTACCCTGGAAACGACATTCCACGTCATGATCCAGGAAACGGCCTACAACGCCATCATAGGACGACCATGTGTGAGCACGTAATTTTTGCCTTATGAGAATTACTTCCAGACATTCAAAATAAAACAATTTTCCTTTGTGTGATTTTTTGAGAATTTTCGTGGCATTTTTGGCTAATTATTTGTATTTGTTTGTGCGTGTTTATTTTGTTTTAATTAATGAAAAATACAAAAATTACACGTTTCATGTGCATTTAGGATCTAATTTTTACAGATAGGATTAATTAAGTAACTCGTTTTACGAAAATGAAAAAAAATCACAATAAATAATGTACTTTGCATTTTTTAGCATTTGATGTCGAATTGTGTGATTTTATTGTTAATTGGTATTGAATTATATGTGATAAATATTATTAGAAGAGAATTAGTATTTTTAATTTGGGTTTGTAATTTAATCTAAAATTTTAGTTAGGAAATAAGAAAAAAAAACAAATAAGAAAGATGGGAAGTGAAATTCGGACCAGGCCCATGCCAAAATGACCAAATCCAGCCCAAAACAACTCCATACCCGGCCCAAGTCGTCAAAATCTCACAGACATGCAAAATGACGTAGTATGATGATGGAACTACGTCGTTTCAACGTCAATCGATCCCAGCCGTCCATCTAGCCCTCATCCAACGGACACAACTCAGTACCCATATCCAAAAGCCAAAACCGACCCGTTTACCAGAGATTGATCCGGTCTCAAAAGTGTCTAAACGACACCATTTCGTTAAGTGAGTTGATCCGAGTCGTTGATCTTAATTAATTCAACGGCTAGGATTCAACCTCTTGCCCAGTATATAAATGATCCAAACGAGCCCTACCCCCCTTAGAGCCCCCACCCCCCTTTCATCTCTAGCAACTCAGAGACAGCCCTGTCTCTCACCAACTTGCACCGCCGCCCTCCGCCCACCGGAAATCGCCTCACGGCGGTTCCGGTGGCCCAAATCATCTCAAAGTTACACCCTAGCCTCCCTTCCACCTCCTCATTCCAATTCCACACTCCATTAACCTTGAATCATCTTATAACCTCTCGAATCTTCGATCGAAGATCCCCGTCCCAAACCCTAGCCTATCCGCTTAACCCCAAAATCACACCCAATAATCCCCTTGACCTCCTCGTCGCTAATCCCTAACCAAATTGGCTCGAATCCGAGTAAAACTCGTCGAATGGCAGATCTAGGGTTCAACGGTTCGAGACTGTTTCAAAGCTGTCAGGGTTGAATGGGTTCTAGTTAGTATTATAAGCCTATTTCTGACGAAATAGACGTGTAATGCTAACTGGAACTCAAGTTCGAAAGGGCATGTTGGTGGGATCCGAGAAAAGAACAGTAAGTTCTTCTTAGCTTCTTCTTTTCCTTTTTCTATAAGTTTATTTGTCTGTGTTAAGTTGTAATTAGTCGCTTCTTTAGGTTTTCAGTTTAAGTTAATTCTTAATCCAGTAAATATTCCGCCTCTTTTTCTGATTCTGGTAAGATTAAATACTCCAATGTTCGTTTGAGTAGTTCAATCGATTATTTGTTTGCCTAAATTAGGTTCGTTGTAATTCGTCTTTGTCCGTTATTTTCTCCCTTCTCCATCAGACCATTTACTTAGTCCAGTTTTCTTCTGTCAATTAATAACATATGTTATAAATAGTTTCGTCGATTAATTCATTCTTGTTTGTAGACCAGTAGTTTTCGTCAAATGGTTTGATGTCGAGTGTTGTATTTTCTTTTCCTTAGACACATAGCTTCAGGGCTCATCGTTAGTATGCTTTCTGCTCCTACATCTTTGTTTTAATGCTATTCATTTAATTTGAGTTTCGAGCTTAAACTATGGTCTGAGTTTGATGAATTGAATCCTAAGGTTGTCATGTTCAGGGTCTGATATGAATCTATCATTGATTTAAATTCAGTTTTGGTGTGATAGTGTTGATTAGGAGTTAGTTTCATGTGGTTAATTAGTTAATTGTTAGGTGGATTAGTTATAAATGATGGGTAGTAATCACAGGGGTTTCAGGGGATAATTTGGGACTTAAAAGTTTAAAAATGGTTAGTTTAAGTGTTCTGTCCAGTAAGTACTAATGTAACATTTAACTAATGCATTTATTTAGTAGTAGTGGGGAATAAAACATAATAGCATGGGGAGGCCTAATGGGAATGTAATTAAAGTATGTACTACCCATAACCATTGAATTAAATAAAGAAAAGAGAAGGGTTAGTGGGGAACAAGTGAATCAAAAATAGAGCAAAACATATAGGGGTGGGGTTCTAGAGAATATCATGGGCAAAATATGCTTAATTAATGGGTCTGAGTGCTCCTAAGAGCTGTAAAAGGGGCTGTAGTTTGCATATAAATAGGGGGATTTTGGACAGAGTTAAGGGTGCTTTTTTTTTCAGTCTTTGAGAGAGTCTTCCTTTTTGAATCAGTTTTAGAGAGATATAGAGCTTTTAAGGCATTCAGTTTTGGAGAGAGTTTAAAGACTGGGAATCAGTTTGAGAAAGTTTTGGAGAGCTTTTCTAGGATTTCAGTTCTTAAGGAGCATTTTGAAAACTTTGAGGGCATTCAATTCCAATTTGAAACATACAGAGAGTTTGAGATATCAATTTTAAAAGTCCTTTTTTGAGAGCTTTCAGATTGCTAGCTACTGGAGTCAGTAGTGTTTTCTACTTGGTTTTCCAGTAGACTTTTGGTTTCAGTCGAGACATTCTAGGATCAGCTTGAGCGTGTTGTTGTTGTGGTATGTTTCTAGGTTCAATTTGAAGGTCATTTGGGTTTATTCGAATCTGTTTTGGGTTGATCTATTGATCTTGTTGGTTTAAAACATTTCTGAACTCTTCCTGGATTGATAAATATATTTCTGGGCTGAAGCTGGGTTGATTGGTGTTGTTTGAACTCAAATACTTGGTTGTTGTGATCCATTGTGTGCTGCTATTGCTAACCTCTCCTTCTTCCTATTCCTTTCTGCTTTCAGGTACACATTCTCAGTTTGAGTTGATGTGGCTCTTTTGGTTCGAAAATGCTGAAATTAAATGATTGCATATTCACCTCTTAACATGTGTGGGTCCAAGTTGTTATGCCAAAAATAGATAATAGCTGATTTGTATTTGCTTAGACTTACTTTAGATTTTACATTGTATAACTGAGCTGAAGATTGGATTGTATAACTTAAACTGATTCTGGACTGTAAATTTGGACTACTGGACTCTCATTTGGACTTATGTGTTCGTGTTGGTAATCAGGGAGAAATTGAAGTAGTATTAGTACTATTAACAAATCATGTTTGAAACTCAGCATAAATGAGAACACTTGTGGTTTAAAACAAAATCGCACGTTTGTGTCCATTCTTTGTCCTTGATAAAAGAAACGAAACAAAATCATCCGTTGAATCAGCTGATGGAGCCATTTAGATCCATTCCTAAGCTTTAACATGGCTAAAATGAATTGATTTCCTCCTTCTTTTAATTATAATTTTTGTAAATGAAACTCTTGATAAGGCCCAGTTGTGATGCAATCCATGCCAAGATGGATCCAAGAATCACGGTTGGCCAGTTTGAAATTCCGTGGGCCTATACTGAAGTCCAAACGACCTGAATTCAATTAATGCCACCCCTCTCTTAGATAAAAATATTGATAACTAACTAGGGCCTTTTGTTTTATTTTTAGAAACAAACAAAGATAGAAAACCATAGTCATTTTAGGTTTGCCTTCTAAAATAAAATGAGACGAGCCTCGCAAAACAAAACACGTAAATTGCGGGGCCCTCGATAATTGTATATATTAAAATACTTAGATTTCGGGACGGGCCGTTTAGCGAATTTCACGGCCTTCCCCAAAATAATAACGCGTTAGTCTCTTTAGGCGCGTATTTTAATAACATTACCTCCCTAAACTCGGGTGCGCATTTATGTGACCCAAATCCAAATCCCAACGATGTTAAAGTATGTTCAAAAACCACGGGTGCATTTATGTGACGTGGTTCAAGACTTGTTTTAATAACGTTGTAATTTTCTTTAAAAATGAATAAAAGCGGTTAAGGTTAAAATTTGCACATAGGTTCATAATTGTTAAAATCAGATAATTTAAGCCAAGTATAACAGTTGAGCGACCGTGCTAGAACCACGGAACTTGGGAATCCCTAACACTTTCTCCCGGGTTAACAGAATTCCTTACTCAGATTTCTGGTTCGCGGACTGTAATACAGAGTCAATCTTTTCCTCGATTCGGGATTCAACCGGTGACTTGGGACACCATAAATCTCCCAACCGGCGACTCTAAATCTTTAATAATAAATCCCGTTTCGATTGTCCTTTAATTGGAAAAACTTCCTTACGCCCCTGGGGCCGCAGGTAAAAAGGAGGTGTGACAGCTTTGGCGACTCTACTGGGGACCGAACCCAGAATCTCTGGTTTAGGGTTCAGAATTCGAGCTTATAATAATTGTTATATCTGGCTTTGTTTATTATCTGATTTATTACATGTTTGGGCCTAATGTGCTAAATGTTGCTTTTTACCGCTTTGATATTATCTGAACTGTATATATAAACTGTTGCGAAATCTCTCTTCTCTCTGAGTCTTCTAAATCATGAAGAAGTGTGCACTTCGTGTGACTTCTTTTCTGTTAGAGTCATATTCCAAATTTAGAACGAGGTTCAGACAAGTTGCAAAGCCGGCGAAGCTTCTGTATTCCCGGTATGCTGCCCCCCTTCGGCTCGAGTTGTCCGCTCGGGTAAGCCAGGTTTAGAACAAACACCCAGGTTCTGAACCGAGAATAACTCAACTTCATACTGGATCTTTAGTCGGAACGCTTATTTGCATCATGTGCATTTGACTTAGGGAACTCAACACAGGGGTTGGGTCCATCTAGGACAAGCAACCTGAAATGAAAAAGACCATCCTGATGCATCCAACTTGTTTTCTGTGCATTTATTTGTTCGGACTTGCATACTGACCAACTTCTGAATCTCGGGAATATCAGAAATTTGAAAAAAAAGGGAGAGAGAGGAAATAGCAGTGTAGAGAGTTAATTACCTATTTTTAGAATAAAACCAATGCCCAAATATTGTCGAAACTCTCCCGGAATTTTGAGAAAATAAAAAGAAAATATTTTATGTTTTTAAAATTGTTTGTTTTACTCAAAAAGCAAAAATGCATGGAAAAGAGTCCTTTATTTTAGTTTGTTTTGTTTTCAAAAACGGAGAAGAAAAATAGTTTGTTTGTTTGTTATAAAAGGAACAAAGGAAAAAGAATCTTGTTTTCAAAAATAGCTAGTTTCTCTGCCCGAACTACGCAGGTTTGATTCTCACTGGATGTGAGATACGTAGGCAACCCTCATCGGGTCCAACCTCCCCTTTTGAAAAAATAGCCAAAAATGTCAAATTTTAATTTTCGTCATAAATAAGTCGGGTGATGCCGTTTTTGTCAAAAAAAGCCGAATGTCCCCAAAAGGGACGCCGGAAGGCCGATTTTGCATAAATAACCACCTTTGGTCATTTTTAAGATTTTGATAGGTTAATCCACACAGCCTTAAAATCTTCGTCTCCGAAGTGCTGAAAGGTCGTGTTTGAAAAACTGGGTCTTTCATTTCAGTTTGAAAAAAAAATAGTAGTTTTGTTTTGAATCAAATAAATTTAACTTTTTCTTAATCACCTTAATAAATGTGAAGGATGAGCACAAATGCAAATGAATCTTTCACCATACTTAATGAGGTCCCCCTCCAGCTCCACATGTGGTGGAATGATCTGGGAGAAGGCAACAAAGAAATAGTGGCTAGAATCCTGGGAGGTCTTGTCGATCTACTAAATGTCAAGCCAAATTCGGATGTCATCGAGGCCTTAATACCATTTTGGGACCTGACCCGCAATGTGTTTCGCTTTAGAGGTTTTGAGCTTACGCCCACGCTGGAAGAAGTCGCGGGTTATGCGGGTCTGAATGGAAATCTGAGGGGTCAATATTTGCTGTCACCCAGACCGGTATTTCCGCACAAATTTTTGGATTTGCTAAACATCACCGGGAGTGTTCAAAATGATGATTTGTCGGGAGGATGTTGCACTCTTCAGTTCCTATATCAGCGTTATGGTAATCCTCGGGGTTTCGAAGAACTAAATCTGGGACTAACCCATGTTGGGAACAGAAGTAAATGGGAAGCAAGACAAAACTTGGCGTTCATAATGACATTCTTGGGAATCGTGATTTGCCCACGAGAAGATAAGAAAATAGAGACAGGTCTCGTGGGGATGGTTGATGTTGCAATTAAAAGGGCAGATAGCACTATAGTTCCCCTAATTTTGTCAGAAATTTACCGAGCATTGACTGTTTGCAGGGAGGGAGGACATTTTTTCCAATTGCAATTTATTCCTTCAGTTGTGGATGCAAGAACATCTGTGCCATCCTGCGGGATACATGAACTATGGGCTGACTGGGTTAAGCTGTATCGAAGAATTTGAAAAACGGGTAACGGGTATTGCATTTCCTGAGGGTACCGAAGCTTGGCTCATACGACTGAGGTCATTGACTGCCGATCAAATTGAATGGGCATTTGGGTGGTTGCCCGTTACCGAGGTGCTATATATGTCAGCAGGAGAGTGTCATATTCTTTTAATAGGTGTTCAGAGTATCCAACCGTATGCTCCACATCGGATATTACGCTAACTGGGAAGGTTTCAAGTCATCCCCAAAGATGAAGACTTGAGCAAGCACGTCATTGAGTTAAGTCCGAAAGCCACATTCCCGGAAGATAAAATTCGCAAATTGTGGAACGAATGCCGGTTCCTCGAGCCTAAGACTATGGTCCGAGATCTGGCTAAAGGTGAGGTGGACCCAAAGTATAATGCGTGGTTTGGGAAAAGGTTCCAGATTCTCCAAAGGCCCGCCAAAAGAGCCCATGTCCAACAGTTTACTAATGATTCACAAGAGCAATGGGGTTGGTTAGCAAAAGAAGAGATTTACAGGGCAGAAATAGGCAAGCTGAAGCAACAGATTAGAGACTTGGAATTTGAAAATAGTCTGCAAGTTGATGCTGATCAGGGAGAAAAGAACAAATTGGCCCAAGAAAATACGGTGCTGAAAGCCCAAATCCCAAAAATGAGGATAGATGCTGACAACCAACAAAGGAGTCGATCGGATGAGCGGTTAATAAAAGGGTTGAAAAAGGAAATCAGTGAGTGCCGGAATGATTTGAAGAAATCTGAGGGTACCATAGCACAACTCCAGTCACAATGGGCAAAAAGAACAAAAGAACACACACAGTACTTACAGTAGGCGAGGAAGGATTATGAAAAGACCATTGCTAGTCTAAAAAGGAAGGTGACCACCCTAGAGAGCAAGGCGGCTAAACAAGCCAAGGCTTTTGAAACTGAAAGTAAACACTGCTATAATCTAATGGCCTTGATGGAAGATGAAATACAGCAGTTACAGAAACAACATCTGCATTATTCTCGGGTTTTGAAGGCTAGAGGGGATCAGATAGAACACCTACTCCTAGAGAAAGACCGAACCAGGGACAAGATTTTGACTATTGCTCATGCTATTACCAGGAAATGTCGGGTGTGTGAAAACATGACCCGCACTACTTTCTTCTTGGCAGTGATGATATTTGTGAAGCAAATCATATATGAATTGGAACAGCTGGAAAGGGGCCTTACACCTAAGCCCGCGGCAAGGCCGAATGACGCCCCGCGGGCACCCAAATTTAAAACTTTAATGTATTCGTAGTTTGAGTTTGCATTTTCTTTTTCCTTAGAGTCTGTTGTCTGTTAGAGTCTGTTTTTCCTTTCGCATCAGAGTTTGTTAGAAGTTTTTGAGTTCGTACTTGGTTTGGTTTCGAGTCTGTTATTTTCCTTTCCGAAAGTGTCTGGTTTATAATAAAATGTTTATTAATGAAAAATCGAAAATTTCCAAAAAATTGTCTCTTTGCTTTTCACACTTATTTTGATAGAACTACGCACGGTCTGATTCATGTGGGTACATGATACGTAGGCAATCTCTATAGGATTCGACCACCACTAAAAAGAAAAAGGGGAAATAAAGAAGGATAGAATAAAAGAAGCTTAAAAGAAGGGGCACAATTATGAGAGGCCGGGATGATGCACGCAACCGAAGCAAATGCATGATAGAAAATGGTTAATTGCCTAGGTGCATTTCATCCCAACGTGTAATTACATATATGTTAAACTCTAAGAACTAACAAGTTTGTTGTTTTTCAGAAAGTTCAAGCAGTTTGTTTATTTAGAGGATACTGGCACATTATCATTACCAAACCAGATCAAAGGGACCAATACCAGAAATCATGTCTATCCTGGAGGTCGACACTAGTGTTGAGGTAGAGGAGTTGGACATCAATAAAATGAAAGAGGAGATGTTCAAGCTTAAGCAACAGATGGCCGAAATGTACCAGGCCTAGTCCCAAGGGCAATCACCACCGTCTTACCTAGTTAACCCAACTTTTACCCCACCATTAGCTCAGTCTCAGGATCATCCCGCCACCAATCCAGGTTTTTCCATTTATCAACACTACTATGACACTACTTCTCATATGCCACAAGCTCCACCACCAAAATCGATTCCATTCCATCCTCTGCCAGTCACCTCTGTCTTTGTGTCATCTCCACCAGCTGCACTCCATAGATCCCTGAGTGAACCAGTGTTTCAAGCTCAGGACAACTAGTATTATCCCCTGGAACCCACCTTCAAAGCTCCTGAAACCTACCCCTACGGTCCACGTTCTGATCTCCCGAGAGAAGCTGAGAGACCAGACAAAAATCCCGAACATGAGGAGATGTTCAGAAAAATGAAAAGCATAGAACAATCCTTCAGGGATATGAGAGGGCTAGGAGGTCAGGTAAGTGTGGATTACAAAGACCTGTGTTTATTCCCAAATGTACAACTACCGGCATGATTCAAAATGCCCAAATTCGACTTGTACAACGGACACGGTGATCCGGTGGCTCATTTGAGAGGTTTTTGCAGTAAGATGATGGGAGCCGGAGGAAAAGATGAATTGCTAATGACTTACTTCAGTCAGAGTTTGAGCGAAGCAGCATTAGAGTGGTACACCACCAAGATCTCGGAAGATGGTACACATGGGATGATCTGGCACAAGCATTCGCTTGTCACTTTCAGTATAATCTTGAGATCATTCCAGACCGACTATCTTTGACTAAGCTAGAGAAGAAGCACAATGAAAGCTTTAGAGAATATGATTTCCGGTGGAGGGAGCAAGCAGCAAGGGTAGATCCCCCGATGAAAGAGAGTGAGATGGTTGATTACTTTTTGCAGGCTTTGGAGCCAACTTACTTTGGTCATTTGGTGTCCGCAATTGGCAAGTCTTTTAATGAGGTTGTAAAAATGGGAGGCATGGTCGATGAGGGGCTTAAGTCCAACAAAATCGTGAGTTATTCAGTGATCAATGCAACCACTCAGGCCATTCAAAGCGGCACTGGGGGTGTACTTGGGAAGAAGAAGAAAGAAGATGTCACGACCATTGAATCTGGTGCCTGGTTCGGATCTAGAGGCTCGTCACCCTGCTATAGCCAACCACGACCCTACCACCAAAATTACCCCCACACTCCATATAGCCCTCCACAACATTACTACCCACCGCCAGATCCCCATTTTTCCGTCCATCATGCACAAACCTATACCCAAACTCTGACACATGCACAATGGCGTGCGCCGGCTCCACAAAATCCATACCCAGCTCCACAAAGCACATATCCACCCCCGAGAGCCTACAGAAATCCCCTCGGAACGGGTTTCCGACCAAACCAAGCCTTCAAGAATGAGAGATTACAGAAGCAAAAGACTTTCACTCCACTGGGGGAATCACATACCAGTCTTTTCTATAGGTTGAGGCAGTTGGGCATGCTGAATCCAATTGAGCCTAAAATGCCAAATCCTCCTCCTAGAAATCTTGACATCTCGGTGAGTTATGAGTACTGTTCAGGAGCCCCGGGGTATGATACAGAGAAGTGTTGGAAACTAAAAACAGCTGTGCAGGAGCTTATTGATACTCATCGGATCGAGGTTCAAGCCCCAGAAGCACCAAATATCAATCAAAATCCACTGCCAGCTCACCATGAGACCTATATGATTGAGTTGATACACAAAGGAGGGGATCCCAAGAAGCCCTGACAGACGGTAATGATGGTCCGTTCCAGTGAAACCAGCTCAAAGGAAAAGGTAACTAGTGAGAAATCAATGGTCCAGGACAATAAGCCAGCTGTGGTAGCCAAGAAAGGGTCGTCAAGCATCGTTGCAGTGAAACCCGAGAAAGCTAAAGTGGTAGTGCCGGGGGTCGCAAGTAAAATTGTTGTGGTCGTAAAGGGTGCTCGCACCGAGCCTGTTATTATAAAACCAGTAACTCAGCTTCCAGTGATCAACAACAACGTTGTTCCTTAGAATTATGAACGGGTGACAGTGATTTACAAAGGGAAAGAAATCAAGGAAGAAGTTTGTGAAGCACAAGGTTTGACTCGCTCAGGAAGGTGTTTTACTCCCGAGGAGTTAAGAAGAACTAAAGATGATCCAACGCCGGTGAAGAAAGCTGTAACTAAAGAAGAAGCAGAGGAATTTTTGAGGAAAATGAAAGTGCATGACCATTCTGTTGTAGAGCAGTTGAGGAAAACGCCAGCTCAGATCTCATTGCTCTCATTGCTAATCCATTCAGATGAGCACCGCCGATCATTGATGAAAATCCTGAATGAGGCCCATGTTCCCGACAAGATCTCAGTGAACCATCTGGAAAAGATAGCCAGCAAGATTTTTGAAGTATACAGAGTCACTTTTTCCGATGATGAATTGCCCGTAGAAGGTACTGAGCATAACAAAGCCCTTTACCTTACAGTGAAATGCGAGGATTCCGTGGTTACCCGGGTATTGGTTGACAATGGTTCAAGTGCGAACATCTGTCCTCTCTCCACTCTAAGCAAGATGAAAGTAGAAGATGAGAGGATTCATAAGAACAGTATCTGTGTGCGAGGATTTGACGTCGGAGGCAAAGACTCAGTCAGGGATATAATGTTGGAGCTGACTATAGGTCCAGTAGAATTCACAATGGAATTCCAAGTGCTGGATATAGCTATTTCCTACAATTTGCTATTAGGACGACCATGGATCCACGCCGCTAAAGCAGTACCATCAAGACTCCATCAGATGGTCAAGTTTGAATGGGATAGACAGGAAATAGTTGTGCACGGCGAAGATAATTTGTGCGCTCACAGCAACACCATTGTGCCATTCATTGAGGTGGAAGATGACAAGGGACCATGGGTCTACCAAGTTTCTGACACAATGTTAGTCGAGAAAGTTCCAGAGGGGAAGTGTATCCCAAATCCGAAGATAACCGCCACATCAGTCATGGTAGCGTATGAAATGGTGAAGAATGGTTTTGTACAGGGAAAGGGTTTGGGGTCAGATCTGCAAGGCATCATACAATCCGTGTCTCTTCCGGAAAACTTGGGAACATTTGGTCTGGGATTCAAGCCCACAGTCGCAGACATAAAAAGAGCCAGGAAATTGAAACAGAGGACATGGGTCCTTCCAAAGTCGGTCCCACGTCTTTCCACATCATTTGTCAAGACCGGTAAGAGGAGTCACCCAGTAACAACAATTCCTAGTTCTGTGATTGATCCAAACAAAGAGTTAATGGAAAGATTTGAGAAGTTGTTCGACAGTGTGAACATGGTGGAAATTGGAGAAGGTTCTAGCAACGCGGAAGTGCAATTTGTCGGGCCAACGGCAAAGCTTAATAATTGGAAGGTTACTCCTCTCCCTACTCGGAAGGAGTCTTGGTAGTTTGCTTTGATTTTCCTTTAAGTTTGTACGGATTATTCCCGGGTTGTAATCCGGATTTCATTTTTCAGTCTGTTTGAGTGTGCAAACCTTGTTATCTTTTTTCATTCAATAAAATACAATTTTCCTTTCTTCATCATTCCTGATGGTTTTCCTTTTGTTTTGTTTTCTATACAGTTCTTTATACGCTGGTTCTAATGATGTGGTATGCATAAGGAATCCTCAGCCCAGTCTTAAAAATCAATCTAATTCCGAAATGTTAGTTTAAGAAGTAGATTGTGATTACGAAAAGAATATGATGATGGGGATGAAGTCTTCGAAGAAATTAGTAAGAAGTTAATTCACTTCGAAGAAAAACCCAAACCCAACCTGAATGACACAGAAGCCGTCAATTTAGGGGACACAGACAATGTTCGAGAGACTAAAATAAGTGTCCACCTCGAGCCAAAAATCCGGGATGAGTTAATCAAAACACTCATCGAGTACAAAGATGTTTTTGCGTGGTCATATGACGACATGCCAGGTTTAATCATTGATTTAGTGGTCCACAAATTGCCCACTGATCCAGCAACATTCCCTCCCGTCAAGCAAAAGTTGAGAAAATTCAAAATTGATATGAGTGTGAAAATTAAAGAAGAAGTTACCAAGCAGTTGGATGCAAAGGTTATTCGGGTCACTCGATATCCTATTTGGTTGGCTAATGTCGTGCTTGTACCGAAGAAGGATGGCAAGATCAGAGTATGCGTCGATTACCGCAATCTCAACAAAGCAAGTCCGAAGGATAACTTCCCACTACCCAATATCCACATTTTGATTGATAATTGCGCCAAGCGTGAGATTGGATCTTTTGTGGATTGTTATGCCGGGTATCATCAGATCCTAATGGATGAAGAAGATGTGGAAAAGACGACATTCATCACACCCTGGGGAACTTATTGCTATCGGGTAATGCCATTTGGTTTGAAGAATGCTGGGGCAACTTATATGAGAGCAATGACTATTGTGTTTCATGATATGATACACAAGGAAATTGAGGTATATGTAGATGATGTGATCATAAAATCAAAACATCAGGCCGACCACGTCGAGGATTTGAGGAAATTCTTCCAGAGGCTTCGCAGGTACAACCTCAAGCTTAACCCCGCCAAGTGTGCATTTGGTGTTCCATCCGGAAAACTGTTGGGATTCATGGTCAGTCAGCGAGGCATCGAGTTGGACCCATCAAAGATCAAAGCCATACAAGAATTGCCCCTTCTGAGGAACAAGACTGATGTAATGAGTCTGTTAGGGAGGTTGAACTATATCAGCAGATTTATTGCTCAGCTCACGACAACTTGTGAGCCTATTTTCAAGTTGTTGAAGAAGGACGCTACGATCAAGTGGACTGATGAGTGCCAAGAAGTATTCGACGAGATAAAGGGATACTTGTCTAACCCGCCTGTGCTGGTACCACCAGAACCAGGGAGATCGTTGATTCTTTACTTGACTGTCCTGGAAAATTCATTTGGCTGTGTACTGGGGCAGCATGATGTCACCGGCAGGAAAGAACAGGCCATCTACTATCTCAGCAAGAAGTTCACAGCATATGAGGTTAAGTACACTTACCTGGAAAGGACATGTTGCGCCCTAACTTGGGTGGCACAGAAATTGAAACATTATTTGTCATCGTACACTACGTACCTCATTTCACGCTTGGATCCATTGAAGTATATATTTCAAAAGCCTATGCCGACAGGAAGACTGACGAAGTGGCAGATTTTGCTCACAGAGTTTGACATAATCTATGTGACTCGAACTGCAATAAAAGCCCAAGCATTGGCCGATCATTTGGCCAAGAACCCGGTCGATGAAGAGTATGAGCCACTAAGGACTTATTTTCCTGATGAAGAGGTGATGCATATTGACGATCTAGAACAAGCCGAAAAACCAGGTTGGAAACTTTTCTTCGATGGGGCTGCTAACATGAAAGGAGTGGGGATAGGAGCCGTGCTTATTTCTGAAATAGGGCATCACTATCCTATTACAGCTCAACTTCGTTTCTATTGTACCAACAATATGGCTGAGTATGAAGCATGCATTTTGGGTTTAAGGCTAGTTGCAGACATGGATGTCCAGGAAGTCTTGGTCTTGGGAGACTCGGATCTTTTGGTACACCAAATTCAAGGAGAATGGGAAACACGAGATTTGAAGCTCATACCGTACCGACAATGTTTACATGATCTTTGTCAACGGTTTCGATCAGTGGCGTTCAGGCATATTCCGAGGGTCCATAATGAGGTTGCCGATGCTTTGGCTACCTTGGCATCAATGTTGCACCATCCGGACAAAGCTTATGTCGATCCTCTGCATATTCAAGTACGAGATCAGCATGCTTACTGCAACATGATTGAAGAAGAACTTGATGGCGAACCGTGGTTTCATGATATCTAGGAGTACATCAGAATGGGGATATATCCAATGCAAGACACGGGGGATCAGAAGAGAACAATTCGACGGCTAGCAAGTGGATTCTTCTTAAGTGGAGGAGTTTTGAATAAAAGAACACCAGACCTTGGATTGTTAAGATGCATAGATGCTAGACAAGCTACGGGTGTCATGTCTGAAGTATATTCAGGAGTTTGTGGACCACATATAAGCGGGTATGTGCTGGCAAAGAAAATTATCCGAGTAGGTTATTATTGACTCACCATGGAGCGAGATTGTATCAGTTTTGTGCGCAAATGTCATCAATGCCAGATACACGGAGATTTGATTCATTCTCCACCATCGGAATTGCAGACGATGTCGGCACCATGGCCCTTCGTTGCTTGGGGAATGGATATCATTGGACCAATTGAGCCAGCAACATCCAACGGGCATAGATTCATTCTGGTAGCCATTGATTATTTCACCAAGTGGGTTGAGGCCAAAACTTTCAAATCAGTGACCAAGAAAGCAGTGGTCGATTTTGTCCACTTAAATATCATCTGTCGATTCGGCATCCCAAAGGTGATCATCACGGATAATGGTGTTAATCTTAACAGTAAATTGATGGAAGAGGTATGCCAACAGTTTAAGATTACACATCGTAATTCTACCCCATATCGTCCCAAGGCGAATGGAGCGGTTGAGGCCGCCAACAAAAACATAAAGAAGATACTTCGGAAAATGGTAGAAAGTTCCAGCCAATTTGCTAGGCTATCACACTACTGTCCGTACTTCGGTAGGTGCGACTCCTTATTTGTTGGTATATGGAACTGAAGTAGTGATACCTGCGGAAGTTGAAATCCCGTCCCTTCGGATTGTCGCTGAGGCTGAAATCGATGATAATGAGTGGGTCAAGACCCGTTTGGAGCAGTTGAATTTGATTGATGAAAAAATATTAGCAGCAATGTGTCATGGCTAGTTGTATCAAAAGAGAATGGCAAGAGCATACAACAAAAAGTTACGTCCCAGGAAGTTTGAAGTGGGCCAGCAGGTGCTGAAACGTATCCTTCCACACCAGGCTGAAGCGAAAGGCAAGTTCGCCCCAAATTGGCAAGGGTCATTCATTGTGACCAGAGTATTGTCCAATGGTGCTTTATGTTTAACGGATATCGAAGGAAAATGCATAGACATGGCTATCAATTCTGATGCAGTAAAAAGATATTATGTATGATTTCTTTGTTATAATTGTTGATTGTTTGTATTTGGCGTTATTTCAAAGATTGGAATGACGAAGTCAATTTGTTCTGCTATCTAAATACTTCACCCTTTGTTCCCCCTTTTTGAGCCTTATTTATTTCTTTCATACCCCTCTTTTGGAATCAATAACGAGAAAGAAAGAAAAAGAAAGGAAAGAAAAAGAGAAGAGAAAAGAAGTGAAAAGTATAACAACAAGGAAATTCACGTGTGAACTACGTTTGACCTGATTACTATTAAAGGATACGTAGGCAGCCTCACGGCTCGGTCATAGTAAAATAAAATATCAAAAGATCCCCAAGCAAGAAACTAGGGCAGAAATTGTACTTGTAATAAGAAATGTGATTCCAAGAGTTGTAATTTTAAACCTGTGTCAAAATTGCTTTGAGCCTTTGATACCCTTTCTTTCTAAACCCATCCAAAAGCCCACATTACGGTCCAAAGAAAGACCTTCCGATCAGTCTTCGAGAGATGTCAGGTCGAGCAATGTACATGGAATTTATATCAGGGGCAACACTCTAGTTTAAGTAAAAAAATCAAAAAATGAGAGAGTCTAATTGGTGAAAACCTTCATGGGAACCATGAGGCGACGAAAGCTGAGAGAAAATAAAAATGAGAGAGTCTTATTGGTGATAACCTTCACGGGCACCATCAGGCGACAAGTAATTGAGGAATCAACAAATGAGAGAGGTTTGTCGGTGAAAACCCTTCAGGGCACTGCAAGTCGAACGAGGTCCGTAAGTTGGCGGAAAGTAAAATTGGGTTGTGGAAATCTGCGAGAACAAAGTAAAACAATTGGAAAGGAGATTAGTTAAATAGACTGGGCTGATTAATCCAAATGCATACCATGATCCTTGGTGCCGATGATTCCGCTCAGATAAGTCCCTTTTCCTGTCTCCAACAGTCATCCAAATTTGGATTCTTTTCTTTATTCTTAAAGTCCTTGCATTTTATTGCTATTAACTTTACTTCTCTAAAGCTCTACCAAGTTTAGCCTTGTAAGAAGAAATTTCAAAGCTTACTACCAGTTTCGGAATTGCACAAAGCAAAATGCAGCTAGAACATGCCAAAGATGATATGATGAAAAATGGGACCTATGGTGTAACAAAAGTTAAAACTGTGGAATGGTTCAGTAATGTCGTGGGAGATGTACGGTTTCAGGCAGAAAGGTCAAGAGGGGAGAATAGCAGTTGAGGATCTTGCAGTTAAGGATCAGTCAGAAGGTCAAAACAATCTTTTTGATCAGTTCAAGGCAGTTGGACGAAGCAAAGAATGACAAAGAGAAAACCACCTCCAGCAGGAATGCCACGATAAACCACCACGTTTTAAACTGACGAAATTTTCTTTGATTTGAAACAGAGGCAAAAATGGCATTTGTTTCGGGAAATCATCCGTAGGAAGAGTAAGTACTAGGCAGAATTGATCGCGGAAATTCTCAGGACCCTCCTGGAAAATAAGGACTTAGTTTAAAATTCAAAATAATCATGAGTAGCGGAATTTGGCATGAGTGCACCCTAGAAGATTATAAGTAGAACTTTGAAGTTTGTATGTTTGACATACACTTTGGACATTACCCCATGAGAAAAAAGATTCTGACTTCTCTTCTTTCCCAGATTAATGATTATGATTTTATGTTTCCTCAACATTTTCCCCAAGCAGAAACGCCATTTTTTCCACCTTTTCCAAATTTAGTCGGAAATTTTCAGGACCCTCATGTAAAATGGGACCTAATTTAAAAAATCAAAACAATCATAAGTAGCATAAATATACCCCAAGGAATATAAGTTAGTTTCAAAGTTTTCATGTTTAAGATAGGATGTAATTAGAAGTTTTCAGGACCCTCATGGATAATGGGATGTAGCTTTAAGACCCTCTTAGATAATAAGATTTGGCGGAAGTCACACCTTTAGAAGATATAACTTAGATTTAAAATTATCGTTTATGCAAGAATTGTCAGGACCCCCCTTGGATAATGGGACCTAGCTTTCGAATTCTTGGTAATATTTGGTAATATGATTCAGCTTAACACTCACGTATGTGCCCAACCTCCAAACTGGGGCAGAAAGTTTTCTTTGTTTTATCTGTTTCATTGAAGTCAGGAGCCCGCCTGGAGAGCGGGGAATACATTTCAAGTCAGTAGTCAGGAGCCCTCCTGGAGAGCAGGAAATACATTTCAAGTTAGCAGTCAGGAACCCGCCTGGAGAGCAGGGAATACATTCAAGTTCAGTAGTCAGGAGCCCGCCTGGAGAACAAAGGAGTACAATTCATGTTTTAGTTCTTATTGATATTTGGTAATGTGATGCGTTTTACACTTACATATGTTCCCAAATACCCATACTGGGGCAGAAAAATTTCTGTTTGTTTTCGTCTATTTTGGTTGAATTCAGGAGTCCGCCTGAAGAGCAGGGAATACATTTCAAGTTAGCAGTCAGGAGCCCGCCCGGAGAACAGGGAGTACATTTCAAGTCTAGAATTCAGGTACCCGTTTGGAGGACAGGGAGAAGCAGTTCAAGTTTAGCAGTCAGGAGCCCGCCTGAAGAGCAGAGGAATACATTTCAGTCTTTACATTTCAAGTTTTAAAGTTGGGAGCCCGCCCATATAATAGAGGAATACATTGAAGTTTGAAGTTAGTAAAGCGAAGGGTTACAACAAAAATCCCCAGCATAAACTCAAGTGCAGAAGTCAAAAGAGAGGCAACAATAGTCAAAGGAAGATAATTCGCGAGTCGAAGGAGAAACAATTCGAATTTCACAAGAAAGAAAGAAACATCAGAGGAAACACAAGCCAACAAGAAAGCAAGGCAACAAGAGCAAGTTTGAAGATCTAGATAAGATTTTGTAAATCCTAGTTTAGTCTAGCTTGTTGTTTTCTTTTAGCATGGTGTAATAAGGAGGTCAGTAAGCAGGTAGCAGTAGCAGCAATAGCAGTAACAAGAAAACCACACCTTCATGGTAGTCCCAGCTACCGAAACTTCCTGAACTACATTGACCTGATTCTCTTTTAGCCAGGGATATGTAGGAAACTTTTGAAGCAGAGGTTTGGTCAAATCTTTCAAAAAATGCTTCACACGGAGTAGCCGAATCGGCCAAAATTGCTCGTATCCGCTCACTTTATCTTTGCACGAAAACTCTTCATGTTTCCGGACAAAGAGGGGCAGTTGTGAGCACGTGATTTTTGCCCTATGAGAATTAGTCCCAGACATTCAAAATAAAACAATTTTCCTTTGTGTGCAATTTTGAGAATTTTCGTGGCATTTTTGGTTAATTATTTGTATTTGTCTGTGCATGTTTATTTTGTTTTAATTAATGAAAAATACAAAAAATACTCGTTTCATGTGCATTTAGGATCTAATTTTTACAGATAGGATTAATTAAGTAACTCGTTTTACAAAAATGAAAAACAAATCACAAAAAATAATGTACTTTGCATTTTTTAGCATTTGATGTCGAATTGTGTGATTTTATTGTTAATTGGTATTTAATTATATGTGATAAATGTTATTAGAAGATAATTAGTATTTTTAATTTGGGTTTGTAATTTAATCTAAAATTTTAGTTAGGAAATAAGAAAAAAAAGAAACAAATAAGAAAGATGGGAAGTGAAATTCGGACCAGGCCCATGCCAAAATGACCAAATCCAGCCCAAAACAACTCCATACCCGGCCCAAGTCGTCAAAATCTCACAGACATGCAAAACGACGTAGTATGGTGATGGAACTACGTCGTTTCAACGTCAATCGATCCCAGCCGTCCATGTAGCCCTCATCCAACAGACACAACTCAGTACCCATATCCAAAAGTCAAACCCGACCCATTTACCAGAGATTGATCCGGTCTCAAAAGTGTCTAAACGACACCATTTCGTTAAGTGAGTTGATCCGAGTCGTTGATCTTAATTGATCCAACAGCTAGGATTCAACCTCTTGCCCAGTATATAAATGATCAATACGAACCCCACCCCCCATAGAGCCCCCACCCCACTCTCGTCTCTAGCAACTCAGAGACAGGCCTGTCTCTCACCACCTTGCACCGCCGCCCTCCGCCCACCGGAAATCGCCTCACGGCGGTTCCGTTGGCCCAAATCGTCTCAAAGTTACACCTTCGCCTCCCTTCAACCTCCTCATTCCAATTCCACACTTCATTAACCTCGAATCATCTTATAACCTCTCGAATCTTCGATCGAAGATCCCCGTCCCAAACCCTAGCCTGTCCGCGTAACCCCAAAATCACACCCAATAATCCCCTTGACCTCCTCGTCGCTAATCCCTAACCAAATTGGCTCGAATCCGAGTAAAACTCGTCGAATGGCAGATCTAGGGTTCAACGGTTCGAGACTGTTTCAAAGCTGTCAGGGTTGAATGGGTTCTAGTTAGTATTATAAGCCTATTTATGACGAAATAGACGTGTAATGCTAACTGGAACTCAAGTTCGAAAGGGCATGTTGGTGGGATCCGAGAAAAGAACAGTAAGTTCTTCTTAGCTTCTTCTTTTCCTTTTTCTATATGTTTATTTGTCTGTGTTAAGTTGTAATTAGTCGCTTCTTTAGGTTTTTCATTTAAGTTAATTCTTAATCCAGTAAATATTCCGCCTCTTTTTCTGATTCTGGTCAGATTAAATACTCCAATGTTCGTTTGAGTAGTCCAATCGATTATTTGTTTGCCTAAATTAGGTTCGTTGTAATTCGTCTTTGTCCGTTATTTTCTACCTTCTCCATCAGACCATTTACTTAGTCCAGTTTTCTTCTGTCAATTAATAACATATGTTATAAATAGTTTCGTCAATTAATTCATTCTTGTTTGTAGACCAGTAGTTTTCGTCAAGTGGTTTGATGTCGAGTGTTGTATGAACTGATCCTTAGACACTTAGCTTCAGGGCTCATCGTTAGTATGTTTTCTGCTCCTACATCTTTGTTTTAATGCTATTCATTTAATTTGAGTTTCGAGCTTAAACTGTGGTCTGAGTTTGATGAATTGAATCCTAAGGTTGTCATGTTCAGGGTTTGATATGAATCTATCATTGGTTTAAATTCAGTTTTGGTGTGATAGTGTTGATTAAGAGTTAGTTTCATGTGGTTAATTAGTTAATTGTTAGGTGGATTGGTTATAGATGATGGGTAGTAATCACAGGGGTTTCAGGGGATAATTTTGGACTTAAAAGTTTAAAAATGGTTAGTTTAAGTGTTCTGTCCAGTAAGTACTAATGTAACATTTAACTAATGCATTTATTTAGTAGTAGTGGGGAACAAAACATAATATCATGGGGAGGCCTAATGGAAATGTAATTAAAGTATGTACTACCCATAACCATTGAATTAAATAAAGAAAAGACAAGGGTTAGTGGGTAACAAGTGAATCAAAAATAGAGCAAAACATATAGGGGTGGGGTTCTAGAGAATATCATGGGCAAAATATGTTTAATTAATGGGTATGAGTGCTTTTAAGAGCTGTAAAAGGGGCTGTAGTTTGCATATAAATAGGGGGATTTTGGATAGAGTTAAGGGTGCTTTTTTTTTCAGTCTTTGAGAGAGTCTTCCTTTTTGAATCAGTTTTAGAGAGATATAGAGCTTTTAAGGCATTCAGTTTTGGAGAGAGTTTAAAGACTGGGAATCAGTTTGAGAAAGTTTTGGAGAGCTTTTCTAGGATTTCAGTTCTTAAGGAGCATTTTGAAAACTTTGAGGGCATTCAATTCCATTTTGAAACATACAGAGAGTTTGAGATATCAATTTTAAGAGTCCTTTTTTGAGAGCTTTCAGATTGCTAGCTACTGGAGTTAGTAGTGTTTTCTGCTTGGTTTTCCAGTAGACTTTTGGTTTCAATCGAGACATTCTAGGATCAGTTTGAGCGTGTTGTTGTTGTGGTATGTTTCTAGGTTCAATTTGAAGGTCATTTGAGTTTATTCGAATCTGTTTTGGGTTGATCTATTGATCTTGTTGGTTTAAAACATTTCTGAACTCTTCCTGGATTGATAAATATATTTCTGGGCTGAAGCTGGGTTGATTGGTGTTGTTTGAACTCAAATACTTGGTTGTTGTGATCCACTGTGTGCTGCTGTTGCTAACCTCTCCTTCTTCCTATTCCTTTCTGCTTTCAGGTACACATTCTCAGTTTGAGTTGATGTAGCTCTTTTGGTTCGAAAATGCTAAAATGAAATGATTGCATATTCACCTCTTAACATGTGTGAGTCCAAGTTGTTATGCCAAAAATAGATAATAGCTGATTTGTATTTGCTTAGACTTACTTTAGATTTTACATTGTATAACTGAGCTGAAGATTGGATTGTATAACTTAGACTGATTCTGGACTGTAAATTTGGACTACTGGACTCTCATTTGGACTTATGTGTTCGTGTTGGTAATCAGGGAGAAATTGAAGTAGTATTAGTACTATTAACAAATCATGTTTGAAACTCAGCATTAATGAGAACACTTGTGTTTTAAAACAAAATCGCACATAGAACACTTGTGTCATTCTTTGTCCTTGATAAAAGAAACGAAACAAAATCATCCATTGAATCAGCTGATGGAGCCATTTAGATCCATTCCTAAGCTTTAACATGGCTAAAATGAATTGATTTCCTCCTTCTTTTAATTATAATTTTTGTAAATGAAACTCTTGCTAAGGCCCAGTTGTGATGCAATCCATGCCAAGCTGGGGCCAAAAATCACGGTTGGCTAGTTTGAAATTCTGTGGGCCTATACTAAAGTCCAAACGACCTAATTTCAATTAATGCCACCCCTCTCTTAGATAAAAATATTGATAACTAACTAGGGCCTTTTGTTTTATTTTTAGAAACAAACAAAGATAGAAAACCATAGTCACTTTAGGTTTGCCTTCTAAAATAAAATGAGACGAGCCTCGCAAAACAAAGCACGTAAATTGCGGGGCCCTCGATAATTGTATATATTAAAATACTTAGATTTCGGGATGGGCCGTTTAGCGAATTTCAAGGCCTTCTCCAAAATAATAATGCGTTAGTCTCTTTAGGCGCGTATTTTAATAACATTACATCCCTAAACTCGAGTGCGCATTTATGTGACCCAAATCCAAATCCCAACGATGTTAAAGCATGTCCAAAAACCACGGTTGCATTTATGTGACGTGGTTCAAGACTTGTTTTAATGACGTTGCAATTTTCTTTAAAAATGAATAAAAGCGGTTAAGGTTAAAATTTGCACATAGGTTCATAATTGTTAAAATCAGATAATTTAAGCCAAGTATAACAGTTGAGCGACCGTGCTAGAACCACAGAACTTGGGAATCCCTAACACCTTCTCCCGGGTTAACAGAATTTCTTACTCAGATTTCTGGTTTGCGGACTGTAATACAGAGTCAATCTTTTCCTCGATTCGGGATTCAACCGGTGATTTGGGACACCATAAATCTCCCAAGTGGCGACTCTAAATCTTTAATAATAAATCCCGTTTCGATTGTTCTTTAATTGGAAAAACTTCCTTACGCCCCTGAGGGCGCAGATAAAAAAGAGGTGTGACACCGTAGATACACGTCATGCGAGCCGTCCCTTCATGCTTCTATCAAGTAATCAAATTTCCCACCCCATGGGAGATATTCAGCATCCGAGGTGAGCCGCGTACCGCCCAAGAATGCTATTGGATCGCCCAAGACTGAACACACTCCAAACAATTAAAAGGGGCAAGTGCAGAAGCATAGCAATTAGCCATTTCGGGAACCAAACATGACGTACAAATAGAGGCCATCGAAGACCCGGACATCGTAGAAGCTTGCAAGGCAACCGTAGAAGATCTTGATCACGTCCAATTGGATAACACCGATAGCAAAAAAAAGGTTTATGTTGGACATAACCTCTCGGAGCTAGGTAAGTATCGCGAGTTTTTAACTAATAACACCGATTTGTTTGCTTTTTCCCACTCAAATATGCCAGGAATCCCAAGGGATATCGCCACACACACGCTGAATGTCGATCCACTTCATCCGCCAGTACAACAAATGAGAAGAAAGTTCAATGCCACAATCAATGAGGCGGTCAGTAAGGAGGTTGATAAATTACTCGCCAGTGGTTCCATCAGAGAATCGAAATGCCCCCAATGGATCTCCAATGTGGTCATGGTCAAAAGGAAGAACGGGAAATGGCGAATGTGTGTTGAATTCATCGATCTGAACAAAGCATGCCCAAAGGACTCTTTTTCGCTACCTCACATCGACCAACTTATCGATGCAACAGCTGGGCATGAACTGCTGAGCTTCTTGGATGCCTACTCCGGTTATAACCAAATTATGATGGATGAAGAAGATTAGGAAAAGACCACTTTCATCACTCATCAAGGAACGTACTGCTATAAAGTGATGTCGTTCGGGCTCAAGAACGCAGGGGCCACGTATCAAAGGTTAGTCACCAAAATGTTCAAAGAACAACTCGGTAAGACCATGGAGGTTTACATCGACGACATGCTAGTAAAGTCGACCAAGAAAGAGGATCACATCGATCATCTGAAGGAACCCTTCGAGATATTAAGGCAGTACGGGGTGAAACTGAATCCTGAAAAGTGCGCCTTCGGCGTAACTTTAGGAAAGTTCCTCGGTTTCCTAGTGTCACACAGGGGAATCGAGGTCAACCCGGATCAAATCAGGGCCATCGATGCAAAACTAGAAATACTGACCAGCAAAAACCAGGTGCAAAAATTAACGGGGCGAATAGCCACCCTATCAAGGTTCATTTCACGGTCCTCAGATAGATGCCACAACTTCTTCAATATGCTAAGGAAAGACCACGGGTTGCAATGGAACGAAGAATGCATCGACGCCTTGAGAAAACTGAAAACGTATCTATCCTCGCCACCACTACTCGTCAAAGCAGACCCGGTTGAATGTCTACTTGTGTATCTAGTAATTTTTGAAGTTACAGTAAGCGTCATCTTGGTCCGTGAAAATAAAGGTATGCAATCTCCTATTTACTATATCAGCAAAACCTTAATTAATGCCGAAACAAGGTACCATCACCTTGAAAAACTAGCGCTGACATTGGTCGTAGCTTCACAGAAGCTTATACCGTACTTTTAATGTCACCCCATAAAGGTGGTGACAACCTTCCCCCTAAGAGGTATCCTACACAAACCCGAACTATCAGGTAGACTAGCCATGTGGGCTATAGAACTAAGCGAGCACAACATAACGTACCAACCGTGAACTGCCATTAAGTTGCAGGTGCTCGCCGACTTTGCCGCTAATTTCAGCACGAAAATATTGCCCGAGGTAGAATAGGAAGCATTCCGCACTTCCACACATATTGACTTCTGGGTCCTCTACACCGACGATGCCTCTAATGTCTCGGGATCGGGACTGGGACTCGTCCTCGAAGTCCCTACAGGCGAAGTAATTGCCAGTCCATACGATACCCCGAGATGACTAACAATCAGGCCGAGTATGAAGCTGTGATTGCAGGTTTGAAGTTAGCCCTCAAATATGGCGCTCAACGACTCGTCCTCCATTGTGATTCTCAACTCGTGGTGAGCATAGTCACAGGGACTTTCCAAATCAAAGAGCAGAGACTACAAAAATACCACTTGGAAATCCACAAATTACTGCTAGAATTTGATGAATATCGCCTCGACCAAATACCCATGGCACATAATATCGAAGTAAATGGCCTCGCCACATTAGCTGCGGCCAGCAAAAACATCAACAAGGAAAACATGGTCACCCTCCTCCATTCCGCAATAGACCACGTCAAGGTACATTCTATAAACTTAACTTGGGACTAGCGTAACCGCCTCATAGCATATTTACAGGACGGAACGCTCCCGTAAGACAAAAAAAAGCCAAAAAACTCCGGGTACAAGCAGCCCGATACAGCCTCATAAACGGTGATCTATACAAAAGAACGTTTGGCGGCCCCTTAGCCAAATGTCTTGGGCTAAATCAAACAAGGCAAGTACTGGAAGAAGTACACAAAGGGCACTGTGGTGCCCTCACGGGAAATCGCACCCTCGTCCGATACCTCATCCGCGCCGGGTACTACACGCCCACCATGAAAAAAGAAGTCGCGAACTATGTCAAGAGATGTGAACAATGTCAAAAGTACGCCCCTATGATACATAAAGTAGGGGAACTCCTTCATTCCTTCACTTCGCCATGGCCATTCATAAAGTAGGGAATGGACATAGTCGGCCCCCTCCCAGCATGACAAGGTAAGGTGCACTTCCTTTTGGTTTTAGCTGATTACTTTTCTAAATGGGTGGAAGCAGGTGCATACACTCAGATACGTGAACAGGAGGTCATCGCATTCATATGGAAAAACATAATATGCCGTTGTGGCATCCCCAAAAAAATCAGTTGCGACAACGGACCTCAGTTCGTCGGAAAAAGAACGACTGAGTTGTTCGATAAATGGCACATCAAACGAATACTCTCCACGCCATATCACCCTGCCTCCAATGGTCAATCTAAATCCTCCAATAAAGTAATACTGAATATATTGAAAAAGAAGCTTGAGGATGCTAAAGGGCTATGGCCTGAACTACTACCAGAAGTATTATGGGCATACCGCACTAAGCCAAAAACCAGCACAGGAGAAATGCCATATTCACTGGTCTACGGGACTGATGCAGTTATACCCATCGAGGTTAGAGAACCCAGTTTGAGATACTCCAACGACAGCGGGCTAAGAAACGACAAAAATAGGCTACAAGATCTGGATGAAGTTGAAGAACGGAGAGACATGGCCAACATAAGAATGGTAGCCCAGAAGCAGCAAGTAGAAAGATACTACAACAAGAGAGCCGAGGTGCGACCGCTCAAAGTCGGAGACTATGTCCTCAAAGCTAAAACACAAGCATCGAAAGACCCTAATGAGGAAAAATTGGGAACGAACTGGGACGGACCATACAAAATCATAACTGCAGCAAACAAAGGAGCATTACAGTTAGTAACAATGGGGGGAAAACTACTCCAAAACAACTGGAATGTCGCCCATCTCAAGTACTTCCACTTATAAAAGAAGACGTCACCTAAGTCGTACTCTTTTTCCCTCACCCGAGTTTTATCCTAATCGGGTTTTCCCGGGGAGGTTTTTAACGAGGCGATAAAGGAGATGCCTCAAGGATCGAAGTGCTATTCATTACCTCAACCCGACGACATGATCTTCGGAGCGAAGTAATGAAGGGACTGGATATAGATAATCAAATCTCCATTGTATGTGCAGAGTCGACATGTGATTCTCACAGGAATTTAATCGAATCTCCATTGTATGTGCAGAATCGACATGTGATTCTCACAAATTTAGTCGAATCTCCATTGTATGTACAGAGTCGACATGTGATTCTCACAAATTTAATCAACCTCCATTGCATGAACAAAGTCGACATGTCTTCCTGCGAGAATACGATCAAATCTCCAAGAAATGGCCAAGGCCATCGACGATAATATGAGTTCGACCTCATTCGAACTACGACAGGATCCTACTTCGACGATAGTTTGAAGCAACATCCCAATGATCAAGACCATCGATGATAATATGAGTTCGACCTTATTTGAGCTACGACGGGATCCTACTTCGACGATAGTTAGAAGCACCATCCCAATGCCAAGGCCATCGATGATAATATGAGTTCGACCTCATTCGAACTACGACGGGATCCTACTTCGACGACAGTTCGAAGCAACATCCCAACGGCCAAGGTCATCGACGATAATATGAGTTCGACCTCATTCGAACTACGATGGGATCCTACTTTGACGACAGTTCAAAGCAACATCCCAATGGCCAAGGCCATCGGCGATAATATGAGTTCGACCTTATTCGAACTACGACGGGATCCTACTTCGACGACAGTTCAAAGCAACATCCCAATGTCCAAGGCCATCGACGATAATATGAGTTCGACCTCATTCGAACTACGACAGGATCCTACTTCGACGACAGTTCGAAGCAACATCCCAATGGCCAAGGCCATCGGCGATAATATGAGTTCGACCTCATTCGAACTACGACAGGATCCTACTTCGACAACAGTTCGAAGCAACATTCCAATGGACAAGGCCATCGACGATAATATGAGTTCGACCTCGTCCGAAATTCAACAGGATCCTACTTCGACAACAGTTCGAAGCAACACCCCAATGGCCAAGGCCATCAATGATAACATGGGTCCGATAAATGCAAGAAAGAACAAATCGACAAAATAAATTTTACATTACATCAAAATATTATTTACATTTGCCCTTACAAACGAGCTCAAGTATACCCCCGCAAAAACCCCAAAACAAAAGCAAGTACAAACAAAGATTACACGTCATCCCTGGTAGGGTAAGCATCTTCGTACCACAAATCCGAAGCAAGGCGGTTTGCATCATCAGAGTCTATGTCTTCCCAATTAGGTGTGAGGGGGTCGTACCCGCATGCCTCACAAGCTGCACGAGCTTCGATGTGCACAGCCTGAAGCTTCGCCTTAGTAGCCCTTCCCTTGGCGTGAAAAGCCTTATACACATCAAATCGAGCCTCCGCAAGGACCCATAACTCATATAAACGATGAGGCACGGTCGGATCAGCTGAGGCACGAGATGTAAAAGGCTGAGAATGTCTACTTGCATCCTCTACCCTCAGCAATGCCATTTATCCATTTAACACAGCCAGCTCCGCCTCCAGTTCTTTGACACGCCTCTCGAGCCCTATAACCGTAGGACCAGAGGCCTCCCTCTCTTCAGCCAGCTCCGACCTGCAAACGTGAAGGGCGTCCCCCAAAGATGCGGTTCTAGAAATAGCTGCCGCCAACTTAGCAGTGCCAACGCTCAGCTCGCCCTTAAGCCCCTCTACCTCTGCTACCTTCGCATTCAACTCAGCATTAAACCGGCCACGTTTGCCTACAAGTCGGAATTCTCGGCCATCACCCCCTACTTAACTCAAGTTCGTCGTCCTTCACCTTAAGGGAAGACTCGAGCTCACTATTGCGAGCAACAACCTTCATGAGCTCCTCATCCCGCTCCTTTAACTCTTCGATCTTACGCTCCAGTTGGTCCTCCCGATGTTTAAGCCCCTCACGAAACAACTGAAACTCAGGGTCCTGATGATAAATGTCAACCATCGTATGGTGCTTAGCATGATACTACTGATATTTGGATGACATCTTCTCATAAAGGCCCGTCCTTTTTCTCTCTCTACGTTCTCGTTCAATCTCCATGACGGGGGTCTGACAAAAAAGCGAGGGAAGTTAGAAACGAAATACAGAACGACGATCACCACACAAACCCAACGATGAAAAGGGGAGGAAAGTCACTTACCTGCAAACCCATACTAGCGACCTTCTGAGACAACTCTACGTCGTTCATCGCCCTAAGTACCTCGTTCTTAGGGGCAACACATAGAGGAGCTAGAGCAGATGCCACTTGCTCGCAGTTCAACAGCAAGTTGTAGTCCTTCGGAATGACTATGTGACGATCAGACCCTTCCGTTCTGATCTCCACATGAGTATGGCGATCCACGAACTCATTGACATCTTCTAGGTCGACATCTGAGCCTAAGCCGTCACCCTTAACACGGCGACCTCCAACATGGGATGATGCAGCACCATCAGCTGAGCGCACCGAGCCGGCCCATGGGTAAGCTCCTACCACTTGGGGAGACCTCCCCGACAAGATGGCATCCGCAATAAAAGTGGGCACGGGTGCCGTCTGTGACGTCCTGCTTCTGTCAGCATCTACAACCACGCCCTTCCCAAGCTCCATCCTTCTCCCTTTTCTCGATAGCGGCTCGTCCCCGTTAGAGGACTCGTCCAAAGGATGTGAAGCCGGTACTAAAGAAGCCCCCTCCCTCACGACCACGACTCGAGAGGGACCTTCTAATTGAATAGGTTGAGGATGGCCCTCTCGAATAGACTCACTCAAAACAAATTGCGCGCCTACAACGACAACGACCTATCGAAATGCAGGGACTGGAACCCTCCATTTGGAAGCTCCACGACCTGTCATCACGAAGGGTCATATTAATAAACAAGGTTGTACGACCAACAAAGTGGTAAGGAAAGTGTTTACCAGAAGAGACTCTAGGGCCGTAACGCTTCACGAAGGAAGACCAATCACGAGTCTCTGTCGCATGAGGCAACAGACGGGCTACCCAACCCTTGATATCCGTAATAGGGCGAGGCGGACGTCCCAAAGCTGCAAATAGGAAACAAACAAACTTTAAAATGAATACAGACGAAGGAAGAATAAAGCGAGCGGTGATACTTACAAGTCTCATTCCATCACTCCGGGAACCTGGCGGAATCAGAAACGACATGTTCGGTTTTGACATAGAAGTACTTGTGCCAGAACTTACGGCTTGCCCGGTCATCTGTTCCGACCACCAATCCTTACGTGCCACAAAACCTCAAATGCACCATGGTTCCCCTGTGGAAGTCGGGCGTGAACAGGTGCAAAAGGTGTTGGACAGAAATGGTACACTCCGCCAATTCTGCATACTTGGTAAGCAGCAGAAGTACCTTGAGCGTATATGGCAAAAGTTGTGCTGGACAAACTTGGTAGAACCTACAGAATTCTTCCGCTAAGGGGAAGAGAGAAAGAGTATAACTGATCATAAAAAGGTACTCATAGAAAGCGCAATATCCAAGTCTGTGGACATCCACGTAATCTCTCCCCGCCGGAACCATTTCTACGTGAGCAGGAATGTCATACTTTATACGAAGAGCATCAATATGAACTTGCCCCGTCTCAGAAAATACGGGGTCCGAAGTAGGAGGGGATCTTTGAGGAAGTCACTCCGGGATGAGGGATGCCTCGGTAGTAACTCTTCCACCATAAGAAGGTTGTCACCCTCTTCTACCACCGTATCTTCGCCGCCAGAAGGGGGCGCCGTGGACAACGGGGTGGCTTCAGGAACCTCTTCACGAGAATGACGAGACCTCGTCATAATATCGTTCAAAGGAATGTTGACACAAAAGGAAGAAGGAAGAGGAAGCTTAAAACAAAGAACGTAAGAAGAAATAGAAGGATATGAGAGCAAATTAGGAAGAGTGTAAGAAGTTATCAAGAGTGAAACGGCCAAAGTTTTTCGAAAAATCAAACCCGTCACCTATTTATGGGTTGGGTGGCGCCAGAATCGAGGCGGCAGGTCACAAAGCAGCGCAAGAATCGAAGCATCATGCCGTCAATTCCTGCCTCGAAAACCTGTATAATGATGACGCACGTGAAGCTGACATCATTTCCCGGTAAAGTGTATCACTCGATGTCTTGCCGAACATGCTGACCGTCCCTCGCTGTCCACGCCGTAACGTTTCAACGGATCAAATTTCTCCATAAGAACGCATGAAGTTCGCTCATCGAGGACGCACCCGGTTGCGACCTCGACAAGCGGAGGGACTAACTATATGAGTCCGAATTTAACCGACCATGACCAATGACGAGTACGGCAAACGACAAGGTCTCTTTGAGTCGGCATCCCGAGGGAGACGACCTTAATGCAAAGAAGAAATTGTACGACCCTTGTAAATAGTGTAAGCCCATTAGGGGAGATTAGGAATATTCCTTGTACTTTGTCTTTTACAATTTAGAAGAGTTTCTCTCTTAGTATAAAAGGGGAACAATAACCTTATAACAAGGGGGCTGGACTAGAGAGAAATGATGATTCTCGAGCGAAAAAAAACTTAACGACCGTCTTCTCTTTATCTGTCATTTTTTTAGAAATTATTATATTCAGCTAAGATTTACCCCTTCATCTTTGATTGATTTGTTCAAAAAAAATTTAATAACTTTTGAGTCAAACAAACTTTAGGTTAATTTCTATTCCCACCTTATAGTCTGCTCCCTCATTTTCTCTTCCTTCGTAGGCGAAGCTAGAATTCTAGCTACGAATTTGGTAGAACCCACCCAGCCTTTTGTAGAAGCCAAAATCCAGTAACTCAACACACAAAAACGAAGGGAAAAAAGAAGTGGTAAGAAGATTTGCTATGCCAAAAGAAGTTTTGGTTAAAACGGACAGGTAAAATCGTTACTCGTTGAAAAAAAAAAGTTATGGAAGTAAAAGTTGCTAAAAATGAATAGTGGGGTCTGCCTTTTCGAACCAATACTTGGTGACCTCAAAAAGGAACTTTTAAACCACTCCAATTATTTCTCTAGACTAACCTTTTGATCATTAATTAGTAGGATGTCTCTCGTAGACTAGGCACTTTGGCATGTGTGACTCCATAGATACTAGAGGCGGATCTATCGTGTAGTATACGGATTTCTGGGAATTCAGTAACTTTTGCGTAGACTCTGTATTTTTGTTTAAAAATTTATTAAATATCTATAAATATCTATTTGTGAACCCAGTTATTATTGTATATTAATTTGAAATTGCGACAGAAACCCATAAACTTAAAATCCTGGATCCGCCTATGATAGATACTACTCTCCACAATCTCTGTCTTCATCCTTTGCTTTAGCAATTCCACATTATGGTATTTTCTACGTTCATGCATGTGTCGTTAATTTAACAATAATATTATCTCTTGTATTCCATTTTTTGAACTTTCTTGATATAGTATTCCTATTTCCTGATCTATGCCGTAATATTTGAAGAAAATAGGTTTAAAATGTTAAAGTGAGTTTAATTTTGATCAATTCAAAGACTATAAGGACTTAAGTTATTTTTCGTATTTCTACGACTAATTGCACACTTCTTTTCTATAGTAAGGAACGCAGAGTGGCCTAAGTAGATTTCTTCTATGTGCACATACTTCCTTTGGTATGTTTTTCAAAACTTTAACAAGAAACTCACGAATTAAAGGCAAATGGATTTCTTTTAAAGGCCTAAAAATTTAGAACCCGCCTATCAATGCTAGCTGCATTGATAGATGTAGGTTTGTACGGGTTTGACATAACTTTGTATAAATCTGTAAAATTAAATAAAGATAGAGTTAGAGATATATCTTCATGCAGAATAGCCTAGGAGACACTTATACTTGTTCCGGTTTGTCATCCCGGTCCCTACACTTCATAAAGTTTCATCCAAACACTTCAACTTAATCAAAACAAAATTTTTAAACACCTCCGAAATCGTTTGATGCTCACTTGCTTGACGTGGATGACAAATTAGCATCCACATCAGATTCTATGCCAAAATAATATTATTTAACAAAATTTTAATTTCATAAACAAAAAATAAAATAAAAAAGCAAAAAATTAAAATTAAAATTAAAGAAAACCTCTCCTCCCTTCTTCAAACCCACCGACTCAACCTTCTTAAAACAATAACCCACCTGTCATGGCTCCTCCACCATGAGTACCACTACTTCCTTCACTCCTCTTTTAAAGAAAATTATTTATCCATGAAAAATACATGAGCAGAGAATTATGTCTTTTGAATTTTGACTTATTCCTTTACCCCAATTTGGAAGGACTATAAAAAAATTTGAAAGCTAAAACCACCGAAAAAAACGGAGGAGTCATAGAGAATGGGAAGATGACATGATGGAAGAAGAAATACATACCAAGGAGAAAATCTAATGAAAGAAGGGATGAAGAAAGATGAAGTTAAAGGGGAGGGGAGGGGATCTAAAGAAGAAGACGAGGAGAAGAGGCGCGCGTGCGCGGGGGAGGGGGGGAGGTGGTCAGAACGAAGGGGGAAGGGACTGAAGGGAGGGGAAAGGGATTGAAGAAGAAGAAGAAGAAGAGGAGGGGGGTGCAGAACGAAGGGGGAGGGATGCGAAGAAGAAGAGGAGGGGGGCAGAACGAAGGGGGAGTCGCTGCTAATATTTTTTATTTATTTATTTATTAATTTTTATTTTTTAATAAAGAAAAATCACCAGCTCACGCACCAAATGTGTGTGTAAATCACTCATTTTATCCACCTCAGCCATACCAATGCCACATAAGTTCGGTCAACGGTCAGAAGGGTTTAAAAGTCTTGTTTTGATTAAGTTGAAGTGTCTGGATGAAACTTTATGCAGTATAGAGACCAGGATGACAAACCGGAACAAGTACAAGTGTCTCCAGGCTATTCTGCCTCATTTTTATATAACATTTAAAATGCAATCTGCGTCTTAGCTAAAAGTATCAAAACATAACAAAACAAAAAAGATCAAACAATTACAAAAACAATGGAAAATGTTAGAAGCTCCAACGAGGTTATATTAGTGTGCCACGTTAAACGATACAACCATGCAACTACAACGTTGAAGATTGGATATTTAATTAATTAGGAGAATATATAAGACATTACTTAGGACGTAAAAGTAAACATCTTAATCATTTTGACATCCAGCGGCTGTAATTAAAGATTGTATCAGTTTGTTAGTATTTGACAACGTGAGAATAAGATGTACTTATATATGCATAACAAAAAAAAACTATTAAAGATTGTATCAGTTTAACTTTTCTATCTATTTTTTGTATGAGAATAATTTGTCTAAGGTGTTATATACACCCTTTTCCATAGGCTTACAAGTCTATATGTTTCTCCTTGACCCACTTTCATGAGCCCGTCCTCTCTCATAAACCTCACATACATCCTCTTCTTAGGGAATAAAATCAGTCTATTTTGCCAAGATGTCAAAAATTGCTTATATTGAGAAGTTAGAGAAGTATTTTCACGAAAAATAGTAACTTTGAGAAGTGTTTTTTTTTTAACTAGTTGATAAATATATTGTGTTTGGTCAATTTTTTTTTTTAAAAAAAAAGTGCGTTGTTTTTGAGTATTAATTTATGAAAGAGGACAAGTATCAAGGTTCATTACATATATGATTATTTAAACAGAGAAACAATTTTAAGTATTTATTATGAAAGACTTTAATTCAATTTTTTAAATTTTAATTAAAATAATAAATGCATATTAAAATATTTAATCAATATAAAATATAATCAAAACCAAAGCAATAATATTGAATATCCGTATGATGACTTGCTTGTGATGATAATTTTAATATACTAATCTACATCAGTTAAAAAAAATTTAAAATTCATTTCATAAATCACAAGTACGTTGATAATACTACAATCAATTTGACAAGTGATCAATTACTAATACGTATGAATAAGGTCAACACTTAGAAATTACATTATATATAAATAGATTTTTAAAAATATTAAACAATAATTTAATATAAATTCAAAAGCAATAAAGAAATTACAATGTTAAAAAGTCATCTTCTTTATTCACCAAACTCATATGGAGATAGTTGGATGGTTATACTCAATGATTTCAGTAATTATTTATGGTCGAAAAGATTAATAATGAAACATTTATATATAATGTTTTATATTCACAGTAAATTTATTAATTCTAAATCATGAATTCGTATCTGGCTAAATATATCTGTCCTAATTGGATATAATATTTAATATATAATAAATTATATTGCAAAGTCTTATTGATTCTAAATCTTCGTATCAGGGTAGATATACGTCCAATTTTCTGTCTTAAATGGATATACACAATACCATATTTACGTTGCATATCATCAGACTTATTCCAACTTCAATTCAGTAGCCTTTTGGAGCAACGTAGTTCATTTATTAGCAAAAGTCACCTGCCATTGCAAAATCACAGTTTTTCTTGTGAATGTAAGTCATTTTGCCTTCTATTTAAAAGGAATATCACTAAAATTAGTTTCTCCAAGTTTAAAACAATAATTATGTTGAGTACAATAATGATATTGTTCTAGGAACAACTAGTAATGCGATAAACCCAATTGATCATTCTGGGCACACTATTAAAATATTTAAGAGCTCTAATACCCCCAAAGGATCGATCTTTGCATGCAGTAAAGTGTGATATTATTATTATTAGTATTCATGATTTTCTCTCATTGGAAAGTCAGTTAGAACGACGTGAATGAAATTGTTGTACCCCAGTGTATAAGATTTGACAACATAAAAAAGGAAATAGAGTCACTGTCAACTATGAATTTTGCAAAAAGTAAAGTTCTTCTAGAGGGATTTACAGAATTTATGGTCATCTCAATAATTATTTAATTCTAATGCTCATAGCTTAAAACCGTGTTCCAGTTGTATGGAGATAGGGGTAAACTTATGTTGATGTAAAGTTTGATGTTTTATGTTTATTTTTTTGTGACCTAGCTGTAATACACTCGTGTAGAGTTGATATGAAAGGATAAGGCAAGTTATGCACCTAAAATAGACTCCACAAAATATTTAATTTCTTTTAAATAAATAATGGGTCTTGACACAAAATAAGGTTGCGTATTGAACTTTTAATTAAGGTGAATAGAGGCATGCTAGGTAAAAACCAAAGAGACTCCTGCTGTTTACATAGAATCAAATCAATAAGATTTACTATGGCTAGTGTAAATTGAAGTAAAATACATATTAATTAATCATTGCTAAACGATAAAGTATACATGTATATGACTTTGTGTAAACTCGAGCGTAAATAAATATCTTTCGGCATATCTCTTATACGGTTAACTGGTAAAATATTAAGGTCCACATTTTCGCACTTTTCCGTGACTTTTTTTTTTACTTTTTCTTTAGCCGAGGGTCCAGAAACAATCTTTCTATCTTTCCAGGATAGGAATAATGATGTCTACCTTTTATATCCCCTCCCCAAACCCCACTTATAAAAATTCACTGATTTGATTGTTGTTGTTATTTTTTTTTTCACGCTTTATTGAATACTTAGTTATAGCCAAGCTTATTGTTTTGTTTTTTGATTTAATTATTCGGTATTCAGTATCCACTATTCCAAATATTCGTTTTAGTAAGGTTTTTTTTTTTCCAGAACTCGAACGCCCTGTGACTACGCTAAATGTTAAGACTATAAATTAGTGACTAGTCGTACACATAAATGAATGTAGCAAATGAAAGGAAAAAGATTACTACTTTGTGTTTCCATAAACGGGGACTTAATACAGAACATTCTTTTAATACAGGACACTGTTTGTTTAACTAATTGTAGCAAATAAGTAAAACCTTATACCTGCCTTAGTCAAATAAATTGAGAAGCTAAAAGAGGTAATAGCAACAGTACAAAGACCAAAATTCCATCCCATTCTTTCCTTCCAAATATGACTCAAGGAAAGAGCTTAATTAACGCCTATGATTAGACCGAATACAGTCATTTACCTTTTATATAGTATTAAATTTTAAAAAAATGTATTTAAGTTAAAAAGATAATTACAGAATAGTATTGTTTAATGGGTAATAGTAGATTAGTTACTATTTTTACAAAATTTACCTGAAATTATTTTTAAAATGACATGCAACAACAATAGCAACAAACTTAGTGTAGTCCCACGAATGAGGTCTGGGGAGAATAGTGTGTACGCAGACTTTATTCTTGCTTTAAGAAGGTAGAGATATTGTTTTCGACAGATCCTCGGCACAAGAAAAAATATAAGAGATTATGAAAATACTTTAATTTACACTGTTTGTGTATATAACATATAATCGTTTGTACAATAACTTCATGTTTTGCATAATTCCTTTATTAGGAACTTTTTTGGAATTTTCATTTATTAGACGGTGCTGGTTAGTTCATTTTTCTTCTCCAATAGAAAACACGACTTATCATTTTTTTTTAATTCTTGGATAAGCTGTAGCCACCATATTATTAACAGAGACATACCCAAGAAAAGAAATAGAAAAAAGGTTCTTTCAGAATTGAGAAACGCAAAATAAATCTCGAAATTAAATTGATTAAATTTTCGGTTTACTATAATTGTGTATTATTTCCAGCAGGATAATCTGATTTATGGAACTTAAAAATTATTAAACAAACAAAACCGTGTAAAAGTACAGCTTGCTTTTATATTCACATACTGAGAGGAAAAAAGGAGCAACTATTTTCAAACTCAATGGAATATTTAAGGAAAATCTAACTGGATTTTAGTCATTGACTATATGATTTATTATACTATTTATGAAAGAGAGAGGAGTACTTATATGAGTATATCTATATGTGTAGAAAGAAGAAAAAGAGAGAGAACCAATTTTCTACAAGAAAGAAAAAGTGAAGCTTTTTTTAAAATTAGATTTAAATAGTCAGTATTTCACTATAAAAATCAAGTTTTACTCGTAACTGATTCTTGTGCTATGTTATACAGTCAAACCTTTCTATAACAGGTTCCAAATATTTTTGGATATTATAACAAAGTGCTGTTATAGAAAACATATATTATAACATAACATAAAAATTGATCCCGAAAAAACTTGGCTTTTATAATGAAGTGTTGTTATATAAGGATGTTGTTATAAAGAGGTCTGACTGTAATATATATACATCCTCTATAACAGCACTTCACTATAGCAGGCGAAAATATCAGAACAAATAAGATTGTTATATAGGTTTGGCTGTATATACAACTGACAATGTGAATGATTATTTTACTATATGTGAATTTTAACGTGTGCTAGTAGGTTACTTATTATTTTACCATATTAATAATCAATATCTATTAGGAGATTTAACAAAAATTACCTAATAAGTTATTTATGGAAATATTTTTTACACAATCCAAGCATATATCTTAACTCAATTTTTTTAGTATATCTATATGATTAGAGACTAGAGACACAAATACAATTTTCCACAAGAAAGAAAATGTGAAGGTTTTTTTTTTTAAAAAAAAAATTATGTTATGGAAGGTCTTTAATAAGATTCCATAATAATTTTGCCTTTCCATGATGGGGATTGGTTGGTCTATACCGCACCTTCTTTTGTCCTGTTTGGTTCTACTTTCCTTCTATATAATACATAGTACAAACTCTCTTCCTTTCTGTAGTTTTCTCTTCTTCTTTCCAAGTTCAAAAAGTGTGCGACTCTGAGAGAAAATGGACCAAATGGATTCTTTATGGAGTTATCAAGAGGTAGGAATTAAGTCATTCTTTACTCTCTTGTTTGGTTAATGTCTCAGTTCATTTCCTCTTCACAAGTTTTTCTTCAGAATTTAAAGCCTTCTTAATTGTTTAGATTCACTCTATTCTATTAAATTCTTTTCCTCCTCCTGTTATTAATGCTTCCTTTACTTCTTTTCCTCAATAAGTTTTCTTGTGTTCAATTCACACTTCTCTTCATAGTGTCACTAAAGATTTTCAGCAATAATCCTAAATTCTCTCTGTTTCTGTGAGTGAAGGTTCTGAATATAAGTAAATGGTGTTTGAGTTAAATATAGCGACTGTGAGAATTCATATAGCCGACTCCAACTTGTTGGCAATAAAGTTTAGTTGTTGTTGTTGGCATAGTGGCTTACTGAAGTTTTTTTTTGTTGGGTAAAAGTGGTGCAATACCATTTTCTCCTAGTTTAGAACATGTTTCTGTTAAGGACTTTCAAAAGTAGTAGTAGAATTTTATAAGTGTCCAAGTAAATTTCAATTTTACAGGGCCCAATGCACCATATTTTCTTTAATACTATAAAGTATCCAAAGGTGAACCATGTTTTACATTCACTTTTCTAAAGTTTTGGAGTTGACTGATATATTCACGACCTAACTCATTGGCCCTATCTATGGTTTTACTATTACTCCTGACTTTGAATAACTTATTCATATAATAATAATAATTACTGATTAATCAAATTCTATTAAATTACATCCATGATATTTATGATCTTTCATGAGTGTTAACATGGCTAAAAACGTTGTTTCTAGAAGGGCAGCCGGTGTACAAGGCATCTCGTGTTCACGTAGGGGTCCGTGGAAGGGCAGCACCCCAAGGGGTGTGATATAGACAACCTACCCTAATGAAAGGCTTCCACGGCTCGAACCCTATAGGTTATACGTGGACAATTTTACGGTTGCTCCAAGGCTCCCCTCCACTTTGTTTCTGAAAAGGAATTAAAATTTTGAGTACTTTTCTCTGACTTAACTTTTGATAAATTTTGCAGACAATGGAAGAAATGAGACAGAAGGTTCTATACACTAGTCTTGAACTTGAAAAACTGAAAATGGAAGCAAGTGAAGAAAAGAGAAAGAACAATGAATATGTGAAGCAATTAATCCAACTCATAAAGATGGCTTATCAAGAAAGAGATGAAGCAAGAGATCAACTTCAGAAACTAGTCAACAAAATCAATCAGGCTGATTTGCTCAATCCCCCTTCTCAAATCCAAGTTGATTGCTCACTAGTTAAGGCTACGAAGGCGAATTCAAGCACTATTGAATCGAATAGTCTCACTGAAACATACAATTACCAATCACAGAATTCATCCCCCGTCGAGTCCTTTTTGGATGCTGTTACATCCCCTGAACTTTCCAACATCAATGTGGCTGATTCAAATGCAATGCCATTTGTAAACCAGCCTCTCGTTCCGGTTTCATACACTGTTGTCCCTCAAGAAATGGCAAAAGTTGATCTTGATCCGGCCTCGTTGGTTATTGAAAGTCTTGTTAAGGGAAAGACATTGCCTCAACAAGGGAAATTCCTTCAAGCTGTTCTTGAATCAGGGCCACTTTTGCAAACATTACTTGTAGCCGGACCGCTTCCTAGATGGCGTAATCCGCCTCAGTTTCAGCCATTACATATTCCACCAGTTTCAATCAAAGGTTGTGAAGCTGGTATTGTCACTCAGAATAATGCTGCAAATTCTAGTCAGCCTTACTTTGAGATGACTTGTGGATCATCTCAAATGTTGTCACCTTATTTAGGATATCACAGATTGGTGTCTGCAGGTGAAAATTGTAACAGTTTTGTTCACCTGGACAAGAGACAAAGGTTGCAGTGAAACAAGTTGAAGCATGCCTATGTTTCTGATTTTTGTATAAAATTTGATTTTAATTGAAATAGCTATAACTTGATGAAATAGTTGAAGGAAAGAGTAGTTTAAATTTCTTTGTCAGACCTTCAGCTATTCATTAGTATAATCTTTGTAGTTCTTGGAGGCAATTACAAGTGCTATATTGACATTTTAGTTTCCAGCATGCTGGAGACAGGGAGACTATAGAAAGGAATTTGTGTTTACAATTTGTAATTGTTGAATTTGCACCAAGAAAAAAGAACAAAACCATGGTTCCCTACTTTCTCCTCCATCAGATTATCTTAAAAGAAGACAGAATTATAAACACAAGAGATACTCTTTGATTTATTCTGATGAGAACATGTGAATGCATAAGTACAACGACAACAACAGACCCAGTGGAATCCCATAAGTGGGGAGAGTAATATGTACGCAACCTACTGGTGGTAAAATGGATAAAAAAATAATTATTCATCCATATTATCCACTAAAAGATGGGTAATGAACTTTTTAAAAATGGGTCAAATATGGATAAAAACCATATTATCCACTTAAAATTGGATAACTAATGAGTTTAACTTTTATATTTGTAAAGACTCAAATTGAGGGTTCGTCGAAAGATTAGGAATTCTCCCAAAAGTGATCCTATTTTCTATTTTGATTAAATATGGTTCGGGTCGGATAATTTATCCGTTTTTGCATTTATCGTTTTCTACCCGCCTATTTCCGACCCGACCACCCGTGTGCCACCCTAATGCAGATACCTTTAATTTATGAAGGCGAAGAAGTTGTTTCTGATAGACCATCGGCTCAAATGTTAATTGTCAACTGAGCTACCAGCAAGACTGAAAAACATCCTGGTGATTTCTCAGTGAATGATAGCAGTATCAGAAAGTTTGTATAATCTGTGTAATGCAAAGAGTTCACGCCACGGAATGTATCGACAAACTAAGGACATTTCCAATACAAAATATAGGCTAAACAAGTGGTACACTGAGCACGACTCCGCAAAACTGAAAGCATTTCTTGAAATGCACTCTTTGAAGGATTGCGTATAGGTGTTCGTAACACGCAGGGAAGACAATAATAATCCTAGGCAGATCTTGTCGTGTTTAAAATTTATTTACATGCCAAAGATCGGATCTAAGACGTACCTGGTAAAGAGAGTCTCGTTTCAAAATTTTTTCGATAGTGCGAAGACTCTATATGCGTATCTACACCGAGACCGATCCTTGCTATCAACTCTTTGATCAATGAAACCCGCGAACAAATTGAACGAAAGAACTTGTGTTGAAATTTTTCTCAAAAATCTCAACTCAAATTAGAAGAACAAGAAATACTTTTCTTGTAATTGTATTTTCTCTCTTGGCTTTGTATTACACTCACACTTTCACAAAGTGGGTTTTCTTTTCAAGAATAAGTCATACGGCAAATGTTTCTCAATCACCCTTTATATAGCATCAACTATAAACCTGTTTCTCAATCCACGACGATTTCACTGAGTCGGCCCTGATCCTCGCCGCCTGTGGTGACTTCACGGCGACTAAACGAAAAGTTCTGTTAGAAGAGATTAATCTTCTTCTTCTTCATAGTCTGCCTTTTTAAAGTTTCGATCCGTTGATTTGGCTAAAGTCGTTGTCCTTTTTCGTTCTGTCTTTATTTTCAATTTTTCCCTTGCTTTGCTCCGTCACTTACAGGTTTGTTTACTGTTAGATTCTTGAAATTTCTTATTAAAGTTTCGATTTTATTCATTATTGACGGATTTTCAATCACTTCAACTTTATTCCATCTTATTCAACTTGATTTTTGGTTGATTTGAACTGGGTTTTGGTTATTTTTACAATTACATTCAAGAAATTTTCATTAAGTTTCAGTTTTTATTCATATTTGACTGTTTTAAATCAACTTAAGGTTCTATTTCATCTAGTATAATTTCGATTTGTTTAATTTATATAATAATACTCATTATTTCTTAATTTATAGTAGTTATCAAGTGTTCTGGCAATATATTTCATTAGATATTTGTGTAGTTCTCTGCTTTTTCCCTACATTTCCCCTACTACTATCAGGGCTACACCAGTGGTAGTGGTGACAACCATTTTTTGGTTTTCGGGTCGGGGTATTTTTGTGTTTTCAGGGAAATTCTCGAAGTTGTGGAGAGAAGTTGGGCGCACAAGCACTAGCAAAGGAGAGCAACCAGGACGAGTGTCCGCAACGGGCGGTGGGAAGCGGTGCGCGAGTGTACAACTACATCAAGTACAACAAATTAACACAGGTTTGGTTCTCGGGAGTTGGTACCTCCCGTTCTACTGTTTCCCTTTTGGTGTTAGCTAAATTGAAGTTACTTTGGTTCACAATAGTTCAATCATTCGACTAGTGTACTTGTAGTCACTTGTTTCCTTCTAGTTGGATTCGTTGTTCGTTGTGCACTAGTGAGTCTTCTTGAGATTTGTCGTAGTCTTAGTGGCTGTAATCTGGGATGATAGATTAAGGCCATGTACTCGGGTAGGGCAGAGAGTGGGGCCGGGGTCAGGGTGTGGGACGGGAGGTAGGGGAGGTAGAGGGGGCAAGGGAGCCTATAGGTTGAGAATCGGGTCATGGAACATAGGTTCGCTAACGAGTAAGTCTATTGAGTTGGTGAAGATACTTTAGAAGAGGAAGATTAATATAGCGTGTGTCCAGGAGACTAGGTGGGTTGGATCGAGGGCGAAAAACGTGGAGGGGTATAAGTTATGGTACTCTGGAGTCCTGAGGGGTAAGAATGGAGTGAGTATCCTGGTAGATAACCATCTTAGAGAGTCGGTGGTAGAGGTCAGACGAGTAAATGATAGACTAATGACTATTAAATTGGTGGTGGGTGAGTGTACTTTAAATGTCGTTAGCGCATACGCGCCACAAGTAGGCTTGGATGAGGAGATTAAAAGGCGTTTTTCGGAGGGGTTGGATGACATCGTTCGTAGTATTCCGCCTTCGGAGAGGTTATTCATAGGAGGAGATTTCAATGGTCATATTGGGTCGTCTGCAGTTGGTTATACTGAGGTGCATGGCGACTTTGGTGTCGGGGAGCGAAACGGAGGGGGCACTTCGTTGTTGGACTTTGCCAAGGCATTCGATCTAGTGATTGCGAACTCAAGTTTTCCGAAGCGGGATGAACATTTGGTTACTTACAAAAGTTCGATGGCGAAGACTCAGATTGACTATCTCCTCCTCAGGAGATGCGACAGAAGGTTGTGCGAGGATTGCAAAGTTATCCCAGGTGAGACCCTAGCAACGCAACATAGGCTTTTGGTGATGGACATTGGTATTAAGATAAGGAGGAAGAAGAGGTCAGTACGAGGCTGTCCGAGGAATAGGTGGGGTGCTTTGACTAAGGATAAAGCTCAGGAGTTGGAAGGAAGATTATCAGCAATGGGAGCTTGGAGAAGTAGTGGGGACACAAACACTATGTGGTCGACGACGGCTGATTGTATAAAGAAGGCGGCGAGAGAGGTGTTTGGGATATCTTTAGGACGCACCAGTCGCCACAAAGGAGACTGGTGGTGGAATGCAGTTGTCCAAGATAAAGTGGAAGCGAAGAAGGCAGCGTACCTACGGTTCGTAGGGAGCTCTGGAGAGGAGGAGAAGAGAGCGAACAGTGAGAGATATAAGGTAGCTAGGAAGGAGGCGAAGATGGCAGTAATGGAGGCTAAGACAACAGCTTTTGCTCGTCTGTATGAGGAACTAGGGAACAAAGGAGGGGAGAAGAAGTTATTCCAACTCGCTAAGGTGAGAGAGAGGACGGCTCGAGATCTGGACCAAGTGAGGTGCATAAAAGATGATGACGGCAAAGTTTTGATGGGGGATGACCAGATTAAGAGGAGATGGCAAACCTACTTTCATAAACTTCTAAATGAAGAAGGGGATCAGGATATTGTGCTAGGTGAATTGAGGAATGCCAACAACCCCCATGAATTAAGTTATTGTAGGTATATTGAGGTCGACGAGGTCATGCAGGCAATGCGTAAGATGAGGAGGGGCAGAGCTACCGGGCCAAACAAAATTCTGGTTGAACTTTGGAAGTGTGTGGGTAGAGCAGGCTTGGAATGGCTTACTGGGTTATTTAATGTTATATTCAAGACTAATAAAATGCCTGAAGAGTGGAGGTGGAGTACGATGGTTCCGCTGTATAAGAACAAAGGTGATGTGCAGAGTTGTAACAACTATAGGGGTATCAAATTACTGAGTCACACCATGAAAGTCTGGGAGAGAGTGGTAGAAATGAGAGTGCGAAGGACGGTGTCTATTTCAGATAACCAGTTCGAGTTAATGCCGGGGCGATCTACCACAGAAGCTATCCACCTTATTAGGAGGATGATGGAACAATACAGGGATAAGAAGAAGGATCTCCACATGGTGTTTATCGATCTAGAGAAAGCGTACGACAGGGTTCCTAGGGAGGTCCTATGGAGATGCCTAGAGGTTAAAGGGGTCCCAATTGACTACATTAGGGCGATTAGAGACATGTATGATGGATATAAGACTCGAGTTAGGACAGTAGGAGGCGACTTCGACCATTTTCCGGTTGTTATAGGGTTCACCAAGGGTCTGCGTTCAGCCCTTTCCTATTTTCCCTGGTGATAGATGCCATAACGCAGCATATTCAAGGAGAGGTGCCATGGTGCATGCTATTTGCGAATGACATAGTCCTAATTGACGAGACACGACGCGGAGTCAACGAGAGGCTAGAGGTTTGGAGACATGCCCTTGAGTCTAAAGGTTTTAGGCTGAGCAGGACGAAGACGGAATACCTCGAGTGCAAATTTGGGGTCGAGCCGACGGAAGCAGGAGTGGAAGTGAGGCTCGACTCGCAAGTCATCCCTAAGAGGGGTAGTTTCAAGTACCTTGGGTCAGTTATTCAGGGGACCGGAGAGATCGATGAGGATGTCACACATCGTATAGGGGTGGGGTGGATGAAGTGGAGGTTAGAAACGGGAGTCTTGTGTGACAAGAAAGTGCCACCATTACTAAAAGGTAAGTTTTATAGAGCAGTGGTTAGGCCTGCTATGTTGTATGGGACCGAGTGTTGGCCGGTTAAAAATTCACACATCCAGAAGATGAAAGTAGCAGAGATGAGGATGCTGAGGTGGATGTGCGGGCATACAAGGATGGACAAGATTAGGAATGAAGATATTCGAGAGAAGGTGGGCGTAGACCCCATGGAGGACAAGATGCGGGAAGCAAGACTCAGATGGTTCGGGCATATTCAGAGGAGGAGCACTAATGCACCAGTGAGGAGGTGTGAGCGACTGGCGGTGGTGGGTATGAGGAGAGGTAGAGGGAGGCCTAAGAAGTATTGGGGGGAGGTGATCAGGCAGGACATGACACGACTTAGGATTTCTGAGGACATGACCTTGACAGAGAATTTTGGAGGTCGAGCATTAAGGTTGTAGGTTAGAGGGTAGTTTGTGAATATTAATACAGCGCACTAGAGTGAGACTAACCATGTAGGAGTTAGTCTTAGGATGCTACTGACCAGCTACTGATGCAACGCTATATCTGTTGGATATTAGTATACCTTACATCCTTTTCTCCATCATTTTCGTATTTCCTATATTTCTTATATTGTTGTTATTTTTATTTTATGTTATGTATTATATGTTTTATTATGAGGCTATTAATAGTACTAATATATTGCCTCTTGTTGCTCTCTTGAGCCGAGGGTCTCCTGGAAATAGCCTCTCTGCCTTCGGGGTAGGGGTAAGGTCTGTGTACATATTGCACTCCCTAGACCCCACTTGTGGGATTATACTTGGATGTTGTTGTTGTTGTATGAAGAAAAAAATCGGAATTACCATTCACATGGTAACGTGATTGCCGAGAGCTCTATAGACCTTTCATATCCAATTCTAAATTGGATTCTATGCTATAAACTTTTTATATTAATAATTTTGTAATCGAAAATTGCAAATCCATAAGTAGGCAAGTTGCGGTGTAGTTTAACAATCCAATTCTAAATTGGATTTCACGGCTAACTCTTTAAACAATATTTATAGATATATATTCTATATATATAAATAAATATCATTTATGACTTCAATTTATTTCAACCAAGAGAAATAATTTAATTTTCTATTCCAAATAGAAAACTTCAATTTATTTACAATATTAATTATATCCTCTGTGCTAGCAAAGAATATAATAATATTTTATTTGGACTAATAACTAAATTTATTTGACTAATTAAATTCCTTAATTTAATTACCAAATAATAAAATAATTAATCCTCTAGCAAAGATCAGAACACTCGTTAGTGTGTGACCCCTTAGGTTCAATACTAAACCGGTAGTAAATTGACCACATCAATATACTAATCAAGGGTGGCGTCTTGCAACACTCCTTAACGACCGCATAGCATGAAGTATACAATTTACTCTCAAGAACCAGTAGAAGAATAATGTAGTAATTCCTTCTGTCCTTATAGTTCTGGGTCACCCTAGGATATGGTTCAACTGTCAAATCCAAATAGGTGACCAACTATGTGTTCATGTAAATTATAATCGACCATTGAATGACTTAAGAAACTCATTTCTTCTTTCATTCAATTGCCCTGTCCAAGGTCTTAGTTTGGTCGTTTATAATTCATGACAACATGGAGCTTAAACTCATTACCAAGAGTTGACAGATTTCATCTTGATCAATCACTAATTCTACAAGTATTTAATCATACCCAATTTCCTTTCAACTATAGCCCTAGGGCCATAGGTGTCTAGTATCAAAGCACAATAAATAACTTGTTAATTACTATATCGATCTCAGGTCAAAGGAAATTTTTACATCACATTCTTCAAGAAAATATCCTATTGACAGTTTATGGTAATTCTAACCATTAGGAATTATCCAATGAGTCGGTTCAGTGATCATATCTCTATATGCATCATCTGTCTATGTGATTTAATTAATGAGATCAACTAATCTTTATCGCATAAAGACGATCACATAAATATTGATCTAACCAGATTACTAATGTCCAAATTAATAATCCTACGATCAAGAACAGATTTAGATTAAATTATAAGAAACTTTACTCTCATTATCATGATCTCCATCACAATGACAAGTCTCAAAATTTAATCAAGGACCTTATCAAGTTAATCAAACAATTAAAAATAACTATGATAAAAGAATATCAAATGTTGTAGACATGTGATTTTTTGACCCTCCCCAAAATTTTACATATTTTAGCATTTAAATACTTAGTTTAGGTCTAATATAGTTATCTCAAGTAATTTTGACTCTTTTACATTATTTTTATCAAAAATTGGAAAAATACAAAAAACAGTTCCATATTTCTCTATTTAATTCACGTATTAGATATTTTTAGAAAGATATGTTACTTTGAACCTATTTTATATTAGTATAATCTTGAAAATACCAAAAACAACTTCATGTCATAGTATAGTTGGTTTTAATTAATTAAGAGTGATTTTACAATTTTATAGTATATTATTTTAGAAAAGAAATAAATATTTTTAGCCTTGTAGAAATAAAAGGCCACTTTTAAAGGCAATTGTACCCCAAATTAAGCCCAAAATCGGTTCTCTTTTGAGCCAAACCCTGAAGGACCCAAAAAACTTAGAGTCGGGACCTTCTTCTTAAAATAAGGAGAGACTGAACTAAACCTTAAAAACCCATGGCTGCCTTCTTCTTCTTCTTCTTCAACTAGACAACAAAAAAAAAAACCTAGCAATAGTAGCCATCTTCATCTACAAGAGAACGACCACCCTCAACCAGACGAACACCCTTCCAACGACCACCAGCCTCCGCCGCTCCACCCATCTTCTTCAACCCCCCATCGTTCTACTTTCTTCTTGAACCAGACGACCAACCCCCCCCCCCATCGTTCTTCGTCTTCATCCTTATCTCTAGTCAGCCAGCCACCGCCATCAACAACACACAGAACACCCAGCTTGTTTCCAGCCATTACCATCAGGACTCGCCGGATTCTCGCCTTCCCACCAAGCCAGCGACGAGCTCGTTGATAAACACACACACAGTCGCCGCTGGACAGAGAACTCAACTAACATACCCAAAACGCCCATGGTAGCCTGATCTTCTTCTCCAGTTAGGATCTCCCTTACAAAGCTACGGTCAAAAGGTGTCCTGTTCGCAATTCGTGGTCAATAGTGTTTTTGTTTCTGTTGAAGGTTTCCGGTCCGAGTCATTATCGCCAAATTTCCATTGAAATCTGATGAACAATTTTGTTTAGAGTTTTGCTCGTTAACTTGATTTCAAAGGCATTCTAGCTCTTGTTGAGGTCTATTTCTAAAACCCATTTTTTTCCAGCTCATTGTCACACCTCCTTTTTCCGCACCCGATGGGGTGCAAGGGAGTTTTTTCCAATTAAAGGACAATCGAAACGGGATTGGTTTAATTATTTCAGAGTCGCCACTTGGGAGATTTAGGGTGTCCCAAGTCACCAATTTTAATCCCGAATCGAGGAAAAGAATGACTCCATATTACAGTCTGCGTACCAGAAATCCGGATAAGGAACTCTGTTAACCCGGGAGAAGGTGTTAGGCATTCCCGAGTTCCGTGGTTCTAGCACGGTCGCTCAACTGTTATATTCGGCTTGATTATCTGATTTTATACAAGTGTGAACTTATGTGCAAAATTTAACTTTTAACCGCTTTTATCATTTACTGTTTTTATCAAGAATTGCAACGTTGTGAAAATGTATCTCGAACTGCGTTACAATCAATGTACCCGTGGTCGTCGACACACTTTGACTCCGTTGAGATTTGGATTTGGGTCACATCAATGTGCACCCGAGTTTAAGGAAATTAAATTATTAAAGGCGCGCCTAAAGCGACTAGCGTATTTATTTTGGGTAGGACCGTGGAATTTTACTAAACGGTCCATCCCGAAGTCTAAACAATTTTTAAAGCAAATATTTACTGAGGGCCCCGCAATTTGTATTTTATTTGGCGAGGCTCATCTCATTCTTATTTTTTTTAAAATGAATTTGCAACGTCATGGACACGCATCTCGAACCACGTCACAATCAATGTACCCGTGATTAGAAACACATTTCGACTCCGTTGAGAATTGGATTTGGGTCACATAAATGTGCACCCGAGTTTAAGAAGGTAAGATTTATTAAGGCGCGTCCTAAAGAGTCTAACGTATTGTTATTTTAGGAAGAGGCCGTGAAGGTTCATTAAACGGCCAAATCCAAAGTCTAGTCAATGGTTATGTATTTTATTGAGGGCCCCGGCGGTTTGTGATTTATTTGGCGAGGCTCGTCTCATTTTTATTTTAAAGGATAAACCTATAGTGACTATATTTTCTATTAAGTTCGTCTCTAAAATAAAAGAAAATCTCTTAATTATTTACATGCTGAAAACGTAACTTATTAGTTATTAGTTTACGGCTAATGCGATTGGAAAATTGCGATCGAGTTTGTACAAAGAAAAACTGCTTTCATTTTTATATTCTATTATTTACTAATGCTAGAACATGAGAGGGATACACAATAATATCAAAGCCGATTAACTATTCTTCAAATAATTTAAACTAGCGTTATTAGATGAAGAAATCATACATATGCAGCCTCATTACTCATTAATTAATCAACTACATTTTTATACAAAGAGAGGAAAATTAATATTCAAACACAGATCCAAACAAAAGAATTCAACAGGAACAGGAGCCTGATTAATATTTCATTTTTCGCTTCAAGCCAAGAGTGTACAAATGTGTACCTGGAAACAGCAGTACAAGAACAAAAGAAGTAGGAGTCAGCAACAGTAATAACGCGGCAACAGCAGGTTCAGCAACACCGCAAAACCAGTAACAACCAGTAGAATGACCCAGTAACAGATTGAAAACTCAGCAGTGCAAAAGTACAATCACAATCAAAGCAGAAGAGAGAACAGATGCAAGAGGCAGTAGTTTCGGATTTTGAATAACCCTCGAGAAAAGCAAACGGAAATTATTCGAGTGAAAATTCAAATTGCATTTCTCTTTTACTCTCAAAATATTTCAAGTATGTCCGCTCTCAAAATGTAGAAAAATGTTTTATGTTCTACCTCACGTATTAAAACTCTCTCCCCAAAAATCCTCTCAATAATATTCAAGTTCTCAAAACTCTCTCAAAAAATCCTCCCTATTTCAAGTCAAGAATGACTCTATATATAGCAAGACAAGTCTTCCATTCCCAACCCCAAAATTATTCCCCCAATGGCATGCTTTGGCCCACTATTAAATGTCTTCTTTATTTTAAATTTTGTCCCCCATGCCTACATTAAATAAATACCACATTCCCAACCCATTACAATATGTCCCCCATGCCTATATTAAAAAAGTACAAGATTCCTCCCCATTATGTTTTGTCTTATCCCCCATTACATTAAACAAGTACATCAAAAACCCCACCCCATTATATTTGTCCCTCATGCTTAACATAAAGAATCAAAATAATGTTCAATTACCAAACTACCCCTCCGACCTTATTGCAATTACAAATCTACCCTCGAATGCAATGCAATTTACCAAATTACCCCTCTGCTCTAAACAATCAATTAATCATAACTCAACCAAAATATAGTCAAGATGACCAATTTCTCAACAATCTTCAACAACAATTTACATGAACATGATGAACAACACAAACTCCAAATTAATGGAAATAAATCAACCATATCGGGAACCAATCCTGGTTAATTTAGACCATTAATGGATGAACAAAGAGACAATAATACAAACAACAATATGCATGATTCAAATTAAACTAACAAATCAAAACAAACATAAACTCACATTAAATCGCTGGATTTAAACATGAACTTCAAACAAAGATGAACATGAATTAAATCTGTTTTAAGCAACACACATGACGAATTCTAACGATTCAAACAACATTAATATTTTCTGGAAACAACAAGAAACAAATTGAAGAAATAATTAATTAAATTTCAGTTTGAATCTAACAAACATAAAACTAACAAATATTCACTTAAACAACAATACAAACATGAAATAAACATGAAAAATAACTAATTAACTTCCATTTAAAATCTGAAAAATTAATTTAACAAACAACATATGAACATGAACTAAAAATTAATTCAAACGATAAACAAAACAAACATTTGCCGATTTTAGATTCGAAAATATCAAAACAAAATACGGACAAACATAAAATTCAAAAACTACTAACCGGATCAACACGACATATGTATGAACTGTTTTGACAAAACTCAAATGGGAATAAATCTGTCCGGACTCAACGACGAACTCACCTCCCTTGTAAACTTGACGAACTCAAAACAACGCTCGACGACCTCGACTAAAACTCAAACGAGCAGGTCGTCTGAAGATACAGCAGCTGGGCGAAGGAGAAGTGATGAACAGCAGCAGCTCGGAGGAACTGGACGTCGAGCAGCAGCAGTCCGGCGATAGCCTGGCCATGGTGATGCCCAAGCTCGGAGAAGCGAAGCAGTAACGGAGGTCGTTTGGCCATGGGGAAGATGAAGCCGTGAAGCTGGCCGACGCAGCAAGCAGAAGCAACTGGTCGACGACGTCCATGGCGAAATGGTACTGGACCCGATGGCAGCGTGCGAGCTTGGCCGTGACGAGCAGCGGCGATGGGAGCTTCGAACAACAGCTGACTCGTCGAGGCTGTGGTCGTTTGGTTGTTTGGACGATGAAGTAGAAGGCAGGAGTAGCAGGTTGTTTGGTTTGAAACAGAAGCAGCAGTGACATGGACGTCGAGCTCAAGCTTGAGCTCGACGAGCTTCATCAATGACGGATAGGGCTGGGGTCGTTTGAACGCGAAGGAGGTTGTGTCGTTTGGTGGTGTTTGGGACGGGAAGCTGGGCAGCCATGGATGCTTGGTTGGAGCTTTGGAGGAGTTTTTTGAGTTTGGGGAAGAAGAAGATAGGGAAGGGGCGGATGGGTTAGTTTAGGTTTTTAGGGTTTTTGGGTTTTTTTATTTTTTTGTTTTGTTTTGTGTTTTGACAAAATGAAAAAGGGGTGTTGGGTATTTGGGTCATGGGGCGGACCGGGTCGACCCGGTCTGAAGTGGACTGGGTCGTGGAGAAGATTGGGCAATTTTTTTTGGGCCTTTGGCTTACAATTGAAGAAGTGGCCCAATCCGATTTTCTTTTGTATTTTTGTTCTCTTTTCTTCTTTTATTTTCTAAAACTAAATTATAAAAGTACTTAAATTATTATTAAGAACTAAATTAAGTTATAAAAGCGCAAATTAATTCCCAATAACAATTAACGCACAATTAAGTAATAATTAAGCATAAAATTGTATATTTGGACATTAAATGCTAAAAATGCAAAAGGTGCCTATTTTTGTAATTTTTAATTTTTGTAAAACTAATTTAATTACTAACAATTGTAGAATTAAATCCTACATGCAAAATGCGACATATTTTTATATTTTTTATTAATTTAACAAATAAGCAAACACAAACAAATACAAATAATTATCCAAAAATATCACAAAAATACTCAAAATTGCACACCAAGGAAAATCATTTTATTTTGCATTTTTTGGGAGTATTTCTCATATAGGGCAAAAATCACGTGCTTACAGCTGCCCCTCTTTGCCCGGAGACACGAAGGGTTTTCGTGCAAAGATAAAGCGAGCGATTTTTGCCCATCCGAGTACTCCGTGTGAAGCATTTTTTTTGAAAAAGATTTAACCGAACCTTTGCTTCAAAGGTTTCCTACATATCCCTGGCTAAAGGGGAATCAGGTTAATGTAGTTCGGGAAGTTTTGGTATCTGGGACTACCGTGGGACTGCGATGTTACTGCTGTTGCATGTTGTTATCACTACTTACCGATCTCCTTGTTACACCGTGCTTAAAAGAAAACAAGAAGCTAGGCTAGATTGAAATTTGTTCTTGTTGCCTTGCTTTCTTGTCGACTTGTGTTTCCTCCGGTGCTTTTCTTCCGTGAATTTTGGAATGATACTGGCCATCTGCTTTTCTGAATACCAGTTTTCATCATTTTGCTCGGTCCGCTGGGGACATGGCTTTCTTCATTAAGCTTTTGGCGGTTCCTCTGGTGGGTACGGCTTTCTTCATCAGACTTGTTATGCTGGGCATGATTTAATGTTCACCAGCTGCTTCTTTCAAGACGCGTCTTTTCTTCCTTTTGAGTCATGCGCCTGAATTTGTGCTGGGACCTCTTGTTGCAACCTTCTGTTTCCGGTGCTGAGATTTTATTGTTTCCTGTTGGAGATTCTTGTTGTAACCCTCTGTTTTATTGTCTTCTAACTTGATCTTGAAATGTATGCCTCTGTTATTATGGGCGGGCTCCCAACTTCAACACTTGAAAAGTAAAGACTGGAATGTATGCCTCTGTTATCTGGGCGGGCTCCCAACTTCAACACTTGAAAAGTAAAGACTGGAATGTATGCCTCTGTTATCTGGGCGGACTCCCAACTTCACTACTTGAAAATTAAAGACTGAAATGTATGCCTCTGTTATCTGGGCGGGCTCCCAACTTCAACACTTGAAAAGTAAAGACTGGAATGTATTCTTCTGTTATTATGGGCAGGCGCCTGGCTTCATCATCTTGAATTTAACAACCTCTATTCTCCAGGTGGGATCCTACAACCAAAACAAACAAAACAAACGAGAATTTCCTAACCCAGTTTGCACTGGGAAGATTTGTGAGTCGTTAGCAAAATTGTAACCTATTTATACTACTGATGCAATGATGAGAGTAAACTAAAGACTAGGCTAGGATGTGCATCTCCTACGAGTAAAACCAAAACTCTTGCTAGCAAATGTGTCTGCTAAAAAAACCTCAATGACTCAAACTAGAAAGTGCTTCTTCTATGGTTGAATCGGAATGAGCTAAACTAGGAAGTGCGTCTCCTAAGGGTGAAAACTTCAAAGAACTAGACTAGGAATTGTGTTTCCTATGGTCGAACTCAAAATGAATCAAACTACGAAGTGCATCTCCTAAGGGTGAAATCTCAATTCCGGAAGTGCGTCTCCTGAAATAAAGTATAACCTGAAAAGGCCAAACTAGGAAGTGCATCTCCTAAAGTAAAAGTATAACCTGAAAAAGCCAAACTAGGAAGTGCGTCTCCTAAAGTAAACTTAATTCACGAAGTGCGTTTCCTATGCACGAAATTAAACTTAGGAAGTGCGTCTCCTAGGGGTTAAATAGTCTTAGGAAGTGCGTCTCCTATGGGTGAAACCTTAATGATTTTGAACTAGGAAGTGCGTCTCCTATGAATGAAAATAATTTAGGAAATGCGTCTCCTATGCGTGAAATCTTAATTTAGGAAGTGCGTCTCCTATGGGATAAAAGTAAACTTAGGAAGTGCGTCTCCTATGGGCAAAACTAAACTTTAAGGAAGTGCGTCTCCTATTGGGTACAATAAACTTAGGAAGTGCGTCTCCTATTGGTAGAACTGAACTTGGGAAGTGCGTCTCCTATTGGTAGAACTGAACTTAGGAAGTGCGTCTCCTATGGTAAAACTGAACTTAGGAAGTGCGTCTCCTATGGTAAAACTGAACTTTAGGAAGTGCGTCTCCTATGGTAAAACTGAACTTAGGAAGTGCGTCTCCTATTGGGTACAATAAACTTAGGAAGTGCGTCTCCTATTGGGAAAAACTAAACTTAGGAAGTGCATCTCCTATTGGTAAAACTTACTTAGGAAGTGCATCTCCTATGGGTACAACTATACTTAGGAAGTGCGTCTCCTGTTGGTGAAATAAACTTAGGAAGTGCGTCTCCTATTGGTGAAACTTTTCTTAGGAAGTGCGTCTCCTATTGGGTAAAACTAACTTAGGAAGTGCGTCTCCTATTGGGTGAAATAACTTAGGATGTGCGTCTCCTATTGGGTGAAATAACTTAGGAAGTGCGTCTCCTATTGGTACAACTAAACTTAGGAAGTGCGTCTCCTATTGGTAAAACTTGGCTTAGGAAGTGAGTTTTTTCCAATTAAAGGACAGTCGAAACGGGATTTGTTTATTTATTTCAGAGTCGCCACTTGGGAGATTTAGGGTGTCCCAAGTCACCAGTTTAATCCCGAATCGAGGAAAAGAATGACTCCATATTACAGTCCGCGAACCAGAAATCCGGATAAGGAATTCTGTTAACCCGGGAGAAGGTGTTAGGCATTCCCGAGTTCCGTGGTTCTAGCACGGTCGCTCAATTGTCATATTTGGCTTATTTATCTGATTTTAATACAATTATGAACCGATGTGCCAATTTTAACTCTTTACCACTTTATTATTATTATTATTTTTTTAAAAAAAATTGTGAACATCGTTTAAAACATGTCTTTGGATTACGTCACATGAAATGCACCCGCAATCCGGAACACATTTTTATTCAATGTTTTAGGATTTAGATTTGGGTCGCATGAAATGCGCATCCGAGTTTAAGAAGGTAAAATTAATTAAATCGCGCCTAAAGAGTCTAGCGTATCATTATTTTGGGTAGGGCCGTGAAATTTGCTAAAACGGCTCCTCCCTAATTCTAAGCGATTAAATGTACATTTATTGAGGGCCCCGCAATCTATACATTTCATTAAGCGAGGCTCATCTCATTTATTTGGACAAATCTTAAAACGACTACATTTTTCTATAAAAATGAGTCTCTAAAATAAAGAAAGAAAATCCTAATTTATTACTAGCTTTTATTATTTTAAGAAGACATGACATGCTAATTGCTTGATTAATACAAATATTGATGAAAAAGGAATTTCACTCTTAATTTCGAAATTATAAATAAAATAAAAATTCAACAACTAATATTCAAAATAAACAAATATAGCTAGATTAAAACTCAGCATTGTTATTTTTTTTTAAAAAAAAATTATTGAGATTAATTATTCACAATCATTTGAAACTAGATTTAACCATAATTACTAAAGCTTATTAGAAAGTTTATTAGACTTAAACGTTCTCTTAATCTTGCTTAAGCTCAAGTCATGCCTTAATGCCTAATTTACGATGTTTAATTTAAATTCGTGTCTTAGCTAAATTTAGCTACTTGTTCATGATCAACCTATAATCTTGAAGCCTTCATAACTAGTGAATTAACCTATTTTGCCGAACTGATTTATTACAGACTAACTTATGATATTATTTTCTTATTCCAGTTATTATTTAGTAATTCATGAAATAGCTTAAATACAATCAACAAAAGGAACAAAGAAATAAAAACGAAATTAAAACTTCAAATTTTCATTCTTCATATGTATTCACGCTTCATATTTCGGATTACAATAAACAGCTTTTCAGTTGTGTACCTGATATTGGAAGCAAAAGAAAATGAATATGAGAATCAGCAACAGCAGTAAAATCAGTACAACACAGCAACAATAGCCCAGCAACAGTAACAACCCAGTAACAGACCGGTGGAGTAGTAATCCAAAAAAAAACAAAAGCTTCCAGCTTTTATGAAACAACAATTAATTCTGATTTCAAACAACAAAAGAAAACAGAATATTTTTTTTAGTTTTTTTTTTATATTTGAAAGCTTAAATATTTTTCGGAATTTTCTATCTCTTAAATGTTCAGCCCTTTTCTCTCTATTATTTTCAGATTTGTTTCTCTCTCCCGTTTTTTTCCTGTCTGTGTATTTCTCTTGTCCTCCCTTTTTATTCTGATTTCAAGACTTCTTATAACCCCTCTCATAAAATCTTTCCATTAATTAAAATCAACCCATTTTCTCTACCAAACCCATTATCTTCCCACTCATTCCCATTACATTAAATAACATATCACACCACCCCATTTCATTTTGTCCCCCATGCTTTATTTAAAATAATGCAAGATTCCCCTTTAAATTAAATCTTGTCCCCCCTTTATATTAAATAATCATATCACAACCCACCCCATTTCATTTTGTCCCCCATGCTTCAAATAAACAATTACAAAATGTACAATTCCTAAACTACCCCTTCCGACCTTACTGAAATTACCAAACTACCCCTGAACGTATTACAAATTTACCAAACTACCCATCAGCTATAACACATCAATTAATCAAACTTAACCAAAATATAGACAATATGATCAATTTCTAACAATGTTCAAACAACAATATGAACACGGATGAACATCATAACAACAATATCACATGAACATGATTTTAACAACATTTCAACAACAAATCACATGAACACAAATTGAACAACCAAGAACAACTAAAATTTGATTGAACAATATTTTAGCAACAAACAATCCTATTTTCGGATTCAACAACAACAACAAACAAAGTATGAAGATTTCTAAATTCAATCATATTGAACTTAAAATCAACTCTAACAACATTACAACAAACAATTCTTATATTAAACTTTAAACAAGATTATGAGAACAATTCAAACAATAATCATAAATGGTAAACAAGAAATCAAACTATACAAAATTCGGATTCAAGATCATCCAAACAAAGTATGAACATGAATGAATCTATTTTAAGACAACAAACATGACGGATTAAACGATTAAAACAATATATTCCTTTAATACAACTAAATTCTTTAAACAAATAACAAGATCGACGAAGAAACAATTATGAACTTAAACTTGAACTTAACAATATTAACAATTTCTAACAATACATAAACACATGAAACAAATTGAAGAAATAGTTGATTAAATTTCAATTTGAATCTAACAAACATCAAACTAACAAATACTTACTTAAACAATAATACAAACATGAAATAAACATGAAAACAACTAATTAAACTTCTATTTTGAAATCTGAAAATTAATTTTAACAAAGCACATGAACATGAACAAACTAGAAAAATAATTTCAACGATGAACAACGAACAAAACAAGAATTGAATTCTTTAACGATTTTGGATCCGGAAAATATCAAACAAAAATATGGACAAAAATAAAACTCAAAAACAACTAACCGGAGATGAATCAACGACGAACTTTGATTGTAAACAAATCTGTCCGAGAACGAATCTCGCACCAAGATAACTTGACGTCGAAGACGACTACGAACGGACGACCAAAGAAGGTGGTCGTTTGGCATCGTTTAAAACGAAGAATGGCAGCCCGCCACAAGCAGAAGGCAGCAGCAGCAACACTGCTGGAGCAGCAGCACGAAACAGTAGCAGCAGCGGTGTCGGAGAAGATGCAACGGCAGCCATGGGAGCTCGAGTTCGAGCTCGATGAAGCTCGTCCATGGCTGGACGCGGCGGGCAGCAGTTGTGGTGGTTTGTTTGGACGACACAGCAGCAACATGAAGGATGAAAAACGCAGCAGCAGCAGTGTTGGAGAAGAAGAAAACGCAACAGCAGGAGGAGAAGCAACTACGGGCAACAATGGTGGCGTAGAAGTTGCTCGACGAACTTGAAAAACGCAGCCATGGCAGCGAGGGGATGTCGTGGGGGTGAGAGTGGTTGTGTTGTGTGTGTGTTGACGTGAGGGGGGCAGGGGTGTGAGGGGGGAAGGTCTGCCATGGGAGGAAGGGATGTGAGCTTGAGGAAGAAGAAGAAGATAGGAGAGGGGGGGGATGGTTTAGATTTTTAGGGTTTTCTTCTCTTATTTTTTTTGTTTTGTTTTGTTTTTGTTTTGTAAAAATGAAAGACAAATGGGGTTTGAGTCTTTTGGGTTATGGACTGGGTCGACCCAGTTCGAAATGGACTGGGTCGTAGGGAAGATTGGGCCAATTTTTGGGCCTGTGGCTTGAAATTGAAGAAGAGGCCTAATTCCGACTTTCTTTATATTTTTGCTTTCTTTTCTTCTTTTATTTCTCTAAAACTAAATTATAAAAATACTTAAACTATTATTAAGAATTAAATTAAGTTATAAAAGCGCAAATTAACTCCCAATAACAATTAACGCACAATTAAGTATTAATTAAGCATAAAATTGTATATTTGGACATTAAATGCTAAAAATGCAAACGATGCTTATTTTTGTAATTTTTTAATTTTTGTAAAACAAATTTAATTACTAACAACTATAGAATTAAATCCTACATGCAAAATGCGACATATTTTTGTATTTTTTATTAATTTATCAAATAAACACGCACAGACAAATACAAATAATTATTCAAAATATCACAAAATATCACAAAATTGCACACCAAAGAAAAATCATTTTATTTTTGGATTTTTTGGGAGTAATTCTCATATAGGGCAAAAATCACGTGCTTACAGCTGCCCCTCTTTGCCCGGATACACGAAGGGTTTTCGTGCAAAGATAAAGCGAGCGATTTTTTGCCCATCCGAGTACTCCGTGTGAAGCATTTTTTGAAAAAGATTTGACCGAACCTTTGCTTCAAAGGTTTCCTACATATCCTGGGCTAAACAGGAATCAGGTCAATGTAGTTCGGGAAGCTTTGGTAGCTCTGTAATACAAGACTAAAAAGTTGCTTCAATGCAAAATTATGAAATGTATGCCCGCATTATACTGGTGGGCGACCTAGAGCTGAAAGTATTCCCGCATTTTACTGGTGGGCGACCTAGAACATGAATGTATTCCCGCATTTTACTGGTGGACGACCTAGAACTGAAATGTATTCCCACATTTTACTGGTGGGCGACCTAGAACTGAAATGTATTCCCGCATTTTACTGGTGGGCGACCTAGAACAGAAAGTATTCCCGCATTTTACTGGTGGGCGACCTAGAACTGAAATGTATTCCCGCATTATACTGGTGGGCGACCTAGAACTTAAAAGTATTCCCGCATTCTACTGGTGGGCGACCTAGAACTGAAATGTATTCCCGCATTTTACTAGTGGGCGACCTAGAACTGAAATGTATTCCCGCATTTTACTGGTGGGCGACCTAGAACAGAAAGTATTCCCGCATTTTACTGGTGGGCGACCTAGAACTGAAATGTATTCCCGCATTTTACTGGTGGGCGACCTAGAACAGAAAGTATTCCCGCATTATACTGGTGGGCGACCTAGAACTTAAAAGTATTCCCGCATTTTACTGGTGGGCGACCTAGAACTGAAATGTATTCCCGCATTTTACTGGTGGGCGACCTAGAACAGAAAGTATTCCCGCATTATACTGGTGGGTGACCTAGAACTTAAATGTATTCCCGCATTTTACTGGTGGGCGACCTAGAACTGAAATGTATTCCCGCATTCTACTGGTGGGCGACCTAGAACTGAAATGTATTCCCGCATTTTACTGGTGGGCGACCTAGAACTGAAATGTATTCCCGCATTCTACTGGTGGGCGACCTAGAACTGAAATGTATTCCCGCATTTTACTGGTGGGCGACCTAGAACTGAAAGTAAAAGGACAGAAATGTATGCCTCTATTATATGGGCGGGCTCCCAACTTCAATGCTAACTTAGGAGGAAATGCGTCTCCTATGGGTAAACTAAACTTAGGAGGAAATGCGTCTCCTATGGGTAAAAGTAAATTTAGGAGGAAATACGTCTCCTATGGGTAAACTAAACTTAGGAGGAAATGCGTCTCCTATGGGTAAACTAAACTTAGGAGGAAATGCGTCTCCTATGGGTAAAACTAAACTTAGGAGGAAATGCGTCTCCTATGGGTAAAACTAAACTTAGGAGGAAATGCGTCTCCTGTGGGTAAAACTAAACTTAGGAGGAAATGCGTCTCCTGTGGGTAAAAGTAAATTTAGGAGGAAATGCGTCTCCTATGGGTAAACTAAACTTAGGAGGAAATGCGTCTCCTATGGGTAAACTAAACTTAGGAGGAAATGCGTCTCCTATGGGTAAAAGTAAATTTAGGAGGAAATGCGTCTCCTATGGGTAAACTAAACTTAGGAGGAAATGCGTCTCCTATGGGTAAAACTAAACTTAGGAGGAAATGCGTCTCCTGTGGGTAAAACTAAACTTAGGAGGAAATGCGTCTCCTGTGGGTAAAAGTAAATTTAGGAGGAAATGTGTCTCCTATGGGTAAACTAAACTTAGGAGGAAATGCGTCTCCTATGGGTAAACTAAACTTAGGAGGAAATGCGTCTCCTATGGGTAAAACTAAACTTAGGAGGAAATGCGTCTCCTATGGGTGAAACTAACTTAGGAAGTGCGTCTCCTATTGGCGGAACTAGACTTAGGAAGTGCGTCTCCTATTGGCAAAGGCGTGGAATGTATTCCCTTGTTATACAGGTGGGCGCCTAAAATATGCAATGGACAGACAAGAAAAGTATTCCTCTCGTTATTCAGGTGGGCGCCTGGCTTCAACAACAACTTTGAAAATAAAATCCTATTCGAGGGCGGATGAACCCAAAATATCCTATTCGAGGGCGGATGAACCCAAAATATCCTATTCGAGGGCGGATGAACCCAAAATACCCTTAAGACTTGAAAATGTCTTACCTCGAATACTTGTTGGGGATAACACTGTTGGGGAATTATTTACTTACCTGTTGGGGGGTAAAATGTTATCAGCTGGGGATAACGCTGTCGAGGATAACACCGTTGGGGAATTCTGATTCTTTCAGAACTAGTGCTTCACTGAGCTCAAGTTTCATCCCTTTGCTGGGGAACAACTTCCTCCATAGAAACTTATTATGTTGGGGGCAACACTGGTTCTAAGACCACTTCCCTTGAGACTGGTGTTATCTTTATTCTTCCCCGCATGGGTACCTGACTTCCAGAAAATTTTCTAAGCGGAAGGAAAATTTTCTGCCCCAGTTTGATAATATCCCTTGCGGCATGCATTTCTGGCATCAATGCCATTTCCTTTACCTGTTTCAAATCAAACAAAATTTGTTAGTTTAAAACATGGTGGTTGGTTGTGATACCCCTACTGGGATGGCTTTTCCCTTTCTCCTTCCTTGCTCTGCGTTCCACAGCTTGTTGGGGATGATATTATGTGCTGGGGATAATCCCTTCCTGCTGGGGATATCCGTCTTCTTTTGTGACATAGCTCGGAAGCTGGCATTTCCCCGACCTTTTAGTCCTAGTATGAATTTCCCAAATCATGCTCATTGCTCTCCTTGATTTGCCCACGGGCTTTGGCCTTGAGGTTTATAACTTTGGTTTTGGCAAGGATATCCCTTTTGACACTCGTCAATCCTTTTGTCAATTCCCTTTTGCTGGGGATATTTTCTTGACACTGGCCTCGCATTTGTTCCTCGGTGACTATACCATTTGGATGCACTAGTCAGATCTCATTTTGTATAATTGGGAAGCTGATGACATATTTTGAAGTCAATTCACACTTGTTATGACCAGACAGACTCTATTGGGGAGTTTTTCTATGAAAGGAGAAAGATAAAAGAAACAAAATAAAAGACAAAGGAAACGATGACTCTTTTACAAAAGAAACTATAAATAAAAACCTATCAAACGAAAACAACGACTCTAATGGTCATGACATGCACATGTGGCCTATCCTCTGCCGTCAATCGTCTTTCAAGACCTTCAATTGGCAATTCTCCATCTGATTCCTAATCTTATTCGACTTGTAGTGCCCGAAGGGTTTTCACTATCAAGCCTCTCTCATTTTGGTTTTTCTCTCAGCTTTCATCGCCTTATGGTGTCCGTGAAGATTTTCACTGATAAGACTCTCTCATTTGTATCACTTTCCCGCTGGGGATTTGGAGTGTTGCCGGTATGACTCTCTCTGCTGGAGATTAGAGTCCTTTCTGTTGTGGAAAAGAGTGTTATGTTCGCCGGTAAGACTCTCATTTGTCTGACTTGGCATCTTTTGCAGACTGATCAGAAGGTCTTTCTTTGGACCGTAATATGGGTTTTTTGGATAGGCTTAGAAAGAAAGGGTATTAAAGGCTCAAAACAAAATAAATTGGAGGTTTAAAATTACAACATTCGGAACCAATTTTGCTTACCACAAGCGCAACCCTTGCCCCAGTTTCTTGCTTGGGGATTATTTATTAAATTTTTTATTTTTTATTTATTACACCATGCATACCATGCACATTATGCACACTATGCACCCTATGACCGAGCTGTGAAGCGCCTACGTATCCTCTTTGAGGAATCAGGTCAAACGTAGTTCCCAATTCCTCTGTTTTCATTTGACTTTCTTTTTTTTGGTTATCACTTTTCTTTTCTTTTCTTTTTCGTTTTGTTGTTTTCTTTCTTCTTCTTTTTTTTCATGTTTTCATGCCATGCTCGCGTTTTCTAGTCGTTTTTACTGATTCCGAACGAGGGGTATGAAAGAAAAATAAGTAAGGCTCAAAAGGGGTAACGAAGGATAAAGTGTTTAGGTAGCAGAACAAAATGTCTTCGTCATTCCAGTCTTCAAAACATGCCAAATGCAAACAACACAACAAACAATAGATTTATAGTCTCTTCCGACGGTGCTGGGCTTGACAATTATGTTAAACATTTGCTTTTCCCTTTGTTATTTCTAAAACATCGTTGGGCGACACTCTCATTATCATGAATGACCCTCACGCCAATTTGGAGAATCTTGATTTTAACGGTTTTCTTTGTGTTTAACTTGCCCCAGTTCCACATGACTCGGGCTTCAAATAATCCCAAACTGTTCTTATTTCCTTTAAATGGTCTGATCGCCTTTCCAGGGTTTTACGATTAACTTTTAAAGTTAGGCCCAAACTGTGTGCGCATATCATGTCACTAGAATCGGCACTGAACAAAAATGATAAAAGGACTAAACAAAGAGATGACTGGAAATAAAGAAAGACCGGATTTTGTATTAGACTACTGGTGAAATGGTTTAAATAACAAAACAAACAAAATAGTCCAGAACAAAATCCTAAAACAAACTGGACAAGACAATATCCGACTTATAACCCTAATAATCCGAACAACATAAATGTCAACAAAATAAGCCACCACAAGCTTCTTTCTTGTTAACCAAGGAACAGAGCGTCCTTCCACTTTATCAAGACTGGCATCTTAGCCACTGAGCTTTGCATCGATACTGCCAAGACCATTACCAGCTTCAATATCATCAACATCCGTCGGCAAGTTCTCGAGGGGGCTCGAGTGCACCATGTCACTGTTATTAATCACAACCCGCCCTTCTTGGATCATTTTCTCTACTTCCCTTCTCCAACTATGACAGCTCTCAATGTTGTGCCCTATGACATTGGAGTGGTAGGCGCATCGCGCTGCCGGATCAAAGCTCCTTGCAAGTGGATTTGGAGTACATGCGGGGAGTGGTTCAATCGAGCCAGCATGCCTTAGCCTTTCAAACAGACTGGCATAAGATACCCCGATAGGGGTGAGAGCCTTTTCTCGTTTCAGCAACCTCTTCATTCTTGCATGTTGACAGGGCCGGAAACCTGATCCAGATGGCTTTTGGTAGGCTTGTATGGGTGGGTAAGCATTTCGTGGAGTCGGGTACCTGGGAAGTGAGGTATGGCTTTTGAGGTCACGGGGAAAGAAGTGGTGTTGGGGAGCGGAGAAACATTGAAGAGTGATGGAGCTACTCGGATAGCTGGGAAAGCTGCCATAAATGGGTTGGGATGGAGAGTATGGAGAATCTTCCATTATGGTGTTGGGTGCTTGGGAAATGACCGAGTTCAAGAGGCTTGGCGGTGGAGGGGGTGGTGCTTTTCCCGTTATCCATGCCTGATACATGTCTGCCACATGCTTGTCTCAGCATTTTCACTTCTTCTACCAACCTGTTGTTCTGTTCGACCAATTGTTGTCGGTCATCAGTACCGATCCACTCGGTTCTGCGGTTCTGAGCCATTGTCCTTTGATTTTGCTTTGCAGGGAGGAGTTACCACAACCAACCACTTTCTATATATGGACACATCAAAGGGAAGCCATCACGTTAGTGTTAGGGCATTGGACAGACAATCATGTATCAGAGATACAATGTACCTAAGCAGTTAGACAATTGTGCCCCCCTGAAAATCTTCCACACTCTCTTTTATTTATTTATTATTATATTTTTTTATATTTTTTTTTATTTTGGTGGTGGTCGAATCTTATGGAGATTGCCTACGTATCATGACCCCGCATGAATCAGACCGAGCGTAGTTCGGACCCAATAAAAGATAAACAATGCTAAACATTTTTTTTTCAATTTTCATGTTAAAACAAACTGAGTTTCAAAGGTTTGAAGATGACCTACAAGCTGGAAAATCAAACAACTCATATATTCTAATTAAAAGATTTACAAACGGCCAGTTTCTTTCCCCGTTTGACAAATGCAACCAAACGGTTATTTTTGCAAATGTGGCCCCTTCCAAATTTCACATGAATTTGAGGCCGGGGAGGATTATTTTATGACACTTTACACACTTGTCCATTCTTTTACGAAAATAACCTTTCGACAACTGACAGATACTCTAAGGCTATTTCGGCAAGAACGGTTCAAGACGCGGCCGAAGTTGGCTCGGCTTATTTTGACTAAAAAATCCAAACGGTATTCACCTGACCGCTGACTCTTTTTTTTTCTTTTCAAATTATACTAAAAACCTGATGTTGCAAACACGGCCCTTCAGCGCCTCGGGGACGAAGATTTATAGGGCTGTGTGGGTCAACTAGACCAAAATCCTAAACAGGACCCAAAAAAAGTGGCTGTTTATGCAAAGTCAGCCTTCCGGCGTCCCTCTCGGGAACATTCGGCTATTTTTGACAAAACAGCATCACCCGACTTATTTATGACTCTTTTTATCATTTTTCGAATTAGAAAAGTCAATATTGCAAACACGGCCTTTCAACGCCTCGGGGACGAAGATTTTTAAGGCTGTGTGGGTCAACTGGTCAAAATCTTAAAAATGACCCAAAGGTGGCTGTTTATGCAAAGTCAGCCTCCCGGCGTCCCTTTCGGGAACATTCGGCTATGTCTTCATAAAACAGCGTCACCCGACTTCTCTATGACAAAATTAAAATTTTGACATGTTTTTTTTTTTGGCTTATTTTAGCAAAAGGGAAGGTTGGACACCACTAGACTTATTTATGACAAAATAAAAAATTTTGACACGTTTTTTATTTATTTTTTTGGTTTTTGACTATTTTAGCAAAAAGGGGGTTGGACCCGATGAGGGTTGCCTACGTATCTCACATCCGGTGAGAATCAAACCCGCGTAGTTCGGGCCTCGCGAATAAGTAAATGAACTAATATATTTTTTTTTTTTAAATGGAACTGTGAAAGAACTGCTTCAAAAGAAGAAAGGAAGTATATATATATATATTTTTTTTTGATTGATTTCTTTTTGAAAGAAAGACTTGTAAAAATTCCTTTTCTTTTGATTTGAACTTTGAGAATTTCAAAAGTAAAAGGAAGTTTTTTTTTTTTTTGAATTTCCATTTGTTTTTTTTTCTTATTCTAAAGAAAAAAAATATTTTTGGAATTTTACTTTTGATAAAAGAAATGCTTCTAAAAAATATTTTTTGAATTTTGAATTTTCTTTTCAATTTTGAAAGAAGTATCAAAATATTTTCGGATTTTTTTTTTAAAAAAAAACATTTTTATTATTTTTGTTTTATCAACAATGGAAAATAAAGATATTTATATTATTTTTTGCAAGACATATCTTTTTTGGAATTTTACTTTGAATTTTCTTGGCAAGACAAATACTCTTTGCAACAAATAAAGATATATATATTTTTTGGAAATAAAAAAACTTTTCAGATTTATATATATATTTGCGACAAATAATGAAAGACATTTTTTTTATTTTTTTTATTTTTTGCATTTTCATAAGCAAATAAATAATAAAAAAACCATTTTGAAAATAAGACTCTTTTCATTTTCATTTTCATGGCAAGACAAACTATATATTTTTTCTATTTTTTTTTTGAAAAACACAACAGAACAACGACTCTTTTTTTTCTTTTCTTAGCTTTTAATAAAACAAACTAATAAGACATTTTTTTTCATTTTCTCAAAATTTCGGCAGAGTTTTGACAGTATTTGGGCATTTGTTTTCTTTTCAAAATAAACAATCAATTCCCTAACCGCTATTTCTTTTTTTTCAATTTCAAAATATTATTCCTGATATTCACAAGTCAGTCAACACACAAGTCCGAATCAAATTAATGCGCAAGTAGTAACAAGTAAGATGCATCAGGATGGTCATTTTCATTTTTGGTGCACCTGTCCTAGACAGACCCAACCCCTGTGTTGAGCCTCCAAAGTCAGATGCACGTGATGCAAACAAACGTTCCTACTAGGGATCCGGCATGTGGCTTTGTTATACTAGGTTCAGAACCTGGGTGTTTGTTCTAGACCTGGCTTACCCGAGCGGACAGCTCGAGCCGAGGGGGGTAGCGTACCGGGAATACAGAAGCTTCACCGGCTTAGCAACTTGTCCGAACCTCGTTCTAAATTGGGATTTGACACTATACAGAAAAGAATTCGTACGAATTACACCCTTCTTCATGATTTAGAAGACTCAGAGAGGAGATGGGTTTCGACACAGTTTATACACAGTTCACGTAATATCAAAGCGGTAAAAGCAGCATTTAGCACATTAGGCTCAAACATGTAAAAATCAGATAAAATCAAATATAACAATTTATATGAGCTCGAATTTCTAACCCTGAACCACTGGTTCTGGGCTAGTCCCCAGCAGAGTCGCCAGAGCTGTCACACCTCCTTTTTCCGCCCCCGCGAGGGTACAAGGAGTTTTTTCCAATTAAAGGACAGTCGAAACGGGATTTGTTTATTTATTTCAGAGTCGCCACTTGGGAGATTTAGGGTGTCCCAAGTCACCAGTTTAATCCCGAATCGAGGAAAAGAATGACTCCATATTACAGTCCGCGAACCAGAAATCCGGATAAGGAATTCTGTTAACCCGGGAGAAGGTGTTAGGCATTCCCGAGTTCCGTGGTTCTAGCACGGTCGCTCAATTGTCATATTTGGCTTATTTATCTGATTTTAATACAATTATGAACCGATGTGCCAATTTTAACTCTTTACCACTTTATTATTATTATTATTTTTTTAAAAAAAATTGTGAACATCGTTTAAAACATGTCTTTGGATTACGTCACATGAAATGCACCCGCAATCCGGAACACATTTTTATTCAATGTTTTAGGATTTAGATTTGGGTCGCATGAAATGCGCATCCGAGTTTAAGAAGGTAAAATTAATTAAATCGCGCCTAAAGAGTCTAGCGTATCATTATTTTGGGTAGGGCCGTGAAATTTGCTAAAACGGCTCCTCCCTAATTCTAAGCGATTAAATGTACATTTATTGAGGGCCCCGCAATCTATACATTTCATTAAGCGAGGCTCATCTCATTTATTTGGACAAATCTTAAAACGACTACATTTTTCTATAAAAATGAGTCTCTAAAATAAAGAAAGAAAATCCTAATTTATTACTAGCTTTTATTATTTTAAGAAGACATGACATGCTAATTGCTTGATTAATACAAATATTGATGAAAAAGAAATTTCACTCTTAATTTCGAAATTATAAATAAAATAAAAATTCAACAACTAATATTCAAAATAAACAAATATAGCTAGATTAAAACTCAGCATTGTTATTTTTTTTAAAAAAAAATTATTGAGATTAATTATTCACAATCATTTGAAACTAGATTTAACCATAATTACTAAAGCTTATTAGAAAGTTTATTAGACTTAAACGTTCTCTTAATCTTGCTTAAGCTCAAGTCATGCCTTAATGCCTAATTTACGATGTTTAATTTAAATTCGTGTCTTAGCTAAATTTAGCTACTTGTTCATGATCAACCTATAATCTTGAAGCCTTCATAACTAGTGAATTAACCTATTTTGCCGAACTGATTTATTACAGACTAACTTATGATATTATTTTCTTATTCCAGTTATTATTTAGTAATTCATGAAATAGCTTAAATACAATCAACAAAAGGAACAAAGAAATAAAAACGAAATTAAAACTTCAAATTTTCATTCTTCATATGTATTCACGCTTCATATTTCGGATTACAATAAACAGCTTTTCAGTTGTGTACCTGATATTGGAAGCAAAAGAAAATGAATATGAGAATCAGCAACAGCAGTAAAATCAGTACAACACAGCAACAATAGCCCAGCAACAGTAACAACCCAGTAACAGACCGGTGGAGTAGTAATCCAAATAAAAAACAAAAGCTTCCAGTTTTTATGAAACAACAATTAATTCTGATTTCAAACAACAAAAGAAAACAGAATATTTTTTTTAGTTTTTTTTTATATTTGAAAGCTTAAATATTTTTCGGAATTTTCTATCTCTTAAATGTTCAGCCCTTTTCTCTCTCTTATTTTCAGATTTGTTTCTCTCTCCCGTTTTTTTCCTGTCTGTGTATTTCTCTTGTCCTCCCTTTTTATTCTGATTTCAAGACTTCTTATAACCCCTCTCATAAAATCTTTCCATTAATTAAAATCAACCCATTTTCTCTACCAAACCCATTATCTTCCCACTCATTCCCATTACATTAAATAACATATCACACCACCCCATTTCATTTTGTCCCCCATGCTTTATTTAAAATAATGCAAGATTCCCCTTTAAATTAAATCTTGTCCCCCCTTTATATTAAATAATCATATCACAACCCACCCCATTTCATTTTGTCCCCCATGCTTCAAATAAACAATTACAAAATGTACAATTCCTAAACTACCCCTTCCGACCTTACTGAAATTACCAAACTACCCCTGAACGTATTACAAATTTACCAAACTACCCATCAGCTATAACACATCAATTAATCAAACTTAACCAAAATATAGACAATATGATCAATTTCTAACAATGTTCAAACAACAATATGAACACGGATGAACATCATAACAACAATATCACATGAACATGATTTTAACAACATTTCAACAACAAATCACATGAACACAAATTGAACAACCAAGAACAACTAAAATTTGATTGAACAATATTTTAGCAACAAACAATCCTATTTTCGGATTCAACAACAACAACAAACAAAGTATGAAGATTTCTAAATTCAATCATATTGAACTTAAAATCAACTCTAACAACATTACAACAAACAATTCTTATATTAAACTTTAAACAAGATTATGAGAACAATTCAAACAATAATCATAAATGGTAAACAAGAAATCAAACTATACAAAATTCGGATTCAAGATCATCCAAACAAAGTATGAACATGAATGAATCTATTTTAAGACAACAAACATGACGGATTAAACGATTAAAACAATATATTCCTTTAATACAACTAAATTCTTTAAACAAATAACAAGATCGACGAAGAAACAATTATGAACTTAAACTTGAACTTAACAATATTAACAATTTCTAACAATACATAAACACATGAAACAAATTGAAGAAATAGTTGATTAAATTTCAATTTGAATCTAACAAACATCAAACTAACAAATACTTACTTAAACAATAATACAAACATGAAATAAACATGAAAACAACTAATTAAACTTCTATTTTGAAATCTGAAAATTAATTTTAACAAAGCACATGAACATGAACAAACTAGAAAAATAATTTCAACGATGAACAACGAACAAAACAAGAATTGAATTCTTTAACGATTTTGGATCCGGAAAATATCAAACAAAAATATGGACAAAAATAAAACTCAAAAACAACTAACCGGAGATGAATCAACGACGAACTTTGATTGTAAACAAATCTGTCCGAGAACGAATCTCGCACCAAGATAACTTGACGTCGAAGACGACTACGAACGGACGACCAAAGAAGGTGGTCGTTTGGCATCGTTTAAAACGAAGAATGGCAGCCCGCCACAAGCAGAAGGCAGCAGCAGCAACACTGCTGGAGCAGCAGCACGAAACAGTAGCAGCAGCGGTGTCGGAGAAGATGCAACGGCAGCCATGGGAGCTCGAGTTCGAGCTCGATGAAGCTCGTCCATGGCTGGACGCGGCGGGCAGCAGTTGTGGTGGTTTGTTTGGACGACACAGCAGCAACATGAAGGATGAAAAACGCAGCAGCAGCAGTGTTGGAGAAGAAGAAAACGCAACAGCAGGAGGAGAAGCAACTACGGGCAACAATGGTGGCGTAGAAGTTGCTCGACGAACTTGAAAAACGCAGCCATGGCATCGAGGGGATGTCGTGGGGGTGAGAGTGGTTGTGTTGTGTGTGTGTTGACGTGAGGGGGGCAGGGGTGTGAGGGGGGAAGGTCTGCCATGGGAGGAAGGGATGTGAGCTTGAGGAAGAAGAAGAAGATAGGAGAGGGGGGGGATGGTTTAGATTTTTAGGGTTTTCTTCTCTTATTTTTTTTTGTTTTGTTTTTGTTTTGTAAAAATGAAAGACAAATGGGGTTTGAGTCTTTTGGGTTATAGACTGGGTCGACCCAGTTCGAAATGGACTGGGTCGTAGGGAAGATTGGGCCAATTTTTGGGCCTGTGGCTTGAAATTGAAGAAGAGGCCTAATTCCGACTTTCTTTATATTTTTGCTTTCTTTTCTTCTTTTATTTCTCTAAAACTAAATTATAAAAATACTTAAACTATTATTAAGAATTAAATTAAGTTATAAAAGCGCAAATTAACTCCCAATAACAATTAACGCACAATTAAGTATTAATTAAGCATAAAATTGTATATTTGGACATTAAATGCTAAAAATGCAAACGATGCTTATTTTTGTAATTTTTTAATTTTTGTAAAACAAATTTAATTACTAACAACTATAGAATTAAATCCTACATGCAAAATGCGACATATTTTTGTATTTTTTATTAATTTATCAAATAAACACGCACAGACAAATACAAATAATTATTCAAAATATCACAAAATTGCACACCAAAGAAAAATCATTTTATTTTTGGATTTTTTGGGAGTAATTCTCATATAGGGCAAAAATCACGAACTTAGGAAGTGCGTCTCCTATTGGTGAAACTATTCTTAGGAAGTGCGTCTCCTATTGGTAAAACTTGGCTTAGGAAGTGCGTCTCCTACTGGTGAAACTATTCTTAGGAAGTGCGTCTCCTATAGGTGAAACTATTCTTAGGAAGTGCGTCTCCTCTTGGTGAAACTTATCTTAGGACTAACTTAGGATGTGCGTCTCCTCTTGGTGAAACTATTCTTAGGAAGTGCGTCTCCTCTTGGTGAAACTATTCTTAGGAAGTGCGTCTCCTTAGGATGTGCGTCTCCTATTGGTGAAACTTAGCTTAGGAAGTGCGTCTCCTATTGGTGAAACTTAGCTTAGGAAGTGCGTCTCCTATTGGTGAAACTATTCTTAGGAAGTGCGTCTCCTATTGATGAAACTATTCTTAGGATGTGCGTCTCCTATAGGTGAAACTGACTTAGGATGTGCGTCTCCTCTTGGTGAAACTTACTTAGGAAGTGCGTCTCCTCTTGGTGAAACTTAACTTAGGATGTGCGTCTCCTGTTGGTGAAACTAACTTAGGATGTGCGTCTCCTGTTGGTGAAACTAACTTAGGATGTGCGTCTCCTCTTGGTGAAACTATTTTTAGGAAGTGCGTCTCCTTAGGACGTGCGTCTCCTATTGGTGAAACTTTTCTTAGGAAGTGCGTCTCCTCTTGGTGAAACTAACTTAGGATGTGCGTCTCCTCTTGGTGAAACTATTTTTAGGAAGTGCGTCTCCTTAGGACGTGCGTCTCCTATTGGTGAAACTTTTCTTAGGAAGTGCGTCTCCTCTTGGTGAAACTAACTTAGGATGTACGTCTCCTCTTGGTGGAACTTACTTAGGATGTGCGTCTCCTATTGGTGAAATTGACTTAGGAAGTGCGTCTCCTAATGGTGAAACTTATCTTAGGATGTGCGTCTCCTATTGGTGAAACTTAACTTAGGATGTGCGTCTCCTATTGGTAAAAATAAACTTTAGGAGGAAATACATCTCCTATGGGTAAAAAACAAACTTAGGAGGAAATGCATCTCCTAAGGGTGAAACTAAAACAAACTTAGGAGGAAATGCATCTCCTATGGGTGGACCAAAACAAACTTAGGAGGAAATGCATCTCCTATGGGTGGAACTAAAACAAACTTAGGAGGAAATGCATCTCCTATGGGTGGACTAAAACAAACTTAGGAGGAAATGCATCTCCTATGGGTGAAACTAAAACAAACTTAGGAGGAAATGCATCTCCTATGGGTGGACTAAAACAAACTTAGGAGGAAATGCATCTCCTATGGGTGAAACTAAAACAAACTTAGGAGGAAATGCATCTCCTATGGGTGGACTAAAACAAACTTAGGAGGAAATGCATCTCCTATGGGTGGACTAAAACAAACTTAGGAGGAAATGCATCTCCTATGGGTGAAACTAAAACAAACTTAGGAGGAAATGCATCTCCTATGGGTAAAAATAAACTTAGGAGGAAATGCATCTCCTATGGGTGAAATAACTTAGGAAGTGCGTCTCCTATGGGTAAAGCTTAGGAAGTGCGTCTCCTATTGGCAAAACTAGACTTAGGAAGTGCGTCTCCTATTGGTAAAGGCTAGGCTTAGGAAGTGCGTCTCCTATTGGTAAAGGCTAGGCTTAGGAAGTGCGTCTCCTATTGGAACAGACGTGGAATGTATTCCCTTGTTATACAGGTGGGCGCCTAATGGTAAAGACATGAAATGTATTCCCTTGTTATACAGGTGGGTGCCTGAAATATGAAATGCACAGACAAAAAGTATTCCTCTCGTTATTCAGGTGGGCGCCTGTCTATACTAAGACATAAAAGTATTCCTCTCGTTATTCAGGTGGGCGCCTGTCTTCGAGAAAATTTTCACAATGAGAAAATTTTCTGCCCCGGTTTGATGATTTTCTTTATGGCCTGTCTTTCCGCCATCAATAACGTTCATTTTCCCTGTTTCTAAATCAAAGAAAAATTTGTTAGTTTAAAAACATGGTAAGCGGTCATGCCACTCTTGTTGGGGATGGTTTCCTCTTTCTCCTTTCCCAGCTTTGTGTTCCATTATGCTATCAAACTTGCTGGGGATGATATTAATTGCTGACACTGGCCCATCCCTTTTATCAATCTCATCTTGATAGGGATACCCTTCTTGACACGGGTTTTGCGCCTGTTCCTTGTACCACTTGGATGTACTAGTTGATGGCCTATTTTGAAGTCATTTCCCACTGGTTCCGACCAAACAGACTCTACTAGGGAATTTTCCTATGAAAGGAAAAAAATAAAAAGAAACAAAATAAAGACAAAGGAAAAGATGACTCTTTAACAAAAGAAACTATAAATAAAAATCTATCAAACGCAGATACCGACTCTAATGGCCATGACATGCGTATGTGGCCTATCCTCTGCCGTCAATCGTCTCTCAAGACCTTCCCTTGACGATTCCCCATCTGATTCCCAATCTTATTCGACTTGTAGTGCCCGAAGGGTTTTTTCACTATCAAGCCTCTCTCATTTTGGTTTTCTCTCAGCTTTCATCGCCTTATGGTGCCTGTGAAGGTTTTCACCGATAAGACTCTCTCATTTGTATTACTTTCCAGCTGGGGATTTGGAGTGTCACCGGTATGACTCTTTCTGTTGGAGATTAGAGTCCTTTCTGCTGTGGAACAGAATGTTATGTTCGCCGGTAAGACTCTTATTTGTCTGACTTGGCATCTTTTGAAGACTGGTCAGAAGGTCTTTCTTTGGACCGTAATGTGGGTTTTGGATAGGCTAGAAAGAAAGGGTATAAAAGGCTAAAAAAATACATTAATTTTGGGTTATTAGTTACAACCTTCGGAATTAGATTTATTCACAATAAACGCAACCTTTGCCCCAGTTTCTTGCTTGGGGATATCCTAACTGATTTTTTTTTTCATTTTTCAAAACTATGACCGAGCCGTGAAGCGCCTACGTATCCTCTTTGAGGAATCAGGTCAAACGTAGTTCCCAATTCCTTTTTTCATTCCGACTTTCTTTTGTTTGTTTCTTTTCTTTTCTTTTTTTCTTCTTTCATTTTTCTCTTTTTTCGTTTTGTTGTTTTTTTTCATGCCATATGCTTGCGTTTTCTAGTCGTTTTTTCTGATTCCGAACGAGGGGTATGACAAAAAATAAGTAAGGCTCAAAAGGGGTAACGAAGGATAAAGTGTTTAGGTAGCAGAATAAAATGCCTTCGTCATTCCAGTCTTCAAACTATGCCAAGTGCAAACAACACAATTTAAACAACGATTTGTAGCCTCTTCCGATGGTGTTGGACTTGACAATTATATTCAACATTTGCTTTTTCATTGGTCCTTTCTAAAGAACCGTTGGGCGACACTCTCATTATCATGAATGACCCTCATGCCAATTTGGCGAATCTTGCTTTTAACGATTTTTCTTCATATTTTACTTGCCCCAGTTCCATATAACTCGAGCTCTGAATAATCTCAACCGTCCTTATTTCCTTTAAATGGTCTGATCAGGGTTTTATAATTAACTTTAAGATTAGGCCCTAAACTGTGTGCGCATGTCATGTCACTAGAATCGTCGTTGAAAAAATGATAAAAGGACTAAACAAAAGAAGATTGGAAATAATAAAAGACCGGATTTTGCATTAGACTACCGGCGAAATGGTTTGAATAACAAAACAAAACAAACCAGAACAAAATCCTAAACAACCCTGACAAAACTTAAACAGACCGCTATGACAAAAACGGAAAGATAAGCGGCATGATATTGACACAAAACAATCCGAATTACAATCCAAATGATCCGAACAACAGAAATGAAAACAAAATAAGCCACCACAAGCTTCTCTCCTGTTAACCAAGTAACAGAGCGTCCTTCCACTTTATCAAGACTGACATCTTAGCCATTGAGCTTCGCATCGATACTGCCAAGACCATTACCAGCTTCAATATCATCAACATTGGTCAACAAGTTCTCAAGAGGATTCGCGTGCTCCCTGTCACTGTCATCGATCACAATTGCCCCTTCCTGAATCATTCTTTCTATTTCCTTTTTCAAAGAACGACAGTCTTCAATGCTATGTCCTTGGACATTAGAGTGATACACGCATCGAACAGCAGGATCGAATCCTTTTGCATATGGGTCTGGAGTATAGCCAAGGAGCGGCTCAATCAGTCCTGAAAGCTTTAGCTTTTCAAACAAACTCACGTAGGACTCCCCAATTGGCGTGAAATTGTTTCCTTGCCTTTGTTTTCCCCCATGCCCCTGTTTTCTAGGGTCGTTGGGTGCTTGAAAACGTTGTGAAGCCAAGAATGCATCATGTGGTGCTGGCTCTCGCCAGCGGGGGTGACCTGATGGTTGACCCTGCGACCGGACCTTGTTCGGAGGATAATACTGAGGCGGATTATATGGAGCTCGGGGGCAGGCTTGGGCATGATGGTCTGAAAAGAGTGGCTCTGATGGTGGGTAGTAGGGTTGTGGAAGGTTGTATGGAGTGTGTGGATAATTTGGATGACTGGGCCTGGGCTGGTAGTGAGGGGAAGGACCTCTGAATTTGGACCCAGTACCTGCTTCGACTGATGCGACCTCGAGCGCACCTCCCGCGCCGCTCTGAATAGCCTGGGTCGTTGCCTTGAGCGCTGAGTAATTTAGGATTTTGTCAGACCTTAGGCCCTCCTCTATCATGACCCCTATCTTTACCACTTCATTGAAGGATTTCCCAACCGTTGTCACCAAGTGACCAAAGTAAGTTGGATCAAGTGTTTGCAAGAAGTAGTCCACCATTTCTCCCTCTTTCATGGGAGGATCAACTCTGGCCGCTTGTTCTCTCCAGCGGAAACCAAACTCACGAAAACTTTCCCCAGGCTTCTTTCCAGTCCTCAGCAATGTGAGACGGTCAGGGACTATCTCGAGATTGTATTGAAAATGACCTGCGAAAGCCTGCGCCAGATCATCCCAAGTGTACCATCTGCTGGAATCCTGCCTGGTATACCATTCTAGTGCCGATCCACTCAGACTTTGGCCGAAATAAGCTATCAGCAGCTCATCTTTGCCACCTGCCCCTCTCATTTTGCTACAGAATCCCCGCAAATGCGCCATGGGATCACCGTGCCCTTTATATAAATCAAACTTAGGCATCTTGAACCCAGCCGGGAGTTGGACATCCGGGAAAGGGCATAGATCCTTGTAGGCCACGCTGACCTGGTTGCCCAATCCGTGCAGGTTCCTAAAGGACTGCTCCAGGCTCTTGAACTTCCTCGTCACCTCATCTTGTTTGGGGATTTTAACCGGCTTTTCAATCTCTGCCGGTACCTCTAAGTGCAGGTTGTAGGTATGGGGTTCTGGTGCATGAAATGTGGGCTCAGAGGGATAGTATTGCGTATCAGGAGCCTGAAACAATGGCTCGATGGTCGTTCTTTGCAGGGTGACTGATGTGGGTCCCACAAAAGTTGGAACATTTGGTGTCAGGAGAGGTTGATGGTATGGTGGAGCTTGGGAATCATGTGGGCTTCTCTCCTGAAGACAACGATGATTTGGGAGGCTTGTTGAAGGGCCGGAGTGGGGGTATTCGGGCACGTGCCCTAGTGGCTCAGGGCTCCTTTGTGCTTTGGCTAGAGCTAGCTGCATTGCATTCATCTCTAGTCACATCCTTTCTATCTATTCCATCGCTTCCTTTAACAACTGGCTCACCAGCCTTTCTTCCTTGGTACTATTCTCTGAAGTAGTCATGCTTGTTGTTATCGGTCATTTGGATCTAGTTTGGTAAGGGTGTGTTGCCAGAATTCTTTAACAACTAACTGTTTGAGATTCGGAAAACAAACTTGTTAGCGTTTAGAGTTTAACAGATTTGATAACAACACATTGAGGATGCAATGCTCCTAGGCAGTTAACCATTTCTAACATGCTTTGCTTCAAACAACATACGTCATCCTGGCTTGCTTATTTGCCCCTTTGAAGTACTTTGGGAACCCCTGTATTTTATTCTATTTTGTATTTTCTTTTTCTTTCGATTTTTCATTTTTTTTCTCTTTTTTCTCAATTTTTTTTTGTGGTCGAATCTTATGGAGATTGCCTACGTATCATGACCCCGCATGAATCAGACCTTGCGTAGTTCGGCCCAATAAAGATAAACAATACTCAACATTTTTTTTTATTTTCATATTAAAACAAACTGGGTTTCAAAGGTTTAAAGATGACCTACAAACTTGAAAATCAAACAACCCGCATATTCTAATCAAAAGATTTACAAACTCAAAAACAAACGCTAGCTTCCTTTCCCCGTTTGTCAAATGCAACCAAACGGCTATTTTTGCAAATGTGGCCCCTTCCAAATTTCACATGAATTTTGAGGCCGAGGAGGATTATTTTATGACACTTTACAAACTTGTCCGTTCTTTTACGAAAATAGCCTTTCGACAACTGAAAGATACTCTAAGGCTATTTCGGCAAGAACGGTTTAAGACGCGGCTGAAGCTGGCTTGGCTTATTTTTGACAAAACCCAAAGGTATTCACCTGACCGCTGACTTTTTTTCCAAACTACAATAAAAACGTGGTGTTGCAAACACGGCCCTTCAGCGCCTCGGGGACGAAGATTTATAAGGCTGTGTGGGTCGACTAGACCAAAAATCCTAAACATGACCCAAAGGTGGCTATTTATGCAAAGTCAGCCTTCCGGCGTCCCTTTCGGGAACATTCGGCTATTTATGACAAAACAGCATCACCTGACTTATTTATGACTCTTTTTATCATTTTTTCAAATTAGAAAACTCAATATTGCAAGCACGGCCTTTCAACGTCTCGGGGACGAAGATTTTTAAGGCTGTGTGGGTCAACTGGACCAAATCTTAAAAAATGACCCGAAGGTGGCTGTTTACGCAAAGTCAGCCTTCCGGCGTCCCTTTCGGGAACATTCGGCTATTTATGGCAAAACAACATCACCCGACTTATTTACGACAAAAATCAATATTTGACATATTATTTGTTTTTTATTATTATTATTAATTAATTGTTTTTGGCTTTTTAGCAAAAGATGGGGTTGGACCCGATGAGGGTTGCCTACGTATCTCACATCCGGTGAGAATCAAACCTGCGTAGTTCGAGCTGATCATGAATAAGTAAATGAACTAACATTTTTTTTTAATTGAAATTTGTGAAAGAACTGCTTCAAAAGAAGAAAGGAAGTATTTTTTTTTGATTGATTTTCTTTTGAAAGAAAGACTTGTAAAAATTCCTTTTCTTTTGATTTGAACTTTGAGAATTTCAAAAGTAAAAGGAAGATATTTGTTTTTCTGAATTTTCATTTGTTTTTATTCTAAAGAAAAAAGAAAATATTTTTGGAATTTTACTTTTAATAAAAGAAATGCTTCTAAAAAGTATTTTTTGAATTTTGAATTTTCTTTTCAATTTGAAAGAAGAATCAAAATATTTTCGGTTTTTTTTTTTTTAAAGAAAACATTTTTATTATTTTTGTTTTATCAACAATGGAAAATAAAGATATTTATATTATTTTTGCAAGACATATCTTTTTGGAATTTTACTTTGAATTTTCTTGGCAAGACAAATACCCTTTGCAGCAAATAAAGATATATATATCTTTCGGAAATAAAAAAAACTTTTCGGATTTATATATATATATATATATATATATATATATATATATATTTGCGACAAATAATGAAAGACTCTTTTTCATTTTCATTTTCATGGCAAGACAAATTATTTTCCTTTTCTATTTTTTTGAAAAACAAGACAGAACAACGACTCTTTTTTTCTATTTTTCCTTTGCTTTTAATAAAACAAACTAATAAGACATTCTTATTTTCTCAAAATTTCGGCAGAGTTTTGACAGTATTGGGGTATTGGTTTTTTTCAAAAATAAACAATCAATTCCCTAACCGCTATTTTTCGATTTCACAATATTCATAATATTCAAACACCGGTCAGCGAGACAAAATAAATGCACGGAAAACAAATAGGATGCATCAGGATGGTCTTTTCATATCAGGTTGCTAGTCCTAGACGGACCCAACCCCTGTGTTGAGTCCCCTAAGTCAAATGCAACGTGATGCAAATAAGCGTTCCTACTAGGGATCCGGCATGAAGTCACGTTATTCTATGTTCAAAACCTGGGTCGGTGTTCTAGACAGTGTACCCGAGCGGACAACTCGAGTTGAGGAAGGAGCTCCTTTCCGGGAACCAAAAGGCCAGCCGGCTTAGAAACTTTCCGAGCCTCTTTTATTTAGGGTATGACACTAACAGAATAGGGAGTCTCAACCAGTGAGCACATCCCCGGAGGTAAGAAGAGAAAGGTTTCGGCACAATTTATATACAGTTCAGATAATATCAAAGCGGTAAAAGCAGCATTTAGCACATTAGGCTCAAAACATGTAAAAATCAGATAAAGCCAAATATAACAATTTATCTAAGCTCGAATTCTTAACCCTGAACCAGTGGTTCTGGGTTTTATCCCCAGCAGAGTCGCCAGAGCTGTCACACCTCCTTTTTCCGCACCCGATGGGGTGCAGGGGAGTTTTTTCCAATTAAAGGACAATCGAAACGGGATTGGTTTAATTATTTCAGAGTCGCCACTTGGGAGATTTAGGGTGTCCCAAGTCACCAATTTTAATCCCGAATCGAGGAAAAGAATGACTCCATATTACAGTCTGCGTACCAGAAATCCGGATAAGGAATTTTGTTAACCCGGGAGAAGGTGTTAGGCATTCCCGAGTTCCGTGGTTCTAGCACGGTCGCTCAACTGTTATATTCGGCTTGATTATCTGATTTTATACAAGTGTGAACTTATGTGCAAAATTTAACTTTTAACCGCTTTTATCATTTACTGTTTTTATCAAGAATTGCAACGTTGTGAAAATGTATCTCGAACCGCGTTACAATCAATGTACCCGTGGTCGTCGACACACTTTGACTCCGTTGAGATTTGGATTTGGGTCACATCAATGTGCACCCGAGTTTAAGGAAATTAAATTATTAAAGGCGCGCCTAAAGCGACTAGCGTATTTATTTTGGGTAGGACCGTGGAATTTTACTAAACGGTCCATCCCGAAGTCTAAACAATTTTTAAAGCAAATATTTACTGAGGGCCCCGCAATTTGTATTTTATTTGGCGAGGCTCATCTCATTCTTATTTTTTTTAAAATGAATTTGCAACGTCATGGACACGCATCTCGAACCACGTCACAATCAATGTACCCGTGATTAGAAACACATTTCGACTCCGTTGAGAATTGGATTTGGGTCACATAAATGTGCACCCGAGTTTAAGAAGGTAAGATTTATTAAGGCGCGTCCTAAAGAGTCTAACGTATTGTTATTTTAGGAAGAGGCCGTGAAGGTTCATTAAACGGCCAAATCCAAAGTCTAGTCAATGGTTATGTATTTTATTGAGGGCCCCGGCGGTTTGTGATTTATTTGGCGAGGCTCGTCTCATTTTTATTTTAAAGGATAAACCTATAGTGACTATATTTTCTATTAAGTTCGTCTCTAAAATAAAAGAAAATCTCTTAATTATTTACATGCTGAAAACGTAACTTATTAGTTATTAGTTTACGGCTAATGCGATTGGAAAATTGCGATCGAGTTTGTACAAAGAAAAACTGCTTTCATTTTTATATTCTATTATTTACTAATGCTAGAACATGAGAGGGATACACAATAATATCAAAGCCGATTAACTATTCTTCAAATAATTTAAACTAGCATTATTAGATGAAGAAATCATACATATGCAGCCTCATTACTCATTAATTAATCGACTACATTTTTATACAAAGAGAGGAAAATTAATATTCAAACACAGATCCAAACAAAAGAATTCAACAGGAACAGGAGCCTGATTAATATTTCATTTTTCGCTTCAAGCCAAGAGTGTACAAATGTGTACCTGGAAACAGCAGTACAAGAACAAAAGAAGTAGGAGTCAGCAACAGTAATAACGCGGCAACAGCAGGTTCAGCAACACCGCAAAACCAGTAACAACCAGTAGAATGACCCAGTAACAGATTGAAAACTCAGCAGTGCAAAAGTACAATCACAATCAAAGCAGAAGAGAGAACAGATGCAAGAGGCAGTAGTTTCGGATTTTGAATAACCCTCGAGAAAAGCAAACGGAAATTATTCGAGTGAAAATTCAAATTGCATTTCTCTTTTACTCTCAAAATATTTCAAGTATGTCCGCTCTCAAAATGTAGAAAAATGTTTTATGTTCTACCTCACGTATTAAAACTCTCTCCCCAAAAATCCTCTCAATAATATTCAAGTTCTCAAAACTCTCTCAAAAAATCCTCCCTATTTCAAGTCAAGAATGACTCTATATATAGCAAGACAAGTCTTCCATTCCCAACCCCAAAATTATTCCCCCAATGGCATGCTTTGGCCCACTATTAAATGTCTTCTTTATTTTAAATTTTGCCCCCCATGCCTACATTAAATAAATACCACATTCCCAACCCATTACAATATGTCATCTATGCCTATATTAAAAAAGTACAAGATTCCTCCCCATTATGTTTTGTCTTGTCCCCCATTACATTAAACAAGTACATCAAAAACCCCACCCCATTATATTTGTCCCCCATGCTTAACATAAAGAATCAAAATAATGTTCAATTACCAAACTACCCCTCCGACCTTATTGCAATTACAAATCTACCCTCGAATGCAATGCAATTTACCAAATTACCCCTCTGCTCTAAACAATCAATTAATCATAACTCAACCAAAATATAGTCAAGATGACCAATTTCTCAACAATCTTCAACAACAATTTACATGAACATGATGAACAACACAAACTCCAAATTAATGGAAATAAATCAACCATATCGGGAACCAATCCTGGTTAATTTAGACCATTAATGGATGAACAAAGAGACAATAATACAAACAACAATATGCATGATTCAAATTAAACTAACAAATCAAAACAAACATAAACTCACATTAAATCGCTGGATTTAAACATGAACTTCAAACAAAGATGAACATGAATTAAATCTGTTTTAAGCAACACACATGACGGATTCTAACGATTCAAACAACATTAATATTTTCTGGAAACAACATGAAACAAATTGAAGAAATAATTAATTAAATTTCAATTTGAATCTAACAAACATAAAACTAACAAATATTCACTTAAACAACAATACAAACATGAAATAAACATGAAAAATAACTAATTAACTTCCATTTGAAATCTGAAAAATTAATTTAACAAACAACACATGAACATGAACTAAAAATTAATTCAAACGATAAACAAAACAAACATTTGCCGATTTTAGATTCGAAAATATCAAAACAAAATACGGACAAACATAAAATTCAAAAACTACTAACCGGATCAACACGACATATGTATGAACTGTTTTGACAAAACTCAAATGGGAATAAATCTGTCCGGACTCAACGATGAACTCACCTCCCTTGTAAACTTGACGAACTCAAAACGACGCTCGACTACCTCGACTAAAACTCAAACGAGCAGCTCGTCTGAAGATACAACAGCTGGGCGAAGGAGAAGTGATGAACAGCAGCAGCTCGGAGGAACTGGACGTTGAGCAGCAACAGTCCGGCGACAGCCTGGCCATGGTGATGTCCAAGCTCGGAGAAGCGAAGCAGTAACGGAGGTCATTTGGCCATGGGGAAGATGAAGCCGTGAAGCTGGTCGACGCAGCAAGCAGAAGCAACTGGTTGACGACGTCCATGGAGAAACGGTACTGAACCCGATGGCAGCGTGCGAGCTTGGCCGTGACAAGCAACAGCGATGGGAGCTTCGAACAACAGCTGACCCGTCGAGGCTGTGGTCGTTTGGTTGTTTGGACGATGAAGTAGAAGGCAGGAGTAGCAGGTTGTTTGGTTTGAAACAGAAGCAGCAGCGACATGGACTTCGAGCTCAAGCTTGAGCTCGACGAGCTTCATCAATGACGGATAGGGCTGGGGTCGTTTGAACGCGAAGGAGGTTGTGTCGTTTGGTGGTGTTTGGGACGGGAAGCTGGGCAGCCATGGATGCTTGGTTGGAGCTTTGGAGGAGATTTTTGAGTTTGGGGAAGAAGAAGATAGGGAAGGGGCGGATGGGTTAGTTTAGGTTTTTAGGGTTTTTGGGTTTTTTTATTTTTTTTGTTTTGTTTTGTGTTTTGACAAAATGAAAAAGGGGTGTAGGGTATTTGGGTCATGGGGCGGACCGGGTCGACCTGGTCTGAAGTGGACTGGGTATTGGAGAAGATTGGGCAATTTTTTTTGGGCCTTTGGCTTACAATTGAAGAAGTGGCCCAATCCGATTTTCTTTTGTATTTTTGTTCTCTTTTCTTCTTTTATTTTCTAAAACTAAATTATAAAAGTACTTAAATTATTATTAAGAACTAAATTAAGTTATAAAAGCGCAAATTAACTCCCAATAACAATTAACGCACAATTAAGTAATAATTAAGCATAAAATTGTATATTTGGACATTAAATGCTAAAAATGCAAAAGGTGCCTATTTTTGTAATTTTTAATTTTTGTAAAACTAATTTAATTACTAACAATTGTAGAATTAAATCCTACATGCAAAATGCGACATATTTTTATATTTTTATTAATTTAACAAATAAGCAAACACAAACAAATACAAATAATTATCCAAAAATATCACAAAAATACTCAAAATTGCACACCAAGGAAAATCATTTTATTTTGCATTTTTTTGGGAGTATTTCTCATATAGGGCAAAAATCACGTGTTTACACTCATTATGCTATTTTGATGAATAGCTCTAAGTAATTGTGACTCTTCTGTGATAGCATGCCTTCCCTTTGTTTATATGGGTATTTGATGTTACTTAATTTTTTATTTCCATGAATGCTATCGATTTGAGGGTAAGAAACTTGTTTCTGCTAAAGGCTGTGAGGCTCTTTGCATGGTTGATGCTATTATGTGTACATCGGGAGATTAAATTGATTATATTGACCTGATCCTATTTAATTTGTATTAGCTTGGAATTGAAAAAATATCGCAAATCTTGAAGAAGTTAATGATGTTAAGGAAATGATTCAGAAATCACAAGAAATTAGGCTAATTTAACTGCTCGTGAGTATTAGTTGGGCATTGGGTGGAACTGGATAAGACAAGAACCAAACTAGTTAGAATTAAGTGATTTAGGCTTAATGAATGATGTGAAGTGGTTGAAAGAAATGGAGCATGAAATGAGTTATTTATTTATTTTAGTCTTGTTTTACTTTTACTTTTCGAACTTATTCGCTAGGAGCATGTTTAGGCCGACCACACTTGGGTAGGCAAACCTTAGTATATTTTGGTTCGGATTTTGAGGCAAGAGGTCGTTCCCTTATTTAAATTTATCCGTGGAATCCCCGAAGGAGTTGTATATATTTTTATCTGGGGAATGCCCCGAAGTATTTGTGTTTAGAGGTCGAAAGTAGAACTCGTAGTACTTTTATTCTTGCTTTATATTTATTTTTTATTTTATTAGGTGGGGATGACTTCGAGCCTCTTTTGATTGTTTATTTTCTTTTTGTGTGTTTTTACCTCAATTTGAATATCTTAAAAGCCAACTTGATCGAGTACGCAACTGTACTAGTTACGGGACTTGGGAAATGCCTAACACCTTCTCCCCAAGTCAAATGAACCCCCTTACCCGAATCTCTGGTGCGGACTTAGTTTGGAGTCCAAAGTGTTTTAAAAGAAAAATTATTTTTATGAAACGGTGACCTAACACACCGAAAACAATGTCAGGTGGCGACTCTGAGTTATTTCCTTTTGAACACAATTTTTGTCACTCTCTAATTGGAAAACCCTTTTGAGCTTTACTAAATCCTTTTATCATTTATAAGAGGGTTAGTGAAGTTTGAAAAAAAGGGTGTGACATCTCTGGCGACTCTGCTGGGGAATGCAGGTTCGAGCTAGTACTTGATCTTGTTGGTTTTATAGGATATTCGGTTGAGGTTTTTATGTTTTTTTTGCTTTATTTGATTTTTATCTTGTCGTTTTATTATTTGCTAGTTGCTTATTTATTTACAGTTTTTTTCTTTATGTGTTACTACTTTATAAACTGTCATCATTTGCATAACCATGGGTCTTCTTTCTGTAACAAGTCTCGGAGTACGCATCGCGTGCATGAACTCTTTGTTGAGTCACCCTTAATTTAGGAGGGGGGGCCATCGGACGTATGGAGTGGGTGGAAAGCTTGAGCAGCCACCATCGACCATACGCTCCCCGAATTACCTTGTTAGTGAACCCCAAACTTAGGTCAGTCTTTAGGTCATTTTTATTTGCATCATTTCATTTAGACCTAGCAGGGCTCGGTCCCAGGTACCGTGTCCCTTTGTAGGAAGCCTATCCAAATTTTGTCAAAATGGGCTCGTGGCCCAAAAAGACATTCAATCATCCCTATGTGACACATGTTGCATCTTTGAGAGTAAAAAGGTCATTCGGCGGACTAATGCTTGGAAAAGAAGGGTGAAAGACGAAGCCAAAAGAAAGAAAAAATGAAAAAGAAAATCCAAAAAGATTTTACACTTTTCCATTATTTTCCAAAAAATTCAAAAAAGGAGAAAAAGAAAATCCAAAAAAGATTTTACACTTTTCCATTATTTTCCAAAAAATTCAAAAAAAGGGAGAAAAAGAAAATCCAAAAAGATTTTACATTTTCCATCATTTTCCAAAGTTCAAAAAAAAAAGGAGAAAAAGAAAATCCAAAAAGATTTTACATTTTTCATCATTTTTCAAAAGACAAAAAAAAATATTTTTTCCAAATTAGTGTCATTTTTTAAAGCTTTCTCCCACATCCAATCTTCCCGAACTACGCATATCTGATTCTCGTATTTTGGGACAGGATACGTAGGCAGCCCACATAGGGTCCGGTCTTCCTAGTGAGTCTTAGGTTCTTGGTTTCGCGGGGTCTTAGCCAAATCTTGCATGTCTAGTCACTTTTGGCCACATCGGCCATTCTTGCAAAATAGGGTTATTTTCGCAAAAGTGGTTTAATTACCCATGTCTTAGGATCTTAAGTCCACAACTAGGTGTCATATTACTTTAAAGTCCGTCCTTATTGAGTTTTGCATTTTTAGCCACTTCTGGCCATATCGGTCGTTTTCGCAAAATGGGTCATTTCTGCAAATTAATTTTAGGCCATGATTATTGGGAGTTTAAATCCATATAAGCCTTAGTGAGGCATTTCCCATGTCTATGAGGTCAATCTTGTCGAGTTTACACTTCTAGCCACTCTTGGCCAGATAAGTTAATTTTCACAAATAGCTCAATCGCGTCTTGCATGTGTCCAATAGAAGGTGTCGTGGCGTCACATGTGTCTTGAGTCACTAACTCTATTTGATCTTATTTTTTTCATTCAGGTATGGATCAATTTGCTAGGGTTTGAGCATGACAAATACCCCAGGATCATTCTAGTCAAGACCATTGCATGCACGAGTTGCTTGAGGAAACTTTTTATTTTTTTAGTCTATTTTATGTTGTGTTTTAATTATTAGTCTTGTACAGTAGTATCGCTTCTATCATTCTAGTTAAGAGTTTCGAGTCTGTTGTTATAGTACTTTCTGTTTTGTATTTGGAAAAAAAGAAGTTATAAATGAAAAATTCAAAAAGATTTTTGTTTCTTAATTTATTTTGTCCATTACTTTTCCAGAACTACGCTTGATCTGATTCAGTAGGGACATGATACGTAGGCAACCTACATAGGGTTCAATCGAATCATTTTTCAAAAATAAAAAAAAACGAGAAGGAAAAGAAAAGAAAAAAAGTGAGAATGAAATTGTGGGACATGAGAAATGGGAGGAAAGAAAAGAGCGATAATCAGAAAGAAAAGAGGGGAAAAGAAATGAAAAACCAAGCAGTGTGAGAAAGGAAGATGAAGAAGGAAATGGGGCAAGAAGAGTGAAATTTGAATGATGCCAAATGATATTTTGACCCTCGAAGCCATTCTAGAACCGTTAACTGTGATTAGGGGCATTGCACGCAATGTGATATTTCTATCTGATAAATGCTCTAACGCTAACCTGTTGGCTTTGTTTTACTCCCCTTTGTTACTTTCATTGTTATCATAACAGATGGTGGTTAGTTTGTGGCGCTTTGGCGAGTCATCTGTACAACACAAGGTCAAAGATCAAAGTAGACATGGCTAGCAAAGACTTGGACACAAGAGTTGTTGACCCATCGAGGGAGTTTGTGAAGTCGGAGTCTGAATTGAAAGAGGAGGTTCAAAGGTTAAAACAACAGATGGAAAAAATGTATCAGTCTTGGATGAGTGGGCATCCTCCACCCTCATTCCCTACCAACTATGCAGAAAACCCTGCTTCCATTCCACCACTGTCCCAAGCCCAGATGCTAAGTACCGTTGATCTTTCCCCACAACACGCACCAGGCTTCACCCTTACCACAACTACCCTGGTACATCCTCCTAAACTTTCCATGCTCCACCAGCTAAAACAACTGCATTCCCAGCTCCAGATACCCGATACTATGCCCCGGAACCCACTTTCAAAGTTCAAGATCCTTATTCCTACACTCCTCACTTTGAGCCTCATGTTAAAACTGAGAAACTACCCAAGAACGGGGAGCAAGAGAAGATATTTAAGAAGGTAAAAAGTTTGGAGCAATCATTGAGAAATATGCAAGGGTTAGGAAGCAAGATGAGTGTGGCTTATAAAGATTTGTGTTTGTTCCCTGATGTTCAACTACCTGTCGGGTTCAAGATGCCCAAGTTTGACTTATATGACGGACATGGGGATCCTGTAGCTCATCTGAGAGGTTATTGCAGTAAAATGAGAGGCGCCGGGGGAAAAAAACGAATTATTGATGGCGTGCTTCAGCCAGAGTCTGAGTGGGGCAGCTCTAGAATGGTACACCCGCCAGGACGCCAGCGGGTGGTACACATGGGACGATTTAGCTCAGGCTTTTGCTCAGCATTTTCAGTATAACATAGACATTGTCCCGGATCGCCTATCCCTGACCAAGGTAGAAAAGAATCCTAGTGAAAGCTTTAGAGAATATGGGTTCCGATGGAGGGAGCAAGCTTCACGGGTCAATCCTTCGATGGAAGAAGATGAGATGGTTGAATACTTTCTTCAAGCCCTGGAGCCTACTTACTTCAGCCATTTGATCTCAACCATTGGTAAGTCTTTCAATGATGTGGTAAAAATGGGAGATATAGTGGAAGAGGGATTGAAGTCAAGCAAGATCATGAGCTATTTTGCCTTAAAAGCCACGACACAGGCAATTCAGCACGACACAGGAAGCTTGCCAGGTCAGAAGAAAGATGATGATATTGCCATGGTTGTCTTAGGATCACGACATGGCCCAGCAGGTCCGCCTTACAAATATACTCAGCCTCGACCCCAACCCCAACTCCAAACCTATCCCCAAGCTCCACATAATCCACCTCAGTATTGTCCTCCGAACAACGTCCAGTCATTTGTTCAACCACTAGGTCACCCTAGAAGGCGAGTGTAGCATCGCAAAATCTCCACTAGCCTCCACAAAATTTTTAGGTACCCCATAACCAATATCCAAGCTAGGGGGATGGAGGTAAACAAAGGTTGAAAGATAATTTTACACCGATAGGAGAGTCATATGCAAGATTGTTTGCGAAGTTAAAATATTATGACCTGATTGCACCTATTCCTCCGAATCATGTGGACCCGCGTGCAAGAAGCTTTGACTCTTCTAAAAGGTGTGAATACCATTCTAATGCCCTGGGGCACAATGTCGAAAGTTGTCGGGATTTGAAAAGAGAGATAGAAAGAATGATTCAAGAAGGGATAAGTGTGGTCCAGGACAATGACACCCAGAATATCGCGCATAATCCTTTACATGCACATGATGATGCACACTTTGGTGACATACTGACTGAAGTTAACAGTATTGAAATTGGTGAAGGTCCCAGCAATTTTGATGTGCAATCCAGTGGCTAAGATGTCGAGCTTGGTGATTGGAAAGACACTCCTTTCTTGGCTAGCCAAGGAGGAGTTTTGGTGGTTTATTTTGTTGTCATTTCTATTGTCCGATTTATTTCATGGTTGTAATCCGGATATTGTCTTGTGGATCAAACTCTTCTTCTTCTTTTTGCCTAGTTTGTTTTATTATAATAACTCGTCTAGTGTTATCTCGGATTGTTCCAGGGTTGTAACCCATGTCTATTTTTCTTGTTTTGTTCAAACCCTGTTCACCATCTGTCTAATGCAATCTCCTATTTTCTGTTAGTTTTAGTCAATTTTGTTTAGGTAACTTTTTCTTTTATAGTTCTTTTCATACTGACTCTAGTGGCACGCCATGCACACATAATTGTCAGCCTGATCTTGAAAGTTAGTTTAATCATGAAGCAATGACATAGTTTTGAATATGATGAAAGGATGCGTTTGAGGAAACAATTAAATATTCACGCATTCTGAGATGATTTGAATTTTGAATTGAGTGAAACTGAGGCAGTAAGTCTGGAAAATCAAGAGGTTGATAAGAGCATACAACAAGGAAATATATCTCAAGCAGTTTGAGGTAAATCAGTCTGTGCTGAAATGCATTCTTCCACATCAAGATAAGGTTGAATCAAGTCTGCTTCGAACTGGCAAAGGTCATCTATTGGGACAAAGGTATTTCCCATTGGCACTTTTTGTTTGTGTTGATGTCATCAATAGATACTATGTGTGATTTGTTTGCTTATCTTCAATTGCATGTTTGTACTTGGCATTTTTAAGTTCGGTATGACGAAGGCATATTATTCTGCTACCCAAACATTTTATCCTTTGCTACGCATTTTGAGCCCTAATTTTTTGTTTCATACCCCCCCTTTTGGAATCAGAAATAGAGTTAGGAACTAAAAAAAGGAAAAGAGAAAAAGAAAAAAGGAGAAAAGAAAAAAGGAGAAAAGAAAAAAAGGAAAAAGAAAGAAAAAGAGAAAAGGAAAAGAAAAAAAACCAACTTTGTTTTTGAACTACGTTCGACCTGATTCTTGTCATCATAAGATACGTAGGCAGTCTTACGGTTCGGTCACACCAAATTAAATATTTCATAATCCCCGAAGTCAAGAGTGGAGCAAATTTTCTTAGAAATCCCATCAAAACAAAAACAAAAAAAAGAAAAAAAAATTCCCCAAACTCCAAGAAACTAGAGCAGATATTTTAATTTTGCCAAAAGGCCTGATTCTGAAAGTTGTAATTTTGTACCCTTTCATCTTAAATTATTTTGAGCCTTCATGCCACCCTTTCTTTCCAACCCTGTCCAAAATCCTACATTACGGTCCAACGAAAGACCTTCCGACTGATCTTTGAGGATGTCAAATCAAGTGTGTGATGAAAGTATGATCTTCATGCATCATCGATAATACCATTGTTCTCAGCACAAAGAGCGAAAATGATAAAATGAGAGAGACTTATCGATGAAAACCCTCAGGGCACCGTAAGGCGACGGTGAGTTGAGAAAAGAGCAAAATGAGAGAGGTTTGATGGTGAAAACCCTTCAGGGCACTACAAGTTGACTGAGGATTGTGGATCAGATGGGACAATTGAAGCACTGAAGCCCAGTTTCACAGCGAAGAGGTATAATAAGAGTTGAATATTAGACTTGCTTGAGAGATTAGGCCACTTAATCCAAATGTGCATGTCATGGTCATTAGAGTTGGTATCCACATCTTATAAGTTTCTACTTTGTAATTTTCTTGTTAGGTATCATCTCTTTCTCTTGTCACTTATTTTGTTCCTCTTGTTTTGTTTGAGTCTCTTCTTGAGTCTGTTAGGTCAGAACAAGTGAGAAATGACCTCAAAATTTGCTACCAACTTTCCAATTGCACAAAACGAATTTGGCTAGCACGTCAAAGTGGCATAAGTTAGGGAAAACTGGTATGTGCACTGAGTTGGTAACAATCAACATGTTTTGGGATTCAGGTGAAATGCAAGGGTTCAGTAAATGTCAACTCATGAGCAAAATACAACAAATAGAGGATATTGGGATTGAATGAAGCAGAGGTGTTTTCTGTGATAAGGGTTGAAAGAAAATGGGTAGTCGATAATAGTCAAGGTCGTCCAAGTTGAAATCAAAGTTATCTTAGCAAGTGTAGAAGCAGCCACCTTCAAGGTTAAGGCCACAAACTAACCACCACATTTAAACTCACAAGTTTTCTTTGTTTGATACAGGAACAAAGCGGTGCAAGCAAGTTGGTTCAAAAACAAAAAAAAATGATGAAAAAGGAAGAGAAGAATCGACAAAGGGAAGTTTCTCAAATCTTTTTCCTTACCTGTCTTGCTAGTGTGCACAAAATGTTGTCATTGCTCTTCACATTTTTCTCCTAGGATAAAAAGTCCTAATCTGATGGATTTTCCCCCCAATCAAAAATCTTAGTCTGATGAATCTTTATCCTAAGATAAGAGACCTAATCTGATGAATATTCTCCTAGGGTCAAAATCTTAGTCTGATAAATCTTTCTCCTAAGATAGAAGACCTAGTCTGCTGAATTTTCTCCTAGGGTCAAAATCTTAGTATGATGAATCTTTCTCCTAAGATAAGAGACCTAGTCTGATTAAATTTTATCCTAGGATAAAAATCTTATTCTGATGAATCTTTCTCCTAAGATATCAAAATCTTAGTCTGATGAATCTTTCTCCTAAGATAACAAAAAGGGACCTAGTCTGATGAACTTTCTCCTAGGATCAAAATCTTAGTCTGATGAATCTTTATCATAAGATAAGAGACATAGTCTGATGAATTTTCTCCTAGGATCAAAATCTTAGTCTGATGAACCTTTCTCCTAAGATAACAAAAAGACCTAATCTGGTGAACTTTCTCCTAGGATCAAAATCTTAGTCTGATGAATCTTTCTCCTAAGATAAGAGACCTAGTTTGATGAATTTTCTCCTAGGATCAAAATCTTAGTCTGATGAATCTTTCTCCTAAGATATCAAAATCTTAGTCTGATGAATCTTTCTCCTAAGATAACAAAAAGGGACCTAGCCTGATGAACTTTCTCCTACGATCAAAATCTTAGTCTGATGAATCTTTCTACTAAGATAAGAGACCTAGTTTGATGAATTTTCTCCTAGGATCAAAATCTTAGTCTAATGAATCTTTCTCCTAAGATAACAAAAAGACTTAGTCTGGTGAACTTTCTTCTAGGATCAAAATCTTAGTCTGATGAATCTTTCTCCTAATATAACAAAAAGACCTAGTCTGGTGAACTTTCTCCTAGGATCAAAATCTTAGTCTGATGAATTTTTCTCCTAAGATAGAAGACCTAGTTTGATAAACTTTCTCCTAGGATAACAAAAAGACCTAGTCTGATGAACTTTCTCCTATGATCAAAATCTTAGTCTGATGAATTTTTCTCCTAAGATAACAAGAAGACCTAGTCTGATGAACTTTCTCCTAGGATAAAAATCTTAGTCTGATAAATCTTTATCCTAAGATAAGAAACCTAGTCTGATGAATTTTCTCCTATGATCGAAATCTTAGTCTGATGAATTTTTCTCCTAAGATAGAAACCTAGTCTGATGAACTTTCTCCTAGGATAGAAATCTTAGTCTGATGAATCTTTTTCCTAAGATAACAAAAAAGAAGGACCTAGTCTAATGAACTTTCTCCTAGGATCACTTGCTAGTCAAATATTCTTGGTTTGTTTATAGGAGACGCACATCCTGGTCAAGCCTTTAGTTTACTCTCATTGTTGCATCAATAGCATAGGTGAATTACAGTTTTGCTAACAACTCACAAATCTTCCTAGTGCAAACTGGGGCAGAAAATTTTATTTGTTTTGTCGTTTTGATTGAAGACATCCACCTGGAGAACGAGGGAAGATATTTCAGAGTTCATTTTAGAGTCATTTCAAGTTTCAAGTCAGTAGCAGGCACCCAACTGGAAAATGAGGTAAGACATTTCAGAGTTCATTTCAAAGTCATTTCAAGTTTCAGGTCAGTAGCAGGCACCCACCTGGAGAACGAGGGAAGTCATTTCAGAATTCAATTCAAGTTAGAAGTAGTAGAAGCTCGCGGCAAAAATGCAATTCAACAGTCCGAGGTGACCAACAAAAGTAGTTTCAATCCAAAAGAAAAAGAAAAAAAAAAGAAAGAAAAGAAAGAAAGTGAATCCAAAATGAAGCAGAAAAAAAATGTGAACTACTCAAGATATGGTTGAAGTCACGAGCGTTACATATTCGGTCTTGATCCGAAAAAGCCGAAGAAGAATGAACTAGCACATGCAGCTAGCGAGCCTCAAGGTTCAAATCTAAAGTCTGTATGAAGAACCATTCAAGACTCAAGATCAAGCTTCAGAAGACTTTTAGATAGGAATATTGTAACTCATAGTTGACAGGCTTAGTTAGTCTTTTTCATTTTTTGATTTTGATGTAATAACAGGACCGCAGACCAGAAACTCGACAGAACGGTACCTTAATCGGCTCTTCACCTCAGTATACTCCTTCACTGTTCCTACGTCTGAACTACACGTGGCCTGATTCCTTTAAAGCCAAGGATATGTAGGCAGCTCAGATACCAGGGCTCGGTCACATTCTCCTTTCTCGTAGTTTTTGGTCTTTCTAAATAAGGGTCAGGTCAAAAAACCTGTCTAGTCGTTCTTTGTCTGAAAATACTTCGTATTTCTAGTCAAAGAGGGGCAGCTATAGACATGTGATTTTTGACCCTCCCCAAGATTTTACATATTTTAGCATTTAAATACTTAGTTTAGGTCTAATATAGTTATCTCAAGTAATTTTGACTCTTTTACATTATTTTTATCACAAAATTGAAAAATACAAAAAACAGTTCCATATTTCTCTATTTAATTCACGTATTAGATATTTTTAGAAAGATATGTTACTTTGAACATATTTTATTTTAGTATAATCTTGAAAATACCAAAAATAGCTTCATGTCATAGTATAGTTGGTTTTAATTAATTAAGAGTGATTTTACCATTTTATAGTATATTATTTTAGAAAAGAAATAAATATTTTTAGCCTTGTAGAATTAAAAGGCCACTTTTAAAGGCAATTGTACCCCAAATTAAGCCCAAAATCGGATCTCTTTTGAGCCCAACCCTGAAGGACCCAAAAAACTTAGAGCCGGGACCTTCTTCTTAAAAAAGGAGAGACTGAACTAAACCTTAAAAAACCCATGGCCTTCTTCTTCTTCTTCTTCTTCTTCTTCTTCTTCTTCTTCTTCTTCTTATTCTTCTTCTTCTTCTTCTTCTTCTTCTTCTTCAACTAGACAACAACAAAAAAACCCTAGCAACAACAACCATCTTCATCTACAAGAGAACGACCACCCTCAACCAGACGAACACCCTTCCAACGACCACCAGCCTCCGCCGTTCCACCCATCTTCTTCAACCCCCCATCGTTCTACTTTCTTCTTGAACCAGCGACCAACCCCCCCTCGTTCTTCGTCTTCATCCTCATCTCTAGTCATCCAGCCACCATCATCAACAATACACAGAACACCCAGCTTGTTTCCAGCCATTACCATCAGGACTCACCGGATTCTCGCCTTCCCACCAAGCCAGTGATGAGCTCGTTGATAAACACACACACACACAATCGCCGCTGGACAAAGAACTCGAATAACACACCCAAAACGCCCATAGTGGCTTGATCTTCTTCTCCAGTTAGGATCTCCCTTACAAAGCTCCGGTCAAGAGGTGTCTTGTTAGCGATCCATGGTCAATAGAGTTTCCATTTCTATTGAAGGTTTTCGGTCCAAGTCATTGTCGCCAAGTTTCCATCGAAATCTGATGAACAGTTTCGTTTGGAGTTTTGCTCGTTAACTTGATTTCAAAGGCATTCTAGCTCTTGTTGAGGTCTATTTCTAAAATCGATTTTATTTCAGCTCATTATGATATTTTGATGAATAGCTCTAAGTAATTGTGACTTTTCTGTGATAGCACGCCTTCCCTTTGTTTAATTGGTTATTTGATGTTACTTAATTGTTTATTTCCATGATGCTATCGATTTGAGGGTAAGAAACTTGTTTCTGCTAAAGGATGTGAGGCTCTTTGCATGGTTGATGCTATTATGTGTACATCGGGAGATTAAATTGATTACATTGACCTGATCCTATTTAATTTGTATTAGCTTGGAATTGCAAAGACATCGCAAATCTTGAAGAAGTTAATGATGTTAAGGAAATTATTCGGAAATCACAAGAAATTAGGCTAATTTAACTGCTCGTGAGTATTAGTTGGGCATTGGGTGGAATTGGATAAGACAAGAACCAAATTAGTTAGAATTAAGTGATTTAGGCTTAATGAATGATGTGAAGTGGTTGAAAGAAATGGATCATGAAATGAGTTATTTATTTATTTTAGTCTTGTTTTACTTTTACTTTTCAAACTTATTCGCTAGGAGCATGTTTAGGCCGACCACACTTGGGTAGGCAAACCTTAGTATATTTTGGTTCAGATTTTGAGGCAATAGGTCGTTCCCTTAGTTTAATTTATCCATGGAATCCCCCGAAGGAGTTGTATATATTGTTATCCGGGGATGCCCCGAAGTATTTGTATTTGGAGGTCGAAAGTAGAACTCGTAGTACTTTTATTCTTGCTTTATATTTATTTTTTATTTTATTAGGTGGGGACGACCTCGAGCCTCTTTTGATTGTTTATTTTCTTTTTGTGTGTTTTTACCTCAATTTGAATATCTTAAAAGCCAACTTGATCGAGTACGCAACCGTACTAGTTACGGGATTTGGAGAATGCCTAACACCTTCTCCCCGAGTCAAATAAACCCCCTTACCCGAATCTATGGTGCGTACTTAGTTTGGAGTACAAAGTGTTTTAAAAGAAAAATCATTTTTATAAAACGGTGACCTGATACACCGAAAACAATGTCAGGTGGCGACTCTGAGTTATTTCCTTTTGAACACAATTTTTTGTCACTTTCTAATTGGAAAACCCTTTTGAGCTTTACTAAATCCTTTTATTATTTATAAGAGGGTTAGTGAAGTTTGAAAAAAAGAGTGTGACAATTGCCATATATTTTTATATCAAATAACGTTCACAAAAAATATGTTCAAATCATCCAATATGATATTGGATCTAGGGCATATCTAATATATCCCTAACAATCTCCCACTTGCATTAAAGCCAATCGCTCTTGTACTTCATTCCCAATTTTCACTTGTACTTGTCAAACTCCTTTGCACCAAGAGCTTTAGTGAATGGGTATGGAGCATTTTCCTTTCCATTAACCTTTTGAATCTAGATGTCTCCACGTCCAATGATTTCTCTTACCAAGTGATCCCTTGGCAGAAGGTGTTTGGATTTTTGGTGTGATTTTGGTTCTTTTGCTTGAGTAATGACTCAAGTATTGTCACATAATAGTGGAACCGCACCTTCTATTGAAGTAACCACATCAAGTCCAGTTTAGAACTTTTCCATCCATACAGCTTCCTTAGCAGCTTCACTAGCTGCTATATATTCTGCTTCAGTCACTGAATCAGCTACTGTAGCTTGTTTGGAACTTTTCCAACTCACTGCACCACCATTTAAGGTGAATACATAACCAGAAATAGATTTGCTATCATCTCTATCTGAAGAGAAACTTGCATCAGTTTAACCTTCAAGTTTCAACTCAGAATCCCCATAGATGAGGAATTGGTCTTTATTCCTTCTTAAGTACTTAAGAATGGTCTTCACCATCTTCCAATGTTCCTCACCAGGATTTGCCTGATATCGGCTAGTCACTCCAAGTGCATAAGCCACATCAGGACGTGTACATGTCATGGCATACACGATAGCTCCCACTGCACTAGTGTATGGGATCCTACTCATGATTTCTCTCTCTTTAGGTGTTTTAGGACAATCCTCCCGACTGAGAGTAATTCCAATGCCTATCGGTATATAGCCTCTTTTGGAATTATCCATGTTATACCTCTTTAAGATGGTATCCATGTACAAAGACTGGGAAAGTCCAAGCAGCTTCCTAGATCTATCTCTATAGATCTTTATTCCTAATATATAAGCTGTTTCTCCCAAGTCTTTCAAGGAGAATTGTTCAGATAGCCAAATCATGGTACTTTAAAATGCTGGTATGTCATTCCCTATGAGCAATATATCATTAGCATACAACAATAAGAATATAATTGTGCTCCCACTAACCTTTTTGTACACACAAGGTTCTTCTTCGCATCTAACAAAATTGAACTTTTCAATTTTCTTGTTAAAGCGAATATTCCAACTTCGAGAAGCTTGCTTTAGTCCATAAATGGATCTTTGTAGTGTACAAATTTTATTATGATTAGACGAAGATGTGAACCTTCAGGTTGTGCCATGTACACATCCTCTTCTAGCTCACCATTAAGGAAAGCTGTTTTCACATCCATTTATCATATTTCATAATCATAGTATGCTGCTACAACAAGCAAAATCCAAATTGATTTGAGCATTGCCACGGGAGAAAAAGGCTCGTCATAGTCGACTCTTTCTTTCTGATGATATCCCTTGGCAACAAGACGGGCTTTGTAGGTCTCCACCTTTCCGTCTACTCCAATCTTTTTTCTTAAAAACCCATTTACAACCTATAAGTTTTATATCCTTTGAAGGTTTAACTAAAGTCCATACTTTATTTTCCTTCATGGATTCCATTTCGGATTCCATGGCCTTTTGTCATTTCTCATAATCAGAACTTTGTATAGCCTCTTCATAGGTCTTAGGGTCATCATCATTATGATCAACCTCATTTGATACATCATATTGTACCATTAGATTTAATCTAGTTGGTACATGACGTTCTCTTGTAGACCTTCTAAGATGTATTTGTACAACTTGTTCACCTTGTGGTAGATTTGGTTGGTGTTCAATTTGGTTTGGAACTGGTTCATTAACTTGTTTGAACTACATTTAGTTATTGAACTTCAACCGTTGAAGATGGAAACTTCCTTGGCAACTTCAAAACATCCAATAAAGGTTCTTCAACTTGGGTCTCATGATCGTTATTTTGTGTTGATTCATTAGTTTCTTGAACTTCATCAAGTTCTATTTCTCCATTATAATTTCTTTCTAAAAGAAATTCCCTTTCCAGAAAGGTTGCTCCTCTGGCCACAAACACTTTATGGTCAGAAGGGTGATAGAAATAATATCCCATTGTTTCCTTGGGATACCCAATGAACCTACACTTATCATATCTTGAGTCAAGTTTATCAGACTGTTGTCTCTTAACATAAGCTGGACAACCCCAAACTTTAATATGTTTAAGGTTAGGCTTACATCCTTTCCATATCTCATATGGTGTTGTAGAGACTGACTTAGTGAGAACTTTATTAAGTAAATATGTTGTTGCTTCCAAAGCGTATCCCCATAATTTGTTTTTTTGGAAGATCAACGAACCTTATCATAGATCTCACCATATCTAATAAGGTTCGATTTCTCCTTTCAGACACACCATTGTGTTGTGGTGTTCCTGGAGGTGTCCACTGTGAGAGAATCCCATTCTCTTTGAGATATCTGGTAAAATCTTCACTAAGATATTCTCCACCTCTATCAGACCTTAGTACTTTGATACTTTTACGAGTCTGCTTCTCAACTTCACTACGGAACCTTTTGAACATTTCAAAAGATTCAGACTTGTGTTTCCTAAGATACACAAATACATATCTTGATATATCATCAGTGAAGGTGATGAAGTAAGAATATCCACTTATAGCTTGAATTTTCATGGGCCCACAAACATCTGTATGAATTATTCCCAATAATTCAGAAGCTCTTTCTCCACTTTCAGTAAATGGAGATTTGGTCATTTTTCCTTTGAGACAAGATTCACAAGTTGGATATGATTCAAAATTATATTTTCAAGGTACCCTTCCTTGTACAACTTGTTAATTCTTTTCTCTCCAATATGACCAAGCCTACAATGTCAAAGGTATGCATGATTTACTTGATCATCTCTTTTCCTCTTAAGACTTGAAACATGCATAATTGAATTAGCATTCACATTAGCTAAGACATAAACGTAATGTTGGAGATAGTCATTCACATATAAATTATCACTATAATAAATAGAGCAAATACCATTGCCTATATTAATGCAAAAACTACGTTTTTCTAACATAGAAGCTGAAATTATATTCGAAACAAATTTAGGAACGTAATAACAATCATCCAACACAAGTACTTTGCCCGTAGGCATTATTAAAGAAATTGATCCTACAGTTACGGCCGCAACTTTTGCACCATTTCCAACTTGTAGATTAACTTCTCCTTTCTTTAGCCTCATACTTATCATGAACCCTTGCAACATATTACAGATGTTATAACCACTGCCAGTATCTCATACACATAGTGAAGAATTAGTAGTAGATAAAGAAACCTTGAAAACATTTTTCATTAATGTCTTACCTTGTTTCTTGTCCTTTAGAGTTGCAAGATACTCCTTGCAGTTTCTCTTCCAATGCCCTTTCTTCTTACAGTGAAAACATTCAGCATCATATACTGACTACATGATTAAATTTTCAGAAAAGTCTTTACCAAGCTTGTACCCCAACTTCTCATGTTGTTCGGTAAGAAAAACCACATGATTGACAAAGGGTCCAACTAGAGAGTTTTCAATGTCCAACCATGTATCAACCATCTTTTTAAGATACTCAATGATTGCAGTTGGATCCATATTCTGATGTTTCCTCTGGAGTTCAGAACTCATAGAAGCGAGAATGATGTGTTTAATAGCAAGACATTCTTCCAAGTGTTTCTGATAAACCTTGGTACCTTGAACATCATTCTCTGGTGGGATTATCTTTGCAGGCTTATCGATTACATCATTGAGCTTTTCATGCATGAGAACAATTCTCAAATTTCTATACCAGTCATCAAAGTTTGGTCCCACCAACTTGTTGGTCTCAAGTATTTCACACAGTGATATAACAGACATATTGAGAAATCTAAAATATAGAAAAGAAAAGGCAATAATATAAGAACATATTTACATATATCATAAAGACATGGACTTTTATCTAAATGATATTTCCACTAATTATTTAAACTGTTTACCCTCATTATAGTTTATGAAACCTTTATTTCTATTAGTGGAGTAAAGGAATCCTTTAACAATATGTATGAGCCCCTTGGAAGTCAAGTCGTTTCTCACATATATTTTAAAGGTAGATACTCTTACCAATTGTATCCCCATACAATTTCCTTAAATAGCTCTATGTCAAATAGTCCCCTGGTAGTCAGGTCGATCCTATTGGCATAGTTGAGTTCAACCATCATGATAGCAAAGAACTTATTAAATTTTATACTCCACCGGGTGGTCCAGGCGTCTAGTGTAAATTGAATAATTCTTTCAATCCATACATCTAATACAATAAATAATTTTAACATATTCTCGAACTATAAGTCTCCTGGTAGTCAGGCCGCTCCTTATAAACAAGAAATAAGTAAAATTATTTACCTTGATAGATAGCTCTATAATAAAATATCTTATATTTTATTATTTAAGAACTCAAATTTTAGTAAGAGGGAATTGTTACTAAACAGTTTTTAATAACATGAAGATCAAATCTTTTATAGCATGTGAATTTAGTTCAAATTATCTACATGCTTAGTCCTAAATTAATTTACATTACATGTAATAAATAATTCAAAATTATATAATGAACAAGCACGTGACATAAAAACGAAATTCAACATCTTCTAACATGTATATCTTATATATCACATAAAAATAAATTCATGCCAGAAAACTATTATTAATTAACATCTCACATGAACTAATAACAATTAAAATAACAGTAGAATCCAATAACCTATTATGGATTACCGTCGTATCTAATACATAAATTTCAAATTCAAGTTACAAACTATCTCAATAGTTTAACTTATATGTATATATATTTTATTCACAATAAAATTATATCAATCCATATGCATTCAAACAATTTGACTATTGTACAATACACATGTATTATGGTTTGAACTCTTCAAATATAATCTTAAAATATTTCGTAAAAATTTTTTAGACACAATAAACCACAACTCTGATACCACTGAAGGATTGCGTATAGGTGTTCGTAGAATGCAGCAGAAGACAATAATAACCCTAGGCAGATCTTGTCGTATTTAAAATTTATTTACATGCCAAAGATAGGATCTAAGACGTACCTGGTAAAGAGAGTCTCGTTTCAAAAATTTTTCGATAGTGCGAAGACTCTATGCATATCCACACCGAGACCGATCCTTGCGATCAACTCTTTGATCAATGAAACCCGTGAACAAATTGAACGAAATAACTTGTGTTGAAATTTTTCTCAAAAATCTCAACTCAAATTAGAAGAACAAGAAACACTTTTCTTGTAATTGTATTTTCTCTCTTGGCTTTGTATTGCACTCACACTTTCACAAAGTGGGTTTTCTTTTCAAGTATAAGTCATACGGCAAATTTTTCTCCATCACCCTTTATATAGCATCACCTATAAACCATTTTCCTATTTGGGTGAGTTAATGATTTACTTAGGGTAAAAGTTTTATTCCAAAAATAAACTTTATGAAATTTATGAAGAAAAAAATCGGAATTACCATTCACATGGTAACGTGATTGCCGAGAGCTCTATAGACCTTTCATATCCAATTCTAAATTGGATTCTATGCTATAAACTTTTTATATTAATAATTTTGTAATTGAAAATTGCAAATCCATAAGTAGGCAAGTTGCGGTGTAGTTTAACAATCCAAATTCTAAATTGAATTTCACGGCCAACTCTTTAAACAATATTTATAAATATATATTCTATATATATAAATAAATATCATTTATGACTAATATATATATATATATATATATATCACACACACACACACACACATATATATATTTCAACCAAGAGAAATAATTTAATTTTCTATTCCAAATAGAAAACTTCAATTTATTCACAATATTAATTATATCATCCGTGCTAGCAAAGAATATAATAATATTTCATTTGGACTAATAACTAAATTTATTTGACTAATTAAATTCCTTAATTTAATTACCAAATAATAAAATAATTAATCCTATAGCAAAGATCAGAACACTTGTTAGTGTGCGATCCCATAGGTTCAATACTAAACCGGTAGTAAATTGACCACATCAATATACTAATCAAGGGTGGCGTCTAGCAACACTCCTTAACGACCGGATAGCATGAAGTATACAATTTACTCTCAAGAACCAGTAGAAGAATAATGTAGTAATTCCTTCTGTCCTTATAGCTCTGGGTCACCCTAGGATATGGTTCAACTGTCAAATTCAAATAGGTGACCAATTATGTGTTCATGTCAAATATAATCGACCATTGAATGACCTAAGAAACTCATTTCTTCTTTCATTCAATTGCCCTGGCCAAGGTCTTAGTTTGGTCGTTTAAAATTCATGACAACACGGAGCTTAAACTCATTACCAAGAGTTGACAGATTCCATCTTGATCAATCACTAATTCTACAAGTATTTAATCATACCCAATATCCTTTCAACTATCACCCTAGGGCCACATGTATCTAGTATCAAAGCACAATAAATAACTTGTCAATTACTATGACGATCTCAGGTCAAAGAAAATTTTTACATCACATTCTTCAAGAAAATATCCTATTGACAGTTTATGGTAATTCTAACCATTAGGAATTATCCAATGAGTCGGTTCAATGATTATATCTCTATATACATCATCTATCTATGTGATTTAGTTAATGAGATCAACTAATCTTTATCCCATAAAGACGATACACATAAATATTGATCTAACCGGATCACTAATGTCCAAATTAATAATCCTACGATCAAGAACAAATTTAGATTAAATTATAAGAAACTTTACTCTCATTATCATGATCTCCATCATGATGACAAGTCTCAAAATTTAATCAAGGACCTTATCAAGTTAATCAAACAATTAAAAATAAATATGATAAAAGAATATCATAAGAATCTAGATTTTGAGGAAGAGCTGGTGGCTATTTTGGATCGATAGATTCAGAAGTTGAGGTCTAAGATATTGAATCAGTGAAGGTCTAGTGAAGGGGTCAGCCAGTCGAGGAGGCGACTTGAGAGACCGAACATGATATGTGGAGCAGATATCGTCGCTTTTTTGGCACTCCAGGTATGATTCTAAACTCGTTCGAGGAAAAACGTTTGTATAAAAAGGGGGAGGATGTGACGACTCGGCTGTTCGTTTTGTGTATTTGAGCCATGTTCCCCTATTTGATGCTTTTATGCTTGTTTGTCGTGTTGTGACTTGCAGAGATGGTTAGTTTAGTTTCGAGAAGGTTTTATATTGGAATACTTAGTTCTATGGTTCCAAGCTTAAGTTATAAGAGTGGACCAAAGTTTGACTTTCGAGTAGAAAATCACGGTTTGATGGTTTCGATAGGCTCGTATGGTAATTTTGGACTTAGGCGTATGTCAGGTTTTAGATTTGGAGGTTCCTAGGATTGGCTCTAATTGTCGAAAGTTGGAAGTTTGAGGATTTGGAAGGTTCATAGGTTTGACCAGGAGTTGACTTTGATTTTATCGAGTTTGGATTATTATCCCGGGACCTGGGATAGGTTCGTTATGTCATAGAGGACTCGTGCACAAAGTTTGTTTGCATTCCTAGTTGGTTTGATAGGAATCGAATGCTTAGTTGGAGTCTTATAATCTTATGAACTTAAGAGAAGTTCAATTGGTGCTTTGATCGTCGATTCGTAGATTGTGATGATCTTGTATATGTTTAGAGGCTTTGGATAGGTCCGGGTAGTGTTTATGGATTTGTTGGTGCAATAAGACATGGTCTTGGGTGGCTCGTGTGAGTTTCAGACCATCAAAGCTTGGTTGAGATTGCTGATAACTACTGTGTTTGGTGTGCTTCGCGAATGCGGAGTAGGTCATGCGATCGTAGAGGTTTATTTCGGGTTAGGGGGTTTTGTTCTTCGCTTCACGGACGGCTTGTTGCGTTCACGAAGGTGTGTGGTCAGTGGCTTTTGCGTTCGCACTTTTGGGCTCGCGTTCGCGTAGAGAAAGGGGTCGCTGGAGTTGGTAGGAAGTTTGGCCTTCGTGATCGCGAGGAGGGGACTGAGTTCGCATAGGCTTAAGACGCTAGTGCATTGCGTTTGCGGGATATGGACCGCGTTCGGGAAGAGTCTTTTGGGCAGTGGCTGGATTGTGCTTTGCGAACACGAGGCAGTGGTTGCGTTCACAAATGGTATTGCTGGGCAGACATTTAAGTGTTGTATTTTCGGGACTTATACCCATTATTTCATATTTTGAGTCCTAGACTTGGAGAGATTTTGAATGAAATTTTCACAGAAGGCAAGAAAGTAAGTAATTTCTATTTAATATTGATATTATATCTTGTAACCTCGTGGATTATTCTATTTGATTTAAAAGAGAAAATTGGGGGTTTTGCCTATGGTTTTCGAGAGTAAAAATTGGGATTTTAGGATCCAATTTGAAGTCGGATTTGGATGAAACTTGTATATTTGGACTCGTATTAGAATGAATAACCGGGATTTGTGACTTTTGTCGGGTTCTGAGAAGCGAGCCCGGGTTACATTTTTAGTTGAATTAGCATAATTTGATAAATGTTGGAGATTTATTATTTGGAATCGATTTCTATAGCATTGTTTAACGTTATTCTGTTATTTTTGGCTAGGTTTGACCCTTTCGGAGGTCGATTCGAGAGGCAAGGACTATTTAGAGTGTTGATTCACACGCTTTGAGGTAAGTAACTTGTCTAAAGTTGGTTTGAGGGTAATTTCTCGTTGGTTATAGTATCTGATACATGTTGGGGGTGACGCACGTGCTAGCTGACGAGCACATATGCGTACACCGAGATTATTTGTGATTCAGGTAGACCTTAGGCTATTATGTGCCTTATTTTGCTATCATGCCCCGTTATTTATGTGTTTTCTTCACTTCCCTAACTACGTGAGGTATTCATGTTAGAAATAATTTCTAGGCTATATGCTTATCTGTTTGAGAAATGATATGGCTATTCTTGCTATATTGAGATGTTTTTGCCTTAATTGTAGTCATATTCTCAGTCATGATGTTTACATCCACATAATATATTTTTGTCTATATGCATCCTTTATATGTTATCTCACATGTTGTTGATGCCCTTATATGTATGACACGGTTTGAACTGAGACTATGAAACATGAGCATTTGAGACTTGAGTGGCTGATGACTGATCTTGGGCGATAAAGTTAAATTGATACCGGTACTGAGGTGACACGTACGCTAGGCCTTATATTGGACTGAGTGGTATTGATTATGAGGTGGCAAATGCGCTAGGCCCCATATTGGGCTAAGTGATATTGATCGTTGAATTAGATCTGATCAGCGCTTGGGTTAGGACCAACCCCCCCCCCGGGGACAGGTATTAAGCTTTGGGTACAAGCACACCGGTTATATATGTGCTTGGTGAGGGACATGTATCAGACATCCGTATAATGTAGACTGTGGTTGTGTGTGATGATTAAAGGTATTTGTGTTAAGCACTATACATGCGCTGAGATTGGGTATATTAGATAATTTAACTGCGAAATGTTAATTCTAGCATGCATACTTGTCATGCGGGTATAGAGTTGTGGTTCCACCCTCATGCTGCTTGGTACTTTATATCTCCATTTGATGTGTAGAACGTTGAATTATAGTTAAGTTGATAAAGACCATGTTTAGGCGATTTCTACGGAAGAATTTATGCCTTAACTATTGTTGTTGAAAAACATACTCATTTTCCTTCTTATTGTGAAAAGATTAAACTTGATATTACTTGAACTTCTTTTCCTTTTGCCGTTATTATACTGCTATTATTGTTATTAGCTATTGGAAATGAATAATGGACCTTGCTAAACTTGTCACTGTTTTTAACTCGATGTTAGGCTTGTTACTTATTGAGTACATAGAGTCGGTTGTACTTATACTATACTCTGCACTCTATGTGCAGATCCAGGTGCTGCTGAGAGGGGGTGATTGCCAGATAGCGGCATCAAAACTAATTTTGGAGATTTTGAGGTCGCTGTTGTTTTCTTTCACAGGACTTGAAGTCCCTTTTCTCTTAGTTTATATTATACTGTTCTATCTTTCAGACAATATTTTATTTTGATATCAGACACTGTATTTGAATTTTGTAGTGCTCATATACTCAATGACACCAGGTCGTAAGATGGTTTTTAGACATGTTATGGCTATTGACTTTAGTTATTTATGAGCATTCCGCTGTTGAGACTATTTAATACTGTTATTTAAATTTATTTCTACTTATTTATTATTAGCTTACCTAACATTCGGTATTAGGCACAATTACAGCTCAGATGAAATTTTAGGTCATGACAGAAAAAAATTCAAAAAGGAAGAAGAAAAAATATGATGGACGTACTGGCGCGCCACATTTAAGGGGAGGTGTCATGGTGCATGCTATTTGCAGATGATATTATATTAATTGACGAGACGAGAGGCGGTGTGAACGCGCAATTAGAGGTATGGAGGCAGACCCTGAAATCTAAAGGTTTCAAGTTGAGCAGGACCAAGACAAAATAATTGTAGTGTAAGTTCAGTGGTGAGACTCAAGGAGGCGAAGGGGAGGTAAGGCTGGACTCGCAGGTCATCCCTAGGAGAGGGAGTTTTAAATACCTTGGGTCTATTATTCACGGGATGGGGAGATTGATGAAGATGTCACACATTGTATTGAGGCGAAATGGATGAAATGGAGACTTGCTTCCGGTGTTTTGTGTGACAAAAAGGTTCCACCAAAACTTAAGGGTAAGTTTTACAAAGTAGTGGCTAGACCAATGATGTTGTATAGGGCGGAGTGTTGGTTAGTCAAGATCGCTCATGTCTAGAAGATGAAGGTAGCAGAGATGAGGATGTTGAGATGAATGTGCGAGCATACTAGATTAGATAGGATCAGAAATTAGGTTAATCGTGACAAGGTGGGTGTGGCACCTATTGAGGACAAGATGCGGGAGACGCGACTTAGGTGGTTGTGAGGAGGAGGAGCACAGACGCCCCGGTGAGAAGGTGTGATAGATTGACATTGGAGGGCCTACGAAGAGGTAGGCCAAAGAAGAGGTGATTAGGCAAGACATGACCCAACTTCAGCTGACGGAGGACATGACCTTGATAGGAATGTATGGAGGTCGAGGATTAGGATAGTAGAGTAGGTAGTCTAGAGTATTCATAATAGTAGTATTGGTACGTAGTCTCGCTTTCTGTTGGTAGTAGGTTTTTATGACTAACCGTTGTTTTCTTTCATTGTTGATCACCTTACTATCTTATTATTTTTATTCTGCTTTTATATGGCTTTTTGGTACTGTCCCTTCTTGCCTATATTTTTATTAATGTGGTGGTTATGCTTTCCTGAGCCGAGGGTTTATTGCAAATAACCTCTCTATCCTCACAAGGTAGGGTAAGGTCTGTATACACACTACCATCCCTAGATCCCACGGTGTGGGATAATACTGAGCATGTTATTGTTGTTGTTATAAAGAAACGTAAGAGAAAAGATGATATATGAAAAGGAAAAAAAAGATTTGGAAAGTCATATGGTAGTTATACTATGTAATTACCTACAATTCTCACATTCACTTGATAACTGTAGAGTGTTATTTCACAAGATTTGGAAAGCCATGTGTAATACCTGATGGTGTAATTACTAGAATAGTAATTACATATCCTGGTTACGGGATCAAATCGATTCGTTTGTCTATAAACCACGTTACAAATTCAACTATAACATTTTACGGGTAAATACAATATGCCAAATTATGTAATTACACCTAACTATATCCAAATTCAATTACAAAGTGGCTTTTCAAACAAGCCCTAAGTGACACAATTATAATAAAGGTCTAAGTGTTTAAATGGTTAGAAGTTGAGTTCATGTGGCTAGATGGATTACATATACAAGTTTAAGGGGTCGTTTATGTATTTGACGTTTAAAAAAAATTATACTTTCGACAATAATTATCTTCCTTGGTTAGATAGTATTAGTTTTAGGATGGTATCATTTTTATCCTTAGACTGCTATTACTATTTATCTTGGATTATTATTACTTGCTATCAATACATTATCCATCTTTTCATTTGCTATCTTGATTCTAATTTTCTAAATATCTTGTATTGTTATTATTTTTTTAGTTTCTTTCATCTTTTTCTTTAGCTGAAAAACAACCTTTTTGTCTTTCTAAGGTAGACATAAGCTCTTACTGCAGTTACAGCTACTATTACCGAGTGGGTCCTCTCAATCTGACGTGTCCTCACACCCTTAGTAATTACCTAAAACAATAAAAAGATATTAAAAAAAGAAACATAAAAAAGAGGAAAGCGGTGAAAGCATAAAACCGCCGGCGAAAACACTAAAACGGGTCTTTTCCCTCAGTCTAAAAAGCTCACTCTCCCGGAGTTAAATCACCGGCCATCTGCAGAACTGGACTCCGGCGACCGTCCGTACATTTCTCAGCCGTGGTGAGCTGGTCATTTCACTTTCCTCATTTATCCCTTTGTACATTTCTATAACGTAAAATAAACACACACACCCACATATTAATATATGTGTGTGTGTATTTATGAGATGTTTTTGTGTGTTGTATTGTAGACAGAGGTGGCGGCGGGTATATTGGATGGGATATGGCGGAGCCACCATCGCCGCCGTTGAAGGACAACAAGGTGCTCAAAGGAGTTTTTGCAGTGGGTGGAATCTTGTCTACTCTCGTCATCTACGGAATCTTACAGGCATGTTGCTTTAGATCATGATCTCACTATATATTGATGTGATTAAAAAAGCATAATCAACACAGACACACACATAAAAGATGTGTATATGTTTCAATTTTAGTGATGGTGTTTGACTGAATACGGAGTTTGAGATGTTCATTTTGACTAGTATATTATATTAGTGATATTGAAAGAAAATAGCAAAATGATGGCTGCAAAGCAGTGGGGGAGCAAGGAATTTATATGCCAGAGAATGTCATAGTTCGGATTTGAAGTTGTGACTTAAAGCAACTTCTGAACCCCTCTACCGCTACTATAAAAATATTCCCTTGATAAATTCAACAGTTTATATATAACCAAAGATTTTTATTTTACCTTATTTGCACTGGATAATTTTCCAACGATGGGATTCAATTGAACCCCTTCCCTCTTTCCAGCTCTGCGCTGTTGCAAATTCAGATTGATATGGAAATATCACATTGACTTTTACAATCTGATTTTTAGTTCGAATTAGTAGAAGTTGTGAAAGTTTGATCGAAAAAGACTGGTGCAAACATGTTGGGACGTTCTAATATGGAAAGAATGTCATATAAATTGAAACAAGTCAGTATGATTGAGCTACTTCACTTTGTTCGTCTGCGCATATAGGATTTTGTATGTATGGCATCGGTCAGCTTTCTCATTTAATTGAGTGGACAGAGAAAATATTGCACATCGGACATGCTCCTTTTGGGAGTTTTGCTTGAATAATGCTATTGAAATGTATGAAGTGTGAAGAATAACTCAAAGAGCGAGGGTTATTCTCTCTTCGAACAGTCCATAGATGACGAGGATGGAACTGTTTCGGGGGGGGGGGGTCCTTGCTCTTCAGCATTTCTGTTACAATCATAGTGTTTGGCATGACATGAATGGGGAATAGCTATGAGATCTATTTGTGAACAGTCAATTTACGTATGGTGTAATGACTTTTCAAAACATAGCGAGCAGCTACAAATGTGTATGCTCCTTTACAAGGAAAAAAGGAGCCTATGGAGGAGAAGAATAGAGCATAATATTGTATTTAACAAGCCATAAAACAAAAAATTATGTATAAAGAAAAACTACAAAATTTAGGATTGTTCTTTTATTGTTAAATAGTCTACATTCACTTATTCTCTGTAGCAGTTGTCATTTCTGCAAAAAACAATTCTGTGCCCATGTCCTAAGTTTAAGGGCTTAGGCAAATCAAACTCCTTAATATGCGCCCTAACTGACAATCTACCCGAGTCTATGTAACATAGGCATCATTTAGTTACGGTGGGAGCCAATGTGTGGAATTATACACACACACACACAAACATATACAGTGGCGTACGCATGATATTTCATAAGCGGTGTCACAATTTGAAGAAGTGGGCTAATGAATAAATCACTATAATAATAAGCGGTCTCATTTTTTATATTTATCCTCAAAGTTTTTATTTTTTCTTATACATATCTAGTAAATAATTTCGGCGAAGTGGTGTATACGCCCCTGGTTGTATATATATATATATATATATATATATATATATATATATATATATAGTGTGTGTGTGTGTGTGTGTAGAGAGAGAGAGAGAGAGAGAGAGAGAGAGAGAGAGAGAGAGAGAGAGAGAGAGAGAGAGAGATAAGTAAGGAGGCACATTGTATTATGCATAAAGTGACTCTTTATGTTGCATGTTTCTCACTGAAACTGTATCGGACTATTCAGACACCAGTTAACGCAAATCTTTTTTTGTGATATAGCATATCTTGGTGAGATATATTTCTCTCAACACCTATGAGGTCGAACTCGTCTTCAACTACATCACGAATATACATTTTCTATTAGTTAATTAAGAATCTATAGCGATGAAGTCCTACTTTAAGTTCTTAGACATCCTGGCGTGCTGGTTTATAACTAAAGGATTGGTGCTTCCTTCAGTTACAGAAATCTGTTGAATAAGGGGTTTCTCTTTTCCATGACATCCTTTTTGTTTTGTGGATTCTTATTAAAAGTGACTGCTACTGAATAATTATGACCCCTCTCGGCTCTGTGATTTATGTATGAACTCTTTATGTTCTCAATTGATTCTCATGTAAATTCTGCTACATTTCTTTCTTTTGAAGCTTCCAATTCCTTGATAGAAAGGGGATCTTCTCCATTTAACATAAGTCATTTATCGTTGCGTTTGCACTTTCTTTCTTTAGCTGCATACTCCAGAGACACGGGATAAAAGTATATCAGTATCCATGCCCTGTTCAACTGCTCCTTTGATTTTATTTTAAATCCTATATTCGTTGAGCAACACTTTTTATGTTTACTTTGGATATTGTGTGCTTCTTATTTCCTTGACATGATGATGGAATTTGTACTTGCAGGAAAAGATCATGAGAGTGCCCTATGGCCCAAATAAAGACTATTTTATATACTCATTATTTCTTGTCTTTTGCAATCGGATTACCACATCTGCAGTCTCTGCTGGAGTTTTACTGGTAATAGAACACTTCCAGGCTATAAGGTCAAAAGACTTATTCATCTAATACTGCAACTATACCCTAACATGATTCTAATCACTTGACTTCTGAGAGCCTCTTGACGAGGCAGAGAACGAAGTCTTCAGTATTGGATGTGATTCTTAGGAATTTTGCCACACACTACACTAAGCATTTACCTCCAGTTCTTCTCTGATTTGCAGGCAAGTAAGAAGGCATTGGACCCAGTAGCTCCAATCCATAAGTATTGTATTGTTTCCATGTCTAACATCCTCACAACAACTTGTCAGTACGAGGCAAGTTTTATCTTCTTCCTTATGATTACATGAAGTAATAGACAAAGGAGAACAAAGATAGTAAGCCTTAACAAAGAAGATTGAAAAACAAACACAAATAAGATTGGAACAAAAAGGTTGTTGAAATTTTGGCAGTTGTCAAGTTACAACTAACAAATACTGACAGTTTTAATTAATTCTTGCGCAGGCTCTCAAATATGTCAGCTTTCCAGTTCAAACTCTGGCAAAATGTGCCAAAATGATACCTGTAATGGTAAGTTAACTTGCTGTAGACTGTTGTAATTGCTGGAAAAGGAAGCACATAGAATTCCTCTGGGTGAGACTGATGTAGAATATTTCTATTCAGTTTCTATAACATTTTTTGTTCGAGTGTTGGCATTGCTGTTTCGAGTCTTCTAGCTATGATGTTTTGTTCCTCAAATTCATCACGTCCGTGATAATTATATCCGTCTACTTTGAATTCTTCACATTTCGAATAATTTTTCCTCGAAATTTGTCCATCCTTATAAAAATATAACTGGTAGAAGCACTAAAACTAAGGGTCGGTTGATTGGGGAACATGTTTTATCTAGTGATTATAAATGACGGGATTATAATACATGGATTAAATAATGAGGGTATTATTTAGTGGACTTCACTTTTAGTAGATGTTTTGTTCATTGGACTAAAAATGAGATATACAGGGTATAATACAAAACTTGTGTTTGGTTTAAACTAGATAAATTGGGATAAACTTTTTTCCCAATTTTAACCTTGTCTTTCTTAAATGTTTTTGGAGAAGGGCAAATGTGTCATTTTTTTAATCCTAGGATTATTAATCTCGAGATTGTTATCCCATAGAGAGTGTGGTATGAATAATCCCGGGATTGCAATATCCGGAATCAGAAATGGTACCAAACATGGGATACAATAGTCCTATATTTTTTCCGAGATTATAATCCCTTATCGCTCCAACCAAATGACCCCTAAAGTTATAAGGTATTTTCTAGGTTTTCTTTTGGTTATTTTGGCACATAGTATATCAATAAAGAAACACCTCATTCGCTGAAGCTGCTAAAAGTAACCTATTTTTCTGTATAATTTAGCCTTTTTTCATCTTGTAGTTTTATATTGTCTCTCCTACAATGTTCTGTTTATACAAATTACACTATTGAGTTATGCTTCCCATTTTATACCCATTTTATTTTTCCTTTTCTGTTCATGCAGATCTGGGGCACTATCATCATGCAAAAGAAGTACAAAGGACAGGACTATTTCTTTGCATTCATAGTCACACTTGGCTGTTCATTATTTATTCTGTATCCGGTAATAACTAATGTCCTCTTTTCATTTACGTCTTGTGTTCTTCAAATTGCCATTAAACCAAATCATAACAGGAATTGTTTTCACAATGTATTTTCGTGTATCTTTCAAAAATCATGTGCTTTTGTTAACCACTTAACCTTTTGTAGTAGCCATGATTCATCAGGAAAGGAAGTTATCTAGAAAGACCTACAATCTCAGGAATCCCTATAGATTTAGGGGAGGATAGAATACGCAAGATCCATATAGGCGATACCAACTATTTGGATCAAGACTTAATCATGAAAGCAAGCTTACAATAGGTCCAATTTTTGCTTGGAGTCCTTTTAATCTTGTTAGACATTCATATGTCAGCAGAAAATATTAAGAACTGCTAATACAAGACCAATCTAAATCATTAAATATTGGAGAAATGGTTTCAGATGGAGCAAAACGGATAGTGAGATTGTTATGAGTTATGGCCAATCCTAACTAGCTTGGGATTGAGGCTTAATAGTTATTGTACTGGATCACTAACTACAGAGAGATATGACAACATACACATCCAATGGACATATATAACGGCCTAAATAAGGTACGAGTACTGAATGGGAGATTACGAGGTTGAAGTTCCTATACTCTTTGTTTTTTTTTGCGGGGGGGGGGGGGGGGGGGGAAAGACATCAACATTTTTAGGCAGCTTGTACTGCAATTTCCTGTAACTTTCATGCTGACCTGAAACACGAGAATGAATATTTTACTGATTCCGTATCTTTGGATTTAACTAGAATTGTGTGACGCTAATGTTGTTTACCTGTGAGGACTGTCTTTTGAAGTCAGTTATTTACAGAATTTACTAGCACTAAACAGGATTATGTACTTCTGATTTTCCAATCTAATACCGGCTTACTAACAAAATTATTGTTTCTGCTACTTGTACTTGTGTTTGGGTTGTCTAGTAAAAGTTTTTTACAGTTTGTTTTTGGTTCTAGGCAGAAGGTGATATTAGCCCTTACAGTAGAGGAAGGGAAAGCACCATTTGGGGAGTTTCTCTTATGATGGGTTATCTTGGGTATGAGTTGACATTATCCAATATTTTAAACCTTTGGTTGTTATATTAATGAAATGTTAAGTTAAACAGCTGGATTTGCTTAAAGTTGACACTTTCTTGAGAATGTGTTCTAGAGATCTAAAAAACTAATTTTCAAGCTTTCTATACTGTACCTTGTACTTTAACGATGCTGTTTAGCATTAAATGTTTCTATAATATTCTCTCTTTTCCAGTTTTCCTTCCTTGATATACTGTCTTTCACCTTATTCTGTAAGATTTATTGTTAGATATCGAACTCCGAATGCTATATGATTTGAAACTGCTATCGATCCAAAGTTGGAAGAAGATCACAATGTGCTTTGTACTAACCTTTTGAATGATTAACATGTTATATGTAGAACTCATATTTTGTTAGCTTTACGGTGTACAAAATCTATGTTACTTGGCATATTTACCAGATTCTCAAATTTTAATCCATCTGTTTTGCTCTCCCAATAAATTCTTACAATTCCGTTTGCCTGATGCTATTGCTCAACTAGCTCTTTTAATTGGTTCATAGCTATACTAAGATAATACCTGAGTCAAAGGAAAGATATCAAAAAACTTCACCACCACTTGCAGATACAAAATTTTAACCTAAGAAGCAAATATGCCCGTATCTGATTTTCTCTTTCATTAGTTTTTGTTTATATGACCACTTTGTTCTAAGAGAACATGTGCTTACCGGGGAGAATTTGAGTATTAGCTCCTGTAACATTCACACGGATATGTTGTTGCGTCTTTTTTGCCCCTTGAGATCTCCACCTGTTTAGATGAGTAAAAGGAGCAATGTGGTTATCACCTATTAAAATTGAATATTAATTTGCTAGCCTCTGAAACAAGGCTTTAATAAGCATTTGATCTCACAGGTTTGATGGATTTACGAGCACGTTCCAGGATAAACTTTTTAAAGGCTATGACATGGGAATACACACTCAGATATTCTACACAACTGTCTGTTCTTGTCTTCTTAGTTTCACTGGTAAGATCTACTTTATTGCAGTTGGGAAACAGGTCTCTGTTTGAGTAAATATTAAGGAATTCAATCTACATCTCTAAAAAGATAATACGCCGGACAAGCTGCTGAATACTTCTCTAAAGTTAACTATTCTGTTGTTTTCCATTTCTTCTTGCTAAGCTTGTCATCTCCAATAATTTCCATGGTTTATTGGGAGGACTCATAGTTCTTGTGCTCTATATATTTGTTGATAGCTTTTAATTGATTCTATTAAATGTCTCAATTGCTGAATTGCAAATTTCAAACAACAGCTTATGAGTAAGAAGACTTAGTTTTCCAAGCTTCAGCGTGTTTGTCCTTGAATTGCTTTTCAGTTTAGGTTTGACTATTCATAGCACTACACACTAATCAATTTTCCTCAATGTTCTGAATAATATCCTCGCTGTGTACTGCATATTATTTGACCTTTCTGTTAGATGATTCTGGATGAAACTCTAGCCAAACATCTGCATTCACAAGTACAGAAATTCTTGAAAGCTAGTTAAGAGCTTAAGATCCAATGATATGGCTGCAACTCCTAGTGAGTTATCATTTTTTCTTAGGATCGGTATGTGGTTGAATGACATTGCTTTAAATGTTTATAAGGTGATGTTGGGTGCCCCAAGTTTGTATTAAAAGCTTTTTTTCTGGTTTATTTCCAATGACTATATATGACTAGATTTTGCTTTTTATTTCCCATTTAGGTCTAATCATGCAAGGCAATCTTCTCATGGCAATTGATTTTGTATCTCGCCATCATGATTGTTTCTTTGACATTGCTCTGCTTTCGACTGTAAGTTGTTTTGAAATATGAAAATCCTGATTTGCTTAAATAGAGATTTTCTGTTCTTGCTTAACAAGTGCTTGGCCAAATTGTGTAGAACTCGTTTCGTTCATTAAAAATGTAACTATTCGTTTGGATTTCTTTTTGCAGGTAGCAACAGCTAGTCAATTCTTTATCTCGTACACAATCCGCACATTTGGTGCTCTAACCTTTGCCACCATAATGACCACAAGACAGGTAATAAGAAATAGTTTGAGGGTTTGAAAAGGAATGATACTCACCACTTGGTGGACATGTGCCTAATTAATATTGGTGCTGAATTTCATTTTAGTTGGGGAGCATTTTGCTGTCTTGCTTGTGGTTTGCTCATCCCCTCAGCTGGGAGCAATGCGTAGGAGCTGTAAGCATTAACTTATTTCTCTCTTGGCTTTGAAAGCTGAAAACTTTCATTTTTTGTTTTCTTTGGAGAAAAAGTTGTTTCACATTTGATTTAATTTTTTCAGGTTATTGTCTTTGGGGCCCTTTATGCGAGAAGCTTTTTAAATAATAAAAAGAAACCATTAACATTGGACAACACGGAAAATAGAGCTTCAAGTCCACCAAAAGGGAATCCATAACACGTCCTTGAAGTATTCTGACCCTTGCAGTAACTGATTTGAAGTAGCTCTCTGCAACTTAAGCTGCTTTGAGATGAACTAACTGAAGATGGAATAGATAGGAATTTTATTTTGGGTTATTCTGCGCGGAAGGCTTGCGGTCCGCGCTTGCGTGCTCATTCATAACAACCTGCGTCTTATGATTTGATATACATTTGAAAGAAACTTGAAGAACCTGCCTCAGATATTCGCTCTTGTTGAATTACACCCTCATAAGTTATAGAAGCTAACTGAAATTAGTCCTTCCAACTCTCTCTGTATTGACCTCAACAACACCCCCCCCCCCCCCCCCACACATATATGGTGCTTTAGAAGGGTTTAGTTTGGGTAGAAGAAACTATAGACTTTATCTGTTAAACAAGTTTTAAGTTGTGACCGCTTTCTGTATATCTGGACGTCTTCAGCTTGTGGCTTTCTGTGGGATAATTTCTTATAGATTATTGACATGTAACTTTTATGCAGGACGTACCAAAACAAATATCTTGAATTAGCTTACGAAAATTGAAGGATATAAGCTTGAATGTTTGAAACTACTGTAGCAGGCTAGCAGGGAAAATGACAGAATTTATTATCGTTTTGGGTTCTGAATAAACTGATATGGGAAAATATTTTGTGGGTGAGATTAATGCGTCTGAACTTAACGAGGAAAAAATGTCTGGTATTTTGTCCGACACTGGAAAATCTATATGTAAATAGTCAAGGTGTTTGATAACATGGAAGGGGGAACCTGTTCTTGATGATTTAAGTACATAGGACAGAACCGCATTGTTGGAGTACTAGGTAGACAATTTTATTCCTTCATCTTAAGGAAGAGAGCATTCCTGCTCTAAGTAAATGGATGAAGAAAGCAAAATTAACGTTCCACGAATTAAAAAAAAAGTTAGTGGGTTATCTCTTCTCATCTATTTAATAGTGTTATAGTCAAACTTTTTTATAACAGTATCCCTATATAACAATCATTCACTATAAAAATCAAGTTTTCCTTATAACCGATTTTTTAAGTTATATTTTACCTCTTTATAACAGCTTTTTACCTATAACAACAACAATCGTATTTATAACAGAACACTCTTTGTAAAATTATCCCTCTATAACATCTATATAAAATCTTTAAGTTTACTAATAATAATTCTAAAAACACAATCTTTTCCGTTGAACAAAGTTCTATCTTGCATAAGACATAAGATTTGAATATTTGCACATGATATATTTTTTATTGGATACCTTTTTGCTGAAAATTTGGACACGAATCTTCGCCAATTCATGCATTATATCGGTAGTAAGAGAATGAAATTTATGAAACAACTACAATTATAAAAAAATTTCATCAATTTTGAAAGAGTTTATTTTCCTAGTAGCTTTAAAATGTGTGCCTTACAACTAAAATCTTTGTACGTTTAATTAATGAATTTATTAATAATATATTAGCTTTTTTCAATGTATATCTAGTGAAATATGCATATCTTTCAAGATTTTAAATTTGAAGAATTTTCTTATCTTTATATGTAACATTAAAAAAAATAATTAATTTTTGGATAAGTTTTATCTATAACAACCAAAAAATAATTAAACATCAAATATTGTTACAGGTGTATAACAGTCATTTGTTATAAAAGTCAAAAAATCTCGAAACAACGTAGCTGTTATATAAAGGTTTTAGTGTACTTGATATTTTTGGTAATGGAAAGTAGGTAGGAGTCCATCACCAATAGAACTTGGTCTTTGACCAATCCAGCGGTGCTAACATATTGGAAGTATCTAGCAGTGGTAGCATATTGCAAGTAAATGTAGTATTAGTTTCAGCAACGTGTTAGTTTTCCCCTAGGTACTTCAATTTAGCATGAATAATGCCCCCTTGAGCATTTTTAACAATAAAAGCGTTCCCCTTGGACTAAGATTTCCCCTTGAAGTACCATTTATTTTCCATTTTTGCCACCATTTACATGTTTCTGTTATTATCCAGTCTTCTAGCCTTGGAAGGATTAGTTTGATTTACAACCGTTAATTGAAAATTCAATTAGTTATAGTGTCAGAATTAATTAAAATTTGGCCATTTTTCATGCAAAAATAAATTCTGGACAAAAATGTCCTTAGTTAAAATCCGAAAAATTTCCAGCATAATATGTTAGAGTTCGAATTCTTTACATATGAAATTTCAGCGTAACGTGCTGGAATTCATAAGGTGTTGGAATTCCAACATAATATGCTGGAGTCTTATACGCAGTAATTTCATAATCCAACATATTATGCTGAATTTTTCTGTATTTCAGCTAAGGGTATTCTTGTCCAAATTTCGTCTCCATATTAAATAACAGATATTTTTTAATTATTTATAAATAGTGGCTATATTTTAATTACTAGTCTGAAAACTGGGAAGCCCACGCTATGTTGACTTTAAAACGTCTCATTAAGGTCTAAGTATTGCTTAGTGCATAGCGGGAGCTTAGTCCACCTAGCTGTTCTTTTTAAGGTCTAAATATTGCTCACTTCTCAGCGCAAGTATACTCAATATCTTTATTTTACCGATGTGAAATTTACCTAAGTATTGATAGTTTCATCCACATAACACCCCCTCCTGGTCGTCTAAGAAGAATTAAGCTAAATAATCGCCTACCTAACTACTTAAATTAAAAATATTCGGAGGATGATATATATTATTGTGTATACTCAGTATATAATCTATATATACTTGCTAAAAAAATCAGTGAATACATCTAGTTACTTGTATAAAGATCACCGGAGTTAGAGGTAATCGTACACTAGTCGATGGGATTGAACAGTAAAAAATTTCACGAGGAGTACTATTTGGTCGCCCATAATTAATTTGTACCAACTTTAAAAAAAAAAATTATCTGACACCTAGTAAGATAACTTCAGACAAGCTGCTTCTTCTCTACTCCTCCTCCTCCTATTAGTTGCTGTAAATATAGAGGTGGCAGTGAATTCATAAGGTATTTGTGAATAGGTTTTTAGGTGTTTTAATGGTAGTGAGTTGCTATGTCACTTCTTATTTTGCTAATGCTTTGCGTTTCTTCTCCTTCTTTTTCTTAGTTACAAAATGGATTTGTTATATTTATTATTATTTTGATAAATTTATGATGGGATTTTGATCATGCCTAACTATGCCTTATAAAAATGACTAAGCGGTCGTTGTAAATATAATCCGGTTTACAAGTCCGGAGTCGAATCCCACAGAAAACTAAGGCTTAGCCACAGTTGTTCAATATCGCTAAGAAACACAAGTCCAAATAATTTCCTAATTATAAAGATTATAAAGTTTATTTTTATCTAATTAACTAACAAATACTAGAAAGCAGTAAAACTATCAATTAACAAGGATAAGGATTGGAGACAAGATTACGGAGATCAAGAGTTATGATTTCCCCTATTGTCGGAATCCTTTCCGTTACGTTTCTATAAATTTGCCTAAGTCTTCTCTACTGATCATGAGCACTCTGACTGTCGTAGCTCTCTCTTTAGTAATTATCACAATTTACTAGACATATCTCCCGAATTACGCTAGCTGGCATTAAGTACGACTCACTCGGATCGCACCAAGGTTTCGTTATCCCTAATCCCACATTTAAACCCTCCGTATTGATCCTTCATATACATTAGGAGTGATGTTGTTCAACAACTACCTAAATATGCATTCTCTCCCGAGTAATACACACTAAATAGGCACAATCGATTAAGAGCTCTTCAACCAACCACAATAATAACGCAGTTGAACAAATAGAGAAAATACTACGGCAAAACTATATTAATGTAACAAGAAAATCATCCTTCAAGAGGTTCCATCATAACCCTAGATAACAAATTAATTAGCTATTCATAATAGTATGCGAAACTACAATACTAGAATTCATAACCAATTATGAATGTAGGAAGAAGGAAGTGAGAAACTCGTAGAAGAATCCTCCGCCTTGCTCCTAGTGTATTCTTGCCTCCTTAGGTTGAATCTCCGGTCTAATGTCGGTCTCTCCTCAAAAATGGCATTTTTAGGTCTATTTATATGTGTAGGAAAAGATCTAAACATGTAGGCCAAGTCCTAGTCAAACCATGAGACAAAATAAGCCTTCAAAACTCGGACTGGATCTCGCTCTAGGTCTGGCGTCGCTAGCCTCAGCCTAGCTTTTGCCTTGCAGTACCAGCCTAATGCCAACCTCAGCCTGGCCTTTGGCTGGCCTCGCCAGGTCTCTCCTTTTCACTGTTCTCGAGTCCACTTTCAACGTTTAAGTATCCTTTTTTCTCTACTTTCATCTCCAATTCACCTACACATAAAATAAACTCCATTACGCGCAAATAAAGTGTAATTTATTATTAAAGCATATAAAATGCAAGACAAATAATGTACGAAACAATGGAATTATAGCCACACATCAATAAGACATACTTAAACATTGCTCGTCCTCGATCAATCAAATTACACTTATAGACACAACCTTGAGCACTATTGAGATACACCACACCAATGACCATAGTTTATCGCACCAATTAAACTCTAGCATATGCAATCATATACACTTTCCTTTTCTTATGACATACTTCACGAATATTCACAACAAAGGCAACATGCTCCTAACAATCCTGGCCTCAAAAACCAACTCAATGTCACAATGCACTCATGGCTTGAACACCCAACATCATAGAGAGGAGTCTAATAATGTTACTTATCCCTCGTGAAAACCATGTGCCCTCACCACAAGAATAAGAGAGTAAGTTGAATCCACATATTCAAATCAAATGCTTAAATATATTTTAAGGACTCATATATATATATCAAAGAATATCACTCACTCTCACAAAAGGAGTCACATGCATGCAATTGGTACTATAGGCTTGCCCTTAATGCAAAATCTCTACTAATGTAAGCTCGCTCGATCTAAGATCAATTAGGATTTTTTAATGGTTGTAATGTGGGGTAAGGGACGGGAAGGATATATTTAGGAATAGTGGCTAACCCTCCTAAGCACTTTAACACATCATATAATAATCTTTAAGCGCAAATTCTTCAATCCCCTTCAATTTCACAAACAAAATCATCCCTAACAACAAACCCTTATTTTTTAAGCACTACTTTAATTCATACCCACTAGCACGAACAAGACAACAATTTATTAATCTCTATTTTTCTTTTTCTTTTTTTTCCAGATTTTTCTCTTTTTTTTCTTTGGTGTTTTCGCTAGTGATGTATTACTTTACAGAACAAGTGCACATTTCTTCCTTTCATTGGTTCCACTCAAAAGCCACCCCACACTTAGTTTCTTCTTACTTCTTTTAGTGCTTATTTCACAATTAACGTGTTTTAAGAGGTAAAAGGATAAAAAAATATCAATTAAGAACAAAAAGGGTATAGGCTTGTAATGTAGGTGCTAAATAAAAGTCTATAGGCTCAAAAGGGTTAGCTAGGGAGAAATTTTATTTATGATAGCGATAACGCTCGAAAAGACATCAAAGAAAGCCTAAAATTATTTTTCACACCGAGCTTCACCTAAAATTTCGCTTCAACTCACATGCCAGGCAAATTCTGGACACAAGTACAATACATGAACTATACAAAATCTCACCACACGTGGCACATGATTCTTTAAGGACGATCTCATTCCGATTCTCAAACTAATGCAAATATTCACAGAGCCACAAGATATTAAGCATTAAGCACAAAGTGAACCTAAGTCAAGAAAATGAGACGTCGGCGTCAACATGCTATCCAAATAACCAAGGCATCATAAGCAATTTTAGCTCATAGGGAAGATACTACACATGCCAAAACCTAAATATGCTACTATCAAACAAGCCAAGGGCGCCTAGGAATCTCATCTTTCTTCCTCCATTTATTTCCTAATTCTAATCTACTCTAAAAATAAAAAAAAATAAAAGGAAAAACTACTACCCGGTTCAAGCAAAATCCTTGAAAAAGAACCACGACACAAAGAAAAACCAAGGGGGGTATTACTACACTACCTACCAAGAATTTTTTTAGACTTAAATCCCTCAGAAAAATTGTCTAATAGATCCATCGTAAGGCAAAGTCGAATCATTTAAAAAAAAAGCATTATCCAATTAAACTAACACATCTAAAGTAGCATAGAAAGTCACCAAGACAATCTCCTCACCACACACTTAAAATTGTGCATTGTTCCCAATGTACACCATACTAATAAGAGGGTAAAAAAAACTCTCTGGTAGGCCAAAGGCCGAGGCACTAGCAGCTCATACGGTACTCAGACTTCTCCCAGACTTGGTCCTTTGTGCGGGTACCTAACATTTCGTTCCAACCATCTGGTTTACTGTTGCATCATTCCAATAACTTTTCTTTCCATGCTCCTAGAAAATTAAAAATCGACACTACAAAAATAATACAATTAAAAAAATAATAGAAAAATAAATAAAAGAAAGCAAATAAAGTTGGGTTGCCTCCCAACAAGCGCTTGATTTAACGTCGCAGCACGACACAAATCACTTTCTGCCTCCACTTTGAACTTATGAATTGGACCCAAAGTTTTGATTCTGCTCTATGATTATGCTCCTGGGATGGTAGAACGAATCTGAATAGTCCAATAAAATAATGTAGTATTCTGCACTTCTTGGCCTTTAGATGAGGTGTGTAATCCCGACTTTCTGGCAAGAAACTTCCAGAATGTAGGCATCTTGTTCTTTATCCCTTGACTCCTCAAGTGGCCCGGACGACTCTATTTCCATATCATCATCCAAACACAATGTGGAAAAATTCTTGGAGTGTAGACCAATCCGCTCAACTACATAAACATTGGGATTGTCAACATCCTCAACATCAATGACACTAGAGTCAACTAAATATGTATCCTCAATATCCTTGGTTGACTCTAGCATTTCTTCTACAACATTGACTCCAGCTCACTAATGACATGACCTTAGATAGAATTGTTTGAAGGGCGAGCATTAAGGTCGTAGAGCAGTAGGTATTAGAGCGTTTTTCTTCCCTGTTGAGGGTGTTATGCTAGTTTGTAGTATCTTGCTTTACTTGTTGTGTTTGTATTGTTTATCCTGCTCCGATTGCCTAGAACCTTTCTATTGTTCTGATTATTATATTATATTTTCTATTTATTTCTCCGATTCTTAGGTTGATGGCACTGTCTTTCTGACGTATTGTGTTTGTTGTTGTTCCATAACCTCTTTTTCATCTCCGGGTAGGGGTAACACTACCCCAGACCCTACACATGGGATTATACTGAGTTGTTGTTGTTGTTTGAAGTTTACCCTACATAACTTCAGGAGTGATTGTCTGAAGTTTGTATGGGCCGGGGGAGAAATTCAGACAGAAATATTACCCGAAACTTGTAACTTCGCGTTAGAAGTTTGCACTGTCACGAGGAGAACTTTAGACGCGAAAACCACCAGAATTTCTTACTTCAGATGCAAAATTTTGGAACTACAGTCGCAACATCTGAAGTGTTTTCCAAAGTGGGTAAAGTTTCAAATTTTTGAGCAACCAATTTAAGCCCACTCCACCGTAGGTGGCATAAGGTTGGCAATTTTCTTATTTTGTTATCGTCGGGTTAACATTATAGCAATTGCATGTTTTCTTTTATGTCTGATAATCCAAAGCTACCAGCATCATTATTGAGGAGAAAATCTTATAGATGACTCGAAGTAATACTGCCTCCGAGTTAATTACCTTCATATTCCACAAATTTCATATTAGTTGATAATTGTTTTGGCCATGCAAAACCTCATAGCACCAATTGAAAAATGCATCCAAACCATTTTAGCCACTGGTACCGAAAGAAGAAGTGTTCCATGAGTCATTGTCTCTAACCTAGGAGCAGGGGCGGCAAAACGGTCGGATCGGGTCGAATATGAGCGGGTTAAACGGGTAATTTAAAAACGGATAAATTATCCGACCCGACCCGTATTTGAACGGATAAAAACGGGTTTATCCAGCGGATAATATGGATATCCATATTATCCATGGCTTCTTAAATATGATCACTTATGAGAGAATTCCTAGTCTTCCAAATTTGAGGAACTCCAATTTGAGGCTTTGCAAATGTAAAAGTTGAACACATTAGTTATCCATTTTGTTAATCATTTTCTAAGTGGACAATATGATTATTTATCCATATTTGACCCATTTTTAAATGATTCATTATCCAACCCATTTTTTAATGGATAATATGGATTGATAACTGTTTTTTTAACCATTTTGCCACCTCTACCTTGGAGATCAACAACACCAATACCAATTATAGCATGAAGCAATGGCAAATTCCTTGGCTTGTGAATTGTGAAATGTGAAATATCATCTGATGGTCTAACCTATATGTAAATGAGTTGATTTATTATGATCTCTACCTGCATAATAGGTATATTATTTTTATCCATTCATTGTAAGGTATGTGTAAACGATAGTGTGTTTGATATATATAATATATTGGAGGTCATTTAACATCAAGTGGCTGTAGTTTAGTGGTGAGAATTCCACGTTGTGGCCGTGGAGACCTGGGCTCGAATCCCAGCAGCCACAGAATATTGGTTTTTTGCTCTCCACCTTTTCAGTTTGGGCTTCTCTTTGCACCTTCATTTTGGGTTTCATGCTACATTAGTTAGGTCACTAATTTGGGCCTCTGAATCACGCAATCTGAGTACTCTTTACGTGGGTTAATCCATGTTGCATCCAAAGAAATAGCCATTTACACGTTAATAGTAGAGAAAACTATTCTGTTTGGCCTTTTAGCCTAAAAATGGTAAAAATAGCACGGGTTAGCCAGTTTTCGGATTAGTCATTCAAAAATAATCAGTATTTGCAAAGTCATTAAAAAATAATCACTTTTTCCTGCAACACAGAAAGTTCCAGTATAATATACTAGAGATCGGTGCACCTATGTACTAACTTCCAGCATTTTCAACACGCGGAAAGTTCCAGTATATTATACTGGAATTCCTTCCAGTATCATATATTGGAGTTTTAGTATATTATACTGGAGTACTTTTTTGGATTTTGAACAGTATTTTCCTTCAAATTTATCTTTACATGAAAATGGCTAAATTTCGATTACTTTTGAAACTGCAGCTACTTTTGAATGATCACTTATAAATCTGACTATTTTTGAATTTCTCCCACAAAAATGCTACTAATATTATCTAATTTATAAAATCTTATCAATATTACCCAAATACTATCAGTATTAGCCCTAAATTCCTTTCTTATTATACAAAATCACCTATGTGCTATGCTAACCGGTAGACACCCTTAATTTGCCAACACCTTAAAATTCTCTCGATTAGCCTTGAAATCCAACAATGCTTCATGGCGTCTTTGAATTACTTGTTCTTCACATCACATTTGAGTTGTTTGGTATGCTTTTGCAAATAAGATAATTGATGATGAACTACACTCCCAAAAATTAAATTGACAATAATTTTAGTAAGATTTGAACAATTACAAACTAATGAAATTATGGCCATTGAAACTCGCTTGATCTTGAGTTTAAAATTTTGGGTTTTCAAAATTAGAATTTATTTTAAGTGGATATTATTGGAATAGGTTGGGTATATTTCAAGGAGTTAGAATCTCAATTTTGGGACGATTTGATGGAGATTTAAATTGAAATTTGAGCCAAATTCGAAGTAGAGATGAACATGGAAGAAGATGAGATATTTTTTTCATTATGTACCTCTCGCGTATCATTTGTGTATCTCATATGTATTAAATATGTATCCCTTGTGTATTCCCTTGATATCCATGTATATAAATGTGTGAGACAAAAGTGAGATAACATTTTGATGTGTCGTAGAAAAAAAAAATTAAACTCAATTTGAACTACGAATTTTTACTCCAAACAACTCTAAATCACTACTAATCTTCCGCACTAATCTTCCTCAAATTTTATATATCACGTAATTTATGTATTTTCACCGCATTTTAATCATACCCAACAGGGGTAGATCTGTTCTGATTAAGCATGTTCTTTTTGCTCTCCTAGTTCACTTACTAGATGCTATTTATTCACCAAAAGGAGTATTAATTCAAAATCATGAGAAGATGATAACAAGGTTTTTATGGGTAGGTCAGCTAAGAAGAGAAAATTTTCACTGTAATGTGAGATTCAAAAAGAAATTAGAGAAGGTAAATAAGTAGAAGATGGTATTATTAGAGGTATCATTGGCTCCCTAATATTGGAACAATCAGTTTTCCAATTGCACTAGGTATGGGCGGATCTAGGATTTTTGAAATATGGGTGCACCACCGATAGAAAGAAGGAAAAAAAAGTTTTAAATGGGAATTTACCCTTGATCCTTCGGATAAATAACTACGCACTGAACCAAGTGCACCATTTTAGTTTTTTTTGGAGGACAGGTGCCAACAAGTAATATTAGATCAATTCTATAAAATATAGGAATTTTTTTATTCCTATGCACTATTTGAAACCTTATTACGAAAAATGTTCATGCTTTGGTATTTACCCGACCAAAACATATTTTAGTTACAAAATATATACAATCCACCTTAAAAAACTCTCAATCCATTATTGTGCCTTCAATCAAGGAATTTAGTTACAGCCTTTTCCTTTTCCTTATTTTTTCTGCAATCATCGGCAGACTCTTCTCTGCAATCTTCACCTTCTTCTTTGCTTTATGCTAGCCATTCTCATAATCACTTTCAGGGTTTCAATAATTCAGTTATGATTGGACTTAGTGTAAATTTGTATAATAAAGGCGCAATGTTTTACTCCAATGTTTTCATCTAAAACTTCAATGCTTTTAAGTAATCACTTATTTACCAAATTGAGATGCTAACTCCAATGTTTTACTCTGGAGCAGGGAGCTCCGTTGACGGAATAGAGAATTCATATAACTTTCATACATTATTCCTATACAGTTAAATACAATTACAACATCATACAATTGAAATAGAATTTTTATATAAATTTATACAATATGTCTTTTGCATATTTTGTATCTGATTTATACATAGTAAAAATAAATTTCATACAACTAATTATATATTCTACAACTTATCTACATTTTCATATATTATTTCTACCCAGTTATATACAACTACAATATCATACCACTTAAATATAATTTTATACAAATTTTATTGTGTATATTTTGTATATGATTTATACATAGTAAAAAAAATTTCATACAACTAATTATATATTATACAACTTATCTATAACTTTTATATATTTCTACACAGTTATATACAATTATAATATCATACAACTTAAATACAATTTTTATACAATATTGTTCAACTTTCATATAATATTTAAATTAAAAAATATATATAAACAACAGAATATAATTTTTCTACAATTTTTCTACAATTTTAGTACAATTTCATAAATATAATGTTCATCATGTCTCCTCCTCCTCCTCCTCATCTTCTTCTTCTTCTTCTTCTTCTTCTTCTTCTTCTTCTTCTTCTTCTTCTTCTTCTTCTTCTTCTTCTTCTTCTTCTTTCAATATGAAATTCAGCCAAAATCAAGTCTAATCTTCACCGAAACACCCTTAAAATTGAGACTAAACTTCAAACCATATACCCAATTGTTTGCAACAACACCCAATCAAAATAAATAATGATTTTTCAAAACCCAAATTCGAATTCAAAGCTTTAATGCTTTTTAATGGCTGTCAATGTTGGAATTGGTGCTCTCTTTTCCTTTGCTTTACATTACTGAAATTAGGGATTGAGAAATAGAGAGAGACGTAGAGAGAATTCCCAATTCTTTGCAACGACACCCAATTCAAACAAATAATTTTTTTTTTGGGGTGAATTCTCTAAGAAAACACCTAAATCAAATGTAAGAATATCGGTTCCTTTGCGTTTTTTAGGGCTGTTCTTTGAAGCTATTTTCTTTTTCATTGAAAATCAAGCTAAGTACAAACGTTAATGGAAGTGACTTTTTGAAGAAGAGAGTAAAACTTTAGAATGCTTATGGAAGAAGAGAGGAAATAGGGGTTAATGGAGGGATTCTGAATTTTGTGAAGAGAAAATCGTGGGTGAATGCAAGATACGTGGGAGGTGAGATGTGGAGAGAGAAACGTGGGGGGAGTGAAAGATACGTTAGAGTGATTTTAGGACACTAATTATTATCATTAATTTCCTTAAAATGTACATAAATGGTAATTGGGTATATAATATGTAATTATAGTAAAACTTAAGTAGGGAGAGTAATATAGTTTCATATAATGTATATAAATGTAAAAATCTCTAAAATATATACGTAAATTAGTTAGTTTGACGGAAAGATCATGGGTTCACATTCATTATTAACAAAGCATTAAATCCGCCCCCGGGGACTAGCAATTGGGCTGAAGCTTCAGCTCTTTTTTTCTTTTTGGCATTAAATGGTGTTTGGAAAATAATTTTGGATCCATTATAGCTGAAAGCACCGGGCTGCCCCCCTTTTTTTTAATAGCTGAAAGCAACTCCAAAATACTAGTTGATTGGGTCAATGGAAACAACATTACTCCCCAGAGGATCATGAAAGAAGTTGGAGAATTACAGAACATAGGAGCAAACATTATCAATAGCATTTCCTTCATCTCTCAGTCGTAGCTTCCTCTATCCTTCAAGTTGTAACATGGATTTCAGAATATAGTTTCGGTTCCCCAAAAAACTTTATACTCTTTTGTTGAAAATGAATATAAATGCTTATTTGGGTTTTAAAAAAAACTATACCCATCGAAAAATATTCGTTTTTTCTAGGTTTTTGTTTTTTAATTTTATAAATTATTGATAATAGATTTTGACTCCAAACCGGTCCAACTTATCTCCAAATTTTCTCAAATTTTATAGATTGCCTCATCTATGTTGTTTCAACGAATTCCAACCACCTATTGGAAAAATTCTTTTCTGTCGAGGATTTTTGAATGTTATATATTATTGGTAACTTTCTTTGGCTATTTTTGATTGCATAACTTACTGGCTAATTGTTGATAAGTAGTATCTATTTGTGGTTTATTTTTGTAGCTCTCTTAATATTTAATATATTTTACATAATCATTCTCCGTTACCCTATTACATTGTTGTTGCTATATATTGTTTGTTGCTTTATTTTTACTGTTTGTTAAGCCGAGGGTCAATCGAAAACAACCTCTCTACTTTTATAGGATAGGAATAAGGTTCGGATATACACTACCCTTCCCAGATACTACTTATGAAACTAGGTTTTTCCTTTTTATTTTTGTTGTTATACCCCTTCTCATGAAAAGCTAAAAATTATTTTATTTGATGCCCTTGGTTTCAATTGAAGTAAAACATGGGCAAATTGATACTTTTGTACAACTATAAAATTTGGACAAAAATACTTCATCTAAAACACGGAGAAAAACTCCAGCATATTCACGAGTTCTCGAGTAATTGCTTTGAAGTTGAAACTGTGTCTATCATTGTTCAAACAACTCTCCAAAATTGTCGGTGGAGCTGAAGATCATTTTAAGTCTATTTCCACATTGTCCTTTGTTAACTAAGTACATGTGTGCCACTAGACAACTCACTCACGATCTTGCATAACTTGCTTACGTTCTTGCTATGCCAAGTCAACCTTACTACACTCAAGATTGCTAAGAGAATATTAGAAAGAACACAAAATAATTTGTTAAAGGAAGCTTTGTATTAGAGAGAACTTGAATTGTTTGCTTGGTGAATTATAAATGAATGACCCCCTTTATATACTAGTCTCTTAGGGGATAATATGTAAATATTAATTGTTATACAAGTCTTTAAATTTACAAGATAATGACTTTCTCTAGAACTCTCTACAAACCTAGAAGATTCCAAGGACTTTCCCAGCAAATCCAAAGGGATTTAGGGTCTTCATAAGGAAATGTTCATACTTCTCTACAATCTTCTTACAAATGCTAGCCTTCCTCCTATGTAAGCTTCCACATGATATTAATATATGCAAATGACACCTATGTGGCATGATGACATGGTAGGTCGTCACACTCTGCCCAACTAATGTTGTGATGACCGTAGTACAATGTTGCTGCATAAATTCTCGGATCTTATCTTTGAATTTCCATAAGTCTTCATACCGTTCTCACGTGGCCTTTTCTAGTAATTTCCCCTTCCAATGGATAGGGAACATAGCAGTGGTATTCTACCCTTATTTTTCCCAGGCCTGGTAATCAATGATAATCTCAATCTCCCGATCATGCGAGGCAGTAATAGTAATAGGCGCTCGACTTGATTGACCCTACTTGGATCATCCTTGTCTTCATGATATGCCTTAAGCATGTTGGCATGGTAGATATTAAGTTACGATGGCATTTCATTTGTATGAGATATTACCTACCTTGGTGATGATCTTAAATGGCCCCTCATACTTTCGAATCAGATTCTGATGCATGCCCCATAGTGCCTTGAACTGTCTCGAGTTACACTTCACCATGACCATGTCCCCAAATCTATAGTTTGTTGGACTCTGCTTACGGTCTGCAAACTTCTTTATCTTCTTAGCTGACTTGACCAAGTAGGACTTAGCAATGTCAAGCTACTCCTCCATACCTTATCCATATGATAAGCCCCCAAACTTTTCCCCTCGAACGTGACTGGTAATGAATGTGGAGTTTGTTGTTATTGGCCTGTGGCTAGCTCAAATGGTGTTCACCCCATGGACTCACTCCGCTGCAAGTTATAAGAGAATTGGGCAATGTCAAGGAGCCTTGCCCAATCTTTCTGATGCGCGCTTATATAATACCTCAAGTAACATTCTAGTAAGTCATTAACTCGTTCCGTTTGTCCGTCCGTCTGTGGGTGGAAACTAGTGGAAAAGTGCAATTCCGTGCAAAGTATGTTGAACAACTCCCTCCAAAAATTTCCAGTGAAATGGGGTTCTTGATCACCGATGATATGCCTTGGTAAAACCCAATACTTTACTACGTTCTTAAAGAATAGCTTGGCAGTTTCCTTGGCAGTGCAACCTGGTGAGGCGGGTATGAATGTGGAATATTTAGAAAGTCTATCCACGACCACCATAATAATACCACAATCGTCGAACTTTGGTAGGAAAGTGATAAAATCCATAGTCACTCTCTCCCATGGACTCTCTACAACTGGTAGTGGTTCCAAAAGTTCTCCAAGCTGTTGTTGCTCAACCTTGTCCTGCTAATAGAAAAGACAAGTCTGCACATAATACTCTATGTCATCTCTCATGCGTAACCAATAGTAGACTGACTCACCCAAGACCCTAGTGTGACGTTGACCTAGATGACCAGCCCATATTGTGTCATGACTCTCCCTTATGATCTACCATCTACTGTCTCCAAACTTAGGCACGTAAACTCGTCGACTCGTAGTAAGTAATATGCGGCTTTCTAACAAAAAAGGTCTCATCTTTCCTTGGTTGGCTAACTCAATAAGTTGTTGGTTGTCTGATCATGCTGCATGCTTTCTTTTATTGTCCTAACTTGCTGAAGTAATAGAAACAAGCTCTGCTTTATGACTCAAGGCATCGGCTACAACGTTACCTTTGCCCGGCTTGTACTCCAGCACATAATCAAACTCGGCCAAGAAATCCTGCCACCTAGCCTATTTATGTGTGGGCTTCTTCTACGTCTGAAAGTATCTAGTAGCCACATTGTCGGTCTTGACCACGAACCTCGACCCGAGTAAATAATGTCACCATGTATGAATGCAATGCACAATAGTAGTCATTTCCTCCTCTTGCACCATGTAACGTCGCTCCGTCTCATTTAACTTGCGTCTCTCAAACTCTATGGGATACTTATCCTGTATTAGGACACCCCAATGGCAAAGTCTAAGGCATCTGTGTGCATCTAAATGTCTTGGTAAAGTCAAGTAACACCAAGACTGGCTTCTTTGTTATAGCTGCCTTAAGGCCTTCAAACATCTTTTGACAATGCTCCGTCCAAACCCATGGCTTGTTCTTCTTTAGCAACTCAGTCAATGGTGCGGCCTTTGCTGAATAGCCACTAATGAACCGAAGATAGTAGTTAACAAGGCCAAGGAAGGATCTAAACTCAATTACCTTTATAGGTGCCTCCCACTCCTAGATAACACGTACCTTATCCTTGTACATGCGTAGCTCGACATTGCTAATGACATGGCCTAAGAAGTGTACCTTTTATTGTGTTAACTCGCATTTCTCACTCTTAATACATAGCTCGTTGTCCTGCAAGACTTGGAAAACCTTCCTTAAGTGCTTTATGTGCCCCTCCAAGGTGTTGTTGTAGATGACTATGTCATCTAGGTAGACTACCACAAACTGGTCAAGGTAGGGATATAAAATCTTGTTCATAAGGGTGCAAAATGTGGCCAGTACATTGGTTAAGCTGAAGGGCATCACCAACCACTCAAAGTCTCCATATCTTATCATGCATGTTGTCTTCGACTCATCCCCTTCTGTAATGTAAACTTGGTAGTAGCCCTTTTGAAGATCCACCTTGGCAAAGCACATGGCTTGCCCAAGTCTATCGAACAAGTCAGCAATGAGAGGGATCAAGTACTTATTCTTCATTGTAACTTTATTAAGTGCTCGATAGTCTCTGCATAAGCGAAGTGATCCATAATTCTTCCTCAATTGTTTCCTGAGCTCTTCTAGCTCGGGCGGTGCCATACGATACGGGACAAATGCAGGTTGCTTAGCCCCTGGCTCAAACTCAATCTTGTGATCCACCTCTTGCCTAGGTGGCAAATGCCTAGGCAACTCCTGGGGCATAAGATCTTTGTTTTACTTAGGTAACTTCTCTATGCAAAACAACAGTGTCTCTTGAAAACCCTTGTCTTCCTCCAGACTTGCAATGGTTACCACGAATATCGGTTCCCCCTTCTTGATCCCCTTAACAACCTGCATAGCTGAAATCTATGATTGGCTCTATCCATGTGACATAGTCACTGTAGGTACCATGCAAGATCCTTCTCGATCCATAACTAAGAGATGTTGGAGGTAGGTGTCAATCAGAGTATGACAATATCTAAAGAACTCTTTCCCTAATATGATGTGAAAGATATCCATAGCGGTTAAGGTAAAGTTTGTCATACCTTTCCAAGTTCCCAATTTGGCACCAACTCCATTGGCTTCCCGACGAGCATTTTGTAACTCGGTATTCACGTTCTTGACGCAAGAGTTGGTTGGGGCAAGCTTCAATTCTAGTCTCTTTGCAGCAGCCTCACTCACGAAATAATGAGTTGCTCAAGTATCCACCATTGCACGAGCGGGCTTGTTGTTGATGGTGAGATCCACGTACTGATTTCCATTCTCGATAGGTTGGATAGCTTACTTTGTGATATCACCACATAATTTGATCATAACCAATTATGCGGTTCCTGAACTCTCTCCTTGCGATTGCTCTTTCCGTTCAGTGACTATGGCGCTAAGGCTCTTTAGGTTTGGACAATTCCAGAAGCCGTGCAGCCCTCTACATATGTAGCATCCCTTCCGGCATGTGCCTTATTCTAGGTGAAGCCCTGAAGGCCACTCGACTTTTTGGAATCTTGAGTCTTGTAGTATTTTTGTTGTATCTCCTTGCCTTTGCCATGGTCACCCCTACCTTTGAAACTTTTAACCTTTGATTCTTTTCCTTTGCCTTTGTCGTGCTTAGCATGCCTAAAATCTATCAGTGATTCTGCCTCCACTATGGATTGATCTATATTCGCGACTTGTCGGCGTTGCAACTCTTGCTTACCCCAATTTTTCAACCTGTCTATGAAGTGGAACAACAAGTCATCCTTCGTTTGGTTGCATATTTTAAGCATAAGGGTAGTGAACTCCTTGACATATACACGTCTACTCACTATTTGCTTCAACTCCCTAAGCTTGCACCTTGCCTCGTACAAGACATTGTTTTGAAAGAACTATCACTTGAACTTGGTTTTGAAATGATCCCTCGTGCTAATAGTACATAGAATTTTATTCACGTCGGTCATCGTCCTTCTCTACCATAGCATGGCAGTCTCTGATAGGTACAATACTGCAGTGTTGATCATGGCCTAATCGTCCTCACTTTTCCTAGCCAGAAGTAGTTCTCTAAGAGCCAAAGGAAGTTTTCCACTTCTTATGCATCACGAACACCTTTGAACACCAGGGGTTTGGGATCCTCGATCTTGGTCTCCCTCGTCACCATAACATTGCTGGCTGCCTTGGTCATGCCAACATCGACATTCTCCTCGAGTTACTCCATCTTTTATTTCATATCATCATGGTCAAGTCCATAGTAGCAGACTAAGTAAATGTGCAACACTTGGCAACTTACTCACAATCTTGCACAACTTCCTCACGTTCTCGTGCCAAGTTAGCGTTATTACACTCAAGATCGCTAAGAGCATAGTTAAAAAGAACACAAGAGAATTTGTTAAAGGAAGCTCTGTATTAGAGAGAACTTGAATTGTTTGCTTGGTGAATTACAAATGAATTCCCCCTTTATATACTAGTCTCCTAGGGGCTAGTATGTAAATATTAATTATTATACAAGTCCTTAATATTTACAAGATAAAGGCTTTCTCTAGAACTTTTTATAAATCTAGAAGATTCCAAGGACTTTCCTATCAAATCCATAGGGATCTAGGGTCTTTCTAAGGAAATGTCCATACTTTTCTAGAATCTTCTCACAAATCTAGCCTTCATCCTATGTAAGCTTCCATATGGCATTAATATATGCCAAATGATGCCTATGTAGCATGATGACATGGTCAGTCATCACACCCTCCCCACCTAATGTTGCAATGGCCGCAACTGATAGGTTACAAGTACCTTGGACATAAGTGCTTTACTTTATGTTTTGATGATCTAACAAACTTACGATCTAAAACCAGATAAGGAACCTGTTACACATTTACAAGACCTTGAGATCACAAAGTTCCAGGTTGGGATCTAGCGTGGGATATAACTCAACTCTTTAGAGTGGAAGGAACAATTGAGGGAATAGGTCCATATCAGTTCTTGAGGAGATTGTATGAAGTCAACTCTCCAGCTAGAAAGTTGTTGCCTGCACACGCTACTATACAAGAACAGTGCATCAGTCAACTTTTTGTGGAAGGCTTTTTACCTACCTTTCTTACATCATTACAAGTGATGTCATACATGTATAAATACAATCAAAGAAGGTGAAATAACTTACTTCATAAGAGAACCAGATAAAGGACCTGAAGCATGCCTGGTACAATCATTCAAGTTAATCGACTCAAGATAATCTGGGCAGTGTGCCTTTAGATTCACAAGAGCCAGATTAGGGACCTGATCCCTTGGTGTTCCCCTAGTAAAAGTACAAGTTAACTATACAGTTGGAAAGTAACTGTAGAAAGTGACTGGCTGCAACTGTACACGCGACAGTGCAACAGAAAGTGCAACAGTCATTCCCATTGGGAAGAGGCATGTACTAACCAAGAATTAACATTACCATTGTGAATTGACATCACCATGGTGATGTCTTTTGTAGTATAACAACCTGGTGCAAGGCACAAGATATTTACTTGAGCATTTTTAGTGATATTCTTTCAAGTGCTAGAAACACCTCTCTCAAGAACAAAACTGCTGCAACCTCAAGGACCAGATCTAAGATTGAAGATATCTTAAGTCCTTAGGTTTGTTGAGTCTTTATTATTTGTTCTTCATTTGTAACTCCTACTTAGCTTAGTTAGAAGCATTGTGTAGAAAACCCTTTGTAAAACCATAAACTTTCTGTGTTTGTGTTGGGACTAGAGTTAGTCATAAGTTAAAGTCTTTGTAACTAGTGAGTGACAAAGTGGCTTGTGGTAAGAGTATCACAAGTTAGTTGAGTTGAAGTCTTTATAATAGAGTTATTACAAAGTGACTTGTAATAGTGTTGTTATAATTTAGTAAGTGATTAAGTCTTTGTAATAGAGTTATTATAAAGTATCTTGTAATAGTGTAGTTACAAGTTAGTGAGGGATTAAGAGGTAAATTCCTAGGTTATAATAAGTTGTAATCTAAAGATTGCTCAGTAGTGAAGTTGAAATCCTACAAGGGTAGGTTTTAGTTTTTAATCCCGTTAAGCTGGGAGTTTTCTACGTGAAATTCCTTTGTGTTCTTTATTTACCGCCGATTTACTATGGGAACAAATAGAGAACCTGATTCCCTATATTGATAGTCTGTTGCTTATAGTGGGAACTGATAGATAACCCAGTTCTCTATACAGTTTGGTGGACGCTTAGTTTCTATCAATTTGTATCAGAGTAGGTTCTTTCTAAAAGGTTAACACCTAGAAAGGATCTACATGACTGCTCTACCAAATTTCGAGGAAGGACAATCAACGTACAGACCACCAAGATTCAATGGCCAATACTATGGTTGGTGGATAACAAGAATGCATGACTTCATTATGGCTGAGGACTCAGAGTTGTGGGATGTAATATGTGATGGACCTTTTGTTCCCATGAAAACTGTTGGTGAGGGAACAATTACAGTCCCAAAAACAAGAAAAGAGTACAACGATGCTGGTAGAAAGGCTATTGAGAAGAATTTTAGGGCAAAGAAGATTCTTGTTTGTGGCATCGGACCAGATGAGTACAACCTCATCTCAACTTGTCAGTCTGCTAAGGAGATTTGGGAAGCTCTTCAAACTGCCCATGAGGGAACTACTCAGCTTAAGCAGTCCAAAATTGATATTCTTACTACTGAGTATGAGATTTTTAAGATGAAGGAGGATGAGTCTATTCAAGATATGCACACATGTTTCACCTCCATTATCAATGAGCTTCACTCCCTTGGTGAAGTCATCCCAAGAAACAAGCTACTCCGAAAAATGCTCAGTGTTTTACCAGGTTCTTGGGAAAGTAAAGTGAATGCTATCACTGAAGCCAAGGATTTGCAGAAGCTGACCATTGATGAACTCATTGGAAATCTCAAAACTTATGAGATGAAGAGAAAGAAGGATCTTGAAAGAAGAGAGCCCAAGAAGGAGAAGAACATGGTTCTCAAAGCTGCCAACAAGGACTCAAGTAGTGATGAATCCGACATGGAGTATCTCACTCGAAGATTCCAAAAGATGATTAAAAAAATGGTGGGATTCTAAAGAAAAGAAGTTCCAGCAAGAATTTCGAAGAAAATGATTGCTGCCATAAGTGTGAAAAGTTTGTACACTTCATTAAAGACTGTCCTCTTCATAAGTAGGATCATTACAAAACCAGCACTAAAAAGGCCACTATAAGGAACCGGGTCCTTGACAGAAAGTTCAAAAGAAGAGATGTTGCTAATAACATGGTGAAGCAATCCCTGATTGATTGGGGAAATTCCTCTAGTGAATCTGAAGGTGAAAATATGATGGTTGCTGACAATGGATCTTCAGAATATGAGTCAATCATTGCACTCATGGCCAAATCCGATGATGATGAGGACAAGGAGGATGATAAGTTACGTTTTCTTGATGTTCAAAGAAATTTGAAAACTTACTCTAAGAAAAAATTGATGTCCTTAGCAAATGTGTTGATTGATGCCTAGCATAGCCTCATTAATGAGAAAAGTTCTCTAATAGAAGAAATTGGAGGCATTGAACAAGAGAGGGATTATATGGTAGTTTCCATTGCAGACTTAGAGGAAACCATTGAGAGTCTGAAGAAAGAAAAAGAGGTTTTAATTGAGAGTAATGCTATCATTGAGCATGAGAGAGATGACCTATTAGTGGTGGTTGTAAACTTAAAGGAAATAATTGGGGAACTTAAAATGAAAAGTAAGCCTGAGAATTCTCAAAAGGGAAAGGAAGTTGCAAGTGAGGCACACATTAAGCTTGAAAGTGAGTTAAATTCAGTGAAGTCTAGTCTGTGTGCTGAGCTTGAGAAAAAAAAACAACTTCAGAAAGAACTAGGAAGAGTGAAACGTGATCTTGAAAAATCACTTAAGTGGACCTGGTTCTCTAATGCTATCACTGCCTTGTATACAAACAATGGGGGAAACAGGTAGGGAATCGGGTTCCAAAGGGAGAAGACTCCTTACAACCCTTATAGCAAGTACGTTATTGTACCTGACAATTGGCGTTGCACTCACTGTGGAAGCACTCGGCACCCTAAAGAAAATTGTAAGGCTATAATTCAGTCTCAACAGAAAAATAAAGTTTTTGTTGAAAAAGTAACTCCTGCTACGGAACCTGGTCCTTCACATAACAAACGTATAATACCTGCTTGGACCAAAAGAGCCCTCATTCACCCCTTTCCTCATTACAAGGGACCCAAACTCGTTTGGGTTCCTAAGTCTAACTCCTAATTTTCTTGTGTAGGGAATAGTGAAAGGGAGCAGCCTACAATAGTACATGAATAGCGGCTGCTCAAAGCATATGACTGGAAGTACAAGTGATTTCCTTTCACTTAAAGCCCTACAAGGAGAGAGTGTACCTTTAGAAATAGCTAAAAAGGGTACACTCTATGAGTAAGAAGGATTGGGATGTCATTCACTCACTCGATTGAGAATGTGTACTATGTCAATGGCCTGAAGTACAGTCTCTTGAGTGTTTCTCAGATATATGACAAGGGAAATAAAGTGGAATTCTTATCCAAGATATGCACAGTCACAAATCTTGTGACTGGTAAGGTGGTGCTTGTGGCCAAAAGATACAAGAATGTTTACGTTGCTGATTTTAAGTCCCTACATGGTGGTGATCTAACATGCCTAAGTGTCATTGATGATGATGCTGAGTTATGGTGAATCTGACTGGGCATGTGAGTTTCTACTTGTTGAACAAGTTAGTTATGGAGGACCTGGTTCATGGGCTGAAGTAGTCAACACTGCTTGCTACTTGATTAACAAGTGCATGATCAGGTCCCTTCTCGAGAAGTCTCTTTATGAACTGCTCAATGGGAAAAAAGCCAAGTTGACTTACCTGAGAGCCTTTGGATACAAAATATTTTATTCTCAACAATGGTGGCAAAATTGTCACATAACAAAGAAGATGAAGATGGAGAATTCACAAATGCTCCTGGTGAAGCTATATATATATTGCAAATGGAAAAACTGATTTGATGAGTCAAGTCAAGCAGAAGGATGAAGGAGATGCAATAGAATCTCCAAAAGGTATAGAGGAACTTGGTCCCTTTATCACCTCGACTTAAGCTGAACATAGGGTTGTTGATGCAACATTAGGTACTTTTGATGCAGAACAAAATAGTAGAAGTCATAATTTTGTTGATGTCAATGACGATTCACATATGGAAGAACCTGGTCCTTCAAAATCTGAAGTTTGAGGTATCCTAAGGGAATGTAGGACCTGGTCCTCGTCTATTGTTCAGGAGATTCTTTTGATTTAGTTGGATATGTTGATGCTGATTATGTTGAATATCTAGTGGATAGAAAAAGCACTTCTGGAATGACACATTTTCTGGGGTCATACTTGATCTCATGTGGTATAAAGAAACTAACTGTGTGGCTTTTTCTACTGCTGAAGCTAAATACGTGGTTGCTGCTTCTTGTTGTGCTCAACTACTACAAATCAAGCAACATCTTGAAGACTTTGGTGTATTTACAGATGAACATGGTACAACACTAGAGGACAAAGCGCATTGATGTGCGACATCACTTTTTGAGGGATAATGTATAAAAGGTTCTGATTTGTATGAAGTACTGAAAGACAGAGGACTAGGTAGCAGACATATTTACCTAGGCGCTAAGCAGGGAACATTTTGAAAGAAATCATCTGGAGTTGGGGTTGATCAAACTCAACTAAGGACCTGATCCCTCCATGATTGGCTATGTTAAGAAGGAAAGGTACAATGCTAAAAGGTGTTATTCGGCGACATCTAACTCAAATCTATACTGTTACAGGTAAACACATATGGCAGTTTTAGGACAAAAACAAGAAAGAGTGACATTGCACTTCTAGAAGTCTTTGCTCAGATTTTCAAAAAACTGTTAAGGAACCTGGTTCCTGCAACTCAGGTGAGTGGTCTCTTCAATAATTATATGCCTTTTTAAGCTACTGAAGTGTCATTTCATAAATTTACTCCCACCTTTATCCTAATTTTTGAAGTCCAAAATGTTAAACCCCTTCTGAACTACCCGTTGCCCCAAAAAACCACTTCTCTATCTTACACCCCAACCAAAACCGATTTTTTTATTCAAAACTAAAATCAACCTTGTCTCAAAAGAATCCTTCTCTCCAGATGTTCCAGAAGTGAACCTAACTCTGTCACTTTCCAAAATCCTAACTCCATTTGAATCGAAACCCCAAGAAGTCTTTGGTAGATTTGATGGAAGTTTAACTGAAAGGGAACAAGGTAGATCTAATATTCTAGAGCGTGAGGCTGAAATTATTGCTGGATTTGTGGAAGTCTTGAAGGATGGAGAAATTGGTAAATGTGAGAACTGAATAAGGGACCTGATCCCTCAAGTCCTTCTCAAGAAGTCAATTTTAATGATGAACTTTTTATTTTTGAGTTCTGTGTTTAAACGAACTTCCAATCCAGTAAAAAGGGATTAATGAAAAGCAGACTGATTGATGATGAAGTGGTGTGACTTGCTGATGTGATTGTGAAAGAGAGTTAAAAAAATTGGGGAAAAGAAAATTGACTGAGAAAGATGCAGCAGATGATAAGAGTAAATAGATTGAGAAGAAAATGAGGGAGACATGAATTCTCAGGGATAGAAAGGGTAGTGTAAATGAGGAACCTGGTTCCTTACAAATGCAAAAGGTTGAGTTATCAAGTTTGGAGAGGTAGAAGACTCTGAAGTCTCAAAAAGTGCTGTTAGGTAGAGTGTTGACTTTGATATTGCTGAAAATGGAGGAACTTCTTGACATTGTTGAGTTCCAAAAATAGAATCACCTCTTTGTTCCTCCAAGTCCCAACGTTTATGAAGAAGAAGTAAAAACTTCTATGTTTTATGTGCTACTCTGATGCTATATATGCGTGAGACTAAGTTTGTTCTTGATGAGAAGAAGCTTGGGGAGATTCTTGGTGATCTGATTGATGGTTCAGCCTACTCAGATATGTTGAGAACCTGGTCCTCGTGGACCCTTGGCAGAATAGAATGCTGAGTTGAAGGGTGAGACTGAAAGTTTGAGGAAACAGGGGGAGGAATTGAGCGAGCAGATGATTATTGATCAAAGGAGAGTGAATAAACAAATGGACAAGCCCATCAAGGCCTTAGACCATTACTTTTCCTCCTTCCCAGTGATCCATGTCTTTCACTCCTTCCAAATTCCCTTGAATTCTTATTTCTCTTGATTCCTATATTTTTGAAGACATTGGTGCTTTACTTGTTTAAATAGTCATATTATGTATTGTTGAATCTACTGTACTTTTATTATAATTACTCTACTATGGCCAATCACTCTATTTTGTACAATGATATTCATATGTTGTTCTTGTTATTGTTTAAGCTGTATTGCCCAAGTGGCATGAGTTAATGTTGCTGAACTTCTTTTTGGCCGTGCTTTTTATATTATTATTTTCGATGATGCCAAAAGGGGGAGGTTATAAGTCAACATGGGGGAGGAACAGAATCGAATTGATATGTTGTGTTGTACATGAAAGATAGCTCTGCTTCGTATGGGGAACATTGCTAATAATATGTTGATTATAGGTCTGATTTGCATGGAAACATGTGAGAAATCTGGTTCTCAAGTGTTATATTAATTCTGGGTTTGTCATCATCAAAAAGGGGGAAATTGATAAGTTATGGTATTTTGAGTTTTGATGATTTTCCAAACAGTCTTGAGGAACCAGCTGTGATCAGTTCCTTAGGTTTGGTTCTTAGGAGGGATATGGCTGATTCGTAGGGGGGAACAATGTGGAGATCCGATTCTCAGGGGGAATATCAATTATAAGTTTGTTATCAGGGGAAATTAATAGGTTACAAGTACCTTGGGCATAAGTACTTTACTTTATGATTTGATGATCTAACAAACTTACCATCCAGAACCAGATAAGGAACCTGTTACATATTTACAAGACCTTGAGATCAAAAAGTTCCAGGTTGGGATCCAGCGTGGGATATAACTCAACTCTTTAGAGTGGAAGGAACAACTGAGGGAGTAGGTCCCTATCAGTTCCTGATGAGATCGTATGAAGTCAATTCTTCAGTTCGAAAGTTGCTGCCTGCACACGCTACTGTACAGGAACAGTGCAATAGTCAAATTTCTGTGGAAGGCTTAATACCTACCTTGCTTACGTCATTGCAAGTGAGGTCGCACATGTATAAATACAATCAAGGAAGGTAAAACAACTTACTTCATGAGAGAACCAGATAAAGGACCTGAAGCATGCCTGGTACAATCATTCAAGTTAATCGACTCAAGATAATCTGGGCAGTGTGCCTTTAGATTCACAAGAACCAAATTAGGGACCTGATCCCTTGGTGTTCCCTTGACAGAAGTACAAGTTAACTATACAGCTGGAAAACAACTGCAGAAAGTGACTGGCTGCAACTCTACACGCGACAGTGCAGCAGTCACTTCCCATTGGGAAGATGCCTGTACTAACCAAGAATTGACATCACCATTGTGAATTGACATCACCATGGTGATGTCTTTTGTAGTATAACAACCTGGTGCAAGGCACAAGATATTTACTTGAGCATTTTTAGTGATATTCTTTCAAGTGCTAGAAACACCTCTCTCAAGAACAAAGTTGCTGCAACCTCAAGGACCAGATCCAAGATTGAAGATATCTTAAGTCCTTAGGTTTGTTGAGTCTTTGTTATTTGTTCTTCATTTGTAACTCCTACTTAGCTTAGTTAGAAGCATTGTGCAGGAAACCCTTTGTATAACCATAATCTTTCTGAGTTTGTGTTGTGACTAGAGTTAGTCATAAGTTAAAGTCTTTGTAACTAGTGAGTGACAAAGTGGCTTGTAGTAAGAGTATCACAAGTTAGTTAAGTTGAAGTCTTTGTAATAGAGTTATTACAAAATGGCTTGTATTTACAAGTTAGTGAATGATTAAATCTTTGTAATAGAGTTATTATAAAGTGGCTTGTAATAGTGTAGTTACAAGTTAGTGAGGGATTAAGAGGTTAATTCCTAGGTTACAATAGGTTGTAATCTAAAGATTGCTCAGTAGTGAAGTTAAAATCCTACAAGGGTAGGTCGTGATTTTTAATCCCGTTGAACTGGGAGTTTTTCACGTAAAATTCCTTTGTGTTCTTTATATACTGCCGATTTACTATGGGAATAAATAGAGAATCTGATTCCCTAGACTGACAGTCTATTGCTTATAGTGGGAACTGATAGACAACCCGGTTCTTTATACAGTTTGGTGGATGCTTAGTTTCTATCAGCAACGCAATGTTGCTGCATAAACTTTTGGATTTTATCTTTGAATTGCCATAAGACTTCATAATGTTCCCACGTGGCCTCTTCATATGATTTCCCTTTCCAATGTAGGAGGAACATTATGGTAACTTTGTTCCCTTATTTTTTGCATGGCTTAGTAATCGATGATAGCCTCAATCTCTTGATCATACGAGGCAGTGATACTAATAGGCGCTCGACTTGATTGGCCCCTACTTGCATCATCCTTGTCTTCATGATATGTCTTAAGCATGGCATGGAAGACAAGATAGATCTTAAGATATGATGGCATGTCAAGCTTGTATGAGATCTTGCCTACCTTGGCGACGATCTTATTTGGCCCCTCATACTTGCGAATTATATTCTGATGCATGCCCTGTAGTCACTTGAAATGTCTCTGGTTAAACTTCACCATGACCTTGTCCCAATTCTATAGTTCATAGGACACCACTTACTGTCCGTAAATTTCTTCATCTACATAGCTTCTTTGACCAAGTAGGACTTAGCAGTGTCAAGATGCTCCTCCCATCCCTTAGGCATATGATAAGCCCCCATTTCCCTCGAACGCAGTTGATAATGAATGTGGAGTTTGTGGTTATTGGCATGTGGCTAGCTCAAATGGTGTCCTCCCATGGACTCACTCTACTGCAAGTTATAAGAAAATTGGGCAATGTCTAAGAGCCTTGCCCAACTTTCTTATATGTGCGTATATAATGCCTCAAGTAGCATTCCAATAAGGCATTGAATTGTTCCATCTGTCCATCCGTCTATGCATGGAAACTAGTGGAAAAGTGCAGTTCCATGCCAAGTATGTCGAACAGTTCACTCAAAAAATTTCAAATGAAATGGGGTTCTCGATCACTGATGATATTCCTTGGTAAGCCCCAATACTTCACTATGTTCTTAAAGAATAGCTTGGCGGATTCCTTGGCTGTGCAACCTAGTGAGGCAGGCATGAATGTGGAATATTTAGAAGAACTATCGACAACCACCATAATAGTACCATAACTATCGGACTTTGTTAGGAAAATGATAAAGTTCGTAGTCACGCTCTCCCATTAACGCTCTACAACTTGTAGCGGTTACAAAAGTGCTCCTAGCTGTTGTTGCTCCACCTTGTCCTGCTGACACACAAGACAGGTTTGCACATAACACTCTATGTCATCTCGCATGCGTGACCATTAGTAGTCTGACTCAACCAAGGGCTTAGTGCAACGTTGGCCTGGATGACCAGCCCACATTGTGTCTTGACTATCCCTTAGGATCCGCCGCCTAATGTCTCCAAACTTAGGCACGTAAACTCATCGACCCTTAGTTAGTAATATGCCGTCTTCTACCCAAAAAGGTCTCGTCTTGCCCTAGTTGGCTAACTCAATAAGTTGTTGACAGATCTTCGTACATGCCTTCTTCTATAGCCTCACGAATGTTCCAAATTGTTGAAGTGATAGCAGAAAGCTCTGCTTTCTGACTCAACGCATCGACTACAACATTATCTTTGCCCAGATTATACTCTAACACATAATCAAACTCGACCAAGATCCTACCACCTAGCCTATTTTGGTGTGAGCTTCTTCTACGTCTAAATGTAGCTAGTAGTCACATTGTCGATCTTTACCATGAACCTCGACTCAAGCAAATAATGTTAGCATGTATGAAGGCAATGCACAATGACAGTCATTTCCTTCTCTTGCACCATGTAATGCCGCTCCGTCTCATTTAACTTGTGACTCTCAAACGCTATGGGATACTTATCCTACATCAAGACACCCCCAATGGCAAAGTCTGAGACATCTGTGTGTACCTCAAATGTCTTGGTAAAGTAAGGTAACACCAAGACAGGCTCCTCTGTTATAGCTACCGTAAGGCCTTCAAACTCATTTTGACAATGTTCCGTCCTAACGCATGGCTTGTTCTTCTTTAGCAACTCAGTCAATGGTACGGTCTTGGCTGAGTAGCCACTAATGAACCGACGATAGTAGTTAACAAGGACAAGGAAGGATCTCAACTCAGTTAGCTTTATAGGTTCCTCCCACTCTTGGAGAGTATATTAACTTAGCCTCGTCCATGCGCAACTCGCCATTGCTAATGACATGGCCTAAGAAATGCACTTTTAATTGTTGAAACTCGCATTTCTCCCTCTTGATGTACAACCCGTTCTCTCGCAAGACTTGGAAAACCTTGCTTAAGTGCTCTGTGTTCTCCTCCAAGGTGTTTCTATGAATGACTATGTCGTCTAGGTATACTACCATGAACTGATCAAGGTTGGGATGGAAAATCTTGTTCATAAGGGTGCAAAATGTGGCCGGTGCATTAATTAAGCCGAAGGGCATCACCAACCACTCAAAGGCTCCATATCTCGTCACACATGCTATCTTTAGCTCATCCCCTTCCATAATGTGAACTTGGTAGTAGCCTTTGCAAAGATCCACCTTGGTAAAGCACTTGGCTTGCCCAAGTCTATCGAATAATTCAACAATGAGCGGGATGGGGTACTTATTCTTCACTATGACCTTATTAAGTGCTCAGTAGTCTATGCAAAAGTGCAGTGATCCATCCTTCTTGTTCTGGAACAATACTAGCGTGCCGAAAGGTGCCTTTGATGGGCGAATGTGACCAGAATCTAGTAGCTATTTCAATTGTTTCCTGAGCTCCTCTAGCTCGAGCGGTGCCATACGATATGGGAAAAATGCGGGTGGCTTAGCCCCTTTCTCTAACTCAATCTTATGATCCACCTCTCGCCTAGGCATAAATTTCTTAGGCAAATCCTAGAGCATGACATCTTTGTTTTCCTCAAGTAACTTCTCTATGTAAGGCGACAATGTCTCTTAAAAACCCCTGTTTTCCTCCTGACTTGCAATGGTTGACACAAACGTCAACTCCCCCTTCTTGATTCCGTTGACAACCTGCATTGCTGACAGTTGTGCTTGGCTCTATCCATGTGGCATAGTCACTGTAAGTACCATGCAATATCCTTCTCGCTCCATAACCAAGAGAAATTTGAGTAGGGGTCGATCAAAGTATGACTATGTCTAAAGAACTCTTTCCCCAATATGATGTGAAAGATATCCATAATGGTTATGGTAAAGTTTGTCATACCTTTCCAAGTTCCCAATTTGACTCCAACTCCACAAGCTACCCCACGAGCATTTTGTACCTCCACATTCATGGTCTTGACGCGACAGTTGGTTTGGGAAAGATTCAATTCTAGTCTCTTTGCAGCAACCTCAATCACGAAATTATGAGTTGCTCCAGTATCCACCATTACACGAGCATGCTCATTGTTGATGTTGAGATTCACGTACTGATTGCCATTCTCGGTAGGTTGGATAGCTTGCTTTGTGATATCACTGCATAATCCAATCATACCTGATAAGTATGGATTTTGACTACTTATTAGCACCTCTTCGCTTTTGTTTTAGTCCGAAAGTATTGATTTATGTTCACGAAACTAATGAAAGTGTGGAAATTGCAGGAATATCGGAAGTTTGAGCTCCTATGATAAAATCCGACTTAAAAAGGAGTGTTTCGACTCACAAGGCAAGAAGGGGCACAGAACATTCTTCTGCGATCACAGAAGAAAGTGTGGACCATCTGCACACAGATCAAGTGAAAGAGCCCAACAAGAATTTAGCCAATGTGCGGACTACACATGAATTATGAAGCCGCAGAATGAGGTTTGCACTGACAAATGATTCAAAGTTCAAAGAGTGTACAAATGACCAAGACCTGAAGCCTTGCTGAAGTGCGGACCGCATAAGAATTATACGGCCGCAGAAGATGATTTACAGCCGCAATCCAAAATTGTACGGATGCAGAATTTAAGACCTACGTGCTGAAGAAATCTGCGGACCGCACATGGAATTGGTGCAGTCGCAGAACCTCCCGAGGGGCATCTTTATCAGTGAATTTCGGGCCACTATAAATAGACGAGTTTCATATTTTTAGGTCAACTTTCAAAGTTTGAGCTGTTGTAGCCGTTACATTTTGCCATTTTAGGAAGTTTGTGACTATTTTAGTGTTCAAATATTATATTTTATCATTTTAATCTTAGATTATGAGTTTAATTAGCATTTCTTCTTTGTTTTCTTCATTTCTCACTATGAGTAGCTAGATTCTTACTAAGGTTGTGACCCAACCCTAGTGTATAAACCTTATGAGTGCTTAATTTAATGCTTGTTTATGATTGGATGTTGATTATTTATCCTAGTTTATGCTTTAATTTTAGAATTAATGGTTGCAAGCATTGATTCATGCCTTTTTGACTTAGTCTTTACTTGAGAAAGAGACTTGGTCTTTGATAACTTGGCCAGCAATGAATTGGACTATTTAAGGGTTTGATTAGCCTAATTAAAAGGGTTCAAACTAGAGATAGTGAGAACCTGACTTGAGCTCATATCAACTATTTAGTTTGACACCCATTTGGTCTTGAGAAAGTCAAATTGGGCAAAATCACTCTATGACTGAGAGGTATTGAGTGAGTAATGTAGAGTTGAGAGCTATAATACACCCTAATCAACAAAACAAGTGTTAACGTATATGACCCATTAGGCGAACACCTAGGTTAAGGTCACATCCATAGGCTTTTTAACTATTTGAAAAAGCATCAATAACAATCATTCACTTCTAGTTTCTTTTCTTAGATTATAATTGCTAGAGTAAAAGTAGAATTAGAAATCAAAACCAATTGTTTGGAAGTGCAATTTAGTTGTTCCTTTTGCTTTCGTCAAGTGTATACCCCTAACACTTATTGTAGCTCTCTGTGGAAATCGACCCCGACTCTTGTTTGGTACTATTCTTCCAATGACCGTTTCCACTCACTATTGAGTGTGGATTGGACATGGAACAAAACCCAACTGTGCGGTTCCCAAATTCTCTCCTTGTGGCTACTCCTTCCATTATGGACCATGGCACTGCGGCTCTTTAAGTCGGGACAATTCCTGAAGTCGTGCAACCCTCCACATATGTAGCATCCCTTCTTCTCGGTCTATGCCTTCTCCTTGGTGTAGCCCTTACGTCCACTCAACTTTTTGGAATCTTGAGTCTTGTAGTATTATTATTGTATCTTCTTGCCTTTTCCATGGTCTCCCCGACCTTTGACATTGTTAAACTTTGACTCTTTTCCTTTGCCTTTGTTGTGCTTGTCATTCCTGAAATCCATCAATGATTCGACCTCCACTATGTCTTGGTCTATATCTGTGACTTGCCGGTGTTGCAATTCCTGCTTAGCCCAATTTTTCAACCCGTCCATGAAATGGAACAACAAGTCATCATTGGTCAGGTTGGGGATTTGAAGCATAAGGGTAGTGAACTCCTTGACATAGACACGTATGCTCCATGTTTGCTTCAACTCCCTAAGCTTGCGACTTGCCTCACACAAGACATTGTTTGGAAAGAACTGTCACTTGAACTCGACTTTGAACTGATCCCACGTGCTAATAGTACATAGACCTTTATCCACGTTGTCCATCTTCCTTCTCCACTATAGCATGGCCGTCTTTGAGAGGTACAACACCGCAATGTTGATCTTGGCTCATCGTCCCTCACTTTGCCGTGCATGAAGTAGTTCTCCAAGTGCCAAAGGATGTTTTTCACTTCATGTGCATCATGAACACCTTTAAACATTGGTGGTTTGGAAGCCTCGATTTTGGCCTCCCTTGTCATCACAACATTGATGGCTACCTCAGTCACGCCAGCATCGACATGATTCTCGAGTGTCTCTATCTTTACCTTTGTAGCATCGATAGTACTTAAAGCCTCCATGAGTCTACACACTAAGGCGGTGATATATTGCCTTAGTTCTATCTCGGTCTTTGTACGTTCCTCCAAGTCATTTCAGATACTCTCAATCTCTTCAAGAGTGTGCCTCTCAAGAACGCTAAGGGTGCCTTCAACCTTTCCCAAACTTTGGCCAAAGATTTCCATGGCATCCATCCTCGCGTTCATCATCATTTCCTACTCTTTATTGAGGGAGACATATCCAGGCTGGACCTCCACTTCATCCTCCTTCGCCTCAGTGACACATGGTTTTTGGGATGTAAACCCTTCGTTTGACACAACCTCGGGTGGCATATACTGGCTCTTGTTGGTGGCATTCGTCTTTTTGTTACGGCCCTTCTTGCCAGCACATCCCGGATGACGTTGGCTTGGGAGTTGGCAGTGTTAGTTTCTCCCTCGTTCGCCGTTCCCTTAGTTGCAACCGTTGGTATGATACCATGTTGTCACGTCCTTAGTCATTAACTAAGTATACTTGCGACACTTGACAACTCGCTCATGATTTTGCACAACTTGATCACGTTCTTGCTATGCCAAGTCAACCTTACTACACTCAAGATCGCTAAGAGAATGCTAGAAAGAACACAACAACAACAACAACAACAACAACAACAATAACAACCCAATATAATCTCACTTAGTGGGGTCTGGGGAGGGTAGTGTGTACGCAGACCTTACCCCTACCCTGGGGTAGAGAGGCTGTTTCTAAATAGACCCCCGACATCTTTCCCTCTAAGAACTTCCCACTTTACTCTTGGGGAGACTCGAACTCACAACCTCTTGGTTGGAAGTGGAGGTTGGTTACCATCAGAGCAACCCCTCTTGTCTAGAAAGAATACAAGAGAATTTATTAAAGGAAACTTTGTATTAGAGAGAAATTGAATTGTTTGCTTGGTGAATTACATATGAACAACCTCCTTTATATCTAGTCTCCTAGGGGCTAGTATGTAAATATTAATTGTTATACAAGTCCTTAATATTTACAAGATAAGTCTTTTTCTAGAACTCTTTACAAACCTAGAAGATTCCAAGGACTTTCTTAGCAAATCCATAGGGATCTAGGGTTTTTCTAAGGAAATATCCATACTTCTCTAGAATTTTCTTACAAATATTAGCCTTTCGCCTATGTAAACTTCCATATGACATTAATATATGTCAAATGACACCTATGTGGCATGATGACATGGTGGTTCATCACACTATACGTTGAAAGTCTCGTTTCCCGTATTTTCAGGAAGGTTGAAGAGCTATGGATTAACAAGTGAAAGGATGAAAATTTATGATATTTAGTGGTTTATACAGTAAAAGATATAGACGTTGTATTGTTTCTATCAATACAAATACACGTGAATACAATCCTTAACATAGTGACGTTTATATTTATGAATAATATAATGACGTCCTTATAGTTTAGACGACCTTTATTTTTGGCCCGTTGAAAAGAACACGTTCTGTTTTATTATAGGAGTTGTTCAAGTTGTTATTGTATGTTTGGAATTGGTGACCTTAATTTCTATTGGAATTCGTCAACTACTCATCCATTCGCAACTATTGGTACTAACTACCATAATAATAGAACAATCCAAAACACTCAAATCTATAATAGAAACAATGATTTGGACCAAGTCCTCATTCCTTTTCACTAAACAAATGAAGTTAGATTAATTACAAATCAACAAATTATTTGTTTTATCAACACAAACTCTTCTCTCTTGACTCATAAAATTCAAATGTACATATTTATCGGCGATGAGGATGACAACATAGGAGGGATGGAAAACTTGAGCCGAGGGCAAAGAAATGCATATTTCTAGGATATACAACTGGAATGAAAGGTTATAGGTTGTGGTGCACAAATCAAAAGACTCCAGGGCTAATTATCAGTAGGGATGTAACATTCAGTGAATCTGCCTCACTGGACAGTCAGAGTGAGAAGGCAATAGCAGAAACAGATCGTGGTGTTAGTGACCGCATAGAGCTTGAAATTGAATCTCAACTAGCTCAGCCCAGTAGTTCTAAAGTAGAGGAAGTGGAGGAAGTGCAAAATATTGATCAAAATGATAATGTTGATGCATCTGCACAACAACAACAACCATATAGCATTGCAACAGGCAGGGAGAAGAGAGTGATCAACCGACCTCAAAGGTTTGCAAATGTAGTTGATGGGAATCTTCTTGGATATACGAATCCAGTGGGATTTGCTTTGGCAATTGCAGAGACCGTTGATGCATTTGAGTGTTATAGCTACTCAGAAGTTATTCAGAGTATAAAAACATATCGACGGATTAGTGTTATGGCTAAAGAGATTGAGTCTCTTAACAAGTTTAGGCGTTGCCTAGACTTGATTGATGTGTGCGGCAATGGATAGAGTACTTGCGAGAGTTGAGGGCAAGGTCGATAGACGTTCCTGCTGATGAAGAGAATTCAAGCCAAGGGGAAGATTTGTTATTTTGTGGCTTGAATTATTTTCTTGTATTTTTAGGATACCCATAATCCCTATAGGTTTAGGAAAACCCATTGTCCTAATAGATTTGGGAAAGGAAAACCTATAGTCCTTGTCAAATTGGGAAAGCTTTCTCTTATATGTTTTGGACCTTTTGGGATCTATATATAGGGGTTGTAGTTGGGGATCCTAGAGATTGTACTGTGTTTTTCTTCTCATTCATAGTGGAAAACTCTCTCTGCTTTTGTTCCAAGGATTAGGCTTAGTCGAACCTCGTTAAATCTTGTGTTGATTTTTCTTCTCTATTTGCTTTGTGTGTGATTGTGTGCTAGTTAACCCACGATATTCCGCAACATGAACCAAGTTTTCATGCCTTTTCATTCAACAAATGAATTTAGTTTAAAATTTGTCTGTGCAATTCCCGATTTGCAACGTAACATTTCGATGCACTAATACATTACAAATCAAAAACATTTGTTTTGTATACACAAACTTCTCTCTTACCTCATAAAATTCATATATGCACTTATTTATCGGCTTCGATTTGAGGATGACATTGACGTTGATACGGACGGCGAAGATGTCCCACTCCATCCCATACTAGAAACCGAAACATTAGCACCATGAAATAAATCCGATAAGTAATTTTGCAAATCATCAGGGGCAAATCTAACAGTTGACTCCATTCCAATGACATTCCTCACCAATTCTCTTCGGTGCTTCTCGTAAAAAGTCCGATATCTCGGAACAAGCTTGTTAGCTAGTGATACTTTGACTTGGTCTCTGAGTTTCTGGTCGAGTATGACCCATGAACTTTGTTTTCGATATACCTCCTCGAAACTCGAATTAAATTCGCTAAACCTTTCCTTCACTTCCATCGATGAAATCTCAATCGTCAAATTTTCAGGTAATGACATCAACACTTTGTTCCAACCCATCCTCTCATACTTTGACATGTACTCTTTCACCTTCATTTCGTGTTTTAAAATCCAATCGGATCCAAGTAGGAGCTTTAGATTCGATTGCTGAACCTTCGAAATGATGTAGTTTAGGTTGTTCGATAGGAACAAATAGGATAGTGCCGCGTCCTTGTAAAGTTGTGCTTTACCATCGAGTTTACATAAAAGGACGAGTACGAGCCATGCAAGCCGTAGGGCAACAACAGAAGGCGGAGGGTCCCCGTCTTCTGTTGTCATGCTCAAGTAGTATGATTCCGGCAATGATGTCTGTAATGAAATCGGCAAATCGACTATTATTTCAGATATTGCGTCACTATAATCGCCGAGATAAACAAGGTAGTTCATGACGTATCGAGTTAAAGGGTGAACCCCGCCACCTGGCACTGCCTTCGACGTGTCTTTCTGAACTGCCGATTCAAACTCCGACAACATGGCTCTAGCGGCATCGCCGAGCTTGACCAGTGATATCATCGCCTGAGACTTGACTACCTCCATTGAATCAAAGCAGAAAATCAATTCGATTTTAACCCAAAGCTCACAAATGGCGTCGTAGACGTCCAGCACTCTAAACATTTTCTCAAGTGATAACTTCTTGTATTTCGCCACCATTTCTGGGAACAAGAACAGAGTCAAAGCCCCATCTTTAGCAATCTCCGAGAAACAGGATTCCCTTATGTTGTCTGAGGCTGAGAAGACATAGTCACAGAGAATCCTCTCACCGTGAAACAGAGTAGTAACTGCAATCTTAACAGCACTCAACCAATTCTTGATTTTTATCTCCAATAATTCCCAATCCATTTTCTGAATTTGTGAAGAGATCGCTTTTTCAATTCCCAAGTAATACAAAGTCTCATCTATGACTGATTTTCGATTAAGTTTGTAAATTTTCACGCACTCTCTTCCATAACCAGCTCCAATCATACAATCAGCAATGGATTTCAAATCCGCCATTACAACCTCTGAGACCTTTTCAATTTCACTATTATTATTATTATCTTCAGAAACTTCATCTTCATCTGAAAGACTTGATAAGGTGGCAGTGGATGATCTTGAGGATCTTGACGACACCGTTTCGGAATCAAGAAAGTAACGACTCCCTGATAAGATAGTGTAGAATTCTTTCTGAAGTCTTCTTATGGCAATTTGCATGAGATTATGAGCTCGAACTAGAAGTTTAGAGCTGGCACTGTCTTTGATAACAAACTGCATTGCATGTTGTAAGTCGTTAACGGCGTTAAGAAGTTGCTTGGCTTCTAACGGATTATCACGGAAGAGATTAGCGACTCTGTTATAAGAGGTGGTTGAGACAGAGGAGGAATCAAGGTCCCATTTTTCGATAATTAATTCAGCGTTTTCTATTGTTTCATCCAATAGAGTTTCGCAAAAGGTGTGAGGAGATGATGAATTATGTGAAGGGGTTGAAGGTTTTGATGATGAGAAAAAGGGGGTCCTCATTGTTTTACTTGTTGTACAAAAAACTTAGGAAGAAAGAATATTATAGGTGAAAATAAGAGGGGTTTGTTGTTTTTATCCAACAAGTTTCTTGCTTTCTTCGAGAGTTTAATGGAAGATTGAAGGGGCGAGACCCATATTTATAGGAGTACTGCGACAGAGAGTTGACTGAGACTCCGAGAGTAGATGAACAGAACGCGGTCCATAACTTCGTCAAACAGTGACTTCTGATTTCTTTCATATTTATATACAAAAACAAAAGTAGTCCTACGTATAAATGAATATTTAAAAATCAACCTAACCTATAACCGTACCGATAATTAGGGTAGATTTTTAATTTTATGAAAATAAATCGAAAAAGTAATGAACCGTACCGAATAAATTTATATACAGAAATATATTTATACATTAAGTTTAAAAATAATAAGGCATTAAACTTCTCCTTGGGCTTTGAAATTATGAAAACGGTTACAAGCTACTAAGTAATTAAACTCAAAATCCTAATTCTCAAACTTATTATATTACTCCTCCTGAAACTAAAATATTTCCAGCATATTCACTAACAAGACACACAATATTCTAGTGATTATGAGTAACAAACTACAATGTATTGAATGCGTTTCATTTCATATGATTTAGATTTATCTTTTGAATATCTAATCTTCTATAGATTTTATTCTTGAGTCCCAACTTAGTTAATATATTTTCATTCGAGTGATTTATATATTTTTTGTCTTTGCTAATTTTCTTTAACATTGCTGTAGAATAGTTGATGGATCTATACTCTATCTATCTTTCATATTGTTTTAATCCATCCATTAAACAGTAAAAAGGTTTAGAGAGTTTTGCTAAGTTGTATAAAAGTACGTATAATATGTTATTGCATTCAACTTCTACTAGTGACTTTTACATGATATTTAGAAAAATACCAAAAATTAACCGAACCGTACTAATACCGAAGAGAAACCGACATGATTGAGACGGTTTCGAAAAGTCTTAACTTTGATTATATATAATAGAATAACCGAAAAATTGGTATGGTATAAATTTTATAAAATAACCGATCGAACCGAGTCATTGACACCCCTACCTTCCATTTATTTTACCATGCTTTCCCTCTTAGTCAATTCCACAAAGAATGATATTTTATCAAATTATTTATATATTTGAAATACTTTAACTTTAAAAATAACCTTTAATGTGAAGTTTTTTGTAGACATACAAATGATATGATCCCACAAAGTTTTTATCCTTAAATTTTTTAAAAATCACAAGTTTGAAAATAAAATTTTAAATTCTGTGCCAAATCAAATTTCATCACATAAATCGTGACGGAAGGCGTATATGTCATGCTTTTTTAAATAATAAAAACAAACAAACAACAACAACAACCCAGCAAAATTTCACTAATTCTGGGGAGGGTAGTGTGTACGCAGACCTTACCCTTACCCCGAAGGGGTAGAGAGGCTGTTTCCGAAAGACCCTCGGCTCAAGAAACAAAAAGACAGAAAGGAGACAATATTAGTATCAGCAAAGAAATCATATGAAAAATAGGAACAATATGAAATTCAGAAGAAAGATGCAAAGCAAAAGCGATAGTTAGTAAACAACCTCTTTTTTTAAATAACAAAAGAGGAAACAATATCGTATAAGATGGAATAAAGAGAATAAAGCAAAATGTCGGAGTATTTATTCATTATATTGCTCCAAATTTCATATTATTAGCACTACTGTTACAAGCATTGTTAAAGAATTTTCATGTAAGTTGAAGATATGTTATACTCTTTACTTTTAAAACAACGGAATTGATGTCAAAATTTGAGAGCTAAAATTAATCGTGATTTATGATAGCCGTGCGTAAGTTGTAAATTTTGTAAAATTTACTTCAGTAAAAGGGAAGGAATTAATGATTCAATTGAAAATGAAGTAACTTTCGTATTTCAACATCTGTAATTTTCTCGCAACGACGAGAATATAATTTTGATTAATGGTGGCATGGCATAGATGGCAACCCAATTGTAAATCTCTTTCACTCGTGAAATATGTATATTTAAACAAATTGAGAGCGACAACTACAATTGACCCAAAATGCCTAAAAAGGCAAAACTTGTCCTAATCATTGAACCTTATCATTGATTTGATTTTTACTAAGTAGATGTTGATAACTACGTCAAATAATGATATTAGTATATCAATAATTATCACGCGGAATCAAGGACTCCATCTTTAACATGCAACTAAAGTTCGTTCGCCGCCATTTTTAGCTAATTATCTTTTGAGAAACGGTAAAATTAGTGGTTGGGTTGAGACCACACGCATGATGTTTCATGTTTAAATTATAGCGGAGATGAATGTATTAGTTTTTTATTTTATAGTTTGATCAAGTTTTGATGAACAAAATTTATCCAATAATGTAGGAGATAATAGGTACTCATGACTGGCAGTGGGGCGGGGCAGGGCAGGGCAGGGTGAGACATAAACAGCAAAAATTTAAACCCGCCCCACGTAGCATTTTTCTTGCCCTCGCCCCCGCACCAGCCCCACCCCGCGAAAAGAAATATTTATTTTGTTACTTTGGCTAAAGAAATACAAGTTTAATATTTGAAATTTAAGGATATAGCACTAGACTATTAGCTACTTGTATCTTCAGTTCAATTGCTAAAATAACGTTAATTTTTTAATAAGAACTTGTTCCCTTCTTTTCTCTTTTCAGATCAAAATAAAACTTCAAAATGATAGTAATCTCTTTAAAATAACTTATGAAAGTGTAGTTATACAAAATTGTTAAGTTTAAAGTGATAAATAATAAGATGCGAAACCGGAAGTTACAATGTAGTAACTTTATAAATTCAAAACCCATCAATGTTAAAGTGAAGTAAAAACATGAATTCAAGACCCATCACTATTTTTTTTGGTTTCCCACCCGGTGTTCGACACTCACATTGGGGCTTGACTAAATCCGGATTCGTGCCGGAAAGTCCCATATTGGGGGTAAAGCGCTCCCTAACAAATGCGACTCCATACCCAGGGGCTCGAATCGAGACCTCTAATTAAGAATAAAGGAGTACTTACCACTCCACTATAACCCTTCTTGGTAAGACCCATCACTATTAGCTATATTCTAGGTCTTAGATGTACTGTTTATTTTGTGTTTCTTTACTTGATTTTGGTTCTAAGTAGGTGGTAATTTTGATCTTATTGTAAATTGGTAGGGTCAAGTCAATAGAAACATATTTCTAATGTTTTTCTCTTTCGTCTTTGATAAAACACTACTAGAAATTCGGTAAAAAGCGATCACATATAGCAATCAATTTTGATCGCTTATCTCAATATACCAACCAAAACACGTCCAAACAGGCTTGGTAGCTATATTGGTGGTCCCTTTACCTTAGGGTCGCTAAGGTAAAATGACCAAATGTTCACTGTAAACAAAATACCGACCAACTTTTGTCGGTATAATATTTTAATATTATAAATTTAGCGACCAACATTGGTCTGTACATTTAAATTACGATATTTTTTAAATTATTATATATAAAAAATTAGCGACCAACGTTGGTCCGTAAATTAAAATATATATTATTTTTAAAAATATATATTTAACAATCTGGGTTCATAAGTGACCAACTTTAGTCGCTTATTTTTAATTTTTTAATATTTTTTATAAATTGCAACCAACTTTGGTCGCTAATCTCCAGGATTTTTTTAAATAAAATCTGGGTTTATTAGCGACCAACCTTGGTCGCTAATCGCCAGTTTTTTAATAGGTTAGCGAACAACTTTGGTCGCTTTTCTGGGTAATAATTTTGGCATAAAATGCCTGTTTTGGCTGCTACACCACCTGCCAGCATACTAAAATTCCTAAATAACAATATAATTCAATTCATAAACTATAATTTCAATACCAAAATCTCCACAACAACAACAACAACAACAACACAATTCAATAAACACATTAAAACCAACAAATTAAAGTTCAATAGAACTAACAAATTAAACTAATAAAACTAAGTTAACGCTTATTACACCAAGTTCAAAACCGGTTCTATTTGTCTAGTTCAAAGTATATAAAAGTCAAGGAGGTTTTGTACAACAACAGTATCATCACCGTCTGATGAACTTTCATCAACAAGACGCTATACAGAAGGGTCTACTTGTCGAGGACGGGAAGAACGATCACGGGGAGGACGGAAGGAACACTCACGTTCATGTTGAGCCTCTGGCGATGACTCACGAGACTGAGGAATCGGAAAACCACCAGAAGCTAGGAGAGATTTGAGCTGCTCTTGCATGCCTTGGTACTGAGCTTGCATGCCAATGTGATGAGCATCTCTAAGCCTTTCTCTTTCCTTGGCCGCTTCTAGCTCGGATGTGAGCTTTTTCACAGTCTCCCACATAGCGGAAAAGCTCTCCCCATCAAGTCGCTCGCCTTGCGAGGAAGTCGCTATTCCTTGCATTCCACACTTATAGCGATGTAATTTCTTAGTAGGAAGCCCGTATACCTTCCCCCATTTTGGACCGCCAGCAGCCTCCATCCACATTCTTTCAGCATCCTTGTCCGAAGGTTGGATTGGCTCGCCCGACTCATTAGGTGGCTGACTGCGTATGAATTCCTCCACATCAGTTGTGAAGCGACCCTATAAGAAAAATTACATTAAATTAGTATTTCAAAATTTATATAAAAGTAAATTAAAATACTTAATAAAAAGTGAAAACTTACATGTACAGTCGAGGCTCGGCCATCGACCCACCTTTCTTGATCCGTCTCTTTCTTCTTCTTCTTCTTCTTTACAATATGAATCTCTTTGAATAGCTCATCTTGGTTCATTGGAAGCCCCAACTTCTTTTCCTGAAAACTCATAAATTTTAGTTAATAAACAGAATAGATATACTTTGAAAATTAAAATAAATTAAGCAATTACGTACCAATCTTCTTTTTATTGTCCCAAGGCTGATCACACCTCTAGTGTGCAAGGAGCCTCCCTTCTCAGATGCGCGAGCTTTCTTTCCTTTTTTCGCTCTTCTCTAAGAACTTTGCGGTAAGCCATTGCCTTTACAAATCCTCCCATAAATTCTGAAGCAACCAGTCAGGGTTCTGGTTCAACTTTCTAGCTTTGGAGAAACTATGGGACAACCATTTGCGAGCTTTGTGGTGAAAATTTGCAGCCACTTCCGCGCTATAGCGGTGTTCCCATACACACTTGCTCTGTATTTCAAAAGTTAAATATTATGTGGAAATATCATAAATATAAATAATTATACTGCTTAAAAGAACATTTATACCTTAAGTTGATTGAAAATTTGCTCCTTCGCCGAGAATGAGAATTCACTCCAAGTCGCATAAGGGCCATCATAAAGCTTTCTGGTGGCTTTGGTAATTATCCTCGTAGTAATATTACTCGGGATGAACCTTCAATTTAACCAAAAAAATACATTAATATCTTAGTACAAACTGTACAAAACAATAAACGTAAAAATATCCTAAACCCTAGATTCTAACTAAACTATCAAGACAATACAAAGTATAATTCAAATCTAACTAAACTAAATTCAACACTAATTAAACTAATTAGTTAATAAAATTAATTAACAAAACTAATTAAAACAAGACCTAAACCCTAATCCTCAATAAAATACAATGTTCAAAGAATTGAAACACTAATTGAAATAATAAACTACAATATTGAAATAATTGAAACAAAAACTACAAATAACAAAGATTCAAGGTTATAATTCAAACCTAAATTTTTTTAGGTGAAAAAAGAGAGAGAGAGAGAGGGGGCGGCAGTGGTGGCGTGGGCGGCGGCAGTCCAGCGGTCGCAGTGGTGGCGCAGGGTGGGGGAATGGAAACCCGTTTTTGAGTCTGTTATTAGAAAAAGCGACCAACGTTGGTCGCTATTTTTGGTAGGTAATTAAGTTTTGACCGTTTGACCAAAATAGCGACCAACGTTGGTCGCTATTTCTAAAAAAAAATAATTTTTTTTCTTTTTTGGATTTTAAATATTATAAGCTATAAAAAAATTCGTATTAGCTATAAATATTTATTTTATTTAACTACAATTATTATAAATAATTATAAACTATAAGCATAATCTTTAAAAAAATTATATTAACTAGGTAATTACTTTTAATAGATTATAATAGCATGTATGTAAATGACCTTTTTAAGTTATATTTAAGTATATGAGTAATTTCATACACACGCAAACTATATTGTAATTGATGATCAATCTTATACATTATTACGTACGAATAGTTAATGAATTGATAAACTAATATAATATTATTCTATTAATTGATATAATAGTATTCATTATTTGTATTATAACAGAGTTATTGAATTACATTCATTCATCACTAGGTTATAAGTCGATGAATCAATTATAACAGATTAATTAATATAAGTCGAGACGTTTTGTTTTTAATATTCAACGATGCATCTGAGTAGGTTATAAGTCGATGAATCAATTTACAAGTGTATCAGTGCCTAAAAGAACCGACCATGTGTTTCTAGCACTTTATGTGTGTGTGTGTGTGTGTATATATATATATATATATATATATATATGTATGTATGTATGTATGTATATATATATAACTTGTTATAGTATATGTTAGCGTGTGTATATATAAAACACACACACTTCGTGCTACTTTAACTACTTATATAGCATGTTATACTATATGCTACTGTATTCATTATTTGTATTATAACAGAGTTAATGAATTACATTCATTCATCACTAGGTTATAAGTCGATGAATCAATTATAACATATTAACTGATATAAGTCAAGACGTTTTGTTTTTAATATTCAACGATGCATCCGAGTAGGTTATAAGTCGATGAATCAATTTACAAGTGTATCAATCCTTAAAAGAATCCGACCCTGTGTTCCTAGCGCTTCATGTTCTTATATATATATATATATATAGACACACACATACACACACAGACACTTCACTGTAATACTATAACGTATATATAACTTGTTATAGTATATGTTAGTGTGTGTATATATAACACACACACACTTCGTGCTACTTTAACTACATATATAGCATGTTACAGTATATGATACTGTATTCATTATTTGTATTATAACAGAGTTAATGAATTACATTCATTCATCACTAGGTTATAAGTTGATGAATCAATTATAGCAGATTAATTGATATAAGTCGAGACATTTTGTTTTAAATATTCAACGATGCATCTGAGTAGGTTATAGGTCGATGAATCAATTTACTAGTGTATCAATCCCTAAAAGAACCCGACCCTGTGTTCCTAGCGCTTCATGTTCTTATATATATATATATATATATATATATATATATATATATAGACACACACATCATACACACACACAGACATTTCACTGTAATACTATAACGTATATATAGCTTGTTATAGTATATATTAGTGTGTGTATATATATAACACACACACTTCGTGCTACTTTAACTACATATATAGCATGTTATAGTATATGATACTGTATTCATTATTTGTATTATAACAGAGTTAATGAATTACATTCATTCATCACTAGGTTATAAGTTGATGAATCAATTATAACAAATTAATTGATATAAGTCGAGACGTTTTGTTTTTAATATTCAACGATGCATCTGAGTAGGTTATAAGTCGATGAATCAATTTACACACAGATATATTTGATGAAAAATTATATATACTAATTAGTATCTTGACAAGTCTATCAATCCCTAAAAGAACTCGAGGTCGGGTTTGAAAGTACAAGGGGGGGGGGTGAATTGTAAATATTTAAACTTAATCACTTATTAGTTGACTAGTTAATCGAGTAGTCGACTAGATATAATAACTTAACAGTTATAATGACAGAAAGTAAGATGCAGAAAGTAAGCGCAGAAATTAAAGACACCAGGATTTTATACTGGTTCGGATTCAATGTGAATCCTAGTCCAGCCCCCTTAGGTTGCCAGGGAGTTCTCTTTAGTAAATGTGTTTCTCCAAGTACAGTTGAAGTGAATTGACAACACAGTCTCTAGCAATCGTTTCTTTTTGATACAATGCCTCACCAGTATTATACTCTCCTTTTTTCTCTGACTTGTTACACATCAGATCTTAGCGAACTACAATGTTTGTTTGCAGTAGAACAAGGAGAGGGATTTTTGGTTCGATCAAAGTATATCTGACTAAGGTTTAAGGCTGGGTATAGATACTTTGATGAAGGTTGAGTCTTGACAACCCAAGAGATTTGATCCTTGGAAAGAGATTGATTCTTTCCAAGAATAAGATAGCTAGCTGTTGCTTTCCCTTGATTTCCTTCTTTCAGCAGATGTATGTAATGAAGACTTGCTCCTTGATTGTTGGTTCTTTCGAAATTAGTTGCGTATCAATCTTTACAGGATCTTCGATCTTCCGGGATGCTGGCCTTGATTCATGCCTTAAGTTTAGGCTTGCTTGATTCTCTCCATCACAGCTGGCCGTTATTCTTTACTGATTGAGTTCTTTCCTTAGTTATCCAAATTTGCGAGTTCTTTCCTTAGGCATCCAGATTTGCTGATTGGATTGTAATCTTTGCTGATTGATTTCTTTCCTTAGGCATCGAGATTAACTCCAACAGTCTTGTAGTATCTTCTTGATTCCTTGTAATTGATTTCCTGCATATGTATATTATTTGCATCATTAAAACTAGATCTAACAATCTCCCCCTCTTTGATGATAACAAAATAATATATAAATGTAAACACCAGTTGACTTCCCTGTGTTTTACTCCCCCTCAATATATGCAGTTGACTAGTCCATGATACTTCCCCTCAATGTATGCAATAGACTGGTCTATGGTAGAGTCGACTCCTGCCACAAACTATACCTATACAGATATAACATATACTCTTTCTCCTCTTTTTGGCATCAGCAAAGAGGGAACAAGACAAGAACTGAACAGAATATATAATATTTAAACAGGAGAGTTATAGGAATCATCCAACGGCTGAGAAAACAGCCCACAAAAACAACACAACAAAAATATATAAATTATCCAAAGGCTGAAAACACATCCCAAAACCAGCAGAGCAAAAGAAATTGTCTTAAAACAACCAACGACGCAGAAAATAAGTAAGGGTGTTGCAGATGGCCTTCTTCAACTGTTCAAAGCTTGCATTGGCTGAGATGCTCACTCCATCCAACCTGCCATGAATCTCCCTGAAGGCTTTGACAACATTCTCCCCAACTATGAGAACAACAACTCTAATTTTGGACACATCAGACCCTGTTTCCTTGGAAATGGCATGAAGGTCACCAACAATAGACTGAGTTTCTGTGAGAAGATTTTTGATTTCAGAGAGTTGAGATTCAATAGAACGAAACCTGTCACCAAGATCAGGGCTGCCAAGACTGGGATGAGGGACAGAGGGTGAAGGTTTGGGCTCTACAGGGGCATGCTTTGCTTCACTATCGTGCTTCTTAACCCAGGAGCCTTTTACACTCACATATCCCATACTAGCAAAAGCTATAGAATTGTAAGACTTAGAGACAGTGATGAAGGGATAGTTGAACAGGGAAATTTGATGAGCTTCCAGGATGTGAGTGATTGCCATGCCATAGGGTAGACTGGTGGGATCTTCAGCACTCTCGATCATGAAATTGATAACCCAGGAGGAAAGTTTGATTTTGAGTTTGGTCACGAGGCAACAGACGAAGAAGGTGTCTCTTTGAGAGTAGGTTGAAAAGGAACCAGTACGAAGACGCAAAGTAGTTGCTACAATATAGGCCAGAACCCGAGTTTCGAAACTGACATCACTGGGACCTAACTGGTTTGGAAGGGAGTTAGAAGGACACTCAGCAATACACTATTTGGCTTGGTCAAAGGAAATTTCAAAGTCATCAGGCCAGGTGTTTTTAAATAGCATAGGAAAACCAGATCAATGACACTGAAAGAGCAAATCAAACAGGGCACAGTCAAGAACAATGCGCTTACCTAACACTAAAGATTCCAACCTATCAGATTTACTAGAACGAAGATTTGCATAGAATATTTTAACCAGGGGTTCATATACCTTAGGCGGAGGAATAGAGAAGAACTTAACCCAACCTTGATGAACGAAAAGGTCTTTGACCTTGCAAATGATGGCTTCCATGTCGTGAAGGTCGACAACCCTTCCATGAGAAATGGGATTGTTTTTTTAGAGCAATGAAGAAATCCCTATTTGGGGAATCCCAGAAATTGAGGTCAGATTCAAGAGAGGCAGAGAAATTCACGTTGGATTTCTTTGGGGTGAACGAAACAGGGGGTTCTTCCATGGGTCGCTTACTTAAAGCTTTTTCTCCTAGGAGTTGAGAGTGTTCAGAGAAATCTCCATGAGAAGAGGCGAAACCCTCAGAGTGATCAGACTCTAGGTCTACTTGTTCTGGGGGCATAGAAGGGGATTTTGCTTTGGAAAGGGTGTTTTTTATGGTGGAGGCAGAGGGATTTCTGGGATGTTTGGCCATTGTAGAGAAGGGGTTTGATCGGAGCTTTTGGAGAAGAGATAAAGATGAGAGTGATTAAAAAGGGTTCTCCGCCTTAAGAAGAGGGTTTCTAACGGTTGAGTACAGAAAAGGAAAAATTGTCAATTGAAGAGACGTGATGATCGGCTTTCCAACTTTGAACGACGAACTGATGTGAAAGAAGAGAAAAGAGAGGAAAAAACGGAGGCATAATTAATGCATGGGTAAAGGACAATTATTGCAAAATAAATTAACAGTACACATAGGTCCTAAGGGTTATTAGTAATGCAAGTAATACCAAGTAATTTTCTTAAATCACAAAATCTCTCTTCTAATAAAGGTTTAGTAAAAATATCAGCTAACTGATCAGTGGTTCCAACAAAAGATATTTCTATGTCTCCCTTAAGAACATGATCTCTAATAAAATGATGCTTAATATCTATATGCTTTGCTCTAGAATGATGCACATGATTTTTGGAAAGACAAATAACACTAGAGTTGTCACAAAAAATTTGTATAGGCTTAAATGAAAGTTCATAGTCACCCATTTGATGAGACATCCACAGTAGTTGTGCGTAGCATTGTCCAATAGCAATGTATTCAGCTTCAGTAGTAGACAATGCGACTGATGCTTGTTTTTTTTACTGTTCTAGGATATCAATGCCTTTCCCAGTAATTGACATGTACCACTTGTGCTTTTTCTATCGTCCTTATCACCTGCAAGGTCAACATATGAAAAACCTTATAATTTAAAAGAGTTCGAATGAGGGTACCATAATCCATGAGATACAGTCCTAATTAGATATCGAATGATTCTTTTTACGGCAGTCAGATGTGATTCCTTGAGAGCTGACTGAAACCTGATACATTTACATATGCTGAACATAATATCCGGTCAACTTGCTGTCAGATACAACAGTGATCCAATCATTCCATGATATTTAGTTTCATCAACAGGAATACCCTGTTCATCTTTGTCTAGATTTGTGGAAAGGCTCATTGGTGTGCCATTTGATTTTGCATTGCTCATACCAATTTTTTGATTTAGCTCTTTTGTGTATTTGGTCTGACATATAAAGGTTTCGTCTTCAAATTATTGAATTGGTAGTCCAAGGAAGAACGTTAGCTCACCCATCATACTCATTTCGAATTCGCTTTGCATAAGATTTGAAAATTCCTTACACATGAGAGGGTTAGCACTACCAAATATAATATCATCGACATAAATTTGAATATTGAGGTTACCTCCCGGTGATCGTTTAATGAACAAGGTAGTATCTATTTTACCTCTTGTGAAGCCATGATCAACAAGAAAGGAACTCAGTCTATCATACCAAGCACATGGAGCTTGTTTTAGCCCATACAACTCCTTAGTGAGCTTGTATACATGGTATGAGAATTTTGAATCTACAAAACCTGGAGGTTGTTTCACATATACTTCTTCTTCGATAAATCCATTCAAAAAGGCACTTTTAACATCCATTTGAAACAGCCTAAATCCTTTAAATGCTGCGTATGCTAGAAGAATTCGTATGAATTCCAAACGAGCTACTGGGGCAAAAGTTTTATCATAGTCGACTCCTTCTTGTTGTGAGTAGCCCTGAGCAACTAGTCTGGCTTTATTTCTTACGACCTTTACATCCTCGTTCAATTTATTTCTAAAAACCCACTTTGTTTTGATTACAGACACATTATGAGGTTTGAGTATCAGATTCCACACTTGATTCTTACTAAACTGATCTAACTCTTCCTGCATAGCCTGCACCCAGCTTGAATCTTTTAGTGCTTCGTCTATCTATTTTGGCTCAATCTGAGAGATCAATGCAATATTTGCTTTCTTTTTGAGAGCTCCCCTGGTTTTCATTCCTTCATTTGGATCCCTTATAATGAATTTATGAGGATATTCAGGCTCACTTCTCCATTCATTTGGACGAACTACATTTGTAGTTGACTCGATTGGTTGATCTGGTACATTGCTGCTATCTTCACCAATTGACTCTGTCGCAGCAGATGTATCAGCCGACTCTTGAGATTTGCTTGTATCCTGAGTTTCTTGAGCTTGATCTTCATCACCTGCAGTAATTCCTTTCTCGACCAAGGGATTATTTTCATCGAATATAACATGTACAGATTTTTCCACACATAATGTGCATTTATTATAGACTCTAAAAGATCTACTATTTGATGAGTAGCCCAGAAAAATACCTTTGTCACTTCTTGGATCAAACTTTCCAAGATTATCCCTACTGTTATTATGGATAAAACATTTACTTCTGAAGGGATGGAAGTAACTGATATTGGGACGTTTACCTTTCCATAGTTCATATGGAGTCTTCTTCAGAATAGGCTTTATGAGGCAGCTGTTGAGAATGTGACATGCTGTACTTACACCTTCTGCCTAGAAGTGGTTTGGCAGTGAATGTTCTAGTAACATGGTTCTTGCCATATCTTGGAGGGTTCTAATCTTTCTTTCTACAATCCCATTTTATTGTGGTGAGCGTGGTGCAGAGAAATTATGGGTGTATCCCTGATCATTACAAAAATCTTCAAATGCTCTGCTTTCAAATTCTCCTCCATGGTCACTCTGAATTGTTGAAATCAGATGTCCCTTTTCTCTTTCAACCTTTTTGCAGAAAACTTCAAAAATTTCTTAATGCTTCATACTTATGAGATAAGAAAATTACCCAAGTGAAACGTGAATAATCATCAACAATGACAAAAACATATCTCTTTCCTCCTATACTAGCAGTTCTAGTAGGCCCAAATAAATCCATATGAAGTAATTGCAAAGGTTTTGAAGTAGATACTATATCTTTGTTTTTGAAAGAGTTTCTGGTCTGCTTACCCATTTGACATGCATCACAAATATGAGTTCTAGAAAAATTCAGTTTGGGTAGACCAACAACTAACTCATGTTTGGACAATTTTTCTATCAAATGCATGCTAGCATGACCAAGTTTCCTATGCCACAACCATGGATCATCAAACATAGAGGATAAGTAAATATGGCCATCTATCTTTTCAAAACTATCAATGATATAAACATTTCCATATCTTTTTCCAGGAAGGACTATTTTACCTGATTCATCTTCAATAACACATCTTGTTTTCTTCAAATATACCTCATATCCTGAGTCACATAGTTGACTTATGCTTAGGATATTGTAGTTGAGGCCATCGACAATATAAACTTCAGTGATGTCACAATTGTTATTGAAGGGAATTGTTCCAGTACCAATTATTTTGCCTTTTGAATCATCCCCAAACTTAACACTTCCTCCATCAATTTTTGTAACTTCTTTGAACAGGTTTTTGTCACATGTCATATGACTGGAACACGCACTGTCTAGATACTATTTTCCTTTGCGACTTATTCTGTGGTGTTCCTGCAAAACAAGATGATTACTTTCTTTTAGGTACCCAAGCTTGCCTTGGTCCTGGAGGGTTAGTGTTACCAAGTTCAGAAATTTTTGGTTTCCAAACCTATCCTGAAACGTTTGTTTTACGAAAACGACAAAAGGAATATTTATGCCACTTTTGTTACAGTAATGACACATAACTTCTGACCTACTTTTAGGTCTTTCATTAGTGTTAGTACTAGTCAACTTGGTTCTGCCTGGTCCTTTTCCAGTTGACTTGTAAGTCGTCTGGTTTGACCTAACAGAACTGTGATTGGTGGACTTGCACATGCCATTGAGTTGCATTTGCAATTCCTCAAACTCTTCTTGAAGTACTTCCTTTTCGATTTCACATACTTCATGTTTGAGTTTTTAGTCTTTAACTTCTTTAGTGAGTCTCTTAAGATCATTCAACATTTTTTGAGACTCTTTCAAAGTTAAATCAAGAATATCCTGCAATTCATTACATCTTTCAAAGTTATAAGATCTTATCTCACTGGTTCCACCTCGTGCCATGAAACAGTTTTCATTTTCGTCATCTGAAATGTCCTCGTCTTTCCAGCATCCTGAGAATTTGTTCATTTCGTTTTCCATAATTGTCATGAAGTAGAGATTTGCTACTTTTCGTGGTCTGAATTATCCTCATCGCTCCATCTTCTGAAGGATTTGTTCTTGTTGAAGCCTCTAGAGATCTTCCTCTTCAGTTCTAGGCACTCAACTTGAATATGCCCAAATCTTTCATATTCATAGCACTTTCCATCATTCTTATCCTGTTCGTTGTATTGCCTGGATCGTCTTAGTGGAATTCTTCCTTTCTTTGTGTTCCTGTATCTTCTCATCAATCCATCCATGTTTCTTAATAGCATAGAAATATCTTCTTGCAAAGCTTCAAGATCATCATCAATTTCATTTTCAGCTATTTCAGTAGAGGTTTTGAATGTAACTATTTTCTTTTTTTCTTCTTGATTGGTCTTCTTGAGATGCGTCTTTTCAAAAGCAATGAGTTCTCCTCGTAGTTCATCATAGGATAATTTGTTTAGATCTTGAGATTCCAGTGTGATTACTTTGGTCTACCAAGTGGTTGGCAAACTCCTGAGAATTTTTATAACTTGATCACCACTGGTGTAAGGCTTGCCAAATGCCTTTATATCGCTAATTATTTTTCTAAACCTGGCAAACATCTCTTCAATAGATTCTCCTTCTTTCATTGAGAAGTGTTCGTAATCATGGACCAGAATATTGATATGTGTTTCCTTTACTTTGTTGGTTCCTTCATAAGTGACCTCAAGCTTGTCCCACATTTCTTTGGCTGTATCACATCTTGAGATTTTCTCATATTCTTCACCACTTATAGTGTTATGAAGCAGATTTCTCGCTGTGTTGTTAACTTGTACCACTTCTATTTGTTCTTTTGTATATGAATCTATATTTTCAGGATCAGCAAGTGGTGGAGTGGCAGCTGGAAAAGGATAGTTTCCCTTTTTGATGACTCTCCATACTTTGGCGTCATATGCTTTGGCAAAGATCTCCATTCGCACTTTCCAATGGGAGAAATGTTGTCCATTGAAGTATGATGGTCTAACTTGTGAAGTTCCTTCCTGAAAGAGAGCTCCTATGATAACTTGATTTGTCATGATCTTTTCACACAAGCTGTTAAGCAAAAGTAAAATGTGAGCCTTGCTCTGATACCAATTGAAAGTACAAGAGGGGGGAGAGGGGGTGAATTGTAAATATTTAAACTTAATCTCTTATTAGTTGACTAGTTAATCGAGTAGTCAACTAGATATAATAACTTAACAGTCATAATGATAGAAAGTAAGATGCAGAAAGTAAGCACAGGAATTAAAGACACCAGGATTTTATACTGGTTCGGATTCAATGTGAATCCTAGTCCAGTCCCCTTGGGTTGAAATGGAGTTCTCTTTAGTAAATTTGTTTCTCCGAGTACAGTTGAAGTGAATTGACAACACAGTCTCTAGCACTTGTTTCTTTTTGATACAATGCCTCACCAGTGTTATACTCTCCTTTTTTCTCTGACTTGTTACACATCAGATCTTAGTGAACTACAATGTTTGTTTGCAGTAGAACAAGGAGAGGGATTTTTGGTTCGATCAAAGTATATTTGACTAAGGTTTAAGGCTGGGTATAAATACTTTGATGAAGGTTGAGGCTTGATAACCCAAGAGATTTGATCCTTGGAAAGAGATTGATTCTTTCCAAGAATAAGATAGCCAGCCGTTGCTTTCCCTTGATTTCCTTCTTTCAGCAGATGTATGTAATGAAGACTTGCTCCTTGATTGTTGGTTCTTCCGAAATTAATCGCTTATCAATCTTTACAGGATCTTCGATCTTCCGGGATGCTGGCCTTGATTCATGCCTTAAGTTTAGGCTTGCTTGATTCTCTCCATCGCAACTGGCCGTTACTCTTTACTGATTGAGTTCTTTCCTTAGTTATCCAGATTTGCGAGTTCTTTCCTTAGGCATCAAGATTTGCTAATTGGATTGTAATCTTTGCTGATTGATTTCTTTCCTTAGCCATCAAGATTGACTCCAGTAGTCTTGTAGTATCTTCTTGATTCCTTATAATTGATTTCCTGCATATGTATATTATTAGCATCACTAAAACTTGATCTAACAGGGTTCTTTTAAGGATTGATAGACTTGTCAAGATCCTAATTAGTATATGTGAGCACGTGATTTTTGTTTTACACGACAATCGCTCCAAAAGAATTAAAAAAAATAATAACAAATGGTCCTGCTGTACAAATTGGATTTTTACACGGCACTTTGTTAATTATTTATGATTTTTTGCCCATTTTTCATTAAAACAAAATACAAAAAATGTGTGTGTCATGTGCTGTTTGAACCGAAATCCGGTTACTAAATAAAAAAAAATCATAAATATGCATCTTTGTTCCGTGATTGTTGTTTTGTTCGATCTTGCCTGCTTTAAATATTTTGATATATGTGTGCAAATAATTGTATTAAGTGTTTATGAATTTTTTTCTTTTTTAGGTTTTGTTTTAAAAAAAAATAAAAATATATATATATATATATATATATATATATATATATATATATAAATAATAAAAAAAAGAGATGCAGAATTGGGTTTAAAAATCGGTTGGGCTTACTTTTATTTTTAAAAGCCCAAACGAACTCAGCCCAAACCCCATGTAAACCCGGTCCAGACCAGCTGGCCTCAGGGGGGGTTCCAAACGACACCGTTTAAATCCAGTCCGATCTGGGCCGTTGATCTCAAATTGATCAACGGCCAAGATCAATTCCCCATAACCCACTGAGGAACCCGACCCGTTTCCACCCGGACCGACCCAAACCCCTTTAGGACGAAACGACACCATTTCCCCATCAGATGAAAGATCTGGGCCTTCCATCTTGCCTTATCCAACGGCCGAGATCAACCCACCCATCCCATATATAACCTTCCAACCGTACCCTACCCCCCTATCCAATACCCCAGCTTCCATCTTCATCTCCTTCCCCACGAAACCCTAGCCGCCCCCCTATCCCTCGCCGTTAATCCCGGCGGCATGAACGCCGATGACCTTCACCTTAACACCCTAAAACCACCTTGACACCCTGAACATGGATCTGTAGTCCGTTTAGTTCGAATCATCCTCTAGGTCCTCGAATCTTCATTTGAAGATTCGAGCAAAACTTGACTTACACCGTTTAACCCCAGTTTCACACCAGACACTCCCCAGACCCCCTCGTGACCAAACCATGCTTGGTTTGGTCCGAATCTGACCAGGGAAGCATGAATCCCAGATCTGATTTTTGGAACCATAGGGTTCCTCGTCGATGGTCCGTGTCTTGTTCAAGCCGAAGAGATTAAGGTCTAATGGACCTTAATCGAAGTGTTTCTCATCTGAGAAACACTTCGATTAAAGTCCGTTCAGCCTTAAGAAAGGTCTGTTCGAGTCCAAGCTAGGGTCTTTTGATTTTTCGGATTTTAAGGTGAGTTTTGCTTTCTTTTCTTTATTTGTTTTAGTCCATGTGATTGTTCTAAAGGCTGTTCATGTTTCGTGAAATCTGTGTTTTGAGTTTGATCAACTGTGTCCTATCCACCTTGCCTGAACCTTTGTTGTTTGATTGAGTTTCTTCTTCTACTTGTTCTGATAATGTGTATGTATGTATTTGTTGTGCAATTAGTTGAATTTCAAATTTGAACTGATTAACTGATTCCTCGGATACAATTCTGTTTAGTCAATACAATTCGAATCATGTGTCCTATACTGTTAAATGTCTGATTTTGGTTTCGATTGTATGTGTTATAACTAATATAGTCGAGTCGACATGTGTCGTCAATTAGTTTCAACTGTCTGAACAAAATAAATCGATTTGCTTCTGTTAAACATTGCCTGAATCAATTAAGAACTAAGTTTAGTTACTTATAGTTGTTAATGTGATTTCAGAAACCTAAGGTTTGGTCTGTAATTGCAATCTGAATTGATGGCATGTGCACTTGTGCACAACATGTGCATAAAGGCCCTTTTTGAATTAAAATAGTTTGACAGCATGTTTGTCAGATTATATTCCTGCTGCCCATGTTTGCTTTTAGTAAATAAAATGGGAAAGAGGACTGTCAGGGAATGTCATGGGAGGGTTTTATTTTTAAGTAATTAAGTGGAAAAAGAAAACAGATCACATGGGAGGTTTGTATACTAAAAGGTTTGAGTGGAAACTGAAAAAGAGAGAGCACATGGGAGGGTGTTTGGGTGATTGATGAACAGGCTGTTGAAGGGCAGACTTTAGGCTTATAAAAGAAAAGGACTTCCATCAGTTTTAGGGGATATAGATTTGAGAGGAGAGAGCTGAAATACATACATATTAATACACACAGAACATACAGGAGACAGACACAGGGAGATTTTCGATAATAACACAAGACAGAGAAGTAAAACAAGGAAGGTATAAACATTGAGGGACTGGTTCTGGATTTTAAAAATACACAGACAGAGAGAGGGAGATAGATATACAGACACATAGGGAAATTGTTAACACAGAGAGAGAGGGGATTGGGATTGAACATTTGAGAGCTGAAGTTCTGGGAAAGAGATACACACATACAGAAAGAGAGATACACATAAAACACTGAGATTGAATATTGAGAGTTTTGAGTTCTGAAAAACAGAAAACTGGAAAAGATTTCTTTTGATAACTCAAGTATAGTTTCAAAACTGAAGATTGACATTTGGATTTTGGAAAGAAAGGAGATAGGGAGAGGGATATACAGAAAGCAGAAACTGTTTTCTTCTTCCTGCTGTTTGTTCGATTCCCAGCTTGTTCAACCTGTTCAGTCAGTTCTGTTTTTCTTTCAAGTGTCAGCTGAGTTTATGGTTTGGTTTGCATTGGTTGATTCTCTTGGAATTGGTTTGTCTGAATTCTGATTCTACTCCCCTGGATTTGTTGCTGTCATTTTGCTGCCTCTTTCTTCGTCTATAATTGCATCTTGCATTGGAATTTGTCCTGCTGTTGTTCATCTGTTACTGCTGGTGTTTCGTTTACATTGCTGCTCAACTGACTCCCCTGCTTATTTCATTGTGAGCATCTCCTCAGGTACACATTTCGAATTTGTCTGATGTAACTGATGTCGCAATGAAAGATTGAATCGAAAGATCTGAAGGGATTATAATCATCTGTTGCTTCGCTTACAAATTTTATAACTACTGTCAAGCTGTGTAAATTTTAGTGTGTTAGTCTAGTAGAGAACACATTAGTAAGTTTGTACTTAATTAAAGTTTATGTTGATCTGAAACTGCGGTATTTGATTCGTTTAGTAGCATACAGGACGTAAATACAACTCATGGAATGTGAAACTATTTAATACGATTGTTAAAATTAAACTCACCCTTTCAGCATGCTTTGAATAGATAGGGGCAAATGGCTGTTAAATCTAGCCAAATATAATACAGTTTTGAATCACCCAGTTTCTATTTCTTGAGGCAGTTTATAGGACTAGTTTTGAACATCATCGGTAACATCCTTTAATAAGGAATTCTATCAGTCCTGTTTAAATAAGTTAATTTAGATCCAACTTAAGGATGTTTGTTCGGATTAAGTGTTGTATTTCGTTGGCTCATATGTGATTTTTGTCAAATTAAAGAATTCTTTCATGAAATATAATATTTACTCCACTTTGTAAGTAATTAATCAGAAATTGATAAGAGTCCGGTTTAGGCCAAAGCATATACTTCAATCAGCATACATTTTCTTTCTTCTATTTCTGGGAACAAACACATTAGAAATGTAGTCGCTTTAGGATATCCTGTAAAAAATAATGAGACGAGCCTCGCCAAATAAAAATGCAAATTGCGGGGCCCTCAACAACTAATCATAATATTTAGAATTCAGGCTAGGCCGTTTAGTGAATCTCATGGCCTTCTCGAAAAATAATAACGCGTTAGACTCTTTAGGCGCGGCTTAATTAAATCATATTCTTAAATTCGGGTGCACATTGATGTGACCCAAATCCAAATCTCAACGAAGTCAAAATGTGTTGACGATCACGGGCGCATTGATTGTGACGTGGTTCGAGATGCATTTTCACGACGTTGCAATTCTATAAAAATAAGTGATAATGATAAAAGCGGTTTAAACTTAATAAAAGCACGTAAGTCATAACATGTATTTAAATCAGATATTTAGCCATTATAACAATTTAAGCGACCGTGCTAGAACCACGGGATTCGAGGGTGCCTAACACCTTCCCTCGGGTCAACAGAATTCCTTACTTAGAATTTCTGGTTCGCAGACTTCATTTGGAAAAGTCGAAAATTTCCTCGATTTGGGATTCAAGATAAACCGGTGACTTGGGACACCAAAAACCAAACCTTTCCCAAGTGGCGACTCTGAATTAAATAAATAATCCCATTTCGAATATTGTCACTTAAATTGGAAAAACTCCCCTCGCGCATTTAACCCTTCGGGGCGGGCGCGCAAAAAGGAGGTGTGACAGCTCTGGCGACTCTGCTGGGAATTGTAAAACCCAGAACCACTGGTTCAGGGTTCAAGAATTCGAGCTTAGAATAATTGTTATATTTGGCTTTATTATCTGATCTTTATTACATGTTTTTGCATAACATGCTAAATGTTGTCTTTTACCGCTTTGATATTATCTGAACTGTATATAAACTGTGCCGAAACCCTTCTCTTCTTACCTCCGGGGAGAAGCTCGCTGGTCGAGACTCCCTATTCTGTTAGTGTCAATACCTGAAATAAGAAAGAGGTCGGACAAGTTACAAAGCCGGACGATCTCGCGGGTCCCCGGTACGTAGCCCCCTCCTCGACTCGAGTTGTCCGCTCGGGTACACAGTCTAGAACAAATACCCAGGTTACGAACCTAGAATAACTTGACTTCATGCCGGATCCCTAGTAGGAACGCTTATTTGCATCATGTTGCATTTGACTTAGGGGACTCAACACAGGGGTTGGGTCCGTCTAGGACAGGCAACCTGAAATGAAAAGACCATCCTGCTGCATTCCTATCTGTTTTGCGCATTCATTTGCTTCAATTCCGCATGCTGACCGGTTCCTAAAAAAAAAGAAAAATAACAGCGTAGGGAGATAATTACTTATTTTGGAAAAATAAAACCAATGTCCAAGTAGTGTCAAAACCTCGCCGGAATTTTTCTAAAAAAAAAAGAATAAAAACAAAATTTGTCTTCTTAGTTTGAGATATTAAAAAAAAATATATAATTTTTTTTTGTTTTATCACTTTCAAAAAAAAAAAGAGAAGGTATTTATTTAAAAAAAAAAGAAAAAAAAAACGGGAATTCATAATTCAAAAAATGTTGTTTCTTTCGTAGTACCCTTTTTATAAAATCAGACTAATAGTCCAAATATTTCCTAAAAAAAATATATTTTTTCTTTAGTTTTCTTTAGTCTTTATCTCTTTTCAAAAATATAATAAAAAAATATTCTCGTTTTCTAGGTTTATTTGATTTTCTCTATTCACGATATCCCGAACTACGCCGGTTTGATTCTCACCGGATGTGAGATACGTAGGCAACCCTCGTCGGGTTCAACCCCATTTTGCTAAAATAGCCAAAATCAATAAATAAATAAATAAAAAAAGAGATGTGTCAAATTTTTAAAGAGTCATAAATAAGTTAGGTGATGCTGTTTTGTCATAAATAGCCGAATGATTCCGAAAAGGGACGCCGGAAGGCTGACTTTGCATAAACAGCCACCTTTGGGTCTTGTTTAGCATTTTTGTCCAGTTGACCCACACAGCCTTAAAATCTTCGTCCCCGAAGTGTTTAAAGGCCGTGTTCAAAACTTGATCCCCTCTGTAAAATATTTTTGAGTCAAGTCATTTTTGTTAAAATCACCTTAATAAATGTGCAAGATGAGCACGATGCAAAATGAACATTTTTCAATAATGACCAAAATCCCTGTCAAGTTACAGCTATGGTGGAATGATCTAGGTGTTGAAGGACAAAATGAGGTCAAGAAATATCTGAAAGGTCTTGTGGGTTTGTTGGAAATCCAGCCTCGGGGAGATATCATAAGAGCTTTGGTTACCTATTGGGACCCGACGCACAATGTTTTCCATTTCTCTGATTTTGAACTCACCCCGACTTTGGAAGAAATGGCCGGATACATCGGGAATACTGAACTTCCCTTGAGGCAAAAATACTTGGTCGCCCCAAGAGTTGTCACGGTACATAGGTTCCTAGATTCATTGAAGATACCTAGAACAGTCCACAACCCGGATCTGGCAGCCGAATTTTGTACTCCATGCTTCATATATGATAGGTACGGTCATGAGGGGGGATTCAATAATCCAATCAACAAACTGTGCAGCAAAGGAGTTCGTCAGAAGTGGGACAAGCACAGACGGGTAGCGTTCATGATGATGTTCCTGGGCCTTCTGGTATTTCCAAGGAAAGACGGAAACATTGATTTGAAGATATCCGGGGTCGTCAGCACTTTACTCACGCAAAGTGACAGTACTCTCGCGCCTATGGTGGTATCTGACATCTTTCGAGCTCTTACAGCTTGTAAAGCTGGGGGAAATTTCTTCGAAGGTTGTAACTTGCTCCTACAGATATGGATGACCGAGCACCTCTGCCATCATTCCGAGATTTTGAGCCATGGTTCCCCGGAAAAGACTTGCATAGAAGAATCTTACACGAGAACCAAAGAGATCAGTTTGCCCAAAGGAGTCCTGGCATGGACCTCGTTCTTTCAAGCTCTTACTGCCAGCCAAATACAATGGACGCTAGGATGGTTGCCTGTTGATGAGATCCTATATATGTCGGCAGCTAAAACTTATTTCTTACTGATGGGGCTTAAGAGCATTCAACCTTACGCACCCTGCCGAGTTTTGAGACAGTTCGGAAGATGCCAGACAGTACCTCATGAGGAAGATCTTAGCACTCAAGCAATTGAGATAAGTCCTAACGGACAATTCCCAGAAGCAAAGATTCGCCAAATCTGGAGTGAGTGTCAATATTTGAAATCAGATACTTGCGTGCGGGATCGAGCCAAAGGAGAGACAGCGCCAGGTTACCTTGCATGGTATAGAAGGGAATTTGAGCATGAAAGGCCGGCTAAGAGACCCCACATCCGGAATTTCACCGAATCATCGCAAAGGCAGTGGGATTGGTTAGCAAAGGAAAGAGGCTATTGCGCCGAAATCAGCAGGTTAAAGCAACAAGTAGAAGGCTTGAAATATGAGCACAACGTGCAAGCTGCTACCAATCTGGGAGAGCGGAACAGGTTAATTCAGGAAAACGAAATGCTCAGAGCCCAGATCAAACAGATAAGGGTGGATGCAGATAAACAGCCAAGGCGTCGATCAGACGAGCAGCTGATAAAAAGGTTAAAAAGTGAAATCAGGGAATGGCAAGATGGTTTGGAGAAATCTGAAAACGTCATAGCGGAGCTCAGGGCACAGTGGGATACAAGAACAGATAAGCATCGCCGATATTTGAATCAATTGGAAGGCGACCACGAGAAAACTGTTGCTAAAATAAAGAGAGAGATGGCTGCACTTGAGATCAAAGCAGCTAATCAGGCCAAGGATTTCCAAATTGAGAGCAGATACTGGTACGACTCAATAGCCCAGATGAAGTTGGAAGTACGGCGACTGAAGCATCAGCATATACAGGATACTCAAGTATTCAAGATATGTAGCGATCAGATAAAACGCCTACTCGTAGAGAAGAAGCAAACCAGAGATAGGATCAAGGCCATTGCCCATGCCATCACCAGACGATGTCTACGATGTGAGAACATGTCCAGCGTTACCGTCCTCTCGGCAGTGATGGGTTATGTCAAGCAGACTATGCATGAGCTGGAGCAACTTGAGAGGGATATCACGCCTAGGACCGCGGCGAGGCCGAACGATGCCCCGCGGACACCAATTTTCAAAACCATAATGCACTCATAAGTCAAGCCTGTATCTTAGCATCTTCTGCCTGTTTTTCCATCAGGGTGATTTTTAGTCTATTTTGAGTCTAGGTTTATTTTCAAAGTTTGCTCTTTCTTTTGCAAAATGTAGTTTGTAATAGACCATTTCAACAATAAAGAGGTTGCTTCTTTTACGCTCATTTGTGTTTTTCGAACTACGTAATGATCTGATTCACGTAGGCATCGTGATACGTAGGCAATCCTCATCGGATCCGGTCGCATTTCTTTTACTGCAAAATAAAAAAAAACATAAAAGAAAAACAAAAGAGAAAAAGAAGAAAAGAAGGGGAAAAACTAATAAGAGGAAAAATGCCGGAATGACGCATGCTCTCGTAGCAAACATATAGTAATCCACTTAACTGTATAGGTGCATCATGCCCAACGTGAGATTAACTATCTGTTATTTGCTGCAAATTAACCGTGCGTTTGTCGATGAGTATTCCAGGGTTTTTGAAAAGACGGTTGGTTTGGTGAAAGTCTGGCCTCGCACTCATACTTCACGAGGTCAAGGAGAAGTGTTCAACTACCTGTTGTTAGGACCAGAAGCAGTACTCACACTTACTTCACCAGGTCAAAAGGAAGTGTGGAAATGTCTTCAGAAATTCCATTGCAAACAATCCCTGTTTCCGAGGAGAGCTCGATCTCAGCCGTCCTCACACCTGAATCCGCAACTGCGGAGGAAAATAGAATCCTACGGCTCCGCATGTTGGAAATGCTGGACGATTGGAATAATGGGAAAGAGCCGCCAAGTGTCGTCCCCGGATTCCCTGAATTATTCTCCAGGTCAAGTGGGACTTCTAATGTCCCCATAAATTATCCTGCTACCCCATTCGGGTACCCAGCCACCTCAGCCTTCTCTGCTGGATCGCCTTCTGAGCCTCATCCCCGAATGTCATCCACTGATGCAAGCATGAACATCTTTACTGCATCGCCTTGCCCGATTACGGCACAGCCTACCACGTACAAGCCAAGCTTTGACTCATCCTCTTTTACATTCCAAGCACCATCGTTCTCAATGAAACCAACTAGGTTCGCTACCAGCACTAACCCTCTACCACCTCAGTGCGAGCTTGCACCTGGGCAAGATCAGAACCCCAGAATTGCAGAACAAAATGAGATTGCCAAGAGAATGAGAAGCCTTGAACAAAGTTTGAAGAATATGCAAGGATTGAGCGGACAGAAGAGCGTCTCTTACGCCGACCTATGCATGTTCCCTCACGTGCACCTGCCAGCGGGTTTCAAGACCCCAAAGTTCGAGAAATACGATGGGCACGGTGACCCCATTGCACATCTTAAGAAATACTGCAACCAATTGCGGGGAGCCGGCGGAAAAGAAGAACTGCTAATGGCATATTTTGGGGAAAGTCTAGTAGGGATAGCCTCGGAATGGTATATGGACCAGGAAATGTCTCGATGGCATATATGGGATGATTTCGCCAGAGATTTTGTGAAACAATTCCAGTATAACATCGACATTGCGCCAGACCGAAATTCGCTGTCGAATTTGAAGAAGAAACCTTCAGAAAGCTTCAGGGAATATGCTATCAAGTGGCGTGAACAGGCGTCAAGAGTGAAGCCTCCCATGGATGAAGTGGAAATGGTCACTACTTTTCTCCAGGCTCAAGAGTCTGACTATTTCCAAAACATGATGTCAGCCATGGGTAAGCCATTCGCGGAAGCGATCAAGATTGGAGAGATGGTGGAAAATGGTCTGAAAACAGGTAGGATTCTGAGTCAAGCAGCCATAAGGGCAACCTCCCAGGCCGTCCAAAGCGGGTCCGGAGGAATGACCAGAGGGAAGAAGAAAGAAGAAACGACTATGGCAGCCTCGGAAGCAAGGGAGTATCGTCATCCCAGGCCCCGTTTCCCGGAAAGAACCCCACAACACTACTACCCCCACTCCAATTTGGCATATGCTCATCAACCTTATATGGTCATGAATGCCCAGCCTTATGCCCATCCACCACAACAAGCCAACCAAGGCCCAGCTCCACCTCCCAGAAATCAGCCTCCTTACCGCAACCACTATAACCCACAACCCCCGCAGAATAACTTTCGCCCTCAGGAGCCACCTCGACGGCGAACTTTCACGCCCATCGGTGAACAATACTCTACTTTGTTCCCGAAGCTAGTCCAATTGGGTTTCTTGCAACCAATCCCTCAAACAAGGCAAAACCCGACGTCACCTTCTTACAAAGCTGGAGTCAGATGCGCCTATCATTCAGGGGCCGAGGGACATGATACAAATGACTGCTGGTCGTTGAAAAGAGTGGTCGAGAATTTGATAGAGCAAGGGAAAATAGTGCTAAGGGACGAAGAGATCCCAAATGTGACTAACAATCCATTGCCTGCTCACAATAATGGGCCGCTGATCGGAATGATTTGCGAAGACAAAGAATTCGACCCTGCTCTGAAAGCCATAATTGCCATTGTCGACATGGGGAAGAGGCCTGAGACAGACCAGAAACCAGAAAAGGGGGAGGAGGCCAAAGCTATAAAGAAAGAGCCTGAAAAGAAGGTGGAGAAGAAAGTGGTACCGGTAAAGGATGGAGTTCTTTACATACCACGAGGTCGAGCTGAGAAGACGCAGAACTTCGGGATCAAAAAGACAAAACCTATGTACGTGCCAAAAGGGGCCTATGTGGTCCGGGGGACGATTCAACCACCTCGGCTGAATGAGCCAGTGGTTATCGGACGCGTGCCACAAAAGCCAATGACCAACCCGTCCACAGTACCGTGGAATTATCAAAAGACTTTGGTAATGTACAAAGGTAAAGAGGTCATGGGAGAACTTCCAGAAAATACTTTCATTGGAAGGTATTCAAATACCCAAGAACTGAACGACGCCACACAAAGGCGCTTCCCGCCAAAGAAGCCCGTAAGTGTTGAAGAAGCGGATGTGTTCTTCCAACAAATGAAAATGCCAGATTACGAAGTGATAGATCAACTGCGCAAGTACCCCGAGCAAGTGTCCATGCTGTCATTGTTAATGAGGTCGACCGAGCATCGAAAGATCTTACTAAAGACCCTGAATGAAGCATATGTGCCAGTTGAAACCTCGGTAGAGCAATTAGAGCGGATGACAGAAAGATTCTTCGCCGTCAACCAAATCTCTTTCAGCAAGAACGATCTACCCCCGGAAGGAGCGGCACACAACAAGGCTTTGCATCTAACAGTTAAATGCGAAGACTATTATGTCAAGCGGGTAATGTTGGATGGGGGCTCAGGCGTTGACATTTGCCCGCTCTCCACGCTACAAAGAATGGAAATTGGGACCGGAAGAATCCGACCCAACAATGTCTGCGTAAGGGCTTTCGACGGCATCAAGAGAGATACCATGGGAGAAATAGACCTGTTGTTGGTCATAGGACCAGTCGAATTTCAAGTAACCTTCCAGGTACTCGACATGGATACATCCTACAATTTTCTCCTTGGCAGACCTTGGATCCATGCGGCAGGAGCCGTGCCTTCCACTCTTCACCAGATGGTGAAGTTCGAGTACGAAGACAGAGAGATCGTGGTCCATGGGGAAGATGAGCATGCTATTTATCGGGACCCATCCATCCCATATCTGGAACCGAGAGAAGGGAGCGAACATACGGTCTATCAAGCTTTTGAGATTGTACTGGCAGAGCAGCACGAAGAGGGAATACCCTGCCCCCAGCCTTTCTTGTCTAACGCCTCGGTTATGGTGGCCAAAGAGATGATCCGGCACGGATTTAGGCCAGGGAAGGGGCTTGGACGAACCCTTCAGGGAATAACAGAACCCATTACCTTGCCAGTCACCAAGAAACCTTTTGGACTAGGTTTCAAACCTACTCCAGCAGACGAAGAGTGGGCAAAGAAAAGGAAAAATGAGGGTTGGAAGTTACCTCGACCACTGCCGGATTTATATGCAACTTTCATCAGGCCAAGGTACGCTGAAGAAGAAGATGATGAGGTCTTCACAGCTGAGGAAATCGAGGAGATATGTGGGGCGATGAGAAAGATGCTCTACGAGGTCCACATGGTTCAACCAGGTGAAGGCACAAGCATTGCTGAGATGATGTACATGGGGCCGAACGCCAAACTTCAAAACTGGGAGGCTACGCCATTCCCGACTAGACGGAAGTCCGGGTAGACCTGTCCTGCCACCTTTCCTGTGTAACAAGTTATCTCCAGGACATAACTTTAACGTTTTCTTCTTTTCAATTGTTGTTTTGAATTCCTAAGTTGTAAACATTGTTGTCTTCCAACTTTCCAAAGAAAAATAAAAAAAAATCATCATTGCTTTCCCATTCTTTCTTTTGTTCTGATTTTTGTTATTTTTTCTTTTATCTTTCTTTTCAGTCATAATAATGCGGCTTTAAATATGACATGCTTGCGGACTTCACGCCCAGATCACAATGAGCTATTTAACTGCGAATTAATGAACCCAGAACCAGAATATGATGCGGAAGAAGCTTTTAGGGAGATAAACCGAGAGTTGGAATATTTCGAGAATAAACCTAAGCCAAATCTGAATGACACTGAACCGGTAAATTTAGGAACCCCGGAAGAAATCCGGGAGACCAAGATAAGCATTCACACGGACAAGAAAACGCGAGAGGCGATAATTCAACTTCTTTTTGAATTTAAAGACGTGTTTGCTTGGTCATATGATGACATGCCGGGACTAGGTGTTGATCTAGTGGTTCATAAATTGCCGATTCATCCTGATTGTCCTCCAGTTCAACAGAAGCAACGAAAGTTCAAAACTGAGGTCAGTGACAAGATTAAAGAGGAGAACACCAAACAACTGAAAACGGGAGTGATTCGGGTAGTCCAATATACAACATGGTTGGCAAATGTGGTTCCAGTACCGAAAAAGGACGGGAAAACTCGGGTATGTGTAGATTACCGAGATTTGAATAGAGCAAGTCCCAAAGATAATTTCCCACTGCCCAACATCCACATCCTCGTTGATAATTGCGCCAAACACGAGATACAGTCTTTCGTAGATTGTTACGCTGGGTATCATCAGGTATTGATGGATGAAGAGGACGCCGAGAAAACTGCCTTCACCACGCCTTGGGGCACCTACTGTTACCGGGTCATGCCATTTGGTTTGAAGAATGCTGGGGCTACTTACATGAGGGCCATGACTGCCATTTTCCATGACATGATGCATCAGGAAATAGAGGTGTACGTGGACGACGTGATAGTCAAGTCCAGGACACAGGATAATCACATCCAAGACTTGAGGAAATTCTTCGAGAGATTAAGGAAGTATGACTTGAAGCTAAACCCAGCCAAATGCGCTTTCGGAGTTCCGTCGGGCAAACTTTTGGGCTTCATCGTAAGCAGGAGAGGTATCGAGCTAGATCCAACTAAGATAAAATCCATCAGAGATCTGCCTCCCCCGAGAACAAAGAAAGACGTGATGAGTCTGTTGGGCAGGTTGAACTACATCAGTCGGTTTATTGCCCAGCTGACAAGCACGTGTGAGCCCATATTCAAGCTGTTAAGGAAAGATGCGGCGATTAAATGGACAACTGAGTGTCAAGAAGCCTTTGATAAAGTCAAAGAATACCTTTCGAATCCCCCAGTCTTGGTCCCTCCAGAACCGGGAAGGCCACTTTTCTTGTATCGACAGTCTTGGAGAACTCTTTTGGTTTCGTCCTCGGGCAACACGATGTAACCGGAAAGAAGGAGCAAGCAATCTACTACTTGAGCAAGAAATTCACTGGCTACGAGGCCAAATACACTCTGCTGGAAAGGACATGCTGCGCTCTCACATGGGTTGCTCAAAAGCTGAGACATTATCTCCAAGCCCACACTACATTCCTCATAAACAGGTTGGATCCTTTGAAGTATATATTTCAGAAACCAATGCCTACTGGGAGACTGGCTAAATGGCAAATCTTGCTTACGGAATTCGACATAGTCTATGTCACTCGCACGACAATGAAAGCCCAGGCACTAGTAGATCATTTGGCCGAAAATACGGTCGATGAAGAATACCAGCCATTGGATACCTACTTTCCAGATGAAGAAGTAAACACCGTAGAAGTGGTCTCGGAGGAAGCTCATGTTTGGAAGATGTTCTTTGATAGAGCCGTGAACGCCAAGGGCGTAGGGATTGGGGCAATTTTGATCTCGCCTTCTGGTCAGCATTATCCCGCCACAGCTAGACTTCGTTTCTTTTGCACAAATAATACAGCTGAGTATGAAGCCTGCATCATGGGCATGCATATGGCAATCGATCAGGATGTCGAAGACTTACTGATTATGGGAGATTCTGACCTGATTATCCGGCAAGCTCAAGGCGAATGGGAAACTCGGGATGTCAAACTTATCCCTTACCGACAGCATGTGGAGGACCTCAGCAAGCGCTTTACATCAATAGAGTTCAGGTATATCCCGAGGTGTCACAATGAACTGGCAGATGCACTTGCTACTTTGGCTTCAATGCTACCCTACCCGGGCAACGCCCACGTCGATCCTTTGGAAATCCAAATCAAGGAAAGACACGGTTACTGCAATGTAATCGAGGCGGGATCAAATACGCAGCCTTGGTACCATGACATCAAGAGGTTCCTGAAGACACAAGAATACCCCGAGCACGCTACTGGAGATCAAAAGAGGACCATCAGGCGACATGCGAGTGGTTTCTTTCTGAGCGGTGAATTGTTGTATAAGAGGACCCCGGACCTCAATCTTCTAAGATGTGTCGATATCGAGGAGGCAAGAAAGATCATGCACGAAGTACACGCAGGTGTGTGCGGACCTCACATGAACGGGTATGTCTTAGCAAAGAAAATCCTTCGAGCAGGTTATTACTGGATGACCATGGAAAAGGATTGCTTTAGCTTCGTTCGGAAGTGTCATCAGTGTCAGGTGCACGGTGATTTGATTCATGCACCTCCCACGGAGCTGCATCCCATGTCTGCACCTTGGCCATTTGTCGCCTGGGGCATGGACGTCATTGGACCAATCGAACCAAAGGCTTCGAATGGACACAGGTTTATACTGGTTGCCATCGATTACTTCACAAAATGGGTAGAAGCTGTCACTCTCAAGTCGGTCACTAAAAAAGCTGTAGTGGATTTTGTACACTCAAATCTTATCTGTCGTTTCGGTATTCCTGCGACTATCATTACAGATAACGCAGCAAACTTGAACAGTCACTTGATGGGAGATGTATGCGAGCAATTCAAGATAACGCATAGGAATTCTACTCCTTATCGGCCGAAAGCCAATGGTGCTGTGGAAGCGGCAAACAAAAACATCAAGAAGATTTTGAGGAAAACGATCCAAAGTTCCCGACAGTGGCATGAGCAGTTACCATTTGCATTGTTGGGGTATCGCACTACGGTACGCACATCAGTAGGAGCGACTCCTTATCTTTTGGTTTATGGGACCGAGGCTGTAATACCGGCAGAGGTAGAAATTCCTTCGCTTCGAACCATTGTCGAAGCAGAAATCGAAGACAGCGAGTGGGTCAAGACTCGGTTAGAGCAATTAACTTTGATAGATGAAAAGCGAATGGCTGCAGTTTGTCACAGACAGTTATACCAACGAAGGATTGCTTACAACAAGAAAGTCCGACCCAGGAATTTCGAAGTAGGTCAGCTGGTACTGAGGCGTATTCTGCCACATCATGAGGAAGCAAAAGGTAAGTTTGCCCCAAATTGGAAAGGCCCATACATCATAAGGAAGATATTGCCGAGAGGAGCATTGTATTTAGGTGATATCGAAGGAAATGACCCCGACACAGCAGTAAATGCGGATGCAGTCAAGAGATACTACGTCTGAATTATACTCCAGTAATCTTGACGCATTCGAAATGACAAAGGTTTTATTCCCCACTACTCCCCAAACACTACCCAATTCTCTCTACAAACCTTTGAGCCGCTTAAAAAAAAAGGAAACAAAAAAAAACATTGATTGAGGCCTGAACTACGTTTGACTTGATTCCGAAAGGATACGTAGGCAGCCTCTCCCTGAGGTTCAGTCACACCAACAATAAAATCCCATTCACCCTGAAATTGAAACCGGGGCACGTCGAGCAGTTTAGAAGTTAGTATCATCTACCTCTCTTTACCAAGCACAAGCCTTCAAATCAATTACCAAAGATAGTGGGGAACCAATAAGCGTCACAAATGGAGACCGGCACACTCTGAATTGAGAGAGATAAAATGAGAGAGTCTCGTCGGTGAAAACCTTCGGGCACCACGAGGCGACGGGAGTAGAGAAACAAAAATGAGAGAGCTTGTTTAGTAAAAACTCACAAAGAGTGCTATCAAGCGAGGACAGGAAGAGAAATGAGAGAGGTCAGCCAGCGAAAACCCACAAAGGGCGCTGTTGGCCAAAAAGAATGACTCCACCCCAAAGAGGTCTCGGAAAAGTTCCACCGGTTTGAAGTCACAGATCCGTTCGGGTTCAGGGAAACGCAAGTTCATGGAAGGTCAGGCGTCCAGTCCAAAGAGCATGTCATGTCATTTAAAGCCAGCGTTATCTTCCTCAGATAAGTCTTTCTCGTCCTGAAAGAGACATTCCCTTCCTGAAATTTGTTTTCTCTTTTCTTTGTTTCTCTTCGAATCCCTTTTTATGTTTTAACCCCAAGTTCAGGATACACCGGAGAGGGCAGGTGGTAGGTTTGTTTTCACGGAATTCCGTTTCATGAAGGAAAACACCCCGTTTCGTTGGTACATCTGTCCGAACTTGATAACTCATGATGTTTGATGGCGTTCGAAGTAAAGAGGAAAAAGAGAAATTTCCCCCAGCAAGTCCGCCTTCGGACGAATCCCCACAGAGTCTCTCCCTGTACAATCCTCCCACAAAGTCTCCCCAATATATATTAAAAAAAAAAAAATCCCCGTTGGAATTTCCCCAGCACATCCCCAGCGAGTCCCTTTGTAAAAATTCCCCAAAGATCTTACCCCAACCAAGCCTAGAAAGCCCGCTGCGAAACAATTACCCAGCATGCCCCATTGTACAAAGATCCACACAAAGAATACACTTTGTAAATATTCCCCCATAGGACTTCCTTTTATACAAATCCCCACAGAATACCTCCAATAAAATCCCTGTTGAGAACCTCCAAGCAAAACGGGACACAGAAAAAAAAGAAGAAAAAAAAGGGCCTTACGAGGCAAATCATCACAGAACCTGGAAATGCAAGCTTGAGCGGTCTAAAGGGTTTCGACATATGAATCAAATCAATGGCGGGACTTCGCAACAGAAATGAAGACGCAACAAAGCAACCGGGAACGATCAAGGTCACCAAACCGACCGTCATTTCCGAACTAACAATTGTTCTTTGTCTGAAAAGTTGAAACAGGTTTAATCCAAGACAACCGTGCAAGAATCAGGTGTCGCCCAAAGGAGAAGGTACATGGGTACAAGAAATATTTTGGCAATAAGGAATTCACTCGAAAGGTAAGTTTCCACGAAACTCCCTTTTGTCTTTTACTAAAACAAGAAAATTCAAAAAAAGAGGTCAGTTGTTTGTTCTCGAATTTTGTCCCCAGCTAATCAGCATTAGGGTTTTAAACCCTAAACTGAATTTTTCCTTTAGTCAGTATTAGGGTTTTAAACCCTAAACTTAAATTTTTCCTTTCAGCCAACATTAGGGTTTTAAAACCCTAAACTGAGCTTTTCCATGCAGTCAGCATTAGGGTTTTAAACCCTAAACTGAATTTTTCCTTTAGTCAGCATTAGGGTTTTAAACCCTAAACTGAAATTTTTCCATTCAGCCAGCATTAGGGTTTTAAACCCTAAACTGAGCTTTTCCATGCAGTCAGCATTAGGGTTTTAAACCCTAAACTGAATTTTTCCTTTAGTCAGCATTAGGGTTTTAAACCCTAAACTGAATTTTTCCTTTCAGCCAGCATTAGGGTTTTAAACCCTAAACTGAGCTTTTCCATGCAGTCAGCATTAGGGTTTTAAACCCTAAACTGAATTTTTCCTTTAGTCAGCATTAGGGTTTTAAACCCTAAACTGAACTTTTTTCCATTCAGCCAGCATTAGGGTTTTAAACCCTAAACTGAGCTTTTCCACGCAATCAGCATTAAGGTTTTAAACCCTAAACTGAATTTTTCCCTTTAGTCAGCATTAGGGTTTTAAACCCTAAACTGAATTTTTTTCCATTCAGTCAGCATTAGGGTTTTAAACCCTGAACTGAACTTTTTCCTTTGATCAACATTAGGGTTTTAAACCCTAAACTGAATTTTCCCTTTAGTCAGCATTAGGGTTTTAAACCCTAAACTGAACTTTTTTCATTCAGCCAGCAATAGGGTTTTAAACCCTAAACTGAGATTTTCCATGCAGTCAGCATTAGGGTTTTAAACCCTAAACTGAATTTTTCTTTTAGTCAGCATTAGGGTTTTAAACCCTAAACTGAATTTTTCCATTCAGCCAGCATTAGGGTTTTAAACCCTAAATTAAACTCCTTTCATTCAGCCAGCATTAGGGTTTTAAACCCTAAACTGAGTTTTTCCCTTTAGTCAGCATTAGGGTTTTAAACCCTAAACTGAACTCCTTTCATTCAGCCAGCATTAGGGTTTTAAACCCTAAACTGAGTTTTTCCCTTTAGTCAGCATTAGGGTTTTAAACCCTAAACTGAATTTTTCCTTCAGCCAGCATTAGGGTTTTAAACCCTAAATTGAACTGTTTCCTGTAATCAGCATTAGGGTTTTAAAACCCTAAACTGAACTTTTCCTTCAGTCAGCATTAGGGTTTTAAACCCTAAGCTGAACTTTTCCCCAGTTGGTCAGTATTAGAGTTTCAACTCTAAAACTGAACTTCTCCCCAGCTAGTCGGTATTAGGGCTCCAACCCTGAACTGGGCATTTTTATCTTCCTTCATCAATTTTATGAACTTCCTGGCGAATAATTCACGAAATTTTCCTAGTAAAACTGGGGCAGAAAATTTCGTTCGTTTGTTTTTCTCCCGCAGGTCTAACCTCGAGCCACACGGATCGAAATGACCCACGAGACGAGTCTCAACTCAGAATCAAAGAAGAAAAAGACAAAAAGAAGATATCCCGAGATATCAGAGTGAATGGAAGGCGGATCGACTCCAACATTTGACTAAGGTCCTGAACTCTGCCAGTCGCGTTTTACTCAATATCCCAAAGATTGAACAAGTCGCCACAACACGCAAGCATCAAGATTCGGATCAAAGTCTCCAAGCACAATCAGCTAAGACCCAAGATCAAGTCGCAAAAGAATCATAGATAGGAATCTTGTAACTCGCAGTTGACATGCATATAAGTAGTTAGTTCAGTTCCAATTTTCCTTTGGTTGTAATAAGGCGGTCAGTGACGCAGTAGTGACAACAACAACAACAGTAACAGCAAACATTGCAATCCCATGGTAGTCCCAGCTACCAAAATTTTCCCGAACTACATTGACCTGATTCCTGTTTAGCCCAGGATATGTAGGAAATCTTTGAAGCAAGATTCGGTCAGAAACTTTCAAAACATGCTTCACACGGAGTAGTCCATAGGCAAAAATCGCTTATATCCGCTCACTTTATCTTTGCACAAAAACTCTTCGTGTTTCCGAACAAAGAGGGGCAGCTGTGAGCACGTGATTTTTGTTTTACACGACAATCGCTCCAAAAGAATTAAAAAAAATAATAACAAATGGTCCTGCTATACAAATTGGATTTTTACACGGCACTTTGTTAATTATTTATGATTTTTTGCCCATTTTTCATTAAAACAAAATACAAAAAATGTATGTGTCATGTGCTGTTTGAACCGAAATCCGGTTACTAAATAAATAAAAAAATCATAAATATGCATCTTTGTTCCGTGATTGTTGTTTTGTTCGATCTTGCCTGCTTTAAATATTTTGATATATGTGTGCAAATAATTGTATTAAGTGTTTATGAAATTTTATTTTTATTTACTTAGGTTTTGTTTTAAAAATAAAATAAAAAAAATAAAATATATATAAAAATAATAAAAAAAGAGATGCAGAATTGGGTTTAAAAATCGGTTGAGCTTACTTTTATTTTTAAAAGCCCAAATGAACTCAGCCCAAACCCCATGTAAACCCGGTCCAGACCAGCTGGCCTCAGGGGGGGTTCCAAACGACACCGTTTTAATCCAGTCCGATCTGGGCCGTTGATCTCAAATTGATCAACGGCCAAGATTAATTCCCCATAACCCACTGAGGAACCCGACCTGTTTCCACCCAGACCGACCCAAACCCCTTTAGGACGAAACGACATCGTTTCCCCATCAGATGAAAGATCTGGGCCTTCCATCTTGCCTCATCCAACGGCCGAGATCAACCCACCCATCCCATATATAACCTTCCAACCATACCCTACCCCCCTATCCAATACCCCAGCTTCCGTCTTCATCTCCTTCCCCACGAAACCCTAGCCTCCCCCTTATCCCTCGCCGTTAATCCCGGCGGCATGATCGCCGATGACCTTCACCTTAACACCCTAAAACCACCTTGACACCCTGAACATGGATCTGTAGTCCGTTTAGTTCGAATCATCCTCTAGGTCCTCGAATCTTCATTTGAAGATTCGAGCAAAACTTAACTTACACCGTTTAACCCCAGTTTCATACCAGACACTCCCCAGACCCCCTCGTGACCAAACCATGCTTGGTTTGGTCCGAATCTGACCAGGGAAGCATGAATCCCAGATCTGATTTTTGGAACCATAGGGTTCCTCGTCGATGGTCCGTGTCTTGTTCAAGCCGAAGAGATTAAGGTCTAATGGACCTTAATCGAAGTGTTTCTCATCTGAGAAACACTTCGATTAAAGTCCGTTCAGCCTTAAGAAAGGTCTGTTCGAGTCCAAGCTAGGGTCTTTTGATTTTTCGGATTTTAAGGTGAGTTTTGCTTTCTTTTCTTTATTTGTTTTAGTCCATGTGATTGTTCTAAAGGCTGTTCATGTTTCGTGAAATCTGTGTTTTGAGTTTGATCAACTGTGTCCTATCCACCTTGCCTGAACCTTTGTTGTTTGATTGAGTTTCTTCTTCTACTTGTTCTGATAATGTGTATGTATGTATTTGTTGTGCAATTAGTTGAATTTCAAATTTGAACTGATTAACTGATTCCTCGGATACAATTCTGTTTAGTCAATACAATTCGAATCATGTGTCCTATACTGTTAAATGTCTGATTTTGGTTTCGATTGTATGTGTTATAACTAATATAGTCGAGTCGACATGTGTCGTCAATTAGTTTCAACTGTCTGAACAAAATAAATCGATTTGCTTCTGTTAAACATTGCCTGAATCAATTAAGAACTAAGTTTAGTTACTTATAGTTGTTAATGTGATTTCAGAAACCTAAGGTTTGGTCTGTAATTGCAATCTGAATTGATGGCATGTGCACTTGTGCACAACATGTGCATAAAGGCCCTTTTTGAATTAAAATAGTTTGACAGCATGTTTGTCAGATTATATTCCTGCTGCCCATGTTTGCTTTTAGTAAATAAAATGGGAAAGAGGACTGTCAGGGAATGTCATGGGAGGGTTTTATTTTTAAGTAATTAAGTGGAAAAAGAAAACAGATCACATGGGAGGTTTGTATACTAAAAGGTTTGAGTGGAAACTGAAAAAGAGAGAGCACATGGGAGGGTGTTTGGGTGAATTGATGAACAGGCTGTTGAAGGGCAGACTTTAGGCTTATAAAAGAAAAGGACTTCCATCAGTTTTAGGGGATATAGATTTGAGAGGAGAGAGCTGAAATACATACATATTAATACACACAGAACATACAGGAGACAGACACAGGGAGATTTTCGATAATAACACAAGACAGAGAAGTAAAACAAGGAAGGTATAAACATTGAGGGACTGGTTCTGGATTTTAAAAATACACAGACAGAGAGAGGGAGATAGAGATACAGACACACAGGGAAATTGTTAACACAGAGAGAGAGGGGATTGGGATTGAACATTTGAGAGCTGAAGTTCTGGGAAAGAGATACACACATACAGAAAGAGAGATACACATAAAACACTGAGATTGAATATTGAGAGTTTTGAGTTCTGAAAAACAGAAAACTGGAAAAGATTTCTTTTGATAACTCAAGTATAGTTTCAAAACTGAAGATTGACATTTGGATTTTGGAAAGAAAGGAGATAGGGAGAGGGATATACAGAAAGCAGAAACTGTTTTCTTCTTCCTGCTGTTTGTTCGATTCCCAGCTTTGTTCAACCTGTTCAGTCAGTTCTGTTTTTCTTTCAAGTGTCAGCTGAGTTTATGGTTTGGTTTGCATTGGTTGATTCTCTTGGAATTGGTTTGTCTGAATTCTGATTCTACTCCCCTGGCTTTGTTGCTGTCATTTTGCTGCCTCTTTCTTCGTCTATAATTGCATCTTGCATTGGAATTTGTCCTGCTGTTGTTCATCTGTTACTGCTGGTGTTTCGTTTACATTGCTGCTCAACTAACTCCCCTGCTTATTTCATTGTGAGCATCTCCTCAGGTACACATTTCGAATTTGTCTGATGTAACTGATGTCGCAATGAAAGATTGAATCGAAAGATCTGAAGGGATTATAATCATCTGTTGCTTCGCTTACAAATTTTATAACTACTGTCAAGCTGTGTAAATTTTAGTGTGTTAGTCTAGTAGAGAACACATTAGTAAGTTTGTACTTAATTAAAGTTTATGTTGATCTGAAACTGCGGTATTTGATTCGTTTAGTAGCATACAGGACGTAAATACAACTCATGGAATGTGAAACTATTTAATACGATTGTTAAAATTAAACTCACCCTTTCAGCATGCTTTGAATAGATAGGGGCAAATGGCTGTTAAATCTAGCCAAATATAATACAGTTTTGAATCACCCAGTTTCTATTTCTTGAGGCAGTTTATAGGACTAGTTTTGAACATCATCGGTAACATCCTTTAATAAGGAATTCTATCAGTCCTGTTTAAATAAGTTAATTTAGATCCAACTTAAGGATGTTTGTTCGGATTAAGTGTTGTATTTCGTTGGCTCATATGTGATTTTTGTCAAATTAAAGCATTCTTTCATGAAATATAATATTTACTCCACTTTGTAAGTAATTAATCAGAAATTGATAAGAGTCCGGTTTAGGCCAAAGCATATACTTCAATTAGCATACATTTTCTTTCTTCTATTTCTGGGAACATACACATTAGAAATGTAGTCGCTTTAGGATATCCTGTAAAAAATAATGAGACGAGCCTCGCCAAATAAAAATGCAAATTGCGGGGCCCTCAACAACTAATCATAATATTTAGAATTCAGGCTAGGCCGTTTAGTGAATCTCATGGCCTTCTCGAAAAATAATAACGCGTTAGACTCTTTAGGCGCGGCTTAATTAAATCATATTCTTAAATTCGGGTGCACATTGATGTGACCCAAATCCAAATCTCAACAAAGTCAAAATGTGTTGACGATCGCGGGCGCATTGATTGTGACGTGGTTCGAGATGCATTTTCACGACGTTGCAATTCTACAAAAATAAGTGATAATGATAAAAGCGGTTTAAACTTAATAAAAGCACGTAAGTCATAACATGTATTTAAATCAGATATTTAGCCATTATAACAATTTAAGCGACCGTGCTAGAACCACGGGATTCGAGGGTGCCTAACACCTTCCCTCAGGTCAACAGAATTCCTTACTTAGAATTTCTGGTTCGCAGACTTCATTTGGAAAAGTCGAAAATTTCCTCGATTTGGGATTCAAGATAAACCGGTGACTTGGGACACCAAAAGCCAAACCTTTCCCAAGTGTCGACTCTGAATTAAATAAATAATCCCATTTCGAATATTGTCACTTAAATTGCAAAAACTCCCCTCGCGCATTTAACCCTTCGGGGGCGGGCGCGCAAAAAGGAGGTGTGACAGTATATATAAATTTTCATCAAATATATCTGTGTGTAAATTGATTCATCGACTTATAACCTACTCAGATGCATCGTTGAGTATTAAAAACAAAACGTCTCGACCTATATATATATATATATATATATATATATATATACACATATATATAAAACATGCTTCGTTGTACTACTTTAACTATATATATAGCATGTTAGAGTATATTTTAGTGTATTCATCCCTTGTATTACAAAAGTGTTAACGGATTACATTTATATTATTTAGATAGTAAATACAAAAGTGATTTTTAGTTTTGACCAATGTTGACCTGAAAAGAGATCAACTTTGGTCGCTAATTATCCAGAATTAAAAATTAGCGACCAACGTTGGTCGCTAATTTTAAATAAGATTTATAAAATATTTTAAATAATAATATTATTATTAAACGTTATAACTGGGTCCCTAATTAGCGGCCAAAGTTGGTCGCTACTTGCTTCCCCTTTCATAATCGACCAACTTTGGTCGCCAATTTTTAAATAATAATTATTTATATTTTATAAAATATTTTAAGTAATAATATAATTATTAAAATGTTATAACTGGGTCCCACCTTAGCACAAAGTTGGTCGCTAATTTTAATATTTCTTTGACCAAACAAGTCTGACCAACCCAGTCAACATGTTGACCACTTTACCGACCAAATAGCGACCAACCTTGGTCGGTAAATTATTTAAAATAATTATTTAATATTTTTCTCCACATTAGCGACTAACATTGGTCGCTTTTTTTGACCAACCAACTTTGGTCGCAAATTTTTGGTTGGTAATTCCCAGATTTCTAGTAGTAAAACCTACAGATATAAACCAGTATTAAGCGTGTCAGACAAAAGAATGCTAGCTAAAAAAATTAATTCAAGACCATAACTATTTAAGTTAGTAGTATACACTTTGAAAGCATTTTGGATTCAAAATTTTAAGCAAAACTCCTGAAATCCGCAACTCGCCCCGCACCTATATTAGATTTAAAAAAATTATTTCTACCTGTCCCACACCCGTCCCGCCCTATTGTCATTCCTACTGCCATGAACACTAAAGTCTTACGAGGCTATCACTTCGATAGGTGGGACGTTCGCCCATATGCATTTTTATTCTTTAAGTTGTTCACCGTATAAATTCCAAAATCCTCATTTTATTTTTTGTATTTAAGTGTTTGAATATAAACTTACATAGCACGCACATGTTTTCTCTATTATATATCTATATAAGAATTTGGTGAGTTAGATACTTTTATTCTCAAAGCACTATTAGAGAAGGATCTCTCCAATATTAGTTTCTTGTAATATAATATAGAATTATGTAATATATGCAACATGATATGATGTGTAATGGTATAATATAATCTTGACACATGAGGCGAAGTGTTAGACCACTTCAGAGCATATATTCTATTATGACATCATACTTTTTCACTCATAAAACTTTAGACCTATGGACTTATGTTAGTAATATTAATATATTCTATGAGCTCTAAACTTTGGATTTTTTATTAATTTGGTGAATGTCGTCCGGTCATGCATGGACCAAGTGATATACCACGTCTAGGCATAATTGTGTTTGAGGTATTTCTTGTTGGAGTAAGTATGATAGCGACATTCTTGTACCCGGTACTTGTGAATTGTGATCATAGGAGAAAGCAGAGTAGGTATAATATCGACAGAATATATGTGCACAAGTTGGTCCAATCATCACTAATATTATTTTTAAAGAAAAAGATGGTGATATTCTTAATTGATTTGTTAGTTTGATTTGCTTAGTCGAAACTTATTTTCGCTCCATCTTCTCACTCTATTATTCTTCACTTGTACAGATACTATTATCAAAGAGTGTGATAGGATGAATGAAGTTTCTTTAATTAATTAAAAGTGTCAAATTTTAAGCCTTGAAAATAGAGAAAATTCCGATTGGAAGTATTTTCTCTTTTTGTAAGTTTCGATGCAACGCGAATCTGAATTAGTCGAGGTTAGTAAATTAGAATTATTGAATGTATGGAGCCAAAAAAAAGATCTCGTACACATTGTTTTGTACTAGTAAAGAAGTTTCTCAACACTTTGCATGCTTCTTCGTATACTCATTTTGCCGAATGTTAAACATACCTTGATTATTGTATAAGGTAAAATATGCTATGCCACGTGACCGTCCAAAAAAGAGACACGTGGAACCTGAGACGGGGGATGTCTAAGACTGAAAGCAACTAGTTCGTCTGTCACCGAAAATAATAACGCTCATAAGGATGTAATAAATACTCTTCGCCCGATAACATTTAATAGGGAATAGTCCATGGCATTAAATACGATTACCCGTTACAAGGAATTTGACATTTATGATCACTGTTACATCTTCATCAATAATCCTCATAATTGACATTAAAGAAGGACACGATCCTAGGACCTTCTTCCCTAGATATAACTATAAATAGTGAGCTCAATTATCATCGTAAGGGACATAAATTTTCTGACAAACTTACGCCATACTCTATCCAACGCTTAATATAAGGGCCCGTTTGACCATAAATTTTGCCAAAATAAATTTGGGTTTTATTTGACAAACACATGTTTGGCCATAGATTTTGCCTACATTTTGGCAAAATCCCAATTTCCAAATCCAAAACCAGCTCAATAGCTAATTTTGGGCCAAAATATCACTATTACATTTTTTATAAATTTCCCCAAACTTTTGTATATTATAAAAGAGCCCACCATTTATGATTTTGTAATAATGTTGCTTTGTCTTCTCAGTCATCTGATAGTGTATCATGTAGTTCATTATAGAAATGATAATTTTGTACCAAATTTATTTATGTTCAGGACTATAGTTTGCAATAATATAATGAATGTTATTGATAATGGTACTGTTGGATATTTGTGATAGTTTTTAGAACTTCTGGGTATAAGTCATGTTTTATGTTTTTCCAAAATAAATTTGGGAAATATGTTTTGAAAACTGATGTCCAAACACATTTTCATCTTCAAATCAAACTTCACCCAAATCAGATTTTTTAAAACAAATTTGGGAATCTATGGCCAAACGTTAGCTAATTTTATCTTCTTGTTTTTTGATTTCATTGTTGCTGTGCTCGGAACCACTGTGTTTTGCTATTTCGTCACCATCTCAAGGATACATATTGCATATTTCTTTAATTTCTTAATATTTCAGTATCAAATTAATTCATTTGTCTAGAAATCACGCATAAATTCAATTGTACTGTTTTACATGTAAATATTTTGTCGCTCACCATGGGGCCTAGACAGCCATGTAATTAAGTTGATCATTGCCTTTTCACTAACAACGTTTGATTATTTTGTCTTAGAAAAAGTAATCAACATGTTCGGGAGAGAACTCTCGTTGATATTGAAGGGTCCTGCAAGAACAACAAACGATCGTTCTAGGCCACCTCACGCGACATGATAAAGTTATGATGGAGTTGAAGCAGGCGTTGTTGGGTGCTTCGAATAATGTGAATAGACGAGAGCCGGTTCCTCCGACACTCCTGCGAATCAAACAACGCAGAGGGCCGACAACAACACCCCGAGGGACGAAGTTGGCTCCGATGGGGCTGGGGGAGCAGATCCGGTCCCAATAACGAAAATTATCCCTTCAAGAATGAACTCTTACGGTTCATGGAGGAAGTGAACACCCGTATGGACCAAATCCCGGGCGCACTAATAACTAGGGTTTTGATGCATTTTATGCTCCTTCTTGCTTGCGCTTCGATTATAAATTGATACAAAATAGTCCCAAAAGGCTCATAAGTTGTGCTTGATTGTAGGTTTGATCAACAAAGTGACAAGATGTCAAAGATCAGCTCAAAAGGAGTGAAACTTGCACAAGTACTAAAGACAAGACAAACTCAGGAAAAACAGGCCTAGTGCGACCGCACTACACTTTGTGCGGTCCGCACATAGAGAGGTTTAGAGAGTCAACATTTCAGGCTTTAAAGCAATGTGGTCGCACTACACTTTGTGCGATCCGCGGTGGACCTTTGCGGCCGCACTCCCATTCTGTGCGGTCCGCAGAGACAAGGATCAGAGAGATGCCAAGTTCAGAGGTTCAAGCCTGTGCGGTCCGTGGTTGAGTTTGTGCGGACCGCGCTAGAAGCCTCCACGACCACAGTCCATTTTGTGCGGTCCGCGAAGCCTGGGTTCAGAGAGTCAAGATTGCAAGTTCAAGAGCCTAGTGCAGCCACACACCATTTTGTGCGGTCCGCACTAACCCCGCAGGGGAAATTTTGTGTAGTTTTTCCAACTTAGTATAAATAGAACCTTTTTCCATTTTTAGGGCATCAGATATTATCAGACGTTAGCTGCGCACTTGAGAAGACGTTTCTTAGCCATTTTGGGCATTTTTACTTAATTTTTATTATTGAATCTTTGTATTTACCTTAGCAATTAATTAATACTCCCTCCGTTCCAGTTTATGTGAACCTATTTCCTTTTTGGTCCGTTCCAAAAAGAATGAACCCTTTCTAAATTTGGTAACAATTTAGCTTAAAGTTACAACTCTACCCTTAATGAGAAGCTTTTATAACTATACAAATACTCTGGGCCCCATTTGGACTTGTTTAGGACCACAAATTCCAAAGTCTTTATTTTTTTCTTAAACTCCGTGCCCAGTCAAACAGGTTCACATAAATTGAAACGGAGGGAGTATATCTTTATCTTCATCTATTTCTCTGTTTTTCTCTTCAAGCATGAGTAGCTAGACCCATTAGCTAGGGTTGTGGCTCAACCCTAGTGTGGGTAATTGATGGATGATGTGATTTAAGGTTAGATTGACTATGAGTGTTTATTATTTGGGTCAATTTCATGGTTTAATCTATGAATTAGTGGTTGCACATACTAGTTTGTGCTAAGTTGACTTGGGTTCTTCTTGAGAAAGAGAGCCTAAGTCTCCGAAATTGACCCAACAAGGAATTGGGATGGACTCAAGAGAAATGATAGTCCCAATTAAAGGGTTAAACCTCGAGAGAGTAATACCCGACTTGAACACCAGTTGCTTGAGCAAATTTGCCTACCCTATTGGTCTTGAGAACGACAATTGGGCAAAATCACTCTCTCTACCGAGAGGTGTGAGAGTGGGTAAAATTGTGCAACAGTTATAGCATATTCCCCAATCATGTCAATCGTGCCTTAGGTTCAATTACCCGTCAATTGGCCACCTAGGAGGATGCCACTACCCTAGTGCCTTTTAAACTATTAGATACAACTTGTAGCAATTTACTCGTAGTTAATCTAGTAGCAATTATAATTTGTAGTTTGATAATAGTAGAATATAAAGAAAACCCAAAAATGATTAGAAGTGATATTTGGAACAAATACGCAATTCCAACCTAAATAAATACTCGACTCCATTCCTAGCTCTCTGTGGAAATCGATCCCGACCCACAAATCGGGTAAAAACTATTGCGATTCTCTCTTCCTACTTTTTAGTAGTGTGAAGTAGGCTACGATCATTTTTTGGCGCCGTTGTCGGGGAGCTAACGGTTTTGTCTATCTATTTTGTTAGTTTTGTGTATTGTTCTTCTTTCCTTCTTTGTTACTTACTTGTTTGTGTCACTACTCAGGTACCAATATGGATTTAAACAACACTAATGACCCTCTTGGAAACGTGATTGCGGGGGAGGAGGTAGATGATGTTGAGGAAGATGAGGTGCCTCTTGTACCTCAAGGACAACGTAGAGGCCGCAATGCCAATGCTAATCCAAATGACATTATTCCAGGCCCTCCTCTGCCACCTCCAAGAGTGGCTCCCAAAGGGTTATGCAAGTGCTATTGTCCCACCCAAAATCCGGGCGGGCAACTTTCAGATAACCAATGTGATGTTGACCTTACTTGAGCAGCGTGGGTACTTCACGGGCGCTGCGGATCAAAATGCCTACAAACATCTCAAGGGGTTCGTGGATACATGCTGGGGGAGCAAACAGACGAATGTGTCCGAGGATGATCTTAGGTTGAGACTTTTCCCATTCTCACTTCGGGGAAGGCATTAGATTGGCTCGAGAGACTCCCCAACCATTCCATCACAACTTGGGTTGAGTTGGCGGATAAATTTATTTCTAAATTCTTTTCACCCGGGCATATGGCGGCACTTCAACATGATATTTGGGAGCGGTATAGAACGATGGTGAAGGAATGCCCCAATAATGATATGACCGACGCTATGATCCAACAAACTTTCTACCGGGGCATCAATACAACAAATCAATGCATAGTGAACCAACTTGCCGGGGGCAACTTTATGAAGCTGTCATATAATGAGGCATGTGATGTACTTGATGAGATGGCCGACATTTCTTCTGCAAGGCAAAGTAGAGCCAATGTACCTCAAGGCGACCCTACGGTTATTCATTTGCACAAGGAATTACATGACCATGGGCAAGCTATAGCGGAGTTGACAACTACTATGAATCAATTGGCTAAGGCACAGTTACAACAAGTCCAAAATCCTCGCCAAGTGAATGGCATGGAGGGTGTTAATATGCTTGTCAACAAGAGAAGGCAAAGAAGGAAACAAAACCAAGGGAATTCTGAGCAATTTGATGATGCATGTGATGGTTTTCAAAATGATGGTTATGATGACCAAAGTGAAGAGGTTCAATATGTAAACAACTATCAAGGCCAACGGGGCAACTGTTCCAACCAATAACAGTGGAGACCTCAAGTCAATTGGGGCTATCAACAGTAAAACAGTGGCAATTGGGGGAACAACAAACAAAATAACAACTGAGGCAATTAGAACAACAATCAAGGCAACCAAGGGAATTGGAATGGTAATAACAATAATTGGGGTGGCAATAATAATCAAGGAGGGTGGAACAATGGAAACCAAGGAAACCGGGGGCAAGGCTTTCAAAGGCCCCCAATGTACCAATAACCGAACAATCCACCACCATTTCCATCTCAAGGTCCTAGTTCTTCAGGTAATGATATGGGTAGAATTGAAATGATGTTCGAGCAGATGATGAAGAGGAATGCGGATTCTGATGCACAGTTAGCTTCTCACAACACCTCTATCCGAAACTTGGAGGTGCAATTAGGCCAAATCTCTCAACAAGAAGTGGGAGAGGCGGTGATGTGAATGCCTCTAAGCAAAAGCAAGTCGTGGATAATAATGTTGAGTTGCAAGATGACGAAGTCCCTTTGGTAGTTGAAGATGTGGTTGATGAAAATGTGAACAGTGAAGTGAGGATTGATATTCAAGAAGCCGAGGTGGAAACTCAAAATGATGTGAACCCGTCTAGGGAACACATAATCGACATGTCGGAGTCGGTTGTGCCAAAAACCAAGGCTCCTTTGCCAAGGCCACCTCCACCTTATTCTCAAAGGCTCGCGAAGCAGAAGAATGATAATCAGTTTAAAAAGTTCATTGACATGATGAAGAGCTTATCTATTAATGTGCCTTTGGTGGAGGCACTTGAACAAATGTCGGGTTATGCAAAATTCATGAAAGACTTAGTTACAAAGAAGAATTCTATAGATTGTGAAACTATAAAGATGACTCACCAAGTTAGTGCTATAGTGCATTCAATGGCCCCAAAGCTTGAATATCCCGGTGCTTTCACCATTCCTTGCACCATTGGGAGTGCGGATTTTGCCAAGGTTCTATGTGATTTGGGAGCTAGTATTAATTTGATGCCCTACTCGGTTTTCAAAACTTTGGATGTCGGGCAACCTAGGCCAACCTCAATGAGACTTCATATGGCGGATCGATCGATGAAGCGACCTTTGGGCATTATTGATGACATGCTTGTCCGAGTGGACAAATTCATATTGCTGGCCGACTTTGTGATTCTGGATTGTGAGGTGGACTATGAGGTTCCTATTATCTTGGGAAGGCCTTTCCTTGCAACGGGGAAGGCATTGGTTGATGTTGAAGCGGGTGAGCTCACTTTCCGAGTGGGAGATGAAAAGGTCGTTTTCCATGTTTGCAAGTCTATGAAGCATCCCAATAGCACCGAGGTGTGCTCATTTGTATCACAACTGTGATTGTGGATGATACCAGTGCTATGATCAATGTGGAGGATCCTCTTGAGGCCGTGCTATTAAATCTTGATGTCAATGAGGATGCAAGTAGAGTGGAGTGCGTGAATGCCTTACATGGGAGGGGCTCTTATTCTTATGAGCCTAGAAAATTGTCTTTGGATCTTGAAAATCGGAAAACTCCACCAATAAAACCATCAATTGAGGAGCCACCAGTGTTGGAGTTGAAACCACTTCCTCCACACCTCAAGTATGAATTCTTGGGCTCAAACTCTACTTTACCAGTTATTCTTTCTTCTTGTCTTACTAACATGCAGGTTGAGGCCACTTTGGCGGCGTTTAAAAAGCGGAAAAGGGCAATTGGATGGACTCTAGCTGACATTCGGGGAATAAGCCCCGCATTTTGTATGCACAAAATTATCTTGGAGGATGATGCAAAGACTTCCTTGGAGCATCAAAGAAGATTGAATGAGGCTATGCAAGAAGTGGTGAAGAAAAAAATGATCAAATGGTTGGATACCGGGGTTGTGTACCCTATTTCTAATAGCTCATGGACTTCTTCGGTGCAATGTGTACCGAAGAAGGGTGGCATGACTGTGGTGACCAATGACAACAATGAACTTATTCCTACTTGGACAGTCACAGGTTGGAGATTTGCATGGACTACCGGAAGCTAAATAAGGTGACCCGAAAGGACTATTTCCCATTGCCATTCCTTGACCAAATGCTTGATCGTCTCGCGGGGCGTGCTTTTTTTATTGCTCTTTGGATGGGTACTCGGGGTATAATCAAATCTTAATTTCCTTGGAGGACCAAGAGAAGACCACCTTTACTTGTCCGTATGGAACCTTCACTTTCTCTCGGATGCCATTCGGATTGTGTAATGCTCCGACGACATTCCAAAGATACATGATGGCTATTTTTACCGATATGGTGGAAAATATATTGGAGGTCTTCATGGATGATTTTAATGTGGTTGGTGATTCCTTTGAAGAATGTTTGAGAAATTTGGATAGAGTATTGTCCCGATGTGAAGATACAAACCTCGTACTCAATTGGGAAAAATGCCATTTCATGGCATGCGGGTTTTTACCGGAGGTTTATAAAAGATTTCAAAAGTGGTAAACCCCTTTTGCAAGTTGCTAGAAAAGGATGTAAAGTTTGTGTTCGATGAGGGATGTATGCAAGCATTCGAGCTTCTCAAGCTTAAGTTGACCACTATCCCTATCATTACCACACCAAATTGGACCTTACCTTTCGAGCTCATGTGTGACGCAAGTGATGTTGTGGTTGGGGCTGGTTTGGGTCAAAGGGTTAACAAGATGTTTCATCCGGTGTACTATGCAAGCAAGACCATGAATGAGGCTCAAAAGAACTACACAATTACCGAAAAAGAGTTGTTGGCTATATTATTTGCAATGGAAAAGTTTCGGCCGTATCTTATGGGGGCCAAGGTCATAGTGCACACCGATCATGCCGCTCTTAGGTACTTGATGACAAAGAAAGACTCCAAGGCAAGATTGATGCGATAAGTGTCACTACTTCAAGAGTTTGATCTAGAAATTGTGGACCGGAAAGGTAGTGAGAACCAAGTGGCGCACCACTTGTCCCGTTTGGAGGAGGAGGGGAGGCCTTGTGATGGCCTTGAGATTAATGATTCATTTCCTGATGAACAACTCCTTGCAGTGTCAATAAATGATATGCCATGGTTTGCCGATGTTTCCAATTACCTTGTTACCGGAATAATCCCGTATGAGCTCTCTTCTAACCAAAGGAAGAAGCTCAAGCGGGATAGTTTGTACTTTTATTGGGATGAGCCGTATTTGTTCAAGATTTGCACGGATGGTGTGATTCATCGATGTGTCCCGGAGGAAGAACAATTGAGTATCTTAGAGGCTTGTCATTCCTCACCCTATGGAGGCCATCACAGTGGGGTGAGGACCGCCTCGAAAGTTCTTAGTTGCGGGTTCTATTGGCCAACCCTGTTCAAAGATACTGGTGATTTTGTGAAGAGGTGTGATGAATGCCAAAGAGCGGGTGGAATTTCAAAAAGGGACGAGATGCCTCTCAATACCATTCTTGAAGTGGATATCTTTGATGTTTAGGGCATCGATTTCATAGGTCCATTTGTTAGCTCTTATGGGAATACTTACATTCTCGTGGCGGTTGGCTATGTCTCAAAATGAGTTGAAGCCGTGGATTTGCCTAACAATGAAGCCAGGAGTGTTGTTTCATTTCTTAAGAAGAGCATTTTCGCAAGTTTGACACTCCCCGTGCGATTATTAGTGATGGGGGATATCATTTTTGCAATAAAGCTTTCGACACTTTACTTTCTAAGTACGATGTCAATCACAAAGTTTCTACCCCCTGTCACCCTCAAGCAAGTGGTCAAGTGGAAGTCTCCAACCAGGAAATCAAAAGCATATTGTCAAAGACGGTCAATGCAAATAGGACCGATTGGTCGAAGAAGTTGGATGACGCTCTATGGGCTTATCAGACGGCTTACAAAACTCCGATTGGGATGTCTCCGTATCAGTTGGTGTTTGGGAAAGCATGCCATCTTCCGGTTGAGTTAGAGCACAAGGCCATGTGGGCTTTGAGGAAGTTGAATCTTGAATGGGATGTTGCAGCCAATCTTCGTGTAGAGCAGCTCAATGAACTCGATGAATTTAGATTCCATGCCTACTCCAGTTCATCCTTGTATAATGACAAGATGAAGTACCTTCATGACAAATATGCTCGTGGAAAGGAGTTCAAAGTAGGTGATTTGGTTCTCTTGTTCAACTCCAGGTTACGTCTATTTCCGGGAAAGCTCAAATCCAAATGGAGTGGACCGTTTGAAGTTGTGTTTGTGACCCCTTTTAGTGATCTTGATTTTAAAAATAAAAATGGAGAAGTCTTCATAGTTAACGGGCACCGGGTCAAGCATTATCTTGGAAAAATTGATGACAACCACGTGGTGGCACTTCTTCACTTCAAATGATGTGATGGTAACCTGCGTCGTGCCGCGACGGTAAATCAGGCACTTCTTGGGAGACAACCCATGTATTTTTCTTCTTGTTGTTTTCTTTGATTTTCTTTGTAGTTTAGGATTTATTTTTGGGCTAACTGGTCGTGAGATGTTGTAGGGATTGTGTTGATGCAGTGCAAGACATAATGAAGAAATTGTTCAGTCTCTGAAGTTGCCAGTGCGGCCGCACTACACTTTGTGCGGTCCCCACTAGTGAAGGCCAAAGTGATACTTCTCTGAAGTTGTCCAATGCGGATGCACTACACTTTGTGCGATCCGCAGTGGACCAATGCGGCTGCGGTCTGCTTTGTGCGGACCACAATGGGATAATTGGCCAAGTTTGATCATATCAGCTTAGTGCGGACCGCGGTCCATTTTGTGCGGTCCGCACTGGTAGGTGAGAATGGGCCCCAGGGTTTTTTCTATAAATAAACCCTGAGGGACCCTTTTAACCTTTTCGTAAAATTGAACCTCAGAGACTCTAAATACTGTTCCTCTTCTTCTTTGATCGTAATTTCTTAATTGGCACTGTTTAACTTCACTTCATCTCATAATCTGGTAACATTACACTCATTTCTTCTTTGTTTAATTTTGTAATTTTGTTTAATTTCCATTTTTCTTAACTTCTGTTCTTCTTCCTCCCGTAATTAGTTTGATTTCTAGGTTAGATTAGTTTAAATGTTGATTCCTGTGGACTTAGTAGTTTAATGGACTGGGTAATCGATTAGGGCCTCTTATTAGGTGGAAATTTGACCTTAAAAGCAAAATCTTAAGCCCTAACTTAGTGCCACTTCTGGGCACCCTATGCGTACTGCGGTCATTTTTGTGCAGTCCGTGGTGCCCCAGTGCGGTCCGCAGTACCACTTTGTGTGGACCGCACTGTTGAATTTCTGAAAGATAACCCTTGGGCAGTGCAGCCGCACTACATTTTGTGCGGTCCGCACTGGCCTAGTGTGGCCGCAGTACCATTTTATACGGGCCACATAATCAAGATTCAGAGGGTGGGTATTATAAACCCCAACCCTGTACGGACCGCACTACCATTTTTTATGGACCGCATTGGTCCCTGTGCGGCCGCACTGGGCAGCTTCTGAGGACTGTCTGCAACACTTTGATTCTGTTTTGCAATTAGTTCTGCTGCAATAACTTGAACTGCCTTGATTGATACTAACAAATACATTGAAAGATGTTTGCAGACAATGGTAAAACAAAGAGGCAAGGGATCGAAAAAACCCGACAGAGGTGAATCCTCTCGAGGTGGAAAACAGAAAATGGTCAAACTCACTCCCCAAGCTAGGCAAAACATAAAGAACATGAGGAAGGCCATAAAAGCGGCTGATAGAGCCATTGACATATCGGGGAGTGAGTACGAGCCCTATCGGGAGATCTCTTCGGACTCAATCCCAGAATACATCCCGTATCCGGAGAGGGTCAGACATAGAGACACTCTTCCCTCTTCCCCCGATGCTCAAGCATCAGTGAACATTTCTTCTGGGTCATCTGAGGGCTCAGGTGAAGGTAGTGGGGAATACTAAACCTCTCCCACAACTTCATTATCTGGGGAGGGTGCAGGAGGAGGTGAAGAGGATATACAGGGAGATGAGGGAGTAGCTGAAGGTGGCGAGCCTCAAGTGGGAGGCATTGCTAGAATTAGGAAACCTGAAGCTTGGGAAGATAGATTTGTAAGTGAGGTAGCATACCATAAGTTTCGGGAGTGGTGGCTGGTGAGAAAATTGATTCCGGAGAGGAGCTTCATAGATAGATACCTACTACCCCACAACCCCGATGTGCAGAGACAGTTCAGGACTAGAGTGGACTGGGAGCACTTCCTAGATGTTTGTGTGGACGCCAATGAAAACTTGGTCAAGGAGTTTTATTGCAATGTAGCCCACATCAAAAGGGCTCCAAAGTGACCAAGGTTCGGAACCTCAAGGTGTTATTTGATGGGAAGTTGATTAATGAATATCTGGGTTTCAATGAGGAGGATGAGACTCTGTATATGGTGAAGATGGAGATGGGTGAGGAGGTCCGTCCATGGCTAGCACATTACCTGGCAATCCCAGGTACCGTCCCCGATTGGTTGACTGCTGGGGTCAAAATATTAAGAAGGACCTTGAACTTTGAAGCGAGGGGATGGGAGACTTTTGTTTATAGCCAGTTTGACCCTACCACTCATGACAACACCCTTCCTCTCCACCGGGCTATGTTGGTTGCTTCGATTATGGCGAGTACCCCATAGATGTGGGGAATGTGATGTCCCAGATTATCACTATTGTGGGCGCGGAGCATGACCGGAACTATCCTTTCCCCAGTTTCCTCACAATGTAATTCTGAGACCTGAATGTGGACAAAAGGCCCTATGACATCAAGGTCAAGGCGACAACCCCATTTTCCTGGTATAGTATGAAAGGGAAGACAACCCTAAGAGCAAGAACTACAAAGTACCAGGTACTTCTCCAACTGGCCAGTTGAGATAGTGGCTTCTGCTGGGCATACCTCCACATCTCCACATCTCCAAATATCCCTCCCGGTCCATCCACATCAGTAGGCCCAGAGATCCCATCTACTCGGGCCCATTCTATTACTGCCCACCGTCTGAGCCAGGCACTTTTGAGTATCAACAACTGGATACAGACTGCCTTATCCTAGTTATCCATTTTGACTACCACTGTAGAGGATCAGTCGGTTCCCCCAGCTCTACAGGTGCCACAGTTGATAGAGGATGCGCTCAAAGAGATACTTGACAACCAGAAGAAGATCCTTGATACTCAGGCTGCGCTCTCAAAGTCAATCGATTCATATAGCAAGGCTCTTAAGGAGCTTGCTAAGGAGCATAAGAAGCTGTGGAAGACACGGTCCTCCAAGGAGTCCGTGAAGGTGCTGTGGGCAGATGTTGATAGACTGAAGGCAGACTAACTGCCTTTAGACTTGTTGCTTGATGACCCAGTGCCAGCAGCTCACCCACAGCCAGAGTAGACACAGAGGCCTCCGAAGAGGAGGAGGAGGATTCCTAGAGATGATGATGCTATCATCTAGTTGGAAGACCCACCAGAGACTTCCTCCAGTCAGCCACATGATGTACCAATTCCAGAGCCTGTCGAGGTCTAGACCCTGGTCCCATTAGCAGCAGAGCAGACCACCGGGAACCAGTTTGAGGTTCCCGAGCCATAGAGGACCCAGGGACCACCCATGATCCTATACAGATAGACACGGCTTAGGGAGTCTTATATATCTTTTTTCTCTATATTTTTGGTGCTTAGACTAGTTGGCATTGGGGACAATGTCAGCTTTCATTTGAGGGGGTAAGCCCTACATTTTTTTGGATGACTGTATATATTGATATTTTTTTATGCTTTCTTGATTTTTCACATTTGGTCTGTATATAATTTGATATTTAGTTACTTTTATTGCACTTTTTATCTTTCTTTGGGTCTGTATATAAAGTTATATCACATTGTATATATTCATCCTATTCATTGTATATTCAAATCCCCTCTTGTATATATTCATTCAATTTTTCGCAAATTTTTTCATTTTTAGCTTCTTATTTATGTTTGTAGCTTTTTGTTTTGTTTTGGACATTTTCAATAAACCTTTGGTTTTCTTAATGCCACGGTTCTTTTCAAAGGTGGAGTGTTGTGTGAACCGGGTGGCTCTTCCCAATGATGGATGTCGTGACAACCTTCTTAAGGGTTTGAGTCCGTTTTCGTTTTTGTTTTTAGTAGTTTGTAGTTAAGGATACCTCAAGCAAAGCTTCACTTGGGCCTAGCACATTTGCCTTTGATCTCATGATCAAAAACAAGTTGTTGTGTTTAGGATGGTGAAAGTCGTGATCTTGAGACTCTTGTGTTGACCAATAATCATCAAGTGGTTTTTTTCGGGACCATTGTGTGCTCAAATCGTATCTAAGGTCGTTGTGGGCCCCCAACTCTATGTATTTAGCAATCCCTTAGCTTGTGTGGTGAGTAATTGAATTGCAAGTCCAAGTCCCGAGCCATTAGTCAAGAACGTGCCCTGAATGTTTGTTGAGGCGAAATCATAAGTGAATAAGGCATGGTTATAGGCTCTCCTTGATCCAAATGATAGTTTGAACAAATCCATAGCCTACCAATGATATGATCCCTAGTTAACCCTTTTGAGCCTTAGACTTTCATCTTTCAAGAACCATTATACAAGCATATACCCATTCTAAAAGATACCCTCTCATGGCACCCGATCTTTCCTTTAGCACATTGAAAAAGTATAAGTTTGGGGGGAGAGACGAGGATGGCAACAAAGTGGTAAAAAGGTACAAAAAAAACAAAGAAAAGAAAAGTCAATGAAAAAGAAAGAAAAGAAAAAGACAAAAAGAATGATCAATGTGAAAAAGAATAAAGAGGGATTCAAGAAAAGCAAGAATGAAAGGTGTGGAAAAGTTGAAAAATGAGAAAAGGTTTGAAAAGCATAAGAAAGAGTGACAATGTGTCTCTCTAACCCCTTAGAAAAGAAGTGAAATGACTCAAAGATTCAAGAGAATATTTGCCAAATGAATCAAAAGAAGTGCTTAAGGGAAGATGGAACCCACTTAGACCAAAACATTTCCTACCCTGAACCAAAAGCCTTCACAATGACTTCACAAAAGCCCTATATGATCTTGAGTTGAATGAAGCTTACATTAGTGGATACTCACATAAGGGGAAAGTATATGGTACTTAGAGCCGGACTTGTGACTTTTTCTTGAGAGAGATGAGCGAATTTCCATTAACCTTAGTTTGTGTGCCAATATTCTAAAAAGGTGAGGTTTGCTTAAGGAGAGTTGAGGATGTGTGAGTTTGGGTTCCATAATGACCAACGTAATTGAGAGAGTTCTTTGATGTGTTGAGTCAACTCTTGATGCTCTTGTGTCACACTTGACCCATGGGTTTTCAAAGGTTAAATGTTGTTAATGATTCATTTGTATTGAGGGCAATTGTTAGTCCCAATTGATGCTGGTTGAGGTTGCTTTAGGACAGCGGAAACTTTCTTCGATTTTCCCTTAAGTGGTGGGTCTTATTTTGTTTGCTTGAGGACAAGCAAAAGCTAGTTTGGGAGAGTTGATAACTAGGGATTTTGACGCATATTATGCTCCTTCTTGCTTGCGCTTTGATTATAAATTCATACAAAATAGTCCCAAAAGGCTCATAAGTTGTGCTTGATTGCAGGTTTGATCAACAAAGTGACAAGATGTCAAAGATCATCTCAAAAGGAGTGAAACTTGCACAAGTACCAAAGACAAGACAAACTCAGGAAAAACAGGCCTAGTGCGGCCGCACTACACTTTGTGCGGTCCGTACTAGAGAGGTTCAGAGACTCAACATTTCAGGCTTCGAAGCAATGCGGCCGCACTACACTTTGTGCGGTCCGTGGTGGACATCTGCGACCGCACTCCCATTCTGTGCGGTCCGCAGAGACAAGGTTTAGAGAGATGCCAAGTTCAGAGATTCAAGCCTGTGCGGTCCGCGGTCGAGTTTGTGCGGACCGCACTAGAAGCCTTCGCGGCTGCAGTCCATTTTGTGCGGTCCGCGGAGCCTGGGTTCAGAGAGTCAAGATTGCAAGTTCAAGAGCCTAGTGCAGCCGCACTAACCCCGCAAGGGAAATTTTGTCCAATTTTTTTCCAGCTTAGTATAAATAGAACGTTTTTCCATTTTTAGGGCATCAGATATTATCAGACGTTAGCTGCGCTCTTGAGAAGACTTTTCTTAGCCATTTTGGGCATTTTTTACTTAGTTTTTATCATTGATTCTTTGTATTTACCTTAGCAATTTATAATATGTCTTTATCTTCATCTATTTCTCTGTTTTTCTCTTCAAGCATGAGTAGCTAGACCCATTATCTAGGGTTGTGGCTCAACCCTAGTGTGGGTAATTGGTGGGTGTTGTGATTTAAGGTTAGATTGACTATGGGTGTTTGTTATTTGGGTCAATTTCATGGTTTAATCTATGAATTAGTGGTTGCAAACACTAGTTTGTGCTAAGTTGACTTGGGTTCTTCTTGAGAAGGAGAGCCTAAGTCTCCGAAATTGACCCAACAAGGAATTGGGATGGACTCAAGAGAATTGATAGTCCCAATTAAATGGTTAAACCTCGAGAGAGTAATACCCGACTTGAACCCCAGTTGCTTGAGCAAATTTGCCTACCCTATTGGTCTTGAGAAAGTCAATTGGGAAAAATCACTCTCTCTACCGAGAGGTGTGAGAGTGGGTAAACTTGTGCAACGGTTATAACATATTCCCCAATCATGTCAATCGTGCCTTAGGTTCAATTACCCGTCAATTGGCCACCTAGGAGGATGCCACTACCCTAGTGCCTTTTAAACTATTAGATACAACTTGTAGCAATTTACTTATAGTTAATCTAGTAGCAATTATAATTTGTAGTTTGATAATAGTATAATATAAAGAAAACCCAAAAATGATTAGAAGTGATATTTGGAACAAATACGCAATTCCAACCTAAATAGATACTCGACTCCATTCCTAGATCTTTGTGGAAATCGATCCAGACCCACAAATCACGTAAAAGCTATTGCGACCCTCTCTTCCTACTTTTTAGTAGTGTGGAGTAGGCTGCCATCACACACCACCGGTGCTGAAAGGACCATACTCAAAGAAATATACTCAGTTTTCATACAAACCGAGTGCAGCACCAGAATTAATCCCGAAGCAGTTTAAAATGGCCGATGTGCCAAAGTACAATTAAACTTCAGGCCCTCAGTAGCACATTACCACCTATACAACGACAATTAAGGGAAATGATTTAGCTCCTCACAAAATTGAATCTATTTTGCTGAAGAAATTTAGAGAGACTGTCACAAGGGGAGCCTTGATGTGGTATTCATTGTTACCGAACATTCCATAGACTCCTTTGAGATGCTCGCAGATTCTTTCATCAAGGCTCATGCTGGGGATAGAAAAGTACATGCCCAAAAGGCCGACATATTTAGGATTGCACCAGGAAAATATGAGTTTCTACGAGAGTTCATTACCTAATTCCAGAAGGAGAAAATGTTGCTCCCGACTATCCCAGACGAATGGGTGGCTGAAGCATTCACCAAGGGACTAAATCCGAGAAGTTCATATGCTTCTCGGAAACTGAAGGAAAGCTTGCTTGAGTTTTAAGCAACAACTAGGGCGGATATCCACAACCAATACGAATCAAAGATAAGGATCGAAGATGATTAGGTTGGCTTTCCATCATCGACCAAAGGACGGGAAAAGAACAAAGAAAACCAAAAGGGAATTTTGACACGAACAGATGCCCTTCGAGGGGCCAGTTCTTGCCTTACGAACGAACCTAAGGTCGCAGCAGAGGCTTTCAGATAGGGGACAGGTTCACCAATGATAGAAGGACTGATCGCGGTTGGAATAATAGATCACTGCAGGATAAAGAAGCATCACGGTCACGGGATCCTTCCTACCCTATGCTATCAGAATACAATTTCAACGTCAGCGTAGTAGAGTTGGTTTCATCCATGAGAAACATCAAAGAATCATGGTTTCCGAAACCAATGAGACCTGATCCCAGCTAAAGGATCCCAATTTGTGGTGTGAATACCATGGGACGAATGGCCACCGGACTGGGGACTGCCGACATCTCCGAGAAGAAGTAGCATTACTGTTAATGAATAGTCATCTTAGAGAATTCTTAAGTGACCGAGCTAAGAACAATTATGGTCGTAAACAGGACAATGCAGAACCCTCGAAAGTAGGAGAATATCCCCCGCGCCAAACGATCAACATGATCTTCGAAGGGAACGAAATAAATAGAGTCACCTTCTCAGCAGCAAAAAAGACGAAAGTATCAATAACCCATAGCAAGAGGCTCCAGGAAGTCACCAAAGAAGATATCACTTTTACGGAGAAGGACACAGACGGATTGCTGCTACTACACACCGATGCACTGGTAATTTCTTCAATTGTGCTAGATTTTAAAATAAAATGTGTTCTAGTGGATCCAGGAAGTTCAACTAATATCATACAATGGAGAGTATTGGAACAAGCTAAACTCACTAGAAGCATTATTCCGACAATGCCGAACTCAGGTCTGGCTTTATTGATTTTCTTAAATCTAATGCCAATTGTTTTATATGGTCGCATGCGGATATGACAGGTATCCCGACAGAGGTAACCGTACACAAGTTAAGTATGTACCCCAACATATCTCCGGTAAGACAAAAGAAATGACCTATTGCGGAAGTCAGGAATAAATTCGTCAAAGAGGAGGTAACTCGCTTACTTAACTTTGGGTCACTCAGAGAGGTAAAGTATCCTGACTAGCTGGCCAATGTAGTCATAGTTCCTAAGATTTGAAACAAATTTCACATGTGTATAGATTATAAGGACTTGAATAAGGCATGCCCGAAAGACTCGTTCCCTCTCCCAAACATCGATCAAATGATCGATGCAATGGCCGGACACGAGTTAATGAGTTCCTTTGATGTGTATTTCGGGTACAACCAAATTAAAATGAACCCGGAGGATTAGGAAAAGACTTCGTTTATAGAAAATTTTGGCACATATTGCTATAATGTGATGCCCTTCGGGTTAAAGAATCCCGGAGCCACTTTTCAGCGGCTCGTGAACAAGATGTTTGAAAAATAAATAGGAAAAACTATGAAAGTTTATATAGACGATACACTCATTAAGTCTTTGAATGTAGGTGATCACCTTAAGCATCTACTTGAAAATTTTGATATCCTAAAGAAGCAAAACATGAAGCTTAATTCCAAAAAATGCACGTTCGGGGTCAGCTCCGGCAAGTTCCTGGTATTTTTAGTATAACAAAGGGGCATTGAGGTAAACCCCTACACGATCAAAGCCATTGAAGATATCCCGGACCAACTAGTGAACGTGAAGGAAGTTCAAAGACACACGGGGAGATTTCCATCCTTGGCAGGTTCATTTCCTGGTCATCAGAAAAATGTCAACGTTTCTTCACACTGCTCAAAAAGAAAAACAATTTCGAATCGATCCCCGAGTGCTAATAGGCTTTGAGAGATTTTAAAAGATACTTGTCAAGCCCTCCACTACTTTATAAGCCAAATGAAGGTGAAGCACTGTTAATCTACCTCACGGTCTCGGAAGTCGCAGTAAGTGCAGTTTTAGTCCGTGAGGATGAAGGTACACAATCTTCCATTTATTATGTTAGTAAAATTTCAACAGAAGTAGAAACTTGCGACCTACATTTGGAGAGACTGGCCTTAGCTCTCATAGTCGCGACTCAGAAGTTGAGGCCCTACTTCTAATGTCACCCGATAGTCGTGGTGACCACTTTTCCTTTGCGAAACAGCCTTTACAAATTCGAGCTCTCGGGTAGGTTGGCCAAATGGGACGTTGAAATGAGTGAGTTCGACATAGAATATAAACCAAGGACTATAATTAAGTCACAAGTCTTGGCTGACTTTGTGGCCGATTTTAGTCCAGGATTGCTGCCTTTGGCAGCAAAAGAGGCAGTAGTGGTGTCAGAATTGACTTCAAGGGTTTGGACCTTATTTACGAATGGAGCATCCAACGTAAAAGGGTCCGAGCTTGGTATAGTATTAATCACACCATCAGGAAAGCCATCAGAATAGTCACTTTAACTAATAATGAAGTAGAGAATAATGCTTTGATTGCAGGGCTCGAACTGGTCTAGGACTTGACTCCGAGGTCATCGAAATCAAATGCGACTCGCAACTAGTGGTAATCAGTTTTACGAGATCTTCGAAATCAAAGAGGAGTGCATGCAACAATATATGGTGAAGGTCCAGGCTCTATTGGCGCGATTTCGAGAGAGGTCAATTACTCATATCCCTAGGGAAGGTAACGTAGAAGTAGATGCATTGGCTAACATCGAATCATCAACAGAAATAAATGGATCAAAATCCGAGATGGTAGTACAACTGATGAATTCAGTCCTGGATACAAATGGTCAGTAAATGCGACTACTTTGGTCTTAGACTGGAGGAGTAAAATCATCAATTATCTTGAGCACGGGAAGCTACCCGAAGACCCCAAAGCATCTTGGGCGATGCATGCCAAAGCAGCGCGATATAACTTCAAGAGAGGACAATTGTATTGAAAATCTTTTCAAGGCCCACTGGCCCGATGCTTAGGGGCATCCGAAGCTAAATAATTCATGTGAGAAGTCCACGAATGGATATGCGGCACCATTCGGCCGTAGATTCCTTAGTACTGAAGTTGGTAAAGGCAGGATATTATTGTCCCCTCATAGAACAAGATGCCAAAGACTTCGTACGAAAATGTGATAAGTGCCAATGCTACGCACCAATGGTGCATCAACCGGCAGAACCACTACATGCGGTTCTGTCCCCTTGGCCATTCATGAAGTGGGGGACGGATATCATTAGACCACTGCCATCGGCTCCCGGAAAGATAAGATTTCTACTAAATTTGGCTGACTATTTTTTCTAAGTGGGTGGAAGTAGATCCTTATCAAAAGATCAGCGCGAAGTAGTAGATTTCTTGTGGGAAAATATAATTTGCAGGTTTGGAATACCAAAAGAGATAGCCTGCGGTAATGAGCCCCAATTTATTGGTGTAGAAGTCACAAAATTCCCCGAAGAGTTAAAAATAAGGAGGATCACATCTTCACCCTATCATCCAAGTGCAAACAGTCAAGCATAGTCAACGAACAAAGTGATTATACAAAACCTCAAGAAAAGGTTGGAAGCGACTAAATGTAATTGGCCCGAGGAGTTACTCGGAGTTTTATGGGCATACCGAACAACGGTAAAATTGAGCACAAGAGAAAATCCCTTTTTATTGTGTACGATGCACAAGCTTTAATCCTGGTGGAAATAGGGGAACCCACCTTGAGATATTTCGCAGCAGATGAAGAATCAAACAACGAAGCAATGTTAGTCAACTTAGAGATACTCGATGAGCGCAGGGACTTGGCACATGTAAGAATGGCAACCCAAAATCATTGAATGGAGCGGTATTATAATTGAAGAGACAACCTCCATTATTTCAAAGTAGGAGACTCGGTCATAAGGAAAGTAGCTCAAAACACCTGGGAGCACAATACAGGTAAACTAGGTCCAACATGGGAAGGCCCCTATCGGGTTTCAGCTATCACCGGGAAAGGTTCGTATGAATTTGAGAATCAAAATGAAGAAAAGTAGTCCAACAATTGGAACGTGGTGCACCTCAAAAGACATTATTGCGGATGAAAATCACCCGGAATGAAAGTATGTGCTGCACTCTTTTTCCCTTTATCCAGTTTTTGTCCAAATTGGGTTTTTCTGGCAAAGTTTTTAACGAGGAAGCAACAATAACCATACTACAAAGACAACAACAATAAGACCTTTAATATCAAGGCACACAAGCAAAGGTCCCCTCTAGGATAGTCAGATAATCTTTTGCTCTATAGAAAATTCCCACCGAGAAGTTAAGTTTACTATTGAGCAAAGGTTATCCACCCGTTCACGAGCATAAAAAACTAAAGGATTGTTGGATATTCCTTCGCTCGATAGCACTAATTTCTGAGGGGAATTAAAGTATGTTACCGAGTTAAGGATTATCTAGGAATTCATTAGTGGAATCTTTGGAGATACAAGACTTCTAGTGTTCCAATTCGCATTCGAACACGCGGGGGGGGGGGGGGATGATATGAGGATAAGTCAATAAGGACTGCCACATAGACCGGAAAATAAAATCTGGAAACATAGTTGTATCATCGGAACTGGGGACTACATGGCCAGCCCGGTAGAAATAAGTTGTACAAATTAGCTACAAGTAATGACAATTTCTTTTTAGCATAAGAAATGCTTATTTACTTTTCTTTTTGAAAATGGAAGGAATAAAATAAAATCCTTTTGTATTTATCTTGTTTCTTGTTCGAACAATGAATTAACTTTGTCATTTGAAAGTTAAACAAGTACTTCAAATACTAGTGCCGTAATGAACAAGAGGCGTCCTCTTCAAGAGCACCGTAAAAATAATAGGACTCTCTCTTATAAACACCTTCATGTTAAAGGGTTGGTTACAGAAGAACTTATGACCGGAATCAAGATGCCTTTGAGGAAAAATACACCTGAAAGCCTTGGACAAAAAGACGCAAAAAGCAGACTTGCGCAAATACTTAAACCTCACGATAAAGGTTTGATTTTGACGAGTTTATGCCTGAAATACACATTCTTTTGGGGAAAAGAATACACTCAAGGTCTGGCATAATCAGATGCAAATAGGAAAACTTGTGCAAAACTCTTAAGCTAAAAGAAGATAATGCAAAAACTGACATATATAATCAAATAAAAGAAAGAATCAAACAAAACTCGAGAAAAAAGATGTTTGTATTTACAGCCACATGCCAAAATATCATAGATACAAGAATTTGAAAAAGAAAAGCTAAGCTACAGTATCCGAAATCCGGAGGAAGAGAAGTGTTCATGCCCCCGAAAACAGTGAATGTATCTGCCGATGGCTCAACATTTTGGTCTTTACCAGTTTGGCCTTCAACATCATCATCCTCTTATTCTTCTCCAGTCCCCGAGAACTCGGAACCAAAACCAGAAGGACCAGGAGCATCAGGCCCCACCAGGAGACTACTTTTGGCAGCCAACTCAAGCTCACGTGTCTTAGCAATTTCAACATCAAAGTCAATGATACCAGCTTTGGCTTCTTCCAATATTTTTCTCCTCATGTTCTACATAGCGTAAGTTTTATCAACAATAAGGGAAACCTCTCAGTGCTTGAGTTCTTCTTTGAGTCGGGCTACCTCGGCAGAAAGGATTTCCCGGGCAGATCAAATAGATTTGAGGCTAATATCGAGGACGCGGACAATAGAGCTAAAAATTCTACTATGCTCAATGGTCCTCTTATGCTTCTCCTCTAGCTGGGAATATTTCACCCCAGCTGCAGCAAACTCTTCAGCTTTTGAATTCAATGCTGCCTCCAGATTATTCAGTCTTTCAACGGAGGTAGCCTCATGATCAGATGCAGCAAGAACATCATTATGGACTTTAACCCATTTAGCTTTAACTTCTTCAAATAGAACCCTCAATAGGGTGATCTCTTAGCTAAGAGTTTCCACCTCTTGCTCGCTTTGCTGCAAACAGGCCTCCAATACAACCGCCATAGTGGCCTTGGCTTCTACTTTCGAGAGGCGAGCGGTACTTTGCTCGTGCTCTTCCAAAATCTGATCCCTTGCGGAAGTAATTTCTTCCTTCTCACGAATCAACCTCTGAAGGCCCTCGGAAGTAAGAAAGTTAGCCTACAAAGTAAGAAAGGTAAGATTCAGGATATGTTTAGGTAAAAATAGAAGAAACAACAAAAGAAGTAAAGAATATACCGCTACGGCGATGTACATGGAGTTGTTCAACAAGCACAGAGAAACAACAAAAGAAGTAAATAATATACCGCTACGGCGATGTGCATTTTGTTGTTCAACAAGCACAGAGAGCCTGAATCTTTTCTTAATCCTTCTCTGAAGCAAAAGTCTTCAAAAAATTAGCAAGCTCCACTGGCCGAAATAGCAAGTTGCATCCGGTGGACACCGGAAAAGTAACATTCCTCCTCCCATGCGGATCATCAAAGGAGGGAACATTAATTTCCCCCAAATTCCCATCAACTGGGGATTGGGAATAGGAATATCTCTTTCATGATCAAGTACGACCAGTGGAGATGATGTAGCTGTTGCTGGTGGAAGAGCTAGGGAAGATGGAGATGAAGTTGATCGCGATAAATCAGAAGTATCTGTGATAAATGCATTGCTGGTTGTTGGATGCTTGCCAACCAAAGACGGTAGAGACTCAGTAATCAGCCCCGCAGTACCGGTCACAATAATTGGGGCCCGAAAATCGGAGTTAGCATTTTTTACTAAATCAATCTCCCCCAAAGTGTCGAGACGTCGTCCTAAGTTGGTGTAACTAACTTAATAGATTGAGCATTCTGTTAAGTTGATGATGATCGTCGCCTTCTGTGTAGAGAAGGTCCATCATCACTAGCTTCTCCATCATCACGGTGTCTATGACCGACCCAGGATGAGGGCTAGTGATCACAACTTCCGAAGATGACTCGGGGGTAATACTCTTCGCCCCCTTGTTCTTTTCCCCAACCACGGAAGAATGCCTTCTTTTTGGTTGCTTGTTCTCCGACCGGGGACTCCGTAGTGAAACACCTCTGCCCTAAGCAGGTCCGGAGACACCTGTTTGAGTGAGCGCTACTTGAAGCAACCTCGCCGCTTCAGCAGGATCAGCTAAAACATCCTCCTCGAGAATATCAATTGAGCCCGCGGGTAGACCTGATTTCAAGGAAAAGATAGAAGGGATCAATCAATTTCCTCACATAAAAAGCTGAAACAAGGTTAGTCTGAATTACCATGATTTTTAGCCTTCCACACATATTTGATGGACAGTTCTTTCAACGTATGGGTCTTGGGCATAGTGACGTCCAAGATCTTTTGGACCTACTGGCCCAAGCCTTCAACCATGGGAAGAACCCATTGAGTTGCTAAAAATAGTGTATAATGAAGGATAACTACAGATATGGAAGAATCCCTAATCAACTAAATAGTAAAAAAAAAAACTTACAAGTGCGGTTCCACGCCTCCGAAAAGGATGAAGTCTTTGCCGGAATGATGTGATTGGTAGTAAGTGCAAAAAATTGCTCCATCCACCTACGGTCGTTGTCATCATCTATGCTAGATAACAGGGCATGATGGCTGCGTTTGCTGAAACTTATCATTCCCCTCACGGAAGATTTTAAATAGAGATTCATCATATGAGCTAAAGATAGCTCCTCTTCTGTTTTCTGGCACAGATGTTAAAGACAAGCAATCGTCCTACACACAAAAGGACTTACTTGTTCCAAACACACGTGATAGCGGAGGCAGAACTTCGCAATGACGAAGTCAAGCTCTCCACTTAAGGAAAATGCACCCAAAAGTAAAGGGATACGTGTAAAAGTACGTAAAACCCTTCTTGGCAAGGGTCACTCGCTCTGTTATATTGGCAGCAATAATTTCCAAATCATGGTAGAGGTCACAACAGAAATACTAGAAGGACGAATGGAAGAAGGGTATCTGCCAACAACCCACGTGCGAAGGAGAGCCGAAGGGAGATTTGTTTTGGGTCATCACATGTTTTAAAATGAAATTCTGGATTCCGACGCTTTAAAACCCTCTTTCAACTTCTCTTAGATTTGCGTGCACAGTTCGGGCACATAGACGAAAAGCCTAAATGTGAAAATCTGTGAAAAATGATAAATTTTGGCTATAAAATGAATTAATTTGACTTCGGTCAACATTTTGGGTAAACGGACCCCTGATTTGATGGTCTCGAAGGGTCCGTAGGAAAATATGGGACTTGGGCGTATGCCCAGAATCGAATTCCAAGGTCCCAAGCCCGAGAAATGAATTTTTGAAAGAAATTATTTTTCTGAAAAATATAAAGGTTTTTGAAAGTGAAATGTTATGTAAAACCTGTTGTATCGGGCCCGTATTATGGTTCCGAAGCCCGGTATAGGTTCAATTTGATTTATATGTGTTGTCGGTAAAGTTTGGTAAGAAACGGAACCCATTTGGCATGATTCGGACCTTAAATGCAAATTTGACGTTTAAAGAAGTTTTGAGAAATTTCATTGATCTTGAGGTTTAATACGATGTTCGTGATGTTATTTCGGTGATATGAGTACACGAATAAGTCCGTAGGATATTCTTGAAGTTGTGTGTATATTTGGTTTGGAGCCCCGAGGGCTCGGGTGAGTTTTGGATAGGCCACAAAGTGCATTTTGAACTTAGAAGAATTGCAGAAATTTTGCTAGTATGATCAGACCTGCAGGCTTCGCATCTCGCAAATGCGATATCGCAAATGCAAGAGCTTGGTCGCAAATGCGAACCAGCCCATGCCTGCCTTATCTCGCAAATGTGACGCATGCTGGGAAGGCTTGAAGTCGCAAATGCGACTTATTATTCGCAAATGCGAAAAGCCCAGATTTCCTAAGGGTTCGCGAATGCGAGCTTCCCTTCGCAATTCCCAAGCCAGCAGAGTTTGGGGTTCACAATTGCGAACCCCTGTTCATATTTCCCATACCTGTGACTTGCATCTTTATACTTAGACGATTTTAAACCCATTTTTCACATCTTTTCAAAACACAAACTCCTTTGGGCGATTTTTCAAGAACAACTCTTCTTCCAAATCGATTGTAAGTTAATTTTAACTCAATTACTTCAATCATTAACATCTTTTAACATGATTTCAACTTAAAAATCAATGATTTTCATGGGGAAAAATTGGGTGTTTTGGGTAGAACCTAGGTTTTTCAAAAATTGGGGATTTGGACCTCGATTTGAGGTCCGATTTCAAAATAAATTATATATTTGGGTTCATGGGGAAATGGGTAATCGGGTTTGTGTTTGAACCTCGGGTTTTGACCATGTGGGCCTGAGCAATTTTTGAATTTTTGAGTAAAACTTTAGAAAACTCATTTTCATGCATTGGGGTTGATTCATTTAACGTTTATTGCTGTAATTAAGTAACTTGTGAATAGATATGAGCGAATTGATGGTGGAATCAAGGGGTAAACCTATAGTTGAATCGTGAACTGTGTTCGTGGCATCGAGGTAAGTGTTTGGTCTAACCTTAGCTTGAGGGATTAGGAGTCGAGTCCTATTTACTATATGGTAATTATTGAGTACGACGTATAGGCATGAGGACGAGTATCTATACGTTGGTGTCTAGCATGCCGGTGAGTCTTTATTTTGTGATTATCATGACTTCGTTGTATCTTTCATGCCTTAGTGGTGGTTTTCTATTTGTGGTATAAAGTTTGTGGAAGGAATTGTGATCTATGAACCTCGAGGAGCATTGGCTCAAGTTGTATAACGAATTGTGAAAGTATAAGTGATAATTGAACCTCTAGAGCATTGGCTCGAGTTGTGAAGTTAATAGTGAAGCAAAAGTGAGAAAGAGAAGAGATCATTATGTTGTCACCCTTGCCGGGCTATTGTTGATTTATTTGTTATCTCCCTTGCCGGGATTTGATGATATTGATGTTGTTCCATGCCAGAATTAAATTGTTGAATTGTTGTTCCCTTGCCGGAATTTTTATCGCAATTTCATTTTTTCCCTTGCCCTATTGTTTGTGATTGTTGTTTGGGTGAGGAAGAGAGTTAAAGTACGAAGGGTGATGCAGTGCATTGTTTGTTTTTGTGAGGAAAGAGTGTAAAGCACGGAGAGTGATGCTGTGCATTGTTTGTTTGTGAGGAAAGAGTGTAAGGCACAAAAGGTGATGCCGTGATTGTTTGTTTTTGTGAGGAAAGAGTGTAAAGCACGAAGGGTGATTCCGTGCATTGTTTGTTTTGTGAGAAAAGAGTGTAAGGCACGAAGGGTGATGCTGTGCATTGTTTGTTTTGTATGGAAAGAGTGTAAAACATGAAGGGTGATGTCTTGCCACACGGTGTACCATTCCGTGCCGATTATACTGATTATATAGTGAGGAGAGAGAGTAAAAGCACGAAGGTTGATGCCGTGTACATTTTTATTATATGATTGCTTTGGTGAGGACGAGAGTAAAATCACGAAGGGTGATGACGTGCATTTGTTGATTTCTGATTCTTTGTTGATGTCCGAGTTATATTGTTCCTTTCATTACTTGATGTCATTCTATTCGGAATTGTTATCTCCCCCACATCATGCTCCCCCTCCCATATTGACTAGTTATTTCTGTATTTCTTTCCGCTGTATATGTATTTGAACTGCACAGGTTTATTTGGTAGTCTGGTCCTAGCCTCGTCACTACCCCGCCGAGGTTAGGCTAGACACGTACCAGCACATGGGGTCGGTTGTGCTGATACTACACTCTGCACTATGTGCAGATCCCGAAGTAGCTTTTGGACTATAGTGTGGAGTCTATCTTTAGTCCACGCGGAGATCCAAGGTAGACCTGTAGGCGTCCGCAGGCCCTGGCGTCTCCTCTATTCCTATTTCCTATTTCATTTTCCTTTTATTCAGAAACAGTGTGTCATAATTTTCTTCAAACTTTTTATGTAGTAAATCTTAGACCGTCTGTGACACTGTGACACCAGGTGTTGGGTGCTTTGGGTTTTAAGTGTTGTAATAGATGCAAATTTTAGATATTTAATTGTTATCTTCCGCTTAATTATTTAAAGTTCCGTTGTTTTCATGTTATCATCTTATATTTGTTTTAAAGAAATAATTGAGTAATAAAATAAGTAGTTAAATGATTGGCTTACCTAGCTCACATTAGTAGGCGCCATCACGACCCTCGAGGGTGGGAAATCCGAGTCGTGACAAGTTTCTCCTCGAAGTCTTTTGTTGTAACAAGACTTCTAGGAACTGTAAAATCCACCATTGGAGGAACAACATCGCCAGCTTTGCTCTTACCATTTGAAGAGCTAACGATCTTTGAAGAAGAAGCCGGTTGAATGAAACAAAAGCTTTTTCGTATTAAAGGGAGTTGCAGAAAAGATTGATTAATAGCAAGGAAAGATTTCAGAAAGTTTTGGAAAGTTATGGAGTATAAGGGGAGAAGATTGATGCGTATAAGCAAAAGTTTTGGCGGCTAAATTCATGGTCATGATTACCTCGATAACCGGCAAAAGCTATGCTGAATCGTGGGATGATGCGTGATCGGGGCATTTAAATGCGGAGAGACGTGCGTCTAAATCAACCGTCTGAAGCCTTCAAAAAGAATCATAGCAATTCCCCCCAAAAGAATGTTTCTACCTACTTTTCGGTGATACAAAGTTATGTCAACGGAAAGAAGGGGGACTATCTGTATATGATAAAATATGCTATATCACGTAGCCGTCAAAAAAGGGACACGTGGACCCTAAGACGGGGGGATGTCCATGACCGAAAGCAACTGTTTCGTCTGTCACCGGGAAGTATAACGCTCATAAGGATGTAATAAATACTCTGCACCCGATAGCACTTAATATGAAATATTCCATGGTACTCAGTACGATTGCCCGTTACAAGGAATTTAATATTTATGTTCACCGTTACATCTTCATCAATGACCCTCATAATTGATATTAAAAAGGGATACGATCCTAGGACCTCCTTCCCTAGACATAGTTATAAATGGTGAATTCAACTATCATTGTAAGGGACACGAATTTTCTAGCAAACTTACAATATACTCTATCCAAGCTTAATACAATTTTAACTTCTTGCTTTTTGATTTCATTGTTGTTGTGGTTGTTGCCACTGTTTCTGCTATTTCGTCTCCATCTCAAGAATAAGTATTGCATATTTCTTCAAATATCTTACTATTTTAGGATTAAATTAATTCATTTGCCTAAAAACCAAGTATAAATTTAACTGTATCGTTTTATGGGTAAATTATATGGTTGATAGCCTTGAATTTTGGTTACTTTTGGAGACGAGTTCTACTTTCTCTAATTGCAGATTCTTTCGGTTGTTTGTCTTCATACTCATTGGTTTTACTCCTTTTTCAGTTTTCTTTAGTCCAGATTTTCTTTCTTGGTTTTTAGGAAGAAGCATATTGTTGCTGAGGTGTTGTGGTGTCAACGTTTAATGGATTATATGTTTTCCACTTTGATCTTGTCTGTTATCGTTTACGATCATATTAAGCATATCACTACAAAAGGAAATAGTGTGATGGAGAATCCGTCAACATTCCGCACCAAATTTGAGAATCACAAAAGTAAAAAAAAATCAACGAAAGATAAAACCGTTAATGATCCATCACAAATTCATCAAAGTTAATGATTTTGTCACAAAATCGCAATAACTCCGGACAGAAATTTTGTGACAGACCAACCCATCATAATTTATTACGTCACAAGTCTGCATTGTTCTTGTATTGTGAATAATATATATTTTACATTAGAATTTTATATATCATTCTTGCATAAAACATTTCACAGTTAACTATTACTTCGTACGAGAACGTTATTAAACTTTGGGAAAAATATCATTTATCTTTATCCTTTATGTGATGATCGAGGAGGTATGTTAAAAAAATATTTTTTGTTTTCATTATACAAAATTTTACTTTATAATATTAGTATACAATGTCTTGCATGCTACCGGCTACACACACACCAGGCATATTAATCGGATCTGATCTGTGCAAACCTTTTATTTCTATTCCTTTTTGTATTTTCACTTAAATATTACTTCATCTGTTCTGCATTGACATTCTATTGATTTACGGTTTTCCCAAATATTTCTGTAAAAATATTTAAAGCTCAAAAGTAGTAACTAATTTATGGATAGTCGTACTCTATGATTTTCAAATAAGTAACATAAAGTGAAGCAACAATATACTTCATTAATAAAGTAAATACTTTAAGGGAAAATTTATAAGAACAACTGGTTCCCTACTTTTTAATTTTATAGTCCATATTTTAATGTAAAAATTGTACGGGGCGCCCTATTTGGTCGCACCCATTTAACCTATACCCATTTTTTTTTTATAAACTTTGAACTTGTACTCACTTTTTAAACAAATCCAGCCCCCTTTCTCCTCCTCCTTCTCCTCCTCAAAGTTATATCCGCCTCTTCTTTCTCAAACTTCTCCTTCTCCCTTTTGAGCAAGCTTCAAGATTATAAAGGCATATTTGAGCAAGGGAATTATGGTTAAAGTCCAAAAAACAAAGGAGAAGAGTTCATATATCTGCTGTCCTGATTTGATATCGCCAGGATTAATTGAACCGAATGCATACAAGGGAGCAGTGCTTAATCGACCATATAATATTCCAAGGGTTTGAAACGATACAACAACGGTACGCCTCCAAGTCACTTTCTGCAAATTCACCACAGACATAGGAATAAAACAACTTGTAGCAATAAGTAGCATAGTTAAATCGATTATGTAAAGACATTTTACAGAGCCATTTTAGCTTTCGAGCTGAAGTTGTAACTGACAAACTTCAGCTCTAGAGTTAAGTTCGCCAGTTACAAAAACAAAAACTTCAGTTCTAGAGCTGAAGTTCGCCAGTTACAAATCGCGAGTTACAAAACAAAAACTTCAGCTCTAGAGCTGAAGTTCGCCAGTTACAAAAACAAAAACTTCAGCTCTAGAGCTGAAGTTCGCGAGTTACAAAACAAAAACTTCAGCTCTAGAGCTGAACTTCAGGCCCGACTACTAGAATGCTGAAGTTTTGCGTGATTGTCTTTGCTACTTCAGTCCCGTATTCTGAAGTTATGCGAAAAAGCGGGTACGCTTGCAATTCTTTTTACAAAGCGGGCACAAGTTAAAACTTAACACAAAAAGCGGGTATAGATGCAAATGCCCCTATTTTAATTTATATCCAATTAGCCCAAAATTAATAGGCTAAGATTCAACATCCAACTCCAATAGGTTCTCAAAATGACTATTTAATTTTTAAAAAAGATTGCTCAAGCTTTTAAGTTAATTTTCGAATTAGTAACTGTGACTCAAATATTAGTTCAACAAACCAAATCCATTTGGGTGGTAAATATTAGGTTTTTAATAAGCTTAAATATGTGGGTTTAAATTTCAAAGTTGATTTTGTGAGAAATTTAGAGTGAGTGTTATTTAGACTTGTTAGAAATATTATAAGGAGGTTGTATATAAAATTTAAAGTCATTTAATGGAGATTTGGACTGGTTTTGAACAAGAATTGCAACTGAAAATCGCGAAAAATATTCGGCTACATACGCTTGTATAAAAATGTATAAAAGTATATAATAGTGTATAAGATGTGTTTATACACTCATATACACTATTATACAAGATTATACATAATTATACAAAAAACTGATTTCGTCTTCTTCCTTGCGTCTTTTCTGAAATTTAACTCAAATCTTGCTCAAATCCACTCCAAATCACTTCAAATTTAAATTTTGAACTCATTTTGATATTTTCAATCAATTGGAACAACACACAATCCAAATAATTAACAAACTCAAAAAAATCTATTTTCAAAAGCAAAGCTTTGCATGCCTTTCAATGGTGGACTTCTACTCTTCAATTTTTTTATATTGCAACTAGGTGACATATATAGGGGGAGAAGCAGTAATGGCAGACGACCCCTTGAAGCATATGTAAAAGGTGTGAGAAGAAGAGAGAGTGAAAGCAACGGTTATGAGAATACAGATTTAATTCCATAGCTTTTAGAAGCAATGTTTGTAAGAACACAGATCTTGAATTTGCAAGAGCTAGTGTTTTCAAAATATGTAGAATATGGGCTAGGTAGGGTAAAACTTAAAAACATGAATTATTTTTTGTTATGATGTGAAGTCATGTATATTTTCTTGTAATTCTTTCGTACTTTAAGAAGTTTGACCTTTCCTACTACGGATTTTCATTATTTATTTTGAGACAACAAAAGGTTTTCTTAGAGAGAGACCCAAAGAAGAAAAACATAGTAACAAATTTTGAAAAATCCCTTAATTATCAAATTCTTGTTCTCTTACTGGAATAATTATATTTAATTTTTCACCTTGTTAATATGGCTCCTTTTTCATGCAAGTAAGAAAAAAACTCTGAAAATATTTAAATTATTTACAAGGAATAATTCTTTTCCTTTTTCTTTCCGGTTGTGTTTTATGTGTAGTTGTTAACATGTATATATGAAGCAATATTAGCATCAAATATGTGGACTGTATGGGTCAAAATCTGATCGTAGTGGCCGTCCCCAAGAGGAATGCTAAGGGGTCGATCAAGATGTAATCATGCCCAGAGGGCGAGATAGCAAAGAGCACCTCGACCATCATCGGGGTCAAATCGTCAAAAGCGTACATCATAGAACAAGCACTGTGTTCGAGCAGCGACGAAAGGTGCAGTCGTAAGAAAGAACGTCGGTCAAAGACCATTGGATAAAAAGGGAAATGAACTATATATATATGGGCAGAGAGAGCTCAGAGGAAGGAGGGGGATTCTTTGAGAAGACAGCAACCACAGCCGAGGAAACAAGTGGAATCTCTCGTTTATCAATAGTTACTCATTTTCCCCTTCTTTGCTCCCTTGTTTATGATGCATCTTTGCTCTGGATGTAAGCTCATCTCTCATGTTTGGTGTACGATTATCACATTAATAAATCTTATACATTCTTACTCATCGTTATTTCACACTTTATATGCTTGAATCTGAAATTAATTATGTTTGGCTAAGATTTACCTTCTTTATTAGTTTGACAAAAGAGTTTTAAACCTTTTGCCCAAACAATTTGGCACCGTCTGTGGGGATTTCTTAGCCAAATTTCTTAGTTTTCTTAAGATCTAAAATCGGAGAAATGTAACCACCCACTCAAAAGAGTGGTAAATACACCTCACATGTTAATCTAGATCAGACTCCTACACAAAAGTAGAATTTATAACCAATATCCACGCAAAACCCACATCTTGCCAGTAACAATGGATTTAACATGACATACGCACGTTCAAAATAGGATCATGGTCATCTGGCATGACCATATCCCCATTTGACACATTCTTGTATATTAACCCATGTTCCTACCCTTTATGAGAGGACGGCAGCTTGTTGCGTGGTCCTTTGAAATAATACGCACGTCTTGCCCTACTTTCGCATTCCCCCACACATCAAATGGTCCATGAACGAAGTATGGCATGTCTCCCTTGTTATGGCTACGAATTAAACGAGATCGGACCAGGACACGATTGCAACACCTCAGCAAGTGAGGTGAGCCCAACCAGCGCAAAGCTTAGACGCTGCTAAAAAAAATGGAGCTGAACACGGCCGCCGAATCTAAAATTACCATTCCATCAACCAGGCAAAACAAGCAACACTACAAAGCCGCTTCCTTTTGCCAAACCATTGGATCGAGGTACAGAAATTTTCATTTTGGTTTATCCTCTATTGTTGGTTTAAACAGGAACACAAGCGTCGCACGAGCAAGTGAGCATTCCAGCTAGAAACAATGGAAGGAAAACTACTACCAAATAATTGAATGTCGCCTACCTTAAATGCCTCAACTCCTGAAAGAGGACAAACCTCGAGTCGTACTCTCTTTCCCTCACCTGGGTTTCGCCCCAATCGGGTTCTCGGGGAAGTTTCTAATGGGGAGACGAAGGGGATGTCTCGAAGTTCAAGTATGATTCATCACCCCGCCTATTGACCACTTCCCCAGACCAGGCAATGAAGGGACTAGATACATGGAAACTCCTCCAACATATGTATGAAACGAACATGTACAACACTCCCCGGTGAGTGAAACAACAACATTTTATACTCCCCGTCGTCGTATTCTCCAATGCAGGCAAAATTAAACAAACTGGGACTTACCCAGGAAACATACTATATTCTCCAATGCAAAAAAAGCAAACAAACTGGGACTCACCCAGGAAACGCAGAAGTTAAGCAAAACTGGGACTCCCCTAGGGAACGCCCAAAATTATCCAGAAAATATTAAATCGAGTGCGCCAGGATCCACTCTGATGTATACACAGACAATATGGTAGCCTATGAGTATCCAAAATCTGACAATGAAACAACGGGTTAATATTTCGACCTTAATACGAAATAACACCCCTACGACCAAGGGCCATCGCCAAAAAGAAGAATTCAAGCTCGTTCGTATCTTAACGGGTTAATATTTCAACCTTAACTCGAAATAACACCCCTACGGCCAAGGGCCATCGCCAAAAGAAAAACTCGACCTCGCTCGAATTACACGGATTAACATTCCGGTCTTACTCGCAATAACGCCTTTGCAGTGTCACGACCCAGATTTCCCACCCTCGAGAGTCGTGATGGCGCCTACTAATGTGAGCTAGGCAAGCCAACTGTTTGAACAAAATACCTTTTTACCCATTTTATATTCTTTAACAATTATGAAGCAATAACTTGTTGACAACGGAAACTTACAATAAGCGGAAGAAAAGCAATAAACTATCTGAATATGTATCCAATACAACTGTTTGAGCATCGACTACCCATATCTGGTGTCATAGTTTTACAGACGGTCTAAGAATACTGCATACAAAGTTTGAAAGATAAAAGATACGCTGTTTCTAAAATAAGTAAATGAAACAGGATAAAGGGATAGAGGGAGATGCCAGGGCCTGCGGACGGCTGCAGGACTACCTTGGATCTCCGTGTCGACTGAAGGCAGCCACCCAAGCTACGGTCCAAAAATTGTTGCTCCGGGATCTGCACATAGTGCAGAGTGTAGTATCAGCACAACCGACCCCATGTCCTAGTAAGTGCCTAGCCTAACCTCGGCGAAGTAGTGACGAGGCTAGGACCAGACTACCAAATCAATTTGTGCAATTTAACTATATACAGCGGAAAAGAAGAACAGTAATATACATTCAAGTATGTGAGGGGTAACATGCTGCGGGGAACTATCAATTTAGAATAGAAAGACAACGGGTAATTAAAAGAAACAACATATCTCAGATATCAACAAAGAATCAGGAATCAATAAGTGCACGGCATCACCCTTCGTGCTTTTACTCTCGTCCTCACCAAAGCAATCAAGTAATGAAAATGTGCACGATATCACCCTTCATGCTTTTACTCTCGTCCTCACCATATAATCAATATAATCGGCATGTAATTGTACATCATGTGGCATGGCATCAACCTTCGTGCTTTACACTCTTTCTCACAAATCATACACGGCATCACCCTTCGTGCTTTAACACTCTCTCACCAAAACAATATACGACATCAGCCTTCGTGCTTTAACACTCTTCCTCACCCAAACAACAATCACAAACAATAGGGTATGGAAATGAATGAAATTACAATAAGAATCCCAGCAAGGGAACAATAGTTCAACAGTCAAGCCCCAACAAGGAACAATATCAAAAGAACACCAACATCCCGGCAAGGGAGATAACAATTAAAAGTAACAATATCCCGGCAAGGGAGGCAAAATAATGATTCTCTACTCTTTTTCACTTTTACTTTACAACTCACTTTACAACTTGAGACAATGCTCTAAAAGGTTCAATTACCACTTATACTTTTATATCTCATTATACAACTTGAGCCAACGCTTCTCAAAGTTCAAATATCACAATTACTTCCACAAACTTTGCCCAACAATAAAAATCATCACCAAGGCATGAATAATATAACGAGGTCATAATAATCACAATATAAGACTCACGGGCATGCTTGACACCAACGTAGAGATACTCGTCACCATGCCTATACGTTGTACTCAACAATTACCACATAGCAAATAGGACCCGACTCCTAATCCCTCAAGCTAAGGTTAGACCAAACACTTACCTCGATGCCACGAACACAATTCATGTCTCAACTATCGCTTTACCTCTTGATTCCACTACCAATTCTCTCGTATCTAGCCACAAGTTACTTAATTACATCAATAAATGCTAATTGAATCAATTCTAATGCATGAAAATAAGTTTTCTAAAGTTTTACCCAAAAAGTCAAAAATCGCCCCCGGGCCCACAGAGTCAAAACCCGAGGTTCAAACCAAAACCCGATTACCCTTTCCCCCACGAACCCAAATATATAATTTGTTTTGAAATGAGACCTCAAATCGAGGTCCAAATCCCCAATTTTTGAAAAACCTAGGTTCTACCCGAAACACCCAATTTCCCCCATGAAAATCATTGATTTTGAGTTGAAATCATGTGAAAAGATGTTAAAAATTGAAGAAAACTAGTTAGAAATGACTTACAATCCATTTGGAAAAGAAGTTGTCTTTGAAAAATGAAAGATTTTCGACTAAGTTATAAAATTGCAGGTCGCAGATGTCGCAATTGCGACCTGGGTTCGCAATTGCGAACCCAGACTTCTGCTAAGCTCGCATTTGTGAAGCGTCCTTCGCATTTGCGAAGTCGCTTTTTTGAACCATATGTCGCATTTGCGACGACTAGCCAAAAAGGGGGATAATTCCTCGCAATTGCAAGGTAGGCTGGCCTGGGCTATTTTCGCATTTGTGAGCCAGGCTTCGCAAATGCAAAGCCTGCAGGCCTGCAATAGAGCAGCTGGAACCTGCAATTTCTCAAGTCCAAAATCCACCTCGTGGCTATCCAAAACTCACCCGAGCCCTCGGGGCTCCAAACCAAACATGCACACCAACCTAAAAACATCATACGGACTCGCTCGTGCATACAAATCATTAAAATAACATCAGAAACTAAGAATTTAGCATCCAAATCACGAAATTTCTTAAGAACTTCAAATTTTCCAATTTTCTCAAATACGGTCCGATTCACGTCGTTTCAAGTCCGTTTCTTACCAAATTTTACAGACTCATCTTAAATCACATATAAAACCTGTACCAGGCTCTAGAACCAAAATACGGGCCCGATACCATCATGTTTTAAACACATATCATTTTCAAAAACTCATAAATATTCCAGAAAATAATTTTCCTTAAAAATTCATTTCTCGGGCTTGGAACCTCGGAATTTGATTCCGGGCATACGCTCAAGTCCCATATTTTCCTGCGGACCCTCCGGGACCGTCAAATTATGGTTCCGGATCCATTTTCCCAAAATATTGACCGAAGTCAACTTAATTCATTTTAAAGTCAAAATTCAATATTTTAAAAAAAACAATTCACATATTGGCTTTCCAGCAACGCGCCCAGATTGCGCACGCAAATCGAGGTGAGACAGAAAGAAGTTTTTAAGGCCTCGAAATGTAGAATTTATTTTTAAAACAAGTGATAACCTTTTGGGTCATCACATGCAGCCCCCAGTCGTCGTCAAACAAAAACTTTTTTTTTTACTTCTCGAACTTGTCCAAATAAGTTAGAAATTGATTTCGCTCCAATTCTCAAGTTCGACCTCGCTTGAATACATATGAAAAGGTCGACTTCTCCCAAATCAATAACTGAGTTCATTCCCTCTCGAATGATTCTGTCACGCCCCAAACTTGGGGAGGAGTGACTGACACCCGATGATGTACCGGCCCGAGCGAACCACTCTATAACTCTTTTTATCTTCTGTAACTATCATGGGCTAACATGGCCACAATTCGTAATGTATAACTATAAGTGGAAAAACACTGTATCACTGAACCATTTTTCTTAAAACATGAATACATATGGGCCGTCAAGGTCTCTGACATACTATAACAAAATGAACCTCTGTCTACAAAGCCTCTAAGATTATTTGACATCAAACGGGACAGGGTACCAGCCTACCCATAAGACTATAGCAACACTCTGACACGATGCCTCATAGACTCAGTTGCACTCTAAATGAGGTGGAGTCTTACCGATTCTTCGCTGAATGCTGACCTCGTCTGTTATGAGGGCTCGTCAAACTGATTGTCTATACCTGCAAGCATGAATGTAGCGTCCCCAACAAAAGGACGTCAGTACGAATAATGTACTGAGTATGTAAGGCAGAACTGAAACATAACAAATATCAACATTAATTAAAGACATGTAAGAGTCAACCTGAATCTCTGAAGTGCCACCATATATACATACTTATCATACTTACATATATATATAGATAATGCTTCTCTTTGAGCCTATTATGCATGATGCATGACTGCCCAACTGATCAGAGATAACTGCCCAACTGATCAGAGATAACTGCCCGACCGGCCATAGCGCGGTGGTAAATGCATGATTGCCCCACCGATCGTAGCTCGGTGGTAAATATGTAACTGCCCAACCAGCCTAGCTCAGTGGTAAATGCATGATTGCCCGACCGGCCATAGCTCGGTGGTAAATAAATATACATGACCGCCCAGCCGGTGGTAAATAATGATACATAACTGCCTAACCGGTGGTAACTGCCCGACCGGCGGTAGCACGTTGGTAAATGCATGAAGATGCATGTATATGTATCACTATATTATAAACATTAACTTCTCTATCATATACCATACACAACTTTATTCAACATTTTAATCATATTTATTACATAACATTAATTCTAATATTTATTACAAGTCATTATCTATTATCCCAATTAATCAAAATCAATTATCTAAAACTACACCACAAACACCTAATTCCATTAATATCATACAACCTTAATACATTATAATTATACTATATTAAACTATATACACAATCGTATGTCTTTTATGTTAGTACCCCAAAAGTTGTCAAGATAGCCATTGTTAACGGTGCAATTATCAGTCATGACAATATGTGGTAATTGTCTTACATTAAGTTCAATGAGTTTCATCATAGTATTTATACAATCGTACATTTCACAACGTTAAACTACCTATACAACTAAATAAAAATTCATTATAAACCTTTATTATGCATGAATCATTACTATTAAAATCAATCTACAACAATCTAACAATATATTATAATCAAATTGATATTTATAACATTTTGTGTAATACCAATATATACTATATTATAATTCGTTATGTTATTGCCACGACCCAAAATCCACTAAGGGTCATGATGGCGCCGGACACTGCTGTCAGGTAAGCTAACCAAAATACTTAATTAAATTCTTTTTGTAAATATTTTCGAAATCACTTCTTTTATATATTTAAACAATACATAGTAAATTTCACTGAATAAATAATGAAACATTTAACGACTTTTAAAATTTCTGTATAAACTCATAGACATCCCAGAACCCGGTGTCACAAGTGCATGAGCAATTTCTAAGAAATAATGTAATACAACAACCGTACGGAATACAATATTGGACAGAAAATAAATACAGTAATCCGAAAGAGACTTGCTGGCTGCGTGTCGTCTCGGGAAATGCAGCCCACCTAAGTCTCCGTATCAACCATGCTGCTACCCCACTAGGCCACTAGAGATGCATGTGCCTGTGCAACAAAAATGCACAGAAGTGTAGTATGAGTACGAAAACAACGTGTACCCAATGAGTATCATGTCTAATCTCGAAGAGGTAGAGATGAGAGGTCGACTTCGACACTTGCTAGTGGTCCAATAATGTTATATCAATAATATACTAAATCGTGGATTTTTATAAACATGATTTTAATTCAATAGAATGAAGCAAGTAAACAATTCTTTATTTTATAGGAAATTTCCAAATTCCCTGTCATCATTTACACATATATTCTCAAGCCGGGAAGAGGCATTAATAACTTCAATAAGTTTCAAGGAAAGCAATACAAGCATGCACAAATCATGCCGAGAACGTACAGCCCGATCCAACAATATTTAAACTGTGCACTGCTAGATGGTCGAATGTCGCGAACCATATATGCATCTATTTAATCTACCGCGGCGTTCGGCCCGTTTCAGAATTTGAACACACACAGACAGTCAATCAAGGAGTCATCAGGAAACAATTATCCAAAGAAAACCAATTCTATTTTAACAATTTAGAAAAATGAAGTTTAATTCTTTTTATAAATTCATTTACCAATTCGATAGGATTTAAGCAATTCAACATCAATAAGATCACAAATAATCCAAGTGTAGCATGCTTTTGGGTCCTAGACTACCCGGACTTAAACATAATAGTAGCTACGCATGGACTCTCGTCACCTCGTGCGTCTGTAGGCCCCACAACTTGGAGCACATATTTAATTCTTTTACCTATGGAGACAATTCCCTCTTACATGGTTAAAATGGAGACTCACCTCGCTCCGAAGATCCATAATCGGCATTCCACATTTTTTCGAAGACTCGAATCGATGAACAAAGCTCCAAAGCTAGCCAATAATAATACCAATCATTAATATATACTCAATTACCCCTAATGATCCAATTTATAACAATTCCTAACCCCGATCGAAAAGTTGACAAATACGCCCTTGGGCCCAATGCCCGGATTCAAAAATATTTCGTAGATAAACTTTACCCATAACCTCACGAACTCAAATATATAATTTACTATCAATTTCATACTCAAAATCGTGGTCAAATTCCAAGAATATCAATTTTCTAGGTTTTCCCTCATACCCCAAGTTTTTACAAATTTCATGCTCAAATCCTTACATAATCAGTGTATTTAACTCAAGATAGGTGGGGATAGCTTACCTTATCGTTGATGACGAAAACCCCCTCTTGAAACCCTCCAAGAATCGCCCAAGCCAAGAGAAAAAAGGAGAGAAAATGGGCAAATCCCAATTTTTAAAACACCCACTGCCTCCAGTCCTTTCGTACCTGCGGTCTATTGACCGCTTCTGTGGTCCCGCAGGTTTGTACCAATTGTCGCTTCTGCGGTCTTCCCCCAAACCTTCAACTTCCGCATCTGTTCTTCTCATTTTGTAGGTGCGGTCCCGCATCTGCGGTACTTACCTAGCCGTCTATTTCCGCTTCTGTGGCTCCGCACCTGCGGCCCTAGTTTCGCAGGTGCGGTTACACCAGCAACTAGCAATTTCAGCCTTCTCCAAAATTCCATTTTCGATCCGTTAACAATCCGAAATCCATCCGAGGCCCCCGGGACCCCGACCAATCATACCAACCAGTCCCAAAACACATTACGGACTTGATCGAGTCCTCAAATCATATGAAACAATGCTAAAACCATGAATCGACCTCTAATCCAAGCTTTATGAACTTTAGAATTTCAAACTTGTACTTTTGATGACGAAACCTATCGAATCACGTCCGATTGACTTCAAATTTTGCATACAAGTCATATTTGACATTACGGGCCTACTCCAACTTCCAGAATTAAATTCCGACCCCGATATCAAAAAGTCCACTTCCGGTCAAACTTCTCAAAAAGCTTCAAATTTCTATCTTTAGCCAAATGACTCTAAAACGACCCATGGACTCCGAATTCACTTCCGATCACGCTCCCAACTCCAAATTTACCATACGGAGCTACTCCAGATTCGGAATTCCAAACGGAATTCGATAACACTGAGATGCACTTCAACCCAAACATATGAAATTTCTTCCAAAATGCTAACTTCCACAATAGGCGCCAAAACGCTCCCGGGTCATCCAAAACCCGATCCGGGCATACACCCAAGTCTGAAATCATCATACGAACCTACTGGAAACTTCAGACCCTGATTCCGAGGTCGCTTACTCTAAAATCCAATCTTAGTCAATTTTTTCAACTTAAAGCTTCCGAAATGAGAATTCTCTTTCCAAATCAACTCTGCACTTCCCGAAATTCATTTCCGACTATGCGTACAAGTCATAATACCTAAAATGAAGCTGCTCATGGCCTCAAACTGCTGAACGGCACGCTAGAGCTCAAAACGATCGATCAGGTCATTATATTCTCTCCCACTTAAACATACGTTCATCCTAGAACGTGCTAAGAACTGAGCTGGAGTTGTCCGAAATTACTGTTTAACACCTCGAGCAATTACCCGTGCTACCACAACTCAGTTGGTCACCCTAGCTTGATCAATTTAAAGATATCCTTTTCCACTTAAACAAGTAAGCCTTAGAGCCCGATCCCAACATCCGGAATTCTCTGCCAGGCCTGTTCTAACATACACTCACCGTATCAATAACTACCCACAACACCAAAACATGACTGCATACCTTAGCTGAATTCACACTTTACACCACTTTACTCACAGGACCACAGTAACATTCTCTAATCAAATTAGTCGAAATTCCACGAATCTGATGCTCCCATTGAACCTCATGACATACATAGGTCTTGCTCTAACTCTTACAATACTGCCACGATAGAAGAGATGTGAAGAAATTCATAACCAACTGCCTAACCAACAAATCATTGGGTCTATACTTCTGACAAGAACCATCACTTCATTCTGAACCAAATAATGATCTTAGCTCCTTGATATACTTCATATAATCAGATTGCACTAATCCTAAATCTAATGATCTCGTCTCACCCAGTACAAACTGCTCAGGCAATAAGCCACCCCGTACATGATCAAAAGTCTCATATGACGCCACATTATGCCAATAGACTGCCAATTCGAACGCGATACAAAAGGAAAATGAACTCTGAAAAAGGAAATCCAATTACCCCACTCGCGAATCATACATGCGATGCGGTTAACTTAATTAAACAGACACCCCGCTCGCGAATCATTCATGCGATGCGGGCATACAACTAATACGAGTTTTCCTCAAAAAAATATTAAACGAAACACACATAAAAATGGATACGGGGAACTGTACTGAACATCACACTGTTGCGGCGTGCAACCCGATCCAAATAACATACCCATGGCGGCTTGCCACCTGATCCACACATAGAATTCACATAAGGAGGTATACATCGAACCAAATTGCTCATTACAACAAAATACAGAATATCGGTCACAAGTACGCTAAGTGCATAATACCATCCCCGAGGAGACATATAGTGCCATAGGCTACAAAACTCAAGCACGATTGAGGTGCGATATACGATCTGAATCTCAAGAGCCATCCTGCTCATATAACATCATCTCTACGCGGAACCTCAACACATAAAAAATTCACCAAATTATCTCACAAGTCACACGACGCAATATATCATTACATGAAATAGCTGACGATGAAATAACACCCTGACTACTCTTCCATAAGGAGCGCATTGCTGAAATGAACACATCTGGCTTGACATAGAGCCTATATTCACATTTAAATCCATACACAGACCTCAAGTTGATTTTGGTCGCACTAAACTAGGCTAATAACCTTTCAAATGTCCATAACAACTCCCCTTTTCTCATAATACACAAAAACAACCATCATAACCGGAGTAATCCTCCACAGTCCACAACCTAATAAACCGAGTGCCCTTGAGGCACTAATTCTCAATTTAACGACATCACCACAATCTTCATGCTTGGTTTAACTCCTCAATCAATCAAGTGACTACTTGCCACACTTATACACCCTCCCCATGAGGCACGCTCCCACAACCTTCCGTAATGGATAACAGGTCGGTACATCCAAACCACTGGCCGCACTAACGCTGAAAAGCGATCAAGAATCCTTAACCAGGATGCAAAGCCTTTTTCACAAAACATCGATCTCAGGTGACGCTAAAGACAATACCAACTTACTTTAAACATAAAAACTCCTTTCCTGCTCATCCAAGCTCGTGACATCCTTGTCAACACCGAACTGCGACCTTGATCTCACTTCTAATTCCATACCACTCACTGCACCCAACATGCCAGCATACGGTAGAAACGATTTTCATTGTAACTCTGGAACGGCTAATAGGTTAACACTTCATCCGATAAAAACTTTTTACTCAACTCACTTCAAGGGAATCATAGCAACACACATGTGAATTCTCATAACCGTAGAATATGCAAATCTCTAAGTAGTGATCTAAGCTATCATAGCCCCTTCCAAGATCCGCCTACACATAACAGGCCATGATAGTAGAATACTTCTGAATAACTTCAATTACGGCGGCCCACAAGCCTCACACGTACCGTCACAGATCACTTGCATAACTTGATCACGCTGAAGGAACTGATCACTACCACCAATATGCCAATTCAACTATGGCTAACCAATCTATCTTCTTCCAATTTATCCTTGATGGCCTTAGAAATAATAATAACTTCATTCAACACATAACACACTCCATCCGCACTCATCCCGAGTGACCTTGAATCACAAGACCATGCTGTCTCAAATCCCACGAACCATTTCATACCTCCCAAATGCTACACTGCAAGTCAAAACATCATAGAACATTCTGTGCCTCTTCTCATAAGTTGCTACAAAGCTTGATTCTTAACCGTACCTATAGGCTCGAAATCATGAGGCACCACACTTTACCCCTTTGAATCCACTAGGACCGTTGTTGAGAGCCATCCTCCCTGACTTGGCCCCGAATATAACAACTCCATGAATCTTCTAGCGTATGAATACCCTCTTAACGAAGCACCCGTCAGAATCACTTCCCTTGAAACCCGGATCTATATAAGGCATAAATCCTGAATCCTTCCCCAAGTCTGAACATGAGCCAATAAGGCCAACCATACCACACCTTTAACAATTCCTTTGATCAAATTACCACTTATGTTCTTTTTCCGTAGCTGAAATAACCTATCAACATGCTAATAACCGGAAACCTCGCAAGTAGTTAACCATGCAACCCAGTCATAGGCGGTGGGACTCTCCCACTTTGCTTGAAGCCACTATTACACAACTCTGGAATTCACCAGGATCCGTTATTTCTTATTTACATAACCTTGCGCAATCAACCGCCAAAATTCTCGGAATCTTTCTATAAAACCCCTTTTTATACTCTGAATCATTAACCACATTCGCACGACCATTCTCTTTGCTGTATAACCAATAGAATTCTTCGTAGAAGCTTTGCCAACCATGCGACCGCCGATCTGCTCATTGGAGATAACCCACATGTGGAATTTACATGCCGACATCTTCCAACACTGCTGCACGAGGTACAATCACTACGACATCAATAACCCATGCTTCAAATTTAATTATTAGACCCCAATCACCAATCGGTAAAATTCCTAAATCATTCCGAACTCCCCTTAAGGTGCATAGTCATCCTACCACAGAGCCCATATGCAACTCCGCCACTCTCCCACTTTTGCAGAACTCACCCCTCTAGCTGGCTACTCGACCTTTGCTTCTCATACCTGGTCTTCTAGAAATTTTAACCACCGCCTCACACTCCCCACATGTCCTTCCCCATCCTTTGTTGCTCAGTTGTTACCTTAATAAAATCTATCTCCGTAGCAATTGAACCCACAAAATGCTACTAACTTTAAACCTTTCCGGAGATCATCTTTGTCGAGCCGTCGACATTAGAAACACCGACTCAATCCTGAACCACCGCACCCCGCGATCTCTGACCGTCGCTTCTTCAATACTGTCTCGCATATCCGGCTCCAAAGGCGAATTGTAGAAGATCTTAACACCGACGAACTTAGTACATTCAATAAGGACAACAACACCTCATCATAGAAGAAACCTCCACCACGCTCGCAAATACCAAGTCTCGTTACTCCATCAACCCAAATCTGAACATTCTTAGTCCGATTACCTTTCCCTGCCGGGAATAAAATACTGAATCTCTAGATCATACATTGAGTAAACCTCCCTTCAAGTGATTCACTACCCCGACACGTAGGAAAAACATCCTACCATCATATCAATACTGTAGAACAATCGTTCATAGCATCATGGCAACCTGCGCCTAGCCTCAGAGCTCTCAGAAGCACAATTATTGAGCCGAAATGATAGAAAAAGCCTACCACAAGGCCACGACAATAGCTCACCCAACTATACTGGGAGAAACATCCCGCACCACATCTGTAATACCATTACAATTCTTCAATTCTCGATTTATAACAAGCAGTTCACATCGCGTAAGATTGAGTAGGAAGGAAACAAGGGCATAAGCCTCAAGGAATCAAGTCGCACGATGAGGAAATCAAGAAGGGAAGTGCTCTTAATAGTCTTGTAGCCTCCCGAAGATAAGTACAGATGTCTCCGTACCGATCCGCGAGACTCTACTAGACTTGCTCATGACTCATGAGACCTAAGGGAACCTAGTGCTTTGATACCATATTGTCACGACCCAAAATTCACTAAGGGTCGTGATGGCGCCAGACACCGCTGTCAAGCAAGCCAACAAAAATACTTAATTAAATTCTCGTTTAAAATATTTTCGAAATCACTTCTTTTATACGTTTAAACAATACATAGTAAATTCCACTGAATAAATAATAAAACATTTAACAAATTTTAAATTTTTTGAATAAACCCATAGACATCCCAGAACCCGGTGCAACAAGTGCATGAGCAATTTCTAAGAAATAATGTAATACAACAACCATCCGGAATATAATATTGGATAGAAAATAAATACAGTAATCCAAAAGAGACTTGCTGGCTGCGTGTCGTCTCGGGAAATACAGCCCGCCTAAGTCTCCGTATCAACCATGCTGCTACCCCACTAGGCCACTAGAGATGCATGTGCCTGTGCAACAAAAATGCACAGAAGTGTAGTATGAGTACGAAAACAACGTGTACCCAATGAGTATCACGTCTAATCTTGAAGAGGTAGAGACGAGAGGTGGACTTCGACACTTACTAGTGGTCCAATAATGTTATATCAATAATATACTAAATCGTGGATTTTTATAAACATGATTTTAATTCAATAGAATGAAGCAAGTAAACAATTCTTTGTTTTATAGGAAATTTTCAAATTCCATGTCATCATTTACACATATATTCTCAAGCCGGGAAGAGGCATTAATAACTTCAATAAGTTTCAAGGAAAGCAATACAAGCATGCGCAAATCATGTCGAGGACGTACAGCCCGATCCAACAATATTTAAACTATATACACAATCGTATGTCTTTTATGTTAGTACCCCAAAAGTTGTCAAGATAGCCATTGTTAACGGTGCAATTATCAGTCATGACAATATGTGGTAATTGTCTTACATTAAGTTCAATGAGTTTCATCATAGTATTTATACAATCGTACATTTCACAACGTTAAACTACCTATACAACTAAATAAAAATGCATTATAAACCTTTATTATGCATGAATCATTACTATTAAAATCAATCTACAACAATCTAACAATATATTATAATCAAATTGATATTTATAACATTTTGTGTAATACCAATATATACTATATTATAATTCGTTATGTTATTGCCACGACCCAAAATCCACTAAGGGTCATGATGGCGCCAGACATCGCTGTCAAGCAAGCCAACAAAAATACTTAATTAAATTCTCGTTTAAAATATTTTCGAAATCACTTCTTTTATACGTTTAAACAATACATAGTAAATTCCACTGAATAAATAATAAAACATTTAACAAATTTTAAATTTTTTGAATAAACCCATAGACATCCCAGAACCCGGTGCAACAAGTGCATGAGCAATTTCTAAGAAATAATGTAATACAACAACCATCCGGAATATAATATTGGATAGAAAATAAATACAGTAATCCGAAAGAGACTTGCTGGCTGCGTGTCGTCTCGGGAAATGCAGCCTGCCTAAGTCTCCGTATCAACCATGCTGCTACCCCACTAGGCCACTAGAGATGCATGTGCCTGTGCAACAAAAATGCACAGAAGTGTAGTATGAGTACGAAAACAACGTGTACCCAATGAGTATCACGTCTAATCTCGAAGAGGTAGAGACGAGAGGTCGAATTCGACACTTACTAGTGGTCCAATAATGTTATATCAATAATATACTAAATCGTGGATTTTTATAAACATGATTTTAATTCAATAGAATGAAGCTAGTAAACAATTCTTTGTTTTATAGGAAATTTCCAAATTCCCTGTCATCATTTACACATGTATTCTCAAGCTGGGAAGAGGCATTAATAACTTCAATAAGTTTCAAGGAAAGCAATACAAGCATGCGCAAATCATGCCGAGGACGTACAGCCCGATCCAACAATATTTAAACTATATACACAATTGTATGTCTTTTATGTTAGTACCCCAAAAGTTGTCAAGATAGCCATTGTTAACGGTGCAATTATCAGTCATGACAATATGTGGTAATTGTCTTACATTAAGTTCAATGAGTTTCATCATAGTATTTATACAATCGTACATTTCACAACGTTAAACTACCTATACAACTAAATAAAAATGCATTATAAACCTTTATTATGCATGAATTAGTACTATTAAAATCAATCTACAACAATCTAACAATATATTATAATCAAATTGATATTTATAACATTTTGTGTAATACCAATATATACTATATTATAATTCGTTATGTTATTGCCACGACCCAAAATCCACTAAGGGTCATGATGACGCCAGACACCGCTGTCAAGCAAGCCAACAAAAATAGTTAATTAAATTCTCGTTTAAAATATTTTCGAAATCACTTCTTTTATACGTTTAAACAATACATAGTAAATTCCACTGAATAAATAATAAAACATTTAACAAATTTTAAATTTTTTGAATAAACCCATAGACATCCCAGAACCCGGTGCAACAAATGCATGAGCAATTTCTAAGAAATAACGTAATACAACAACCATCCGGAATATAATATTGGATAGAAAATAAATACAGTAATCCAAAAGAGACTTGCTGGCTGCGTGTCATCTCGGGAAATGCAGCCCGCCTAAGTCTCCGTATCAACCATGCTGCTACCCCACTAGGCCACTAGAGATGCATGTGCCTGTGCAACAAAAATGCACAGAAGTGTAGTATGAGTACGAAAACAACGTGTACCCAATGAGTATCAAGTCTAATCTTGAAGAGGTAGAGACGAGAGGTCGACTTCGACACTTACTAGTGGTCCAATAATGTTATATCAATAATATACTAAATCGTGGATTTTTATAAACATGATTTTGATTCAATAGAATGAAGCAAGTAAACAATTCTTTGTTTTATAGGAAATTTCCAAATTCCCTGTCATCATTTACACATATATTCTCAAGCCGGGAAGAGGCATTAATAACTTCAATAAGTTTCAAGAAAAGCAATACAAGCATGCGCAAATCATGCCGAGGACGTACAGCCCGATCCAACAATATTTAAACTATATACACAATTGTATGTCTTTTATGTTAGTACCCCAAAAGTTGTCAAGATAGCCATTGTTAACGGTGCAATTATCAGTCATGACAATATGTGGTAATTGTCTTACATTAAGTTCAATGAGTTTCATCATAGTATTTATACAATCGTACATTTCACAACGTTAAACTACCTATACAACTAAATAAAAATGCATTATAAACCTTTATTATGCATGAATTAGTACTATTAAAATCAATCTACAACAATCTAACAATATATTATAATCAAATTGATATTTATAACATTTTGTGTAATACCAATATATACTATATTATAATTCGTTATGTTATTGCCACGACCCAAAATCCACTAAGGGTCATGATGATGCCAGACACCGCTGTCAAGCAAGCCAACAAAAATAGTTAATTAAATTCTCGTTTAAAATATTTTCGAAATCACTTCTTTTATACGTTTAAACAATACATAGTAAATTCCACTGAATAAATAATAAAACATTTAACAAATTTTAAATTTTTTGAATAAACCCATAGACATCCCAGAACCCGGTGCAACAAGTGCATGAGCAATTTCTAAGAAATAACGTAATACAACAACCATCCGGAATATAATATTGGATAGAAAATAAATACAGTAATCCGAAAGAGACTTGCTGGCTGCGTGTCATCTCGGGAAATGCAGCCCGCCTAAGTCTCCGTATCAACCATGCTGCTACCCCACTAGGCCACTAGAGATGCATGTGCCTGTGCAACAAAAATGCACAGAAGTGTAGTATGAGTACGAAAACAACGTGTACCCAATGAGTATCATGTCTAATCTTGAAGAGGTAGAGACGAGAGGTCGACTTCGACACTTACTAGTGGTCCAATAATGTTATATCAATAATATAGTAAATCGTGGATTTTTATAAACATGATTGTGATTCAATAGAATGAAGCAAGTAAACAATTCTTTGTTTTATAGGAAATTTCCAAATTCCCTGTCATCATTTACACATATATTCTCAAGCCGGGAAGAGGCATTAATAACTTCAATAAGTTTCAAGGAAAGCAATACAAGCATGCACAAATCATGCCGAGGACGTACAGCCCGATCCAACAATATTTAAACTGTGCACTGCCAGAGGGTCGAATGACGCGAACCATATATGCATCTATTTAATCTACCGCGGCGTTCGGCCCATTCCAGAATTTGAACACACACAGACAGTCAATCAAGAAGTCATCAAGAAACAATTATCCAAAGAAAACAAATTCTATTTTAACAATTTAGAAAAATAAAGTTTTATTCTTTTTAGAAATTCATTTACCAATTCGATAGGATTTAAGCAATTCAACATCAATAAGATCACAAATAATCCAAGTGTAGCATGCTTTTGGGTCCTAGACTACCCGGACTTAAACATAATAGTAGCTACGCACGGACTCTCGTCACCTCGTGCGTCTGTAGCCCCCACAACTTGGAGCACATATTTAATTCTTTTACCTATGGAGACAATTCCCTCTTACATGGTTAAAATGGAGACTCACCTTGCTCCGAAGATCCATAATCGGCATTCCACGTTCTTCCGAAGACTCGAATCGATGAACAAAGCTCCAAAGCTAGACAATAATAATACCAATCATTAATATATACTCAATTACCCCTAATGATCCAATTTATAACAATTCCTAACCCCGATCGAAAAGTTGACAAATACGCCCTTGGGCCCACATGCCCGGATTCAAAAATATTTCGTAGATAAACTTTACCCATAACCTCACGAACTCAAATATATAATTTACTCTCAATTTCATACTCAAAATCGTGGTCAAATTCCAACAATATCAATTTTCTAGGTTTTCCCTCATACCCCAAGTTTTTACAAATTTCATGCTCAAATCCTTACATAATCAGTGTATTTAACTCAAGATAGGTGGGGATAGCTTACCTTATCGTTGATGACGAAAACCCCCTCTTGAAACCCTCCAAGAATCACCCAAGCCAAGAGAAAAAATGAGAGAAAATGGGCAAATCCCAATTTTTAAAACACTCACTGCCTCCAGTCCTTTCGCACCTGCAGTCTATTGACCGCTTCTGCGGTCCCGCAGGTTTGTACCAATTGTCGCTTCTGCGGTCTCCCCCCAAACCTTCAACTTCTGCATCTATGCTTCTCATTTTGCAGGTGCGGTCCCGCATCTGCGGTACTTGCCTAGCCGTCTATTTCCGCTTCTGCGGCTCCGCACCTGCGGCCCTAGTTTCGCAGGTGCGGTTACACCAGCAACTAGCAATTTCAGCCTTCTCCAAAATTCCATTTTCGATCCGTTAAAAATCTGAAATCCATCCGAGGCCCCCGGGACCCCGACCAATCATACCAACCAGTCACAAAACACATTACGGACTTGATCGAGTCCTCAAATCATATGAAACAATGCTAAAACCACGAATCGACCTCTAATCCAAGCTTTATGAACTTTAGAATTTCAAACTTGTACTTTTGATGACGAAACCTATCGAATCACGTCCGATTGACTTCAAATTTTGCATACAAGTCATATTTGACATTACGGGCCTACTCCAACTTCTGGAATTAAATTCTAACCCCGATATCAAAAACTCCACTTCCGGTCAAACTTCTCAAAAAGCTTCAAATTTCTATCTTTAGCCAAATGACTCTAAAACGACCCATGGACTCCGAATTCACTTCCGATCGCGCTTCCAACTCCAGATTCACCATACATAAGCTACTCCCAGATTCGGAATTCCAAACGGACATCAATAACACTGAGATGCACTTCTACCCAAACTTATGACATTTCTTCCAAAATGCAAACTTCCACAATAGGCGTCAAAACGCTCCTGGGTCATCCAAAACCCGATCCGGGCATATGCCCAAGTCCGAAATCATCATACGAACCTACTGGAACCTTCAGACCCTAATTCCGAGGTCGTTTACTCTAAAATCCAATCTTAGTCAATTCTTTCAACTTAAAGCTTCCGAAATGAGAATTCTCTTTCCAAATCAACTCTGCACTTCCCGAAATTCAATTCCGACCATGCGTACAAGTCATAATACCTAAAATGAAGCTGCTCATGGCCTCAAACTGCTGAATGGTGCGCTAGAGCTCAAAACGATCGATCAGGTCATTATATTCTCTCCCACTTAAACATACGTTCATCCTAGAACGTGCTAAGAACTGAGCTGGAGTTGTCCGAAATTACTGTTTAACACCTCGAGCACTTACCCGTGCTACCACAACTCAGCTGGGCACCCTAGCTTGATCAATCTAAAGATATCCTTTTCCACTTAAACAAGTAAGCCTTAGAGCCCAATCCCAACATCCGGAATTCTCTGCCAGGCCTGTTATAACATACACTCACCGTATCAATAACTACCCACAACACCAAAACATGACTGCATACCTTAGCTGAATTCACACCTTGCACCACTTTACTCACAGGACCACAATAACATTCTCTAATCAAATTAGTCGAAAGTCCACGAATTTGATGCTCCCATTGCACCTCATGACATATATAGGTCTTGCTCTAACTCTTACAATACTGCCACGATAGAAGAGATGTGAAGAAATTCATAACCAACTGCCAAACCAACAAATCTTTGGGTCTATACAATTGACAAGAACCATCACTTCATTCTGAACCAAATAATGGTCTTAGCTCCTTGATATACTTCATATAATCAGATTGCACTAATCCTAAATCCAATGATCTCGTCTCACCCAGTACAAACTGCTCAGGCAATAAGCCACCCTGGACATGATCAAAAGTCTCATATGACGCCACATTGTGCCAATAGACTGCCAATTCGAATGCGGTACAAAAGGAAAATGAACTCTGAAAAAGGAAATCCAATTACCCTACTCGCGAATCATACATGCGACACGGTTAACTTAATTAAACAGACCCCGCTCGCGAATCATACATGCGATGCGGGCATACAACTAATACTGAACATCACACTGTTGCGGCGTGCAACCCGATCCAAATAACATACCCATGGCGGCTTGCCACCTGATCCACAAATAGAATTCACATAAGGAGGTATACATCGAACCAAATTGCTCATTATAACAAAATACCGAATATCGGTCACAAGCACACTAAGTGCATAATACCATCCCTGGGGAGACATATAGTGCCATAGGCTACAAAACTCAAGCACGATTGAGGTGCGATATACGATCTGAATCTCAAGAGCCATCCTGCTCATATAACATCATCTCTACGCGGAACCTCAACACATAAGAAATTCACCAAATTATCTCACAAGTCACACGGCGCGATATATCATTACATGAAATAGCTGACGATGAAATAACACCCTGACTACTCTTCCATAAGGAGTGCATTGCTGAAATGAACACATCTGGCCTGATATAGAGCCTATATTCACATTTAAATCCATACACAGACCTCAAGTAGATTCTGGTTGCACAAAACTAGGCTAATAACTTTTCAAATGTCCATAACAACTCCCCTTTTCTCATAACAAACAAAAACAACCATCATAACCGGAGTAATCCTCCACAGTCCACAACCTAATAAACCGAGTGCCCTTGAGGCACTAATTCTCAATTTAACGACATCACCACAATCTTCATGATTGGTTTAACTCCTAAATCAATCAAGTGACTACTTGCCACACTTATACACCCTCCCCATGAGGCACGCTCCCACAACCTTCCGTAATGGATAACAGGTCGGTACATCCAAACCACTGGCCGCACTAACGCTAAAAAGCGATCAAGAATCCTTAACCAGGATGCAAAGCCTTTTTCACAAAACATCGATCTCAGGTGACGCTAAAGACAATACCAACTTACTTTAAACATAAAAACTCCTTTCCTGCTCATCCAAGCTCGTGACATTCTTGTCAACACCGAACTGCGACCTTGATCTCAATTCTAATTCCATACCACTCACTGCACCCAACATACCAACGTACGGTAGAAACGATTTTCATTGTAACTCCGGAACGGCTAATAGGTTAACACTTCATCCGATAAAAACTTTTTACTCAACTCACTTCAGGGGAATCATAGCAACACACATGTGAATTCTCATAACCGCAGAATATGCAAATCTCTAAGTAGTGATCTAAGCTATCATAGCCCCTTCCACGATCCGCCTACACATAACAGGCCATGATAGTAGAATACTTCTGAATAACTTCAATTACGGCGGCCCACAAGCCTCACACGTACCGTCACAAATCACTTGCATAACTTGATCACGCTGAAGGAACTGATCACTACCACCAATATGCCAATTCAACTATGGCTAACCAATCTATCTTCTTCCAATTTATCCTTGATGGCCTTAGAAATAATAATAACTTCATTCAACACATAACACACTCCATCTGCACTCATCCCGAGTGACCTTGAATCACAAGACCATGCTGTCTCAAATCCCACGAACCATTTCATACCTCCCAAATGCTACACTGCAAGTCAAAACATCATAGAACATTCTGTGCCTCTTCTCATAAGTTGCTACAAAGCTTGATTCTTAACCGTACCTATAGGCTCGAAATCATCAGGCAACACACTTTACCCCTTTGAATCCACTAGGACCGTTGTTGAGAGCCATCCGTTCTGACTTGGCCCCAAATATAATCAACTCCATGAATCTTCTAGCGTATGAATACCCTCTTAACGAAGCACCCGTCAGAATCACTTCCCTTGATACCCGCATTTATATAAGGCATAAATCCTGAATCCTTCCCCAAGTCTGAACATAAGCCAATAAGGCCAACTATACCACACCTTTAATAATTCATTTGCTCAAATTACCACTTATGTTCTTTTTCCGTAGCTGAAATAACCTATCAACATGCTAATAACCGGAAACCTCACAAGTAGTTAACCATGCAACCCAGTCTTAGGCGGTGGGACTCTCCCACTTATCTTGAATCCACTATTACAGAACTCTGGAATTCACCAGGATCCTTTATTTCTTATTTACATAACCTTGCGCAATCAACCGCCAAAATTCTCGGAATCTTTCTATAAAACCCCTTTTTATACTCTGAATCATCAACCACATTCGCACAACCATTCTCTTTGCTGTATAACCAATAGAATTCTTCGTAGAAGCTTTGCCAACCATGCGACCGCCGATCTGCTCATTGGAGATAACCCACCTAGGAATTTACGTGCCGACATCTTCCAACACTACTGCACGAGGTACAATCACTACGACATCAATAACCCATGCTTCAAATTAAATTATTAGACCCCAATCATCAATCAGTAAAATTCCTAAATCATTCCGAACTCTCCTTAAGGTGCATAGTCATCCTACCACAGAGCCCATATGTAACTCCGCCACTCTCCCACTTTTGCGGAACTCACCCCTCTAGTCGGCTACTCGACCTTTGCTTCTCATACCTGGTCTTCTAGAAATTTTAACCACCGCCTCACACTCCCCACATGACCTTCCCCATCCTTTGTTGCTCAGTTGTTACCTTAATAAAATCTATCTCCGTAGCACTTGAACCCACAAATTGCTACTAACTTTAAACCTTTCCGGAGATCATCTTTGTCGAGCCGTCGACATTAGAAACACAGACTCAATCCTGAACCACCGCACCCCGCGATCTCTGACCGTCGCCTCTTCAATACTGTCTCGCATATCCGGCTCCAAAGGCGAATTTTAGAAGATCTTAACACCGGCGAACTTAGTACATTCAATAAGGACAACGACACCTCATCATAGAAGAAACCTCCACCACGCTCGCAAATACCAAGTCTCGTTACTCCATCAACCCAAATCTGAACATTCTTAGTTCGATTGCCTTTCCCTGCCGGGAATAAAATACCGAATCTCTAGATCATACATTGAGTAAACCTCCCTTCAAGTCATTCACTGCCCCGACACGTAGGCAAACATCCTACCATCATATCAATACTGCAGAACAATCATTCATAGCATCATGGAAACTTGCGCCTAGCCTCAGAGCTCTCAGAGGCACAATTATTGAGCCGAAATGACAGAAAAAGCCTACCACAAGGCGACGACAATAGCTCACCCAACTATACTGGGAGAAACATCCCGCACCACATCTGTAATACCATTACAATTCTTCAATTCTCGATTTATAAAAAGCAGTTCGCGTCGCGTAAGATTGAGTAGGAAGGAAACAAGGGCATAAGCCTCAAGGAATCAAGTCGCACGATGAGGAAATCAAGAAGGGAAGTGCTCCTAACAGTCTTGTAGCCTCCCGAAGATAAGTACAAATGTCTCTGTACCGATCCGCGAGACTCTACTAGACTTGCTCATGACTCGTGAGACCTAAGGGAACCTAGTGCTCTGACACCATATTGTCACGACCCAAAATTCACTAAGGGTCGTGATGGCGCCAGACACCATTGTCAAGCAAGCCAACAAAAATACTTAATTAAATTCTCGTTTAAAATATTTTCGAAATCACTTCTTTTATACGTTTAAACAATACATAGTAAATTTCACTGAATAAATAATAAAACATTTAACAAATTTTAAATTTTTTGAATAAACCCATAGACATCCCAGAACCCGGTGCAACAAGTGCATGAGCAATTTCTAAGAAATAATGTAATACAACAACCATCCGGAATATAATATTGGATAGAAAATAAATACAGTAATCCGAAAGAGACTTGCTGGTTGCGGGGCGTCTCGGGAAATGCGGCTCACCTAAGTCTCCGTATCAACCATGCTGTTACGCCCACTAGGCCACTAGAGATGCATGTGCCTGTGCAACAAAAATGCACAGAAGTGTAGTATGAGTACGAAAACAACGTGTACCCAATGAGTATCCCGTCTAATCTCAAAGAGGTAGAGATGAGAGGTCGACTTCGACACTTACTAGTGGTCCAATAATATTATATCAATAATATAGTAAATCGTGGATTTTTATAAACATGATTTTAATTCAATAGAATGAAGCAAGTAAACAATTCTTTCTTTAATAGGAAATTTCCAATTTCCTTGTCATCATTTACACATATATTCTCAAGCTGGGAAGAGGCATTAATAACTTCAATAAGTTTCAAGGCAAGCAATACAAGCATGAGCAAATCATGTCGAGGACGTACAACCCGATCCAACAATATTTAAACTGCGCACTGCCAGAGGGTCGAATGGCGCGAACCATAGATGCATCTATTTAATCTACCCCGGCGTTCGGCCCGTTCCAGAATTTGAACACACAGAGACAGTTAATCAAGGAGTCATCAGGAAACAATTATCCAAAGAAAACCAATTCTCTTTTAACAAATTAGAAAAATGAAGTTTAATTCTTTTTAGAAATTCAACTGTCAATAAGATCACAAATAATCCAAGTGTAGCATGCTTTTGGGTCCTAGACTACCTGGACTTAAATACAATAGTAGGTACGCACGAACTCTCATCACCTCGTGCGTACGTAGCCCCCACAACTTGGAGCACATATTTAATTCTTTCACATATGGGCATTCCACGTTCTTCCGAAGACTCGAATCGATGAACAAAGCTCCAAAGCTAGCCAATAATACTACCAATCCATTAATATATACTCAATTACCCCTAATGATCCAATTTATAACAATTCCTAACCCCGATCGAAAAGTTGACAAATACGCCTTCGAGCCACGCGCCCGGATCCAAAAAATTTTGAAAATAAACTTTACCCATAACCTCACGAACTCAAATATATAATTTACTCTCAATTTCATACCCAAAATCGTGGTCAAATTCCAACAATATCAATTTTCTAGGTTTTTCCTCAAACCCCAAGTTTCTACAAATTTCATGCTCAAATCTGTACATAATCAATGTATTTAACTCAAGATAGGTGGGGATAGCTTACCTTATCGTTGATGATGAAAACCCCCTCTTGAAACACTCCAAGAATCGTCCAAGCCAAGAGAAAAAAGGAGAGAAAATGGCCAAATCCTGATTTTTAAAACACTCACGGCCTCCAGTTCTTTCGCACCTGTGCTTTATTGACCGCTTTTGCGGTCCCGCAGGTGCGGACCAATTGCCGCTTCTACGGTCCTCCCCCAAGCCTTCAACTTCCGCATATGCACTTCTCCTTTTGCAGATGCGGTCCCGCATCTGCGGCAAAATGTCCGCATCTGCGATCCCATCCCAGTCATCCATTTCCGCTTCTGCAGCACGAAGGCCGCTTCTGCGGCTCCGCACCTGCGACCCTAGTTTCGCAGGTGCGGTTACACCAGCAATTAGCAACTTTAGCCTTCTCTAAAATTCCATTTTCAATCGGTTAACCACCCGGAATCCACTCGAGGCCCCCGGGACCCCCAATCAATCATACCAACTAGTCCCAAAACACATTACGGACTTGCTCAAAGCCTCAAATCATATCAAACAACGCTAAAACCACAAATTCATAATCAATTTTCATGTGTAACTTGTCACAAACAACCTCAAACTATAATATTAATATGTTTCTACAATCAATTATTGGTCACGATATGACTACTCTACTATTAAATATCATGTAATACCATAATAGTATAAGTCTAGTATTACAAATAATCACGTTATATTTGTTCATTATATGCATATAATTACCGAATGTTTAGTTAATCTATAAAAACTATATTTACGTATCATTACTTGGATCATGCCAAAAGAAGGAAGGGGTAGCCTTAACATACCTGAACCGATTCCCTTGAAAAAGATTGCACCGTACCCCCTTATAGTTGAAAAATCTTACGCTTCTTATGAAATCTCAATCCAAAATGAATATTCCAAGTCAAATCCCTTCTAACTCGTAGTCAAAGTTTTCTTTCTTTCCCCTTTTTCCTATTCATTGTCATAATTCAAAGCTTCTCTGAAGCGTACGTTATTTGCATAAAATTTAAGCTCCCTATATCATTTTGTCTCCATCAATAGCAGCGGTCCTAACTCAAAATAGCTTGAGAAATTGATGAATCTTATAAGCTTTATACTCAACTTAAAGAAGCACTATAATCTCTAATACAAAATATATAACTTGCTGGTCATTGAAACCCATAGAGGCTTCCATGAAGTTTTAGTTTAATGAAAGAATCAAAGAAGAAGATGAAGGTGATGTTAATTTTTGAAAAAGTGATATTGAATAAGATTGTAACGAAATGAATGAATAGGAGTAATGTGTCATATTAAATTGGGAATGCACATGGTTTACAAATGGATTCGTGTTTTATTGAAAAGTGAGCTAATACTTATCCAAACACCAAGCTTATTCACAAATTCCTTAATTAACTAGGTAATCTCTCATTACCCAATAATTAACCAATTACCCACATAATTTAGAATTATCTCAATTTACTTAAAATATCATTCACTTTTAACATACTTTATAAACCTTAATATTATGGTCATGTGGTACCATATAAAATCAATACATATACTATTATTTCATTAAAACATCCATGTAAAAAAAATACACATATTTTCTCAACTTCTAATTCTCCTAATCTTATATAAAGAGTACAAATTTTCGTATGCTTAATTCTTAAAATGGTAAAAAGATAACCTTCTTTTCTGGTGAAAAATATAATTTTTATCTTAACAATGAAGAAAATCTCATAACCTTTCTCATATTATATGTATAATTTAAAACATATTCGAAAGTAGTAATATTAATAACAATATAAGATTATATTTTTCTAACTTTTTTTTTCTACAATAAATGTCTCACTAAAATAAATACCATATCAAAATGTATCTAATGGTATTAAGGTTGTTAAACTTACGGGGTGTAACATCCTTCCCCCCTCAGAACAGTCGTCCTCGAATGTTAACTCTTAGAGAATTGCAAAATTTTCACTAGGGTTTCTTTTGTAAATTAAACTTAAACCCCAAACTATATCTGATGTCTTGACAATTCACAACCTTTTGTACTTGAGTATCTCGTATCTTCTTCACCTTTACCTTACTTACTTTTCAATCTCGCATCGTATCTTCTGTTTCTTTCATAACCTCCCGTCCACATAAGTAGAATTTACATCTACGCCTTAAAGCCCTATTGTGATAGCACCTCTAGTGCATACAAAAGCTGGAGAAATCTTTATATTGACTTCTTAAGCTTCAGCTCTATGGCACGATCTGGAAACAAAAGAAGGGTTACATTTCCTAAATGCCTATAGCCTCTCAATTATAAATGTAGCGCACAACACACCCATAAGTGAGACTCTATTAGGCACGACTTTGTATACTTCCCTAGGATAGGACCCGCTCTGATACCACTTTGTCACGCCCCAAACTTGGGGAGGCGTGACTAGCACCCGGTGTCGTACTGGCTCGAGGAAACTACTCTATAACTCTTTTTTTCTTCTGTAACTATCATGGGCTAACATGGTCACAAATCGTAATGCATAACTATAAGTGGGAAAATACTGTATCACTGAACCATTTTTCTTAAAACATGAATACATATGGGTCGTCAAGGTCTCTGACATACTGTAACAAAATGAACCCCTGTCTACAAAGCATCTAAGATTATTTGACATCAAACGGGACAGGTACCAACCTACCCATAAGACTGTAGCAACACTCTGACACGATGACTCATAGACTCGGTTGCACTCCGAATGAGGTGGAGTCTTACCGATCCTTCGTTGAATGCTGACCTCGTCTACTATGAGGGCTCGTCAAACTGATTATCTATACATGCAGGCATGAATACAGCGTCTCCAACAAAAGGACGTCAGTATAAATAATGTAATAAGTATGTAAGACAGAACTGAAACATAACAAAAATCAACATTAATTTAAGACATATAAGAGTCAACCTGAATCTCTAAAGTGCCACCATATATACATACTTATCATACTTACATATATATAGATAATGCTTCTCTTTGAGCCTATTATCCCTATGCATGATGCATGACTGCCCGACCGACAGTAGCTCGGTGGTAAATATGTAACTGCCCAACCAGCCGCAGCTCGGTGGTAAATGCATGACTGCCCTACCGGCCGTAGCTCAGTGGTAAATAAATATGCATGGCTGCCCAGTCGGTGGAAAATAATGATACATAACTGCCTAACCGGTAGTAACTGCCCAACCAGCGATAGCACGGTGGTAAATGCATGAAGATGCATGTATATGTATCACTATATTATAAACATTAACTTCTCTATTATATACCATACACAACTTTATTTAACATTTTAATCATATTTATTACATAACATTAATTCTAATATTTATTACAAGTCATTATCTATTATCCTAATTAATCAAAATCACTTATCTAAAACTACACCACAAAACACCTAATTCCATTAATATCATAAAGCCTTAATACATTATAATTATACTATATTAAACTATATACACAATCGTTTATCTTTTATGTTAGTACCCCAAAAGTTGTCAAGATAGCCATTGTTAACGGTGCAATTATCAGTCATGACAATATGTGGTAATTGTCTTACATTAAGTTGAATGAGTTTCATCATAATATTTATACAATCATACATTTCACAACGTTAAACTACCTATACAACTAAATAAAAATGCATTATAAACCTTTATTATGCATGAATCATTACTATTAAAATCAATCTACAACAATCTAACGATATATTATAATCAAATTGATATTTTATAATATTTTGTGTAATAATAATATATACTATATTATAATTTATTATGTTTGTCACGATCCCAAATCGGATCGGGTCGTGATGGCGCCTCTCGTGAAGACATGACCAGCCGACACAATTCCCAAATCAACCATTTTCCAATAAAAGTTGTTTTTATACCATTTATAAACCAATAATCTCGTAATGAACATTTAAAAGATAAATGTGGAATAATTACACAAGCCCAACATCGGGGTGTCACTAGTCATGAGCATCTACCAAGGTCTAAATACAACAAAAGTCTAAAAAATGTACTAAATACAGTAATAAAAATGAGAGGAAGGAAAGCAGTGCTGCGAACTTCGTGAAGCCGCTTTGCTAACTTCGACGACTCCACCTTTGAGCAATCAACACCTGCTACAGGGTTCTGAAATACCTGAATCTGCACACGAGGTGCAGGGAGTAATGTGAGTACTCCAAAATAGTAAGTAATAAGAGTAAATAAAGACTGAGTAGTAGGAAACGATGAATCCACATTATGATAAACCCAATAAGCACAACAAGCTTTCAAATCAGGATACGAGTCAATCATCTCATTTGAAATTCAGCTTTTGGTAAAAATCATTTGAAAATGCTTTCCAACAGTTTCAGTAGAGGTTCAATACCATTTATAATAAAAGAGATGAAAACCATAATCGGCCCCTCGGGCAAAACATAGTTCGTATACAGCCCCTCGGGCAAAACAGGAATCATAAACACCTCATAACATAAAAATCTCAGTGGAAATAACAAAGCCAAATCAGTGATCCAATTTTCGAACATTTCATAAAATCTCCAGCTTAAATGAAAGTTGTTTTAAAGCATTTGTTCAATATTTCAACAGAGGATCAGTATAAAGAGGAGTGGAAACAACAATTACATAAAAACAAGCCCCTCGGGCAAAGCATCACTCATATATGTATACAGCCCCTCGGGCAAGCCTCTCAGTCACTCGAGACTCAGCTCTTATCAATCAACGCTCACACTCAGCACTCACACTCAATAAGTACGGTATAGTAACCGCTGCGGCGCATAGCCCGACCCAGATATCGCTGCGGCGTGCAACCTGATCCAGTTATCTCGTCGACGACGCTCACTGGGGGTGTGCAGACTTCGGAGGGGCTCCTACAACCCAAGAGCTATATCGCTGCGGTGTGCAGCCCGATCTAACACATCGTTCCGGCGTGCAGCCCGATCCATATACATGAATATATATACATTGCTACGGCGTGCAGCCCGATCCATAAATATATTCCTCACAACTAGGCCCTCGGCCTCTCTCAGTCATTGACCTCACAATTAGACCCTAGGTCTATCTCAGTTAACGACCTCACAATCAGACCCTCGGTCTATCTCAGTCATCAACCTCACGATCACTTGGACAATCAGTAAAACAAGGAACTCAGCCCAAACAGTTTTCACATTTTTAAGAAGTAAAGTGATAAAACCAGATTTAAACAATAAACAGGTAAAATATGACTGAAGAAAAATAGTGAAAGTACCCCTAAGGGTCTCAACAGGTCGGCACAAGGCCCCAAACATGGCATACAACCCAAAATATAATATTAATCTCTAAAATATGAAATATCATAAGATTTCAAATCAAATACGCGACTTAACAGTCATACGGGACGGACCAAGTCACAAGCCCCAACGGTGCATGACTCCACGCTCGTCATCTAGCATGTGCATCACCTCAAAATAGCACAACGATGTGAAATCTGAGGTTTCAAACCCTCAGAACAATATTTACCATCATTACTTACCTCGATCCGATCCACACTCTAGCCCGCGATGCCTTTTCCCTCACGAATCGACCTCTAGATGCTCCAAATCTAGCCATAATCAATACGTAACCATTAAAATATGCTAAGGGAACAAAACCCACTCGAAAATATCCAATTTACATTAAAAATCCTGTAATTATTCAAACCCGTCCCCTGGCCCACGACTCGGAATCCGACAAAAACTACATCAATAAAATCCTCATCCTCCCACGAGTCTATACATATCAAGAACATCAAAATCGGACCTCCAATGGCCCCTCAAATCCTAAATTCTAGGTCTCCAATTACAAGCCCTAGTTCTTCAGTACTAGGCTTAAATTCCATGATTAATTAGGTAGAATTCACATAAGAAATGAGTATTGGGTTAAAAAATCTTACCTCCAGGTGTTATCTCTTGAATCCCTCTTCAAATCCTCTCAAAAAGCTCTGAAATTGCCCAAAAATGGTGAAAGTTAGCCCTAAAATCGCGGACAATGGCTATTTAAACATTCTGCCCAGGCATCAAAAACATTCTTTGCGAACACGGTCAACGCCTCACATTTGCGAAGCACAAAATAACTTTGACAAAAAATTACACTTCGCGATCACGACAAGCCAGCGCGAACGCGATGCTTCCTCAGACTAACCCTTCGCGATCGCATTACCTCACTCGCGAATGCGATGAATAAAAATACCCTGAAGCTCAGCTGCCAAATTCCTCTACGCGAACACGGTCCATTTCACGCGAATGCGATGACAATTCGCCTAGCCATTCGCGAACGCGGAGCTTTCCTAGCGAACACGAAGGCCAAAATCTCAGCCTTCTGCAGCTAACGCTTCGCGAACGCGAAGGTCATTTCTCTACAACACTGATCTGAAATTTTCTGCAATTCCAAATATCATGAAATTGTCCGATTGACCACCCCAAAACTCACCCGAGGCCCCTAGGAACTCAACAAAACATGCCAACATACTCCATAACCTCACTCAAACTTGATCCAACCTTCGGAACGCTCAAAGCAACAACAAAACACCAAATTTACATCGGATTCATGCCTAAGAATTTCAAGAACTTCCAAATTTCGCTTTCGATAAAAAAGTTTACCAAACCTCGTCCGAATGACCTGAAATTTTGCACACACATCACAAATGACACAACGGAGCTACTGCAACTTCCAGAATTCCATTCTAACCCCTATATCAAAATCTCACCTATCAACCGGAAAACGTCAAAATCTGAGTTTCGCCAATTCAAGCCTAAACCTTCCACGGACTTCCAAAATGCATTCTGATCATGCTCCTAAGTCCCAAATCACCTAATGGAGCTAACCAAATCATAACAATTTTGATCCGAGATCATATACAAACAAGTCAAACCTTTCAAATTTCAAGCTTCAAACTGAGAATTGTTTTTCCAAATTCATTCTGATTACCCTGAAAACCAAAACCAACGATTTACATAAGTCATAATACATCACATGGGGAAAGTCATGCCCGTGAACTGGTGAGCAAAGTGCAAAAGCTCAAAACGACCGGTCGGGTCGTTACATCATCCCCCACTTAAACATACGTTCGTCCTCAAACGTGCCTAGAGTTGCTCCAAAAGCCAACCAATCTCTGAATAACCTTACCATGCATTTACCGGGGGTGATCCCATGTCACCCTATATCACATAGGTCTGATAATACAATGTGACTGAAATTTCACAATCCAACCTAGGTCATTAACCTTAGAACCACATCTCCACTTCTAAAATGATCCACAAGATCAGAATCTCACTTCTATACTCCGAATAAGTCTGAACCAGGTGTAATAACTCATACCTGCAACCTCAGGTGCAATTACATGATATACCACATAACTCAAACACTTGTAGCGATAACTTCTAATCACAGTAGCTGCACACAACAACCGAATACCGGTAGGAAATCTCTTATCAGCTAAAGTCTTATTCCAACACTTTCATATACTGCTAGTGATAAATAAAACACATAATAAGCCATAACCATTTCTCAGATCAACCATTCATGAAGCCACTTCTCCTTTGGCGAAGACCATAGCAAATTTCTGAGCCGAACCACGATATTATCCCTCCAACATGCTAAAATTGAATCCGTTTGTATTCATTAAAGACCCCAACGATCTCATCTAATCCAACACAATTACTCTGGTGACATGACACATCAATACAGGCTAAAACCGCAACTTGTGCAATCCGTGCACCATTAAGCAAAAATCCGAACATACTCAAATCATGAAAATGACTCAGATGCAAGAGTTGTACCGCAATCTCACTGGTACCACCACACACAATACCGAGGATCCATCTCACATCATAGAAACAGAACACACTAATCTAACCAGCAGGATCATACCTTTACATAGCTTCGCTCCAATGCGCGACCTCATCCAAACACTAGTCCACATGAAATACCTCAAGTCACTATGCTCAAAATCGACAACCATGCGCAATATGATGTCTAAAACCAAAGCAATCGTCATAACCACCGCAAAGCAATTGACATAACATCACATACCCGAAGGGACGCAACCGATGCGCCACCCGCCGAGCAATACCCAGTACTCTTCCTGCTTGACGTCCACTATGAAACCCCAATGGAACCGCACCACATGTTCCTATAACCAACAAATCATAACGCCTCGCAACCCAGTAAAGTAACTCATAGATCGCCTCCGAACTCTGATAGCCCCATAATAATTGAATCAACACATCAACTCTAGTTACCCACAACAGATAAATAACCCTCCGAAGGTTCACAATGACTGAATCGCAGAACATACTATCATCTGACTAACTTACCCGCATCTTTGCCATCCACAACCACGAGCTAACCTGTATATGAGAACTTCCAGTCTCCAAGCCCATAAAGCACACGAATTACCATAACCGACCCCAATTTCGCTGCTCGAATATACAACACACCTCTAATACTCAATCACCCCATGAGGGGTACACCTATACTTCTTTTGTGCCACTAAGCCAACTCGAATATCATCAGTCAATCAGACGAGATAGTGCCGCAATACCAATAAAGCATCAATAACTCAACACATCGACCTTTTCTGAAATGTATACCCTCGTCAAGCCACACCAATCAGTAATACCATTTCCTTAATCATATGAAACTGCCCGGGCTGCCTAAGAATCTTATGACCTCCCTTTCAGAACTGAACCACAACCTTACACACACAATTCTCAATCCTTCACAACATACCGCATGTACCATACCATCCCAGGATAACACGAGAACTTCATATCCCTTCCGAGCCACAAGCAACTATGTACTCCACTAACCAAGAACTTTCCATTGATCCCATCTAGAAGAAAACCACTATACATCCCATGCTCATCATGCTCATAGAAAATATACATCTCTCACCATGGTAGAAACCGTCAAGGACTCTCCGAGTTTCCATGTGCACAAAACTAAACCGTTAGGGCTGAATCCTTCCAACTCGACCGAGCTACACAGGTCACTAAAACCCAAGAGAATTTCCGCGAAACACCTGTAGAAACTCAATATCTCGTAAGCATCCAAAGAACTAATCATATCCGTACCATACCAACTCGGCCTACTACCAAGCTATCCCATCTATCCGAATTTCCTCCTGATTTACCTTCAATTTGATACTCCTTGCTATAACATCACAATTCCTCAACCCAGACTTACCACATGGGACTCGAGCATAAAGCCACACCGTCTAAGGCTCATAATTCGTTGAATACTTTCTCAGATATTCCCAAGAGCACCACGTTCAAAATACTTTACTATGAAGAGACTTCCTGTGAATCTAAATCTGTTACCTTTACCTTCCTGATACTGCTACATAAATCCCATACTTAATATAGAAAATACCACAAGTCTTGACATTTTCCAATGAAAACTCAGTTTCTAACCATATACAACTTTAAAATACCCAACTGTTACATATAGAATCTTGAACACATTAGAACCATTCTCGAGAGTCATTCACTCTATTCAAACTGCAATTAGCCTGATCAAATGAACAGAACCACTTGTACCTCATTAGCACTCCGACACCGCAGGACATAACCTCTTCTTAATGCAATCAAGCAACATTCCTGCCCCATACACCGAGCATCCTTTACCCAAAATGACTCAAGACATTCCGTGATTCTCACACACCTATGAAGCATACTCTAACCTTTGTCAAGAATTTTTCCTTTACCCGAGCCATCCTCGGTCTAAATCTCCGCAGGCAATAACTGATTCACCAATACGCCTCAAACTGGAACCAACATAGCACATAACCGTGCAATCAACTAATCAATAGCAGACTCCCCCACTTGGCTCGAAGCCATAGACCAAAACACACTCAATAACTCATAATGCATATACTCTATTGCTGCCATAATACCATAGTGAGATTAAACTCAACCAAACATACACTCGTTAAACACAGAGCACCTGGTACTTTAAATCTTATGTAGATATCACATTCACTCTCGTAACAGTTGAATCCCACTCTCTTAAGCAACCCAAATTTTAAATTGCAACACATATATTACACTTGTATATGAGATCTCCTAACAGACAACATAAGGATCATTCAACTTCAGAACACTCCGTAGGAGATAACCCACCTGTTTTGCCTCCAACTAACATTTCTGTATACCTTCCACCATCATAAACATTACGCAGTCACTTAGTTTTCCTGAGTCTGAACTCTTACCACAACATGAAATTTACTTCACTCCCAACTAGGAAACATGAAAAGATTCTTCACACGCCCATAACTTGGCGCTATACTTCGAATCAATATGGAAATCAAGCACCCAATAGTTCTTCTATCCTCCAACAGACCCTTCTCGTCGCTTCCGAATCATATGAATACATCTCGCAGTCACATCACACTCATCACGTAACTATCCAGTCATTACTCCCCTTAATAGGGATGCAACAGAACATGTAGATCCAGGAGCACGCGCTCACAAAATCATCAGCTCAGAGATCAAGCTATAGGCAAGAATCTGGCCTCAAGTCCTACAGACTAGCCAACATCATCACACAGAGATCACCTCGTTCCTCGATCAGGGAATCACAAGCGATCGATGCATATCTGATACTGAGCACTCTTACGCGCATACGAACACGTGGAAGGAATTCAAAGAGTTACTTTTCAAGCTGAATCAAGGACGCACAATAAGAATTCAAGAATGTGATGTTTTTCCTAAAGGTTTTGCAGCCTCCCGAGGATAAGTACAGACGTCTCCGTACCGATCTATGAGACTCTACTAAACCTGCTAATGACTAGTGATACCTATGTAACCTAGGCTGTGATACCAACTTGTCACGATCCCAAACCAGACCCGGTCGTGATGGCGCCTTTCGTGAAGACAAGGCCAGCTGACACAATTCCCAAATCAACTATTTTCGAATAAAAGTTGTTTTTATATCATTTATAAACCAATAATCTCATAATGAACATTTAAAAGATAAATGTGGAATAATTACACAAGCCCGACATTGGGGTGTCACTAGTCATGAGCATCTACCAAGGTCTGAATACAACAAAAGTCTAAAAATGTACTAAATACAGTAATAAAAAATGAGAGGAAGGAAAGCAGTGTTGCGAACGTCGTGTAGCCACCTTGCTAACTCCTACGACTCCGCCTCTGAGTAATCAACACCCGCTATAGGGTTCTGAAATACCTGAATCTGCACACGAGGTGTAGGGAGTAATGTGAGCACTCCAACCTAGTAAGTAACAAGAGTAAACAAAGACTGAGCAGTAAGAAATGATGAATCCAAATTATGATAAGCCCAATAAGCTTTCAAATCAGGATACGAGTCAATCGTCTCATTTGAAATTCAGCTTTTGGTAAAAAATCACTTGAAAATGCTTTCCAACAGTTTCAGTAGAGGTTCAATACCATTTATAATAAAAGAGATGAAAACCATAATCGGCCCCTCGGGCAAAAACATAGTTCGTATACAGCCCCTCGGGCAAAACAGGAATCATAAACACCTCATAACATAAACATCTCAGTGGAAATAACAAAGCCAAATCAGTGATCCAATTTTCGAACATTTCATAAAAACTCCAGCTTAAATGAAAGTTGTTTTAAAGAATTTGTTCAACATTTCAACAGAGGCTCAGTATAAAGAGGAGTGGAAACAATAATTACATAAAAATAAGTCCCTCGGGCAAAACATCACTCATATATGTATACAGCCCCTCGGGCAAGCCTCTAAGTCACTCGAGACTCAACTCTTATCAATCAATGCTCACACTCAGCACTCACACTCAATAAGTACGATATAGTAACTGCTGCGGCGCATAGCTCGACCCAGATATCGCTGCGGCGTGCAGCCTGATCCAGTTATTTCGTCAACGGCGCTCACTAGGGGTGTGACGACTCCGTAGGGGCTCCTACAGCCCAAGAGCTATATCGCCGCGGCGTGCAGCCCGATCCAACACATCGCTGCAGCGTGCAGCCCGATCCATATAAATGAATATATATACATCTTGCGGCGTGCAGCCCGATCCATAAATATAGAATCTTCACAACTAAGCCCTTGGCCTCTCTCAGTCATTAACCTCACAATCAGAACCTAGGTCTGTCTTAGTCATCGACCTCATAATTAAACCCTCGGTCTATCTCAGTCATCAACCTCACGATCACTTGGACAATCAGTAAAACAAGGAACTCAGCCCAAACAATTTTCACATTTTTAAGAAGTAAAGTGATAAAACCAGATTTAAACAATAAACAGGTAAAACATGATTGAGGATGTGCTTTCAAAACAACTAGAGTGAGGAAAAATAGTGAAAGTGCCCCTAAGGGTCTCAACAGGTCGGCACATGGCCCCAAACATGGCATACAACCCAAAATATAATATTAATCTCTAAAATATGAAATATCATAAGATTTCAAATCAAATACGTGACTTAACAGTCGTACGGGACGGACCAAGTCACAATCCCCAACGGTGCACGACTCCACACTCGTCATCTAGCGTGTGCGTCACCTCAAAATAGCACAAAGATGTGAAATCCGGGGTTTCAAACCCTCAGGACACTATTTACCATCATTACTTACCTTGATTCGGTCCAAACTCTAGCCCGTGATGCCTTTTCCCTCACGAATCCACCTCTAGATGCTCCAAATCTAACCATAATCAGTACATAACCATTAAAATATGCTAAGGGAACAAGGCTCACTCGAAAATTTCCAATTTACATCAAAAATTCCGAAATTGTTCAAACCTGGACCCCTGGCCCACGACTCGGAATCCGACAAAAATTACATTAATAAAATTCTTATCCTACCACGAGTCTATACATATCAAGAACATCAAAATCGGACCTCAAATGGCCCCTCAAATTTGAAATTCTAGGTCTCCAATTACAAGCCCTAGTTCTTCAATACTAGGCTTAAATTCCATGATTAATTAGGTGGAATTCACATAAGAAACGAGTATTGGGTTCAAAAATATTACCTCCAGGTGTTATCTCTTGAATCCCTATTCAAATCCTCTCAAAAAGCTCCAAAAGTGCCCAAAAATGGTGAAAGTTAGCCCCAAAATTGCGGACAATGGCTATTTAAACATTCTGCCCAGGCATCAAAAACCTTATTCGTGAACGCGGTCAACGACTAGCGTTCGCGAAGAACAAAATAACTATGACTAAAATTACTCTTCGCGATCGCGACAAGCCCAGCGCGAACGCGATGCTTCCTCAGACTAACCCTTCGCAATCGCGTTACCTCACTCGCAAACACGATGAATAAAAATATCTTGAAGTTCAACTGCCAAATTCCTCTATGCGAACGCGGTCCACTTCACGCGAATGCGATGACCAATCGCCCAGCCGTTCGCGAACACGGAGCCTTCCTCATGAACGTGAAGGCCAAAATATCAGCCTACTCCAGCTAACCCTTCGCGAACGTGATGACCCACTCGCGAATGTGAAGGTCATTTCTCTGCAACACTAATCTGAAATTTTCTGCAATTGCAAACATCATGAAATGGTCCGATTGACCACCCGAAACTCACCCGAGGTCCCCAGGACCTCAACCAAACATGACAACATACCCCATAATCTCACTCAAACTTGATCCAACCTTCAGAACATTCAAAGCAACAACAGAACACCAAATTTACATCGAATTCAAGCTTAGGAATTTCAAGAACTTCCAAATTCCGCTTTCGATCAAAAACACTACCTAACCTCATTCGAATGACCTGAAATTTTGCACACGCATCGCAAATGACACAACAGAGCTACTACAACTTCCAGAATTTCATTCCGACACCTATATCAAAATCTCACCTATCAATCGTAAAACGCCAAAATCTCAATTTCACCAATTCAAGCCTAAACCTTCCACGGACTTCCAAAATGCATTCTGATCACGCTGCTAAGTCCCAAATCACCTAACGGAGCTAACCAAATCATAAAAATTTCGATTAGAAATCATATACAAACAAGTCAAATCTTGGTCAAACCTTTAAAATTTCAAGCTTCAAATTGAGAACTATTTTCCAAATTCATTCTGATTACCCTGATAACCAAAACCAACGATTTACATAAGTCATAATACATCACAAGGGGCAAGTCATGCCCGTGAACTAGCGAGCAAAGTGCAAAAGCTCAAAACGACCGGTCGGGTCGTTACAATGTTATATTTCATAATCAATTTTCAAGTGTAACTTGTCACAAGCAACCTCAAACTATAATATTAATATATTTCTACAATCAATTATAGATCAGAATATGACTAATCTGCTATTAAATATCATGTAATACCACAATAGTAAGTCTAATATTACAAATAATCACGTTATATTTTTTCATTATATGCATATAATTACTGCATGTTTAGTTAAACTATAAAACTATATTTATAAACAAATCCCAACATATACATTTGTAACACAAGTTCTCTATCATATACCTCAATAAGGACTAGGTACATACGCAGATATGCTTGGATATCACTTTACCGGAATGAATAACATAGGCATCCTTAACTGCTAAGAGTAGAATCACTTATGGAATAGCATTATATTTATGTATCATTACTTGGATCATGTCAAAAGAAGGAAGGGATAGCCTTAACATACATGAACCGATTCCCTTGAGAAAGATTGCATCGTACCCCTTTATAATTGAAAAATCTTACGTTTCTTATGAAATCTCGATCCAAAATGAATATTCCAAGTCAAATCCCTTCTAACTCATAGTCAAAGTTTTCTTTCTTTTCCCTTTTTCCTATTCATTGTCACAATTCAAAGCTTCTCTGAAGCTTACATTATTTGCATAAAATTTAAGCTCCCCATATCATTTTGTCTCCATCAATAACAGCGGTCTTAACTCGAAATAGCTTGAGAAATTGATGAATCTTATAACTTTATACTCAACTTAACGAAGCACTATAATCTTTAATACAAAATATGTAACTTGCTGGTCGTTGAAACCCATAGAGGCTGCCATGAAGTTTTAGTTTATTGAAAGAATCAAAGAAGAAGATGAAGGTGATGTTAATTTTTGAAAAAGTGATACGGAATAAGATTGTAACGAAATGAATGAATAGGAGTAATGTGTCATATTAAATTAGGAATACACGTGGTTTACAAATGGATACGTGTTTTATTGAAAAGTGAGCTAATACTTATCCAAAAACCAAGTTTATTCACAAATTCCTTAATTAACTAGGTAATCTCTCATTACCCAATAATTAACCAATTACCCACATAATTTAGAATTATCTTAATTTACTTAAAATATCACTCACTTTTAACACACTTTATAAACCTTACTATTATGGTCATGTGGTACCATATAAAATCAATACATATACTATTATTTCATTAAAACAACCATGTAATAAAAATGCACATATTTTCTCAACTTCTAATTCTCCTAATCTCATATAAAGAGTACAAATTTTCGTATGCTTAATTCTTAAAATGGTAAAAAGATAATCTTCTTTTCCGGTAAAATATATAATTTTTATCTTTTACAATAAAGAAAATATCATAACCTTTCTCATATTATATGTATAATTTAAAACATATTCGAAAGTAGTAACATTAATAACTAGTATATAAAATCATATTTTTCTAACATTTTTTCTACAATAAATGTCTCACTAAAATAAATACCATATCAAAATGTATCTAACGGTATTAAGGTTGTTAAACTTATGGGGTGTAACAGATTCAAGTCGAAACTGACTTCTCCAAAACGACGAATCTGAATTCAAGCTCGTTCGAATCAAAGATGATTCTGCCTAAAGCGACAAATCAAAAGTCAATCTCGCCCAAATATGCAAATCAAGAAACTCCCTTCGGACTCACATGACGAGACCCTACTCGGTCCGGTTAAAATTGGTTTCCCTAAATGAGAAATTAGGGATTCACCATACAAAAATCCGAAGGTCTACGCCAAAGTAGAAAATGTAAAGCAAGGGGAAGGGAGAGAAATAAAAAGGACGTACAACAACGAAACAACCCTTTTATTTATACACTTGCGCAATGGCCGCACCTTATACACGGCCAAAACCAGCCTAGTACCCAAAAAAAACAATGCAAAAAAAAATATAGACTAAGGCAACAACTTTTCACTCGGCGTCATCACCGCCATTATCCCCATCATTATCTCCAGGAAATTTGTCCAAAGCATCAGCATCCTCGCAGGCCTCCGGCGTCGCAGGATAGTAGTTGCAGTTGACACAAGCCTCTCGTGCCTTCATCCGATTTCTTTCATAAGCGGCCTCAGACATAATGCTCGCCTCCCACAAATTCTTGTATATGTCCTGTTGGGCCTCGGCATGAACCCAGAGCTCGTGCAAGTGGCGAGGAACAGCAACAGAGGTAGATTCAACTTGGGCTAACAATTTGTGCCTTTTCGGCCTCAAGTACAGTGACCCGATCTCCCAATTTTTAAGCTTCTCGGTCAATTTTGCCAATGCGCTCTTCAAGCCTCGCCTCCCTTAGCGTGGTCGTTTCCCTCTCAAAATTTCTGCTCGGATTGAAGGACAGTGTCTCCAACGCCGCACCCTTGCTGAAACCGACGCCCGAGCACTCTCAGCGCTCTCCAACTCAGACACTTTCCTCTCAAGCTCGGCTAATTTCCCCATCCACTCCGCACTCAAAGCCTCAACTCTGACGACATTTTGATCAAGCTTAGATTGCAACGATAGCACCTTCGCCAGAAGATGCTCACACTCTGTGGCGACCCCCTTTCCCAACTCGAGTTCCTCGTCCTTCACATGAAGTAGCTCCTCGAGATCACTGTTCCTACGAATTGACTGCATCAGCTCCTAATCCCTTTTCTCCAACTCTTCCCCGAGAGATGGATTACCGGCGCTCGCCTTGAGCTGCTCATGCATCTCTCGACACTTGTTGCAGTAGCACCGACACTTTTCCAACATCATTAGAAAAATCTTGGCCTAACTGTCGGCCCTGCGAGCACTTTTGATCTCTAGCATGTAAGACTGAAAGCCGAAAAAAAAAAGAGAAAAGTGCCGGTAAAAGCCAAGGCCGCCAAAAACAAAAGGAACACAAAAAAGAAAAAAAGAGGAGAAACTTACCCTTAGGCCCATAGCAGCCACTTCATGCATCAATTCAACGTCACTGATGTCCCGAAGAGCTTCACACTCTGCAGCAGAGCATATAAGGTAAAACTGCAGTACCAAGCCTTCTGTGTCCCCCAAAAGGTTAAGCTCCGACGGAATCTCAAGTATACAAGAGGGACCTCCCGCTCTTATCACAATACGAGTAAATCCCTCATCGAACATACTGACATCATCAGGATCGAGGTCGGAGTTAGACTTATAGTCATCGACCACGATACCTTTTCCCCTCTCTACGGCCGAAGAAGAAGCTCGATTCGGTTTGGAAGACGAAGACCTGCCCAAAGCGGCAATAGTGACCTCGTGATCCCGATTTCTCATCGTAGTAGCCAGTTGATCAATCATAACAGCTGAAGCCTCTGCTATCGGGTTAGCGTCATCCACCTGGTTTGCCTCTACGGTCGGGTTAGCATCAATGCCAATTTTAGACACTGTCAAGGGAAGGTCGCCCCACGAAGGTACTACGACTGAAGGAGCCACTTCAGACTCCACTCACCGCCTCTTTGAAGGATCCTCCCCGTCATCAGCACGGAAAGATTTACCCATTGAGCGGGCAGCAGGAGCCGAAGTCTTGGCATGAGGAATAATTTCCATGCACACGACCCCGGTTGTAGGAGTAGATTGAGCAACTCTTGATATAGGCCGGGCAGCAGACCTCAATGCGGGTAGGGCAGAAGGCGCCAATTAACGGAACATGAGTGAATGAGCCTTTGCCCTTCGCACTCTCCCTATTAAAGGAGAAAAATGATCATATAGGCAACGAGATCAAATTACAAGATAAAGAACAAGGAAACTACAACAGGCCTACTTACTAGTGAGAGGCTTACGCCCGTATCTCTCGTAGAAGGAAGCCCACTCACGAACCCCCGCCATATGGGGAAGAATAGCATTAACCCATTCGCGGATGTCATCAATGGGTGGGAGAGGCAATATCTAAGTTGTGAACGCAGAAAACGAATTAGCAATACCACCTAAAGAGGATAGTTGGCCACTGCCTCGAGGGAAGTTGTAAATTAAACAAAAGAAAACTTACGGAAAAAGTTCCACGTCTTGGGAAGCCCTTCTGGGTCTACCATAAGGTGCTCGGTCCATATGAAGTGTTACGCAGCGCCTTCCTGATATTCCTTAGAAGGGCGACGTAAGGCTAAGTAACTGATGTTAGTGTAGTTACTGTTCACCAACTGAGATCCCCTCTGTACGCTAGACGAGATTGTCAGTGTCGTACGGGAAAACCAATGTCAAGAGCAATTAAGAGAACAGAAATGAGAATTGAGAATGAAAGAAAGCTTGATTACATTAATGAAAGCTATTACAGAAAGGCAACGCGGTGTTGAGGGGGAGAGACACCAGTATAGAGAATTGTTTGCTTGCTAGAAAGTTTTGATTGCTTGATCCCCCTAATAATGCTTAAAAAAAACCAAATGTACAAGACTAGACTTGATTAAGCTAGATAAACATAATGGAAGTGCATGAAATAAAACTACTCTATATTTACAATGAAAAGGACTTAGTTTTCTACAAGGCAGAAGAGGTCCGTTGTCAGCAACATTGTCTCTGGCATCACGGTCTGCGCGTGCGGTATTGTCTGCGTGTGTGGTGCTATTGGCATCTGCTTGCGGCTGGGCATTGGCAAGAGATATCAGTGGGCCGATAGAGGCTCATGCGCTCTTGTCGCTTGGTACGGCCAAGACCACGGGGCCGTCCGTGGCGCTAAGCATTGGGAGGCTTGCTAGGACACCACGGGGTGCACCTAAGGGGTCATGGGGCATGGCTGGAAAGCCTCCTATTACATTCTCCCCCACCTGAGTTGGTGACATCCTCAGTGCCTTACTTGCAAAATAAGTTTCAATTAGGCTCCTGTAGGCTTTGAGGTTTGTTCCCCTCTCCCAAGTATTCTCCTTTGCATCACAAGCCTACTATTTCACTAAGAACTCTTGGTGATCTTTCCTTGAGGCATGAATCACTCTATCATCAAGGATAGCTTCAACACACCTTTTCCCGATTGAATCGGGACCTCGAATACTGGGTATTGTGAGCTGGCTCCGTGAAGGATCCTTCGTGTCTTCCCGAAAAGGTTTCAGGAGGCTGACATGGAAGACAAGATGAATTTTCCACCAAGCTGGGGTATCCACCCAGTATGCAACTTTCCCAATGTGCCTTTCAGTGGACAAGGGTCCAATGTATTTTTGCAATATGCGAGGTTCATGGACCCCCGCAAATAAGTACTGCTTTGGAATTTTGACCATCACTTTGTCTCTACTTGGTATTCAAACAAGCGACGGTTTTGATGAGCACGCCTCTTCATCCGCTTTTGAGCTGTGACAAGATAGCTCCACACTATCTCCAAATTCTGCTTCCACTCTTTTGAGAAGCTAGCAGCTCGAGGAGATTTAGACGTGTTTGGTGCATTCACTGTGTTTGGGAGTAGCAGTTGCTGTCCGGTAACAATTTCAAAAACGTTTTTGTTTGTACTAGAGCTCTTTTGTGAATTGAAACACAGTTGAGCAACATCCAGAAACTTCACCCAATTCTTCTGTGATCTGGTTACAAAGTGCGGAGATATTCCTCCAACATACCATTGAACCGCTCCGTCTGGCCATCAGATTGCGAATGAAAACTTGAGTTGTGACTCAATTTTGACCCAAGGCACTTAACGAGTTGGGTCCAAAAGTTGCTAGTGAAGAGTGAGTCGCGATCACTAACAATGTCTTTGGGCAGGCCACAATATTTGACGACATGAGAGAAGAAGAGTCGAGTTGTATCTTCTGCTGATATACATTGTGGGGCTGCAAAAAAGTAGCATACTTGGAAAACCGATCCACCACAACCAAGATAGTTGTGAGATCTCCGACATTGGGCAATCCGTTGATGAAATCTAGGGAAATGCTTTCCCAAGGTCTCTTTGGGATAGCTAGCGGCTCTAAGAGTCCCACTTGTGTCAAGCGGTCCGACTTGTCCTTATGGCATAATAGACAAGTCTTCATATACTGAGCGACATCATCGTTCATTTAAGGCCAATAATATGCACGGCAAAGTAACACCATGGTGTGTTCTTCACCGGGATGGCCGACCCATAGAGTATCATGACATTCCACCAGAAGAGTCTTTCGCAGATCTCCTCCTTTAGGAACATAAAGTCGATTCCCTTTCACTTTTAGAAAACCATCTTCCATGTAGAACTGGCGAGTCTTGCCCTGTCCTACCAAATCAACCAAATATTGTGCAGCAGGATCCTTGATGAGTAGATCTTGTATCTGGTCTTTGATGGAGGTGGCTACTTTACTCCCCCTTAGGGTGGCGAGTAAGCACACCATTGCTAGATCAGCTCTCCTACTGAGCACATAAGCAACATGATTGGTCTTCCCAATTCGGTGCTCCAAGTTGAAGTGGAATTCAGCTAGGAGTTCCTGCCACCTAGCCTGTCGACCATTTAGCTTTGGCTGGGTCATGAAATGGCTAACAGCTATGTTGTCTATCTTGACCATGAACGGGGTCCCCAGCAGATAGTGCCTCCAAAGGCGCAAGCAGTGGACGACAACCAATAATTCATTCTCATGGGCGGCATAGCGCCGCTCTGCATCCTTCAGCTTCCGACTCTTGTACGCTACATGATGCCTTTCTTGTAGCAAGACTCCACCGAGGGCATAATCAGATGCATCCGTTTGTACCTTGAATGGCTTGGCCAAATTAGGGAGGGCCAAGACGGGCTACTAGACTAGCCGATTTTAATGCGTTGAAGGCCTCCGCTCGCCTGGGTCCCCAATCCCAGGGCATGACCTTCTTGAGGAGTTCTGTCAATGGCACTGTGACGAGGGAGTAGTTTTTCACAAATCGCTAGTAGAAATTGCATAGGCCAAGAAACGCCCTCAAGGCGTGGATATCCTTAGGCGATAGCCAATCTATGATTGCCGAATCTTCTGTTGGTCCATCTTGATCCGAACTTCCTCGATGACATGTCCGAGGAATTCAATTTGCTTTTGAGCAAAGGAGCACTTGGATAGCTTCGCATATAGTTCATGCTCCCGCAATTGAGCTAGGACCTTCCGCAAGTGCACCAGGTGTTCTTCCAATTTTGGATATAGACCACAATGTCATCCAAGTAGACCACTACGAATTTGTCAATGTACTCTCGGAAGACTTGGTTCATCAAGGTGCAAAATGTAGCTGGGGTGTTAGTCAAGCTGAATGACATAACCAGGAAGTTGTACGACCCATATCTTGTCACACAGGTCATCTTGTGTTCATCACCTTTGCAATCCGAACTTGCCAATAACTTGTCTTCAGGTCTATCTTGGTGAACACCATCGCACCACCCAATATATTGAACATGTCTGTCATTAGCAGAATAGGGTACTTGTTCTTCATTGTGATCTTGTTTAAAGCCCGATGATCCACACAGAGTCGCAAGATGCCGTCATGTTTCTTTTGGAATAGAACAGGGGACCCGTATGGGGACTTGGAGGACACAATGATCCCTGTATCTAGAATTTTCTTCAATTGTCTCTGAAGCTCAGCGAGTTTGGGTTCTGACATTTTGTAAGGTGCCCGGGCGGGTGGCTTCACGCCTGCACCAACTCAATTTCATTTTCCATAGTGCGCCTAGGCTGGAGTCGCTTTGGCATGTCTTGTGGCATGACATCTTCAAACTTCAGTAGCAGTTCCTTCACGGGTTCAGGAATGGGACCCGAGGAGCATTCTATATCTTTGATGTAGAGGGTTGCCAGGAACGTAGGTTCATGTCTTTTGACCCCCTTCTTCAACTACAAGGCCGAGATGTTCTTAACGGCCATCTTCATGGGCATGCACGAAATAATGTAGGGCTTGACTCCATTTGTTCCCATCATCAGTAGCATGCCTGCATATGGTACGGGCATGGTGTTGGTTTGCCTTAGGAATTCCAACCCAACTATCAACTCGAAGTCATTTATGATCACCACTCGGAGGTTGAATTTTCCTTCGTAAGGGCCAAGCTTCACCGGTACCTCTTTGGCTATTCCACTAACGGCTGAGGAGGTGAGTTAATAGCCTTGACACGACCTCTACCTTTTCCTACAAATAGACAAAGACGCTCCACATGATTCCAGGCTACGTAGTTGTGGGTAGCACCCACGTCTATCATCGCCCGAATGGGCTTGCCATTCACCTTCATCTCGACGAACATTAAGCTCCTCTCTTGTTTAAGAGGAGTCCCCTCATCTGCCTTATTTTTTCCTTTCTTTATGATTGGACATGGGTCCTTCTTCTTACGGATACCAGCACTTGTCTACGCTAATGCCTCAGAAATAGAGCCAATAATTGCATTGAAGGCCCCTACTGGTTCAGTCTGTTCCGCATCATCTGAGTCATCATCAGTCCCATCATCACAAGCTTGATGGCTGTTCATCTGTGCATGTGGACATTCATCATTCCAATGTGGTCCGCCACAATGATGACATCCTGAAGGAGGCATTCTACCCCGGTCATTGTTGTTTGACGTAGCACGATTGCTGCCTGAGGAGGGAGCCTTAGATTTGGTTGCACTCCGGTCTCCCCTACTTCTGCTAGGGCCACCATTGCTAGGCTGGCCCCCTTTGAATCCCACTCGGGAATGCGGCTGAGGCCTATCCTTCCGAGCTTCCACTTGATAGTCCTGAAGGCATTCAGCTACTTGGATCACCTTGGGTAAGGTGTCTACCCTTTGTCTTTGCAGTTCTATAAGGGCATAAGGTTTTAACCCTTCCAGGAAGGTGAAGAGCTTGTCTTTGTCCCCCATGTCACGTATGTTTAGCATGAGCGTGGAGAATTCCCGCACGTAGTCCCGCACTAATTTGGTTTGGCTGAGCTCCCGTAGCTTTCTTCTTGGGTTGCATTCAATATTTTCGGGGAAGAACTGTAGGCGTATGGCTGCCTTCAGTTCTACCCATGTCTCGAGAGCATCTTCACCGGCCCTAATGGCTTCGTACTTCACCCGCCACCAGAGTTTAGCATCACCTTGAAGATACTTGGCAGCAGTTGCTACCTTCTTAGCTTCTTCTAGGCCCCCAACATCATCGAAGTATTGTTCGATGTCAAAGATGAAATTTTCCACTTCCTTAGCATTCCTAGCTCTACTATATGGCTTTGGCTCAGGAATTTTCAATTTTTGTGTCATGGAAGCGGGGTTCACAGCGCCCCTGATTTGGTTTCCACTTCCTTGAAGCAGGCCCTGTAAAGCAGCATTGACAACATTTAGCTGGTCTATCAAGTTGTCAATAGTTTGTTGCATGGCAGTCACCTTGTCTACCTCTTGTGCCCTGTAGGCTAAATCCTCGACATGCTCCTGTTGGAGTCCCTCGAATTTGCCAAAAATTTTGGTTGCCTATGTGTCTGCCGTTTGTCGGTCTCCCTCAGAGTCGCGACTGATGTTTTCTATGTCAACTTTGGCCTGGAGCACTCTGCGGTCCAGGTCGTCCAACCTTTGCACTAGGCTGGTTCTTAGTTTAGGCACTGTATCCACGATGGGCCGTAATCCGTCAACCATCTGTTCAAGGGCAGCAATGCGATCCCCATAATTCACCATGGTCAGAAATGGTGGTAATGGCAATGCGTTCCCTTGTCCGATGTCGAGCCTAGGCTCTGATACCAACTGTTATGCGGCGCCTTCCTGAGATTCCTTGGAAGGGCAACGTAAGGCTAAGCAACTGATATCAGTGCAATTACTGTCCGCTAACTGAGCTCCCCTCCATACGCTAGACGAGATTGTCAGTGCCGTACGGGAAAGCCAATGTCAAGAGCAATTGAGAGAACAGAAATGAGAATTGAGAATGAAAGAATGCTTGATTGCATTAATGAAAGCTATTACAAAAAGTCAACGTGGTGTTGAGGGGGAGAGACACCAATACAGAGAATTGTTTCCCTGCTAGAAAGTTTTGATTGTTTGATCCCCCCTAATAATGCTTAAAAAAATCAAAAGCTACAAGACTAGACTTGATTAAGCTAGAGAAACATATTGGAAGTACATGAAATAAAACTACTCTATATTTACAATGAAAATGACTTAGTTTTCTACAAGGCAGAAACAGGTCTGTTGTCAGCAGCATTGTCTCTGGCATCACGGTCTGTGCGCGCGGCGCTGTTGCCATCTGCCTAAAGCTGGGTGCTGGCGAGGGATATTAGTGGGGAAACAGAGGTACATGCGCGCTTATCACTTGGCGCGGCCAAGACCACGGGGCAGTCCGTAGTGCTAGGCATTGGGAGGCTTGCTAGGATGCCACGGGGCGCGCCCAAGGGGTCATGGGACATGGCTGGAAAGCCGCCCATGACAGAAGAAATAACTCTCCCAGAAATGACGATTAGACTTGTCGTCCATCTTCACCACCAAACTCTTTGTTCCTCGGTGACGCATGTGGATCTTTGAGCCTTGAATAAGTTGGGGAGCAAAGATATTAAGCATATGCCCCAAAGTGACCTGTAGACCGGCAAGCTCTACGTACTTGAGCAACATGAGGAAGAGTTTGTACACGTACGGTGAAAGCTTAGCCAGGCACACCTCGTAGAAGTGGCATAAGTCTATCACTAGGGAGGGGAGCAGAAGCGTATACCCAACGACAAAAGGGTACGTGTAGAATGCGCAGTACTCTTGGCAGTGCAGATGCACAATGTCCATTCCCATTGCCGGTATCATTTCAATGTGATTCAGAATTCCCTACTTGGTCTTGAGCGCGGCAATTGTCGCTTCATCCAAAGTAGATGACGTAGGTTCTTCTCCGGCGGGGCTATTAAAATCATTCCATAATTTCCCCGGATGGGGCAGTATTTTAGACGTTGTTGGAAGCCCCTCATCTTCCGGCGCCTCCACTCCTTCTCCGAGAACAGGTGCATCATTTTCCGGCACTGGAACTTCGACGGGTCTGATGGTATGGGAAGAAGTACCAGCAATTTATCTCGATTAATCGGAATATATGAGTAAGAGAAAGGGAGAAAGAGAAGATGGTGGCGTCAATTTCTGACTGACAGGAGAATGAACTCAGAAATCTGAAGTATTAAAGAAGGTAAAGGCTTGCAAAACTCTTTTGATAAGTCGAAAAATGTGGCAATAGAATGGTGTTTTCCCCTATTTATAGGAACATAAATGTCCTGAGTCGGAAACCCAGAGCCACCAATCAAAACGGATAGGGCACAAGAAACGATATGATTCTAAGGAAATGTGCACCATAATGATAGTGGCAATTCATGATGCATCGAATCAATACAACGGTTCAACTCCGAATGGTCGTAACGGTTCAATGGTATCATTGAAGAATTACGCCATCACCTTGACCTAAAGGCCTCGCTCAAGGCGTAAACATTCAGATTTCTCTTAACTTTCGAATCGACAGAGTCCGCCCATTGAGCCCGCTGAGAGGCGAGCTCGACAAATAGAGGGACTAATTGTATGAGTCAAAATCTGACTGTAGTGGTCATCCCCAAGTGGAATGATAAGGGGTCGACCAAGCTGTAATCATGCCAAGGGGGCGAGATAGCAAAGAGCACCTCGGCCATCGTCGGGGTCAAATCATCGAAAGCGGACATTATAGAACAAGCACTGTGTTCTAGCAACGACGAAAGGTACAGTCGTAAGAAAGCACGCCGGTCAAAGATCATTGGATAAAAAGGAAAATAAATTATATGTATGGGCAGAGAGAGCTCTGAGGTGTGGGGGGGAATTCTTTGAGAAAAGAGCAACCACAGCAGAGGAAACAAGAGGAATCTCTTGTTTATCAACAGTTACTTCTCTTCCCCTTCTTTGCTCCCTTGTTTATGATGCATCTCTGCTCTGGATGTAAGCTCATCTCTCATGTTTGGTGTACGATTATCACATTAATAAATCTTATACATTCTTACTCTTTGTTATTTCGCACTTTATATGCTTGTATCTGAAATTAATTATGTTTGGCTAAGATTTACCTTCTTTATTATCAATAATTAGTTTGACAAAAGAGTTTTAAACCTTTTGCCCAAACATGAACTACTTTGGGTGTACTTAGAAGCTTTGTACACATTAGTGAATACATCAAAAGTTTTTAGCAATTTGTTTTTTCCATATGCGAGGAGAGAAGTAACATTCAAGTACATTTTGAGCATGACACTAATATAGGAGATCGGAAAGTTAATTCCTCTTTCAATTTTTGGGAGTGAATGCGGTAACAGGAAATACGAGAAGTAACAAGTAGGCCTTCTTTATTATAATATGGAGAAGAACCACTTTTGAATATACACAACAATTCTAGGTTTAGTTAACACATGAAACAAATATGGCTTGTAAAGTTGTAATCATGAAGGAAATATTTCTTGAAAAAAAAAAAAAAAAAAATCCAAACTATTGATACTTTACTCAATATATAGATTCCCTATCCAACAATAACAGAAAGTCAAAAGATTGATAGAAATGTGAAAATTCCCTTCGGCTTTGATCAACATCTTCGGAAGCCTATCTGACATCATTGACCTTCTCAAATTGGTAACTGACAAGAAATGAGAAAATTGTTATTAATTTTAGAAGTGGTTGAGTATTTTTGACCCAAAAACGAGAACTGCAATAATGTATATACTAATTAATATTAAGATCTTGAAAAAAATCCATTCAAACAATTCATAAAGAAAGAGGAGAGCGAGGCAAGGTAAAATCGCTTTGATTGGAAACTAATTTAATAAATTCAGTGATAAGTCTTCAAAATTATAAGCGTTTGTCTAAACCTTTATTCGGTAAAGACTTACCTTCACCCTATATTTACATCAAACAGTACTTATTTACCATTGGTAAGTCATAAGTTAGGTAAAAATATACTCCTATAATTTATTAATAAGAGTGTATATAAAAACATGTGTCATATGTTCATTGGATCGATGCAGGTGTAACAACTCGACCGAGCGTTTTGAGCTTTACCGCGTCGTTCATCGGTTTGAGGCCTTGAGTAGCTCCATTTCATGTATTATGACTTACACATGTGGTTGGTTTTTATTTTCGAGTAGTTCGGAGTTGATTTGGAAGGATAATTCTCAATTCAGAAGCATTAAATTAGAAGAGTTGACCAAGGTTTGACTTTGAGTAAATGACCTCATAATCGGGATTTGAAGGTTCTAATAGGTTCGTATAATGAGTTTGGACTTGAGCGTATGCTCGGATCGATGATGGATAAGGACCACACTCGCGAAGAAGGAGGCCTGGCAGATGATTAAACATCCCATTTCGAGATTTTGAGTTTATTTCTTCACTTTTAAGTTCTTGGAGCATACATAGCGCGATTTGAGGTGATTCTTGAAGAGTATTTCCGCCATATATCATAAGGTAAGTTATTCCTACTTGTTTTATAAGTTAAATACATGGATTATATATAGATTTAAACATGAAATTTGATAGAAATTATGTGATTTTGGAAGAAAACCTAGAAATTATATTTTTGGATTTTTACCACGAAATTCGACATGAAATTGGGAATACATTGTATATTTGAGTTCGTGGTACTAAGAGTAGTATTTATCTTCGAAAATTTTCAAAATTTGGACACATGGTCCAGGGGTTGACTTTTCGTGTAGAGCTAGGAATTGTTTCTAATTGATTAAATTACGAGTTTTTGAATATATTTTGATTGATTTGCACGTTGTTTGACTAGTTTCGGTGGTTTGGCATTTGTTTGAGGAGTTAGAGAGGCATTGGAGCCTGTTATCGGATTTCGGAGCAAGGTAACTCTCCTGCCTAACTTTGTGAGGGAGAATTTGCCCCGTAGGTATTATACTTGACGAGCTACTTGATTAGCCGTAGAAATTTTACTTTCCTTTATGGATTTCTTTCGCTTAGTGTGTATTCGTCCAAAGGTTTTCTTGAATTTTATTACTCACACCTATATTCGTGAGTGGGATCAATAACTGTCAAACTTTCATATTCTAATGGGATCGGGCTGAATGCCTCAGCAATGTTCTTATAGGATCGCGCCGTTCACCTCGGAAGTATCAAGTAACACTCTTATGGGATCAGGTCGTTCGCCTCGCAGAGTAACATAGTCTTATGGGATCGGGCTGTACGCCTCGACAGTATCATGTATCATATTTTTATGGGATCGTACTATTCACCTCAGCAGGATTATGTATTACACTCTGTCACGACCCCAGTTTCCCTTCGTAGGATGTCGTAATGGCACCTAATATCTTAAGACTAGGTAAGTCTAACATGTATAGAGAAATAGCGAAAATAATACTAAAACTTCAAAGTAAACCTCTACACTATCATAATAACTCAACAGTACAATAACCAACACTTTCCCAAAACCTGGTGGAACGGAGTCATAAGCTCTAAAAAAAGTACAAATAGTCTCGAAATACAATACTCCTTGAAACAAGAAATAAACAGTAGAATGTCTAAACCAGAAGGGACTCTGAGCCCTACGGACGTGGAGCATGTATACCTTGAAGTCTCCAAAAGTAGCTATCCAATCAACCTCTAGCGTTCGGCACAGGCAGACATACCTAGATATGCACAAAAAGATGTGCAGAAGTATTGTATGAGTATATCACAACGGTACCGAGTAAATATCTGTCACAACCCGAATTTCTCACCGTCGGGATCGTGATGGCACATAACCTTTCAGTTGCTTGGCAAGCCAAAAATTAGAGATTAATACGCTAACTCTTAAACAATTCAGTAAATAACAACAATTAAACCATAACAGATTAAAATAGTGCAGAATTTTATAATAACCCAAGTAATTATACACAACTACCCAGAATCTGGTGTCACAATTCACAAACTTCTAAGCGTCACTACAAATAACTGGCTAAAGGAAAGTACAACTATTTTCGAGTTAAAAGAAACAGTAAACTGAAATAACTGGAAGGGGACTCCAGGGTCTCCGAACGCCGGCATATCTACCTTGGGTCTCCTGTGGGATTGAAGTTAGTAGCTCAACTCGGGTCAACAAGGTCTAGTACTAAAATCTGCATAGAAAGTGCAAAGTGCAGTATCAGTACAACCGACTCCATGTACTGTAAATGTAGAGTCTAACTTCGTCGAAGTAGTGACGAGGCTAGGACAAGACACTCCCAAACAAACCTATGTAGTTTATCAATACATATACACTAATAACATCAACTAAAGAAACAAAGCAAGAAGTATTAGGAAGGGGGCATGCTGAGGGAATTACAAGACAAAGAATTACAACGGAACTGAGAACATGAACAATCAATATACCTTAAATAGATAGAAACGGATAAACACAATAAAGGAAAGTGCACGGAATCACCCTTCGTGCTTTTACACTCAACCTCACCTTAATAAATAATAGAAACGTGCACGACATCACCCTTCATACTTTATCACTCAACCACACCATGATAAATGATAGAAACATGCACGGTATCACCCTTCATTCTTTATCACTCACAAAACATTGCACGGCATCACCCTTCGTGCTTTAACACTCTCCCTCACCAAAATAATGAACAATGACAACGGGGAGATAGTAATATCAAGAACAAATCTTACATCAACACTTAGTTCTACAATACCAACCTCAGCTTTGAGTCAATACTCAATCAATACCAAATTCAGTAAAAATATGATAAGAAATTACTCAACACATCAAATAGCTAGTCTAAACATGAACAATATGATCAAAGAGTACAATATTTACAAGAATAAGACTCAGTCACATGCTATGACTAGACAACAACACATAGGTACTCGTCACCTCACCTATATGTTGTACTCAACATCCAAACACGTAGCAAATAGGAAAATAATACTTAGTCCCTCAATCCAAGGTTAACCACGACACTTACCTCGCTCCAACGGCCAAAATCAAAGTTCAATCACCACTTTTCCCTTCACACAAGCCTCCAGACCAATAAATCTAGCAAATTACCAACCAAACAATTCAATTTATGCCTTACGAACTACCCACGATTGCAAGGAATTCAATTTAGGCTATTTTCTTAAAAGTCAACAAAAGACAACACCCGGGCCCGCTAGGTCCAAACCTGAAATTCGGTCCAAAACCCGATTATCCATTCACCCCCGAGCCCAGGTATATAATTGGTTTTGGAATCCAACCTTAATTTGAGGTTTATATCCCCAAATTTCGAAATCCCTAGTTTCTACCCAAAAATCCCCAATTCCACCATGAAAATCTTAGATTCTAGGTTGAAATCTTGTAAAATGAAGTGAAAGATTGAAAGAAACTAGTTTAGAATCACTTATCTATGATTTGGGGAAGAAATGGTCTTTGGAAAATCACCTCTTGTGTTTTAGGTTTTGAAATTTTGAAGAATGAATGAAAAATCCCGTCTAAATCCCTTTTACATAGCTGCAGAGGTCGCATTTACGACCCTAGCTTCGCAATTGCGAAGCTCGCAAATGCGAGAAAGGTATCGCAAATGCGAACCTGTGGCATTTCTGCTTTTGTCGCAAATGTGAACATATTGTTCACACATGCAGAACTGGGATCGCAATTGCGACCACCGTCTTCACAAATGCGAAGAGCCCCTTCCCAGACCAACTTCGTAAATGCAAAGATTTTCTCGCAAATGCGAGGACTGCCTGGCCCAGCTACTCTTCACATTCGCGATGAGTAGCTCGCAAATGCAAAGTTGTTATGCTGGCAAATGTGAACTCTGGGCTCGCAGATGCGAGATCAGAGGCCAGTTCCTAGAATTGCAGATATCAGCAATGTTTAAGTCCAACTTCACTCCGTAGCCTATACAAAACTCACCCCGAGCCCTCAGGGCTCTAAACCAAACATGCACACAAGTCTTAACACATCATACAAACTTGCTCACGTGATCAAATCGCCAAAATAACACCTAGAACTACGAATTTTGCACCAAATCAAATGAAACTCTCAAGAACACTTTGAAATCTCTATTTTCTCAACTGAACATTCGAATCACGTCAAACCAACTCCGTTTCTCACCAAATTTCATAGACTAAATATTATATTGAACCTGTACCGGGCTTCGGAACAAAAATACGGACCCGATACAAACAAGATTAAACATTGACAATTTCTTAAAAATTATTAAACTTTCAGACTTACAATGTTTAACAAAAATTCATAACTCGGGCTAGGGATATCCGAATTCGATTTTAGGCATACACCCAGGTCCCATTTTCGATACGGACCCACCAGGACTATCAAAACACAAGTTCGGGTCCGTTTACTCAAAACGTTGACCAAAGTCAACTATATCAACTTTTAAAGGCAAAAATTATTATTTTCATCAACTTTCAACATAAAAGCTTTCCGAAAACACACCCTGGTTGCACACGCAAATCGAGGAGGGATAAAATGAGGTTTTAAAGGCCTTGGAACACAAAATATGGTTTTAAATCATAAGATGACCTATCAGGTCATCACATTCTCCACCTCTAAAATAACTATTTGTCCTCGAATAGACATAGAAAAGTAGCTGAGCTAGGAAAAAGGTGGGGGTATCTACTTCTCATATCAGACTTGGACTCCCAGGTAGTTGCCTCAACATGCTAACCTCTCCACTGCACTTGAACAGAAGGATAACTCTTCGATCTCAACTAACGAACCTGCAAGTCTAGAATGGCTACCGGTTCCTGCTTGTAGGTCAAATCCTTGTCCAACTGGACAGTGCTGAAGTCTAACATGTGAGATGGATCCCCATGATACTTCCGAAGTAGGGACACATGGAATACTGGATGTACCGCTGATAAGCCTGGTGGCAACGCAAGTCCGTAAGCCATCTCTCCCTCTCTATCAAGAATATAAAAAGGCCCAATGTACCTAAGGATCAACTTTCCCTTCTTTCCAAACCTCATTACACCCTTTTATGGGCGACACATGGAGCAATACTCGCTCTCCGATCGTGAATGCAACATCACAGACCTTACGGTCGGTATAATTCTTCTACCTGGACTAAGGTGCGCGAAGTCTATCCTGAATGATCTTAACCTTATCCAAGGCATCCTGTACCAAATTTGTACCCAATAACCGATCCTCCCCCGGCTCAAACTATCCAACAGGTGACTGACACCGTTTACCACATAATGCCTCATAGGGGGCTATCTGAATGCTCGATTGGTAGCTGTTATTGTACGTGAACTCAGCTAGTGGCAAGAACTAATCCCAAGAACCTCCGAAGTCAATAACACAGGCACGGAGCATATCCTTTAAAATCTGAATAGTACGCTCGGACTATTCGTCCATCTGAGGATGAAATACTGTGCTTAACTCAACCCGCGTGCCCAATTCACGCTGCACTGCCCTCCAAAAATGCGAGGTGAACTGCGTACCTCGATCTGAAATGGTAGACACAGGCACACCATGAAGGCGGACGATCTCACAGATGTAAATCTCTGCCAACCACTCTGAAGAATATGAAATTGCAACTGTAATGACGTGCGCTGACTTACTCAGTCTGTCCACAATGACCCAAACTGCATCGAACTTCTTCTGAGTCCGTAGGAGTCCAACAATAAAATCCATAGTGATACGCTCCCACTCCACTCAGGAATTTCTATCTTCTGAAGCAAACCATCAGGTCTTTGATGCTCGTACTTTACTTGTTGACAATTTAGACACTGAGCTACATATGCAAATATATCCTTCTTCATCCTCCTCCACCAATAATGTTGCCGCAAGTCCTGATACATCTCGGCGGCACCTGGATGAATAGAATATCGGAAACTGTGGGCCTCATCTAGAATCAATTCAAGAAGCCCATCCAAATTACGTACACAAACACAATCATGTATCCTCAAAACTCCATCATCTCCAACCGTAGCGTGCTTGGCATCACCGTGCCCACTATGTCCCTAAGGAGAAGCAAATTAGGGTCATCATACTGTCTCTCCCTGATGCACTAAAATAATGAAGATCGAGCGATCGTACAAGCTAGAACACGACTGGGCTCAGAAACATCCAACCTCACGAACTTATTGTCCAAATCATAAACATATAATGCAAGTGGTCTTTCACTGACTGGAATGTACGCAAGGCTGCCCATACCAGCTGACTTCCTACTCAAAGCATCGGCCATCATATTGGCCTTCCCGGGATGATACGAGATGGTGATATCATAGTCTTTCAATAGCTCCAACCATCTCCTCTGCCTCAAATTGATATCTTTCTACTTGAACAAGTACTACAAACTCCGATGACCCGTAAATACCTCACAAGGCACACCAATAAGATAGTGCCTCCAAATCTTTAGCACGTAAACAATGGCTGCCAGCTCTATATCATGAATAAGGTAATTCTTCTCATGAACCTTCAGCTATCGTGAAGCATATGCAGTAACCTTGTGATCCTACATCAATATCGCACCAAGACCAACTCGGGATGCATCACAATATACTGTATAGGATCCTGAACCTGTGGGTAACACCAATACCGGTGTCGTAGTCAAAGCTGTCTTGAGCTTTTGAAAACCCGTCTCACACTCGTCCGACCATCTGAATAGGGAACCCTTCTAGGTCAATCTGGTCAACAGGTTTGCTATAGATGAGAAGCCCTTCACAAACCGACAGTAATAACCTGCCAATCCCAAGAAACTCCGGATCTCTATAGCTGATGTGGGTCTAGGCCAATATTTGACTGCCTTAATCTTCTTAGGATCTACTTGATTACCCTCTGTTGATACAACATGCCCCAAGAAAGAGACTTAGTCCAACCAAAACTCGCATTTTGAAAACTTAGCATACAACTAGCTGTCTCTTTGAGTCTGGGCTTGAACAACCAATTCATCAAATCCATGAATGCTATTGGGGCATTTGTCAAGCCAAATGACATCACTAGAAACTCATAATGCCCATACCGAGTCCGAAAAGTTGTCTTAGGGACATCGGGTGCCCTAATCCTCAATTGATGGTAGCCAGCCCTCAAATTGATCTTTGAAAATACTTTGGCACCCTGAAGCTGATCAAATAAGTCATCAATCCTCGACAATGGATACTTGTTCTTGATAGTGACCTTGTGTAACTGTCGATAATATATGCACATTCTCATTGACCCATCCTTCTTCTTTATAAACAACACGGGCGCACCCTAAGGCGAGACAATGGGTCTAATAAAGACCTTATCAAGTAAATCTTGCAACTGCTCCTTCATCTCTTTCAACTCTGACGAGGCCATGCAGTATGGAAGAATAGAATGAGCTGAATGTCTGGAACTAAATCAAACCGTACCTGTGATAACCGCATCAGATAACTCAGCCTCACGCCTTGCTGGAAAAGCATAGGATCGGGGCTGGGGCCCACCACTCTGAACTATATCTCGAGGACTTGCCCTGTCTGGCTGGCCTCCACCTCTAGCGGTCAGACGTCCACCTCTAGATTTCTGACCCCTACCTCTAGCTGGATGAGCGGGAGGTGAAACGCTCGGTGTCGGGACCATGGCACGAGAACCCTGATGCTGAGAACTATTCAATGCTCTAGGGCAAAACTTAGCAATATGCCTCGGATCACCACAAGTATAATGAGATCTCGGCTGATGTGGATGATGACCCTAAAACTGACCATGGCAGCCTAAATAACCAGCCTGAAAACTCTAAAGTAGGGGTGCACTGATAGGAGCTGGTGGTGCACTATAGGCTGGCTGATTAGAATATTGCATATGAGGGCCACGACCACCTGAAGCACCGTGAGAAACCTGAAGTGCTGAATGAAATGGCCTGGGAGGATGGCCTTTGCCAAAAGTACCTCGGCCTCCATATGAGGCCCCCGTTGAATCCACCAGAGTGACGAGGCCTCTTGTCAAACCCTTGACCACTCCCCTGAGCTAAAACCATCTCGACTCACCTGGCAACATTGGCAGCAGTCTGGAAAAACATCTCGCTCCCAGTCTCCTTAGCCATATGCACTCTGATAAGATGAGCGAGTCCCTCAATAAACCTCCTCACCCTCTCTCTCTCTCTCTCTCTCTCTCTCTCGGTAAGAAGTATAAGAAGATCATGATGGGCCAAATCAACAAAACAGGTCTCGTACTGAGTGACGGTCATACTGCCCTATTGGAGATGCTCGAACTATCTGCGATCATCCTCTCTCAGTGTAACAGGAAGGAACTTCTTAAGAAATATCTAAGAGAACTGGTCCCAAGTCAAAGCAGGTGACCCATCCAGTCTAGTCAACACAAAGTCATTTCACCATTTCCTAGCAGACCCTATCATCTGGAACACAGCAAAATCGACCCCTTTGGTCTCCACTATCCCTATGTTTTGCAGCACCTCATGGCAGCGGTCAAGATAATCCTATGGTTCCTCAGAATGTACCCCATTATAATGAACTGGAAAGAGATTGGTGAACTTGTCCAATCTCAATAAGCTCTTAGAGGACATAGCTGATCCCCCAGTGGCCTGTGCCGCAACAACTGGATGAACTACTCCAACTGGCTGAACTACTGGAGTCTAATACTGGGGAGCCATCTGCTCTAGAGTGTGAGTAGCAAGAGTCTATGCTCCTTCTCCAGCCTGGGAGATGGCTGATGCCATGGGAAAAGTGCTTGTCTGAGCGACACTCTCCATAAGGCCTACCAAACGGACCAAAACATCCTGAAGCACGGGGGTAGCAATGAAACCCTTTAGGACCTGAGCTGGTCCTGCTGGAACAGTATGGGCTGGAGCCTCCCCATCAAACTCCACCTGAGGCTCCGCCACTGATGCTACTGCTCAAGCTCTTAGCAAAGCCCAACCCCTGCCTCAGCCTCTAGCATGGCCTCAACCTCGACCTCTGCCCCTCGTAGGAGCTTCCACTGGGGACTCTAGCTGCTGCTCAACTGAAGACACGATACATGTTTCATCAATGCTTGAAACCTAGTGCTCTAATACCAACTTGTCATGACCGGGATTTCCCACCATCGGAACCGTGATGACGCCTAACCTTTCATTTGCTAGGCAAGCCAACCATTAAAGATTAATATGCTAACTCTTAAACAATTCAGTAAATAACAACAATTAAACCATAACAGATTAAAAGAGTACAAAATTTTATAATAACCCAAGTAATTATACACAACTACCTAGAATCGAGTGTTACAATTCACGAACTTCTAAGAGTGACTACAAATAATTGGCTGAAGGAAAGTACAATTCTTTTCAAGTTAAAAGAAATAGTAAATTGAAATAACTGGAAGAAGACTCCAGGGTCTGCGAATGCCGGTAGATCTACCTTGGGTATCCTATGGGATCGAAGTTAACAGCTCAACTCGGGTCAGCAATGTCCCGTACCAAAATCTGCACAGAAAGTGCAGAGTGCAGTATTAGTATAACCGACCCTATATACTAGTAAGTGTCGAGTCTAACCTCGGTGAAGTAGTAACGAGGCTAGGACAAGACACTCCCAAACAAACCTGTGCAGTTTATCAATACATATACACTAATTACAACAACTAAAGAAACAAGAAAAGAAGTATTGGGAAGGGGGCATGCTAAGGGGATTACAAGACAAAGAATTACAACGGAACTGAGAACATGAATAGTCAATATACCTTAAGCAGATAAAAATGGATAAACATAGTAAAGAAAAGTGCAGGATATTACCCTTCGTTCTTTTACTCTCAACCTCACCAGATAAAATAATAGCAACGTGCACGGCATCACCTTTCGTGCTTTTACACTCAACCTCAACTTAATAAATAATAGAAACATGCATGGCATCACCCTTCGTGCTTTATCACTAAACCTCACAATAATAAATAATAGAAACGTGCACGGCATCACCCTTCGTGCTTTATCACTCACCCAGCAAATATTGCACGACATCACCCTTTGTGTTTTAATATATCCCTTACCAAATCAATGAACAATGACAATGGGGAGATAGGAATATCAAGAAGAAATCTTACTTCAACACTTAATTCAACAATACTAACCTCAACTTTGAGTCAATACTCAATAAATACCAAATTCAGTAAAAACATGATAAGAAATTACTCAACATATCGAATAGCTAGTCAAAACATGAACAATCTGATCAAAAGAGTACAACATTTACAAGAATAAGACTCGCTCATATGCTATGACTCGACAACAACACATAGGTAATTGTTACCCCACCTATACGTTGTACTCAATATCCAAACACGTAGAAAATAGGCAAATAATACCTAATCCCTCAAGCCAAGGTTAACCACGACACTTACCTCGCTCCAACGGCCAAACTCAAAGCTCAATCATCGCTTTTCCCTTCACACAAGCCTCCGGACCTATAGAATCTAGCAAATAACCAACCAAACAATTTAATTTAAGCCTTAGGAACTACCCCACGATTGCAAGGAATTCAATTTAGGCCATCTTTTAAAAAGTCAGCAAAAGTCAACACTCAGGCCCGCTTGGTCCAAACCTGAAATTTGGACCAAAACCCGATCACCCATTCACCCCGAGCCCGAATATATAATTTGTTTTGGAATCCGACCTCAATTTGAGGTCTAAATCCCAAAATTTGAAATCCCTAGTTTCTACCCAAAAATCCCCAATTCCACCATGAAAATCTTAGATTCTAGGTTGAAATCTTGTAAAATGAAGTGAAAGATTGAAAGAAACTAATTTAAAATCACTTACCCGTGATTTGTGGAAGAAATGCTCTTCGAAATCACCTCTTGTGCTTTATCTTTTGAAATTTTGAAGAATGGATGAAAAATCCAGCCTAAGTCCCTTTTACACAGCTGCAGATGTTGCATTTGCGACCTGAGTTTCGATATTGCGAAGCTCGCAAATGTGAGAAAGGAATCGCAAATGTGAGCATGTCGCATTTCGGCTTCTGTCACAAAGGTAAACATATTGTTCGCAAATGTAGAATTGGGATCGCAATTGGGACCACCTTCTTCGCAAATGCGATGAGTATCTCGCAAATGCGAAGCTGTCATGCTCGCAAATGCGAACTCTGGTCTCGCAAACGCGAGATCATAGGCTAGTTCCTAAAAGTTGCAGATATCAACAATGTTTAAGTCCAACTTTACTCCATAGCCTGTCTGAAACTCATCCGAGCCCTCGGGGCTCCAAACCAAACATGCACACAAGTCTTAACACATCATACGAACTTTCTCACCCGATCAAATCGCAAAAATAACACCTAAAACTACGAATTTAGCACCAAATCAAATGAGATTTTCAAGAACACTTTTGAAATTTCTATTTTCTCAACCGGACGTCCAAATCACGTCAAACCAACTCCGTTTCTCACCAAATTTCATAGACATGACTTAAATATTATAGTGAACTTGTACCGAGCTCTGGACCAAAATACAGACTCGATACCAACAAGGTCAAACCTTGACAATTTCTTAAAAACCATTAAATTTGTATACTTACAATTTTTAACAAAAATTAATAACTCGGGCTAGGGACCTCCGAATCCTATTCTTGGAATACGCCTAAGTCCCATATTTCGATACGAACCCACCGGGACTGTCAAAATACGAGTCCGGGTCCGTTTACTCAAAATGCTGACTGAAGTCAACTAAATCAACTTTTAAAGGCAACAATTATTATTTTCATCAACTTTCAACATAAAATCTTTCCGGAAACACGCTCGAATTGTGCACGCAAATTGAGGAGGGATAAAATGATGTTTTAATGGCCTTGGAACACAGAATTTGGTTTTAAATCGTAAGATGACCTATCGGGTCATCACAGTATCAGGCCTAATCTCGGTAGAATAGTGACGATGTCATGTCAAGACACCTACTAGGATATAATAACCAGTATGAAAACATAGTAACAATAAATAATGGAAGGCGGAGAAATAACTAATATGAAACAAGTTAATAACATAAACTAATACCTCAATTTTAAGCATAGAGATAACATAAATGAAGCTATTAAAGAGAACGACCAAAGTCAAATACGGATCCAAACTGATAAGACAAGGAAGAATAAAAGCAACAAAAAATATCTCACCAATAACGCTTTACAAAATGGGATAAACGACAAGAATCACGGACGAGGTACCACCTCGTACACAACAAGAATCACAATCGAGGTACCGCCTCGTATTCACATTTCGCTATTTCAATCATAATTTTTTCTTATAACGCCGCATGAGCCTTACATTTAAATAGTTTTGAAAATATTTTTTCGAAATAACTACACGCACTTTAGCCCACCTTATGATGTCGTGTGGATTCAAGTAATTCCCTTACAAGAAACACGCACATAAGTCCCACCTTATGCCACCGCATCCACATTAACCCCTATCCTTATACCGCTACATGAGCATCAATATCACATCACAATAACAAATTGCACCACAAGTGCCTATATTCCACAACTTGCCAAATTTCAACAATATCAATGTTTTTACAACAATAGCTCATGGTTCAACCACAATATGTATAAGAATATCAATAATAACAGTGAATGTAAGTTTCTCAACAAGAAAGATATCTCAACAATTTAACACTCCGGCTCAATGTGATAACGGCTTTCACAACTTCAACACCAATAACACAACAAGGAGAAAGATAATATGTAACCACGATGGTAGAGGTAACATGTAATGATGACTTCAAATAAGTATAGTCAACAATGAAAGAGATACAATATAATAATGACTTCAAATAATGATAAATCTACAAGGGAAAGGATAACATGTAATAATGACTTCAAATAATGATAAATCAATAATAGAAGAGATAACATATAATAATGAAAGAGGAAACAACCTCAACTAAATTGTAAGGGCAAAATATCAAGTAAGATGTTGAACAAGTATTAAAAAAGTCATTTAAAGGCATGTAAGGATAGACTAACACAAGTAAGAGTAGATTGACTATGAGAATTTAGAACATGATATGACAATTCAATTTAAGCATGGAAAGAGTCTAAGTATCCTAAACCATTCAAATACCACATATAAATCGTTTACCCACTCGTCACATTGCGTATACGGGTTCACAAAGCACAAATGATACAATCAATCTCAAATCCTAAGGGGTAGTTCCCTGTGATGACCCGATAGGTCATTTATAGTTTTTCTCTTCATTTTTATATTTCGAGACCTCGAATAGCTCTATTGAGAATTTGTCGATTTGCATGCGCAGTCCGTGTCTTTGTCTGGAAGTTTTTATGAGAAAAATTGATGAAAATGTGAAATTGTGCTTTAAACACCTTTGAGTTGAATACGAACAATGTTTTGTGTAAACGTACTTGGATCATTATTTTGACGTTCCCAGTGGGTCCGTATCGTGATTTGGGTCTTGTTCATATGCCCGGAATCGAATTCGGAAGTCCCTAACTTGATTTAACATAATTTGTTGAAAACTAGCAATTTAAAGGTTTAAAGAATTCCTAAGTTTAACTGTCATTTGACTTAGTTGCTACCTGGACTGAATTTTGGTTCCGAAAATTGGTATAGGTTCATTTCAACATTTATGACTTGTGTGGAAAATTTGGTGCAACATAGAGTTGATTTGATGTGATTCAAAAATCTAGTTGTAAAATTGAAAGTTCTTAAGCTTCTTTTAAAAATTTATTCGTTTTGGTGTCCGATTCGTAGTTCTTGGTGTTATTTTGATGTTTTGATCTCGTGAGTAAGTTCGTATGATGTTATTTCACTTGTGTGCCTATTTGGTTTGGAGCCCTAGAGGCTCGGATGAGTTTCGGATAGGCTACGGATGATTTTGAACTTGGAAGATTGCTGGTTTTTGAGCTCTGTTGGTGTCTTGTGCATCCTTCTTTGTGATTGCGAAGAGTAACTGGGGCTAGGGAAGGATTTACCCTACGTGAACACGGGGAACAGGTTGCGAACACAAAGCTTTGGAGGGATTACCCTTCGCGAACGCGACCACCCATACGCAAACACGAAGGTTTGTGGGATTATCTGGGAACTGGGCTGGTGTTCTACGCGAACACATTCATTGGTTTGCGAATGCAAAGACCATTTGGGCCGCAGTGCTTCGCGATCGCGTTAGTTCCTTTGCGAACACGGTGAAGACCTGATGCTAGTGATATAAAATGTCCCCTATACGGGATTTTCCTCACTTTTCACTATCTTCACATTAGAGCTCGGCCCAAAGGCAAATTTTGAAAATAAATTTCTTCACCATATCATAGGTTAGTATAATTTAACTCGTTTTCTTCCGCTTCCATCAACACCCATTAATTTCTAACCTTAATCTATGCTCTTTCATGGAAGGAAATTAGGGATTTGAGAAGAATTGAGGGGGGGGGATTGTAAAAATTGAGATTTAGACCTAGAACTGAAGTCGAATTTCGTAATTGCATAATCGGGCTCGGAAGTGAATGGGTAATTAGGTTTTGGTCTGAATCTCAGGTTTTGACTAAGGGGGCACAGGGTTAACTTTTGTTGACTTTTTAGGAAAAGTGTAAAAATATTAGCTTTATATATTGTAATTGATTTTCCTCGCATTTTTTGCTAATATTAAGTCGATTGTAGTTAGATTCGGTTGGTTCGGAGGCGAATTTTAAAGAAAAGGCCCCGGTTGAGCTTTTATTTGCTTGCAGAGCGAGGTAAGTATTGAGTCTAACCTTGATTTGAGGGAATTAGGAACCCTTGAACTATGTGTTATGTGAATTACATAAGTGGCGGCGTATATGCAAGGTGACGAGTGTATATACTCCATCAAAATAATAATTTCCATGATTTCCCGTATTTTATTGATTATGTTATTCCATGTCCTAACTGTTACATGCTTTAATTGCTTCCTATGCCTTAACTTGCTACTTGTCATTTATTACTCTCGTATTGAAATGTGAGTTTCTTCCATGCTTCCATGATTAATTGTTACTTGCCTTAATTGTTTTACTTGCACACTTTAACTGTCATATATTTGGCTTGTCATGTTGCTTTATATTAATTGTAGCATTCCTTGATTTGGTACGGGGTTCCTTATTGCTTTGCTTTCATATTCTTTAGATGTAAAAATTCTTGTGAATGGAGTTGTTGAATTGATTATATTTATTGATTTTATCTATGGATCGGGTTGTATGCCGTAACGGATGGAATAAGGGAGGATTGATATTGATATGGTGTGATCGGATTGCACGCTGTAACGGATTTTATATGTGATTTTTATATGGTGAAATAAGGGAGGAATATGATATTGATTCTTATTATATGGTGGGATCAGGTCGTGTGCCTCAATGGATTTTACACGTTATTCTTGATATTGATATAGTGGAATAAGGGAGGATTGTGTTGTAGGGTGGGATCGAGTTGAGAGACACAATGGATTTTGTGTGTTGTACTCATGGTGGAATTGTGATAACTTTCAGTATGTTCATATGAGATTCTGAGGACTGATATTCTGTCACGCCCCGAACCATGGTCTAGGCGTAACACGGAACTCGGTGCCTGACTGCATGTGACCGAGCGAACCAACTGCATGGCTGGATCAACACGTGGTATAACTATGAGCTAGAGGTAAATATAAAACATGGTAATCTACTAAGGAGTCTGACTGAAATGCCATAGATGCGGAAAATACTGAAAGGTCTACCAGTATAAACAAGTAGCCGACAAGGCTAACACATGAAATCCTGCTAATATCTGACTGACTAGGTTATAGTCTACGAAGCCTCTAAAGATATACTAAAAATACTAACTGTTTACCGGAACAAGGTCCCTGGTATACCTTATTAACTGAAATACTATAATGAATAAAACAAAAGAGAGATAAGGCCCCGGAAGACTGGGGCTCACCAATAGCTAATACGAGATGTCCTAGCAAGTAGAATCGTCAACCTGAAAATCGTTACCTGCATCGCGAGATACAGGCCCCGGGTAAAAGGGACGTCAGTACATTTGAATTGTACTGGTATGTAAAATAGCTGAACAAAAGAACAGTAAATACAGAAACTAAAACTGAATTGTTGGCTGATAAACTAATAACTGAACAAGTAAGGATGTGAATACTCCCTCTTCTGAATGATGAACAACCTATTTAACTGAATATTAAACTGCGGCCTCAGGCCCAATATGTATGTATATATATGTGTGTGCACACTGCAGCCTCGGGCCCAAGTATACTTATACATAACTGCGACCTCAGGTTCAAAATGCATAAAGCATAAACTGCGGCCTCAGGCCCAAATACAGGTGTTCAACCTTCAAGAATATAAAATCAGGAACTGAGAATCATATTACAATACATGATACTGAAATAATGAGCCATACCAAGTTACATGATACTGGATTAGTGATAGGATTAGACTGAGATGAGTATTCATAATAAGTTGATTTATCATAACTGAAACTCATAGAATATTGAATGATTATGAGACTATGCCATCTAGAGAATAGAAGTTTTACTACTATTCAAGGAACTGAGGCATAGTTATTTTTTGAGGAAACTGGTAATGGTCATAATAAATGGGACGTATGGAGAATCATGGACATTCCCAAACGTAAAGATTTAGCCTTGCATACCTTAACTTCCTGCCCTTGAGCGTAATACAATGTTTGTCAACTCTTTCAACTTTAATCTATAGCAATACAAGTCAAAGGGATTCCATATTAACTATGATGCTCATGTTTTTGTCACTCAAGCATTTTATCAAACACTTGGTCAAAATAAAGCTTCATAGTCCTTATTAATGGTGTCTCTACACCCAACAATCCATTCTCTTGTTCCTAGATAAATTTTAAAGTCTCAAATGATTATATCAACATTATTCTTCATCACCCATAATGTAAACAACACCCTTTATCCAATAATCAACACTCAACACCCCAATCCTATAATCGTTCATGCTTTTCTATCAAACTCATCAACTCATATCTCATGAACTAGGGTTTATAATCATTAAACAAATGCTAGAATCAATTAGAGGGTGAAGACATTACCTTTTTGAAGTTCAAACCCTTTGAATTCGAGTTCTAGGCTTCCTTCTCTCAATAATGATGTCCCAATCGAATATCTAATGATATGGAGGGTTTACCCATGTTAATAAGATATTGGAAAATTGAAATTAACTTAGAATCGCCATTAGAGCTTACCTTGGATGGTGGAAGGACCCTTAAGGAGTTAGGTTTTTGAGAGTTCCTCTTTCTAGAGCAAGTTTTTATATTTTGGGGCTGTGGGAGACAAAATATAGCTTTAAAACGACCCCCCACTAGTGCGCCCGTGCATCTGGAGGCCTTCCCATGCTACTGACCACGCTAAATGGGAATAACACTGCCTCAAAATTAGCGCGGCCCCGCTTAGGGCGCGCTACCGGCGCGCATATCGCATACCGTTCTGTAAAACGCATATAACATTTTGCACAGAGATTCGTGTGGGCTCCATAATATATCGTTGGAAATCTATTTCAATGGCCTACGACTTTCATGCTTTGAGATTTCCCAAATTCCTTACTTATTTTCACTAAAACCTGTTAGAATACAAACCTTCTGCAAACTTAGTCGATTTTGTCAAATCTTATGCACCTCACTTTCCATCTTGATTTTGAAATAACTATTTTCACCCATAATCATCCCGATGGGACTTTACATGTTCAAGGTATAACCTTACCACTCATTTAAAACATTCACACCTAAGCCGAATTTACGGGGTGTTACATTATCTCCCCCTTGGAATCATTCGTCCTCGAATGATGGTCCTGGATGCAACTACAGCTATATATGGACATTAAACGGGTGTGATGGGGATATGAGGATACTGAAATATCATGAATACATTTATATCAAACTGAACGAGCACGTGATCACTAAATACTAAGCTGAGTGAATGCTAAAGGACATGGAGATTATAATATAAGGCCTGAATGAAAAGGTTAATTACCTTCTACATTTTCCTTTTGCTCTTCAAAGAGATGGGGATATCTGTACTTCATGTCCTCCTTGGCTTCCCATGTAGCCTCTTTAACCTTTTGGTTCCTCCAAAGCACTTTTACTGAAGTAATTTCCTTAGTTCTGAGCTTGCGGATTTGTCGATCAAGAATAGCCACTGGAATTTCCTCATAAGACAGACTGTCTTTAATCCCTATAATCTCCGTAGGAACCACAAGTGACGGGTCTCCCATGAATTTCTTCAACATGGACACATGAAACACTAGGTGTACAGCAGCTAGTTCTTGTGGCAATTCTAACTCATAAGCCACCTGTCCGATCCTTCGCAGGATTCTATATGGACCAATATAGCGGGGACTAAGCTTCCCCTTCTTCCCAAATATCATAACGCCTTTCATGGGCGATACTTTCAGAAACACCCAATCATCAACTTGAAACTCTAAATCTCTACGCCGCACGTCTGAATAGAACTTTTGGCGACTTTGAGCCGTCTTCAAATGCCTTTGTATCAAGTTGTATTTCTCCATAGTCTGATATACCAAATCGGGTCCTAACAACTCCGCTTCTCCGACTTCAAACCAACCAATTGGTGATCTACACCTTCGCCCATACAGAGCTTCGTACGGTGCCATCTTGATACTAGAGTGATAGCTGTTATTGTAAGCAAACTCAATGAGAGGCAGATGATCGTCCCAATTACCTTTAAAATCAATAACACGCGCCCTCAACATATCCTCCAGAGTTTGAATGGTGCGTTTCGCCTGTCCATCTGTCTGAGGATGAAAAGCGGTGTTGAGGTTCACCCTTGTGCCCAATCCCTTCTGAAAGGATTTCCAAAAGTTTGCTGTGAACTGAGCACCACGATCTGAGATAATGGACAAAGGAGTCCCATGCAATCAGGAAATTTCTTTGATATACAACTTGACATAATCCTCGGCTGAATCTGTAGTCTTCACTGGCAAGAAGTGAGCTGACTTGGTAAGTCGGTCTACAATCACCAAATCGAATCGTGCTTCCGTAACGAGCGAGGTAGACCTGTTATGAAGTCCATGTTTATCATCTCCCATTTCCAAATGGGAATTTCTATATTCTGAGTTAAACCGCCAGGCCTCTGGTGTTCGACTTTCACCTGCTGGCAATTTGGACACCTAGCCACGATATCTGCTATACTCTTTTTCATATCGTTCCACCACTAAACCTCCTTAAGATCGTGATACATCTTAGTGGAACCTGGGTGAATAGAATACCTGGAATTGTGGGCTTTTGACATAATCCGCTCTCTGATCCCATCTACGTTTGGAACGCATAGTCTGCCTCTGTATCTCAAGGTACCATCATCTCCCCCTTGTTCAAAAGCCATAGTCTTGTGTTTGTGAATTCCCACCTTCGGCTACAATATGTAGGGATCACTGAACTGTTTTTCTTTTACTTCGGCTACTAAGGAGGATTCAACCCTGTTCTGGAGAACAACACCACCATCTTCGGAGTCCAAAAGTCAAACTCCTAGATTTTCTAAGCGGTGGACTTCCTTCATCATAGTTCGCTTGTCTACCTCAACGTGAGCTAAGTTGCCCATAGAACGCCGACTGAGAGCATCAGCTACAACATTTGCTTTCCCCGGATGATAGAGGATATCAACATCATAATCTTTAAGTAATTCGGGCCACATTCTCTGACGTAGATTTAATTCTCTTTGCTTGAAGATGTACTGGAGACTCTTGTGATCTGTAAAAATGTCAACATGTACCCCATACAGATAATGGTGCCAGATCTTAAGCGAGAACACCACAGCTGCTAATTCAAGGTCATGAGTAGGATAATTCTTCTCATGAGCCTTGAGCTATCTCGACGCGTAGGCTATGACTTTACCGTGCTGCATTAACACACACCCATGACCAACCCCTAAAGCATCACAATAAACAACGAACCCTTCGGTTCCTTCTGGTAGTGTCAGGACTGGAGCTGAAGTTAGCCTTTTCTTTAACTCCTCAAAACTTTTCTTGCACGCGTGTGACCATTGAAACTTGACTTTCTTATGAGTTAATCTAGTTAAAGGGGACGAGATAGAAGAAAATCCCTCTACAAAATGCCTATAATAGCCCGCTAGACCCAAGAAACTTCTTATATCGGATACTGAGGTGGGTCTAGGCCAATTCTTCACTGCCTCTATTTTCTGAGAGTCCACCTTCATGCCTTCCCCTGAGATAACATGGCCCAAAACACTACTAATTTCAACCAGAATTCACACTTAGAAAATTTTGCATATAGCTTGTGATCCTGCAGTGTCTACAACACAATTCTGAGATGTTCTACATGGTCAGTATCGCTACGGGAATAAATCAAGATGTCATCAATAAACACGATACAAACAAATCAAGATAAGGCTTGAAGACCCTATTCATAAGGTCCATGAAAGCTACTGGTGCATTCGTTAAACCAAATGACATTACTAGGAATTCAAAATGCACATATCGAGTCCTAAAAGCTATTTTTGGAATATCAACTTCCTTAACCTTCAACTGATGGTATCCCGATCTGAGGTCAATCTTGGAAAAACACTGGGCATCCTGAAGTTGATCAAATAAATCATCTATTTTGGGAAGCGGGTACTTGTTCTTGATGGTGACTTTATTCAACTGACGATAGTCAATGCACATACGCAAAGACCCATCCTTCTTTCGGACAAACAAGGCCAGTGCACCCCAAGGTGAGACACTTGGCCTTATAAATCCCTTATCTAGAAGATCTTTCAACTGGACTTTTAACTCTTTTAACTCTGTTGGAGCCATTCTATAAGGCGGAATAGATATCGGCTTAGTGTCTGGAAGTAGATCAATTCCAAAGTCAATCTCCCTATCGGGAGGGACTCCAGGGAGATCTTCGGGAAACACTTCTGGAAACTCATTTACAATTGGTACCGACTGGAGAGTGGGGATCTGAGCGTCTGCATCCTTAACTCGAACCAGGTGATAGATATATCCCTTGGAGATCATCTTTCTGGCTTTAAGATAGGAAATAAACCTACCCCTAGGTGCTACTGCATCACCCTTCCATTCTAAGACTGGTTCACCAGGAAATTCAAAACTTACTATTTTGGTTCTACAACCCACTTTGGAATAACATGACTAACCAATCCATGCCAATGATCACATCGAAGTCTAACATCTCCAATTCTACTAAGTCTGCTACAGTAAGACGATGATGCACTTTGACTGGACATCCCCTATAGATACACCTTACTATAACTGATTCTCCAACTGGAGTGGACACTTCAAAGGGTTCACACAACTTTTCTGGTTCTATCCTAAATTTCTTTACAATATATGGGGTTACATAAGATAGGGTGGATCCCGGATCTATAAGAGCATAGACATCAAAAGTGAATATTGTTAGCATACTTGTGACAACATCTCCACGAGCCTCTGTATCCTGACGGTCTGCCAGTGCATACAAGCGGTTTCGACCACCGCCTGTAGTATTATACTTTGCTGCACCGCGCCCTTGTTGGGCTTGAGAGTTATTATGGGCTGCTGATTAGTGGACTAAGCTACATTTCCTCCATTGTTCTGCTTTGCTGATGGACAATTCCTCAAGAAGGCCCTGCTGACCGCACCCAAAGCAACCATTTTTGCCCAAACGACACAACCCTGGGTGCCTCTTACCACACGTGTTGCAAATAGGGTAACCAGGGACTCTGTAACCCACACTAGCCTGTGATTATGCGTTTGTTGTTCTAAAATTATGGTTTTTCTTGTTAAACTTTGACCTCTGAACCGGTGCACTAGCTGAAGATGGAGAAAGTCCTAATTTTGATTGCTTGAAAAACTGGTGATTTCCTCCTTCTTGAGATCCCCCATGGTTGAAATTTCCTGCAGACTTAGCTCTCTTGCTGAATTCCCTCTCCTTCTCTCTCCGTAGAAGTCCTTCTTCCTTCAACCTGTCTTCGTTCCCTTGAACAAAGGCAACCATCTTAGTGATGGTCATGTCATTATTCTAAGCAGCTATATTAGCATCAACAAACAAATCATCTGAAAGCCCCAAAACAAACCGCCTAACTCTGGCCCTCATATCGCATACCACTTCCGGAGCATACTTGGACAGAGAGATGAACTTGAGGTAGTACTCATTCACACTCATATCATTCTGTCTGAGTCTCTCAAACTCCAAAACCTTAGCTTCCAAGACCTCAATAAGTAGAAAGTGCTCAAGGAACGCATCTGCAAACTCCATCCAAGTAGTAGGATCCGTATCCTCCCCTCGAGACTCTTCCCATGTTTCATACCAAGTGTTGGCAACATCCTTTAGCTGGTATGCAGCAAGCTCTGCTGCCTCAGTGTTTGTAGCATGCATCACTCGAAATATTTTCTGAACCTCATCAATGAAGTTTTGCGGATCCTCATCCTTTTTGGACCCCGTGAAGACGGGAGGTTTCATGTTGAGAAATTCCCTAGACCTGGAACTACCCGTCTCATGTACATCACTTGTTCCCTACCTTTGAGTCTGAGTAGCAACAATCTGAGTGAGCAACTGGATAGCTCCCCTGACATCCATGTCTGAAACACTGGGCACTGAGCTTGGTGCAACCCCCTGGGCCGAAGTGTCCTCCTCCTGAGCATCATTAGTTGTGGCCCCCTGGCTAGTAGCTGAGGCCCTTCTGGTGTACTTTCTTTTAGCAGGCATTTTTCTGAAATACGCAATTCGCACGGGTTAGAAAGATTCATGAAAGCATAGCTCTAACTACACGATCTAGAGTATGAAAGAAATGGAACAATCCAAGATGTCTTGGTGGTCAACTATTTACATGTGTGGCGCGCATACACACTAAAAGAGACCCCACTGGACCTGGCTTCATAAACTCCCTAGGACTCTTGAACCTAGGGCTCTGATACCAAGCTTTTTCACGCCCCGAACCATGGTCTTGGCGTAACACGACACTCGGTGCCTGACTGCATGTGACCGAGCGAACCAACTGCATGGCTGGATCAACACGTGGTATAACTATGAGCTAGAGGTAAATATAAAACATGGTAATCTACTAAGGAGTCTGACTGAAATACCATAGATGCGGAAAATACTGAAAGGTCTGCCAGTATAAACAAATAGCCGACAAGGCTAACATATGAAAGCCTGCTAATATCTGACTGACTGGGTTATAGTTTACGAAGCCTCTAAAGATATACTGAAAATACTAATTGTTTACCGGGACAAGGTCCCCGGTATACCTTATTAACTAAAATACTATAATGACTAAAAAAATAGAGATAAGGCCCCGGAAGACTGGGGCTCACCAATAGCTAATACCAGATGTCCTAGCAAGAAGAATCATCAACCTGAAAATTGTTACCTGCATCGCGAGATACAGGCCTCGAGCAAAAGGGACGTCAGTACATTTGAATTGTACTGGTATGTAAAATAGCTGAACAAAAGAACTATAAACACTAAAACTGAAACTGAACTGTTGGTTGATAAACTGATAACTGAACAAGGAAGTAAGGATGTGAATACTCCCTCTTCTGAATGATGAACAACTTGTTTAACTGAATATTAAACTGCTGCCTCAGGCCCTATATATATATATATATATATATATATATATATATATATATATATATATGCACAACTGCAGCCTCGAGCCCAAGTATACGTATACCTAACTGCAATCTCAGGTCCAAAATGCATAAAGCATAAACAGCAGCCTCAGGCCCAAATACAGGTGTTCAACATTCAAGAATATAAAATCTGGAACTGAGAATTATATTACAACACATGATACTGAAATAATGAGCCATACCAAGTTACATGATACTGGATTAGTGATAGGATTAGACTGAGATGACTATTCATAATAAGTTGATATATCATAACTGAAACTCATAGAATATCGATTGATTATGAGACTATGCCATCTAGAGAATAGAAGTTCTACTACTATTCAGGGAATTGAGGCATAGTTATTTTCTAAGGAAACTGGTAATGGTCATAATGAATGGGACGTAGGGAGAATCATGGACATTCCCAAACGTAAAGAGTTAGCCTTACATACCTTAACTTCCTGCCCTTGAGTGTAATACAATGTTCGTCAACCCTTTCAACTTTAATCTATAGCAATACAAGTCAAAGGGATTCCATATTAGCTATGATGCTCATGTTTTGGTCATTTAAGCATTTTATCAAACACTTGGTTGAAATAAAGCTTCATATTCCTTATTAATAATGTCTCTACACCCAACAACCCATTCTCTTGTTCCTTGATAAATTTTAAAGTCTTAAATAATTATATCAACATTATTCTTCATCACCCATAATGTAAACAACACCCTTATCCAATAATCAACACTCAACACCCCAATCCTATAATCGTTCACGCTTTTCTATCAAACTCATCAACTCATATCTCATGAACTAGGATTTATAATCATTAAACAAATGCCAGAATCAATTAAGACATTACCTTTTTGAAGTTCAAACCCTTTGAATTCAAGTTCTAGGCTTCCTTATCTCAACAATGATGTCTTAATCGAATATCTAATGATATGGAGGGTTTACCCATGTTAATAAGATGTTGATAAATTGAAATTAACTTAGAATCACCATTAGAACTTACCTTGGGTGGTGGAAGGACCCTTAAGGAGTTAGGTTTTTGAGAGTTCCTCTTTCTAGAGCAAGTTTTTATGTTTTGGGCCTGTGGGGGACAAAATATAGCTTTAAAACGACCCCCCACTAGTGCTCTCGCACATCTGGAGGCCTGCCCGCACTACTGACCGCGCTAAATGGTAGTAACACTGCCTCAAAATTAGAGCGGTCGCACTAAGGGAGTGCTACCGGCGCGCATATCGCATAATGTTCTGTAAAATGCGTATAATGTTTTGCACAAAGATCCGTTTAGGCTCTATAATATATCATTGGAAATCTATTTCAATGTCCTACAACTTTCATGCTTTGAGTTTTCCTAAATTCCTTACTCATTTTCACTAAAACCTGCTGGAATACGAACCTTTTACAAACTTTGTCGATTTTGTCAAATCTTATGCACCTCACTTTCCATCTTGATTTTGAAATAACTATTTTCATCCATAATCATCCCGATGGGACTTTTACATGTTCAAGTTATAACCTTACCACTCATTTAACACATTCACACCTAAGACGAATTTACGGGGTGTTATATATTCATGTTCGACTGATTTTGAGGATTGAGTTTGCTTTCATTAGTTAACTCCTTTGTCGTTATTTCCTGTGTTCTTTTTATATTGTTATATAATTATTACACAGTGTATAGGTTATTGTAAGTGACCCACTTTAGCCTCGTTATTACTTTGTCAAAGTTAGGCTCATCACTTGCAGAGTACATGGGGTCGTTGTACTTATACTACACACTACACTTCTTGTGCAAATTTTGGAGTCAGTCCTAGCGGTGGTCAGTAGATTGCTCGGATTGATTACCTAACGGATACTTGAGGTACAGTTTCATGGCATTCGCAGCCTTGAAGTCCCCTTCTACCTAATTCTAGTTATTTGTTTCGTTTCAATCAGCTATGTTTTCATTCATATCATTATTTGTAATACTCTAGTCGCTCGTGTACTTGTGACACTAGTTCTAGGATTGTATCAAAATATTGTTGTTATTATGGTTTTTCTCACTCTATTTCAGTTTATTCAGTTTCTTGGTTATTATTTAATCTGAATTATTAGAAATGGCTAAAAACTAGTCTATCATTGCTTGCCTAGCAAGTGAAATGTTAGGCGCCATCACGGTCTCGAGGGTAGGAATTCCGGTTCGTGACAAGTTGGTATCAAAGCTCTAGGTTGCCTAGGTCTGACGAGTCAGGAGCAAGCTTAGTAGAGTTTGGAGGATAAGCATGGAGACATCTGTACTTATACTCCAGAGGCTATGGAGTTTAGGAAAAATTTCACCTCTTTCTTCCTCTAGCGTGCAATTTTGTTCTATCATTAATGATTGAACCATTCTATTCTTGTTCTCTCGCATATGGAAAGAACTCGCACTACATCTACAGCCGGAGCCCCTATGGCAGCTACTACCATGGGCAGAGGCTGAGGCAGAGTCAGAGGTAGAGCTTAGCCTAGAGCTCAAGTAGCAGCACCTGCAGTGGAGTGTTAGATTGATCACGAGGAGGAGGTTCCAGCTCAGACTGTACCCATCGGACCAACTCAGGTCCCAGAGGGGTTCATAGCCACTCCAGTGCTTCAGGACACTCTAGTCTATTTGGCGGGTCTTATGGAGAGTATGGCCCATATCGGTAATTCCCAGTCTCTCGGGCTAGGGGAGGAGTACAGACTCCCGCTACTCACACTCCAGAACAGGTGGCTCCCCAGTATCAAACTCCAGCAGCCCCGCCAGTTAGGGTGGTTCAGCCGGTTATTGCGGCACAGGCCGGTGATCGGCCCGCTATGTCTTCTAAGGCTTTGTTAAGGTTGGAAACAATTACCAAGATCATTCCTATTAATTTCAGTAGTGAACCTTCTAAGGGCCCATAGGATTATCTAGACCGCTGCCACGAGATGTTGTGAAACATGGGTATAGTTGAGACCAATGGGGTTGATTTTGTAGTGTTTTAGATTGCTGGTTCTGCCAGGAAATGGTGGAGAGATTATATATTGACTAGACCAGCTGGTTTGCCTGCACTTAGCTAGGATCAGTTTTTACAGCTATTTCTAGAGAAGTTCAACCCTATCACTTTGAGAGAGGATTACCGTAGGCAGTTTGAGTGTCTTCAATAGGGTAGAATAATTGTTACCAGTACGAGACTCAATTTGTGGACCTAGCTCGTCATGTCATTATCTTGCTTCCTACTAAGAGGGAGAGAGTGAGGAAATTCATTATTCACTATCAGGCTACAGATGGCCAAGGAGACTAGAGATGATATTATTTTTCATAGGGATATAGATATTGCTAGACGAATCAAGATGGTTCGTGCTTAGGAAGGGGGGTGCCTCATCTAGAGGCAGGGGTACTTTTGGTAAAGGCTATCCTCTCAGGTCACTTCAGCCAGTGTTACATGCATCTTAGAGTACTTCAGGGAGTCGTGGAGCCAGCCTATAGTGCACCATCAACTTCGATCAGTGCGCCTCCGATTCAGAGCTTTCATCGTGGTTATCTGGCCCGTTTGGGTCATCTTCAGCAGTCACATGCTGAGGATGGGTGTTTTAAGTGTGGAGGTACTGGTCATATCAGGAGGTTCTGTTCGAGATTGTTGGGCGGCATGCCATGGAAGAGTTCTCGTGCCATAGTCCGGGTATCGGTTGCTCTACTGCCCCTCAACCAGCTAGAGGCAGGGGTCAGGCAGCCATAGGTGGAGGTCAGGACGTTGGAGGTGGAGGTCATGCCTTTAGAGGTGGAGACCAGCCAGCTAGAGGCCATCCCAGAGACGTAGGTCAGAGTGGTGGGGCCTAGCCTCGTTATCACAGGTATTGTTCTAGTTTGCCATAGAGATGCTTCAGTTCTATTTTATCCGTGCTCTACTTATTCCTACGCGTCACCCTTGCTTCAAATTTTGTTGTGCCTCATGATTCTTTAAATGCTCATGTGTATGTCCACGCCTGTGGGAGATTCTATTATTGTAGATCACGTCTATCGCTCGTGTGTGATTACTATTGGGAGTCTTGAAACTAGCATAGATCTCATACTTCTTGATATGGTAGATTTTGATGTTATTTTGGGCATGGATGGTTGTCACCTTATCATGCTATATTAGAGTGCCATGCCAAGATGGTGACCTTATCTACGTTGGGGTTGCGTCGATCAGAATGGAGGAGGACTCCTGGCCATTCTACCAGCAGGGTAATTTCTTATGTCAAGGCTCGACGTATAGTAGAGAAGGGATGTCTAGCTTATTTGGCTTATATTTATGATTCAAGTACGGAGGTTACTTTTATAGATTCAGTACTAGTTGTGCATGAGTTTCCAGAGGTATTTCCTGTAGATCTGCCAGGGATGCCACCCGATAGAGATATTGACTACTATATTGATTTGGCCTCGGGCATTCAACCCATTTCTATTCCACCATACCGTATGGCCCCGCCGGAGTTGAAGGAAATGAAGGAGCAATTGCAAGATTTGGTGAATAAGGGATTTATTAGTCCTAGTGTCTCGCCCTGGGGTGCGCCCGCATTGTTCGTGAAGAAGAAAGATGGGCCGATGAGGGTGTGCATAGATTATTGGTAGTTGAACAAGGTCACAATCAACAACAAGTATTTGTTGTCGAGGATTGATGATTTATTTGATCAACTTTAGGGTGCCAAGGTGTTTTCGAAGATTGGTTTGAGGTTTGGCTACCATCACTTGAAAATTAAGGCATCGAATTTCCCTAAGATGGCTTTTTGGACTCGGTATGGGCATTATGAGTTCCTAGTGATGTCATTTGGGTTGATAAATGCCCTAGTAGCATTTATGGATTTGATAAACTGGGTGTTCAAACCCTATTTGGATTCTTTTGTGATTGTACTCATTGATGATATCTTGATCTACTCCCGCAGTCGAGAGGAGCATGAGCACCATCTTCGGATTGTACTTAAGACTCTGAGAGATAACTAGTTATATGTCGAGTTTTCTAACTGTGAATTTTGGTTAGACTCAGTCGCCATTTTAAGGCATGTTGTATCGGCTATAGTGATCTGGAGTTTCTTAGGTTTGGCGGGTTATTATCACTGGTTCATAGAGGGATTTTCATCCATAGCAGCCCATTGACTAGATTGACCTAGAAGGGTCCCCATTCAGATGGTCGGATGAGTGTGAGTTGAGCTTTCAGAAGCTCAAGACTGCTTTGACTACGGCGCCAGTGTTGGTGTTGCCTACAGGTTCAGGATCTTACACAGTGTATTGTGATGCATCTAGTATTGGGCTCGGTGCAGTATTGATGCAGGATGGTAGTGTGATTCATACGCATCGCGGTAGTTGAAGGTTCATGAGAAAATTACCTTGTTCATGACTTAGAGTTAGCATTCATTATTCATGTGATGAAGATTTGGAGGCACTATTTTTATGATGTGTCGTGTAAGGTTTTCACGGATCATCGGAGTCTACAGTATTTTTTCAAGAAAAAAGATCTCAACTTGAGGTAAAGGAGGTGGTTGGAGCTATTGAAAGACTATGCTATCACCATTTTTTATCAACCAGAGAAGGCCAATGTGGTGGCCGATTCCTTGAGTAGAAAGGCTGTGAGTATGGGTAGCCTTGCATATATTCTAGTTGGTGAGAGGCCTCTTGCATCAGATGTTTAGGCTTTGTCCAATCAGTTTGTAAGGTTAGATGTTTCAGAGCCCAGTCGTGCTCTAGCTTGCACAGTCTCCCGGTCTTCCTTGTATGAGTGCATCAGAGAGCGTCACTATGATAATCCCCATTTGCTTATCCTTAAGGATACGATGTGGTACGGTGGTGCCAAGTAGGTTACTATTGGAGACTATGGGGTTTTGTGGATGCAGGGTTGTATTTGTGTGCCCGATGTGGACGGGCTTTGTGAGTTGATTCTTGAGGAGGCCCACAGTTATCGGTATTCTATTCATAGGGGTGCCGCCAAGATGTATCAGGACTTGCAGCAGCATTATTGGATAGAGATTCCTGAGTTGAAGTGGGAGCGTATCACTATGGATTTTGTTGTTGGACTTCCATGAATTCAGAAGAAGTTCGACGCGATATGATTCATTGTGGACAAATTGACGAAGTCAGCATATTTAATCCCAGTGACAATTACCTATTCTTCAGAGCGATTAGCTAAGATCTAGATCTGCGATATTGTTCGTCTTCATTGTGTGCCCGTGCCTATCATTTCTGATTGAGATACACAGTTCACCTTGCACTTCTAGAGGGCTATATAGCATGAGTTAGGCACACAGGTTGAGTTGAGTATATCATTACACCCCTAGACAGACGGGTAGGCCGAGCACACTATTCAAATATTAGAGGATATGATTTGTGCTTGTGTTATAGATTTCAGGGGTTCTTGGGATCAGTTTTTGCTGCTTGCGGAGTTTGCCTAAAATAACAGCTACCAGATAAATCTTCAGATGGCTCCCTATAAGGCATTATATGGGAGGTGGTATCGTTCGCCAGTTGGATGCTTCGAGCTCGGAGAGGCTCGCTTGTTGGGTATCGATTTGGTTCAGGATGCCTTGGATAAGGTCAAGATTATTTAGGATCAACTTCGCACTGCTCAGTCTAGGAAGAAGAGTTATGCTGACTGTAGAGTTCATGATGTTGCATTCATGGTTTGAGAGAGGGTATTGCTCCAAGTTGTTCGCATGAAGGTTGTGATGAGGTTCGAAAAGAAGGGCAAGTTGAGCCCTAGGTATATTGGACCTTTAAGATTCTTGAGAAAGTGGGTAAGGTGGCCTACATGCTCGCATTGCCACCTAGTTCATCAGCAGTACATCTGGTGCTCTATGTCTCCATGCTCCTGATGTAGCACGGTGATCCGTTCCATGTGTTAGATATCAGCTCAGTCCAATCGGACAAGGATTTGACTTATGAGGAGGACCCAGTGGCCATTCTAGCCCGACAGGTCTGGAAGTTGAGTTCTAAGAGTTATCCTTCAGTTCGAGTGCAGTGGAGAGGTCATCCGATAGAGGCAGCCACATGGGAGTCCATGTCGGACATGTGGGGTAGATATCCACACATTTTCACCAGTCCAGGTACCTTTCTATATTCGTTCGAGGACAAATGTTTGTTTTGGAGGTGGAGAATATGATGACCCGGTAGGTCATATATAGTTTTACCCTTCATTTCTATATTCTGAGACCTCGAATAGCTCCATTTAGCATTCCTTTTCATGCATAGTTCGGGTCTTTTTTCGGAAAGTTTTTATGAGAAAAATTGATGAAAATGTAAAATCGTGATTTAAAACTCATTTGAGTTGACTACGGTTAACATTTTATGTAAACGGATTCGGATCAGTATTTTGATGACCCCGACGGGTCTGCATCGTGATTTAGGACTTGGGCGTATACCCGGGAATCGAATTCGGAAGTCCCTAACTTGAGTTAACGTGAATTTTTTGAAAACTAGCAATTTAAAGATTTAAAGAATTCCTAAGTCTGATCGTAGTTTGACTTTGTTGCTACCCGGTCTGGATTTCGGTTCCAAAAGTTGGTATAGGTTCATTTCAACATTTATCACTTTTCTACAATTGGTACAAAAAGGAGTTGATTTGACGTGATTCGAACATCCGATTGCAAAATTGAAAGTTCTTAAGCTTCTTTGAAAATTTCATTCGTTTTGGTGTTCGATTTGTAGTTTTACGTGTTATTTTGATATTTTGTCATGCGAGCAAGTTCGTATGATGTTATTACTTATATGCATATTTAGTTTAGATCCCGAGAGGCTCGGGTGAGTTTCGGATAGGCTACGGATGATTTTGAACTTGGAAGAATGTTGGTTTCTTTAGCCATCCTTATGCCTGGTGCATCCTTCTTCGCGATCGCGAATCTACTCTTGCGATCGCAAAGATTAAACTACACTGGGGATGAATTTACCCTACGCGAGCACGGTGAACAGATCGCAAACGTGGAGCTTTAGGGGGCTTACCCTTCGCGAACGTGACTGCCCTTCATGAATGCGAATGTTTGTTGGATTCTGGGAGAGTTGGGATAGTGTTCTATGCGAACGCGGTAATTGGGTAGCGAACGCGATGGCCAGGGGAGAAGAGCCATCATGAACATGAATAACATCTAGAAAACGCGAAGGCCATCTAGGCCGCAGTGCTGTCACGACCCAAACCGATGGGCCGCGACGGGTACCCGGTACCTTACAAGACCAAGTACCAACGTAACGTATCATTCTTATTACATCATCATATACACGTGACATACAGGCCTAATAGGCCAACATAATCATTTATAAATATAAAACATAGGCCGACAAGGCCGTACAATCTTTCACGTATACAACATATGTCTACAAGCCTCTAAGAGTACATAAATATCATAAAAGTCGGGATAAAGTCCCGCTATACCAAACAATACAGTTCTAAATCATACTAACCAAACAAGCAACTCCGAAGCAAATGGATCGCACCAACATCTTTTACTGATCTCTCGACTTGTCTATTGGGACCTGCGGGCATGAAACGCAGCGTCCCCAGGCAAAAGGGACGTCAGTACGAATAATGTACCGAGTATTTAAGGCACATAAATAAGCACATAAGAGACATGGAAGAAATATAGAGTACATGACTCAACCTGGAAGTCTGAATAACTTTGTAAATCATAAATTACTTTTAGCGTCATGCATATGCGTATGAATTTCATGTCGTGCATAGGTACATGTTTCATAACATCATCAGCCTCTGAGGGTATCCCATTATATCATATCGGCCACTGTGGGCAAAATCATCATCGCATACCAGCTGATCAGGTGGTGGTGCGTATATAATGTCATAACCTTTCCCATATCCCATATACATATATATACATGCATATATATGCGTGTATAACACCGTTTGAATCATATTTCAGCCAATGTGGGCAGCATCATCATCATATACTAGTTGATCAGGTGGTGGTGTGTATATAACGTCGTAGCCTTTTTCCATATCCCATATACATATATTTACATATATATGTGTATATAACGCCATCTGGATATGGGTCAATGCACATGAATGCAGTGTATGAAAAGTACGTTAATAAAATCTTTTTGAATTTCATAAGACCATTTAGTCTTTGAGCAATATCATAAAGTAAACTTTTTTTTCTCAATTTTCATATTTTTTGAGACCCATGAACAGATGATAAAATATTACGACACATGAAAATTCAGGAATATAGATATCTCTAATACTTCTATGAATAGAGTCATTTATGGAATTTGTGCATTTGCACATTTCGTTCGTATCGTATGGATCATACCAAAAGAAATAAGGGATAGCCTTAACATACCTGAGTCAATTTTCTTGACAATCCCTCTAACACCCTTCAATCGTGAAAACACATAACGGCAAGATCAGAGTGGAGAAAAATTCATATGATATTCTTGAGAAGATTGCACCGTACTTCGTTATAGTTGCAAAATCTTACTTTGATTTGAATTATTGAAGCCTTGTGCTTATGTGACTTAAGCTTGTAACATTCAAACATTTTACGTTTGAATACCTTGAATTCTTATCAGACACTAATTTGTAACTTACATGGATAAGATTCTTGCACTTCCAAGACTTAGTGGATTTTCTTTATTGAATAATGCCTTATATTTAGCCAAGACTTTCCTTTATTTAATTCCTTGTACGTGGCTTTTGAAGACTTAGTTTGTGACTTAGTTCCAAGTTTCATGTCTTTAATTTGGCCACATATTATAGTGCCTGTGTCACCATGTGATTTTGAGGGGTGCTGCCACGTTGATGTTTTTATAAGGCTTATCCAACAATTTATCCACTTTACTAGTTAACTGGGTAATGTCCTGTTATCCGGTAATTAATCAATTACCCGTATAATTTAAAAATTATTATAAATTATTTAAAATATTACTCACTTTCCACATACCTTATATACCTTACTAGCATGGTCATGTAGTATGTTGTATGACACTAGTCCATTACCGAGTATTTTAGCTCTGACCGTATTTTACCGCAAAATGTCAAACTTCGACAAAATTTGTTTTCTTCGATATTACTTACCCTCTTACCTTCACGAATTTACTCATCACATATAATCCTTATAATCCCCAAATAATCTTTTCCTTGGACTAATTCAATTACTTTACGATAAATTCAACGTACATTACTGCAAGGGTGCAATATCATCGTAACTTATTACTGCGAAGCGTAATATCACCCTAATGTAATACTATAGGGTGCAACACTGTCGTAACTTATTACTGCGAAGCATAACATCACTTTAATGTAATACTACTCGGTACAACACTGTCGTAACTTAATACTGCATGACATAACATCAATCGTAATATATTACTGCAGAGGGTAACATCATCGTAATATATTACTGCAGAGCTTAACATTGTCGTAATATAATACTGCGCTACATAATATTGACGTAATATTACGGGGTGTAACATCATTCCCCCCTTTGGAACATTCGTCCTCGAATGTTGACCAATGCTCTTATCATTTTCTTAACTTATATCTTCCGAATACTTTAGAACTTTCCTTTCCATCTAGGCGGCTATTCTGTGAATAAGTCTAAAGTCTAGGGCATCCCTCCTTAGGCCTCCTTCTCACACCACAACTTGTAGTCGGAATCCTTCCAATCTCGTAACTGTTGCTACCTTTCATCATGCAGCCGGTATAGTTTTGATCTTGTAAGTGTGCCCAATCTCTAGGCTTCACATGTAGAGCTTGATAAGATGTCCCTTTGGGAATCTATGAGTACACTGAAGTTCTTCGCTCGGTACTTGGTTGAATTCACGAATATTGTTATATCTCATCGCATAGGTCCGTTTAACAATCCGTATGAATTTACTACCATAACTCTTACTTTAATTTATCGTTGTTAAGGTCTGCTGCCAAATCCCAGCTTACTCTCATTGCTCAGTCCATATGTATAAATTTAAGTCCTTTAATGTTTCCTCATTACTATTCATCTTTAGAATGACGGCCTAATCTTATCTCATACTTTGTAACTTTTGTCCATCCATTGTTGATTCACCTCAATATTGATCTACAATATACCACTGATAACTTTACCTTTTATGTAATATAACTGCTAGGATTCACGTTTTATCGGGGAACATCTGAAATGATTAGATTGATCCACCTGGGGCGATACCCTGCTTTCATATCCGTACCTCACAGCATCACAATGCGATTCACCTTGCGTGGGTACTTTAATCCTGTCCAATTCATAAGATTCGTTTCTTTTCTTCGTTGAATCATTACCCAATCAAAGGCCCAAACGTCATCTTTTATCTATCACAATTACACCCTCATTCTATTACCAGGGTGGCATTCTAAATGCTATTAGTCTTAGACTCATTTGAGTTCATTCAGGCTATAGTGAGCTTTGTATAATTTAGAGAAACCATCTGCTCTTATTTTTTTCATGGGCTTAATCCTGAGGACTTATCCATTTTCGTTACTTTCTCACTCGCCCTTTCCTATCCTATATCTTGTCTTCTAGAACCTTGTCGCTTCACCATATAATGGCTTGCGACCTACACAACTCTATTTATATTACTTGCAACCTTTCAACTTGCTTGCATCATAGATTTCCTTATGTCATTCTAGGACATCAAGAAATACATCAAATCGTCTCTAACTCTTCTTTACTGTCTTAATTAGCCTCCTCGATACCTAGAAACCATAGGCTATGAGATATGCCACTAACTATGCCGCTATCATTCCTGGATATTTAATCCCAGCACTTCTAGCTTTCTATCCGAAGTATGGACTATTCGCATATTCTACCTTTGAGTATCTCGTACGCCGTTCACTTTTACCTTACTTACTTAAAACCTTGTGTCGTATCTTTTATCTCCTTCATAACCTCCCTTCCACCTAGGTATAATTCACGTCCATAACTTGAAGCTCTATTATAATACTCGCACCTCTAGTACATACACAATCCGGTCGGAGCTTCGTACTGACTTCTTATAAGACTGGTACTTCTTCTAACTGGCTTCTTTGTAGAGCCATTATAGATTATGGTTGTTGTGATTTCTCTTGAACATCCAATATTAAGAGTGATTATGTCATGTTCTCAAGCACAACTTCTATAATTTTTCTAGGTCCAATAATCAGACTCCTAATTTATTTGGGTGATGTAATTCTTTAGTTTCCTCTTCCTTCTGATCAACCTTTACGTAGGCTTAAGCTATCTTCCGGTCTGTGGCTTATGGTGTCAGTTATTACCTTAGCCTTTCATAGGCGTTATGGAATATCCATGATACAATCTTCTAACGATTCAATCCTTTGTCTATGTCCTGGGTTAAATTCATTCTTTTAACTTATATTGGAGTCTCATATGGTTGTATGATTGTCAACAAATATGCTGCCTGGATAATGCACCAAAATCTTGAGTGTATCCATAACGTACTAATTCTGGATCATTGATCAAATAATTCTTTTGTTCCATCTTAGCTTTCTTTCAATGTAAGATATTACTTTTCCTGATCTTTCTGCCCCTTGTTGCATCCATACATAGCTTATCTTAGTGCCCACACTTGCTAGAGTTTTCATACAACTCATCTGATCTTGAATATTACTTTTAATTCTTACTTCCCATTCATTAGCCACGGTAGGTGCCACTTTCCTTTGGAATGCTTACAATGTTGTTGTGAGATTGTTGTTACACGACCATTTCCTCTTTAGGTCGTTGTGCTTAGGTTGAAGCCTTCTTTTTTATCTCATCAGCTAGTCTTTCATTGTAGTACTTAGGGAGAACCCTTGACTCTCATAAAGCTGTGAGCTTATTACGAACCTTTTTGATGTCCTTACTTGCCTATAATCATCTGTAGTTGCTTACTTCTATGCCCTTGTGCTTGTATGGTTGCTTTTGAACTGATATTTTGACTGTCTTCCCAGTGGCACTTTCTTTTATCACCGTAACACTCATACAATACCTTTAACTACCCCGACTCTTGTTTGAATACATCTCAAGTATTATAATGATATTCTCCGAGGCTGAATTCTCCATGGTGGGTTCTACTATGTTTATCTTACATGATCTGATGACTCATCTGTAACCTCCTGTTTAGCCATAACTGGGATCTTCCTAACCAATTACTAACTACTCGTTGGCGCATTTTCATATCAATATTCCTCGTAATCTTTCTTGGGTTATTTGCTTTGTTTTAACATACGTCTCGCACTAGCTCCTTATTTATTAATAACAGCTCGGGCAGGAACCTTTACTTCATTTGCTTCACGTCGTGCTTGCACAATATTCTTGAATCGTAGCATATCTATAAGATTTGGATAAGTGCCATCTCATTCCTCTTTCATTTATCGCATTCTTCCTTTGCCACTCATAGTCACTAGAACCACTTAATTCTGATTTAATGCCACATAACTCCATATTTCCCCCTTTAGGGGTGTACTAAAAGCTTAAGCAACGAGGATCTACCTATAGATATTTTACCTCTTCATCTTTGATGTCATTTATCAACATCAATGATCCTTACTCGCCTTGCGGCAATCCTTTTATACCAAGATGACCAATTCCCTTACTCGCTAGGGTGACACTTAGCGTAACTGGCACATACAGTCTCTTAAGCTTAACTTTGCTCACATTGCTTGCTCTAGGGAAGCCTCTCCCTGAATACCATTCTCTGAATTCATCATGGATCTTCTTCTGCGGTCCATCCTATTACAGCCAGAACAAACTTTGAAATTCCCATGATGCCGAGTACTTTCCAATCATTCAGTCCCTAATTTATATTTAGTTTATCTTGTTTACCAGTCCATACTGATTTCTGTTACTCTGGGGATTAACTCTCCCCTCTGGTAGTCGCGTTGGAGTCACGAACTTATTTCTCGAAATGAGGATATAACCTTATGGTCTATACTCTTTTGTTGTCTTAAGGCCCATCACCTTTCGTCTCTTCCTTCATTTGACTATAGGTTCTGTAACATTCTACCGTTTTCATCCATGTACCACACCTTATTCATAATGCTTCATTATCTCTCTTCTCATTACTCTGCTAATATTTCTGCATATCCCTTTTCTTGTGAAAACTTCAATACGACATTCTTTCGCTTTTAGCTTTCCTTTGCTCCATTCAATGGCTCTTCAAATTGCTTAACGTTCTCGCTTTTCTAGGGATGCGAGCCATACTAAGGTAATATTTATCCCTTCAAGGCTTATAGTGAATTTTTTTGTAGTACTCATATCTGGCTACACTATTTTAGAGTGCACCATCTAGGTGTCTCATAAAGAGATCTATTAGCACATTTGCAATATCCTTCGGAAATGTCAACTAACGCAATCAATTCATCCATCATATCTTCTTATACTACTTTTGTTAACCCCCATAGGGCATATCTGGAAGGGGTGCGACCAATTGTATATACCTCTGTTACTATTGAATATAACTCAAAAAGCTTATGTTCCTCTGCCTCAATTATAAACGTTGTTAACCTTCATTAACTGGGTACCTCGTACCCTTTTTCACTTTGCTCCTTTTACTTGTTGAAACTTGTACTTGTCTTCTTAATCTCTCATTGTCCTTTACCATAAAGGTGGATAGGCATTCTTGCCTTAAGGCTTCTTATCAGGAAGCTTACACCTTTTAGTGCACCCATGATCTGCTGAAGACCGTATATTTACTTATCATAAGCATGATACGAAGTCGAGTTCCTCTAATTCAACACTTCCACAGGTATATCTCTTATCGATCATCTTTTTGAATGTAGGTATCGTCGTATTATGAATAAGGTAGAGTTTAGAAAATTTAGTTCTTACAACTGAGCTCTACCACACGATCTAGAGTAAGAAGAAAGAGTGACAGTCCTAAATGCCTTGTAGCCTCCTGCTTCTAAGTGTGGTGCAAGACACACCTATAAACAAGACTCTACTAGACATGTCTTGTAGACTCCCTAGGATAGAACTAATCTGATACCACTTTTATCACGACCCAAATCGATGGGCCGCGATGGACACCCGGTACCTTACTCGACCGAGTACCAACGTAACGTATCTTTCTTATCACATCATTATAAACACGTGACATACGGGCCTAATAGGCCAACATAATCATTTATAAACTCAAAACATAGGCCGACAAGGCCGTACAATCTTTCACGTATAAGACATATGTTTACAAGCCTCTAAGAGTACATAAATGTCATAGAGGTCGGGATAGAGTCCCGCCATACCAAACAATACACGTCTAAATCATACTAACCAAACAAGCAACTCCGAAGCAAATGGAGCGCACCAACATCTTCCGCTGAGCTGACAGCCTACTTGGAGGGCTCTCAACCTGTCTATCGGACCTGCGGGCATGAAACACAGCATTCCCAGGAAAAAGGGACGTCAGTACGAATAATATACCAAGTATGTAAGGTACATAAATAAGTACATAAGAGACATGGAAGAAATATAGAGTACATGACACAACTTGTAAGTCTGAATAATTTTGTAAATCATAAATTACTTTTAGCGTTATGTACATGTGTATGAATGTCATGTCATGCATAGGTACATGTTTCATAACATCATCAACCTCTAAGGGCATCCCATCATATCATATCGGCCACTATGGGCAAAATCATCATCGTATATCAGCTGATCAGGTGGTGGTATGTATATAACGCAATAATCTTTCCCATATACCATATACATATATACAAATACATATATACGTGTATATAACGCTGTTTGAATCATATTTCAGCCACTGTGGGCTACATTATCATCATATACTAGCTGAACAAGTGGTGGTGCGTATGTAACGCCATTACCTTTTCCCATATCCCATATACATATATTTACATATATACGCGTATATAACGCCATCTGGTCATGGGTCAATGCACATAAATGCAATGCATGAAAAGTACATTAATAAAATCTTTCAGAATTTCATAAGACCATTTTGTCTTTGAGAAATATCATAAAGTAAACTTTTTTTCTCAACTTTCCTATTTTTCTGAGACCCATGAACAGATGATAAAATAGTACGACACATGAAAATTTAGGAACATAGATATCTCTAATACTTCTATGAATAGAATCATTTATGGAATTTGTACATTTGCACGTTTTGTTCGTATCGTATGGATCATGCCAAAAGAAACAAGGGATAGCCTTAACATACCTGAGTCGATTCTCTTGACAATCCTTCTAACACCTGTCAATCATAATAACACGTAACGGCAAGATCGGAGTAGAGAAAAATTCGTATGATATTCTTGAGAAGATTGTATTGTACTCCGTTATAATTGCAAAAGCTCACTTTGATTTGAATTATTGAAGCCTTGTGCTTACGTGACTTAAGCTTGTAACATTCAAACATTTTACATTTGAATGCCTTGAATTCTTATCGGACACTAATTTGTAACTTACATGGATAAGATTCTTGCAATTCCAAGATTTAGGCTTTTCTTTATTGAATAATGCCTTATATTTAGCCAAGACTTTCCTTTATTTAATTCCTTGTACGTGGCTTTCTAAGACTTAGTTTGTGACTTAGTGCCAAGTTTCATGTCTTTAATTTGGCCACATATAATAGTGCCTTAAAGAGTCACCATGTGACTTTGAGGGGTGCTGCCACGTTGATATTTTTATAAGGCTTATCCAATAATTTATCCACTTTACTAGTTAACTGGGTAATGTCCTGTTACCCGATAATTAATCAACGTATAATTTAAAAATTACCACAAATTACTTAAAATATTATTCACTTTCCATATACCTTATACACCTTACTAGCATGATCATGTAGTATCTTGTATGACACTATTCCATAAATACCGAGTATTTTAGCTCGGACCGGATTTTACCGCAAAATGCAAAACTTTGACAAAATTCGTTTTCTTCAATATTACTTACCCTCTTACCTTCATGAATTTACTCATCACTTAGAATCCTTATAATCCCCAAATAATCTTTTCCTTGGACTGATGTCAATTACTTTACGACAAATTCAACGTACATTACTGCAGGGTGCAATATTGTCGTAACTTATTACCGCGAAGCGTAACATCACCGTAATGTAATACTACAGGGTGCAACACTGCCGTAACTTATTACTGCGAAGCGTAACATCACTGTAATGTAATACTGATGGGTACAACACTGTTGTAACTTAATACTGCAGGACGTAAAGTCAATCGTAATATATTACTGCATAGGGTAACATCATCGTAATATATTACTGCAGAGCATAACATTGTCGTAATATAATACTGTGGGACATAATATTGACGTAATATTGCGGGGTGTAACAAGTGCTTCGCGATCGAGTCAGGTCCTGTGTGAACACTATGAAGACCTGACGCCAGTGATTTAAAATGTCCCAAAGATGGGATTTTCCTAATTTTTCACTACCTTAACATTAGAGCTCGGCTTAGAGGCTATTTTGAAGAGAAATTTCGTCACCATTTCATAGGTTAGTACATTTTGACTCGTTTTCTTCCATTTGCATCAACACCCATTGATTTCTAACCTTAATCTATACTCTTTCGTGATAAAAAATAGGGATTTGGGAAGATTGTGGATTTGTCTAAAAATTCATATTTACACCTCGAATTGAGGTCGAATTTCGAAATTAATTGCATAATCGGGCTCGGGGGTGAATGGATAATTGGGTTTTGGTCTAAATCTCGAGTTTTGACCAAACCAGCCCAGGGTTGACTTTTATTGAATTTTTGGGAAAAGTGTAAATATCTTAGCTTTATGTATTCTAATTGATATTTCTCGCATTGTTTGTTGATATTAAATTGATTTTGGTTAGATTCGGTTGGTTCGGAGGTGAATTTTTTAGAGGAAAGACCCCGGTTAAGCTTTGATTTGCTTGTCGAGCGAGGTAAGTGTTGGGTCTAACCTTGATTTGAGGGAATTAGGAACCGTTGAGCTATGTGTTATGTGAATTATATGAGTAGCAGAGTATATGTGAGGTGGAGCGTATATACGCCATCAAAATAATTATTTCTATGTTTTCCCGTATTTTATTAATTATGTTATTCCATGTTTTAACTATTACATGCTTTAATTGCTTCCTGTGCCTTAACTTGCTACTTGTCATTTATTACGCTCATATTGAAATGTGAGTTTCTTTCGTGATTCCATGATTAATTGCTATTTGCCTTAATTGTCTTACGTGCACACTTTAATTGTTATATATTTAGCTTGTCTTGTTGCTTAGTATTAATTGTAGCATTCCTTGATTTGGTATGGGGTTCCTTATTACTTTGATTTCATATTCTTTAGTCGTAAAAATTCTTTTGAATGGTGTCTTTGAATTGATTATATTTATTGACTATGTTTATAGATCGGGTTGCATGCCGCGACGGGTGGAATAAGGGTGGATTGATATTGATATGCTAGGATCGGGTTGCACGCCACAACGGATTTTATATGTGATTTTAATATGGTGAAATAAGGAAGGAATATGATATTGATTCTGATTATATGGTGGGATCGGGTTGTGCGCCGCAACGAATTTTACATGTTATTCTTGATATTGATATGGTGGAATAAGGGAGGATTGTGTTGTACATTGGGATCGGATTGAGCGCTGCAATGGATTGTGTTTGTTGTACTCATGGTGGCATTATGTTAACTTTCAATATTTTCATATAATATTCTGAGGACTGATATTCCTCGTTCGACTGATTTCGAGGATTGAGTTTGCTTTCATCAATTAAGTGCTTTTCGTTATTTCCTGTGCTCTTTTCCGATTGTTATTATTATTACACAGCGTACAAGTTATTGTATGTTATCCGCTTTAGCCTCATCACTACTTCATCAAGGTTAGGCTTGGCACTTATAGAATACAAGGGGTCAGTTGTACTCATACTACACTCTGCACTTCTTGTGCATATTTTGAAGTCGGTCCCAGCGGTGGTCAGTAGATTGCTCGGATTGATTACCTGATGGAGACTTGAGGTACAGTTGTACAGTGTTCATAGCCCTGAAGTCCCCTTCTACCTTATTCTAGCTGTTTATTTCATTTCAGACAGTTATTTTTCATTCACTCCATTATTTGTATTACTATAGTCGCTCTTATACTTATGACACCAGTTTTGGGATTGTATCTAAATATCGTTGTTATTATGGTTTTTCTCACTCTATTTCTGTTTATTCAGTTTCTTGGTTATTATTTAATCTGAATTGTTAGAAATGGCTAAAAACTATTCTTATGTTGGCTTGCCTAGCAAGTGAAATTTTAGGTGTCATCACAGTCTTGAGGGTGGGAATCTCGGGTCGTAAGAAGTTGGTATTAGAGCACTAGGATGCCTAGGTCTCACGAGTCACGAGCATGCTTAGTAGAGTCTGGAGGATCAGCACGGAAACTTCTGTACTTATACTCCAGAGGCTATGGAGTTTTGGAAATATTTCACCTCTTTGTTCCTCTATCATGCAATTTTATTCTATCATTGATGATTGAACCATTCTATTCTTGTTCTCTCTCATATGGCGATAATATGCACTGCATCTACAGCTAAAAAGGAGATGTAGCCCCCTGTGGTAGCTACTTCCGGGGGCCGAGGCCAAGCTAGAGGCATAGCTTAGCCTAGAGCTCGAGTAGCAGTGCCCGCAGTAGAACCTCAAATATGAATCGAACACTAAAATGCATAAATTTCAAAGTAAATTTCAATAATCTCTATAATTGCAATTAAACATCCGAATCATATGAAATAAACTCCAAACAATACCAAATTTTGTAGACAAATTCTAAATTGCATAACAATTCCAAGTCCCAAAATTAAATTCCGAACTCGATAGCTAAAAGTCAACCTACGGTCAAATTTTCCAACTTCAAATTGCCAAATTTCGTCAAAACGATATAAATCAATCTATGGACTTCCGAACTCAATTTCGGGCATATGCCCAAGACAAAAAAATCACAAGACGAAGCTATCAGAGCTATCAAAATACCGTTCCGGGGTCGTTTTCACAAAAGTCAAAGTTTGGTTAATATTTTTTAACTTAAGCTTCTAAGAAGAATCAAAGGATCCAAATCAACCCCAAATCTTTCTGGAACAAAACTCATCAACCCCGTAAGTCATAAAACCATAAACACACACGTGTGAAGCATAAAAAGCGTTAACGGGGTGCAATTACACAAAACAACCTGTCGGGTCGTCATATTCTCCCCCTCTTAAAACAAACGTTCATCCTCGAACGAGCATAAGGACATACTTGAAGTGGTGAATAGATGAAGATAACGACTCTGCATGTCGTGCTCGGTCTCCTAAGTCTCCTCCTCATCTGGATGACCCCTCCACTGAAGCTTCACTAATTTTCTCTGAACTTCCGGACCTGTCCGTCTAAGATAGCCATTGGCTCCTCAATATAGGTCAAATCCTTGTCCAATTGGACTATGCTGAAGTCTAACACATGAGACGGATCAGCATAATACTTCAGAAGCATAGAAACATGGAACACCGGATGAACCGTGGATAAGCTAGGTGGCAATGCACGCTTGTAGGCCACCTCACAAATCCTCTTAAGGATCTCAAAAGGTCTGATATACCTGGGGCTCATTGCCCTTCTTCCCAAATCTCATCACACCCTTCATGGATGAAACCCGGAGCAAACCTCGCCCTCCAACCATGAATGCATCATCACGAACCTTCTGATCCTCATAACTTTTATATCTGGATTGGGTTGTACGAAGGTGATCCTGGATCAACTTGACCTTCTCCAAGGCATCTCGAACCAAATTTGTGCCCAATAAATTAGCCTCTCCCAACTCAAACCAAAAAACTGGAGAAGGACATTGTCTCCCACATAAGGCCTCATAAAGAGTCATCTGAATACTCGATTGGTAGCTATTGTTGTAGGAAAACTCCGCAAGTGGTAAAACCTGATCACAAACCCCCCCCCCTTAAAATCCATAAGACAGGCACAAAGCCTATCCTCTAATATCTGAATAGTGCGCTAGGACTGCCCGTTCGTTTGGGGGTAAAATGTTGTACTCAACTCAACCCGCATGCCTAAATCATGCTGCACAACTCTCCGGAAATGCAATGTAAACTTCGTGCCCCACCAGATATGATGGATACCGGAAGCCATGAAGTCGGACAATCTTGCGGATATAGATCTAAGCCAGCTGCTCTAAAGAATAGGCAGTCACTACCAGAATAAAATGAGCTGACTTGGTCAACCTATTCATAATCACCCACACGGCGTCAAATTTCTTCTGAGTTCGTGGGATTCCAACAATGAAAGTTCATGGCAACACGCTCCCATTTCCACTCTGGAATCTCAAGTCTCTGAAGAAAATTGCCCGGCCTCTAATGCTCATACTTCACTTGTTGACAATATAGGCACTAAGCTACATACTCCACTATGTCTTTCATCATTCTCCTCCACCAATAGTGTTGCCTTAAATCCTAATACATCTTAACGGCACCCAGATGAATGGAGTACCGAGAACTGTGGGCCTCTTGAGGGATCATCTCACGTAACCCATCCACATTGGGCACACCCTGCATCCACAACACCTCGTCATCTCCAATAGAAACTTCATGGGCATTGTTGTGCTGAACTGTGTCCTTAAGGACAAGCATATGGTGGTCGTCATACTAACGCTCTCTGATGCGATCATATAAAGAAGACTGAGAAACCACGCAAGCAAGAACTTTACTAGGCTCCAAAACATCCAATCTAATAAACTAGTTGGCCAAGGCCTGAACATCTAGGGCTAGTGGCCTCTCTAGTGCCGGTAGATATGCTAAATTGCTCAAGCTTTCCACCTTTCGATTGAAGCAATCAGCCATCACATTGGCCTTTCCGGGATGATATAGAATAGTGATATTATAGTCTTTAAGCAACTCTAACCATCTCCGTTGCTGCAAGTTAAGATCTTTCTATTTGAACAGATGTTGTAGACTTCGGTGGTCAGTATAGACCTCACATGGGACATCGTACAGAAAATGCCGCAAGATCTTCAATGCATGAACAATCGTTGCCAATTCTAAGTCATGGAATGGATAATTCTTCTCATCGGTCTTCAACTGCCGAGACGCATGACAATCACCCTACCGTCTTGCATCAACACCATGCCAAGCCCAACACGTGATGTATCATAATACACAGTATAAGAACCCAAACCCGTAGGCAACACCAACACTGGAGCTATAGTCAAAGTAGTCTTGATCTGTTCGCCTTACACTTCTCGGACCATCTGAAAGGGGCACCCGTCTGGGTCAATCTGGTCATAGGTGCGGCAATAGATGAGAAAACCTCCACGAAATAGAGATAATACCAAACCAGACCAAGGAAGCTTCGAATCTCAGTAGTTGAAGACGGTCTAGGCCAACTCTAAACTACCTCGATCTTCTTCTAATCTACCTTGATCCCCTCACTCGACAACACATGACCCAAAAATGCCACTGAATCAAGCCAGAATTCACACTTTAAGAATTTTGCATACAACTTCTTCTCTCTCAAGGTCTGGAGTACGATCCTCAAATGCTTCTCATTATCTTCCTTACTTTGGGAGTACACAAAGATATCGTCAATAAACATAATGACGAATGAATCAAGATATGACCGGAATACATTGTTCATCAGGTGCATAAATGTTGTTAGGGCGTTGGTTAGCCCAAATGACATCAAAAGCAACTCGTAGTGACCATACCGAGTCTTGAAATTGGTCTTTAAAATATCCAGATCCCGAATCTTCAGCTGATGATACCCTGAGTGCAAATTAATCTTCGAGAACACTCTGGCACCCTGTAGCTGGTCAAATAAATCATCAATTCATGGCAATGGATACCTGTTCTTCACTGTAACCTTGTTCAACTGTCGGTAAACAATACACATGTGCATAGAACTATCATTATTCTTCACAGATAAAATCGGAGCACCCCATAATGACACAGTAGGCCGAATGAAACCCTTATCAAGCAACTCTTACAACTGCTTCTTTAACTCTTTCAACTCAGATGGGCCATATGATATGCTAGGATAGAAATGGGCAAAGTGCCCAGCAACAAGTCAATAACAAAATCGATATCCCTAACAGGCGGCATGCCCGAAAGATTTGCTGGAAATACATATAGGAAGTATCTCACTACCGGAACTGACTCAACGGTAGGAGTATCAACACTGACATCTCTCACAAAGGCTAGATAAGTATCACACCCCTTCTCAACTATCCGCTGACCCTTTAGAAATGACACAACCCTACTAGGAACATAATCCAATGTACCCATCCACTCCAACCGTGGTAAACCTGACATAGCCCAAGGTCACCGTCTTGGCGTGATAATCCAAAATAACATGATAGGGCGATAACCAGTCCATGCACAAGATAACATCAAAGTATAACATACTAAGTAACAATAGATCACTCTGGTCTCAAAACCACCAATAACTAATAAACACGACCGATACATACGATCCAAAACAATAGAATCTCCCACGGGCATGGACACATAAATAGGGGAACTCAAAAATCACGAGATATATCCAAATATGGAATAAAGTAAGATGACACATATTAATAAGTGGATCCTGGATCAAATAAGACCGGTGCATCTCTATGGCAAACCAAAACCATACATGTAATGACTATGTTTGAAGTAATTGCCTCCGTCCTACCCGAAAAAGCATAGAATCTGACCTGGCCTCTCCCTGTAGGGCGATCTCTACCCGCCCGTACCCACCCCTAGCTAGTTGTGCGGGTGTAGAGGTAACTGGGGCAACAACTATGGCCTGAGAAGTCTGTGGACAAGACTGAATCCGTGGAGCCTTAGTATATGGAGGTGCTACCTCCTAAGTCTAGGGCAGTCTCTAACCATATGACGGTATCACCACACTAAAATCAATTTCTTAGTGGACGTGGCTAGTGGGACTGGCTCGGGCCCGGTCGGCTAGACTGACCACTGAAGGCATCACGTGTAGGTGGTACACTAGAAAGTGATTGAGCAAAGCATGCAACCTGAGACATCGGAAGAATCGGAGTACCACTAGAAGCTGGAAGTGATGAATGGACTGGACAGCTTACATTTCCTCTACCATGACGGGTTGTAACTGAGTGTGGCCACCACTAAATCCTCATGTACCTCGAGGCCTTTGGCCTTCTTGACCTCTCTCTCACGGCCCCGCATACCTTCCAACCTTTGTGTAATCTATACCACCTGCTGATAAGGGGTATCTATCTCCAACTCTCGAGTCATGCTAAACCTAATACCATAGTTAATCCCCTCGATGAATTGACGAACTCGCTCCCGAATTGTAGAAACCAAAGTAGGCGCATATCTGGACAAGTCACTGAATTTGACAGCATACTCTGACACTGACATAGTACCCCGGCGCAGCTGCTCAAACTCTGCCCGCCAAGCACGAAGAGTTTGGGGAACAAACTCTCTCAAAAACATCTCTGAAAACTGAGTCCATATAAGTGAAGCTGCATCGACTAGGCTACCCTCCTCATAAACCCCCCACCACTGATACGATGCTCCTGACATCTAGAATATAATAAAAGCTACTCCTGACAGCTGGAATATAATAAAAGCAACCCCTCTCATCTCCACAATACCCATGGTGCGGAGAATACAATAGCACTTCTCCAGAAAACCCCGTGCATCCTTTGTAGCTAGGCCGTTGAAAGTAATTGGATGATATTTCCTTAACCTCTCAAGTCTAAACTGCTCCTCCCTGGATGCCACTACCCTAACCTCGGGCTGAATCAGAACAACAAGTTGCACTGGCATAACCTCTAGGACCTGATCAATGTGGACTCGTTTCTCTATAGTATGGGCCTCGGGAGACTAAGCTCCTCCCCAGTCTGAGATATGGCTGGTGCAAGTGAAATAAACCCCACCTGGGTTATCGTACCAAACATGCTCAAGAATTGTGTAAGGGTCTCCTGAAGTGTAGGAGTGGCAACAGGTGCCTCGGGTGCCTGCCCCCCAACTGGAGCTATTGGTGGCTCCTCTGTCGCAGCTCGGCAGGTGCTCTAGTTGCACTACGTGCTCGGCCTCTGCTCTGGCCCCGGCCCTAGCCCCGGCATCTCACGGCTCTAGCAGGGGTCTGACCGTCGGATCCAGTAGTGCTTGTCCTCACCATTCGTGAAAGAATAGAATGTCAAAGATTAAGATTTCGAAGTCTACAAATTCGCTCTTAAGGAATTAAAGAAGTGATGTTTTCCTAACAGTTTCGTAGCCTCTCAAAGATAAGTACAGATGTCTCTGTACCGATCTGCAAGAATCTTCCAAACCTGCTTATGACTCGTAACACCTATGAACCTAGAGCTCTGATACCAACTTGTCATGAACCCAATTTTCCTATGTAGGATGTCGTGATGGCACCTAGTCTCTAAGACTAGATAATCCTAACATCCATAGAGAAATAGCAGAAATAATACTAAAACTTCAAATTAAACCTCTACACTATCATAATTGTCACGACCCAAAATCCACTAAGGGTCGTGATGACGCCGGACACCGTTGTCAGGAAAGCCAGCCGAAATACTTAATTAAATTCTCATTTAAAATATTCCGAAATCACTTCTTTTATACGTTTAAACAGTACATCACAAATTCCTCTGAATAAATAATGAAACATTTAACAACTTTTAAAATTTTTGAATAAACCCATAGACATCCCAGAACTCGGTGTCACAAGTGCATGAGCAATTTCTAAGAAATAATGTAATACAACAACTGTCCGGAATACAATATTAGAGAGAAAATAAATACAGTAATCTAAAAGAGACTTGTTGTCTACGGGTCGTCTCAGAAATGCAGCTCACCTAAGTCTCTGTATCAACCATAATGCTATGCTCACTAGGCCAATAGAGATGCATGTGCCTATGCAACAAAAATGCACAGAAGTGTAGTATGAGTACGAAAACAACGTGTACCCAATGAGTATCCCATCTAATCTCGAAGAAGTAGAGACGAGAGATGGACTTCGACACTTACTAGTGGTCCAATAATGATATATTATTAATGCGAATAATCATGGATTTATTAAGAATGACAGTAATTTCAAATAAGTCACGAACAGGTAAAAGTTCCTTTTTATATTAAAAGTCTCCGGATTCATAATCCACTAGTTTTCAATTATCTCAAGTTGGGGAGAGTAAATATCAATATCAATAAATCTCAAGGCAAGCAATACAAGCATGCGCAAATCATGCCGAGGTCATACGGCCCGATCCAATAATAATTAAACTGTGCACTGCCGAGGGTCGAACGGCACGAACCATAGATGCATTTATTACCCCGCTCGCGAACCATACATGTGATGCAGTCAAATATAAATAAACACAACAATCAGTCAATCAAGAATTCATCAAGGAATAATTATCCAAGGAAAAGCCAATTCTCTTTTAAAAATTCAAGAAAATGAAGTTTAATCTTTTTAGAAATTCATTTACTAATTCAATGTGATTTAAGCAAATCAAACTGTCAATAAGATTACAGATATTCCAAATATAGCATTCTTTTAGGTCCTAAACTACCCGAACTTAAAACATAATAGTAGCTATGCACGGACTCTCATCACCTCGTGCGTACGTAGCCCCCACAAATAGGAGCACATAACCAATTAACTCGCCTATGGGGATAATTCCCTCTTACAAGGTTAGAAAGGAGACTCACCTCGCCCTGAAGATCCATAACCGGCATTCCACTCTCTTCCGAAGACTCACATCGATGCACAATGCTCCAAAACTTGCCAATAATTATGCAAATACATTAATATATGTTCAATTACTCATTACAATCCAATTTATAATAATTCCTAACCCCGATCGAAGAGTTGACAAAAATGCTTTCGGGCCCACGTGCTCGAATTCCGAAAATTAGGTTTACCCATGAACTCACGAGCTCAAATATATGATTTTCTCTTAATTTCATACTCAAAATCGTGGTCAAATTCCAAGAATATCAATTTTCTAGGATTTCCCTCAAACCCCAAATTTTCTACAAATTTCCATGTCCAAATCCGTATATAATCATCAATTTAATTGAAAACTAGCATAAATTACTTACCTCATGCTTGGTGGTGAAATTGGCACCTCAAAGCTGCTCCAAAATCGGTTCCAATGGAAGAAAATGTGGTTGAAATGAACCCAACCCCCGATTTAAAAGAACCTCACTGCCTCCAGCATTTCCGAACCTGCGGTCCCTTGACCACTTCTACGGTTCCGCAGGTGCGAGCCACTCTACCGCTTCTGCGGTTTCCTCTAGGCTCCCTTTTTCCGCTTCTGCGCCTCGTCGACCGCAGGTGCGGTCCCGCTTCTGCGGCTCCATGACCGCATCAGCGGTCTCTTCACTTCTGGCCAAAACCGTATCTGCGGCTCTTCTGACCGCTTCTGCGGCTTCACACCTGCGGCCCAAATTTCGCAAGTGCGGTTATATCAGCAACCAGTAAATTCAACCCTTTCAAAAATCCCATTTCCGATCCGTTAACCACCAGGAATCCACCCGAGGCCCTCGGGACCCCAACCAATCATACCAACCAGTCCCAGAACATATTACAGACTTGCTAGAGGCCTCAAATCATAGCAAACAACGCTAAAACCATGAATCGTCCTCCAATCCAAGCTTTATAAACTTTAGAACTTCAAACTTCTACGCTCGATGTTTAAACCTATCAAATTACGTCCGATTGACTTCAAATTTTGCACACAAGTCATATTCGACATTACGGACCTACTCCTACTTTCGAAATCGGATTCCGACCCCGATATCAGAAAGTCCACTTCCAGTCAAACTTCTTAAAAACCTTTAAATTTCTATCTTTAGCCAAATGACTTCAAAATGACCTACACCTCCGAATTCACTTTCGATCACGCTCCCAACTCCAGAATCACCATACGAAGCTACTCCCAGACTCGGAATCCCAACAGACATCGATAACACCGAAATGCACTTCAAGCCAAACTTATAAAATTTCTTCCAAAATGCTAACTTCTATAATAGGTGCCAAAACGTTCTCGGGTCTTCCAAAACCCGGTCCAAGCATATGCCCAAGTCCGAAATCATCATACGAACCTGCTGGAACCTTCGAATCCAAATTTTGAGGTCGTTTACTCCAAATTCCGATCCTAGTTAATTCTTTCAACTTAAAGCTTCCAAAATGAGAATTCTCTTTCCAAATCAACTCTGAACTTCCTGAAATTCAATTCCGACCACGCGTACAAGTCATAATACCTGAAATGAAGCTGCTCATGGCCTCAGACTACTAAACAAAGCGCCAGAGCTCAAAACGATTGGTCAGGTCGTTACATTCTCTCCCACTTAAACATATGTTCGTCCTCAAACGTGCTAAGAATTGCGGTGGAGTAGTCTGAAATCACTGTTTAACACCTCATGCACCTACCCGTGCTACCACAACTCAGTTGAGCACATGAGCTCGATCAATTCTGAAGATATTCTCTTTTATTCACGCAAATAAGCCATAGAGCCCAATTCCAACATCCAGAATTCTATGCCAGGACTGCTTCCAACATACGCTCACCATATTAATAAATACACGCAGCACCAAGGTATGATTGCATACCTTAACTGAATTCACACCTTGCACCATTTCACTCACAGGACCACAATAACATTCTCTGATCAGTTTAGTCGAAATTCCATGTCTCTGATGCTCCCATTGCACCTCATGACATACATAGGTCTTGCTCTAACTCTGACAATACCGCCATGATGGCAAAGATGTGTAGAAATCCATAACTAACTGCCGAATCAACAAATTATTGGGTCTATACTCTTGACAAGAACCATCACTTCATCCTGAACCAAATAATGGTCTTAGCTCTTTAATATACTTCATATAATCAGATTTTACTGATCCCGAATCCAATGATCTCGTCTCACCCAGTACGAACTGCTCAAGCACTAAGCCACCCCGGACATGATCAAAAGTCTCATATGATGCCACTATATGCCAATAGGCAACCAACTCGAACATGATACATAAAGGATACGAACTCTGAAAAGGAAATCCAATTACCCCGCTCGCGAATCATACATGCGACGCGGTCAACATAATTGAGCAGACACCCCGCTCGTGAATCATACATACGACGTGGGCACACAGATAATATGAGCTTTCCTCAGAAAAATAGGAAACAAACACATAAAATAGATATGGGGAACTGTTTCACATTGTTGCGGTGCGCAACCCGATCCAAACAACATACCCATGGCGGCGTTCCACCTGATTCACACATAAAATTCATATAAGGAGATACACACCGAGCTAGATTTCTCATCACATCAAAATACCAAATGTCAGTCACCAGCACGTCAAGTGCATAATACCATCCCTAGGGAGGCATATAGTGCTATAAGCTACAAACTCAAGCACAACCGAGGTGCAATATACAGTTTGAATCTCAAGAGCCATTCTGATCATATAACATCATCTACACAGAATCTCAACACATAAGAAATTCACCAAGCTGTCTCACGACTCACACAGCGCAATACATCATTACATGAAATAGATGACGATGAAATAACACCCTGACTACTCTTCCATAAGGAGCGCATTGCTGAAATGAACACATCTGGCATGATATAGAGCCCACATTCACATTTAGATCCATCCGCAAATCTTAAGCTGACTCTGATCGCACTGAACTAAGCTAATAACCTTTCAAAGGTCCATAATAACTCCATTTCTGTCATAACACATAGGAACAACCATCATAACCTGAGTAATCCTCCATAGTCCACAACCCAATAAACCGAGTGCCCTCCAGGCATCAATTCTCAATTTAACGTCATCACCACAATCTTCATACTTGGTTTAACTCTTCAATCAATCAAGTGACTACACGCCACACTTATACAACCTTCTCGTGGGACACACTCCCACAACCTTCCATAACTAATAACAGGTCTGTACATCCAAACCACCGGCCGCACTAACACTAAAAAGAGATCAAGAATCCTTAACCAGGATGCAAGGCCTCTTTCACAAAACACTGATCTCATGTGACGCTGAAGACAATACCAACTTACCTTAAACATCGAAACTCTTTTCCTGCTCATCCGAGTTCGTGACATCCCTATCAACACCGAAATGCAACCTTGATCCTCACTTCAAATCCCATACCACTCACTGCACCCAACATGCCAATATATGATAGAACATGTTTTTCATCATAAATTTGGAACCACTAATAGATTAACACTTCATCATATAAAAACTTTTCACTTAACTCACTTCAAGAGAACCGTAGCAACACATAGATGAATTCTCATAACCGAGGAATATGCAAATCTCTAAGTAGTGGTCTAAGCCATCATAGCCCTTCCGGGATCCGACTACACATAACAGGCCATAACCGTAGAATATTTCTGAATAACATCAATTACGGCAGCCGACCGGCCTCACACATACCATTACAAATCACTTGCATAACTTGGTCCCACTGCAGGAACTGATCACTACCACCAATATGCCAATTCAACTATGGCTAATCAATCTATCTTCTTACAATATATCCTTGATTGCCTTAGAAATAATAATAACTCCATTCAACACATAACGTACCCCATCCGCACTCATCCCGAGTGACCTTGAATCACAAGACCACGCTGTCTCTAATCCCACGAACCGTTTCATGCCTCCCTTGTGCGCACATTCGCATCCTTAACCAGTATGCCCATTCTTATAATCCATGTACGAATCCGAAGTCTTTTCTCATTTTCCTCCCAAATGCTATACTACGAGTCAAAACATCATAGAACATTCTGGGCCTCTTCTCATAATCTGCTACAAAAGCTTGATTCTTAACCGTACTCGTAGGCTCAAAATCATTAGGCACCACACTTTAACTTTTGAATTCACTAGGACCGTTGTTGAGAGCCATCCGCTCTGACTGGGCCCCGAATATAATCAACTCCATGATTCTTCTAGCACATGCATACCCTCTCGGCGAAGCACCCGGCAGAATCACTTCCCTTGAAACCCGCACTTATACAAGGCATAAATCCTGAATCCTTCCCCACGTCTGAACATGAGCCAATAAGGCCAACTATAGCACACATTTAATAATTCCTTTGCTCAAATCACCCCTTATGTTACTCTCCCTTAGCTGAAATAACCCGTCAATATGCTAATAACTGGAAATCTCATGAATAGACAACCATGCAATCCAACCGTAGGCGGTGGGACTCTCCCACTTAGCTTGAAGCCACTATTACACAACTCTGGAACCCAACGATATTCCTTCTCTCCTATTGATATGACTTTGCGCAATCAAACCGCTAGATTCCTTGAAACTCTCCCGTTAGCGCTTCATGAACACTTTGAATTCCCATCAATAACCCCATATTCAATCTCTACCGGATGGCCAGTAAAATCCTTCGCAGAAGCTTCGCCAACCACGCGACCGCTAACCTGCTCACAGGGGATAACCCAACTGTGGAAATTACCTACCGACATCTTCCAAAGCTGCTGCACGGGGTACAATCACTGTGACATTAATAACCTCTCCTGAGTTCGAGCTCACTCTATAGCTGCACAAGTCCATTCACCTCTCGTGGACATCAATTAAATGTACGGCAACATCCTTCCAATTCAAAGTTATGTTGTATCCTTCTTCATTTCAAGCAGCTCCTTCCCGTTATATCAAATCCCCTGCCGCATAATAGCCCATACTTCAAATTAAATCCATAGACCCCAATCACCAATCACTAAAATTCCCCAAATCATTCCAAACTCTCCTTAAGGTGTGTAATCATCCTACCACAATGCCCATATGCAACTCCGCCACTCTCCCACTCTGGTGGAACTCATCCCTTTAATCGACTACTCGACCTTTGCTTCCTATACCTGGCCTTCTAGAAATTTTAACCACCGCCTGACACTTCCCACATGTCCTTCTTCATCCTTTGCTGCTCAGTTGTTGCCTTAATAAAATCTACCTTCGTAGCACTTGAACCCACAAATCGCTAACTTTAAACCATTCTGGAGATCATCTTTCTCGAGCCGTCGACATTAGGAACATCGATTCAATCCTGAACCACCGCACCCCGCGATCTCTGACAGTCGTTTCTCCAATATCATTTCACAATATCTTACCCCATAGGCGAATTGCAGAAGACCATAACACTGGCAAACTTAACACATACAATCGAGGACGACGACACTACATCACAGATGAAAATCCCACCACGCTCGAAAATACCAAGTCTCATTACTCCATTACCCTATATCTGGACATTCATAGGCCAGTTGCTTTTCCTCCGCCGGAAATGAAATATCAGATCTCTGAATCGTGCATTGAGTAGATTTCCTTTCAAATCATTCACCGCCCAACACATAGGCAAGTATCCTACCATCAAGTAATTACTGTGTGATAACCAATCGTGAGCATCATAGCAACCTGTGCATAGCCTTCAAGCTCTTAGAAGCACCACTACTGAGCCAAAACAATAGAAAAATCCTTCCACAAGGTGAGGACAATAGCCCAACCAACTATACCGGGAGAAACATCTCGCACCACATCTGTAGTACCATTACAATTCTTCAATTCCCGATTTATAACCAGCGGTTCGCGTCGCGTAAGATTGAGTAGGAAGGAAACAAAGGCATAAGCCTCAAGGAATCAAATCGCACGAAGGGGAATCAAGAAGGGAAGTATTCCTAACAGCCCTGTAGCCTCCCGAAGATAAGTACAGACGTCTTCGTATCGATCCGCGAGACTCTACTAGACTTGCTCATGACTCGTGAGACCTATGGGAACCTAGGGCTCTGATACCATGTTGTCATGACACAAAATCCACTAAGGGTCGTGATGGCGCCGGACAGCGCTGTCAGGAAAGCATACCAAAATACTGAATTAAATTCTCATTTAAAATATTCCGAAATCACTTCTTTTATATGTTTAAACAGTACATCGCAAATTCTTCTGAATAAATAATGAAACATTTAACAACTTTTAAAATTTCTGAATAAACCCATAGACATCCTAGAACCCGGTGTCACAAGTGCATGAGCAATTTCTAAGAAATAATTTAATACAACAACCGTCCGGAATACAATATTGGACGGAAAATAAATACAGTAATCTGAAAGAGAATTGTTGGTTGTGGGTCGTCTCGGAAATGCAGCTCACCTAAGTCTCTGTATCAACCATGTTGCTACACTGACTAGGCCACTAGAGATACATGTGCCTGTGCAACAAAAATGCACAGAAGTGTAGTATGAGTACCAAAACAACGTGTACCCAATGAGTATCCCGTTTAATCTCGAAGAAGTAGAGATGAGAGGTCGACTTCGACATGTACTAGTGGTCCAATAATGATATATTATTAATGCGAATAATCATGGATTTATTAAGAATGACAGTAATTTCAAATAAGTCACGAACAGGTAAAAGTTCCTTTTTATATTAAAGGTCTCCGGATTCATAATCCATTAGTTTTCAATTATCTCAAGTCGGGGAGAGCAAATATCAATATCAATAAATCTCAAGGCATGCAATACAAGCATGCGCAAATCTTGCCGAGGTCATACGGCCCGATCCAACAATATTTAAACTGTGCACTACCGAGGGTCGAATGGCACGAACCATAGATGCATCTATTACCCCGCTCACAAATCATACATGTGACGCGGTCAAATATAAATAAACACAATAATCAGTCAATCAAGAATTCATCAAGGAACAATTATCCAAGGAAAAGTCAATTCTCTTTTAACAATTCAAGAAAATGAAGCTTCATCTTTTTAGAAATTCATTTATTGATTCGATGTGATTTAAGCAAATTAAACTGTCAATAATATTACAGATATTCCAAATATAGCATGCTTTTGGGTCCTAAACTACCCGGAGTTAAACATAATAGTAGCTACGCACGGACTCTCGTCACCTCGTGCGTACGTAGCCCCCACAAATAGGAGCACATAACCAATTAACTCACCTATGGAGACAATTCCCTCTTACAAGGTTAGAAAGGAAACTCACCTCGCCCCAAAGATCCATAATCGGCATTCCACGCTCTTCCGAAGACTCGCATCGATGCACAATGCTTCAAAACTAGCCAATAATTACACAAATCCATTAATATATGTTCAATTACTCATTACAATCCAATTTATAATAATTTCTAACCCCGATCGAAAAGTTGACAAAAATGCCCTCATGCCCACGTGCCCGGATTCCAAAATTTTTTGAAGATGAGGTTTACCCATGAACTCACGAACTCAAATATATGGTTTTCTCTTAATTCCATATTCAAAATCGTGGTCAAATTCCAAAAATATTAATTTTCTAGGTTTTCCCTCAAACCCCAAATTTTCTACAAATTTCCATGTCCAAATCCGTATATAATCATGTATTTAACTCAAAACTAGCATAAATTACTTACCTCAAGCTTGGTGGTGAAAATGGCACCTCAAAGCTGCTCCAAAATCGGCTCCAAAGGAAGAAAATGGGGTTGAAATGAACCCAACCCCCGATTAAAAGACCTCACTGCCTCCAGCATTTCTGCACCTGCGGTCCCTTGACCGCTTTTGCGGTTCCGCAGGTGCGAGCCACTCTACCGCTTCTGTGGTTTCCTCCAGGCTCCCCTTTTCCGCTTCTACGCCTCGTCCACCGTAGGTGCTGTCCCGCTTTTGTGGCTCCAAGACCGCATCTGCGGTCTCTTCACTTTTGGCCAAAACCGCATCTGCGGATCTTCTAACCGCTTCTGCGGCTCCACACCTGCGGCCTAAATTTTGCATGTGCGGTTATATCAGCAACCAGCAACTTCAGCCCTTTCAAAAATCCCATTTTCGATCCGTTATCAACCCAGAATCCACCCGAAGCCCTCGGGACCCCAACCAATCGTACCAACCAGTCCCAAAACACATTACAGACTTGCTCGAGGCCTCAAATCATAGCAAACAACACTAAAACCATGAATCGACCTCCAATCCAAGCTTTATGAACTTTAGAACTTCAAACTTCTACTCTCGATGTTTAAACCTATCAAATTGCATTCGATTGACTTCAAATTTTGCACAAAAGTCATATTCGACATTACGGACCTACTCCAACTTTCAGAATCGGATTCCGACCCCGATATCAGAAAGTCCACTTCCGGTCAAACTTCTCAAAAACCTTTAGATTTCTATCTTTAGCCAAATGACTTCAAAATGACCTACAGACCTCAGAATTCACTTTCGATCGCGCTCCCAACTCTAGAATCACCATACGGAGCTACTCCCAGACTCGGAATCCCAACGGACATCGATAACACTGAAATGCACTTCAAGCCAAACTTATGAAATTTCTTCCAAAATGCTAACTTCCAAAATAGGCGCCAAAATGTTCCCGAGTCTTCCAAAACCCGGTCCGGGCATACGCCCAAGTCCGAAATCATCATACAAACCTGCTGGAACCTTCGAATCCAAATTCCTAGTTCGTTTACTCCAAATTCTGATCCTAGTTAATTCTTTCAACTTAAAGCTTCCAAAATGAGAATTCTCTTTCCAAATCAACTCCGAACTTCCCGAAATTCAATTCCAACCACGCGTACAAGTAATAATACTTGAAATGAAGTTGTTCATGGCCTCAGACTGTTGAACGATGCGCTAGAGCTCAAAACGACCGGTCGGGTCGTTACAATAATAACTCAACAGTACAATAACCAACACTTTCCCAAAACCTGGTGGAATGGAGTCATAAGCGCTACAAGAAAGTATTAATAGTCCCAAAATACAATACTGTTTGAAACAAGAAATAAATAGTAGGATTTCTAAAATAGACTAGGACTTCGAGGCCTACGTACCTCGAATAGGTATACCTTGAAGTCTCCAAAGTAGCTACTCAATCAACCTCTAGTGTCCGTCACGGGCAGACGTGCCTAGATCTGCACAAAAAGATGTGCAGAAGCATACTAAGTACACCATAACGGTACCCAGTAAGTATCAAGCCTAACCTCGGTAGAGTAGTAACGAGGTCAGGTCAAGACACCTACTAGGACATAATACCCAGTATGAAAACATAATAACGATAAATAATGGAAGGCGGAGAAATAACTAATACGAAACAAATTAATGACATAAACTAATACCGGAATTTTAAGCATAGAGATAACATAAAGAAAGCAATTAAAGAGAACCACCAAAGTCAAATACGGATCCAAACTGATAAGACAAGAATAAAAGCAACAAGAAGTATCTCCCCAATAACTCCTTACAACATGAGATAAATGACAAGAATTACGGATACGGTACCGCCTTGTACACAACAAAAATCACAACCGATGTACTGCCTCGTATACAATAAGAATCACAATTGAGGTACTGCCTCGTATTCACATTTCTCAATTTCAATCACAATCTTTTCTTATACCGACGTGTGGGCCTTACATTTAAATAAATGGCTACATGCAATATAGCCCACCTTATGATGCCGCATGGCTTCACATAATTATCTTACAAGTAACACGCACATAAGTCCCACCTTATGCCGCCACATGCACATTAACCCATATCCTTATACCACCGCATGCGCATCAATATTACATCACAATAATAAATCGCACCACAAGTGCCTATATTCCACAACTTGCCAATAGTCAACAATATCAATATTTCCACAATAATAGCCCATGGCTCAACCACAATGTGTACAAGAATATCAACAATAACAATGAATGTAAGTTTGTCAACAAGAAAGTTATCTCAACAATTTAACAATTCGCCTCAATGTGATAACGACTTTCACAACTTCAATACCATTAACACAACAATGAGAAAAATAATGTGTAACCACGATATTATATAAGAATAACTCACAATGGAAAAGGTAACATGTAACCATGACTTCAAATAAGGATAGTCAACAATGAAAGAGATACCATGTAACAATAACTTCAAATAATGATAAATCAACAATAGAAAAGACAACATGTAACAATGACTTCAAATAATGATAAATCAACAATGGAAAGGATGATATGTAACAATGACTTCAAATAATGAACAATCAATAATGGAAGAGATAACATGTAACAATGAAAGAGGCAACAACCTCAACTAAAGCGTAAGGGAAAAATATCAAGTAAAATGTAGAACAAGTTTTAACAAGTTATTTAAGGCATGTAAAGATAGACTAACACAAGTAAGAGTAGATTGACTATAAGTATTTAGGGCGTGATGTGACAATTCAATTAAAGCATGAAAAGAGTCTAAGTAGCCAAAATCGGTCAAAAACATCTATAACATGCGTACCTACTCGTGACCTTGCGTATATGGCTTCACATAGCAAAAATGACACAATAAATCCCAAATCCTAAGTTGTAATTCCCTCACATAAAATTAGGCAAGATACTTATCTCAATTTGGCCAATTCAACCCTTGGAAATAGTTTTTACCAAAATTTTCCTTTACACGACTCAAATCTAACAAAAAGCGACTTAATATCATCAAACAATGCAAGGGAAATCAATAACAACAGATAAAACTATGATCTTTACACTTTTTCCAAAAAACTCAACAAAAGTCAACCCAGATCTAAGGGCAGATTTCGACTAACCATAACCCCACGAGTTCATATATGTGATTAGTTTCAAAAGCCGAGTTCAAGTCGACTCTTAAAACTCATTCTTATTTTTCAAGAACTTAACAAAGTTTCACAAATTTTCACTTTGATTCACATGATTTTGATGTCAAATCTAAGATATATTGATGAAATATAGTTGGAAATAGATTAAAATCACTTACCCAAAGTTTGTAGATAAAAATTCCCTCTCCAAATCGTCTCCTACCGAGTCTAGGATTCTAAAATGAGAAAATATGTTGAAAAATTCTATTTCCTAGCCCTTATGACCAGCTACAGATGTTGCATTTGCGAACCTTCGCAATTGCGAATTTGGGGTCGCAATTACAAACCCTGATAGCCTCAAGATAAGTCGCATTTGCGACAAAGATATCGAAATTGCGAAGCTGGCCCATATCGCAAATGCGGCCAAATGATCACAATTACGAACTAGCCCTTAGGCCTGCTGGTTTCGCAAATGTGAAGGGGAAGTCGTTATTGCAACTTCAGATCCCCCACTATCACCTTTGCAATTGTGAGGTTGTTACTCGCAATTGCAATAACAGAGCACCAGCACCACCAGCAATTCATTTTCATCTCAATTCATTCTGAAACTCATCCGAGCCCCCGAGGCACCAAACTAAACATCCACGCAAGTCTAAAACCATCATACAAACTTGATCACGCGATCAAAACACAAAAATAACATCTAGAACTACGAATCAAACACTAAAATACATGAGTTTCAAAGTAAATTTCAAGAATCTCTATAGTTGCAACTAAACATCTGAATCCTATCAAATCAACTCCAAACGATGCCAAATGTTGCAGAAAAGTTCTAAATCGCACAACGGACATATTCCAAGTCCCAAAATCAAATTCCGAACTCGATGGCTAAAAGTCAACCTACAGTCAAACTTTTCAACTTCAAATTGCCAAATTTCGAGAAAATAACATAAATTAATCTACGGATTTCTGAATTCAATTTCGGGAATACACCCAAATCCAACAATCACGATACGAAGCTATGGGAGCCATCAAAATACCGTTCCGGGGTTGTTTTCACAAAAGTCAAAGTTTGATCAATATTTCTAACTTAAGCTTCTAAGTCAAGGATCAAAGGGTCCAAATTAACCCAAAATCTTCCCGAAACGAAACTAATCAACCATGTAAGTCATAAAACCAGAAACACACATGTGTGAAGTATGAAAAGGGGTAACGGAGAGCAATTACACAAAACGATTGGTCGGATCGTTATACACTCTTATGGGATTGGGCCGCTCTCTTCGGCAAGACTATGTAGTATACTCTTATGGGATTGGGTCTTTCACCTCTATAGAATCGTGTGTAATAATTGATAAGGAGTCAATGTACCGATGAGTTTTCTTGATATGTGATGTTTTGTCTGGTATTGATCATTATGTATTCAATTCGAGGTAGTATTCGGTTATTGAGGACCCCGTATTTATTTATCTATTGAGGATCGTGTTATGTACATATATTTGTTCTCACTATTTTACTTGCCACTAGGGTTGTTCATTTGGATCGGATATCCGAAGATCCGCTCAATTTCGGATTTTGAATTTCGGATATTTGGATCGAATTTCGGATTATGTTTATTAAAATTTTGGAAGAAATTCAAAAAAAACCAGATTTACAAGTGGTCATTCAAAAATAGCCACAATTTCAAAAGTAATCGAAATTAGCCACTTTTCATATAAAGATAAATCTGAACAAAAATACTGTTCAAAATCTAGAAAAGTACTCCAGCATAATATACTGGAGTTATACTGGAACTCCAGTCTAATATACTGGAGTTCCAGTATAATATACCGGTCCAGCATAATATACTGGAGTTTGGAGCACCGGTGCTCCAGTCTCCAGTATATTATACTGGAGCCAACAAAGTATACCGGTCCAGCATAATATGCTGGAAGTTCATACACAGGTGCGCCGAACTCCAGTATATTATGTTGCACCGGTCGTTGTTGCAGCAAAATAGTGGCTATTTTTTAATGACTTGGAAAATGCTGGCTATTTTTGAATGATCAGTCCTAAAACTGGCTAGGCCGTGCTATTTTAACTAAAATTTTGGATATTCGGATTGGTATAATTTTAACCCGATCCGATCCGAAATCCGAAATCGTGAGGGCACGTACAAATACTAAACTTTAATTTCGGATAGTTAGTATTTCCTTTACATCTTTCTTCAAGCTATTACCTTTACAATTGTTGGATTTAGCTATATTGGCACCATAGTACTCTCATAATTGCAAAAACATGAATTTTCTTGTTGTATTGCCTCTTTTACAAAGAAAATATACGTATGAGTTTGCAACTTTGAGGCATAAAAACTCGAACCTCCAGAGAAATATTTTCTTAGAGATGCAATGTTGATAAAAGGGATGAAAAGCAAAGAGATGTTTGTATTAGTACGGAACAAAGAAGAAGCAGATAAGGCACATGCATTAGCCAATTAGATTAGCAATAAGCTTAATAATACGTATAATCCGATCGAAATTCGAAATATTGATCCGATCCAAAGTTTAAAATTCGATCCGATCCGATATTAATTCGGATCGAATTCGAATTGCATTTTGTAGAATCCGAAATTCAAATCCGAAATGTGGTAGATCTGATCCATGCACAGCCCTACTTGCCATGTTTCATACCTATCTACGTTTATTATATTTGATTTATTGGACCACTAGTAAGTATCAATGTCGACCCCTTGTCACTACTTCTCCGGGGTTAGGCTAGATACTTACTGGGTACGCGTTAATTTACGTACTCATGCTACATTTTTGCACTAATTGTGAAGGTAGTGAGACAAATTTATTTAGTGTACATCTTGGTGCATAGGTGTAGCTGTTGATAGGACTTTATGGGGAACTGCATTCTATGTTACGATCCGCAGCACAAGGAGTTTCCATCATATTTTATCCTGTCTACTTTATATTCCAAACAGATGTTGTATTAGGATTGTACTCCCTAGTAGATGTCTATGCACTTGTGACACCGAGTTTTGGAATGTAAATTCTCGTTCTTGGTTGTATTTATATGATATTCAGATTTATATTTCGATCTCGTTTGAACATTTAATATTCTATTAGTACTTTTCTATAACAGAGAAATTTCACTCATTTACTTCATCATTTATTATAAAATATATGATGGATTAGCAATCGGCGTGTGTTAAGTTGTTAGCTTACCTAATAACGACATTGAACATCATCACAACCTATAGTGAGATTTGGATCGTGACAACAGCCTTATCATCTTCCACAATTTTCAAAAATAAAGTAAGTCAGTTTGACAATTTAAACCCAATGTCTTATTAAATACCCTCTTCGAATAAAACCACACCTTTGAATGTGGATAGTACAGTGGACTGTGACATTCAATGTAGGTCAAATGACTGCTTGATCAATCATTTGATGGTCATCAATGGAATGTCTATTTTTATATAAATAGAGGGAAGAGAAATGAACATTGAATGGGTAGGAGCGTGGGATACGAGAATAGAATAGAACCAACAAATAGAATAAGTTGGTAGACTTCGTGATCTTCACTTATGTATTGAATTCAGGAGTAAAGGGGAGACCTCTTCAACTATCTGAATAATTATAAAATAAGCTTCAAATCATCACAGAAAGGCAAAATGCTAAAAAGAAAGCAAGATCCATTGGAAATATAGGCGCAAAGTACGAAAAAAGCTAGAGTGTTAATGAATAAAGGAGCATATAAAAATAAATAAATGCTATATGCAATTGAAGAAAATAATAATAATAACAACTACTACAACAACTATAATAAAAGTTACAATTACAGCAAGTTATGTGACGCAGGGGCGGATTTAGGGGCGCAAGGGGTTCATCCGAACTCCCTTCTTCGAAAAATTACACTGTATATATAAGGCAAAATCTGTTTTTTACCTCTATATATTAAGTTTTGAACCCCCTTAATACAATCCAAAATTGTAGTTTAGTGGTTAAGAGAGTTCAAAATTTACATAAGGTCATGGGTTCAACTCCCACTAGGTACAAAATTATTTTTTTGAACCCCCTTCGTGGAGATCCTGCCTCCACCACTGATGTGAGGGACATGTCATGGGTTAAAACTGTGATGCAGACAAAAGTCAAGTTAACAAAAAAAGGATAGAGGGCGAACACATTATTTCAAATGGTGCATTGTTTGGCCTCTTAGATCTCTGTGACCTTTTTTAACCAGAAAGAACACATTATTGAAACAAAAACTAAGATGGATCAGGTCATGCCGGGACTGATCTCTCAGGGTTCCCTCCGTTTTCAGTAAAATAGCTAACAAACAAATAAAATTAACAATTACACAAAGGAATTGAAAAATGAAATATTATACGTGAAGATATTTTTTTGTTTCTTCAATTTCGAATTTCGGATTTTGTATTGTATTTATTAAAATTACGAATATCGAATCGGATTCGGATTGGTATATTTTAATCTAATTCAAAATCCAAAATTATTAGGGCAGGTATAAATACTACACTTTAATTTCAGATAATCAATACTTCCTTTACATTTTCCTCTAAGTTATTACCTTTCAATTGCTAGGTTTAGCTATGTTAGCACCATAGTACTCTCATAATTGCGTAAACATAAATTTTTCTTCATGTATTACCTCTTTTACAAAGAAAATATACATATTAGTTTGCAACTTTGAGGCATAATAATACGGTCCGAAATCCGATACAACCCAAACTTTAAAATCCGATCTGATATAATTCGGATCGGATTCGGATTGCATTTTCTAGAATCCGAAATCCGAACCCGAAATGTGCAAAATCCGATCCGATTCGATCCTTGCACAGCCCTAAGTGGTGGTGAGATGCACGCCTCATCACCTTGATGCTGAACAAAAGCTCGGCAAAGTGGTGAATTAAATCTGGTAAAACATATCACATGCATGAAGACAGATAACTAGGCTTGAACGTTACTACTAAAAATTGAACCTTCTCTGACCAGGAACACATTAGGAAAAACGAAACAAACAAAAAAATTCACGTCATAATGCAATAACGGGAATGAAAAAAATATAACCACCCAGTGCGGAACAATGTTACACGGCTTTGCTCTGCCAGTTCTAACATCACAATGACTATCTAAGTTGGATTTGGATACTTAAACCTTGATGGCATACTTTCTCAATGGAAAGTACATCTCTTTCTTCTTCTCCCTTTCTGTCTTCAAAGATGCCTGCACGTTAAACCAGCGCAAGTTGTTAATGACTTAACTCAAAAATAAACCATGAGTCAGAAGAAATGAGAGGACGGAACCACAAAAGATGTGTCAAAAAGATAGCACCAATGAAAACACCAGGTATTCAAAAAGAGGACCAATTTATGTTCTATGAATTCATATAACCATTTATAGCACTATAACAATTAGTATGTAAATCTAACTCTACATAGGCCAGTTCTTGAGCTAATACCCAATGTATCACAAATTGTACAGATTCAGGCAACAGAGGCAAGAGAAATTAATGAACAAGCATACATTATTCCAAATCCACAAGGTACTCCAACATCTGAATCTTAGAAGTTACACTTGAATATGTACTCACTCACTTGAAAGTGAAAATCAAATACCAAATCAACCAGACAACAAAAGAAAGCAAGCACTTCTTATGTTCACGCAAGCAACTGCTTCTTATGCTGAGCATTGGACCAAATTCCTATGTAACTTCAATAGATATCTCAAAGAACCCAAAGAGCTCCAAGCAAAATTAGCAAGCAAAATGAGAATACCACATTAAAGGCAACAAAGTCCTCCTGCTTGAGGTTTATGTTAAGTGCTAAAGCTAGTTGTGCTGAGTGAGCTCAACATATAAACACACAAAAGGTCAAAGTTTACTTCCAGAATTAGAAGTATGCAGAAAGAGGTTACCAATTATACTGTACAAAGGAATAGGCACCAGAGAAAGCACGAGACTGAATCAATACACAGAGATAAGAAGCCTTATCAAACAAAAATACACAGAGAGATAAGAAGATGCAACATTTTAAAAACGAAGACAGATTGAACATGGATCTATGCACCAATGAACTACACTACAATCCCAATCTAGTTGGGTTCGCCTATATGAATCCTTCATATCTCATTTTGCTCTATTCAAGCCAATTTCTAATAATAATATTTTATCTCTTGAAGGGAAGCCTTGACGCAGCCATAACAATTGTCGTTGTGTGACCAGGAGGGTACGAGTTCAATTTTTGGCCGCAGGCTCTTGCAGAAATGCAAGGTAAGGATGTGTACAATAGACCCAATGTGGTCTGATCCTTTCCCGAACCCCATGCGTAGCCGGAGTCTTTGTGCATCGTGGTGCCCTTTATTAAGGCAAAGTAGTGACATATAATATACTGCCACCGTAAACTACACATTAAACATTTAAAGAGCCAATGAGTACAAAACTAGCAAACTATACTGTACATCACAACGAAAGCAATAGCTTGTCATAAACAATGGCAGATCATTATGCAGTTCTTTCAATTATTAAGAACTTAACAGCATAGCCTTAAGAGTCGGGGTCAGGATTTAATTACCTGGTGCTTTGTAAGACGTCTACGGATGGCTCTGGTCTTCTTGGGACGAAGGTCCAGCGGCAAGTACTTCTTGTTCTTGTATGCTTCCCTTAGTGCCGTTTTCTGCTTCTGTGATATCACAGTCAAAACCTGTGCCATCGACAGCCTCACCACCTTTCTGCATCCAAAAAATCCATTTAAGCAATGAGTCACTTCACATACACATATACAAATCCGCCAACATAAACAAATGTAGATTTATAGCAGCATGTGCAAGCTCACCGCTTTCAGGTCCAATTACATATATACAACAACTATACTGATTAAAAATATCAATAGAAGAAGTTCTCTATATAAATTTCTGACAAAACTCCTAATACATAAATAGTTGGAATTTTTTAAAACACATATATCTTCATAATAAATTGTTAAATAATAGTAACATGTACAGTTCTACTCTATCTGCCTCCCTGCAGACGAACAATTATGTATGCATTGTTACTCAGCATCCACTGGTTACAAATCCTAGATCCGCCTGTTAATATATAAAAGACGAAAAGAAGAGTGAAAATTTACATTTTAGAGAGCTTGTTGGGAGCACCACCGGTGACTTTAGCGACACGAAGGAGAGCGAGTTCCGCTTTTAAATCCTTCAACTGAGCCAAAAGCTCAGTCTTTGATTTCTGCCTCAGTTCGTGCACTTTGATCCTTGCTACAAAAACGAGGGCAATACTAATACAGTCAGTATAACACAATTTAATGCAAATGCAAAAAAAAAATGGAAGGTTTTGGTATCACTTACCCATGGCGTGTCTCTCACAGTCTCACTCTTTCTCCCCACCGAAGAGAATTCTGAAAACCCTAGATGTTCAAAATCGGAAACCACTTATTGATAGAGGACTATAGGCCTGTAATTTTACGGGCCTTCAAGTTATGGCCTAAATATAGGATACAGATGATAAATGGGCTTTTGTTGAACTGGTCTTGACGAGCCCAAATCCAGTGGCATATTTCCATAAAAATTTGCATGACGTGTCTCCCAACGGGACAGGTATTGGGGAATGTCTCCGCTTTAACTGGAAAATTTTATTTTGTGTCTCAAATGATACTAGTTGTATGAGGCAATTTTTTTATCTCACAATTTTATGGACTCAAATTTCTGCGGACCCAGAAGTGTAAGATTGGGGTCCACAAATTTATGAAACAAAAAGGAGACTCATACAACTAGTATAAGTTGTATGAGACACAAAATAAAACTTCTCGCTTTAACTGGTCTTAGCAAAGTATTTCCCTTTTTTTACTTGAACGCCATAATTTTTTAAGATCACCTTGTAGAAGGTTAATGATCTATTATTTGTGCTTAAACTCTTAGTAGTATGTAGAAGGTGGTAGTATGTAGAAGGTTAATGATCTATTATTGTTAAGATCGTTTTGAATGTTGATAGTTTGTGCTTAAACTCTTAGTTTGAACACCAATTTAGTGATTTACTGTAAAAAATCTCAAAATTTCATTGTTGAACATTAGAAAGTTTTGAAGAAGATAAAGTGAATCTTTTTTATTTGTATTTTTTTTTTTTTTTACTAAATTAGTGATTGGGAATTGTTTGAGGTGGTATTTGGAAGCTTTGTTTTAAATTTAGGATCATTTGGAGTAGATCTTGAGTGGTTTGATCGAAATTGAAGTTGCAAATTCGAATAACATTAAGTTAAAAAAACAAAAAAAAATATGCCAATTGAATAGACTTCGATAAACAACTTAACATACAAAAAAGGTGAATATAGCATAAACTCCACCAATTTGATAGAAAAATCCCGGAAGAATAAATCATGTCAATCAGATAAACTTTAATGAATAACTTAACAGATAGTAGAGTAAATACAACATGAACTCTACCACTCCACTAGAGAAATCTTAAAGAGCAATAACTATACGCTAGTCTAAGGGCCATTTTTACATTATTTGGCTAAGACCAACTCCTTACTAGACCATTCCTACCAATCACCCTCTTTTCTGTGTTGCTATCTTACGTGTAAAGATCTGGATTTTGACATTGCCAATCAAATTAGTTGTTTAGTTTTTTTAGTTCATATACATAAATTATACATAATTATACACATATTTTATATGAATTATATACATATTATATATTAGCTGAATATTTTTAATTTAAACAGTTGAGTGGCGGCTAGTTAGGTTAACTCTTCTAAAGATTTTGGTTGACTAAATAATTCAAGATTTGTCTATCACCTTGTATACGGTCAAAATTGGGCTTGCCTAATTTTGCTGATTAACCGGAATCATGGGATGAATCGAAGATCGACCCCATAGCATGTCAGACCAAGGCACGAGGATAAGTACCGAGTTCGGAATTCGAGGTACCTGTCGAGATCGAGACTAGTAATGATCGAGATCAAACTCTAGCAAGACCGAAGATAGCATAATGACGGAAAGACGAGATATCCGTGACTGGTCGAGAATCACGACGGAAAACTTGGAGTAGATCAAATCAAGGACGGTTATTTAGCTAAACGTGGGATTTCCTTCTGTAATTAGAATTGTACCGTAAATAGGATTCCTCTACTATATAAAGAGGGTTTTAACTATTTGTAATCATCTGACATTCACGCATATCAAAGTAATACAATACTCTTTTTCTCTTATATTCTTTTGTTCATCAGATCATTTCATAATTCTACTCTCCGTTCGAGGGCGACCTAGCTCGAGGGCTGAATTGCATTTCAATACTGGTTTGCTTTATTTTGTTGTTTATTTCCACTATTAATCATTATATTTATTTCCATTTATAAATTCAATTGTTATCCGATTTTAAAGGTAAATAGTTTGCAGCCCACCGTGGGGCTAAGGATATTAATGATTGTCTGGTATTAATTCGCATAACACATACTGTTTTACGCTTGTTCCTGCAGGTGTCTTTGATTTCAGGATCAACATGTCAAACTCTTAAGTAACACAGACACATACAGATAATAGCCTTGGTTTCCACGGCGAAAACAACAATATAGCCGCCCTGGCAAATGGAGTACCTCCAGTCAACCCCGATGGACCCCCAGCCGTGGATCCAATTGATGTCAGCTCCCATATTGCCATTAATGGGAATTTGGGCGTCGACCCTGAAAATAGTGTCCATAGAGATGCTCGAGCAGCCGATCAGAATGTATAGAGCGGTGAAGAAGGCGGATAGCCTTCGAATGATATTCGAGATGTTGCAGACTCAACAAGCTACAATAGCACAACTCCAAAATCAGAATCGTGCACCAAGCAGGATCGAGCTCGATCCATCACAAGAAATTGTTCATAGAGCCGAGTCTGTGCCAAAGAGATCGAATGAAGAAGAGTCGGAGACTAATCCCGCTATCATAAAAATGCTCGAGGAACTGACGAAGCGAATCGAGACAGGGGAAAAGAAGATCAAGGAAAATGATAAGAAGGTGGAAACTTATAACTCCAGGGTCGACCAAATCTCAAGGGCACCACCGGTATTGAAAGGACTTAATTCCAAAAAGTTTGTCCAAAAACCTTTCCCCCCAAAGAAGTTCCGTATACCCCAGATTCCGAAGTATAACGGGATGACAGATCCAAACAAAACACGTCACCTCATATACGTGCGCCATTAAGGAAAATGACTTGGAAGATGACGAGATTAAATTCGTGTTGCTGAAAATTTTTGGAGAAACTCTATCAAAGGGTGCCATGATATGGTATCATAATTTACCGCCTAATTCTATTGATTTATTTGCTATGCTTGTAGATTCTTTTGTGAAGGCACACGCTGGATCCATTAAGGTTGCAACTAGAAAGTCGGACCTATTCAAGGTAAGGCAAAAAGACAACGAGATGCTCAGGAAATTCGTATCTCGATTTCAAATGGAACAGATGGATTTGCCACCGGTCACCGGCGATTGGGCTGTTCAATCCTTCACTCAAGGTCTCACCGAATGGAGTTCTATAGCTTCGCAACCATTAAAGCAGAATTTGATCGAATATCTAGCCGTCATTTGGTCCGATGTACATAATCGATATCAGTCGAAGAAGATTAGGGTTGAAGATGATAAACTAGGGGCTCCAATTGGTTCGATTTATCCCAATAGGCCCGTAGACAGAGTTAAAAGGGACTTCGACCATGAACCATGATCGAATAGAGACCAATATCAGCCATACGGTGGAGATCGAAGAAATAACGGGCCTGGGCGCAACCCCGTTCAGAATGATAGAAGGAATGATTGGGAATAGAGCTTCCGAGGGCTCATGAGCAAGAGTGGTTTAGATAGAGATACCGGGTCCAAAGAAGCACCTCGATTGTCAGAATATAACTTCAACCTGGATGCTTCTGCCATAGTATCGGCAATTGGGCGTATCAAAGATACCAGGTGGCCTCGACCTCTGCAGACCGATCCGACCCAGAGAAACCCAAACCAAATATGCAAGTATCAGGGCACCCATGACCATAAAATAGAAGATTGTATATAACTAGGTGAGGAAATATCCCGATTGTTCAACGAGCGGCACCTTCGAGAATTCTTAAGTGATCGAGCCAAGAACCACTTCAAAAACAGAGAATCAAACAGACAGAACGAGCAAAAAGAGCCACAACACGTGATTCACATGATCGTTAGAGGCGTCGATATTCCTTAAAGACCGATATTCAAATGCACCAAGGTGACAATCACAAGAGAAAAACGGACTCAGGACTACTTACCGGAAGAGACCTTGTCTTTCAACAGCGAGGATGCTGAAGGGATTGAACAACCTCACAATGACGCACTGGTAATATCTATCATTATGAATAAAATTCAAGTTAAACATATTTTGATTAATCCAGGTAGCAAGGCAAACATAATTCGATACAGGGTTGTAGAAAAACTCGGCCTCCAAGATAAAATTGTGCTCGTAGCTCGAGTACTTAACGACTTCAACATGGAAAGTGAAACCACCAAAGGAGAAATCATTTAGCTAGTGAATGTGGCCGGGATCATCCAAGAAATAAAGTTCCATATGATCGAGGGTGACATGAGGTACAATGTACTACTCAGAAGGCCGTGGATCCATAACATAAGGGCAGTGCCCTCGACACCTCATCAAGTCTTGAAGTTCCCAACATCGGAGAGAGTCAAAATGGTATACGGTGAACAACTCGCCACCAAAGAAATGTTTGCGATTGATGAAGTGATACCGGTATCGGCACTTTCATCAACAAAGGGATCGGAGTCGAAGGGAAAGCAGGAAGTCAAATAGCAACCACAGTCATCGGCCTCGGCCCGATCAGAAAAGTAGGAAACTTTCGAGGATGATGATTATATGATACCTCGAACCTTCATAATCCCTGATGATTCTGACGCAACGAAGCCAATGATCGAAGAGCTGGAACCAATGATGCTGATCGAGCATCTGCCTGATCGAATGTATACCTAGGCATGAGGTTAACTCCCGAGCTTAGTAAAAAACTTATTCAATTCCTTTTAGATAACATAGATTGTTTTTCTTGGTCCCATATCGATATGACAGGGATCCTACCAGAGATCACCACCCATCGTCTAAGCTTGGACCAAAAATTTTGTCTAGTAAAGCAAAAGAGAAGACCCCAGTCCGAGGTTAAGCATACATTCATCAAGTACGAGGTATCTAAACTTCTCAAAATAGGGTTTATTTAGGAAGTAAAATATCCCGAATGGTTAGCAAACGTAGTGGTAGTCCCAAAGAAGGGAAATAAACTTAGAATATGCATAAACTATAAGGACTTGAACAAGACCTGCCCTAAGGATTCTTTTCCTTTGCCGAACATCGATCGCATAATCGATGCCACTTCCGGCCACAGGATTCTCATTTTTCTCGATGGCAACTACGGGTACAATCAAATACAGATGAACCCGTAGGATCAGGAAACGACTTCATTTATCACCAAAATACGACACCTATTGTTATAATGTAATGTCGTTCGGACTAAAAGATGCTGGTGCAACTTATCAACGCCTAGTAAATCGAATGTTCGAAGAACAAATAGGGAAATATATGAAAGTTTATATTGATGACATGCTAGTTAAGTCCCTGCGAGCAGAGGGCCATTTGACACATTTGCAGGAGACTTTCGATATACTAAGGAAGTACAACATGAAATTCAACCCAGAAAAGTGTGCATTCGGGGTCGGCTCGGGCAAGTTTCTCGACTTCATGGTATCCAATCGGGGAATCGAGATCAACCCCAATAAATTCAAAGCTATCAAGGATATCAAAGTTGTAGATAATGTGAAGGTCGTGCAGAGGCTGACCAGGCGCACTAGGGCAATTCATCTCGAGGTCCTCAGATAGTAGTCATCGACCCCAAAAGCGGACGAGTAACTCTATTTATACTTGGCGTTTTTGGAAATAGCATAAGTGGGGTCCTAGTCCGAGAAGAACAAGGTACGCAATTCCCTGTTTACTATATTAGTCGGACCTTAGGTGAGGCTGAAATTAGGTATCCTCACTTAGAAAAATTAGCGGCCTCTAGGAAATTAAAACTGTATTTCTAGTGACACCCAATATGTGTTGTAACTACCTATCCCCTTCAAAATGCTTTGCATAAACCTGAACTTTTGGGGCGATTGGCCAAATGGGCCGTAAAACTTAGTAGGTACGATATTAAGTATCAACCTCGAACAACCATCAAGTCTCAAATCTTGGCAGACTTCGTGGTTGACTTCACGCCAGCCCTCATACCCGAGGTCGAAAAGGAACTATTATTAAAATCGTGTACATCATCGGGGGTATGGACCCTCTTCACGGACGACGCTTCGAACGTGAAAGGGTCCGAGCTGGGCATCGTTTTGAAGCCGCCCATGGGTAACATAATTAGACAATCTATCAAAACTTCTTAGTTGACTAACAATGAGGCCGAGTATGAGGCTATGATTGCAGGTCTCGAGCTGGCTAAAAGTTTGGGAGAAGAAGTCATCAAGGCCAAATGTGATTCACTACTTGTGGTAAACCAAGTCAACAGAACTTTCGAAGTCCGAGAAGATCGAATGCAGAGGTACTTGGACAAGATACAAGTAACTCTACATCGATTTAAGGAGTGTACCTTACAACACATAGCTCGAGAACAGAACAGCGAAGCTGATGCCCTTGCAAACTTGGGGTCATCGATCAAATATGACGAGTTTAACCCGGGGACTATCGTACAACTCTCGAGAATAGTAATTGAAGAGGGCCATGCCGAAATAAACTCTACAAGTTTGACTTGGTATTGGAGAAACAAGTACATTGAATATTTGAAAAACAAGAAGATTCCCTCAGATCCAAGGAGTCAAGGACTCTATGCATGAAGGCAGCACAGTTCACTTTGGCCGAAGATGAAACGCTATTCAGGAGGTTGTTTGATGGGCCATTGGCAATATGTTTGGGGCCAGGAGACACCTACTACGTCCTACGAGAAATTTATGAAGGCACTTGTTGGAACCACTCTGGTGCCGAATCACTGGTTCATAAATGTTTGGGCCTTAGTATTGGCTGCGGCCACTTCAGATTTAGCAACCTCGAGCTCCTTGGCCAAATTGGACTCGAGCTCCTCGACCTTCTTCGCCTGGACTGAGGCATTGTCCTTACATATCGAAGCTGTGACTTGGAAGAATCCAACTTTGCTTGAATAGTCTCCTTTTGTGCAGCCAAAATATCCATACATCCTTTGAACTGTTCGGCCTCGGCTCGCACTTTATCTATTTGCTCGTGAAGGCCCTTGGTCTGTTCGAGCCTCTATCGAACTTGTAGAATGAAATTGTTAGTTGTTATCTTTGATTCATCCTCACTATCATGAAGAAATCGAATATCTACTTGGCCATCTCTTTATGCGTATCTCGAGCCTCCACCAGGTCTACTTGAAGCTTCTCACTGAGAAGCTTGTAAGTATTGTATTTCTTAGTGAGACCCTGGACTTCGGCCTTGCGTTCCGCTCAAATTCGAAGAAAGGCCTCATGATGTAACACCGAAGCCTACGAGAAAGGAAGGAAATGTTAGAGATATTTACAGTTCAAAGTCATAAAAAGATAATGGCCCTTGAACTTACCCTATTCAGAGCGTGCTGGGCCTCGTTGAACAAGCAGGCAACATCCACTGCATCCATTTTGGCTTGGTCCTCTTCAGTGACCAAACATCAAAGATAGCTAGCCACCCCTATGGGGCAGAAAAAACTTGAGTGTATTTTGGGATCGAGATAATAAGTGGTCGCTTTCACTCAAGATCAACGCTGGGAGCAGGAAATTGGTTTGTCAGTCTAAAGCTCGAGGATGCCTCATTCGAGCTCTTCCTCGGTATGACCAAGTCACCTAGACTGGTGACATCTTCCACTTCGGTAAAGTAGCCGCCAAAAAGGTCTTCTGCTTCATGGCCTCTCTGCCGTGACAAGTCTCCACAGCCTGAGCATCACGTATCATCAAATTTGGAACTAGAGGGAACGAGGAAGAGCCCCCGATCTCTATTGCCCCAAGTGGGCCCTTCGAGGCATCATCTTCGTTTTGAGGGGCTTCGATCTAGGTTTCTACACCAGCATTGATCACCTGCTCGACGGTCTCCCCACCTTAAGGTGAAACATCTTCTATTTTTTTGGCTCAGACCCATCATATCGGGGTAAAGCAGTTTTGACTGTCGCCGGTCCAATGGCTCCTCAAGTCTCTACGCCAGCTCGCGCACGAAGCACCAATCTATAACTTTCTTCTTCATCATCTTTGTCTTCGGTCTCATCCAATAGCTGGTGGGCGGACTCCAAAGTTACGTGGATAACATCCCCTTAAGGCTTACAGGGCCTTCTGGCCGGCCTTTTCTTTTCGGGCTTGGGGAACTTGGAGCCTCCTTTCTTTTCTTCTCTTTGCCCTGCTTCGGGCAGACGGGGAAAGGAGTGCCTCTTCTTCAGTAGAAGGGGGCCTCATTGGCACATCCTTTCCGAGGGCTATAAAATGAAAAGGAAGAGTAAGTATAATAACAAAACTCGAATGAAAACCTTTATAAGGAAAGAAGATTACCATGATTACGATGGCACCTTGACAACTCCATCCAAGCATGTTCGGGATAAGTTTTTTATGAAACCAATCCCTCGATCCATTGCCTCAGGCCGGGGATCACTTCCGACACAACGGCCACAACTGCAACACAAAGATTTTGATGAGGAGAAGACAAGAAGTAAAACAACAAAAATGGATATTCAAAGGCAGAACAATACTTACGTTTCATGTTCCACTTTTCAGGGAATGGCATGTTTTCGACAGGAATTAGATCCGAAGTCTTTATTCAGATCACCTCATGCGCCTTGATGAAGGTTGATCATGCCTCCACGGTAAAGCTGGGGGGCATAAAGCCGTATGAGGTGATCGAGGGTAAAAAGATGCCCCTAGATCTTGCTTACAAAGAATCGAAAGAGGATCACGATCCTCCAAAACAACGGGTGAATTTGGCCCAGAGTTAAATCGTACCTCTTGCAAAAGTCAACGATCATAGGGTCTAAGGGACCTATCGTGAAGGGGTAAGTATAGACACACAGATACCCCTCCTTATGAGTTATGATGGATTCCTCGAGGTTAGGCACTACTAAATCCTTGCCTACCCAGTTGCACTCCTTTTTCACCTTCTCAAGGAGGCCCTCTGTAATCGTGCACATATACCTCGACATTGGTTCACATCAACCCGGTGTCAGGTAGGGTTGTGCATAATTTGGTAAATACCGAATTACCATATCGAAACCGAAAATTTTGGTATTTGGTATATGGTATTTTGGTATTTGGTATGATATTTGGTTTAAATTTTTTAAAATATCGGTATTAGGTATTTAAAATAAAATACCGAAATACTGATACCGTATTGAAATATATATTATATTACACAAAACACATATTATCAATTATAACATAAATATAAAAAATCTAAAATTTTACTTTCCTTTATTCTTTAAGTTCATCAATTAACTCTAAACAAGTAACAAGACATTTCTAATGACCAACTATTCTTTTATATACAATATTCTCTATTTGGGTCGATATTTTCTAGTTTTGGACAAAATTTTTGTCAACAAATATTTTCAGTTTTGTATTTTTGAGTACTTTAATTAAAAATATTAGAGTCTATGACTCTATTTACTAGTTAGTATTCAAACCGAATAAACCGAAGTTACCGAACCGAAAGGAGAAAAACCGAACCATATCGAATTTAATTAGGTACGGTATTGGTATAAGATTTTAAGAAATCGAATATCGAAAATACCAAACCGAAATGTCTAAATACCGTACCGTACCAACCGATGAACAACCCTGGTGTCGGGCGTGTACTCTCCACCTTGAAATCAACGATAGTGGCACGCTTCATCGAAACGAAGTCTGCAAGAGGATATTCCGCTGTGGCTGCAACTCCGTCGGACTTTGATGAAGAAGCCTTTTCCTTCTGTGGAACAGTTTTAGATGTTTTGGCCATTTTTGTTTTTCCGAACAAGGAAGAACGGGGATTAGGATATTTGGTATGAAACTTGAAGATTTGCAGATGAAGAACTTGGAGAATGAGAAGAGCTCTAGAGATTGGAGCAGAAGAGATTGAAAGTAAAGTTTGAAGAAGTGGAAAAGAAGCCTATTTATTAGTTTCACAGCGACGATTCAAAGTTGCTAGTGGCCGACCGACAACTGACGCGACATAAATGCCTGGGAAACTGCACTGATGGGACGTTTCAGTCACTCCTGCCACTTACGTCATGATGCTTACATCATGATAAACCGGGGATAAATTCAAAGACTCAATTCGTTTCTTGTCATTACACTCCAAAAAACGAGGGGACTATTTGTATACGGTCAAAATCGGGCTTGCCTAATTTTGCTGATTGAACGGAACCAGGGGGACGGGTCGAAGATCAGCCCCATAGCATGTCAGACCGAGGCACGAGGATAAGGTACTGAATTCGGGATTCGAGGTACCAGTCGAGATTGAAACCAGTAATAATTGAGATCGAACTCGAGCAAGACCGAAGATAGCATAATAACGGAAAGGTGAGATATCCGTGACTGGTCGAGAATCACGGCGGAAATCCTAGAGCAGATCAAATCAAGGACGGTTATTTAGCTAATCGTGGGGTTTCCTTCTATAATTAGAATTGTACCGTAAATAAGATTCATCCACTATATAAAGATGGTCTTAACTAATTGTAATCATCTGACATTCACGCATATCAAAGCAATACAATACTCTTTTTATCTTATATTCTCTTGTTCATTAGTTCATTTCATAATTCTACTCTTGGTTCGAGGGCGACCTCGCTCGAGGGCTGAATTGCATTTCAATACTGGTTTGCTTTATTTTGTTGTTTATTTCCACTGTTAATCATCATATTTATCAACTGGTATTAGGTGAAATCACGTATCCTTAAAATCACTTATAAACTTAATTGTTATCCGATTTTAAGGGTAAATACACCTTATTCGAATAAGTAAAGTTCATCAATATTAATACGAGTTTAACTTACATGGATAGCTCAAAAAAATTATAGAATATGGGTCATTTAAAAAATAAGCACAAATAACTGCCAATAATAAGACAAACTAGCTAGTTGAGAAATAAGGAAAACGGCAAATCATAACATGTTGCTTAATTTATAGTGTTTAGTGTATATGAATTAAGTTTTATTAGTACAAGTAAAGTTGAGAAGACTGGCGATAAAAAGGGTAAACCTTAGCCAAGAGATTAACTAATTAAGTCTTGACCTATCTAAGAATATAAATACGCAAGTTCGGGTGTTTCTTAAAGTTTCTTCACACAGACAATGTGACCAAGATTTTGATTGGGTACATAACTCCTCAGTCCGCAGAAAAAGGGACAACTACATAGTCTTTCCGCTCTAAAAAATATATCTGGAATATTTCAGGTTGGAGTTCCCTTAGCTCCGCCTTCTCTCTGGGAACAAGAGAGAAGACAATCACACCTAATCAAACCAAACAACTTTCACCCATAAATGGAAGAATCAATCGACACAGAAATCAACGACGAAGAAGTAAACTACTACAATGCAGAAACAGACCAAAGAATGAATCAACCGGGAAAGATAGTTTTAAAGAAAAATTAGTTTTAAAGAAAATTAGTCTCCTCTGACACACACACATTCATCTTGATTTCGAATGCAAATCCTTCAGCAACATCTCCCTTAAAGATGAAAACAAAAACCCGAAAACCACCCAAATTTCATCCCTATCACAGCACAAGACAAAGAAAGACTACCAGCCATGGAAACAATCCATCATCATCAAGTTGCTTGGGAAAAGATTAGGATACATCCAACTAAGGGAAAAGATTCATCGATTATGGAGATCATCGGAAGCTCTAAATTTGATAGATATGGGTAATGACTTCTATTTAATGAAGTTTAGTTCACAAGACAACTACAATAAAGTACTGCAACAAGGGACTTGGTTCATTGGATCACAATATCTATCTATACGAAAATGGGAATCGAAACTCAATCCATATGAGGCAAAACCACCTGTGCCACAATATGGATAAGACCACAAGATCTACCAACTGAATTTTATGACTTATCAATCGTTACCAGGATTGGGAAAATGCTTGGGACACCACTCAAAATCTACAACTATACTACCCAAGCTAGTAGAGGGCGACATGCAAGACTATGTATTCTGGCACCAATAGGCAAAACCTTGCCAACGTTAGTGCTATTGGGAACCCATCTCCAACAAATACACTACGAAGATAAAAATTCACTATGTACTCTGGGTGGATGTTTAGGGCACAAATATAATCAATGCACAGATAAGCAGGAACCACAGGTCAATACGACAAAAATTGGCAAAAGCCAACAAGACTCTGTCAACGGGCCTTCGAAAACAATTGTATATCCAACAAGACTCTGTCAACTGGCAAAGAGCATGCCAGTACTCAACAACCAAGTACAGCTCCACTCGTCAACACCAATGCAACCAACATAGCTGAAGGGAAAAAATGCTTATCAAAGAACTGCGATCCCACAAATATCACCAAGAACTACGAAAAAGAGGGATCTACGCCAACTCAAGATAGACGAAGTCACACCTATGGATTAGACTACTTAGCAATCAATTCAACACTATCTCCAAAAATTCATGGCAGTATCCACAACACCAGATACCTCCACACGAGAAATTCGAGCTATGTCACTTAGATCAACCAACCCATGTGGCTTCTACCACACCACAAATTGGGCAAAAAATCACAAGTGAGTGTAAAGCAGCCACGACTACATCTGAATTGGTGGATGTTGCCCCACCGATACAACGTGGAAAAAAGGCCACAAACCAACAAACACCATCACCTACCCCTATGCACAATCCCTTCGAAGTCTTATCTAAATCCCTGCAACCTGACAGTACCCTAGACCATACCCATGCTAATACCAAAACAGAAAACAATTACCTACATACCCAGTCACCCCAAAAATAAAAAAAATGAACTTTCTAACAAACAATTCCTAAATAACCCCACTACTATTTCTATAACACCTGAAATAAATACACCAAAAAAAAAAAACAAAAAGGACCTTTACACGAATAAATTTCCTATTAGTCCCACTACTATTATTACACCACCTAAATCAATTGTAACACAAAAATACATTGTGGAAACCACTTCTCTACCAAAAATTCTGCCAAACACAGAGCTAGAAGGCCCTTAAACTATTCATGAGGGAGTATCAAATATATCCAAATCAGATATATCCCACAAAAGGGGAAAATGCCCTATACCAAGTACTACCCCCACCCCAACTAGAGCACAAATCATTACACATGCCAGTGCATTAAATGCATAACTGAGCGATGATACACCAAATCCAGCACTGGGAGAAATAGATTCACATCACTCCACTGCTGGGAGGTCATATCCTATTAACCTTCATTGCAATGATGCCCCTCTACGAAACGCTAAACTCACGCCATTTCCCGAACTACATTATAACCCCTCTGTCGCAAACTCCACCACCTCACAACACAAAGAAGAGCTTTCACAGCCATCAGACCTCAAACACGCCTCGATCACCACTAAGAACTAATGCTCGCCGGAACTACGGGGAAACAAGTAGGAGACCGATAGACAATGATTTCAGTTACCAGCAACCACCCTTCTCAAAACACCACCTACTAAGAACAACAAACATCCAAATTTACTTAGTGACCCAAACTTTCTACTTCCAATCCATGTCTGCTCCGACGGGGTTCAGTTACCCCTTGAACGGGCACTACAACCCTTACCAGTTTCCTTTGGCGTACGAGAACAACCTACATTTGCACCACTAGAAGTACTACAGTCAAACGCGACATGCACAACCTCCACAGCCACAGGACGAAGACCCACCACAAATGCAGCAACAAGCACTACTCCCACGGTACTGGAACTACGAATACATGGTATAGTAAGCAAACCTATTGATGAAGAACACAACCACGATATCGCACTATGTCTCACAGGGACTGCACTCCAACATGAGGATGCAACACGCCCACCAGTTACTGCAAGTCCAAGAAATAATTGCTCTAAAACTAAGCAATCAGATCTTAGACATGCAAGCAGCATGCACCACTCAACGGGCAACGGAACAACCAACGCGCTGGAATACAGCCCCACCACCCAACTCATGGAGCTCATCACCAACTATGGCTTCCTAGCATGCTTCGCCAGATAACTAGGAAGAAGAATAAGTTGTACCATTCTTACCACAGATCCTCCAAGAGAAGCTACAACGATTGGACTCCCCTCCACCACCACCAGGGACATCGAGTACAGGCCCATTGCAGGCAAGCATCCTCGATCAAGTTATTCAGCACATCACAATAACGGAGCCTCCGACACTCACCCTGCCCTAAAACTCAGAACAAAAATTTCTCGTCAGTGTGCCACCTTTGACTATGAAGATAGCCATAAACATTAGGATCTACCCTGTGGATCCACTGTCTTACTCCATTGTGATGGTTTCAACTATGAGGGAGCAAGCACCTCCTCCACAGGACTTTAACTATCAACTACTGTCTCTTGCTTTGAACCCCACGAGGGCCTATCAAGAGAGATCAACCCAGAGCTTTCCCCTAATGAAGATACTACTATGGAACTGTAGGGGAGCTAATGGAGTCGAATTTCGGAGGAACCTCAGAGCAGTCCTCTCATGGAACAACCCCACAATGGTCTATCTCACTGAGACAAAAATGAAAGAGGCAACACATGAGGCTCTCATGGTGGAACTAGGTTTCACCAACATGCTACACATGGATACTATTGGCTATTCAGGAGGAATGATCATGCTGTGGAGGGAACATGAAATTGTGTAGGTGGACCCCATTGCAGTAACAAATCAAAAAATACATGTAAATGTCCAGGTAAGCCTGTCAAGCCAGCCCTGGATTCTATCTCTAGTTTGTACTAGATCTAGTTTTAATAATAGAAAAATGCTAGGGGACAATCTAGAGCAGATCTCTGCATCCCATGCAAAATCGTGGATCATTTGTGGGGATTTTAATGAAAATTACCTCTAACACAGATAAATTGGGGGGGGGGGGAAACCTTATTAATAATAATCAAGAAAATGCACTACTAGATTGCCTCCAAAATATCAACATGGTTGATCTAGGCTTCACCGGCTCAAGATTAACCTGGTCAAACCGTAGGAGAAATAGAAAAAGTTTAATTCTCGAACGACTAGACCGCTTCTATGCAAACCCCTAGTGGATTAGTATGCATCCCGACTTCACGATCAAGCATCTTCGACGAACCCATTCAGACCATTATCCCCTCTTATTATGTCTCACAAAAATAGCCAAGCCGAACAATTTATTTAGGTTGAAAACTATGTGGTTTAGCCAGCAAGGCAACAAAAACAAATTGTACTCTAGCCTAGCTTCTTGTTTTTTTTAAGCACGGTGTAACAAGGAGATCGGTAAGCAGTAGTAATAACATGCAACAACAGTAACATTGCAGTCCAACGGTAGTCCCAGCTACCAAAATTTCTCGAACTACATTGACCTGATTCCTGTTTAGCCCAGGATATGTAGGAAACCTTTGAAGCAAAGGTTCGGTCAAATCTTTTTCAAAAAATGCTTCAACGGAGTACTCGGATGGGCAAAAATCGCTCGCTTTATCTTTGCACGAAAACCCTTCGTGTCTCCGGGCAAAGAGGGGCAGCTGTAAGCACGTGATTTTTGCCCTATATGAGAATTACTCCCAAAAAATTCAAAAATAAAATGATTTTTCTTTGGTGTACAATTTTGTGATATTTTGAAGAATTATTTGTATTTGTCTGTGCGTGTTTATTCGCTAAATTAATAAAAAATACAAAAATATGTCGCATTTTGCATGTAGGATTTAATTCTACAATTGTTAGTAATTAAAATTGTTTTACAAAAATTAAAAATTACAAAAATAGGCATCGTTTGCATTTTTAGCATTTAATGTCCAAATATACAATTTTATGCTTAATTAATACTTAATTGTGCGTTAATTGTTATTGGGAGTTAATTTGCGCTTTTATAACTTAATTTAGTTCTTAATAATAGTTTAAGTATTTTTATAATTTAGTTTTAGAAAAATAAAAGAAGAAAAGAAAGCGAAAATATAAAGAAAGTCGGAATTGGGCCTCTTCTTCAATTTCAAGCCACAGGCCCAAAAAAATGGCCCAATCTTCCCTACGACCCAGTCCATTTCGAACTGGGTCGACCCAGTCCATAACCCAAAAGACCCAAACCCCTTTGTCTTACATTTTACAAAACAAAACAAAAATTAAAAGACAAGAAACCCTAAACACTAAACCAATCCGCCCCCACCCCTCCTATCTGCTTCTTCTTCCTCAAGATAACCATGGCTGCCTCCCATGGCGTCGTCCAGACCTTCGACCAAACAGTCCCCTCCCTCGTCGTCGTTGTCCGTCATCAACACCACCCTAAACAAACAACCATGGACGCCTGAACCGCCGGACCCCCCCGTCGCTGCCCTCGTCGTCCAGCTCAGTCCGCCATGGATGAGCGTCGACCAGCTGCTTCCGTCGAGCAGCTTGAGGCCAAAAGAAGCCTCAGCTACTGCTGTTCTTCTTCGTCTTCTTCAGCTTGAGCATCGCCATGGAAGCCGTCTCCGAGCTGCTGCTTTTGCTTCACGTCCATGGCGTCCAAACGTCGACCAGCTGCTTCCCGTTCCACCTTCTTCTTCACTTCCAGCTGCTTCCGTTCATCACTTCTCCTTCGTCCAAAACCAGTAACACCCAAACACCACAGTTCCGACAACCACCCAACCCAGCTCCTTCCGTCGCGTCATCACTGTCCATCGCCTTCTGTCGCGACCAGCTGCTTCCATGGCCAAGTTCATCGTCCAGTTCGAAGCCCCCCAGCTGCCACGTCTTTTCTGCTCGTGTTAGTCATCGTTGGTTCGATCTTTTGTCGAGGCTCATCAAGATTCGTTGTTTGTTTGGTCGTTGTTTGTCGTTTCAATCCGGTTAGTAGTTTTTAAATTTTATTTCGTCCGTTATTTTGTTTTGATATTTTTCGAATCTAAAATCGGCGAATGTTTGCTTTGTTCATGTCTATGGTTAGATATTTGATTTTTTGGTTTTGTTCATGTTCATGTTGTTTGTTAAATTAATTTTCAGATTTCAAAATAGAAGTTTAATTAGTTGTTTTCATATTCATTTCATGTTTGTATTATTGTTTAAGTGAATATTTGTTAGTATGATGTTTGTTAGATTCAAATTGAAATTTAATTAACTATTTCTTCAATTTGTTTCATGTGTTTATGTATTGTTAGAAATTGTTAATATTGTTAAGTTCAAGCTTAAGTTCATAATTGTTTATTCGTCGATCTTGTTATTTGTCTAAAGAATTTAGTTGTGTTAGAGAAATATGTTGGTTTAATCGTTTAAATCCATCATATTTGTTGTTCAAAATAGATTCAATTCATGTTCATACTTTGTTTGATTGTTCTTGAATCCGAAATTTGTATAGTTTGATTTCTTGTTTATCATTTATGATTATTTCTTGAATTTGTCTCATAATCTTGTTGTTTAAGTTTAATATAGGAATTGTTGGTTGTAATATTGTTAGAGTTGATTTTAAGTTCAATATGATTGAATTTAGAAATCTTCATACTTTGTTTGTTGTTGTTGTTGTTGTTGAATCCGAAAATAGAATTGTTTGTTGCTAAAATATTGTTCAATCAAATTTTAGTTGTTCTTTGTTGTTCAATTTGTGTTCATGTGATTTGTTGTTGAAATGTTGTTAAAATCGTGTTCATGTGATATTGTTGTTATGATGTTCATCCGTGTTCATATTGTTGTTTGAACATTGTTAGAAATTGATCATATTGTCTATATTTTGGTTATGTTTGATTAAATAATGTGTTATAGCTGATGGGTAATTTGGTAAATTTGTAGTACGTTCAGGGGTAGTTTGGTAATTTCAGTAAGGTCGGAGGGGGTAGTTTAGGAATTGTACATTTTGTAATTGTTTATTTGAAGCATGGGGGACAAAATGAAATGGGGTGGGTTGTGATATGATTATTTAATATAAAAGGGGGGACAAGATTTAATTTAAAGGGGGAATCTTGCATTATTTTAAATGAAGCATGGGGAACAAAATATAATGGGGTGGTGTGATATGTTTATTTAATGTAATGGGGATGAGTGGAAAGATAATGGGTTGGGTAGAGAAAAAGTATTGATTTAATTGATTAAAAGATTTATGGGATGAGATTATATATATGAAGTCTTGAACACAAGACAAGAAGAGAAATAGAGAGAGATACGAAAAAAAATACACACACAGATAGAGAGAAAAAACGGACAGAGAATAGAAGAGAGAAAAATTCCGAAAAAATATTTAAGCTTTCAAAATAAAAATAAAAGCTAAAAAATCTACTGCTTTCTTTCTTTGTTTGAAATTAGTATTAATGGTTGTTGTTTCATTTAAAGCTTAAAGCTTTTGTTTTTGGGATTACTACTCCACCGGTCTGTTACCGGTTTGTTACTGTTGCTGGGCAGTTGTTGCTGTTGCACTATTATTACTGTTGCTGATTTTCATCTTCATTTTCTTTTGCTTCCAATATCAGGTACATATCTTTTAAACTCATGTTGTGAAGAGCTTCAACATGACAAGTAAATGAAGTTTGGAATTATAAGGATGTCTTCTACTCATTTAAATTTTATTAGTTTAAGTTTCAGTTTTGTTTTAGTTGGTTAATATAGTATTAAATCAATTGGTAGATTAGTTCTCTTTCTTAATAACTAATGGCTTAGTTATTTTAGGAACGCGATCAACTCATTTCTTTTAATATATGAAATAATGTCAATGATTTTTTTACAAAATATAGAGTTAAGTGTTTGCAAATATTCGCATAGGCAGAGAATAAGAATTGGTTTATTTATCTCAAACTCAATCTTTGTAAACAAATTAACCAAACAATTATAACTTTGGACTAAAAACAAGTATATGAGAAGGATATGGGATTTACAAGCACGAATTGCAACATTTTATGTCAAGGATATGTAGAAATAGAATTCGCATTAAATATAACAATAAAAATTCTTCAGAAACTATTAATTTGTTTATCAAATTAATTCTTTTTCCAGTTTTATATGCGATTCGATTTTTGGATATGTTAATGTTGTATCCACGATAAAAATGGTAGTATTTTTAGTTACATGTTGTTTGTTTCTTTTTCATATCATTAATTCTTTAAAATTTGAATAGTTTTGAGGTATATAATTCATACGCGTAAAATAAGACTTGTAGCAGTTGAGCGACCGTGCTAGAACCACGGAACTCGGGAATGCCTAACACCTTCTCCCGGGTTAACAGAATTCCTTATCCGGATTTCTGGTTCGCAGAATAATAAACAGAGTCATATTCTCCTCGATTCAGGGATTAAAATTGGTGACTTGGGACGCCTTAAAATTCCCAGGTGGCGACTCTGAAACAAACAAACAAATCCCGTTTCGACTGTCCTTTAATTGGAGAAAACTCCCTACGCACCCTCGCGGGGGCGGAAAAAGGAGGTGCGACAGCTCTGGCGACTCTGCTGGGGAAAAACCCAGAACCACTGGTTCAGGGTTCAAGAATTCGAGCTTAAAATAATTGTTATAGTTGGCTTTATTTATTATCTGATTTTTTTTACATGATATATGCCCAATGTGCTAAATGACACTTTTACCGCTTTAATATTATTTGAATTATGAATATATACAACTGCTACGAAACCTCCTTCTTTCTGAGTCTTCTAAATTTATGGTGCACACGTGCGCGTGGCCCACCTTTCTGTTAGAAGTCATACCAAATAAGACGAAGTTGGGACAAGTAACTAGGCCGGGCAGACTTTCGTGCTCCCGGTACGTTGCCCCCATTTTGGCTCAAGCTGTCCACTTGGGTGAGCCAGGGCTAGAACAATATACCTCAAGTTTTTTCACTTAGAATAACTCAGCTTCATGCCGGATCCCTAGTAGGAACGTTTGTTTGCATCACGTGCATTTGACTTTGGAGACTCAACACAGGGGTTGAGTCTGTCTAGGACAGGTGTACCAAAAATGAAAATGACCATCCTGATGCATCTTACTTGCTCCTACTTGCGCATTTATTTGATTCGTACTTGTGTGCTGACTGACTTTTGAATATCAGGAATAATATTTTAAAATTGAAAAAAAAAAGAAATAGCGGTTAGGGAATTGATTGTTTATTTTTGAAAAAAAAACAATGCCCAAATAACTGTCAAAACTCTGCAGAAATTTTAAGAAAATGAAAAAAAATATTTTATTAGTTTGTTTTATTAAAAGCAAAGGAAAAAAAAAAGTCGTTGTTCTGTCTTGTTTTTTTTTAAAAAATAAAAATAAAAAAAAAATAGTTTGTCTTGCCATAAAAAATGAAAATAAAAAAGAGACTTATTTTTAAAATGTTTTTTTTATTATTTTATTTATTTTGCTTATGAAAATGCAAAAAATAAAAAAAAATAAAAAAGAAAATAAAAAAAAGTCTTTCATTATTTGTCGCAAATATATATCTATATATATACATATAAATCCGAAAAGTTTTTTTTTATTTCCAAAAGATATATATATCTTTATTTGTTGCAAAGAGTATTTGTCTTGCCAAGAAAATTCAAAATAAAATTCCAAAAAAAATATGTCTTGCAAAAAATAATATAAATATCTTTATTTTCCATTGTTGATAAAACAAAAATAATAAAAATGTTTTCTTTTAAGAAAAAAAATCCGAAAATATTTTGATTCTTCTTTCAAAATTGAAAAGAAAATTCAAAATTCAAAAAATATTTTTTAGAAGCATTTCTTTTATCAAAAGTAAAATTCCAAAAATATTTTTTTCTTTAGAATAAAAAAGAAGAAGAGACAAATGGAAATTCGAAAAAAAAACTTCCTTTTACTTTTGAAATTCTCAAAGTTCAAATCAAAAGAAAAGGAATTTTTACGAGTTTTTCTTTCAAAAAGAAATCAATCAAAAAAATATATATATACTTCCTTTGAGCAGTTCTTTCACAGTTTCAAAAAAAAAAAATTAGTTCATTTACTTATTCACAAGGCCCGAACTACGCCGGTTTGATTCTCACCGGATGTGAGATACGTAGGCAACCCTCATCGGGTCCAACCCCACCTTTTTGCTAATAAGCCAAAAACCAATAAATAAATAAAAAAACGTGTCAAAATTTTAATTTTGTCGTAAATAAGTCGGGCAGTGTCCAGCCTCCACTTTTTGCTAAAAAAAAAAAAAGAATATAGCCAAAAAAATATATGTCAAATTTTAATTTCGTCATAAAAAAGTCGGGTGACGCTGTTTTATCAAGACATAGCCGAATGTTCCCGAAAAGGACGCCGGAAGGCTGACTTTGCATAAACAGCCACCTTTTGGGTCATGTTTAGGATTTTTGGTCCAGTTGACCCACACAACCTTAAAAAAATCTTTGTCCCCGAGGCGCTAAAGGGCCGTGTTTGCAACACCCGGTTTTTATTGTAATTTGAAAAAAAAAACACAAAAACAAAGAGTCAACGGTCAAGGTGAATACCGTTTGGATATTTGGTCAAAATAAGCCGAGCCAGCTTCGGCCGCGTCTTAAACTGTTCTTGCCGAAATAGCCTTAGCATATCTTTCAGTTGTCGAAAGGCTATTTTCGTAAAAGAACGAACAAGTGTGTAAAGTGTCAAAATAATCCTCCCCGGCCTCAAAATTCATGTGAGATTTGGAAGGGGCCACATTTGCAAAAATAGCCGTTTAGTTGCATTTGTCAAACGGAGAAAGGAAGCTGGCCGTTTGTTTTGGAGTTTGTAAAACTTTTGATTATAATATGTGGGTCGTTTGATTTTCAAGTTTGTAGGTCATTTTTAAACCTTTGAAACCCAATATGAAAATTGAAAAAAAAATGATTAGTATTGCTTATCTTTTATTGGTCCGAACTACGCAAGGTCTGATTCATGCGGGGTCATGATACGTAGGCAATCTCCATAAGATTCGAACCACCACAATAAAATATATATAATAAAATAAAATAAAATATAAGTGAATAAAATTTTCAAGAAAACTGGGACGACACAAGCAGTCGAGCAAATGCATAATAGAAAGGGGATATTTGTCTAGGAGCATTGCATCTCAACGTGTAATTATATATGTGTTAAATTCTCAAAACTAACAAGTTTGTTCATTTCCAGAATTCAAGCAGTTAGTTTCTCTAAAGAGTATACTGGCATATTATCATTATCACACGAGATCAAAAGGACCAATACCCGAAAGTATGTCTATCCCAGATGTTGACACATGTATTGAGCTAGAGGAGATGGATGTCGGGAAAATGAAAGAAGAGATGTTTAAACTCAAGCAACAAATGGCTGAGATATACCAAGCCTGGTCTACAGGACAACTACCCCCATCTTACCCAACTAACCCTGCTCCATCAATGACCCAAACTCAGGATAATATTACCACTGAATTATCCCCAAATTTCCCCATTTACCAATACTACCGAGGAACCACCTCTCAGACACCTCAGTCTCCACCTCCGAAACCAGTTTCATACTTTCCTTCACCTGTGACTCCTGTTTTTGTAGCACCTCCCCCGGCTACATTCCACAAATCTCCTAGTGAGCCTACATTCCAGGCCCAGGACACCCAATATTACCCCCCGGAGCCCACCCTCAAAGCCTCCGAAATCCATTCAACTACTCCTCGTTTTGACCTCCCAACCGAAAGTGACAAGCCAGCCAAAAATGCTGAACAAGAAGAGATGTTCAGGAAGGTCAAAAGTCTAGAACAATATTTCCGAGACATGCGAGGGTTAGGTGGGCAAGTCAGTGTAGCATACAAGGATTTGTGCTTGTTCCCAAATGTACAATTACCAGTTGGCTTCAAGATGCCTAAATTTGACCTATACAATGGGCACGGCGACCCAGTAGCCCACTTAAGGGGTTTCTGCAGCAAGATGCGAGGAGCTGGGGGAAAGGACGAAATTATTGATGGCTTACTTCAGTCAAAGTTTAAGCGGATCAGCTTTGGAGTGGTATACACGCCAGGACCATGGGAGATGGTACACCTGGGATGACCTAGCACAGGCATTCGCACACCATTTCCAATACAATCTGGAAATCATCCCAGATCGACTATCTTTGACAAAATTTGAGAAGAAACACAATGAAAGTTTCAGAGAGTATGGCTTCCGGTGGAGAGAACAGGCAGCAAGAGTGGATCCTCCTATGAAGGAGAGTGAAATGGTAGACTACTTCCTCCAAGCCTTGGAACCAACTTACTATGCCCATTTGGTTTCAGCGGTAGGGAAATCATTCAACGAGGTAGTGAAGATGGGAGGTATGGTGGAAGAAGGCCTCAAGACAAATAAAATTATGAGCTATTCAGCAATTAAGGCAGCTACTCAAGCTATTCAAGGCGGGGTAGGAGAAATCGGAAGAAAGAAGAGAGAGGAAGCAGCGGTAGTTGATTCAGGAATTTGGTCGGGACCCAGAGGTTCACCGCCTTACTATAATCAACAACGACCTCGCCAATCAACTTACCACCACAATTCATCCCAACACTACTATCACCCTTCAGAGCCCCATTCTTCCATTAACCAAGCCCAAACATATACTCAGCCTCCGGTTCGCTTGCAATGGCGCGCACCGGCTCCCCAGAACACACATACACCACTGCAAAACACCTATTCACCACCAAGAGCCTACAAGAACCCTCCAGGGGCAGGTTTCCGGGGAAATCAGGCTTTCAGAAATGAAAAAATACAAAGAACATTCACTGAGTTGGGGAAACCTATACTGCCGTGTTCCACAAATTAAGGCAGTTAGGCTTGTTGAGTCCTGTTGAGCCCAGATTGCCAAATCCCTTTCCCAAAAATATGGACCACTCGGTAAGCTGTGAGTATTGTTCGGGGGCTCTCGGACATGATACCGAGAAATGTTGGAAGTTGAAACATGCAGTACAGAATCTTATTGACACCAACAAGATTGAGGTTCAGACACCAGAGGCACCCAACATCAATCAGAACCCGTTGCCGGCACACCTTGAAACCCACATGATTGAGCTAATGCACGAAGGAGGGAAGCTAAAGAAACCCTCACAAACAGTGATGATGATCCGTGTCGGTTCAAAATAAATGTTAACCAGTGGGAAAATGGTGGTATAGTTGGAAAAGGTGGATGACAAGCCAGTTATGGTGTTAGGAAAAGGGTCCAATGAGGCAGATGTACAGTTTGTGGGGTTGAAAGCAAAAATCAACAATTGAATGGCTACTCCTCTTCCTATACGAAGGGAGTCTTGGTAGTGGGCTCTGATTTTGTTTTTTGTTGTCTGGATTATTCCAGGGTTGTAATCCAGATCTTTCTTGTGCTCGCCAAAGTGTGAAACCTTGCTATCCCGTATTTTAATAAAGTGAAAGTTTTTTCCCTCATTCCTTATTTTGTTTTAATTTTTCTTCTTATTTTTCTCTTCTGAACAGTTCTCTTTCTACTGGTTCTAATGACATGGCATGCACGACGGATCTTCAACCTAGTCTAAAAAAAGAAATCAATCGATCTGATTTCGAACTTATAGTACAAGATTGTGATGATAAGTCAGAATACGATAAGGATGAAGCCTTCAGAAAAATTAACAGAGAGTTGAGCCAATTTGAAAAAAAAAGAAGAGCCCAACTCAAATGACATGGAAGCCGTCAATCTAGGGGATGCGGATGACATCAGGGAAGCTAAGATAAGCATCCACATGGAACCAAACATCAGGGAAGAACTAATCAAAGCACTTACTGAATTCAAAACATTTTTTGCATGGTCATACGACGACATGCCAGGCTTAAGCACCAATCTAGTGGTTCAAAAATTGCCCACTGACCCGGTATTACCCCCCCGTCCAGCAAAATTCAGGAAGATCAAAACCAACGTGAGTGGGAAGATTAAGGAGGAAGTGACCAAACAGCTGTATACTAAGGTTATTCGGGCCGCTCGATATCCTGATTGGTGGGCTAATGTGGTGCCAGAAAAAAAAAAAAAACGGAAAATTCGAGGTATGTGTTGATCATCGCAATCTAAACAGAGCAAGCCCAATGACGCTTTATGATCCACAGATATCGAAGGGAAATGCGTCGACATGGCTATCAATTCTGACGCAGTTAAGAGATATTATGATTTCTGGTAATTGTAATTGTTGTTTGTTTGTACTTAGCATTTATCAGAGAATGAAATGACGGAGGCAATTCTTTCTTCTATCCAAACACTTTGACCTTTGCTTCCCCTTTTGAGCCTTATTTACTCTTTCATACCCCTCTTTTGGAATCAGTAATGAAAACGAAAAAAGTAATGATAATAAGAACAAAAGAAAAGTCAAGAAAAAAAACAAAGGAATGGGAACTACGTTGGACCTGATTCCTCAAAGAAGGATACGTAGGCGCCTCACGGCTCGGTCATAGTGTAACATAGTGTGCATAAGGTAACATAGTATGACAAAATAAAAATCTCCGAGCAAGAAAAAACTGGGGCAGAAGTTGGCGCTTGTAATTTTGTCAAGAAAGTTTGATTCCAAGAGTTGTACTATTTTACCCCTAAAAATTATTTTTGAACTTTGGATACCCCCTTCTACTTTCAGCCATACACAAAAACCCCTATTAATGTCCAAAAAAGACCTCCCGATCAGTATCTGAGAAATGCTAAGTCAATTCAAATGGAAGTCGGGTATAACACTCTGATCCCCAGCAAAGAAGAAGATCATAAGCTGAAAATGAATTGATAGCCGAAAGAATCCCCAACAGAGAGAGTTATATCGGCAGCACTCCAATCCTCAGCTGAAAAATAAAATAAAATAAGAAAGTCTTATCGGTGAAAACCTTCAGAGGCACCATAAGGCGACGAGAGTTGAGAGAAATGAGAGAGTCTTATTAGTGAAAACCCCTCGAAGGGCACTATGAGGCGACAAGACAAGATTGGCGGGAAGGATCCGCATTTGGCAAAGAGTTGAGTGCCTGTTTATCCCCAGCAACATGAGGTCGTCTGGAAGGTTGATTGATACAAATAGACCGGGTTGATTAATCCGGAATGCACGACATGATCGTTGGAATCGGTTATATCATTCAGAAAAGTTCTTTTCTTTCCTTTTCCCTAGCATTTGTTCAGAAAGACTTCTTCTTTTTTCTATTTTTTGAAATCATCACTTTTTCATTTCTTGGTTTAAAAAACTTTACCTTCCCAGCAGTTTGTTTTTGAAAAGGATTTTCAGAGCTTACTACCAGTTGCCAAAATGATGCAAAGCAAAATGCGAATAGGACATGCCAAAGACAAGGCGATAAAGAGAAAAGAAGTTGGTCGCAAGACCAAATGATGAAAGGGGCCTAGATCCCAATACGACCAAATTTCCAAGGGAAGTTAGAGAAAAACAGGAAAACAACAGTTGAGAAAATTGTGGACCTAATTCCAAGAGGGCCCCCGACAGATCATCGAGATGTAGGAGCATCCCCGACAGATTTTTGACCAAGTTCCAAGAGGGTCAGACAACATAAAGTGGGGAAGGGAGAAAGGGAAAAACCATCCCAGTAGGAGTATCATAACCAACCACTGGGTTTTTAAACTAACAAATTTTGTTTGGTTTGAAACAGGTAAAGGGAATGGCAGTGAAGACCATAAGGGAAAATGCAAACTGGGGCAGAAAATTTTCTTTTCAGTTAGAAAATTTTCTGGAAATCAGGTACCCATTTGGGGAAGAATAAAGATAGCACCAAGGAAGTGGTCTTTGAACCAGGGTTGCCCCCAACATAATAAGCTTCCATGGAGGAAGTTGATCCCTAGCAGACAGAACAAAGGGATGACATTTGTGCTCAGAAAAACAAAGAGCCATTATCCTCCCCAGCAGCTTCCAGAAGAATGAAGCATCGATTTGAATGGATAAAATTCCCCAGAAGCGTTATCCTCAACAACGTTATCCCAAGAAGATAACACTTTTATCCCCAGCAGTGTTGAGAGAAAATAAATTCTGAAAAAAAAATTGAATTTGAAGGAGGAGAAGAAAGGAGACTCCCACAGTGGTATTATCCCCAGCAAGCAAGAACAAAGCAGAGCGGAGGATAAAAAATTGAAGAAGAAGTCAGGCGTCCACCTGGAAAATGAGGATGAAAAATTGAAGAAGAAATCAGGCGTCCACCTGGAGAACAAGGAAGAGAAATGGAAGTATTAGCAGTCAGGCGTCCACCTGGAGAACAAGGAAGAACAATTGAAGTATCAGCAATCAGGCATCCACCTGGAGAACAAGGAAGAACAGTTGAAATATCAGAAGTCAGGCGTCCACTTGGAGAACAAGGAAAAGCACCAAAACTGGGGCAGAAGATTTTCTGCCATTGTCAAAAATTTTCTCGGAAGAACGAGGAAATCAATTCAAGTTTTAAGAGATAGCAAGACAACACGATTCGAAGAAAAACAGTCGGAGGTAAGACAATTCTAAGATTTTGAAAATGGGATCATCCGCCCTCGAATAGGATATTGTTGGGTTCATCCGCCCTCGAATAGGATATTTTTGGGTTCATCCGCCCTCGAATAGGATATAATGGGTTCATCCACCCTCGAATAGGATATTTTGGGTTCATCCTCCCTCGAATAGGATATTGTTGGGTTCATCCGCCCTCGAATAGGATACTTTGGGTTCATCCGCCCTCGAATAGGATATTTTGGGTTCATCCGCCCTCGAATAGGATATTTTGGGTTCATCCGCCCTCGAATAGGATATTTTGGGTTCATCCGCCCTCGAATAGGATATTTTGGGTTCATCCGCCCTCGAATAGGATATAATGGGTTCATCCGCCCTCGAATAGGATATTTTGGGTTCATCCGCCCTCGAATAGGATATTGTTGGGTTCATCTGCCCTCGAATAGGATATTTTTGGGTTCATCCGCCCTCGAATAGGATATAATGGGTTCATCCGCCCTCGAATAGGATATAATGGGTTCATCCGCCCTCGAATAGGATATAATGGGTTCATCCGCCCTTGAATAGGATATTTTGGGTTCATCCGCCCTCGAATAGGATATTGTTGGGTTCATCCGCCCTCGAATAGGATATTTTGGGTTCATCCACCCTCGAATAGGATATTTTGGGTTCATCCGCCCTCGAATAGGATATTGTTGGGTTCATCCGCCCTCGAATAGGATATTTCGAGTTCATCCGCCCTCGAATAGGATTTTATTTTAAAAGTTGTTGAAGTCAGGAGCCCGCCTGAAAAGAGTAATGGTGATTATTTTCAAAGTTGTTGTTGAAATCAGGAGCCCACCTGAAGAGAGGAAAGGCATTTTATTTTAGAAGTTGTTGTTGAAGTCAGGAGCCCGCTTGAAGAAAGGAATGACGTTTATTTCAAAAGTTGTTTATTTGAAGTTGGGAGCCCGCCCAGATAACAGAGGCATACATTTCAAAGTCTTTAATTTTCAAGTATTGAAGTTGGGAGCTCGCCCAGATAACAGAGGCATACATTTCAAGATCAAGTCAGAGGACAATAAAACAGAGGGTTACAATAGGAATCCCCAGCAGGAAGCAATAAAATTCCCCGGCACCGGGAAGCAGAAGGTTGCAACAAGAGGTCACAGCACAAACTCAAGTGCATGTGTCAAAAAGAAGAAAAGCCCCGGAAAAAATGCAAGCAGACAAGAAAGCAAGGCAACAAGAAAAATTGCAGTATAGCTTAACTTCTTGTTTTCTTTTTAGCATGGTGTAACAAGGAGATCGGTAAGCAGTAGTAATAGCATGCAACAACAGTAACAGTGCAGTCCAACGGTAGTCCCAGCTACCAAAGTTTCCGAACTACATTGACCTGATTCCTGTTTAGCCCAGGATATGTAGGAAACCTTTGAAGCAAAGGTTCGGTCAAATCTTTTTCAAAAAAATGCTTCAACGGAGTACTCGGATGGGCAAAAATCGCTCGCTTTATCTTTGCACGAAAACCCTTCGTGTCTTCGGGCAAAGAGGGGCAGCTGTAAGCACGTGATTTTTGCCCAATATGAGAATTACTCCCAAAAAATTCAAAAATAAAATGATTTTTCTTTGGTGTGCAATTTTTGTGATATTTTGAATAATTATTTGTATTTGTCTGTGCATGTTTATTTGCTAAATTAATAAAAAATACAAAAATATGTCGCATTTTGCATGTAGGATTTAATTCTACAATTGTTAGTAATTAAATTTGTTTTACAAAAATTAAAAATTACAAAAATAGGCATCGTTTGCATTTTTAGCATTTAATGTCCAAATATACAATTTTATGCTTAATTAATACTTAATTGTGCGTTAATTGTTATTGGGAGTTAATTTGCGCTTTTATAACTTAATTTAGTTCTTAATAATAGTTTAAGTATTTTTATAATTTAGTTTTAGAAAAATAAAAGAAGAAAAGAAAGCGAAAATATAAAGAAAGTCGGAATTGGGCCTCTTCTTCAATTTCAAGCCACAGGCCCAAAAAAATGGCCCAATCTTCCCTACGACCCAGTCCATTTCGAACTGGGTCGACCCAGTCCATAACCCAAAAGACCCAAACCCCTTTGTCTTACATTTTACAAAACAAAACAAAAATTAAAAGACAAGAAACCCTAAACACTAAACCAATCCGCCCCCACCCCTCCTATCTTCTTCTTCTTCCTCAAGATAACCATGGATGCCTCCCATGGCGTCGTCCAGACCTTCGACCAAACAGTCCCCTCCCTCGTCGTCGTTGTCCGTCATCAACACCACCCTAAACAAACAACCATGGACGCCTAAACCGCCGGACCCCCCCGTCGCTGCCCTCGTCGTCCAGCTCAGTCTGCCATGGATGAGCGTCGACCAGCTGCTTCCGTCGAGCAGCTTGAGGCCAAAAGAAGCCTCAGCTGCTGCTGTTCTTCTTCGTCTTCTTCAGCTTGAGCGTCGCCATGGAAGCCGTCTCCGAGCTGCTGCTTTTGCTTCACGTCCATGGCGTCCAAACGTCGACCAGCTGCTTCCCGTTCCACCTTCTTCTTCACTTCCAGCTGCTTCCGTTCATCACTTCTCCTTCGTCCAAAACCAGTAACACCCAAACACCACAGTTCCGACAACCACCCAACCCAGCTCCTTCCGTCGCGTCATCACTGTCCATCGCCTTCTGTCGCGACCAGCTGCTTCCATGGCCAAGTTCATCGTCCAGTTTGAAGCCCCCCAGCTGCCACGTCTTTTCTGCTCGTGTTAGTCATCGTTGGTTCGAGCTTTGGTCGAGGCTCGTCAAGATTCGTTGTTTGTTTGGTCGTTGTTTGTCGTTTCAATCCGGTTAGTAGTTTTTAAATTTTATTTCGTCTGTTATTTTGTTTTGATATTTTTCGAATCTAAAATCGGCGAATGTTTGCTTTGTTCATGTCTATGGTTAGATATTTGATTTTTTGGTTTTGTTCATGTTCATGTTGTTTGTTAAATTAATTTTCAGATTTCAAAATAGAAGTTTAATTAGTTGTTTTCATATTCATTTCATGTTTGTATTATTGTTTAAGTGAATATTTGTTAGTATGATGTTTGTTAGATTCAAATTGAAATTTAATTAACTATTTCTTCAATTTGTTTCATGTGTTTATGTATTGTTAGAAATTGTTAATATTGTTAAGTTCAAGCTTAAGTTCATAATTGTTTATTCGTCGATCTTGTTATTTGTCTAAAGAATTTAGTTGTGTTAGAGAAATATGTTGGTTTAATCGTTTAAATCCATCATATTTGTTGTTCAAAATAGATTCAATTCATGTTCATACTTTGTTTGATTGTTCTTGAATCCGAAATTTGTATAGTTTGATTTCTTGTTTATCATTTATGATTATTTCTTGAATTTGTCTCATAATCTTGTTGTTTAAGTTTAATATAGGAATTGTTGGTTGTAATATTGTTAGAGTTGATTTTAAGTTCAATATGATTGAATTTAGAAATCTTCATACTTTGTTTGTTGTTGTTGTTGAATCCGAAAATAGAATTGTTTGTTGCTAAAATATTGTTCAATCAAATTTTAGTTGTTCTTTGTTGTTCAATTTGTGTTCATGTGATTTGTTGTTGAAATGTTGTTAAAATCGTGTTCATGTGATATTGTTGTTATGATGTTCATCCGTGTTCATATTGTTGTTTGAACATTGTTAGAAATTGATCATATTGTCTATATTTTGGTTATGTTTGATTAAATAATGTGTTATAGCTGATGGGTAATTTGGTAAATTTGTAGTACGTTCAGGGGTAGTTTGGTAATTTCAGTAAGGTCGGAGGGGGTAGTTTAGGAATTGTACATTTTGTAATTGTTTATTTGAAGCATGGGGGACAAAATGAAATGGGGTGGGTTGTGATATGATTATTTAATATAAAAGGGGGGACAAGATTTAATTTAAAGGGGGAATCTTGCATTATTTTAAATGAAGCATGGGGAACAAAATATAATGGGGTGGTGTGATATGTTTATTTAATGTAATGGGGATGAGTGGAAAGATAATGGGTTGGGTAGAGAAAAAGTATTGATTTAATTGATTAAAAGATTTATGGGATGAGATTATATATATGAAGTCTTGAACACAAGACAAGAAGAGAAATAGAGAGAGATACGAAAAAAAATACACACACAGATAGAGAGAAAAAACGGACAGAGAATAGAAGAGAGAAAAATTCCGAAAAAATATTTAAGCTTTCAAACTAAAAATAAAAGCTAAAAAATCTACTGCTTTCTTTCTTTGTTTGAAATTAGTATTAATGGTTGTTGTTTCATTTAAAACTTAAAGCTTTTGTTTTTGGGATTACTACTCCACCGGTCTGTTACCGGTTTGTTACTGTTGCTGGGCAGTTGTTGCTGTTGCACTATTATTACTGTTGCTGATTTTCATCTTCATTTTCTTTTGCTTCCAATATCAGGTACATATCTTTTAAACTCATGTTGTGAAGAGCTTCAACATGACAAGTAAATGAAGTTTGGAATTATAAGGATGTCTTCTACTCATTTAAATTTTATTAGTTTAAGTTTCAGTTTTGTTTTAGTTGGTTAATATAGTATTAAATCAATTGGTAGATTAGTTCTCTTTCTTAATAACTAATGGCTTAGTTATTTTAGGAACGCGATCAACTCATTTCTTTTAATATATGAAATAATGTCAATGATTTTTTTACAAAATATAGAGTTAAGTGTTTGCAAATATTCGCATAGGCAGAGAATAAGAATTGGTTTATTTATCTCAAACTCAATCTTTGTAAACAAATTAACCAAACAATTATAACTTTGGACTAAAAACAAGTATATGAGAAGGATATGGGATTTACAAGCACGAATTGCAACATTTTATGTCAAGGATATGTAGAAATAGAATTCGCATTAAATATAACAATAAAAATTCTTCAGAAACTATTAATTTGTTTATCAAATTAATTCTTTTTCCAGTTTTATATGCGATTCGATTTTTGGATATGTTAATGTTGTATCCACGATAAAAATGGTAGTATTTTTAGTTACATGTTGTTTGTTTCTTTTTCATATCATTAATTCTTTAAAATTTGAATAGTTTTGAGGTATATAATTCATACGCGTAAAATAAGACTTGTAGCAACGCCTAATAAATTTTGAATTCTTTGTCAAGAAATTTGGTGGCATCCCAATCGGTAATTCTCCATGATTCTTACATTTAAAAATAGATGGATGCAATAAACATTTATGGAAAATCTATACTACTATTAAGAATCTTTTGCGTGATTAGGGATGCGTTCGCGTAACCTGATTATATTTCTAAAAGCAATTCGGATTATGCGTTCGCGCAACTTCGAACGAACATTTAATAAAAAGGGGGCTCTTCGGAGAATATCAATATTAATTTCATATAACTCGAGATGTGCGGTTCAATATTTAATTATACAAGAGCGACGAACGTTCTTAATTTTATTTTTAGCACAATTTCGAACTTAAGTCTTTTTTTTATATAATAAAAAATTTCGAAAAAAATAAATAATAATTATTATATTATCATTGTGTATACGTACGCGTGACACGATTTTCACGTTAAAAAATATTAATATATAAAACGAATACACGTACGCGTGATTCGATTCGAAGAAGGGTCTTTAATTATAAACAATCTAAATAGAAGCGGTAACAATAAAATCATGCAATAAAAATGTATTTAACAAATCAAAATAATCAAGCCGAATATAACAGTTGAGCGACCGTGCTAGAACCACGGAACTCGGGAATGCCTAACACCTTCTCCCGGGTTAACAGAATTCCTTATCCGGATTTCTTGTTCGCAGAATAATAAACAGAGTCATATTCTCCTCGATTCAGGGATTAAAATTGGTGACTTGGGACGCCTTAAAATTCTCAGGTGGCGACTCTGAAACAAACAAACAAATCCCGTTTCGACTGTCCTTTAATTGAAGAAAACTCCCACGCACCCTCGCGGGGCGGAAAAAGGAGGTGCGACAACTACAATGCTATCTACTCAATTGAGCTTACATCCAGCACTATCAAACCACGACCATTATGAATACGCTCTATCAGAAGAGAATAGGGCACATCTATCCAGCCTATTCTGAAATAGAAGTCCACCAAGCAATTAGATCTTTCAAACCCCTTAAAGCTCCTGGACTAGATGGGCTACATCTAATTTTCTTTCAAAATTACTGGACTGCATAAAAGTGTTGTCCTGCAAATTTGCAAAGATGCCTTTGAATTTGCTATCATCCCAAGTGATCTAAATACCACCTTTATCACTCTCACCCAAAAGTCAAGAACCCTAAGCATATTTCTCAATATAGGTCTATAAGACTTTGCAACACCATCTATAAAACTATTACTAAAATAATACTTCCTCCATTTCAATTTATGTGAATCTATTTTCTTTTTAGTCTGTGCCAAAAAGAATGACCCCTTTCCTTATTTGGAAATAATTTACCTTTATACAAAGATTTATAGCCACACATAATATATGTGCCTCATTTTAGATCACAAGATCAAAAGTCTTCTGTCTTTCCTTAAACTCCGTGCCCAGTCAAATAAGTTCACATAAATTGAAATGGAGGGAGTAGTAAATATGATCTGTCCTTTCCTCAAACACCTAATTAGTCCCAACCATTGCAGTTTCCTACCAGGTAGAAGGGTAGTTGATAATGCCATCATAGTGCAAGAAGCAATCCTTTCCTTCAAACGCATGACAGGCCATATGGGCAACATGATGCTTAAACTAGACCTCGAAAAAGCTTTTGACAGGCTTGAATGATTTTTCATCCGCTGATCTCTCCATAACTTAGGATTCCCCACAAAGCTTATCAAACCAATCATGAATTGTATCTCTTCCTCTACCATTTCCATCATGATTAATGAAAAATCAACAAAATTCTTTGAACAATCGAGAGGTATACGCCAAGGAGATCCCCTATCTCCATACATCTTCATCATTTGTATGCAGTCTCTATCTCACCAAATTGACCAAGCAACAGTCAATAGAGACTAGATGCCAGTTAAGATCAGTAGATTTGGGTCACCGTTCTCGCATTTGCTTTTTGCAGACAACCTTATTTTATTCTCACGAGCTAACCTTCAGAATGCTAGCACTATTATAAATATATTCAACGATCTTCACAGTCAGTCGGGGCAAAAAATCAACTTCTCCAATCAATATTCTTCTAAAAAAATATGTCCATCAACACTCAAGATTATCTGACTAGAGCACTAAACATTTGCAAATCTAATAATTTTGAAAAATATCTTGGTTTCCACCTAACAAATAACTTCCCAAAAGGAAGGGATTACCAATTTATAATCGATAAAATGAATAATAAACTTTCTGGTTGGAAAGCAAAAATTCTCAACATGGCAGGAAGAACTACACTGCTAAAATAATAGTAAATAAGATCCGCCCTTTCCTCAAACACCTAATTAGTCCCAACCAGTGTAGTTTCCTACCAGGTAGAAGGGAAGTTGATAATGCCATCATAGTGGAAGAAGCAATCCGTTTCTTCAAATGTATGGCAGGCCATATGGACAACATGATGCTTAAACTAGACCTCGATAAAACTTTTGACAGGCTTGAATGGTTTTACATCTGCAGATCTCTCCATAACTTAGGATTCCCCACAAAGCTTATCAAACCAATCATGAATTGTATCTCTTCCTCTACCATCTCCATCATGATTAATGGAAAACTAACAAAATTCTTTGAACCAACGAGAGGTATGTGCCAATGAGATCCCCTATCTCCATACATCTTCATCATTTGTATGCAGTCTCAATCTCACCAAATTGACCAAGCAACAGTCAATGGAGACTAGATGCCAGTTAAGATCAGTAGATTTGGGTCACCGTTCTCGCATATGCTTTTTGCAGACAACCTTACTTTATTCTCACGAGCTAACCTTCAGAATGCTAGCACTATTATAAATATATTCAACGATCTTCGCAGTCAGTCGGGGCAAAAAATCACTTTCTCCAATCAATATTCTTCTCAAAACAATGTGCCCATCAACACTCAAGATTATCTGACTAGAGCACTAAACATTGCATATCCAATAATTTTGAAAAATACCTTGGTTTCCACCTAACAAATAACTTCCCAAAAGGAAGGGATTACCAATTCATAATCGATAAAATGAATAATAAACTTTCTGGTTGGAAAGCAAAAATTCTCAACATGGCAGGAAGAACTACACTGCTAAAATAATAGTAAATAAGATCCGCCCTTTCCTCAAACACCTAATTAGTCCCAACCAGTGCAGTTTCCTACTAGGTAGAAGGGCAGTTGATAATGCCATCATAGTGGAATAAGCAATCCGTTTCTTCAAACGCATGGCAGGCCATATGGGCAACATGATGCTTAAACTAGACCTCGATAAAATTTTTGACAGGCTTGAATGGTTTTTCATCCGCAGATCTCTCTATAACTTAGGATTCCCCACAAAGCTTATCAAACTAATCATGAATTGTATCTCTTCCTCTACCATGTCCATCATGATTAATGGAAAACCAACAAAATTCTTTGAACCATCGAGAGGTATACGCCAAGGAGATCCCCTATCTCCATACATCTTCATCATTTGTATGTAGTCTCTATCTCACCAAATTGACCAAGCAACAGTCAATGGAGACTAGATGCCAGTTAAGATCAGTAGATTTGGGTCACCATTCTCGCATCTGCTTTTTGCAGACAACCTTATTTTATTCTCATGAGCTAACCTTCAGAATGCTAGCACTATTATAAATATATTCAACGATCTTTACAGTCAGTCGGGGCAAAAAATCAACTTCTCCAAATCAATATTCTTCTAAAATAATGTACCCATCAACACTCAAGATTATCTGACTAGAGCACTAAACATTTGCAAATCCAATAATTTTGGAAAATACCTTCGTTTCCGCCTAACAAATAGCTTCCCAAAAGGAAGGGATTACCAATTCATAATCGATAAAATGAATAATAAACTTTCTCGTTGGAAAGCAAAAATTCTCAACATGGCAGGAAGAACTACACTGCTACACTCAGTCCTAGACGATATCCCTAACTACTCCATGCAAAATAACCTATTACCAGCATCAACTGAAAATCACATCGACCGCATATAAAGAAATTTTCTATGGGGATCAACCCCAAAAAAAAGATTCACCTTGCCAGCTGGGAGACTGTACTCCCAAATCACTAGGGGGACTGGGACTATATAAAAATATTGATAACGATTATGCTATGCTAGCAGGGTTACTTTGGCATTTCCATAATAATGCAAACTCATTTTGGGCAAAAATACTTCAAGCAAAATATGTTGTGCATAGACATATAGGAACATACCAGGCCAAGCCAACTGACTCATACATATGGAAAAGTATGACCAAAGCCACTGGTCTCTTCCAAACAGGGCTCTATTGGAATATAGGGGATGGGTCAACCATCAACATCTGGAATGACAACTGGCTTCCAAACAATAGTTGTCTGCGCCACACCATCCAGGCCCTCTTACAACACACGGAGGAACAACTAACAGTACAATCAATCATCTCAAATCACTCGTGATTTTTGGGAAGTTTATCCTTATCCTTACATCCTACCACTATTCAATTAATTAACCACACTATTATCCCATTCTCCACCAACAAACCCGACAAATCTTTCTGAAACCAAACATCTCTTGGTAGTTTTACTACTAAATCAACATATGTGCTCCAACTCCAGATCACCAACCAACTACCATCACCCACACATGTCACTTACCCTTGGCTTTGGCACTTCAACTGCTTGAACAAATATAAATTCTTCTTGTGGTTACTTTTGCACCACAAACTCCCTGCTAGAGACTTCCTGTACCAGAGTAAAATCTTTAATCACACTTCTGTTAATTCTGCCCAAATAGTGTAAAAGACATAAACTACATTTTCTTTGTATGCAAGCACTTTTGCCACTTATGGCCTTTATTCAACCTACACATACCCCAACCACACAACATTGCCAACTGGATAAAGGATAAGTCTACAAAAAACGTTGTCATCTAAACATCAAATGCCTCCTTGAAAGCACCATACTCCACCATAATGCCTTTCATCCTATGGAATATTTGGATTAATAGGAATTCAAACCTCTTTAACCAGACCTTATTCCCTATGTGTAACAAAAAAATCATGCTTCATGTAGCAGAATATCTCTCACTCACCTAGGCTACAACATCCCCAAAACCACAGCTACAAATCCCATTAAGGTGGTTACCACCACCAACTAGGAAATATAAGCTCAACGTTGATGGTGCTTACGATCCAACCCACCAAACTAGTGGTACAAGCGGCATAATTAGAGACCACATCGGCTCATGGATTATGGGCTTTGCACAAAAAATGACTGCAAACTCTGCAATACATACCGAGCTGCTTGCACTACTTGCTGGACTGGAACTATCTTTCACCAAAAAAAATTCAATTATAGTGGAAACATATTCGCAGGTATTATGTACCTTATTTACGACTGAAAAAACTCGATTCTCACATCTTATTAATGGTTGTAGTTTTCTTCTTGATGATGTTGGATCGGAGACTGTAAACCATAATTATAGGGAAGACAACTATGTGGCTGACACTCTAGCAAAGTATGGATGTACCATACAATCAACAACGATGGAGGACGACAACATAACATACTAGGAGACTCCTCCGGCCTTTGTTTTACATGCTTTTAATAAAGACAGATTGAGAAAAATTGTTATGCGGTCTACCCCTATGTTATATAATAGTAATAACTAGACCTCTTAGTTCTTTAATATAAATTATTCTTTTCCTTAGCAAAAAAGAAATCTGGAAAAAAATATTTTTATATACTAGTATAATATACATATTTTATACGTAATACTTGTAGATTTTTTAATATATTTGACTAGCGAATATAATTATTTTTATCTACCAGTTAAATATGTAACTTCCCCCCACCTAAAACTCCTAAAAAATAAGGGTATTAATGAATCTAAAAGTTTAAATCAGGTAATTTTAGAGCACTTCCAATAAAAGAGATTTCTGATTCTAGTATATAGTAGAAGACCTATCTGAACAAAATAAAAGCCAGTCGACGGAGCTCTTTATTAGATTTGAAGGATCTTTTATTCTTATTCAAAGGATCGCATCCAAAGAAACTTCTTATAGGGTTCGACAACGAAACAACGAAAAATTCATCATATCAACTGGGATAAAGTAGCTTCTCCTAAACAAGAGGGCGGCCTGGGGCTGTACAAAGTAAGAGGAAAAAATATAGCACTCCTTTCTAACCTACTGTGGAGATTCCTCACAAACCCTGACACTCTTTGGGCAAAAATAATTAAGGGTAAATACAACAACACCCAAAGAAGAAATCCTGTGGTGTTCAAAAATAAAGACTCCTACATCTAGAAAAGTGCTGCCAAAGCATACTCTTTCTTCTCCAAAGGCATAGCCTGGAATATTAGAAACGGGAACAAAGTACGACTTTGGGAAGATAGATGAGTTATAGGCAGTCACACACTAAAGGAACTAATTGAGGGGCTACTTGACAAGGAAGATATTAATAAAAATATTAACTGTATCATTAGCTATAAAAATTGAAACCTAGAAGCCCTACCATACGACTTACCAAATACACTCTCTGAAACTAAACGACTCCTTCTTCTGCAAAGAAACAGAGGATGGAAACTTTACAACAAATCAGCCTACAATCTCTTCATTAGGCTCACAAATTATACCCAACCCCGGGAACCTTTTAACACTTCTGGTTATAGAAAGCACACTGCCACAACAAACTAAAAACCTTCCTATGGCTTCTACTACACCAATAACTGGCAACTGTAGCTGTCCTCAACCAAAGAAAAATAATTGAAGGCAACTCCTGCAAACATTGTGAGACAAAGGAACACACATACCACATATTTTTCCAATGTCCCATGAACAACAGCATTTGGGGAGACCTTAACATCAACCCTCCACATATTTAAACCAACTAGATTGAATAAAAGATAATTGTACCTCCGGTGCGAGCATCCTTCTACCAAACAATTCTTCAATCTCATAGGCTATTATCATGCCTATTCTCCTTAGTATATTTGGCTAAACCGCAACCATAACATTTTTAATAATGATTCGCAACACATTGATAGCAAAACAAAGTTATGTACGCAATGGAATAACTCTACCTCACAAATCATAACTTCAAATATCCCATAACAACTAAAACCCCGGTAAAATGGGAACCCCCACAACAAAACATCTATAAACTCAATGTAGATGGTGCACACCAAAAAAACTCAAACAAGGGAGGAGCAGGTGGAATTATCAGGGATTCCGAAGGAAAATGGATTGATGGATTCTCCTACCACACAATGGTCTCATCACCCATCAAGCAGAAATCATCGCCCTGCTAAAAGGATTGGAATTTGCTATTACAAAAAATCGAATTTCGCTTATAGTGGAAACAGACTGCCAGGTATTACTACACCTACTACATGACAATTCTCACAATAAAACTAATGCTAATTTTCTCCATGATTACAGTTCCTGCTCGACGCACTGGACAACCGGAAGTTAGGCATGTCTACCGTGAAGGAAACCAAATGACGCACAAGCGCAGTTTGGGAGCAACTGTAACTCACATACTAACGTCGAATGTGGCGAACACTTATGGAGTGAACCACCTTTATTTGCTTTCTCTATTTTCTGCAAAAACTTACTAGGGACTGTTTCGATAAGATCAGTCCGACACTGTACTAACTCTCTTTACTTTAATGCATAATAAATTAGCGCCCCCAGTGCCTTTTTATATATAAAAAAGGGATCTTTTATTCTTTTATTTGTTTTCAGGAAAGGAAAACTTCAAGCTGTACAAAAATGTAACTGAAATTCAGAGTAGTAAAGATCACGTTTTCGTTTTCAATTTTATTTCAGTTATTGGATGCTTCCCTGTGGAAACTAAAATTTAGATGTTTCAAACTAGTAATTGGTGTTGGACGGCAATTATAAAAAAGATGGCAAAAATAAAAGGTCTTAAAAAATAGAAATATATAGTAGGGACTTAGCTAGGATAGTCCATAGGCCTGAAGTTTTCTGAGTGGGAAAAAGTCTCGCATCATTACAGAATTTACACTTTGAAGTGGTCCTAACCTCATGCACCATGATTATAGTACAATAAACATTATTCCATATTTGCAAGATTCTATATTATTCGAAGAAAGGGAGCTAGGACTCGTTCTTATAGTTTAACAAAAAAAAGAGGACTCGTTCTTATAGTGCGTTGAGAATAATAAAATGGAAAAAGTAGCTAATTCAGTTACGGAAAGTCTGACCACATGTTAGGACTTAGGAGTAACGAGCGTGTTAAAATACCAATAAAATTTAAGAATGTTGTATTTTAGCTCAAGAATTCTGAATTTTCTTTGAAAACCCTTACGTGCAGGGGCAGATTTGGGGCGGAAGTGTTCACCCGAACCCCCTTCACCGAAAAATTATACTGTATATAAAAGGCAAAATATATTTTTTACCTTTATATATTATGTTTTGAATCCCCTTGATACAGCCCAAAAGCATACCTTAGTGGTCAAGGGGGTTCAAAATATTTATAAGGTCAATGATTCTGTTTCCACTAGCTATAACCTTTCTAGCATTTTTCTTTTTTGAACCCCTTGACGATAATCCTGCCTCCGGTGCTTACGTGTATGTTCCGAGGGAATCTCTTTATCATACAGAATTTGACGCTTGGGCTAACAATACGCTTGACCTTGATATGTATTTATTATACTTATTATTATGTTATTGTTGAAAGCTGATTGGACTTGGCAAACAGAGGTGGGTCCGCCTTTTGCCGTTGCCCTTAGGGGCGAACATAATATCGGCCGAATCGAAAATACTGATAGAACCATAAATTTCAATTTTTTGGTTTAATCGGTTATTTGGTTGGTGTGCTATTTTTAAATTATTAAATTTTAATTTTTAGATGCGATTTATAGTTTTGGTGTTTTGGTTTTCGGTTAAACCGAAAAACCAAAAGTTTGGGTATGAGTTGAGAAAAATAGGTTTGAACATATGGTTTCTTGAGAGTCCAAAACTTACGTTACCCATCTGAAGCCCAATACCCATCTGAAGCCCACCCAATTTACCCTAATCCTAATCCTAATTAGCCTACAGGCTAAGATTTACGTTACTTCCCATTTCCCTTCCTTAGAAATTAGAAATTAGGGTTCCTCCTCTGTCACTCTGTGCGACTGCTGCAGTGTTGCCGACGCCCGACTGCTTTGACGCCTTCTTCCTCAGCTCGTCGCTCATTCTTCTTCCTCAGGTTAGTGGTTACCTCCTCTCCTGAGTTTTCCTTATTCTGAAATCTTTCAATGGCACGTCTATCTATATTCAATTACATAAATGGTGTATCTCTTGGTTTGTATTTCCATTTTCTGTCTCAGAATGTATGCCAAAGAGATTAGTCACTGTTACAACTTTCTGATTTTCATATGGAAATTGGAAGGGAAAAGCTTTTCTTTGCAATTTTGTTTAGCTGTAACTGCTAGATAGAGGCCGACCTAAAGATCCGTAGTCTACATCAGATATAAAAATCTTGAATCGTTAATAACCAAAAAACTAAACCGCAAATAACCGAACCAAACCTTGAAAAAACCACATCGAATTGTGAATACTTTGGTTTGATTTGGTTATTAATATTACAAAATCGAAAACCGATAAATCGAACCGTACTTTCATGATAACCAACCAAACTGACCGAGGCTTACCTCTAGTTGCCCTACACTTACGTGGCTAGTACTCGTCCTTTTGTGTTAACTGGACGGTGATACACAACTATACAAGTATGTTGCATTGTATAGTTGTTCCTAGCGAACAACTTAGTGGGTGTTTGAACATAAGAATTGTAAAATTCCAAAAAAGGGTGAAATTTTTTTTCAAGTGAAAATGATATTTGAAATTTAGAGTTGTGTTTGGACATTAATATAATTTTGAATTTTTTTTTGAAGTTTTGTGAGTGATTTAAAATTTTGAAAACAGTTTTTTTGAATTTTTTAATTTTCGAAAATTTCCAAAATGGATCTTCAAGTGAAAATTGAAAATTTTATGAACAAACGCTGATTTCGAAAAAAATGAAGTTTTTTTGGAAAAAAGGAAAAATTTTCTTATATCCAAACGGGCTCTTAAACTACATCATTTCGAAGGTCCAAGAATCGAACTTGAAGCTCATACTCCGATCAGGTTGGATTTCAAAGCACAAAATGAACGTGAACGATTACACGTCAAAGTATGATAGGATGGGATGGAACAAAGTGGTGACATCACTTCCTTAGAATTTGACGACTGAGATTTCATTAATAAAAGTGAAGAAATCGTTTAGCAAATTCAATTCGGGTTTCCAAGAGGTATATCAAAAACAAATGTCATGGGTCATACTCGACCCAAAACTCTCGGACGAAGTCAGAGTATCACTGGCTATCAAGATTGTTCTAAGTTACCGGGCTTTTAACGAGAAGCATCATGTAGAATCGCAGAGGAATGACACTGGAATGAATTCAATTAGCAGATTTGCCCTCGACGATTTACAGAAATACCTATCAGGTTTATTTCATGGTACTAGTGTTTCAGATAATAGCGTAGGGTGGAGTAGGTCATCTATTTAACCAAAAAATAGAAATTTTGGTCAAAACCTATTTTTAAAAGTACTCGGATTACTGATAATCAATGAAATCGATTTCTTGTAGTAAGAGAAAATTAGAATAACAAAGTAATCAGTAGAAAGCGAAAGTAAATAATTGTATTCCAATAATCATCAGAACGTCCCCATACAAATGACATTTCTTTTCCTTATATAATCATCTCTAAGTACAATGTCTTTTCCCTTTTATGATCGAGTCATTATGAGCATTAATGACATTAATAAAACGTTATAATTGGTAATCGTGACTGTTTCGTTAAGATTCTGTAATGTTTGTAACTATTCATGCTCATTAATTGAAGATCAATGAATCTGCCTTTTTATGGTCTTGGTTCATTCCACCGATGCCTCTTTAAATCACTAAAGAGACTCGAGCAACCGTTTCTTTTTGTCTCTTAGACATTTTGCTCGTACCTATTAAGACTCACGTCTTTTTAAATACTCTTCTCCAGCTGTCACTTTTCTAGTGATCCATATGTCTTGCCATGTCAGCCACATAATTAATTTTACGTGTAGTATTTATTTTTTCCAATACAGATAGTCCCCCCACTTACCAATTATTCAGCGATTGAATATTTGGGAAGTGGATTTCATTTATGGTGGGAATTTTTGCCGCCGTTTCTCACGTGCCATTGTACCTTTTTCTAAGCTGATGCATCGTATGTCACTTCCATTTAATGCATGTGACACGTGTCAATCATCAATTGGCTATGCAACTCTGCAACAGGTTTTAGGGCTTTTTTGCGGTTGCATCAGTCACGAAGTGACAGTTTTCATAATGACGTTTCCATCACTACATTTTTTTGCATGACGGTTGCTTCTGCATATAAATACATTATTTGCCTTTTCTTTCACGAATTTTTTTTCTTCAGTGTTCTTTATTCACATCTTTTTCTTACTCTTTAATGCATTCTACTTCTTTATACAACTATGTTTTCCTCAAATCCCGATCTTCGAAAAATTCTCATTGTAGACGAACTTTCCCTTTTTTTTGCTCCTACTTGAGGTGGTAGGTTGTGTAGTTTAGGGTCAGTTTATGTACGTGGTTCTTCTTCTCAACCCAGTTCTACTCCTCCATCTTATTCTAGAACTAGGGCTTTTTTTCCACATAGATCTTCTGCTAGAAATAGAGATTCTAGTGAAGCGCTTCGTGAACCTACTGTCGACGAGATTATTCCTGCTGAACTTTCTTTTGTCACAGACAGAGAATCAATTAAAAATCAGGTTACTTCCATGAATTCTCACGATCGCACTAATGTTTACCCTTCACAGATCACTGAGGGTTTAGTTTCTGTTGTGCTTAAATTTTTGCCATTGGAAATTTGACTTCCCAATTCTGGTCCCTAATGAGAATCAAAGGATCACTTCCTTTAAATTTAGTTTTTCTTTTGTGTATACATATCCCTTCACATTAGGTTTTAGGCAACATATAAACCCAGTTATCATTGAATTTGCCATTTCTTTAATGTATGTTTAGGACAAATTGGCCCTATTGTATGGAGGGCAGTGGCATGCCTTAGATATTTGTCAAATATGGCTCAGTTACCCTTTACTTTTTACCCATCGGATTCATCTCTACTCTCCCAAATTATTCGGTCATGGGGTTTTTACTCTCGTGGCGAGAAGTAAGAGAGTTTTGGTTAGCCCCAAAGATGACAAGGAGCGTGGCTGGTATGCCCGATTTGTTACCGCTCCTACAAGTGGGTTAGTAGGCGAAGAAAACATGCCCTTCCCTGAGAAGTGGAACTTTGCACGTGAATTTCACTTTTAGTCTTTTATTTCTCTTTTTTTTTTAAAAAAAGAACTTATATTCTCGTAACTGTTTTACTTTTCTTTTTCAGCAACTATGGAACTGTTGAGGAAATTTTTGATTTCCATGGTTGGGTAGAAAAATTATTAACAGTTGCTCCAATGGAAGAAAGGTCCTGGAAATACCTTCCAAACAGATTAAGGTGGAAAGCTAAGACTCACGGTAACTTTTTTTTCACTTTCTTCTTTATTCTCATGTTCACCCTGGGACTTATTAACCCTTTTCTTTATTAGGGTTTCCCATTCGGGGTGTGAGTGATGCATCAATCACTGCTTCGAGGCTCTCTCTATCAAAGGCTCAAGAGATAATCTTGAGTTCCTCATCAAAAAGAAAAGCTAATAGGCCACATAACTCTGAAGATGAAAAGGAGCGGGATGAAGACTCATTGGTTCGTAAGCCATGAGCTAGAAGATGGGTCATTTCAGATGACAAAGCTACTCCTCCTCCTCGTCCTGTTTCTATGTTCGAGCCTGAAAGTGCTACTTTAGTAAGTTCCGATGAAGAGATGCCTGCAACACCCCGTGACTCTACAGAACAACTCTTTTCTCGTGGATTTGATGAAGAAAATTTTGGCTCTGTTTTTGAGGAAATGCCTCTTGCCTCTTTTCCTGTGTCTACTCCAATTGAATCTCAGTTGCATGTACCTACTTCTGTTGCTACTACTCCGCCTGTGGCTATTTTGACTTCCTCGCTTGTTCCTACTACCACAACTTCCCATGCTGAAATTGGTTCCTCTAGTAGCAGTAGAGCAATGAAACAAGTTACCATCGAGATTCCTACAGATGATAACTTTTTGAAGAAATCAGGCCAAGCTGACGTGTGGTTGAAACCACTGATAGGCCCAGTTGAGAAGTCCAAACTGGATAGTGACAGCTCTCTAACGTGGATGAACGATATTGTGCATTCATCTTTAAGGTATAAACCTTGTCTTCTTAGTTTGCGTGATTTTTCTTTTACTAGTAACACATTTCTTTCTTCATTATATAGATCAATCTCATCGGTACAGAGATGATGAAAAGGATTGTCCACACGGAGCAGCCGATGAATGACTATCATACTGAGACAGACAATTGGAAATAGCAGTACGAGGGTCTTCAACTTGAAATGGAGGTTTTAGAGGAAGATAAGTGTACCTTAGAGCAGCAAGTAAAGGTTATGGCAGCGGAACTAGCGGTTGAGAAAGCCTCTTCTAATCAGGCAGGAAAAGATAAGAACCTTCTTGAGTCTTCATTTGCTGAACAACTTTCTAAAGCCACTAAAGAGATTAGAGGTCTGAAGGACCTATTGAACCAGAAAGAGATTTACGCCGGTGAGCTTGTTCAAATGCTCACCTAAGCTCAAGAAGATCTCCGAGTTTCTTCTAACAAAGTTCGATTTTTGGAGAATATGACGACCCGACCAGTCATCTCATGAGTTACCGCTTCGTTTCCCCTATTTTTGCTTTTTATTGCTTTGTTTATCGGTTCTATGTGTGGTCGGGTTGGTTGACTCTAGTTCGGAAAGGGTTTTGGTAAGGTTTGAGACACTTAGTTTCTTTTGAGGAAGCTTAAGTTGGAAAAGTCAATCAGATGTTGACTTATATGTTAGAGGGCTCGGATGTGAGTTTCGATGGTTCGGATAGCTTCAGGAGATGATTTTGGACTTAGGAGCATAATCAAAATGTGTTTTGGGGGTCCGGAGTAGAATTAGGCTTGAATTGACGAAATTGGAATTTTGGCGTTTTCCGGTTGATAGGTGAGATTTTGATATAGGGGTCGAAATGGAATTTCGGAAGCTGCACTAGGTTCTTTTGTGTCATTTGGGATGTGTGTAAAAAATTTCAGGTCATTCAGACGTGGTTTGATATATTTTTTGATCAAAAGCGGAATTCAGAAGATTTTGAAAACTTAGGCTTGAATCTGATGTGTTTTGGTTGATTCGATGTTGTTTGAGGTATTTTGAAGATTGGTATAAGTTTGGATGGTGGTATATGATGTGTTTGAACTTTTGGTTGAGGTCCCGGGGGCCTCAGGGTGATTTCAGATGGTTGGCGGAAAGTTTGAAAGTTAGTTTTGGCAGCTAAAGATGTGCCATTTGCTGTCATAACCGCACCTACGGCTAGGGGACCGCAGGTGTGGTCTCGCAGAAGCGAGATAGGAGTCGCAAAAGTAGAAAGAGCCTAGGAAGGCAAAAACCTCAGAAGCGGTTGAAGAACCGCACCTGCGATGGCGCAAGTGCGGATTGTGCATCGCAGATGCGAAAGCTGAGGACTTAAGTGAGGACCACAGATGAGGCGGTTGGGACTGCAGAAGCGATTGCATAGGAGCAAGATTTTGACCGCAGGTGTGGAAAGCTTGGGCCAGAAGGTATAAATTATTTCCTTCGCGAATTTTTGGGTTATTCCACCATTTCTAAGTCGGTTTTGGAGCTTTTTGGGAGATTTTCAAGAGAGAATTCTAGCGAGCTTCGTTGAGGTAAGATTGTTGAACCTAAAACTCGTTTCTATGGTATTAATTTGCGGATTAGAGCTGTAATTATGGAAATTTAAGGGTTAAAAATTGGGAAACTAGGGCTTGATATTGGAGACCTTGACTTGAGGATTTGAGGGGCCATTTGTGGTCGGATTTTGGGACTTTTGATATGTATGAACTCGTGGGGAGATAAGGAATCTATTGATGTGAATTTTATCAAATTCCGAGACGTGGGCCTATGGGTCGGGTTTTTGGTTAATTTCAAGATTTATGTTATAGATTGATTATTTTCACATGGGCTTCGTTCCCTTAGCATATTTTGATGTCGTAATTTTGATTTTGGATAGATTTGATGCGAGTTGAGGCCGATTCGAGGGGCAAAGGTGTCGCGGGATAGAGTTTGGACCGGATTGAGGTGAGTAATGATCTTAAATGTTGTCCTAAGGACATGAAACCCCGAATTACACATCGTTGTGCTATATTAAGGTGACACACATGCTAGATGACGAGCGTGAGGCGTGTACCATTGAGGATTGTGACTTAGTTCGTCCCAAATGACTGTTTTACCGCGTATATGATTGAAAACTGTTTGCTGTCGTCAAGTTTTGGGCTGAATGCCATATTTGAGTCTCGTGCCAACCATTTGGATCCTTAGGGAATTTTTACTGATATTTCCTCACTGTTTTGACTTTATACTTGTACTCAGTCATGCTATATTCTACTGTTTTCATAACTCAGCCATATTTACTCTGTTTAAATACATTAAATGATATTTTAAATGATAATTTGGGCTGAACACCATGTTTTACAGTTGCCCGAGTGGCTTATGAGATTCTGACTGAGTAAGGCTGAGGGACTGTGTTATGAGGATACACTGATTTATGATTATGAAGCCGAGGGCCTGAGATTGTACGCCACGAGGTGGCTTGTTGATATGAGGCCGAGAGCCTGATGATTATGCCACGAGATGGATTGATATTGCACTTGGGCCGTAAGGGGCCCCTCCAGGAGTCTACACACCACCAGTGAGCGCGGGTACCCATTGTGATATGAGATATAGACCGAGGGGCTAGTATTGTTCCATGTGTTGCCCGAGGGGCTGATTCTATTAGTATTGTGCCCGAGGGGCAGTTCTTTATGTGGTTATCTTTTCTAGCTGCCTGTCATTTACTTGCTTAACTGTTAAAAATGCATTTTTAAAGAAGCTTAAACTGAACTAAGGTGACTTTACATTATTTCATTGCTTTTACTGCATCTTTATAGCCTGTTGATGTGCCTTTGCGTGATTTCTTATCGCTCAGTTTTCATTTATTATTATTACTCACTGAGTTGGAGTACTCACTTTACTCCCTGCACCCCATGTGTAGATTCAGGCACTTCAAGTCCTGCTTGCGAGGGTTGAGAGCTTCCAGCAGATTCAGAGATTCACTAGGTAGCAGCTCAGCGTTCGCAGCCTAGTGCTTCTCTCTCTATCTTATTTTCTCTTGTTTTAGTTCTATAATAGACTATGTAGACTTTTTCTGTTTTATTCGGTTATTAGAAACTCATGACTGGTGACACCCCGATGTCGGGTTATGTCTATTCCGCATTTGCACTGTTTCACCTTATTTTGGGATTTTTATTATGTTAAAGACTTAATTCGTATTATTTGTATTGCTTAAAATGAATTGGGAGTGTGTCGGCTGGCTTTGTCTTCACGAGAGGCGCCATCACGACCGGGTCTGGGTTTTGGGTCGTGACAAGTTGGTATCAGAGCCTAGGTTACATAGGTCTCATGAGTCATGAGCAGGTTTAGTAGAGTCTCACGGATCGGTACAGAGACGTCTGTATTTTTCCTCAAGAGGCTGTAGAACCTTTAGGAAAAAACTTCTTATTATTGAAATTCTTGTCGTGCGAATCTGTTGATCCGAGTACTAAACTTCTATTATTCTATTCTCTCACAGATAGTGAGGACACGTGCTACCGGTCAGGATGGACGGCCACCAGTACCACCAGCTATGGCCACTAGAGGCTGATGACGCGGTTGTAGTCGTGGTAGGGGCAGGGGTGTGGCCCGCACAACAGTTAGGGCAGCACCTACCGATCTACTAGCCACCCTAGTTCAGGATCAGGTCCTAGTTATGGACGCTCTAGCAGCACCAACTCAGGCATCAGCTGTACCCATTGTGATTCCGGGTCTTCAGGAGGCCTTGGCTCAGATTCTATTAGTATGCTCTGGCCTAGCTCAGGCGATTTCAGTTACTATAGCTGCAACTACTTCTCAGGACGGGGGAGTCAATCAAACTCCCGCCACTCGCACACCTGAGAAGGTCGTGCAGGGACTTCAGACACCGGGGGCACATCCAGCCCAGCCGGTTGCAGCTGCTCAGGACTATGTAGCTCCTGCCATGCCAGAGGATGAGCAGTGCAGGTTGGAGAGGTTTGATAGACTTCAGCCTCCGACTTTCAGTGGTGCAGAATGCCTAGGGTTTCTTGTATAAGTGTTAGAGGATGCTTCATACGACGAGTATTTTGGAGACCACCAAGGTCGCTTTCACTACTTTTCAATTTTCTGGAGCTGCCTTCACTTGGTGGGAGTCTTTTGAGAGGCGTAGGTCTGTTGGTATAGCACCCCTTACCTGACAGCAGTTCTCCATTCTCTTTTTGGAGAAGTTGTGCCGCAGTATCTCAGAGAGGAATTGCGCAGGCAGTTCGAGTGGTTGCGTTAGGAAGAGATGACTGTGATGCAATATGAGTGAGGTTCTCTAAGTTAGCTCGCCATGTGATTTGGTTGGTTCTAACAGATAGAGAGAGGATTAGGAGGTTTGTTGATGGCCTCACTTATCAGCTTCGTATTCTCATGACCAGAGAGAGGGTGACTGGTGCTACTTTTGAGGAGGTTGTAGACATTTCTCATGAGATTGAGTCAGTTCGTCGCTAGGAGCGAAAGGCGAGGGATGCCAAGAGGCCTCGAGGATCGGGTAGTTATGGCGGTGCTCCTTCGAGAGGTCAGTTTTAGTACGGCAGAGGCTGTCCATTCAGGCATGCTCAGCCAGCTTGCCTAGGTTATTGTGGGGCATCATCGGGTAATGGTTCATACAGTTCTTATCAGAGCCAGTCATCACTTAGTGCCCTTCCAGCTCAGAGTTTATCCCGTACTCCATCAGTTCAGGGCTCTTCTATGCCAGGTGCATCTGCTAGTCATTTCGGTGCTAGGGGTTTCCTTCAGTCCCCAGCTCCAGCACCCGGGAGTTGCTATGAGTGTGGAGAGATGGGCCATATATGGAGGCAGTGTCCTCATCATCTTGCGGGTTCATCTCAGCAGAGGAGTCAGCCATCAACTTCAGTGTCGGTTACTTCACCACTACCCACCCAGCCAGCTAGGGGTCTCCCTAGAGGGGGAGGTCGATTAGGTGGCGGTTAGGCCCATTTCTATGCACTTCCAGTTAGACCTAATACTATTGCTTCCGATGATGTTATTACAGGTATTGTCTCAGTCTTCCATAGAGATGCTTCTGTATTATTTGATCCCAGTTTCACCTTTTCCTATATGTCATCATACTTTGCTCGTTAATTGGATATGCCCCGTTAGTTTTTTGTTTCACTTGTTCATGTATCTACTCCGGTGGGCGATATTATTGTTGTAGACCATGTGTACTGGTCCTGTGTGGTGACTATTGGGGGTCTGGAGACCCGAGTGGATCTGTTGTTATTATGTATGGTAGACTTCGATATTATATTGGGCATGGATTGACTATCTCCGTGTCGTGCTATTCTGGACTGCTATGCTAAGATAGTGAAATTGGATATACCGAGTGTGCCACGGATTTAGTGGCGAGGTTTGATTGATTATGTTCCCAGTAAGGTAATCTTATTCTTGAAGGCCCATCATATGGTTGTGAAGGGTTGTCTTTCGTATCTATCCTTTGTGAGGGATGTCGGTGTAGAGACTCCTAATGTTGATTCTGTTGTAGTTGTGAGGGATTTTCTCGATGTGTTTCCTACAGACATGCCGGGCATGCCACCGGACAGGGATATTGATTTTGGTATTGACCTGGTGCCGGGCACTCAGCCCATTTCTATTCCGTCGTGTCGTATGACATCAGCAGAGTTGAAGGAGTTAAATGAGTAGCTTCAGGAACTCCTTGATAAGGGGTTCATTCGGTCTAGTATGTCGCCTTGGGGTGCGCCGGTTCTATTTGTGAAGAAGAAGGATGGCACAATGAGGATGTGCATTGATTATAAGCAGTTGAAAAAAGTAACAGTTAAGAACAAGTATCCTTTACCTCGCATTAATGATTTATTCGACCAGCTTCAGGGAGCGAGAGTGTTCTCCAAGATTGATCTCCGTTCAGATTATCACCAGTTGAAGATCAGGGACTCGTATATTCTTAAGACGACTTTCAGGACCGGATATGGTCATTATAAGTTCTTGGTGATGTCTTTTGGGTTGACCAATGCCCCAGCAATGTTCATGTATTTGATGAACAACGTGTTCCAGCTCTATCTCGACTCGTTTGTCATAGTTTTCATTGATGACATTGTGGTGTACTTATGTAGTCAGGAGGAGCACGCAGAGCATTTGAGAGTTGTGTTGTAGAGATTGAGGGAGGAGAACCTTTATGCAAAGTTCTCCAAGTGTGAGTTTTGGCTCAGTTTAGTGGCTTTCTTAGGGCATGTGGTGTCCAACGAGGGTATTTAGGTTGATCCGAAGAAGATAGAGGCGGTTCAGAGTTGGCCCAGACCGTCCTCAGCCACAGAGACTTGCAACTTTCTTGGTTTGGCGGGCTATTATCGCCGATTTGTTCAGGGATTTTCATCCATCACATCGCCCTTGACCAAGTTGACTCAAAAGGGTGCTTTATTTGTATGGTCGGATAAGTGTAAGGAGAGTTTTCAGAAGCTTAAGACAGCCTTGACCACAGCTCCAGTGTTAGTTTTGCCATCAGCTTCAGGTTCATATACCGTGTATTGTGATGCTTCAAGAGTTGGTATTGGGTGTGTGTTGATGCAGGAGGGTAGAGTTATTGCTTATGCTTCTCATCAGTTGAAGCCCTATGAGAACTGCCCTGTTCATGATTTGGTGTTGGCTGCCATTGTTCACGCGTTGAAAATTTGGAGGCATTATTTGTATGGTGTGTCTGGTGAGGTGTTTACTGATCATTGTAGCCTCCAGCACTTGTTCAAGCAAAAGGATATCAATTTGAGGCAGCGGAGATGGTTGGAGTTGCTAAAAGATATCACTATATTGTACCATCTGGGGAAGGCCAATGTGGTAGCCGATGCTTTGTGCCAAAAGGCGATGAGTATGGGGAGTTTGGCATATATTCTAGTTGGGGAGATACCTCTTGTAGTTGATGTTCATGCCTTGGCCAATCGGTTCGTGAGGTTGGATATTTTGGAGCCCAGACGGGTATTAGCTTGTGTGATTTCTCGGTCTTCCTTATATGATCGCATCAGAGAGCGCCAGTATGATGATCCGCATTTGTTTGTCCTTAAGGATAGAGTTCAGCACGATGATGCCAGAGATGTGACAATTGGTGATGATGGGGTGTTGAGGATACAAGACCGGATATGTGTGCCCAATGTAGATGGGCTTCGGGAGTTGATTCTGGAGGAGGCCCATAGCTCGCGGTATTCCATTCATCCGGGTGCTGCGAAGATGTATTAGGATCTGAGACAACATTATTGGTGGAGGAGAATGAAGAAAGACATTGTGGGTTTTGTAGCTCGGTGTCTCAATTGTCAGTAGGTGAAATATGAGCATTAGAGACCGGGTGGCTTGCTTTAGTAGATGGATATTCCAAAGTGGAAGTGGGAGCGGATCACTATGGACTTTGTAGTTGGACTCCCACGGACTTTGAAAAAGTTTGATGCTATTTGGGTGATTGTGGATCGGCTGACCAAGTCCGCGCACTTCATTCCTGTGTGTACGACCTATTCTTCAGAGCGGTTGGCAGAGATCTATATTCGGGAGACTGTTCGTTTGCATGGTTTCCTAGTATCCATCATTTCAGATGGGCGCACTCAGTTTACTTTGTAGTTTTGGAGGTCTGTGCAGTGGGAGTTGGGTACTCAGGTTGAGTTGAGCACAACTTTTCACCCTCAGACGGACGGACAGTCCCAGCGCACTATTTAGATATTGGAGGACATGTTGCGTGCTTGTGTCATTCAGGGTCATGTGATCAGTTTCTACCGCTTGCAAAGTTTTCTTATAACAACAACTACCAGTCGAGTATTTAGATGGCTCCATATGAGGCTTTGTGTGGGAGGCGGTGTAGATCCCCAGTTGGTTGGTTTAAGCCAGGTGAGGCTAGGCTATTGGGGACAGACTTAGTGCAGGATGCTTTAGAAAATGTGAAGGTAATTCAGGAGAGGCTTCATGGTTCAGGATGTGTCCTACATGGTTGGTGAGAAGGTTCTGTTGAAGGTTTCACCTATGAAGGTTGTTATGAGGTTCGGGAAGAAAGGTAAATTGAGTCCTCAGTTCATTGGGCCTTTTGAGGTGCTTCAGAGGATTAGGGAGGTGGCTTATGAGCTTGCTTTGCCACCTAGCTTGTCGAGTGTGCATCTGGTATTTCATGTTTCTATGATCCGGAAGTATATTAGGGATCCGTCTCATGTTCTGGATTTCAGCATGGTGCAGTTAGATGGTGATTTGACTTATGATGTGGAGCTAGTAGCTATATTGGAGCATCAGGTTCAAAAGTTGAGGTTAAAGGATATAGCTTCAGTGAAATTGCAGTGTAAAGGTCGGCCCGTGGAGGAAGCTACCTGGGAGACCGAGCGGGAGATGTAGAGCAGATATCCTCACATGTTTGAGGCTTCAGGTATGTTTCTTGACTCGTTCCAGGACGAACGTTTTCTTAAAAGGTGGAGGATGTGACGACCCGACTAGTCGTCTCATGAGTTACTGCTTCGTTTTCCCTATTTCTGCTTCTTATTGCTTTGTTTATTGGTTCAATGTGTGATCGGGTTGGGTGGCTCAGGTTCGGAAAGGATTTTGGTAAGGTTTGAGACACTTAGTCTCTTTTGAGGAAGCTTAAGTTGGAAAAGTCAACTGGATATTGACTTATGTGTTAGAGGGCTCGAATGTGAGTTCCGATGGTTCGGATAGCTTCGAGAGATGATTTGGGACTTAGGAGCGTGATCGGAATGTGTTTTGGGGGTCTGGAGTAGAATTAGGCTTGAATTGGCGAAATTGAAATTTTGGCATTTTCCGGTTGATAGGTGAGATTTTTATATAGGGGTCAAAATGGAATTTCGGAAGCTGCAGTAGGTTCGTTTGTGTCATTTGGGATGTGTGTGAAAAATTTTAGGTCATTCGGACGTGGTTTGGTATACTTTTTGATCAAAAGCGGAATTCGGAAGATTTTGGAAACTTAGGCTTGAATCCGATGTATTTTGGTTGATTCGATGTTGTTTGAGGTGTTTTGAAGATTGGTATAAGTTTGGATGGTGGTATATGAAGTGTTTGTGCTTTTGGTTGAGGTCTCGGGGGCCTCAGGGTGATTTCGGGTGGTTGGCGGAAAGTTTGGAAGTTGATTTTGACAGCTGAAGATGTGCCATTTGCTGTCATAACCGCACCTGCGGTTAGGGGACTGCAAGTGTGGTCTCACAAAAGCAAGATAGGAGTCGCAGAAGCGGAAAGAGCCTAGGAAGGCAGAAACCACAGAAGCGGTTGAAGAACCGCACCTGCGATGGCGCAGGTGCGGATTGTGCATCGCAGATGCGAAAATCGAGGACTTAAGTGAGGACCATAAATGCGGCGCTTAAAACTGCAGAAGCGGTTGCGCAAGAGCAGGATCTGGACCGCAAGTGCGAAAAGCCTGGGCCAGAAGGTATAAATTATTTCCTTCACGAATTTTTGGGTTATTCCACCATTTCTAAGTCAGTTTTGGATATTTTTAGGAGATTTTGAAGTGGGAATTCTAGGGAGCTTCGTTGAGGTAAGATTGTTGAACCTAAAACTCGTTTCTATAGTATTATTTCGTGGATTAGAGCTGTAATTATGGAAATTTAAGGGTTAACAATTTGGAAACTAGGGCTTGGTATTGGAGACCTTGACTTGAGGATTTGAGGGGCCATTTGTGGTCGGATTTTGAGACTTTTGATATGTATGAACCCGTGGGGAGATAAGGAATCTATTGATGTAAATTTTATCGAATTCTGAGACATGGGTCCGGGGGTCGGGTTTTTGGTTAATTTTGGAATTTATGTTGTAGATTGATTATTTTCGCATGGGCTTCGTTCCCTTAGATATTTTGATGTCGTGATTCTGATTATGGATAGATTCGACGCGAGTTGAGGCCGATTCGAGGGGCAAAGGCATCGTGAGCTAGAGTTTGGACCAGATTGAGGTGAGTAATGATTTTAAATATTGTCCTGAGGGTATGAAACCCAAGATTACACATCGTTGTGCTATATTGAGGTCACACACACACACTAGATGACGAGCGTGAGGTCGTGCACCATTGGGGATTGTGACTTAGTCCATCCCAAATGACTATTTTACCGCGTATTTGATTGAAAACTGTTGCTATCATTAAGTTTTGGACTGAATGGCATATTTGGGCCTCGTGCCAACAATTTGGACCCTTAGGGGATTTTTACTGATATTTCCTCACTGTTTTGACTTTATACTTGTACTCAGTCATGCTATATTCTACTGTTTTCATAACTCAACTATGTTTACTTTGTTTTAATACATTAAATGATATTTTAACACATGGGCTATAAGGGGATCCTCCAGGAGTCTGCACACCCCCAGTGAGCGCGGTACCCATTGTGATACGAGATATAGCCCGAAGGGTTGGTATTGTTCCATGTGTTGCCCAAGGGGCTCATTCTATTGGTATTGTACCCGTGGGGTGGTTCTTTATGTAGTTATCTTTTCTAGCTACCTATCATTTACTTGCTTAACTGTTAAAAATGCATTTTTAAAGAAGCTTAAACTGAACTAAGGTGACTTTACATGTTTTCACTATTTCATTGCTTTTACTGGTTTTTACTGCTTCTTTATAGCTTGTTGATGTGCCTTTGCGTGATTTCTTATAGCTCAATCTTCATTTATTATTATTACTCACTGAGTTGGAGTACTCACTTTACTCCCTACACTCCGTGTGCAGATTCAGGCGCTTCAGTTCCTGCTTGTGAGAGTTGAGAGTTTCCAGCAGATTCGGAGATTCACTAAGTAGCTGCTCGGCGTTCGCATCCCAATGCTTATCCCTCTATCTTATTTTCTCCTGTTTTAGTTTTGTAATAGACTATGTAGACTCTTTCTGTTTTATTCGTTTATTAGAAGCTCATGACTGGTGACACCCCGTTGTCGGGCTATGTCTATTCCGCATTTGTACTATTTCACCTTATTTTGGGATTTTTATTATGTTAAAGACTTAATTCGTATTATTTGAATTGCTTAAAATGAATTGGGAGTGTGTCGGCTTGCCTTGTCTTTATGAGATGCTCCATCACGACCGGGTCTAGGTTTTGGGTCATGACAGAGAGTTTACTTGCCCTCTTACAGGCTTCTTATGATTCTGCCTTGACTGAGAAGGAAGAGCTTAGGAATGAGATTGAGCATTGGGAAAGAGATTACGAAGCTCTTGAGGATAAGGCTGTCGTTGAAGTAAGTTGGGCTTTCTTGAACATACGCCATGACACTTTGATGGAAGCAAGCCGGGAAGGCTTTGACTTAACTGCTGAGATTGCAAAGATCAAAGAAACTATTGAGAAAACCCAACAAAGTAAGAGTTTTTTTTCACCCGTGACTGACATTCTCGAGGGTGATGAAGTTACTCCTGGTGAGGCTTCGATTCAATCTCCTTCCGCTCAAGTTACTCTTCTTGCTTCTGATGATGCCGTTCTTCATCCTACTGGTTCAGATTCTGCCCCTCAGTGAAAGTTTAAGAAAGTTTGAAGTGTTGTTTTTTTTATTGGTGGAACATTTGGAGGTTTACCCCTGGTCCCATTTGGGGGTAATGTTTTGGAAAATCATACCCCTAGTCCGTTTTGGGGTTTTTTGTATAAGACAATCAGGTTGGACTAAGTTCATACTTAGTTTTAACCAAGTTATTATAATATTATAAAGTTTTTTTCTAACTCTTATAATACCTTTATTTAGAGTTTCCGTTCTACTCTCTTAGCGGTTCACCCTTGCTTATAAGTTTGGGCTTTATTTTCCACTTATTTGGGTTTTTGTTTTACCCTTTGTTATCTTAACTTTTGCATTTAAAAATGCTTCATTGCTTCGTGACTCTTTTGAACAAGCACAAATTATAAAAGAGGGCTCTTTTATATAAGACACTTAATGAAGAAGACGTCTCAACTTCATAATGGTGTAAACATACAAAAGAAGAAATAGGAACATACACGTTTCTTTGAATAACTTTGATGAAAGTTTTGTATAATACTTTACATGTATTTAAGCATCATCTATAACTCTTTCTTAACTGTTTTCTTTACAGTAGATTTGTAAAACATTCAAGGGTATATCTTGCAACCCATGACTAAATATTTCCCTTAACCTAAACATTCATAAGATTTTGAAATTTACATCCACGGGTGTATTCTTCACAGGTTTTTGAATCAGGCAGGCTTATGTTTTTGGCTGCTCGTTACTTTGCTATGAACTTTCGATTTGTTGGGTACATGGGTAGACTTTTAAGCTTGACTTGAATTCTGATTTTTTCAGTCTTCTTTGCTATTCTTTGCCATCCTTATATATATAGTCCCCCAAGTGTTTGAGCTTTGAAGTATGAAATCTCGAGCACTTGATTATTCCTTCCATGTGGTCCTTTTCATGAAAAAGGAAAAATGTACGGGACTCGGAGGCACATATAATTTAGATGATGATTGCTTAACCCTTTGTATTTCCATCAAAAATGTTGTAACCCTAGACCAGGAATTATGTTACTTCTGCATGTCTTTCAGGTGTAATATCATCATTTGGTGAGGGCTAGCTTTTTGCCTATCATCTAAAATTGCTAGTATAATTTTGACTATATAAAATAAAAATCGTAATTGAGGGATACCTGACCGTGGGTATTTCCTTTCCTTAGAAATATACTTCTTTAGATGAACAACATCCCAACTCGAGGGTAGAACCTTGCCATCCATGGTTTCAGATTCGTATGCTCCTTTTCCAGCGATACCTTGAACCTTGTAAGGTCCTTCCCAATTTGGACTCAACTTTCCTGCATTGGCTGCTCTTGTTGATTGAAAAACTTTCTTGAGTACGTAGTCCCCAATCTTGAAGTACCTAAGATGAGCTTTTTGATTGTAATATTGGTTAACAATTTGCTTCTACGCAGCCATCCTTAGCAAGGCTGTTTCTCTCATTTCTTCAAGAAAATCGAGATTTATTCGTATCTCCTCCTCATTTGACTCTTCGGTTGCTTGGTTTATCTTGTACTTGGTTCACCTATTTCAACTGGAATTAATGCTTCAACACCATACACAAGTGAAAATGGTGTCTCTCCCGTACTCGTTTTTGCTGTTGTTCGATAAGCCCACAAGACTCCAGGTAATACTTCTGGCTACTTAACTTTTGACTCCTCTAGCCTTTTCTTCAAGTTGTTAATAATAACTTCGTTTATTGATTCAGCTTGTCCATTGACCACGGGATGATAAGGTGTATAAGTAATCCTTTTAATTGGCCAACTTTGAAGGAATTCTATGATTTTTGCACCTATGAACTGTGGGCCGTTATCATGCGCGATTTCTTTTGGAACCCCGAACTGACATATGATGTTTCGCCAAATGAAGTCCTTGACTTATTTTTCACGCACCTATTTGAAAGCACCTGCTTCTACACACTTAGTCAAATAATCAGTGAGCACTAATAAAAATCATACCTTTCCTTTGGCTTGTGGTAGTAGGCCTACGATATCCATCCCCCACTTTATAAAAGGACATGATGCAATAACCTGGTGTAATAACTCTGCTGGTCGATGCATGTTGTTACCATAACTTTGGCATTTATCACATTTGTCCATAAAGCTTTCTGCCCCTCTTCCATTTTTGACCAGTAATACCCGCTCTAATTAGAGTTTTTACAAAGGATCTTCCTCTTGCGTGATTTCACAATGTCCTTCATGTGCTTCTCTCATCACATACTTTGTTTGAGAAGGTATGAGACACCTTGCTAAAGGACCACCAAACATTTTTTGATATAAATTGCCTCGATCCAAACAATAACGGGCAGCTTTTTGTCAAAGTGCCTGAGCCTTTTTCTTATCCTCAGGTAGGATTCCGTACTGCAAAAAGTTAATGATCTCGTTTCTCCAATCCCATGCTAGATTATTGAAATTTACCTTATTTTTATCTTGATCGAGTGCTGAATGAAACAAATGTATTACGGAAGCATTTTCTTCATTTGTTACTTCTGCAGCGGATGCAAGATTAGCCAACGCGTCTGCTTAGACATTTTTTTCCATGGGCATCTGCATGATTTTTCAAGATTGGAATTGTCTGACCACATCTCGTGCCTTTTCCAAATATTGTTGCATCCTCGCCTCTCTAGCTATATAAGTCCCCTGCATTTGATTAACTACGAGCTGTGAGTCGCTTTTGATTATAACCTTCTCTATTCCAAGTTCTCGTGCCAATTCTAAACCTGCAATCACAGCTTTATATTCTGCTTCATTATTATTAATAGGATGGCACTTTATGGCTTTCCTTATAGTTTCTCCCGAAGGTTTAATTAGAACAATGCCTAAACCCGCTCCTTTAACATTCGAGGAGCCATCGATAAATAGGGTCCAAGTACCCGGATTGGACCCGTTAAATACCTACATTTCTTTTTCTGCTTCTATCACCATCCCTGGTCTAAAGTCTGCCATGAAATCTGCTAAAACCTGTGATTTTATCATAGTTCTAGGTTGATATGTGATGTCATATTCACTTAGTTCTATAGCCCACTTGGCTAATCTACCTGATAACTCTTGCTTATGAAGTATATTTCGTAAGGGGTAGGCGGTCACTATAGAGATGGGGTGCTATTGAAAATAATGTCTTAATTTTCTGGAAGCCATTATTAGTGCTAAAGCAAGTTTTTCTAAATGAGGATATCAAGTTTCAACATCTAATAAGGATTTGCTAACATAATAAATTGGATATTGTTTACCTTTATCTTCTCGAACTAATACTGCACTTACCGCCACTTCTGACACAATGAGATATATAAGTAGCTTTTCACCGTCCTTTGGTTTAGCCAGCAACGGTAGGTTTGACAAGTATGCCTTTAAATTTTTGAGAGCTTGTTGGCATTCTTCAGTCCACTCGAATTGGCTTTGCTTTTTCAATACTGAAAAGAACTTAAAGCTTTTCTCTAAAGATTTAGAAATAAATCTTCCAAATGCTGCTAGCCTACTTGTCAATCTCTGCACTTCTTTTTTGCTTGTGAGTATATCCAATATTTCTTCAATAGCTTTAATTTGCGCTGGATTTACTTTAATTCCTCGGTTAGAAACAAGGAAACCTAAGAACTTACCTGATGACACGCCAAATGTACATTTCTCAAGATTTAGCCTCATATTGAACTTGCAGATAATCTGAAATGTATCTGGAAAATGTTGGATATTATCCCCCGCATGTGTTAACTTGACTAACATATCATCAATGTAGACTTCCATGGTTTTTCCCAAGTACTCCTGGAACATTTTCGTTACTAACCTATGGTATGTGGCTCCAACATTCTTTAGACCGAAAGGCATGACTTTATAGCAGTAAGTCCCCTTTTTCGTAATAAAAGAAGTTTTTCCTTATCTAAAGGATCCATTTTTATCTGATTATATCCAGAATAAGCATCTACAAAACTTAACAATTCATGTCTTACAGTAGCATCAATTAGTTGATCTATGTGCAGCACAGGAAAAGAATCTTTAGGGCAAGCTTTATTCAAATCAGTATAGTCTACACAAACTCGCCACTTACCATTCTTTTTAGGAACCACTACAGTATTAGCTAGTCAGTTAGGATATTTTACCTCTTGGATAGACCCAATTTTTAAAAGCTTTTGTACCTCATCTTGAATCACCTGGTTTTTGAAGGATCCTTGCTTCCTTTTCTTTTGTTTGACAGGAGGGTGTGTTGGATCTTCATTTAACTTATGGGTAATCACCTCCGGGGTATACCTGTCATATCTTAATGCGACCAAGCAAAATAATATGCGTTAGATTTTAAAAATTCAATTAACTTACATTTCAACTCTAGGCTCAGATTGGTTCCGATGTAAACTTTTCTGTCCGACCAATGTAGAAACAACACCATAGCTTCGAGTTCTTCGATTGTTGTTTTGATGTTTTCATTTTCCTCTAGCTCTTAAATAGTATCTGGCCTTGAGTCTACATCCGTCTGTTCGTCTTCAATTGAGGTTTGAGTTTGTACACGAATAAAATCAGAGATCCCGATTTTACGATCGTTACGTCTCTTCGTAGCGTCACTTCGGAAACCCGGGGGCACTGTTCGAGGTTTCGACCTAGAGGGTTCTTTATGCCTGACCTCGGGGTAGCTTAAATTGGTGGTTATCATGGATAAACGGGAAGTTCCCTAGGGACATGGTCAAAATTGATAACATCTACAAGAATAGTACCGGTCTGTACCAGACTGCTAGGTAGCTATATCAGCTACATTTCTTTATAATAAATTCACATGTACTATCAGGGATTTCCCCTCATATATAAAGGGGACCCTTTTTTTGCACACATGATATCACTTACAACATTCAATACAAGAACATTCTCTGCTCTCTAACACATTCTCTCTTAATTCTATTATTTACATTTATTGTGTTATATTGATCATTCTTCATTTATTTCTCATAAAGAGCCTTGATCAAAGCTCTCAATACTGTTAGCCCCTCATCGGCCGTCCATAGCTTAGAACCTAGATCGACCTCTAGGACCCGTATAACCTGGCTCGAGGCCCCGATTCTCAGCCACTCGGTTCGCTTAAACATACTGCTTTCGAGTTCTTATCTTATTTTCTAGTCTCACACTTAGCATCTTCCGCCTAACAACTAGCACAAAAATAAATCACATATTTTTAGAACTACAAAATCAAATCTAATTGTAATTATCATTTTCAAGGTAAATAGTTTGGCGCCCACCGTGGGGCTAAAAATAATAGTGATTGTTTTCTTGTTGGTTTACTACACAACGCAAGTTATCTTTCACACTTTTTCTTGTCCAAGAATCGTTGATTTCTGGTCAAAATGTCTAACTAAGTGAATGCATATCAAAACAACGATCTTGAGGACTATGGAGAGAATGGTATAGCTATTCCAGGTATTGGTGTACCACCGCAAAACCCTGAGAGTGCACCGGAACTGATCCCTACGGGTATGGTCTCATGCAATGCCCAATGCGCTGACATCAGTTCCCACATTAACGGGAGTACACGCCAAGAAAATCAATAGGAAACTCGGAAAAATCCCGCCCGAAAGAAAGAGAGGTGGATAGGAGAAATAGGGCAGGAAAACCTCAACATGTCGTTCATATGATCATCGGGGGAACCGACATTCCCCAAGGGCTCGTGATCAAACGGGTAAAAGTGTCCGCTGCAATGGAAGGGTTAATCCGGGGCCACATGTCTGAAGATATCCTTGAATTAAGTGAGGAAGATTTTGAGACCTTGACTCGACTGCGTAACGATGTGCTGGTAATTTTGTTTCTCCTAATAATATTCAAATTAAACGAGTACTCATGGATCCTGGTAGCTTGGCCAACGTAATCAGGTCAAAGGTGCTAGAGCAACTCGGGCTGCTCGATCAGATCGTACCTACCTCCCGAGTCCTCAACGGCTTTAACATGGCTAGCGAAGTAATGAAGGGAGAGATCACCCTCCCGGTCAATATGTACGGTACATTCTAGGATGCCAAATTCCATGTCATCGGAGGTGACATGAGGTACAATGCATTGCTTGGTAGGCCGTGGATACACAACATGAGGGTAGTACCGTCAACTCTGCATCAGACGATGAAGTTTTCGACAAAGGATGGCACAAAGACAGTATATGGAGAACATTATGCGGCAAAGGAAATGTTCACGGTCCATTGGGAGGCATCAAATTCTATAAACTCTACCTCGGAAGAGCGTGGAGGCAAACAGACCACCGAGGATGATAAAGAATATTTCCTCTCCCCTCGAACCTTCATTGCCTCCGAAGAGTCAGATGCAATGAAGTTGACTATTGAAGAACTAGAGAAAGCTATTTTAATCAAACATCTCCCAGATCATAAGGTATACCTAGGAATAGGACTAACCCCCGAACTAAGGAAATAACTCATTCAATTTCTTATTAATAACACTGATTGCTTTTCTTGGTCCCATTTAGATATGACAGGAATCCCACCAAAAATAACCACCCACCGACTAAGCGTCGACCCCAGATTCAAACCCATAAAACAAAAGAGGAGACCTAAGTCCGAAGTAAAACACGCATTCATCAAGGACGAGGTGATAAAACTCCTCAAAATAGGGTCTATTAGGGAGGTAAAAATCCCGAATGGCTATCCAATGTGGTTGTAGTTCCCAAAAAGGGAAATAAGTTAAGAATGTGCGTAGATTATAAAGACTTAAATAAACATGCCCCAAGGATTCATTCCCATTGCCTAACATCGACCGCTTGATCGATGCCACGGCCGGTCATGAGACCCTCACTTTTCTCGATGTCTACTCGGGGTATAATCAAATTCAGATGAACCCCGAGGATAGGGAAAAGACTTCGTTCATCAGAAGTATGGTATATACTGTTACAATGTAATGCCTTTTGGACTAAAAAATGTGGGAGCCACGTACCAACGCCTTGTTAATAAAATGTTCAAACATCAAATAGGCAAATCCATGCAAGTTTATATTGATGATATGCTAGTTAAGTCCTTGTGCGCAGAGGACCATTTGACTCATTTGCAGGAGACATTTGACATCCTCAAAAGCTTTAACATGAAACTCAATCCCGAGAAATGTGCCTTTGGGGTGGGTTCGGGCAAATTCCTAGGCTTCATAGTGTCAAACAGGGGAATAGAGATCAACCCCGATAAAATCAAGGCCATCAAAGAAATCACGGTGGTAAACAATATGAAGGCCGTGCAACGCCTGACCGGGCGGAGAGCAGCCTTGGGCCGATTCATATCGAGATCATCGGACATGAGTCATCATTTCTTCTCCTTACTCAAAAATGAAAACAACTTTGAATGGACTCCGGAATGCTAATGTGCCTTAGTGGAGTTAAAGCGATATCTGACTAGCCCACCTTTACTCCACACCCCAAAGGAGGATGAGACGTTGTATTTATACCTGGCCGTATCTGAGATAGCGGTAAGTGGGGTGCTAGTTCGAGAAGAGTAAGGTAAGCAATTCCCTATTTATTATGTAAGTCGGACCTTGGGAGATGCCGAAACCAGGTATCGACACCTAGAAAAATTAGCTCTTGCATTAGTAAGCACATCGCGAAAATTGAAACCTTACTTCCAATTCCATCACATTTGTGTTTTAACTACATATCATCTTCGAAGCATATTGCATAAGCCCGAATTATCGGGCCGACTGGCCAAGTGGGCAATCGAACTCAGGGGATATGATATCGAGTATCAACCTCGAACGGCTATCAACTCCCAAATTCTGGTGGATTTCATGGCCGATTTTTCGCCCTCCCTCATGCCTGAGGTAGAGAAAGAACTTTTACTAAAAACGGGCATGTCTTCCGGGGTATGGACCCTGCTCACTGACGATGCCTCGAATGTAAGAGGATCCGAGCTCAGCATAGTCCTGAAGCCACCTACGGGCGGCATAATCAGGCAATCTATAAAAACTGCAAGGTTGACTAACAACGAAGCTGAATATAAGGCTATGATTGTAGGTCTGGAATTGGCCAAAGGCCTAGAAGCTGAAGTCGTCGAAGTAAGATGTGATTCCTTCTTGGTAGTGAATCAGGTAAATGGGAGCTTCGAGGTTCGGGAAGACAGTATGCAAAGATACTTAGACAAAATTCAAGTCACATTGCACCGCTTCAAAGAATGAACTCTGGTTCACATACCTCGAGAGCAGAATAGCGAGGCCGATGCCCTTACAAACCTGGGATCATCTATTGAAGAAGATGACCTACTCCCCGGGGCTGTTGTTCAGCTATCCAAATCAGTGATCGAGGATGATCATGTAGGGATCAACTCCACTAGCCTGACGTGGGATTGGAGAAATAAATATATCGATTATTTGGAAAGTGAGAAACTACCCACGGACCCAAAAGAGTCGAGGGCCTTGCGAACCAAAGCAGCCCGATTCTCGCTCGACGAAAATAGAACTCTGTATAGAAGAACCTTTGATGGGCCCCTAGCAGTATGTCTGGGGCCGGGGGACAGAGATTATGTGCTCCGAGAAATCTATGAAGGCACCTGCAGAAATCACTCCGGTGCCGATTCTTTAGTTCAAAAAGTGATCAGAGCAGGCTACTATTGGGACAACATGGAAAAGGATACCAACAAATTTGTCCGTAAATGCGACAAATGTCAGAGATTTGTACCAATGATTCACCAACCCGATGAACAACTACATTCAGTCTTGTCACCATGGCCGTTCATGAAGTGGGGGATGGACATTGTCGGACCTCTACAAATGACACCAGGTAAAGGTAGATTTATTTTATTTATGACTAAGTACTTCTCAAAATGGGTGGAAGTGCAGGCCTTCGAAAAGATAAGAGAAAAATAAGTCATTAACTTTATCTGGGACCACATCATGTGCCGATTCAGGATTCCTTCCGAGATAACATGTGACAACGGGAAGTAGTTCATCAGAAGCAAAGTAACACATTTCCTCAAGGATCACAAAATCAAGAGAATCCTGTCGACACCCTACCACCCGTGTGCAAACGGTCAGGCCGAATCTACAAACAAAACTATCATTCAAAACTTAAAAAAGAAGTTGGAAAGCGCTAAGGGAAAGTGGAGAGAAATATTACCCGAAGTGTTATGGGCATATCAAAAAACTCCAAAATCAAGCATAAGAGAAACACCTTTCTCTCTGGTATATGGTGTCGAGGCTTTGATACTGATGGAGGTTGGAGAACTAAGTGCCAGATTCTGACACACTACCAAGAGCTCAAACAACGAGGCCATGACTACGGCCCTCGAACTATTGGATAAAAAGCAAAAAGCTTTGCTGGTCCAAATGGCCGCCCAAAAACAAAGGATCAAAAGGTACTATAACAGGAGAACAAATCTCCGACATTTCGGAGTCGGGGACTTAGTCCTGAGGAAAGTCACCCTAAACACTTGAAACCCCAATGAAGGAAAGCTAGGCTAAAATTGGGAAGAACCATATCGTGTCCTCGAAGTAATCGGCAAGGGGTCCTATAAGCTCGATACCATGGAAGGCAAATAGCTTCCAAACAATTGGAACATATCAATGCTCAAACGTTACTACTGCTATGGTGTCTGATGAAAGGTGCCAAAACATCCCCCGGCTCAAAGACCTTGGGTTTTAAAGCAAATGTTGCACTCTTTTCCTTCGATCAGGTTTTATCCCAAGGAAGGGTTTTACCGGCAAGGTTTTTAATGAGGCAACATCTATATGCTACCTAAGGAGAATTTCACAAGTATTCAAGGCTTCTATTCAATCAACCTCGAACACTGGGGGGCATCCACCCGAAATATCACCTTCTCAAAGAAGTCAAGATAAGCCAAAGAGGGTCTTAATAGGAAAATGATGTATCAGGCCAAACGGTCGAATGTACCGTGTCCGCATAGAATAATTAATCCCTTGACGGTGAAAACATGTATACTTGTACCAAGTAATCAAAGAATATTTCCCTCCAACAATTATGCTTCTAAGAAGTACGCTACTTTCACAAGAAACGACTCCAGAGCCAGAGAATTCATGAACACTCGGGGACTAACACTCGAGGCCGCATAACCTCTGGGTCAGAAACTTTTAACTCGTAAGTCCTCAATGAGGCAATACCAAGTTTACAAGGAACAACTCCAAATCTAGGAAACTTCAGATGACTCGGGGACTGTCCTCGACTGTCACCCCCACCAATTTGTCGAAAACTCGAGGCCATTAAATCCCATGCAGGAAACCTTGACCTTATAAACCTTCGTAAGGCAATATCAAACCAGTAAAACCTCAAGAAAGGCATGAATTATACTTGTACCAAGTAACCCAAACAGTAAGACCCCAAGTAAGGAATGAATTATACTTGTACCAAGTAACCAAATATGTAAGACCTCAAAGTAATGCATGTTAAAATTTATAAGACCTTGCAAAAAGGCACCATCCCGATCTTAAAGTTAAGGCTATATATTCGAACTTGTAAGACCCCTAAAAAGGCATACCCTCAATATAAATGCCGAAACTACTTCACTCGGGGACTGAAAGGCTTAGGACAAACGCAACGACTCTGGTCACAAGGCTCCGACCAAACTCACGCGACTCGGGGACGCCCGACCGTCGCTGTAAAATCACAGGCCTTCAATTACTTCAAAAAGAACCGGTTAATCAGGCTACCCTTGATATAAGCAAAATAGCTTCGATCATATCAGCTTCAAACAACAGGTTTCGAAACAATTTCAGCCATCGAGTGAAACCTCCCAAGGTTCTCATTCATCGCTACATAATAACTCATAGTCGAGGTTCTTATCGAGCTGTCGAAGAGCCGGGCAAACACAAAACTTCAAAATGTCTTTAGCAAGGGAAAAATAAAGCCTATATTAAGAGGTCGTACCGACCCAACGTGTAAGAGCCACTGTTGCCAGCCTATATTAAGAGGTCGTACCGACCTAACGCGTAAGAGCCACTGTCACCAGCTTATGTTAAGAGGTTGTACCGCCCTAACGCGTAAGAGCCCAAGGGCCAGCTTAAAACCTTAAGGGTCAACGAGCTCGAGTTGAAATCTGACTCAGAGACTAAGCCCGAAACAGTTAACTAAAAAATGCCTAAGGGCAAATACGTAAGAGCCACTGCCTCTAGTTTTAAAACTAAAGGTCATATCGACCTAATGAATAAGAGCCTAAGAACCAGTTTAAATTTTGAAAACTTCAGGGTCGATGAGCTCGAGTCAAAATTCAACTCGAAGACTGAGCCCAAAATAGTTAACCAACAAGTCTCAAGGCCAATTTGTAAACCTAAGGGTTTTTACCCCGAAGCCCAATGCATCTGGCTAATCATTGATGACATTAAAATTTAAAGCAAAGGAAAAGCAAAAAGGGATGAAAAAGCCTTTACATACATGTTGGAAGGTTAACAAAGGTCCATTTACAAGACCTATGTCTGAAGCCTTTACAAAGGCAAAAAAGCAAGTAAAACCCTTATCTACCACCGGGGCTATGCCTTTGATGGCTCAATCGGAAACTGTGCTTTCAACAGCATCAGCCATAACCCCCGGGTTTCCAACGGCCTCTCCCCCTTTGGTAACCTCCCCCCATTTTCATCATCTCCTGAGTCACTGCTTGACTCGTCTTCAGAGGAAAGTAGGGCCGCGGCCTCCTCTTCTAGGATCTTCACCCTCTCGATCTCGGCGGACAAATCGATGCTCCTCGTATATATATCCTCGAATGTCCGTCTCCAAGATTCTAAATGGGCATACCCCACAACCCGAGTCAATCGCAGCTCGGCCTCCTTGGATACTTTCCTCGCCTGAGCATTTGCAGTAGCATCATCATCTTTGTACGAGGATACGAGCTCCTCAGCTCACGCCTAACCTTCGATAACGCAACAACCAATTCAATATGAAGATCCCTACACTTATTACTCTCCGCCCTTGCATCGTCAAGTTGATGCCCGATTGAGGCCACCTCCCCCTGGAGGGTATCTCTCTAAAAAACTACCTCAATTACGTGCCGTCTGAGTTCGAGAATTTCAAAGTCCTTGGCTCGGAGCTCCTCCTTCATTAGGACATCTTTCTTCTCAAGCTGCAAAGATCGACCCGAAGGTGTTAAAGCACTAAATTCGGGTAAAAATGTAGACAAAAAACAAGCAAGAACTATATAACCTGCTCAGTGAGATGTCCTGTCTTGGGACGCTGCCTCCAAACAATCTCGAAGGCCACCGAGTTCCTCCTCCCTCTTAGTAGAAAGAGTTCTGAGCTCATCAGCTTCCAAGGTGAGTCTTTTATGTTCACCCTTGTAACGAGTCAGCTCGGTTCGAAACCTGGCGAAGGTCTGATTGTAAAGCACCTTGTCCTGAAACCATGAAGGAAACGAGGTTAGCAAGACAAAAATCAGGGCACCAAGCAGAATTTTACAAAAAGATTACCTGCTCACAGAGCCTGTCAATCTCATTGAAAATAAGCGAGACATCAAGCTCAGGCTTTTCCTCGGGCGCAACAAAAAGCCTTTCAAGCACACTTTTTTCTCCGACAGGCACCCCTGCATTGAAAAACTCTTTATTTTGGGCATCCTGCATCTCCCTCGGGGGAAAAGCCGATCCCAATGGGGAATCGCTCACTTAAATGATCACGACTGAATCAATCGGGGTCATCTCTTGATTCAGGATAGCTTTGAAACCAAGCTCCCTTGGACCACTTAACAAATACATCTCAGCTCGAGGAGAGTTTTTTCCAACAAGTAACTCAGGGATATCACTCGACGCACCCTCAAAGGCCTCTTCAATCCGAGGTAGGACAACAATAGAATCAAGTCCCGATTTAGGATCCATCGACTCTACAATATGTGGTGTGGTCAGGCTTTTTCCCCCCGCAGGTGCTTCCGAGGAGTCATTTTCCTTCTCGCTTTTAGCTCGGGGAATCCTCGAAACTTCTAGAATCAAGGTTGCTGGGTCAACCTTAGGTTCTTCCACTTTGGCTTTCTTGGGTTTCGGAGAATGAGTCGACGACCCCCTCCGCCTTTTCCTCTTTTCATCGGATTTCGGAGTGTCTGCTTCACCAAGCAGTGCTTCCCTTATCAAGGGGACCTCCCCCAGACCTGCACAGATGCAAAATATACGCGTAGGGAATGAGGGCGCTATCAATAATAGTTCTTTTGCGAAATGTAATTACAACAGAAGTGAAGGCTCACCGTGGTCCTTGGCTTCCCATCGAGCCTGGGACAGATCACGCCACGTACGCTCGGCATATGGGCAAATTGAATCCAGCTGGTTGACCCAGCTCGAGAGGTTCTTAACTACACTGGGTAAACTATGACGGCTGCATCAGCGGAGAAAGTCAGTGCATAGGGATATGTATCCAAAAAAAGAAAGGGAATGTTTAATTAACATATCTACTTACGTTTCATGTTCCACCTTTTAGGGAACGACATTCTCTCCACCGGAATCAGGTCTGAAGTCCTAACTCGGACAAAACGGCTCATCCACCCTCCATTCCTAACTTTGTTGGTACAAGCAAAAAGGGCCCTCGAGCCTGATAGTGGAGCTTAATCAGGCCCCCGTAGAAGAGGCGGGGACTATACATTCTGACCGCGTGATCAAGGGTGAAGGACATCCCCTCAATCATGTTCATATAATACCTGGTCATGTAAACAATGCGCCAGAATGAAGGGTGAATTTGGCCAAGGGTTACTCGATATCCTTTGCAGAAGTCGAGGATCACAGGGTCTATCGGAAGCAAGGATGGCTCCACCGGGCCAAGGGTAAATTGATAAGTATACACTCTGAGAAAGTCGGCCTTGTATGTCATTATATCCTCCTCCCGAGAAGGAATCTCCAGAAGCACCGCGTTCCCCCAGTGGCAGTCAGTCTTCACCCTTTCAACGTATGTTATTGAGCTAATATATTGGCATGCCAGCTCACATCGTCCCGACTTAGAAGAAGGTTTTTCGGTCTTGAAATCGGAGGTCGTTTCAAAGGCCCCTGGAATGCATTCCCCATTGTGAGGGGGAATAGTTGCTTTGCCTTTAGATGAAATCGAATAAAGAGGATACCACATTTTCTTGAGGGATAGAGGTGGAATTTTTTCCATTCTTAAAAGATTTCAGAGGAGAAATAAAAAATGCATTTCAGAAGAGAGCACAAGGGAGAAGTGAGAAGAATTCTTTTGAAGGTTTGGTGGTGCAGCGGAAAACAAGGAGTGATAGAAGAAGTATTTTTAGATTCTAACGTGCATGTTGGGGTGGACCAAAGGACAACAAACCGCTATAATTAATTCAAAGGCTTTTAAGGGCTATGTGGACACGACCTTTAGACACCTCATTTTGTCATGTCAACCATTTGATAAGGCGTGACTACCGCCATGATGGAAATATTGAAGGGGTAAGAATTCGAGATCGTTTCTGATCGCTTTACTCTAAAAAATGCGCGGACTATCTATACACGGATAAAATTGGAGAGCCCAATTTTACAATCATTACGTCTCTCCATAGCGTCGCTTCGAAGGCCCGAGGGCACGGTTTGAGGTTTCGACCTTGAGGGTTATTTATGCCCGACCTCGGGGAAGCTTAAATCGGTGGTCATAATGGATAAACGGAAAGTTCCCTAGGGACATGGTCAAAACTGACAACACCTACAAGAATAGTATCGGTCTATACCAGACTGCTAGGTAGTTGTACAAGCTACATTTCTTTGTAATAAATGCACATGCACTATGTTAGGATTTCCCCTCATATATAAAGGGGACCCTTGTTATTTTTTGCGCACATGATATCACTTACAACATTCAATACAAGAACATTCTCTACACTCTAACACATTCTCTCTTAATTCTATCATTTACATTTATTGCTTACATTTATTGTGTTCTATTGATTGTTCTTCATTTATTGCTCATTATTGGTCATAAAGAACCTTGATCAAAGCTCTCAATATTTCTAGCCCTTCACCGGCCGTCCACAACTTAGAACCTAGATGGACCTCGCTCGAGGCCCCGATTCTCAGCCACTCGATTTGCTCAAACATATTGCTTTCGAGTTCTTATATTATTTTCTAGTCTCACACTTAGCATCTTCTGCCTAACAACTAGCATAAAAATAAATCACATATTTTTAGAACCACAAAATCAAATCTAATTGTAATTACCATTTTCAAGGTAAACAGAGTTGTTAAACCCTCAATCGAATTCTGTAGTTGCTATTTTTCTTCTGCAACGTCATTTTGTACGCTTGAATATGCCACTGAATTGATACTTATAGAAACTTGTTGATCACCCTAGATTTGCCTAATTCCCCATTGAGAAGGGAACTTAATAACCTGATGTAAAGTAGATGGAACAACATCCATCTCGTGAATCCATGGTTTGCCGAGGATCATATTGTATGCCATGTCCATATCTATTACTTGAACTTTCGTATCTTTGATCATTTCTTCTGCGAATGTGGTGAGTATTATCTCCCCTTTTGTGACAACACTTGAATTGTCAAATCTAGATACATGCTTTGGGTACCAATTTGTCATCCACTTCCATCTTGTTTACCACTCTTAAAGAGTGATATTTACAGAGCTACCTGGATCAATCAAAACTCGTTTCATACTAGTATCATATACAAGTAAAGATATTACCAGTGTATCATTATGTGAGATCAACACGCCATCTGCATCTGCATCATCAAATGTTATACTGTCTTCTTCCAAAACTTGGCGAACTCGTTTCTCGTGAGTGACTGTGATTTTTATACCTTTTTTGCAGCCGTATATGTCACACCACTGACCTCCTCTCCTCCACTTATGACATTAACTGTTCTCTTTGGTGAAGGAGGTTTTGGGGGCTCCTGTCTATTCTTCATATATGCTTGCTTACCCTTCTCACTAAACAATTCAGTTAAGTAGCCTTGTGTTAATAAATGCTCTACTTCACCTTGTAGCAATCTGCAATCTATTATTTTATGATCGTGATCATTTTGATACTCGCACCATAAATCTGGGTTTCTTCTGTTAGGGTTCGATCTCATTTCTTTCGGCCACCGCACCTTATATCCCATGCTTCGTAAAATAGCTACCATCTCAGATGTGCTAATATTGAAACTGTACCAACCAATCTTTGCTTTTGAACTTCTGTCGTTATCCTGTGCATCTCGTGTGTCTCTCTCCTTCCCAAACTTGGATGATGAACCCGAATCTCTATCCCTAGATCTAGAATCGTACCTCGGGTTTTCCTATTTTGAACGTGAATCCCTCCCTGCTGGTCCCATGTATGGTTCGTACCTGTTCTTACCAGACCTTTTTTAGTTTCTGGTTGCCTCGAACTTACTCTTTCATCTCCCTATGACTGAGTGATAGTATCATCTTATATCTGCAGCTTCGTGCTATATCTGTTATAAACATTATTCCAAGTTATTGCAGGGAATTCTCGTAAGCTTTCTTTGAGTCTCCTCGTGGCTTCTGAGCTCTTCTCATTTAAATTACTTGTAGATGCCATAACTGCCCAATTATCAGGTGCGCGTGGTAGCATCATTCTTTCACGTTGGAATATATCAACGAATTTCCTGAGTAGCTCCATATCTCCTTGTTTTATTTTGAAGATGTCTTGCACCCTCTTCTCAACTTTCTGAGCTCCCGAGTGTGCTTTTATAAACGAATCTGCAAGCTCAACAAAAGAATCAATAAAGTTTTCAGCTAAAATAGAATACCATGTTAGTGCTCCCTTTGTGAGTGTTTCACCAAATTTTTCGACCAGCACTGATTCAATCTCTTACTTAGTCAAATCGTTGCCTTTCACACCAGTTGTAAACGCGGTTACATAATCTCGTGGATTGGTTGTCCCATCATACTTCGGGATATCGGGCATCTTGAACTTTTTTGGAATAGGCAAAGGAGTGGCACTTGGCTTCCAAGGTTGTTGAGAATATTTATCCATGTCCACTCCTTTGATTATAGGTGGAACACCAGGTATCTGCTCTATGCGATCGTTCTGCTCCTTGAGCTGTTTATGCAAAGTTAGTACTAAACTTTGTAAATCAGAATTAATTGGAATACCTGACCTTCCATCACGAGATTTGCTGGAGTTCTTCCACTGCCCGAATTGGCATGTCCAGAGCGTGGATTTTCTATGGTTGCGGTGTCATTCAGAGGTGGAGTCGGTGGTACAGTTGGCAACCCACTAACAAAAGCTTGAAGAGCATTGTTGACCTGTTCTGCGATCAATTTCTTTAATACTGCATCAATAGCTTGATCATCTCTATGCTGGTCATTCATATGTGATTCAGATCTGTTAGATGTCCCTTCTCGGGATTGTAGAGTGTTTCGTGGTGAAGGGACTGGAGTTCCATCCCCTTGTTGATTTTGCTGGTTCAACTGGTATTGCTGATTTTGTTGGTTGTTGTCGTTCGCATTCGACATGATTTTTTGATAGGAAAAAAATGTGGAAAGTGAATGGATTATTAGATTACAGGCAACAGAACAAATTATTTAACCAATAAAATCGATATTCTTGTAGTAAGAAAGAAAATTAGAATAGCAAAGTAATCAGTAGAAAGAGAAAGTAAATAATTGTATTCCAATAATTATCAGAACGTCTCCATACAAATGACATTTCTTTTCCTTATATAGTCATCTCTAAGTACAATGTCTTTTTCCTTTTATGATCGACTCATTATGAACATTAATGACATTAATGAAACGTTATAATTGGTAATCGTAACTGTTTCGTGAAGATTCTGTAACGTTTGTAACCATGAATGCTCACTAATTGAAGATCAATGAATCTGCCTTTTTATGGTCTTGGTTCATTCCACCGGTGCTTCTTTAAATCGCTAAAGAGACTCGAGCAATCGTTGAAAAATATGATATCTAAGAAAATATTTTTTAAACTATTTTGTGCAACCAAACAGTGAAAAATAAGAAAATATTTTTTGAAAAATATTTTCTGTCATACCAAACACACCCTAAATGTTTAATATTTCAGAATAAGAAAAAGTATTGATGGAAGTGTGAACTAAATGACAACTAAAGAAATTGACAAATGGAACGAAATTATCTCCGCTTATGTTTTATTGTTGCTGTTATGTTTCTATTATTCTTGTTGTTTTGATGTTATTTTTAACATTATTAACCATGTTGCCGTGTTAAGAGTTTTTCTCGAACAAAAGTAAGATAGTTTTGTTACCAAAACAAAGTTTTAAAAGTCAATGATCAAGCAAAATATTGTTTTTTCTTGTTCGTTTTAATTATCTAAAACCAAACCAAATTTAGTTTTAAGCACAAACTTTTATGTTATTATTTTAAGGGATAATACATAATTACCACCCTGAGATTGTTATACTTTATCAGTTGCACTATTATACTTTGCGGGTTCGTATGATCCCCTTGTACTTATTAGAAGTGTAATAAATACTACCTTTTGAGCTGACACGACATAGTGAGTGTAAATCACTCTCTTGAAGAGAGTGAGAGGTAAAAAATTTATTATAAGTTATTTTTATTAGCAATTCTTTCATAAAATATTAATTTTTTAGTGTTGTTTTTATTTTTTCTTCTTCCTTTCCTTTTCTTTTCTCTCCTTTACTATTATCATTAGTGAAGGAGTTAACAAGAGCGCCGGTAAGTTTTTTTTTCTGGTGAACCTATCTTGCCGTAATTGAATTTGCCCTTTCCTGAGATTTAATATTAAGAGATTTAGCGGGATGAAGAAGAAACTCGGCTATGAGCTGCCGAAAAAAATTCAATTAACCGAACCCTCTTTCTCTGGTCATCTTCTCCGGCGACTATCACTATTCTTATCCTAAAATGGTGGAGGAAGAAAGGAGGGGAAAAAGGTGAAAAAAAGTGGTGGAGGAAGAAAGCAGGGGAAAAGGTGAAAAAAAGTGGTGAAAAAAAAAGAAGAAAAAGGAAGAATTCATGGATTTTGAGTAGCTATCATATTTTTCGATCATCTACTCCAACCACATTTTTTGTTGGTCATTTTCTCCGGCGACTGGAGAAAGAAAGATGGACAAAAAAAGAAGTGGGGAAAAAAATAAAGAAGAAGAATGAAGAAGGCGACATTACTACTAATTGAAAGAAAAGAAGATGATAGCATTAAATTTGAACGGTTACTGGGTTTGAAAAAAGATGAAAAATAAATCTAATTGAGTAAGATAGAGAAGGAATTTGCTATGCGGTGGGGGAGGGGCAGCTTTTCTTTGGGTTGGGTTGGGGGGGGGGGCTGATATAAGAAGTAGTTTTTTTTAAAGTATTTTAATATGTGTCTGCGCGCGTCTATCACCTACTAGTTTTAAAGTGGGCTTTTCCGTGTAAGGGGGTCAACAATACATTTTGAACAAGGCCAAAGGATCACAGGACACCCATATTTTTAAGGGATACAACTGAAATTTAGGTAAAACCCCAATAGGATAATTATGTATTATCCCATTATTTTAAACCTCTTTTTTTAGTTAGAGGACATAGTGATTGTTGATTATGTTATGGTCATTTCAAAATAGTTATCCCATTAAAGCCTTATTTGTTTGCACTTAATGGTGTCACGATCCATTTTCATTATAGGTCATGATGGCGCCCAACACCATTGCCGGCAAGCCAACGCGAAAATATAAATAAGTTCTCATTTTACTTTTAAATAATTGTAGTAATTTTTTAAGTTAATGTTAAAACAAGTAATAACCATTAATGTACCAAAAATAATTATACAATTCCCAAAAGAATAATCTACTAAAATGTGTGCCAAGACCTGGTATCACAAGTTGTGGGCAACTAGTAGAATATATAAAAGAATGAATCTATCCTACTGTCGGAAATAGAATAGACAACAAAAACATAAAGAGAGACTCCATCAAGCTGCCGAACGACATAGGAAGGGAGCAGCTCACCGTGGAAGTCTCGGAATGTGCTCAGGGATGTGCACCAGACTGATAGCCAGATGTACCTGCCTCAAATTTTTGTACAATTAAGTACAGAAGTGTAGTATGAGTACATAAGCAATATGTACCCAGTAAGTATCCTGTCTAATCTCAAAAAAGTAGAGACGAGAGGTCTACTTGATACTTACTAGGGTAAAATAATAAAATATGGTGTTATGCTAGGCACGAAAGTCACAAATAATTAATAGTTGTAACAAGAAGTAATAATTCATGTCCTTAACAATATCACAATTATCCATTTACATTTCAAAACACTCAACAAGCAAGTCATGAGTAAGGTTTCATATAGATATTATGCGCACATTATGCCGAGGTCGACGACCTGATCCAACAAAAAAAGAAACTGTGCACTGCCAGAGGGTCAAATGGCGCGAACCATAGATGCAACTATTTCTACCGAGGTGATCGACCCGATCCACAAATATCAATTATCATCAGGAAAACACATGGAGGTGCATTTATATTCAAATTAATTCATCCAAGTGTTCAACAAGTATATACGTTCACTTATGTTCCTTTCCAATTTTCTAGCATATGCTAAGTTATAAAATTAGCAAGAAAATATAGACATTCACAATTATGGCATGATACGAGTCCTAAACTACCCGGACAATTAACATAATAGTAGCTATGCACGGACTCTCGTCACTTAGTATGTACGTAGCCCCCCCATTTAGTAGCAAATTATTCAATTATTACACCTATGAGGACAATTCCCTCTTACAAGGTTAGAAAGGAGACTTACCTCGATCCAAAGCGTACTTCCAATACCAAGAACAAGCCCGAACTCTCAATTTGGAGCCGAACGATCCAAAAATAGTTAAATGGGGTAGGAACTAGTCAATACAAGCTCACAAGATCACATTCTAACTATTAAAGCAATTTTCCAACCTTAAACACAAGTTTCCTAAAATCCGACCCCGGGCCCATGTGCCCAGATTTCGAAATTTTAGGAAGAAAGTTGTTCTTTATAAACTAAGGATCAATAATATATGATTTCTACTTCAGTTCATAACCAATTCCGTGGTAAAACCTAAGTTTTATCAAAACCCTAGGTTTTGCTCTAACCCGCTGATTTTTCCTAATCTTTATATGTTAATCTACCCAAAACGCAAGTATTAAACTTAGAAATAAGGGGGATGAACTTACCTCAAGGTGCTATGTAGAAATCTCCTCTCAAGAGCTCCAAAATTACCTAATACACGAGTGCAAAATGGGCAAAAATGGCTGGAGCCCATATTAAATGAAGCTTACTGCTTTAGTGATTTCCATATTTGCGGTCCTGGGCTGCACCTGCGCCCACTACATCTGCAGAAAGGAGCCCGCTTCTGCAGAATCTCAACTGGGCCGCTGGGCCGCATCTGCGAGAGGCAAGTCGCATTTGCAGCTCCGCTTCTGCGAAAAAACAACCGCTTCTACGACTTTGGGTCTGGCCTGGGTTGTCTGCATCTACGGTCTTGCACCTGCTGCTGACCAATCGCAGGTGCGGTTATGACAGATAACTGGAGTTTCCGCTCCTTCCCAATATTTCCAACTTCACTCGAGCCTCGTCCGACTGATGCTCTAGGCTCCCGGGCCCTGCCCGAACATACCGACAAGTTTGAAATCATGAAATGGACTCGCTCGAACCTTCAGAACGCCCGAAACAATGGTAAATCTAAGATTCACCTCCTAAAACCAATTGGATCAAACTTATGAACTTCAAGTTCTTCAATTCACTTCTAACGTGCCGAAACGTATTTATACTATTCGGATTGACACCAAATTTTACGAGCAAGTCTTAAATGTTATATTGGACTTGTACTGGGCTCCGGAACTAACATACGAGCCTGATACCAACGTGATCAATCATTATTTAGTTTCTTTAAATCCTTAGAATTTCAGTTTAATAATTTTTTAATAAAAATTCATTACTCGACTAGGGACCTCGAAATTCGATTTCGGGCATAAGCCCAGGTCCCATATTTTCCTACGGACCCTCTGAGACCGTCAAAACACAAATCCGGTTCCGTTTGCTAAAAATGTTGTCCAAAGTCAAACTTAGCCTTTTAAAAAAATCTTAAGGATTCAAATGAGCATATTTCAACCCAAACTCTTCCAAATCCCGAACCAACCATCCCCGCACGTCGTAAATTAGTTAAAGCAAGCGCGTGAAGTTTTATTTAGGGGGACGAGGTTCTAAAAAAGCAAAACAACCAGTCGGGTCGTTACATTCTCCACCTCTTAAACAAACGTTCGTCCTCGAACGGACATAAAAATGTACCTGAAGTGCCGAATAAATGTGGATATCTGCTCCGCATGTCCTCCTCGGACTCCCAGGTCACCTCCTCGACTGGTTGGCCCCTCCACTGGACCTTCACCACTGAAATCCTATTGGATCTTAATTGACGATCCTATCTTTCAACGATGGCAACTGGCTCCTCCTCATAACCCAAACTCTCATCCAGCTGAATAGTACTGAAGTCTAACACATGGGACAAGTCGGCATGATACCTCCGAAGCATGGACACGTGGAATACTGGATGAACTCCTGATAAGCTGGGGGTAAAGCAAGCTCGTAAGAAACCTCTCCAACTCGCCTCAACACTTCAAATGGGCTAATGAATCTTGGGCTCAACTTGCCCTTCTTCCCGAACCTCATAATACCTTTCATTGGCGAGACTTTCAAGAGGACCTTCTCGCCAACCATGAATGATATATCACGCGCCTTTTGATCTGCGTAACTCTTCTTATGGACTGAGCTATGCAAAGCCTCTTCTGAATCAACCTTACCTTGTCCAAGGCATCCTGCACCAAATCTATATCGTATAACTTAGCCTCACCAGGCTCGAACCACCCGATAAGGGAAAGACACCACTGACCGTATAAAGCCTCAAATGGAGCCATCTCAATGCTGGACTGATAGCTGTTGTTATAAGCAAACTCCGCCAAAGGTAAGAACTGACCCCACTGTCCTCCAAAGTTAATCAAATATGCTATGAGCATGTCCTCCAAAATCTGAACTATCCACTCCGACTGCCCGTCGGTCTGAGGATGGAATGCTTTGCTAAGCTCTACACAGGTCCCCGACTCACCCTGAACGGTTCTCCAGAAATAGGAAGTGAACCGAGGGCCTCTATCTTATATGATGGAAACAGGCACACCGTGCAACCTGACTATCTCCCGAATGTAGATCTGAGCCAATCTCTCTGAAGTGTAAGTAGTCACAACCAGAATAAAGTGCGCCAACTTGGTCAACCTATCAACAATGACCCATACTGCATCAAACATCCACAAAGTTCGGGGCAACCCAACTACGAAGTCCATAGCAATGTGCTCCCACTTCCACTCTGGTATAGGCATCTACTGATATATGCCACCCGACCTCTGGTGCTCATACTTAACCTGCTGGCAATTCAAACACTTAGCCACATACTCCACTATGTCTTTCTTCATTCTCCGCCACCAATAATGTTGTCTCAAGTCAGGATACATCTTTGTCGCACCCGGATAAATGAAATACCGGAACTGTGTGCCTCCTCTAGTATCCTCTCCCTCATGCCATCAACATTAGGAATGCATAAGCGACCCTGGAGTCGCAAAACAACATCCTCGCCAATAGAAACTTCCTTGGCACTACCCTGAAGCATTGTCTCTCTGAGAACCGCCAAATGTGGATCATCGAACTGCCGGGCCTTGATCTGCCCGAATAATGAAGACTGAGCAACAACGCAGGCAAGAACTCGTCTGGGCTCTAAAATATCCAACCTCACAAATCTGTTAGTCAAGGACTGAATGTCCAAAGCTAGTGGCCTCTCCTCTGCTGGAATGAATGCCAAGCTACCCATACTCTTTGCTTTCCTGGTTAAGGCATCCGCGACCACATTTGCCTTGCCCGGATGATAAAGAATGGTGATGTCATAATCCTTCAGTAACTCAAGCCATCTACGCTGCCTCAAATTGAGATCCCTCTGCTTGAACAAATGCTGTTAACTGCGATGATCAGTATAAACCTCACATGATACCCCATACAGATAATGCCTCCATATCTTAAGAGCATGAACAATCATGGCCAACTCCAAATCTTGCTTAGGATAATTCTTTTCATGGATCTTCAGTTGACGTGAAGCGTATGCAATAACTCTCCCCTCCTAAATCAATACATATCCCAATCCAGTGCGCGAAGCATCGCAATATACCATATACATCCCTGAACCGGAAGGCAACACAAGAACTGATGCTGTGGTCAAAGTTGTCTTGAGCTTCTAAAAGCTCACCTCACAATCATCGGACCAACGGAAAGAAGCACCCTTCTGGGTCAATCTAGTCAGAGGAGATGCAATAAATGAAAAGCCATGCACGAATCGTCTGTAATAACCTGCTAACCCCAGGAAACTCCTGATCTCGATCACTAAAGTAGGACGTGGCTAACTCTGAACTGCCTCAATCTTTTTGGGATCCACCTTAATACCCTTTCCTGACACAATATGCCCCAAGAATGCCACTAACTCTAGCCAAAACTCACACATGGAGAACTTAGCATACAGGTTTTGCTCTCGCAAGGTCTGAAGCACTACTCTCAAATGTTGCTTGTGCTCCCCCAGGCTACGTGAGTATATCAAGATGTCGTCAATGAAGACGATGACAAAGGAGTCAATATAAGGTCTAAACACCCTGTTCATCAAGTCTATAAATGCCACTGGGACATTAGTCAAGCCAAAGGACATCACCAGGAACTCATAATGGCCATATCTAGTCCGAAATGCATTCTTGTCCCGAATCTTTAACTGATGGTACACTGAGTTCAAGTCGATCTTAGAGAACACCCTAGCACCCTACAACTGGTCAAACAAATCATCGATATGAGGCAATGGATATTTGTTCTTGATGGTGGCTTTGTTCAACTGGCGGTAATCAATGCACATCCACATAGTCCCATCCTTCTTCTTCACAAATAACACTGGTGCACCCCAATGTGATACACTGGGTCTAACAAACCCCTTTGCTAACAACTCCTCAATCTGCTCCTTCAACTCTTTCAACTCTCTCGGATCCATACGGTATGGTGGAATAGATATAGGCTGGGTTCCTGGAGCCAAATCAATACATAAATCAATATCGCGATCCGGCGGCATGCCAGGAAGATTAGAAGTAAACACATCGGTGAACTCCCAGACTACTGGAACTGAATCAATCGTCGGAGACTCTACGATGGTGTCCCAAACATAAGTTAGATAAGCCAAACACCCGTTCTCGACCATATGCCGAGCCTTCAGGAAAGAGATAACCCGACTAGAAGTATTAACTGCGGAACCCTTCCACTCCAACCTCGGCAACACTGGCATTGCTAATGTAACAATCTTGGCATGACAATCTAGGATGGCGTGGTATGGAGATAACCAATCCATGCCCAGGATGATCTCATAGTCGATCATATCAACAACAGGAGGTTCGCTCTAGTCTTGAAACCACAGAATGTAACCACACAGGACCAATAGATCTGATCCACAACCATAGAATCGCCTACAGGAGTGGACATATGAACAGGAGTGCCCAAAGGCTTAGGAGAAATAACCAAGAAAGGGGAAAACAGAGATGATACATATGAATAGGTAGATCTTGGATCAAATAATACCGAAGCATCTTTACCACAGACGAAAATAATATCTATGATGACGCCATCTGAGGCCAATGCATCTGGCCTAGCCAGAAGGGCATAGAATATGGCTGGAGCGTCGGCTGGTTGGCCTCCACCTGACAGAGCAATAGCTGGCTGACCTCTCCCTGTCTGGTCTCTACCTCTAGGACGACCTCTACTAGTCTGCCCCTACCTCTAGACAGCTGGACAATTGGTGCTGAAATTATGGGCTGCTGACCTTGCTGTACTGCCTTGCCTCGAAGCCTGGGGCAGTATCTCCTCATATGACCAAGGTCTCCGCACTCAAAACAACCCCACGATGCAGTGACTTGCTACCATGATGGCTGACCCTGATGGCCTATAGACCTATTGGAAGAAGCATGTATAGCCAGTGGATGGTATGAACTCTCCAGCATAGCACTAAAATAGGAACCAGAAGAACCCTAGGGGCTGAATACCCACTGGAGGAACCCTGAATAGCTGGCGAGCGGTAAGAACTCTTTGGCATGGCGCTGAAATAGGGGCACGCTGGAGCACCCCGAGTAGGTAGTGGTGTTGAATATGGGGGTCTACTGGGCTGACCCCTCCAAAACTGACCTCTACCCCTAGCCGGGGCACCTCTGAACTTTCCGGAGAATTTAGCCCTCTTATTCTGCTGCATCTGCTCTCTACCCCTCTGACGGTAAACCTCGATCCTCCGAGCAATCTCCACTACTAGTTGATAAGGAGTCCCCATCTCCACGTCTCGGGCCATGTTGACCCCGATTCCAGAATGCAACCCTGCAACGAACCTCCGCACCCTCTCTGCATCAGTAGGAAGTATCATCAATGCATGGCGGGATAACTCAAAAAATCTCGCCTCATAGTCGGTCACGTACATCTGACACTGCTCAAACTGGTACCGCGGATCTTCCCTCTCAGAGGGTGGGATATACCTATCCAAGAATAGTTGTGTGAACTGACTCCAAGTGATGGGAGGAGAACCTGCTGGCCTGCCAAGAATATAGGACTGCCACCATCTACGGGCCTTGCCCTCCAGCTAGAAAGTAGTGATGTCAACCCCATGGGACTCCAATATCCTCATGTTGTGCAATCTATCCCTGCACCTATCGATGAAATCCTAGGCATCCTCATGACGCTCACCCCCGAAGACAGGAGGGTGAAGTCTAGTCCATCTATCCAATAACTTTTGCGGGTCACCATCCGCAGCTGGTCTGGGCTCGGGCACCACTACAGCAACTGGCTGAGCCTCATCTGCGGGTAGTGCACCCGGAGTCTGATATACTACAACTGCGTGACTAGGAGCCTGAGTAGTAGGGGTATATGCTCCCCCTCCTACCTCTGATGTAGCTGGATCTACTGGAAATAAACCAGCCTGACTCATGGTGTCCATGAACCGCAACATATGGCCCATGACCTCCTGGAAACCTGGTGTTATCATAAAGTCTGCTGGGGTAGGCTCAGCTGCGGGCACCTCGCCCTGCTCCTCAACGATAGGATCTCCCACAAGATCTACTGGTGGTGCTAATGGGATAGCTCTGGGATGCCCTCGTCCCCTACCTCGGGCCGATGCCCTCCCCCGGCCTCTGCCTCGGCCTCTAGCAACGGGAGGAGCAGCTCCTCCCGGGTCTGGTACATCAGTCGTGCATGTCCTCACCATCTATGAGAGAATAGAAGAGGGAAATTTAGTATACCAACCACTGCACGATAGGAAATGAATAAAGAGTAGTTTTCCTAATACCCTATAGCCTCTCGAAGATAAATACAGATCGTCTCTGTACCGATCCGCAAGACTCTTTTAGGTTTGCCCATGACTTGTGAGACCTGCATGAACCTAGTGCTCTGATACCATGTTATCACGACCCATTTCCATTATAGGTCATGATGGCACCCAACACCATTGCCGGGCAAGCCAACGCAGAAATATAAATAAGTTCTCATTTTACTTTTTACCAAAATAATTGATGTAATTTCTTAAGTTAAAGTTAAAAAAAGTAATAACCAGTAATGTACCAAAAATAATTATATAATTCCCAAAAGAATAGTATACTAAAGTGTATGCCAAGACCTGGTGTCACAAGTTATGGGCAACTAGTAGATTATACAAAAGAATGAATCTATCCTACTGTCCGAAATAGAATAGACAACAAAAACATAAAGAGAGACTCCATCAAGCTGTCGAATGGCATAGGAAGAGAGCAGCTCATCGTGGAAGTCTCAGAATATGCTCAGGGATGTGCACCAGACTGATAGCCAGATGTACCTGTCTCAGATCCTGTACAATTAAGTACAGAAGTGTAGTCTGAGTACATAAGCAATATGTTCCCAATAAGAATCCCGTCTAATCTTAAAGAAGTAGAGACGAGAGGTCGACTTGATACTTACTAGGGTCAAATAATATAATATAGTGTTATGCTAGGCTCGGAAGTCACAAATAATTAACAGTTGTAGCAAGAAGTAATAAGTCATGTCCTTAACAATATCACAATTAGCCATTTACATTTCAAAACACTCAACATGAAAGTCATGAGTAAGGTTTCATATAGATATCATGCACACATTATGCAGAGGTTGACAACCCGATCCAACAGAAAAGAAATTGTACACTGCCAGAGGGTTGAATGGAACGAACCATAGATGCATCTATTTCTACCAAGGCGATCGGCCCGATCCACAAATATCAATTATCATCAGGAAAACACATGGAGGTGCATTTATATTCAAATAAATTCATACAAGTGTTCAACAAGTATATACGTTCACTTATGTTCCTTTCTAATTCTCTAGCATATCCTAAGTGATCACATTAGCAAGAAAATATAGACATTCGCAATTATGGCATGATACAGGTCCTAAACTACCCGGACAATTAACATAATAGTAGCTAGGCATGGACTCTCGTCACCTAGTGCATATGTAGCCCCCGCATTTAGTAGCAAATTATTCAATTATTACACCTATGGGGACAATTTCCTCTTATAAGGTTAGAAAAGAGACTTACCTCGCTCCAAAGCGTATTTCGAATACCAAGAACGAGCCCGAATTCTCAATTTGGAGCCGAACAATCCAAAACTAGTTAAATGGGGCAGGAACTAGTCAATACAAGCTCACAAGATCGCATTCTAACTATTAAAGCAATCTCCAACCTTAAACACAAGTTTCCTAAAATCCGACCCCCGGGCCCACGTGCCCGGATTCCGAAATTTTTCGAAGAAAATTGTTCTTTATAACCTAAGGATCAATAATATATGATTTCTACTTCATTTCATAACCAATTCTATGGTAAAATCTAAGTTTTATCAAAACCCTAGGTTTTGCTCTAACCCCTTAATTTTTCTTAATCTTTATGTATTAATCTACCCAAAACTCGAGTATTAAACTTAGAAATAAGGGGGATGAACTTATCTCAAGGTGCTATGTGGAAATCTCCTCTCAAGAGCTCAAAAATCGCCCAATACACGAGTGCAAAATAGGCAAAAATAGCTGGAGCCCGTATTAAATGAAGCTCACTGCTTCAGTGATTTCCGCATCTGCGATCCTGGGCCACACCTGCACCCACCGCATATGCGGAAAGGATCACGCTTCTGCGGAATCTAAACTGGGCCGCTGGGCCGCATCTGCGAGAGGCAAGTCGCATTTGTGGCTCCACTTCTGCGGAAAAATAGCCGCTTCTGCTGCTTTGGGCCTGGCCTGGCTTTGCCGCATCTGCGAGGGGTTGACCGCTTCTGTGGTCTCGCACCTGCGGCTGACCAACTGCAGGTGCGGTTATGACAGATAACTGGAGCTTCAGCTCCTTCCAAAAATTTCCAACTTCACTCGAGCCTCGTCCGACTGATGCTCGGGGCTCCCGGGCCCCGTCCAAACATACCAACAAGTTTGAAATCATGAAACGGACCCACACGAACCTTAGGAATGCCTGAACAATGCTAAATCTAAGATTCACTCCCTAAAACCAATTTGATCAAACTTATGAACTTCAAGTTCTTCAATTCACTTCTAACGTGCCGAAACATACTTATACTACTCGGATTGACACCAAATTTTGCGGGCAAGTCTGAAATGTTATATTGGACCTGTACTGGGCTCCAGAAACAACAAACGAGCCCGATACCAATGTGATCAATCATTATTTAGTTTCTTTAAATCCTTAGAATTTCAGTTTAATAATGTTTTAATAAAAATTCATTACTCGAGCTAGGGACCTCGGAATTCGATTCCAGGCATACGCCCAGGTCCCATATTTTCCTACGGACTCTCCGGGACCGTCAAAACACAAATCTGGGTCCGTTTGCTAAAAATGTTGACCAAAGTCAAACATAGCCTTTTAAGAAAATCTTAAGAAATCAAATGAGCATATTTCAACCCAAACTCTTCCAAATCCCGAACCAACCATCCCCGCTAGTCGTAAATTAGTTAAAGCAAGCGTGAGAAGTTTTATTTAAGGGGATGGGGTTCTAAAAAAATAGAATGACCAGTCGGGTCATTACAAATGGAGGTCTGAATCTTAATCATTCAGATCTCAAACATTAAGTGCGTTTGTTTTTAAAGTCTGAATCTTAATTATTCAGATCTTAATCACTAAGTGTGTTTATTTTTTTTACTTCATAACCGCTTAATGGGTCTGAATAGGTCTGTATGATTAAGATCTATAACAGAGACTTAATTTCATTAAGATGCTATCACATATTCATTATTAACTGCCGCCACTGCCTACCATTATCAACTACTACTATGCCACCACCACCACCACCTCCACCACCACAACGCCACCATAATCCTCAATCATAGCCGCCAGCTTTATCGACCATTACCACCCACTATCCCACTACTCCGACTACCATATAGCATTCTTACCCACAATCAATACTTTTCACCTCAACTGCCACAACTGACCACTCCATCACCATCAACAACCACACCCGGAACTGCCCATCATTATAACCTACCACCATCCACCCACCCACCACCATCCTCAGTCACAATTAATACAACCACCCGTCATTATTAACTATCACCACCCACCACCACCATCATCAATCATAATTGCCACCACTACCAATCACTACGAGCTACTAGCACGAATCACCATCATCAACCACAACTACCACAAACCACCGCCTCTAGTCGGTATTCACCCGTTAGCCATCACCACCAACAACTATCATATTTTAAAAAAAATATATATATTTTATTGATAGAATATTGGATTAGTTAGCATTTCATTTGAATTTTATGTTATTAATTTTCAAATAAAAATAAATTTTATACATTCAAATGTTAAAAATCAAACAATCTTAGTTATTTCTATTCAGATCTTAATACATATCTTAATATATTCAAATGTGTATTCAGATTCAGAAATCTTAATCTTAATAAAAATAAATGAGGCCTAAATACTCCTAATTGTCAACTTCTAATTAAAGAATTATTAGATGATACTAGAACACTTGACCAGAATACCTTCCAAACTACCATATTATTTAGGTGACACATTTTGATTAGACAAGAGAACCGAAAACATTAATTTTGGCTTATACTAGATATACTAGAGAAAAAATATATTTTCCCTGTCTCAATTTGAATGATACACTTTTCTTATTAGTTCATGCCGAAAAGAACGACACATTTTTATATTTGGAAACAATTTAACTTTTGACTTTTTATTTTATCCACTTTACCCTTAATGAGAAGTTTTTATAACCACAAAAATGTCACGGCCCTACAAAACTTGTGCCCCTTAAGCTTTTAGGACCACGTATATCAAAAGTTTTTTCCCTTAAACTTTGTGCCAAGTCAAACTACGTCATCTAAATTGTAACGGAGGGAGTATTAGAATTGAAATTTAAAAAATTAAACATTTTTTTTGACAAGAGTCATTTTCTTTTATTCTTCAAGCTAATTGTTAATTTTGGGGAATAGGGGTAGCGGTAGGGTAGGGGTGGGTTATACGGGGAGGGGGCTGCATCCTTAAGGAAAACTAATTCTCGCTCCGTCTCAATTTATGTGACTTTTTTTTTCCTTTAGTTAAACTTGAAATGAAGGACACCTTTCTATAATTAATAACAATTTGAACTTTAAATCTTTTTTTGTCCTTATTGAGATAAATTTTAGCAGAAGGAGCCTGGAGCATTAATACTATTTGTCGACATTAATTGATTAGTTTACCCACGAGGACCATACGCCATTGCTATTAATTATAGATGAAAAAACTTTAGAAGGTGGGCCATATATTGGCAATTACATGATTCAAGCATACTATACTCAAATATGATTTCTCTATCTTCAATTCTATTGTTAACTTGTTTATGTCTCTTGTTAGAGTCTTAGAGAACTTTAGAATCATAGAACATAAAGGGAAGGGCCCAAGGGGTTGAGATGGTGTTTTCAACCCATCTTTTTGCTAGTAAATAACTATGCCACAATTTCAAATAAGTCGAGTCGATTGTATGCATTTTCAATAACTATGTTTATCTAATTGAATATATCTCAGGCCACATAATGCAAAATGAAAAAAACAAAAATAGAAATAAGTAATACTAGAAGTATCTCTATATTTTTAACTGACAAAAGAATCTATACTAAGGCCTAAAAGTCGGCTAAAAAGTATAAGAACTTAAGTAAATGCACTAACATAAATAAAAATAATTTCAATTAATTGAAATTACCTATATAGATTTTTTTTTCATTGTCATTTAAAAGGCATTTTTTAGGTGAGCCCCGGGGCTAGGCGTACCAAATACAGTCGAGCAAGCACATACAGCCTACCGTGACAATATACTTGATACATCAAAATCAGAGTTTATTTATATATATCCCTATATATATATCTGGATTCGGAAATGAAAAATACATTCCATATGTGAAACCCGAATACATATATGATCCGTACATTGAAGGATACAGCCAATTACAATAGCGAAAAGCAGAATGAATACAGTCAATACAGTAATGAAAAGCACATCCAGATACAGGAACGAAAAATACATTCTATATGTGAAACCAAAATGCAATATGGTCCATGCAGGGATACATACAACCTATATATGAGAGAGTGAATACAGTCAATAGAGTAACAAAATGCCTTTGAGAGACTGGATACAGTCAATACAGCTTATGAAAATTAGGCTCTAAACTATAATGATTTATGAAAGTTCATCTTTATTATTATTCAGTCAATAGACGAAGAACCAAAGCAAATTCCTCTTCATTATTAGTCAGTGAATACACAAAGAATCAAAGCGAAAATTAGAACTTATTTTTGCGACGAAAATGGCGAATGCGGAGGAGGCAGTAGATTTCTGCCAGAGAAAAACGATCCGATGAACGAAGATCTGCTGGGTTTCATGTTTTGCAATGAAAGGAGCTGCTGGTTAAGGTTTCCAGTGGAGGAAGTAGGCCTGCTGGGTTTTTCAGAGAGGAAGATGAAGATTGCTGGTGCGCAACTAGTAGTCAGCTACTAGGGTTTTTTCCTAATCCCCTTATAGAGGGTATTTGCTATAAAAGCCAAAGTTTAGTTATGTATTATAATTATTTTAAAATGTATTTATTTATAGTAAATATAGTGTATAAATTAGTTATACCATGTAGATTTTTCATTTCAAAAGACCTATCGACTGATAATTGATACTCTTTCCGTTCCAGTTTATGTGAACCTATTTTCTATTTGGTCCGTTTCAAAAAGAATGACCCCTTTCTAAATTTAGAAACAATTTAACTTAAACTTTAATTCTATCCTTAATGAGAAGCTTTTACAACCACACAAATACTCTGGATCCCTCTTCGACTTGTTTAGGACCACATATTCCAAAAGTCTTATTTTTTTAAACTTCGTGCACAGAGATTCACATAAATTAGAACCGAGGGATACTAATTAATAAAACCGTTGTTGATTAGATATACTATACATGATCACAACTTGGGCCTTGATCAAATTGTCATCATTAATTAATGTACTGTCTTAATCACTAAACTAGTGCCTATTAAACTGTTACCCTATGTGGTCATTATCTGCATGTGATCAACATTTAATTATTATAATGAGAAGCAAATTTGGTACTATTAATGGTTAAATGTGATGGTTTATGGTTAGTGGTTGTCAGCGTTAATGACTTCTTCCTTAGTACAGCTCATAATAATTAGGCTAATGTCATAGTTTGGCTCTGTTCTATATAATGTGCTTCCAACATTATCTCGTCATAGCTTGAGCTTATTTTCCACTATTTTTTTTGTACGCGTTATTTTAATCAGTACGAGGAACACTTTCTCTCAAAAGTATTTACTAGATGTAATTTTAACAATATAAAACTTAATGTAACATTCTTAATTTTACTATGCTTCTATAAGTTCGCCATAAAATTGTAATTCCTAATCATCAACCTGTATAATCCTACAAATATTAATTTTCATTTTAAGGTTCTAAATAGTATAGAGAGTTACTTTTAACTTTTAATGGAGAATCATCTAGCTCTCCTAATTCAAACCATTATATACCTAGACACCTAGATAGCAGTTAGAAATTTCTCGAATGTATGAGAAATGTAACCAATCGACCATTAAATGGCCAACTAAACCAGCTATGTCATGAAGATTATTAAAATGTGTCTCTCCTTATCTTCCAGAGATATTTGGTCCAATACAAGAAAAGACAAATTTAAAAAAAAAAAAGATAAGGTAGAATAAATTTCATTCTTGTTTGAGATCATAAATCTTTCCGTTTACCCTAAAATCGGATGACAATTGAATTTATATGTGGTTTTAAGGACACGTGATATAACTTGATACAAATTGAGAAGAAAAAATTAGTATTGAAATAGACAATTAAAGAATAAATGTAAACCACACAAATTGGACAGCCTTGTCCCTCGAGTTTAGTCACCCTTGAACCAAATAAGTATCAACTGGCTTAAGAACAGGATAACAAGACAATGATAACTAGAGAATGACAGTATATTGCTTTGTATTGCGTGAATATGATGTTGTTTACAAATGATCAAACTCCCCTTTATATAGTAGGGGAGTCCTACTCTAGGTACAATTCTATATGAGGTAAGAAATCTCATGATTGGCTAATTAATCGGCCTCTTCTAGATACGTGCCGAGATTGGCGACGTGATCCTCACCCGATTGCGGATATTTTGGCTTTCCGTTATTCGGCTCGGTAAGCTTCCCTCGATTTCTCTCTTGTTCGGTCTCAGGGCTTGATCGGTCCCAGGGCCATGAGCTCGGCAACCTAACTTTGTATCATGGTTCGATATAATACGAGGTTGAACCTTGGCTTGTCGCGTTGCAATCTCGATCAGTTATACAAAAAGGGCAAGCCCGGTTTTGACCATATACAGATAGTCCCCTCGTTTCTTAGAGAGAAGATGTCGAGAAACGATATGAACTTTTCCAATCCCGTCTTGATATGCTATGACGTAAGCGACAAGCCCGACTATGACATCAGCGATAAGTGGATACAGAAACGTCTCGTCGGTTCAGTTACCGAGGCATTAAATGCCTGTTAGTTGCTGGTCGGCCACCATCGGTTCTGAATCGCCACCAGTAAGCTATAAATACTGCCACCTTCTTCTACTCGAACTTTTCGCTTAAAACTTCCCTCATTTTTGCTTCTCTTCAAAGATCTCTTTGTCCTGCAATTCTCGCTCCCAAATCTCTTAAATCGCGTATCATCCTGATTCCATTCTCTTTTACTTTACAATGGCAAAAACTTCCAAAACTGTACCGCAAAAGGAGGCCGCCTCTTCTTCACGGCCCGCCGGCGACGGAGCTATGGTGGAACCTCCCTTTGAGGATTTTGTTCCATAAGGGTGCCTACCACTATCGTCGATTTTAGGATTAAAAAAACCTCCTCAGTACCTGGTCGATGTGAACCTGTCTCGAGGTATATATGCACGATAAGCAACAATCTCCCTGATAAAGTTAAAGAGGAGTGCCACTGGGTCGATAAATATGCCGTGATACCTTCGCCCGAGGAGTCGATCACTACCCATGTGGAGGGTTTCCTAAGTGTTTACTTATCCTTTCACGTTGGGTCCCTTAGACCCTATCATCGTTGCTTTCTGCAAGAGGTTTGACGTGACCCTCGGTCATATCCATCCTTCCTTCTGGAGAATAGTGATTCTCCTCCAATTCTTTGTGAGAAAAATCGAGGGATGTCCTTTCACCCTCGACCACCTTATGCGCCTTTACAGTCCCCGACTCTATCGAGGAGAGCTGATTAAACTTGCTCGTCGGGCCGTCAAGACCCCATTCTCGAGCATAGATGAGTCTCGCGCCCAAGATTGGATGGGCTTATTTGTCCGTTCGGACTTGATCCCTACTGAAGACATGCCATTTCCGGAGAAATGGAACATGAATCATGAGTAGTACTTTGTCTCTCTAATTTTTCTGTTTTAGCTCTTATCTTCTTTCCTCATCTGTATTTTTTGGTATTGCAGTTGTGACCCAGGCGCAGGAGTAATCTCCAATCTCAAGCAATGGGTCGAGAGCATAATATCGCAGAGACCTTACTCCAAGCGTTCTTGGATGGAATTTTCAAAGGGTCGATGGGAGGCCTGCAATCATGGTAAGCTTCTTTCTTATAATGGTTATCATTTGGGCTACTTCTCGAGCTTACTCATGTTTTTTCCTTTGCATGCCTCGGGAAGGATGTGGAAATGAGGCCCCTATCTGAAGAAGAAATCCTTGCCCAACCACCTGCTTCAAAGCAGGCCAAAGAGAAGAAGAGAAAAGGGGCTCTGAGTTCCCCAAACTCAGAAAAGCAAAAGCCAAAGAAAAGAGAAGCCGTAAACCCAAGGGTAGTACCATCGCTCTATCTTTGGACTCAGTCCGTCAGCTAAGGGACGAGTCTGAAGATAAAGAAGAAGAAGAGGAATCAAATCTGGTAGCCCGTGTGCGGGCTGGTTCTTCGATACAAAAGCCCTCCGTACCGGAGGAGGTTAACGAGGGAGCTTCGGCCGAGATTCCTGAACCAGAAAAAGTTGAGGCCACTCCGTCCCAGGCTGAGATGGTCAGGAGAGAGATCGGGTGAAAGGCTTCTCGAGTGGCGGAATATGTTCCAAGGGACTAACTTGGTGTGATCGATATTTTTAGGTCCTCTAAGATTTTGGATGCCACGATCCGTGAGGCTAATATGTTGGAAAGTTACCCTTGCGACGATACTTAGGTAATGATTGATATCCATGGCTTCTTGGATGGGGTTGACTTTGATGCTTTGGGAGATGTCACCGGGCTTGGTGACTTACCGTTGCCAAAGAAAACATCATCCCCGGGCGCTACTGGGTCTTCATCGAGTCCAAAACTGGTGGACCGATTCCCGGCCCCAAGTGTTAATCCCGACCGTAGGCGGAATATAGTGTTTTCCATAATGGAAGATGCCCGCGTCTTCTCCCTTACCCCCGTGGGGATTGCCAACTATCTGAGGTGTTTGGTGATCGAGGAAGACCAAGCTATGATGAATGTGGTAGGAGCCACTTGCTTGTTCAATGAGGCCCAACATACTCTGAATCGGGTAACTCCAAGTGTCATTCCATTATCTCTTTTATACTTGGAGTTATATGTAATTCTAACATTTTCTTCCTTGCTTATAGGCTTCGGTGTTGCATCAAGAGGCTTTCCTTCAAATCCGGAAGGAGCGCGAGTCTGAGGTTCGGGACATCATTGAGAAAAATGACACTTACAAACTTCTCAGTAAGAAGCTGCAGGTAGATTTAGTGAAGGCTTAGGATGAGTATGTTGAGATGGCCGGACATGTATTCCTAGTGTTTCACGATAGTGAATACAAATTGGAGATAACGATGAACAATCTAATTCTGCAGGTCCAACAGAGGCTCGAACAGATCGAGGATCTTCAGAAACAAATAGATGCAATTCGAGCCGAGGCTGAAGAGTTCAAAAAGAATATGTATATCTTAGCCTCAAAAAAGGAGGTCATCCAAGCAAAGTTGGAGTCGGCTGAGTCCCAGCCCTGAGTTGCAAAAGAGAGAACCTCAGTGCAAGCAAAGAAAATCAAGGAGCTTCAGTCCCAGTTAGCTAACTTGGCCAATGAGCTGGAGGCGTCCAAATCTGAAGTAGCCGCGGCCAACACTAAAGCCAATGCTACTGCGACCCAGTACAAGGTCGATGTTGGGGCTATCAAGGCGCATACAAAAAGCATGGTAATTCTTGCAAAGTGGCAAGATATAAGGGAAGCCCTCGAGGAAGTCTATGCTCAGGGTTTCTATATACAGGTTGCGCTCGAGAACGCCAAAGTAGAGGAAGCTAGGGCTCGAAAGCTAGCCTTTCCCGAGGAAGACCCAGATAGTTTACGTGAGTCTGAAGGCGGGGAAGATCCCGAGGATGGAGATGCTGCCTCTGATGAAGACCATGCCACTTAAGCCTTTAGGTTTTTCGTTTTACTTTTGCATCCTTTTGAGGCCATTTCGGCCGTTGTAGATTTTGTATTAGGCCGATTTGACCTTTGTTAAAAACTATTGTATATAAATATAAGGCTTTTCTTTCCCTTTCGGTTCTCAAATTTTTTCCTTTACTTTATCATTTATTTTTACAAAGGTTGGAATGCCTTAGCATGAAACAATAAGGTTACGTTTGAGGGTTCGAACAAACCTTCCCTTTATTGCCTTTTTGTGTTAAGGCATTATCAGGGTTCGATGTTACCAAAGTTATCTCCTAAAAATATTTTGAGATTCTGCCGATGGTAGCTTTTAGAACCGGTTATGAATATTTTGAAGGCCTATTTTTTGTTACAGTTTTCGGACGTCTTCGAGCAGTATTAATGTGTCCATAGACTTTTAATTTGGGCGTAGCCCAGTGAGCTTACTTTCCCAAGATCCAGTCTTGCCTAAGATAACAGTCCTCGAAAGGGTATGGTCGTAGCCTTTAAAATTCGGGGGTTGCCTAAAAGGTCTTATGCCCTCGATGCTTAATGGTTCGATCTGTTCAAGTTTGTTTTTTGAACGACCGTCCCCGAGTGCAGGTATGATCATCCAAACTATAGTTATAATCGACCCTTGGGCTTGTTTTCCCATAATAGATCGAAAGTATGGAATTGTAAAGTAGAAATATTTTTCTAAGACATAAAATTATTGCAAGGAAAATACTTCTCTTTATTCTTGTAAAAAATGGTTACACATGCGTACATGTTTTGTGCTAGGGGTCGAACAACCTATGTGGGCACGGTTCATTTGACCATTTGGCGCTTACAACAAATCTCACCTATCGAGGCCTTGCTATTATGAAGTAATTTCCTCCCAAAAAGTTGACATCCAAGGGCAATGCTCCCAGTATTCGAGGTTGATTGTAGAGGAACCTCAGATACTATTAGTGTTGTCTTTGACATCGATTTCTGATCGGCCTTCGATTCTAAGTTAGCACGATCCACTGTTTCCTCATTAAAAACCTAGCCAAAAAACCCAATTGGGACAAACACAGTTCAAGGAAAGAAAAGTGCAACGCGTGCTTTCAGACCTAAAGGCTTCGTGTTGCTCCTTGTCGATAACCTTTAAGTGTTAGTCAAAAAATAGAAAGAATTGAAATGGTGTCGTACCTTAGCAGTAATATCGTTTAAGATGAGTTACATTCCAATTGTTCGGTAGTTGTTCTCTTTCCAACATTCCAAGCTTATAGGCCCTTTCCATGTGATCTTGAGAATATGGTATGACCCTTCCAAGTTTGGACCCAATTTTCTGTCGTTTGGATTTTGGGTGTTTAATGTGACCTTCGTCAGCACTAAATCCACGATATTAAAATATCAAAGATTGGCCCTTCGATTGTAATACCATTCGATTCGTTGATTTTGGGCAGCCAATCGAATAAAAACAGCCTCATGCCATTCATCCAATAGTTCCAGGCTTGTATTCATGGCCTTGTCGTTTGATTCCCTCATTTCATATTGGAATCTGATAGTCGGTTCTCCAACTTCGACCGATATTAAAGCTTTGGGGCCATAAACTAATGAGAATGGGGTGGCCCCTGTACTGGACTTCGAAGTTGTGCGATACACCCAAAGGACTTCTGGTAGGACCTCTCTCTATTTCCCCTTGGCGTCAGTAAACCTTTTCTTGAGGTTTTGGATTATGGTTTTGTTGGTCGATTCAGCTTGTCCATTCCCACTAGGGGGGTAAGGTGTTGATGAGATCCTTTTGATCGTATGGTCTTCTAGAAATTTGGTCACTTTGTTGCCGATAAATTATTTTCCATTGTCACACACAATTTTGGATGGTATTCTGAATTGACATATGATTTTGGTCCTAAATAAAGTCGATGACTTCCTTCTCCCTGATCTTCCGGTATGCATGTGCTTCAACCCATTTAGAGAAATAGTCTTTCATAAACAAAACAAATTGAGCCTTACCTAGTGCCGATGGAAGAGGGTTGATGCTGTCCATCCTCCACTTCATGAACGACCATAGCGATAAGACTGAATGCAGCAACTCCCTGGGTTGATGAATTATCGGAGCATGTATTTGACACTTACTGCACTTTTGCACAAACTCCTTCACATATTTTTCCATATCGACCCAGTAATAGCCGCTCTGATTACCTTTCAAACCAATGATTCGGCGCCTGAGTCGTTTCTGCACATGCCTTCACGGACTTCTCTCAAAACGTACTCGATATCACCTGGTCCCAGACATATTTCTAGCGGACCGTCGAATGTTCTTCTGAGTAAGGTTCTGTCCTCGGATAAGCTAAATCGGGTTACCTTTGTGCGCAGGGCCCTCGATTCCTTTGGATTTGAGGGAATTTTTCGGTCTTCAAATACTCCATGTATTTATTTCTCCAATCCCACGTCAAGCTTGTGGAGTTTATTTTGGTGTGACCTTCTTCTACTACCAACCTCATAAGATGTACGACCGCTCCCGAGTTGATCTCGTTATCTTCGACCGGCAAACCAAGGTTTGCAAGGGCATCGGCTTCACTTTTTTGATCTCGGGGCATGTGCTGCAAAGTCCATTATTTGAAACGATGCAATATTACTTGTAGCTTGTCCAAGTACCTTTGCATTCATTTTTCCCTGACCTTAAATATCCCGTTCACTTGGTTTACCACAAGGAGGGAGTCATATTTAACGTCGATCACCTATACCCCTAAGCCTTTGGCTAGTTCGAGACCTACAATCATGGCCTCATATTTAGCTTCATTATTAGTCAATTATAAAGTTCTAATATATTGTCTAATTATATTGCCCATGGGCGGCTTCAGTACAATGCCAAGTCCTGCCCCTTTCACGTTCGAGGCACTGTCCGTAAAGAGGGTCCAAATTCCTGAAAGTGTTCCCGAGTTTACCAATAAATCCCTTTGGACTTCGGGTATTAGCACCGGTGTAAAGTCGGCCACGAAGTCTGCCAAAATTTGAGATTTAATGGCAGTTTAGGATTGGTATTCGATATCATACCCACTGATTTCTATGACTTGTTTGGCCAATCGTCCTGAGAGTTCGGGTTTATGCATTATATTTCGTAAAGGGTAGGTTGTTACAATACTTATAGGATGACACTGAAAATATTGCTTCAGTTTCCTAGAGACACTAAGCAAATCGAGTGCCATTTTTTCCAGTTGAGTGTATCTAGTTTTGGCCTCACCTAAGGTCCTACTGACATAATAAACTGGAAACTATTGTTCTTTTTAGACTAGGAATCCACTTACCGTTATTTCTGATATCGCTAGGTACAAGTATAGGTGTTTTTCTGCCCTCGAAGTGTGAAGCAATGGTGGGCTCGATAAGTATCGCTTATATTCCTCTAAAGCCCGTTGACATTCTGGGGTCCATATGAAGTTGTTTTTCTTTTTCAGCAACGAGAAAAATCGTTGACTTTTATCGGACGACCTCGAGATGAATCTCCCCAGGACTGCATTGTGCCTGGTTAGCCTTCGTACAACCTTCACATTATCAACTACCGTGTTATCCTCAATAGCTTTTATCTTGTCAGAGTTGATCTCGATCCCTCGATTGGACACCATGAATCTGAGAAACTTGCCGGACCCCACCCTGAATACATATTTTTCTTGATTCAACTTCATGTTGTACTTCTTCAATATATTGAAGGTTTTTTCGCAAATGCTTTAAATGGTCCTCTGCTTGCAGGGACTTAACTAGCATATCGTCAATATAAATTTCCATGGTTTTTCCTATTTGTTCTTCGAACATTCGGTTTACTAGTCGCTGGCAAGTGGCGCCGACATTTTTTGATCCAAAAGGCATTACGTTATAGCAGTATGTGCCTTACTTAGTGATGAAAGAGGTTTTTCCTTGGTCATCCGGGTTTATCTATATTTGGTTGTACTCGGAATAGGCATCGAGAAAACTGAGGATCTCGTGGCAGGCCGTGGCATCGATCATTCATCGATGTTAGGTCAAGGGAAAGAATCTTTGGGGTATGCCTTATTCAAGTCTTTATAATCTACACACATTCTTAGTTTGTTCCCCTTTTTGGGCACTACTACTACGTTTGCTAACTATTCCGGGTGTTTGACCTCCCGGATGGACCCTATTTTGATTAGTTTAGTTACCTCGTCCTTGATGAAGGCATGCTTGATCTAAGACTGAGGTCTTGATCGGTGCCAACCCTACACCACTACAAAGTGGCAAGAGTGGTCGAAGCAACTTTTATCCGAGATGGTCGGGATCCAATCCACAGGGAGCTAGAAATGGGAATTGGACTCTTATCTAAACTAGTAGTGCACAATGCTCTTAATTGCACTTCCAATCATTGTTGTTCAGTTGTTACTTCTAATTTTTATACTAATAAGATACTAAATTAAGCTAAGAGTGAATGCTTGTAAGGTTTTCTAAATAGTTGAAGAGGCACTAGGGAAGTGACTTTCTCCTAGGTGAATACTTGACGGGACCTAAAGCCTAAGGCAAAGAAGTTATGTTTGGGATTTGGCCTTTGTTAAAAACTATTGTATATAAATATAAGGTTTTTCTTTCCCTTTTGGTTCTCAATTTCTTCCTTTGCTTTATCATTTGTTTTCACAAAGGTTGGAATGCCTTAGCATGAAACAATAAGGTTGTGTTTGAGGGTTCGAACAAACCTTCCCTTTATTGCCTTTCGGAGTTAAGGCGTTATCAAGGTTCGATGTTACCAAAGTTACCCTTTATTGCCTTTCGGAGTTAAGGCGTTATCAGGGTTCGATGTTACCAAAGTTATCTCCTGAAAATATTTTGAGATTCCGCCGTTGGTAGTTTTTAGAACCGGTTATGAATATTTCGAAGGCCTATTTTTTGTTACGGTTTTCGGACGTCTCCGAGCAGTGTTAATGTGGCCATAGACTTTTAATTCGAGAGAAGCCCAGTAAGCTTACTTTCTCAAGTTATCTAGTCTTGCCTAAGATAACAGTCCCTAAGAGGGTGTGGTCGTGGCCTTTAAAAGTCGAGGGCTGCCTAAACGGTCTTATGCCCTCGTTATTTAATGGTTCGATCTGTTCGAGTTTGTTTTTAGAACGACCGTCCCGGAGTGCGGGTATGATCATTCAAAATCTAGTTATAATCGGCCTTTGGGCTCATTTTCCCATAATAGATCGAAAGTACGGAATTGTAATTTTTTTTTCTAAAACATAAAATTATTGCAAGGAAAATACTTCTCTTTATTCTTGTAAAAAATGGTTACACATGCGTACATTTTTGTGCTAGGGCTCGAACAACCTATGTGGGCACGGTTCGTTTGACCATTTGTCCCTTATAACAAATCTCACCTATTGAGACCTTGCTATTATGAAGTAATTTCCTCCCAAAAAGTTGACATCCAAGGGCAATGCCCCCAGTATTCGAGGTTGATTGTAGAGGAACCTCAGATACTATTAGTACTGTATTTGACATCGATTTGTGATCGACCTTCGATTCTAAGTTAGCATAATCCACTTTTGCCTCATTAAAAACCTTTCTGAAAAACCCAATTGGGACAAAAACAGTTCAAGGGAAGAAGATTGCAACGCGTGCTTTCAGACCTAAAGGCTTCGTGCTGCTCATTGTCGATAACCTGGAAGTTTTAGTCAAAAAATAGAAAGAATTGAAATGGGGTCGTACCTTAGCTGTAATATCGTTTAAGATGAGTTACATTCCAATTGTTCGGTAGTTGTTCTCTGTCCATCATTCCAAACTTATAGGCCCTTTCCATGTGATCTCAAGAATCTGGTATGACCCTTCCCAAATCGGACCCAATGTTCCGTCGTTTGGATTTCGGGTGTTTAATGTGACATTCGTTAGCACTAAATCCCCGATATTAAAATATCAAAGATTGGCACTTCGATTGTAATACCATTCGATCCGTTGATTTTGTGCAGCCAATTGAACAAAGACAGCCTCACAACATTCATCCAATAGCTCCAGGCTTGTATTCATGGCCTCGTCGTTTGATTCCCTCGTTGCATATCGGAATCTGATACTCGGTTCTCCGACTTTGAACGATATTAAAGCTTTGGCGCCATAAACTAATGAGAACGGGGTTGCCCCAGTACTGGACTTCGAAGTTGTGCGATATGACCGAAGGACTTCGGGCAGGACCTCTCTCCATTTCCCCTTAGCGTCAGTAAACCTTTTCTTGAGGTTTTGGATTATGGTTTTGTTGGTTGATTCAGCTTGTCCATTCCCACTAGGGTGATAAGGTGTTGATGTGATCCTTTTGATCGTATTGTCTTTGAGAAATTTGGTCACTTTGCTGCCGATAAATTGTTTTTCGTTGTCACACGCAATTTTGCATGGTATTCTGAATTGACATATGATTTTGGTCATAAATAAAGTCGATGACTTCCTTCTCCCTGATCTTCTGGTATGCATGTGCTTCAACCCACTTAGATAAATAGTCATTCATAAACAAAACAAATTGAGCCTTACCTGGTGCCGATGGAAGATGGCCGATACTTTCTATCCCCCACTTCATTAACGGCCATGGCGATAAGACCGAATGTAGCAACTCCCTGTGTTGATGAATCATCGAGGCATGTCTTTGATACTTATCGCACTTTTGCACAAACGCCTTTACATATTTTTCTATATCGATCCAGCAATAGCCGCTCTGATTACCTTTTGAACCAATGATTCGACGCCTAAGAGGTTTCCGCACGTGCCTTCATGGACTTCCCTCAGAACGTACTCGATATCACCCGGTACCAGACATATTTCTAGTGGACCGTCGAATGTTCTTTTAAGTAAGGTTCTGTCCTCAGATAAGCTAAATCGGGTTACCTTTGTGCCCAGGGCCCTCGATTCCTTTGGATTTGAGGGAAGTTTTTCGGTCTTCAAATACTCCACATATTTATTTCTCCAATCCCACGTCAAGCTTGTGGAGTTTATTCTGGTGTGACCTTCTTCTACTAACAACCTCATAAGATGTACGACGGCCCCCGAGTTGATCTCATTATCTTTGACCGACAAACCTAATTTTGCAAGGGCATCGGCTTCACTTTTTTGATCTCGAGGCACGTGTTGCAAAGTCCATTCTTTGAAACGATGCAATATTACCTGTAGCTTGTCCAAGTACCTTTTCATTCGTTGTTCCCTGACCTCAAATATCCCGTTCACTTGGTTTACCACAAGGAGGGAGTCGCATTTAGCCTCGATCACCTCTACCCCTAAGCCTTTGGCTATTTCGAGACCTGCAATCATGGCCTCATATTCGGCTTCATTTTTAGTCAATTTTAAAGTTCTAATATATTGTCTAATTATATTGCCCATGAGCGGCTTCAGTACAATGCCAAGTCGTGACCTTTTTGCGTTCGAGGCACCGTCTGTAAAGAGGTTCCAAATTCCTGAAGATGTTCCCGAGTTTACCAACAAATACCTTTCGACTTCGGGTATTAGGGCCGGTGTAAAGTCGGCCACGAAGTCTGCCAAAATTTGAGATTTAATGGCAGTTCAGGGTTGATATTCGATATCATACCCACTGATTTCTACGACTTGTTTGGCCAATCATCCCGAGAGTTCGGGTTTATGCATTATATTTCGTAAAGGGTAGGTTGTTACGACACTTATAGGATGGCACTGAAAATATTGCTTCAGTTTCCTAGAGGCCCTTAGCAAATCGAGTGCCATTTTTTCCAGTTGAGTGTATCTAGTTTTGGCCTCACCTAAGGTCCTACTGACATAATAAACTGGAAACTATGTACCTTGTTCTTTTCGGACTAGGACTCCACTTACCGTTATTTCTGATACCGCTAGGTACAAGTACAGTCATTTTTCTGCACTTGACGTGTGAAGCAATGGTGGGATCGATAAGTATTGCTTATATTCCTCTAAAGCCCGTTGACATTGTAGGATCCATGTGAAGTTGTTTTTCTTTTTTAGCAACGAGAAAAATCGTTGACTTTTATCGGACGACCTCGAGATGAATCGCCCCAGGACTGCAATGCGCCTGGTTAGCCTTTGTACAACCTTCACATTATCAACTATCGTGTTATCTTTGATAGCTTTTATCTTGTCGGAGTTGATCTCGATCCCTCGATTGAATACCATGAATCTGAGAAACTTGCCGGACCCGACCCCGAATGCACATTTTTCTGGATTCAACTTCATGTTTTACTTCTTCAATACACTGAAGGTTTTTTGCAAATGCTTTAAATGGTCCTCTACTCTCAGGGACTTAACTAACATATCGTCAATATAAACTTCCATGATTTTTCCTATTTGTTCTTCGAACATTCGGTTTACTTGTCGTTGGTAAGTGGCACCGGCATTTTTTGATCCAAAAGGCATTACGTTATAGCAGTATGTGCCTTACTTAGTGATTAAAGAGGTTTTTCCTTGGTCATTCAGGTTTATCTATATTTGGTTGTACCCGGAATAGGCTTCGAGAAAATTGAGGATCTCGTGGCCTGTCGTGGCATCGATCATGCGATCGATGTTAGGCAAAGGGAAATAATATTTGAGGCATGCCTTATTCAAATATTTATAATCTACACACATTCTTAGTTTGTTCCCCTTTTGGGCACTACTACTATGTTTGCTAACCATTTCAGGTGTTTGACCTCCCGGATGGACCCTATTTTGATTAGTCTAGTTACCTCATCCTTGATGAAGGCATGCTTGATCTAGGACTTGGGTCTTGATCGGTGCCAACCATACACCACTACAAAGTGGCAAGAGTGGTCGAAGCAGCTTTTACCCGAGATGGTCGGGATCCAATCCACAGGGAGCTAGAAATGGGAATTGGATTCCTATCTAAACTAGTAGTGCACAGTGCTCTTAATTGCACTTCCAATCATTGTTGTTCAGTTGTTACTTATAGTTTTTATACTAATAAGATGCTAAATTAAGCTAAGAGTGAATGCTTGTAAGGTTTTCTAAATAGTTGAAGAGGCACTAGGGAAATGAATTTCTCTTAGGTGAATACTTGACGGGATCTATAGCCTAAGGCAAAGAAGTTATGTTGGGGATTGCGATATAACCAATGCACAGGATTACTCACTCTATACCTTTTGGTAGCTTGAGTGACTTTGCCCTAATTGACTTTCTCAAGACCAATTGGGTGTCAAAATTGTGCTAGCAATATAGGCTCAAGTCGGGTATTAATATCTCTAGGTTTAACCCTTTAATTGGGGCTATCAATCTCTTGATTATACCCCAATTCCTTCTTGGACTGATTTTCCTAGACTCAAGTTCTCTTTCTCAAGAAGAGCCCAAGTCAAATAGGCACAAATTAGTGTTTGCAACCACTAATTCAACATGGAAAACCCAAATCAGTCCAAATATCAACTACCCATAAACATCTAAGCCTTAAATCAAAAGACCCATCAAACACCCACACAAGGGTTGAGCCACAACCCTAGCTAATAGGTCTAACTACTCATAATATTGAAGAAAACTGAGAAATAGATGAAGAATAACCCATAAATTATGATTACAAACTAAGATATTGAAGATTCAGTGTTAATCTAGCTACAAATTACTAAAAATGGAATAAAACAGCCGTTCACACGCTCTAGGAACTAACAGATTACAAAAGATACCCTAAAAATGTGAAAAGAAAGTATTTATACTAGAATGAATTTTTTGTACAAAAATACCCTTGACGAGGTACTATGGTCCGCATAAAATGCACCGCGGACAACGATGAGGCTTCTTGGCATGACTATTCACTCTCTGAATCTGGTCACTACGTGCCGTATAAAATGCACCGCGGTTGCGGTGGCTTCAACTGTGGTCCACACAAAAAGGACCACGGAGCGCATTGGCTTCCATCTTTAAACTCTAATCCCTCTGAAACCCCCTCTCCGTGGACCGCACAAAATGGATTACGGCCGCGGAGAGGCTACTGTGACCGCAAGAAATCCTCTGCGGACCGCACTGGTTGAAGCCCCCAAAAGTGCAACTCTCTGAAATTTTCCATCGAGCACTAAATGGTCTGCATCCATGGTAGGTCATTTGCGGCTACAATGGATTTTATGCTGCAGCAGTGCCTTGACTTGTTCTTGGTACTCATTCATGTTTCACTCCTTTTTAAGCTGGGTTTTGACTACTTGTTACTTTTTAGACCAAACCCTGCAAACAAGTACAACATGTAAGCCATTGGGACTTGTTTGTATACATTTTAGATCAAAACTCAAGTAAAAAGGAGTGTAAAATAAACTAGAATCCCTAGTTATCAACTCCCCCAAACTTAAGTTTTTGCTTGTCCTCAAGCAAACAAAATAAGTCCCGACTCCTTAAGAGTAAAACCAAGAAAATTCAGCTGACCTAAAATGACCTCATCTAGCATCAATTGGGACTAATAATTTCCCTCAAGTCAAATGAATCATTAACAACATTCAACCTTTCAATCACCATGGTTTTAGTGCGACACAAGAGCATCAAGAGTTGAATCAACCCATCAAGGAAACTCTTTCTACTGCTTTGGTCATTGTGGAACCCAAACTCATACTCCTCACTCTCCTTTAAGCAAACCTCACTTTTAGATTGAAGCACTCAGAACGAGGATTGTGGAAACACACCCATCTCTTCCAATGAAAGGTCACAAGTCCGGCTCTAAGTACCATAAACTTGTCCCTTATGTGAGTTACCACTAATGTAAGCTTCATTCAATTCAAGATCATATAGGGATTTTTTTGGAGATGTAGTGAAGTATTTTGGTTCCCGGTAGGAAATATTTGGTCTAAGTAGGTTCCATCCTCCCTTAAGCACTCCATTTCTTCATTTTGCACTCATTCTCTTGACTATTTGAGTCATTTACTCCTTTCTTAGGTGTTAGAAAGACACACTGTCACTCTTTCTTGTTCTTTTCAAACCTTTTTCTCCTTTCTAACCACACCTTTCATCTCTTTTCTTTTATTGAATCCCTTTATTTCTTCTACATTGTTCTTTCTTTTTGACTTTTTGATTTTCTTTCTTTTTTTCATTGCCTTTCCTTTTCTTCATTTTGTACCTTTTACCACTTTGTTGCATTCCTCTTCTCTCCCCCTAAATTTATGTTTTTGCCTTGTGCTAAGGAAAGATCGGGTACCAAGAGAGGTATTTTTAGAACGGATAAAGGCTTGTATCATGGTTTTTGCAAAAAAAAGGCTATAGCTCTAAAGGGTTGACTAGGGATAGTATCATTGGTAGGCTATGTAAGTTTTCAAGATATCATTTGGATCAAGGAGAGCCTATAATCACTTCTCAAGTCAAACTACAATTAAGATTTCGCCTAGACAAACATTTAGGGTAAGTTCTAGACTAATGGCATGGGACTTGGACTTGCAATTCAAATTCTCACCACACAAGCTATAGGATTGCTAAAGAGACAGAGTCGGGGGCCCATAATAACCTTAGTTGAGATTTGAACAACACGAATGGTCCCGAAAAACCATTTGATGATTATCGGCCAACACAAGAGTCTCAAGGTCACAACTTTCACCATCCTATACACAACAATTTGTTTTTGACCATAAGATCAAAGGCAAATGTGCTAGGCGCAAGTGAAGCTTTGCTTGAGGCACCATTACTCACTAACTACTATTTACACAAAAACAAAAAGAAAATAGACTCAGACCCTTAAGAAGGTTGTCATGTCATCCATCATCGGGAAGAGCCACCTAGTTCACACAAATTTCACCTTTGGAAAGAACCGTGGCATTAAGAAAACCAAAGGCTTATTGAATGCAAAACTCAAAATAAGAATCTATCAAAATAAAATAAGAAGCTATGAAAGAAAAAATGCGGAAAGTAGAATGAATATGTACAAGAGGGGATTAGATGAATATACATAAGAGGGAATGAATATATACATCAAAAAGTAACTTTATATGCAAACCAAAGTTGCAAAGTACGAAAAGTGAACTAAAATGGTAAAATTATGTACCTACCAAAAGTGAAAATCAAAGCATAATAAAAAGAAAATAGTATCATATTTACAACACCAAATCATCCAAATAGGGCTACCCCCTCAAATGAAAGCTAGCATTATCCTCAATGCTAACTAACCAAAATAACTCAAAATAAGATAGAGAGTAAAGAAAATTACCTATTGGCCCTCCATCTGCATAGGATCATGAGCCTGGGTCCCTGGGTACTCGGACTGCTCGGGAACCTATGACTGGATCCCTATAACCTGTGTCTGCATTGGGACCTAAGCCTGCACTGGGTCTTGGTCCTGCACTGAGACCTGGGGCTGGCTGGAGAAACCATCCTGGGGGTCAGCTAACTCAATCACTGCATCATCAGTACGGGGGATCATCCTTCTCCTTTTCGGTGCCCTCTCTAACTCCTGTTCTGGCTTAGGCTAGGCTGCTGGAATTGTGTCATGCAATAATATCTCCAAGGGTAATTGATCAACCTTCATTTTCTCTACTTCCACCCTCAACTCCTTCACTAACTCCTTTGATGCCCCAGTTTTTCTCAACTTTTTTATTTCCTTCGTCAGCTCCTTCAATGCTTTGCCATGAGAACTTACAGCCTCCAATATTAATTGTTGGTTCTCCAAGAGCTTCTTCTAGTTGTCCAGAAGCTCCTAGAGAGTATCCTCCACAAACTGTGGAACCTGTGGCTGAAGGGGTACAGACTTGGCTACCACTAAGGTAGAAAGTACAGACAGCTTAGAAGTGGCTGCCTGCATCCAGTTGTTAATACTGGCAAGGTTTTGGCTCAAACGGTGGGCAGTCTGGGCAGTGGAAGTATAGGGTCCTGGGGCAGTCTCTGGCACGGCTGAGGGAGGCTGAGAAGAAGCTACTACTACTACTGGGTCTTCAGATTGGCTAGAAAAGGAAGTGGCTTTGCCTTTAGGATCTTTGGGGTTGTCCTCACCCTTGATGCTGTACCAGGAAAAGGGTGCCTTCGGTTTCACCTTCACATCGAATTTCCTTTTTTCTACATCCTGATCCTCTAAATACATAGTCAGGAAATGTGGGAAGGGGTGTGATCTATCACCTTTATTGACCACCCGTGTGATTACCCTGGACATAACACTCCCGATGTTGATCGGGTACCCTGCCATGATAGAAGCTACCAAAATTGCCCGGGAGATAGGAAGAGAGTTCTCATGAGTGGTGGGGTCTATCCTGCTACAAACAAATGTCTCCCACACTTTTGCCTCGAAGTTCAGGGTTTTCCTCAAAATTTTGACTCTCGCTGTCAACCATGCTGGGGTGGTACCTGGGATTGCCATGTTCTCTGCTAACCATGGACAGGCATCCTCCCCCAATGCTACCTTTTCTAAGTATAAAGTTTCATCTTCCTCCGAAAAGCCTAGGTATTCTTTGACTGTCTGGCCATCAAACTTCACTGTCAAGTTTCGCACCTTAGTCACTTTAGTTCCCTTTTTGATGTGGGAAGCATTAGTGTAGAACTCCTTGACTAAGTGCTCATTTGCATCCTCAATGTTGCCTATGAAATAGTCCCAGCCCGACCTCTCCTTGAATTGCCTCTGCACATGTGGGTTGTGAAGCAGAAGATCCTTGTCAATGAATCTCCATTCAAGTATCAACTTCTTCTCCGGCCACCATTCTCGAAATTTGTGGTAACCAAGCTCACTGACAAATCTATTCTGCCAAGCCTCCGACTTTCGAGGTCTCTCTACCCCCCCTATTTGAGGCACACCCCCTCCTCCTTCTTCTTCTATGGGATCCTCACCGGGTGTTGAAGTTGTAGGTGTGGTAGAATAAATATCATCACCGCTCTCAGCTGATCCCTCAGACGACTCAGAAGAAATTGCAACTGAAGCTTGAGCAATAGGAGTGCCCGGAGGTGTATCTCTCAATCTTCACTTTTTCGGCCAGTCAGGAACATACTCCGGCACTGACTTGGAGTCGGATGCCTCCTGGGAGGGAAAATACTCACTTCTCGAATGGGAAGCAGCTCTATCCGCAGCCTTTATTGACTTCCTAGTGTCCTTGATTGTCTACCGGACTTGGGGGGTCAATCTGATCATGCCTTGTCCTCTACCCCTGAAGGACTCTCCTTTTCCCTTTTGTTTTCCACCACCGTCTCGTGATTTAACCATTTTAAGTAGTGAGATGCAACATAAATGATTTAGAAACAGGGTTTGAATTTCTGTAGTTAGGGCTTGGATGAACAATACTTTTTACTATTGAGAGTGAGAACGAGCAAAATGTTTTAAATCAAGGCCTAAGGTCCAATTTATAGAAAAGGACCCTGGGACCCACTGTACCTACCCACCACGGACCGCAATAAATGCACCGTGGTCCGCGGTGCTTGAACTTATGAAGCACTGGGCATAAGGGCACCGCAATCCGCAAGAAAAGCTCTGCGGCCACGGTAGGGCACCGCGAACCACACAAAATGCAATGCGGTCGTGGCGACAACTTCAGAGAACCCCATTTTAATTATTTACCACTGCGGACTGCATTGAAATTTTGACCCACACTAAGGCCTTTGCGGCCTCAAGAAATGCAATGCGGCCGCAGTGCAAACTTCAAAGAGTGACATTTTTCCAACTTAGTCCTGCACTGCATCAAAACAATCCTACACACATCTCACAACCTATTAGTCCAAAAGAAAATCCTATACTAAAAAGAAAATCGAAGAAAATCGAAAAGAAAGACACATGGGTTGCCTCCCAAGAAGTGCCTGATTTAACGTCGCGGCACGACGCAGGTTACCATCAACTCACTTTAGATGGAGTAGTGCCACCACATGGCTGTCATCAATCTTCCCAAGGCAGTGCTTGACTCTATGCCCATTAACTCTGAAAACCTCTCCATTTTTGTTTTTCAAGTAAAGTTCACCAAACGGAGTCACAAACACCACTTCAAAAGGTCCGCTCCATTTCAACTTAAGTTTTCCCGGAAACAGACGTAACCGAGAATTGAACAAAAGAACCAAATCACCCACTTCGAACTCCTTGCCCTGAGTATATTTATCATGAAGTTACTTCATCTTGTCCTTGTACATGGACGAACTAGAGTAGGCATGGAATCGGAATTCATCAAGTTGCTCCACACGAAGATTTTTTGCCACATCCCATTCAAGATTCAGCTTCCTCAAAGCCCACATGGCCATGTTCTCTAACTCAACCGGTAGATAGCAAGCTTTCCTAAACACCAACCGGTACGGACACATACCAATCAGAGTTTTGTAAGCAGTCCTATAAGCCTATAGAGCATCATCCAATTTCTTTGACCAATCGGTCCTATTTTCATTGACCGTCTTTGACAATATACTCTTGATTTCCCTGTTTGAGACATCAACTTGGCCACTCGCCTGAGGATGATAAGGGGTAGAAACTTTGTGATTGACACCATACTTTGCAAGCAAAGTGTCAAAAGCCCTATTGCAAAAATGAGACCCCCATCACTTATGATTGCTCGAGGAGTGCCAAACCTAGTAAAAATGCTCTTTTTGAGAAATGAAACAACACTCCGAGCTTCATTGTTGGGCAAAGCCACGACTTTAACCCACTTTGAAACATAGTCAACTGCCACTATAATGTATGTGTTCCCACACGAACTAACAAATGGGACCATGAAATCAATGCCCCATACATCAAAAATATCAATTTCAATAATGGTATTAAGAGACATCTTATCTTTCTTCAAAATTCCACCCACTCTTTGACATTTGTCGCATCTCTTCACAAGTTCACTTGCACCTTTGTACAAAGTTGGCCAGAAAAACCCACAACTAAGAACTTTTAAAGCTGTCCTCGCCCCGCCATGATGGCCACCATAGGGAGAGGAATGACAAGCCTCTAAGATACTCAATTGCTCATCCTCCGGGACACACCTACGGATCACACCATCCGTGCAGATCTTGAACAAGTACCGTTCATCCCAATAGAAGTCCAAACTATCCCGTTTGAGATTCTTCCTTTGGTTAGAAGAGAGATCACACGGGATTATACCAGTCAAAAAGAAGTTAACAACGTCCACAAACCATGACATACTATTCACCGACATAGAAAGGAGTAGCTCATCGGGAAATGAATCATTGATCTCTAGGCCATCACAAGGCCTCCCCTTCTCTTCCAAGCGGGACAAGTGGTCCGCCACTTGGTTGTCACTACCTTTCCGGTCCACAATTTCCAAATCAAACTCTTGAAGTAACAAGACCCATCGCATCAGCCTAGCTTTGGAATCCTTCTTCATTATCAAGTACCGAAATGCGGCATGATCGGTATGAACTATGACTTTGGCGCTCATGAGATACAACCAAAATTTTTCTATTGCGAACACAATAGCCAAAAGTTCTTTTTCAGTCACTGTGTAGTTCACTTGCGCATCATTCATTATCTTGCTCGCGTAGTACACCGGATGAAATATTTTATTCACTCTTTGACCCAACACCGCCCCAACCACAACATCACTCGCATCACACATGAGCTCAAAAGGTAAGCTCCAATTGGGTACGGTAATAATAGGAGTGGTGGTCAACTTGTGATTGAGAAGTTCAAAGGCTTGCATATATCCCTCATTGAACACAAACTTGGCATCTTTTTCCAACAACTTGCACAAGGGATTCACTGCCTTCGAAAAGTCTTTGATAAATCTCCAGTAGAACCCGGCATGCCCAAGAAAACTTCTAACTCCCTTGACAGAAGTAGAGGGAGGGAGTCTTGAACTCACATCAATTTTTGCCTTGTCCACCTCCATACCATGCTTTAAAATTTTATGCCCAAGAACTATGCCTTCCTCAACCATGAAGTGTCATTTTTACCAATTAAGAACAAGATTGGTTTCTTCACAACGGGCCAACAATCTATCAAGATTTTTCAAACATTCATCAAACGAGTCACCCACAACACTAAAGTCGTCCATGAACACCTCCAAAATATCCTCCACCATATCAGTCAATCTGGCCATCATACACCGCTAAAAAGTAGCCGGTGCATTACACAACTTGAATGGCATCCTAGAAAAGGCAAAGGTACCATATGGACAAGTAAATGTGGTCTTCTCCTAATCTTCTGCAGCAATCAAAATTTGGTTGTACCTAGAATACCCATCCAAGAAACAGTAGAAGGCATGCCCAGCAAGTCGATCTACCATCTAATCAAGAAAAGGCAATGGAAAGTAATCCTTGCGGGTCACTTTATTCAACTTGCAATAATCCATGCACACCCTCCACCCGGTGATGGTCCTAGTAGGAATCAACTCATTTTGTGCATTTATAACCACGATCATACCACCCTTCTTCGACACACATTGCACCGGTGAAGTCCAAGAGCTATCAGAGATGAGGTACATAACCCCTGCATCCAACCACTTGATCACCTCCTTTTTTACAACTTCTTGCATTGCCTCATTCAACCTCCTTTGATGTTCCAATGAGGGCTTTGCATCATCTTCCAGAATAATCTTGTGCATACAGAATGCGGGGCTTATCCCCCGAATATCAGCTAAGGTCCATCCAATTGCCTTCTTCCGATTTTGGAGCACCACCAATGTGGCATCAACCTGCATGTTAGTAAGACAAGAGGAAAAATAACTGGCAAAGTTGAACTCGGGCCTAAAAATTCATACCTGAGGTGTGGAGGCAACGACTTCAACTCCAACACCGGAGGTTCCTCGATTGAGGGTTTTGTTGGTGGAGTCTTCCTATTCTCAAGATCCAAAGAGAGTTTCTGAGGCTCATAAGAGTAAGAGCCTATTCTATGTAAAGCATTGACACACTCCACTCGGCATTCAACCTCATTTACATCAAGATTCAACAATACCGCCTCAAGAGGGTCCTTCACATTGATCATTGCACTAGTATCATCAACTATAACTGTCGTGACAAGATCCACAAAAGAGCACACTTCTGAACTGTTGGGCTACTTCATTAACTTGCACACATGAAAGACCACTTTCTCATCACCCACTCGGAAGGTGAGTTCCCCTACTTCCACATCAACTAAGGCCTTCCCGGTTGCAAGGAAAGGTCTTCCCAATATGATCAGAACCTCATAATCTACCTCACAATCCAAGATCACAAAATTAGCCAGCAAGATAAATTTGTCCACCCGGACAAGAACATCAGCAATTATACCCAATGGCCGTTTCATGGTTCTATCCGCCATTTGCAATCTCATAGAAGTCGGCCTTGATTTCCCAATACCCAAAGTCTTGAAAACTGAGTAGGGCATCAAGTTGATACTTGCCCCCAAATCACATAGAGCTTTAGCAATGTCTACACTCCCAATGGTGCAAGGAATAGTGAAAGCACCATGATCTTCTAGCTTCGGAGTCATTGAGTGCACTATTGTACTAACTTGGTGGGTCATCTTGATAGTTTCACAATCCATAGATATTTTCTTTGTCATCAAGTCCTTCATGAATTTAGCATAACCCGACTTTTCTCTAGAGCCTCCACCAAAGGCACATTAATGGATATGCTCTTCATCATGTCAATAAACTTCTTAAACTAATTCTCATTTTTCTGCTTCGTGAACCTTTGAGGATAAGGTGGAGGTGGCCTTGGCAAAGGAGCCTTGGCTTTAGGAACAACCGTTTCCAGCATGTCTATCACGTGTTCCCTAGATGGGTTCACGTCATTCTGAGTTTCCACCTCAGCATCTTGGATATCAATCCTCACTTTCTCATTCATGTTCTCATCAATCATATTCTCAACCACCAAAGGAATCTCATCTTCTTGCAACTCAACTTCATCACTCAAAATTTCATTTTTCTTAGAGGCATCACATCACTACCTCGTCCACTTCTTGTAGTTACCACCATTAAATGCCCAAAATTGTTCCCACCATTTGGGTTTACTACTGTATCACTAGGTAGAGCCCCCTTAGGGCGAGTATTCAAGGATTGAGAGATTTGGCCTAATGGAACCTCCAAGTTTCTGATTGAAGTATTGTGGGAAGCCAACTGGGCATTAGAGCCAGCATTCTTTTTCATCGTCTGTTCAAACATCATTTCGATTCTCCCCATTTCATTGTTGGAAGAACTAGGACCTTGGGATAGAAATGAGAGTGGATTGTTCGGTTGTTGATACATTGGGGGCCTTTGAAAGCCTTTCCCCTGATTTCCTTGGTTGCCATTGTTCCAACCACCCTGATTGTTATTTCCACCCCAGTTGTTGTTGTTACCACTCCAATTACCCTGATTGTTCTGATTATTGTTCTGGTTGCCCCAATTGGAATTTTGGTTGTTGTTCCCCCAATTACTATTCCCTTGTTGTTGTTGATTGCCCCAATTGCCTTAGGGTCTCCATTGTTGTTGGTTGGAAGAATTACCCATTTAGCCCTGATAATTGTTAACATATTGCACTTCTTCATTCTGCTCATCATAACCACCATCTTGGAACCCACCACCATCTTGGTCATATTGATCCGGACTCCCTTGGTTTTGTTGAACTCTTTGTCTTATTTTGTTCACTAACATGTTGACACCCTCCATAGTATTCACTTGTCGTGGAGTTTGAACCTGCTGTAATTGTGCCTTTGCTAGCTGGTTCATTGTGGTTGTCAATTCTGCTATGGCCTGCCCATGACCATGAAGTTCTTTGTGCAAGTGAATGACTGTGGGGTCACCCTGAGGCACATTTGCTCTACTTTTCCAAGCGGAAGACATGTTAGCCATTTCATCCAATATTGCATTAGCCTCATCATATGGTGTGTTCATGAAATTGCCCCCGACGAGTTGGTTCACTATGCACTGATTTGTTGTGTTAATGCCCCAGTAGAAAGTCTGTTGTCTCATTGCCTCAGTCATATCATTGTTAAGACATTCCTTTCCCATGGTACGATATCTCTCCCATATCTCATGTAGTGGTTTGTTGGGCTCCTGCTTGAAAGCTAAGATTTCATCCCTCAAAGTTGCCATGAGCCCCGGCGAGAAAAACCTTGCAATAAATTTATCTGCCAACTCATCCCAAGTAGTGATAGAATGGTTGGGAAGTCATTCAAGCCAATCCAAAGCCTACCCTCTAAGTGAGAAAGGGAATAATCTCAACCGAAGTGCATCCTCTGACACATTTGTTTGCTTGCTCCCTCAACAGGTATCCACGAATCCCTTGAGATGTTTGTAAGCATTCTGATGGGGATCACCCGTGAAATACCCTCGCTGCTCCAACAAAGTCAACATCACATTTGTAATTTGAAAATTGCCCGCCCAGATCCGAGGTGGGACAATTGCACTAGCATATCCTTGGTTAGGAAGCACTCGAGGAGCCACTCTTGGAGGTGGTGGGGGAGGGTCTGGAACATTCTCATTGGCCTGGCGGCCTCACCTTTGTCCTTGAGGTACTATAGGAACCTTACCATCAATATTGTCATCTACCTCCTCTCCCGGCGGAAGATCTCAAAGAGGTGAGTTGTTTGCTGCGATTTTGTACCTGAATTTGCGACACTCACAAGTTAGTAACACAGAAGGAAAGAAGAACAATACACAAAACTATTTAGATAGATAGACAAAACCGTTAGCTCCCCGGCAACGACGCCAAAATGTGATCGGTGCCAACCCTACACCACTACAAAGTGGCAAGAGTGGTCGAAGCAACTTTTACTCGAGATGGTCGGGATCGAATCCACAGGGAGCTAGAAATGGGAATTGGATTCCTATCTAAACTAGTAGTGCACAGTGCTCTTAATTGCACTTCCAATCATAGTTGTTCAGTTGTTACCTCTAACTTTTATACTAATAAGATACTAAATTAAGCTAAGAGTGAATGCTTGTAACGTTTTCTAAATAGTTGAAGAGGCACTAGGGAAGTGACTTTATCCTAGGTGAATACTTGACGGGATCTAAAGCCTAAGGCAAAGAAGTTATGTTGGGGATTGCGATATAACCAATGCACATGATTACTCACTCTATACCTTTTGGTAGCTTGAGTGACTTTGCCCTAATTGACTTTCTCAAGACCAATTGGGTGTCAAAATTGTGCTAGCAATATAGGCTCAAGTCGGGTATTAATATCTCTAGGTTTAACCCTTTAATTGGGGCTATCAATCTCTTAATTATAGCCCAATTCCTTCTTGGACTGATTTTCCTAGACTCAAGTTCTCTTTCTCAAGAAGAGCCCAAGTCAAATAGGCACAAATTAGTGTTTGCAACCACTAATTCAACATGGAAAACACAAATCATTCCAAATATCAACTACCCATAAACATCTAAGCCTTAAATCAAAAACCCATCAAATACCCACACTAAAGTTGAGCCACAACCCTAGCTAATGGATCTAGATACTCATAATAATAGAAAAAAATAGAGAAATAGATGAAGAATAACCCATAAATTATGATTACAAACTAAGATATTGAAGATTTAGTGTTAATCTAGCTACAAATTACTAAAAATGGAATAAAACAACCATTCACGTGCTCTGGGATCTAACAGATTACAAAATATACCCTAAAAATGTGGAAAAAAATATTTATACTAGGCCGAATTTTCTTGACAAAAATACCCCTGACAAGGTACTGCGGTCCGCATAAAATACATCGCGGACCACAATGAGGCTTCTTGGCTTGACTATTCACTCTCTGAATCTGGCCACCGCGAGCCGCATAAATTGCACCGCGGCTTCAACTGCGGTCCGCATAAAAAGGACTACGGACCGCATTGGCTTCCATCTTCAAACTCCAATCTCTCTGAAACCCCCTCTACACGGACCACATAAAATGGATTGCGGCCGCGGAGAGACTACTGCGACCACAAGAAATCCTCCATGGACCGTACTGGTTGAAGCCCCCAAAAGTGCAACTTTTGAACTTTTCCACCACGGACCGCACTAAATGGTCTGCGGCCGCGGTGGGTCCTTTGCGGCTGTAGTGGATTTTATGTTGCAGCAGTGCCTTGACTTGTTCTTGGTACTTGTGCATGTTTCTCTCCTTTTTGAGCTGGTTTTTGACTGCTTGTCACTTGTTAGACCAAACCCTGCAAACAAGTACAACATTTAAGCCTTTGGGACTTATTTGTATACATTTTAAATCAAAACTCAAGTAAAAACGAGTGTAAAATGAACTAGATCCCGCATCTTCACCACCACATGCTCTCTGAGTAGCTGATCGGGTATCCTCGCGGATGCTGCTTTGGAGATCGACAGCCAGATTTTCATTAATAGCTACATGTGAGTTGACATCGATTGGATCTACAGCGGGAATTCCATCGAGGTCAGCAGGGGCTACAACATTTCGTGGTGCATGTTTTCATTTTTGCCATGGTGGCCGAGATCACTGTCAATGTGTTGAGGTGCTGAATGAGAGTTTGACATTTTAATCCTGTAATCAACAATACTTCAAAGAACAAGTGTAAAATAGTGTGTGTCACGAAAGTTTGTACCAGGTAATCACTATTATCCTTAGTCCCACAGTGGGCACCAAACTGCTTACACTAAAATCGGATAACAATTAAATTTATATGCGGTTTTAAGAACACGTGATATTACTTGATACAAATTAAGAAGAATAAATTAGTATTGAAATAGACAATTACAGAATAAATTCAAACCACACAAATTGAACAGCGTTGGCCCTCGAGTTTAGTCGCCCTTGAACCAAATAAGTATCAACTGCTTAAGAACAGAATAACAAGACAATGATAAATAGAGAATGACAGTATATTGCTTTGTATTGCGCGAATATAATGCCGTTTACAAATGATATAACTCCTCTTAATATAGTAGGGAGTCCTTCTCTAGGTACAATTCTATATGAGATAAGAAATCCCATGATTGGCTAATTAATCGAGCTCTTCTTGATATTGTTGGGATTCACGCCGTGATCCTCATCCGATTGTGAATATTTTGGCTTTCCGTTATTCGGCTCGGTAAGTTCCCCTCGATCGCTATCTTGTTTGGTCTCGATCTTGATTGGTCTCAGTCTTCATCAGTCCCAGGGCCTCGAGCTCAGCGACCTAACTTTGTATCATGGTTCGATATAATCCAAATTTTTTATTAAATTGCATAATCTTTACAATTAGGAGTTTAAAATATTTTAACATGAAATGTTTTCTATAATCAATGGCTATAAATGTATAAGGTAAAATTATTTTATATTAAATGCTTGAATGATTACATGACACGTGGAACACGAGGCAGACGAAAGATGAAGCGAGTGAAAACCAAGACTGATGACAACAACTTCGGTCGGTATCGGGTAGATCCCGAGGGGAACGCAGTTAACGGAGGCAAACAAATGTTTGTCACCGGATGACATTTAATGAAGAATATTTCTTAGTATTAAATATGCTGCCGTTGCAAAGAATTTTCACATTCCTGGCCTGCCGTTACACATTTATTAATGGCTCCATTATTGTCATTTAAGAGAGGCTTGATCCTAGGATCTTGTTCCCTAGGTATAAATATAAATAGGAGCTTGAACAACTATTGTAAGAAACAAAATCTCTCGAAAAACTTATGCTACATTATATTCTCAAGATAAATAATACAACTCTACTTTTCGTCTAGTACTGTTCTTATCGCTTTATTCGTAAGTCTTGCTCCCGGAACCGTGCTTGTTATTTCTTTCAATTTCAAAGCTAAATCTTAATTTTTATTTAATTTATTTATCATTTTGGGATCAAATCAATTCCCTTGTTTATAAACCACGTTATAAATTCAACTGTACCGTTTTACGGGTAAATAGTTTGGCGCCCACCGTGGTGCTTAGACATCTGCGTAATTGAGTTGATCCTTGCATCTATTACTGCATCTATTACTACCTTGTTTGATTCTTTCATAGCAAAAATAAAAAAAAAAAACAATGGCAGCTAACAATGTCAACATCTCACACAACATTGAGGCACAAAAAAATCTACCTCAGCATGAGGATTCAATCAGTGACACCCCTAATGAGGGGGACGAAGAAACTCCGGTCCATGGCAGTCGATATCCCCGACATGTGCGGGAAACAACTCCCAATGACGCTGAGGGCGAGCACGTTGCGGAAACAATAAGGATCTTGAGAGAGCAGCAAGAGGCGATTATGGGCCAGATCTCAAGGAAAGACCAGGCCATGGCGGAAGTAAAGCAGGCGTTGTTAGGCACATCCAACAACACAAATGGAAGAGGCCATGTTCCTTCTGACACTCCCTCAAATCAAACCCATCAAAGAAGTGATAACAACACCCCGAGGGGAGAGGTTGGCTTCGACAGAGCCGGGGTGATCGGTAGCGGAGCTGGTAATGACAACAGCAATGATTCCTTCAAAACGAAACTCATGAGATTCATGAAGAAAATGAATGAGCTGATAAATCAGAACGCGAAAGAGTTCCACGCTTGAATGGACCAAATCTTGGGTGCACCAGTAGTGTTGAAGGGTCTGGACTCGAAGAATTACATCTAATTGCCGTTCAAACCGAGCGCAACACCAGAATTGATTCCGAAACGGTTCGAAATGCTAGATATACCGAAGTATAATGGGACTTCAGACCCTCAAGAGCACACCACAACTTATACAATGAAGGTAAAAGGAAACGACTTGGCCAAACATGAGATTAAGTCAGTCCTGCTGAAGTAATTCGGAGAAACCCTCATGAAGGGGGCGTTAACATGGTATACACTCTTATGAACACTCAATAAATTCTTTTGATATGCTCGCAAATTCTTTCACCACGGCCCGTGCCGGGGCCAGGAAGGTCCAGGCCAGGAAGGCGAACATATTCAGAATTTCGCAAGGAGAGTCCAAATTGCTACGTGAGTTCGTGATCAGCTTCCATAAAGAAAGGATGTTGTTACCGGTCGAGCTAGATGAATGGACACTTGTGGCATTTACTAAGGGGTTGACCCCGAGGAGCTCCGACGCCTCCCGAAAGTTGAAAGAAAGCCTGCTCGAGTTCCAAGAAACCACATGGGCGGATGTCCATAACCATTATGAATCAAAGATAAGGATAGCAGATGACAGTTTGGGTTTCCGGTATCAACCAACGGTCGAGATCGAGAAAAGAACAGGAATAAATAAAAAGATGATTTTGATGGGGATCGGTGATTTTCTAAGGGCCGATTCTTGCCCTATGAAAGGGCCGAAGGATGCGACAGCAAAGGGTTCGGTCAGCCCCCGATAGAACCGTTGTTGATTAGATATACTATACGTGACAGCTTAGGCCTTGATTAAATTGTCATCATTAATTAATGTACTGTCTTCATCACTAAACTAGTGCCTATTTAATTGTACATATGATCAACATTTAATTGTTATAACGAGAAGCAAATTTGGCACTATTAATGGTTAAATGTGATGGTTTATGGTTCGTGGTTTTCTGCATTAATGACTTCTTCCTTAGTGCATGTCATAATTAGGCTAATGTCATAGTTTGGCTCTGTTGTATATAATGTGCTTCCAACATTATCTTGTCATAGCTTGAGCTTATTTTCCAATATTTTTTTGTTTATACATAAACATATTGTGCGCGTTATTTTAATCTGTACGAGGAATATTTTTTGTCAAAAGTATTTACTAAATGTATTTTTAACAATTTCAAACTTAATGTAACAATCTTAATTTTACTATGCTTCTATAAATTCGCCATAAAAATTTAATTCCTAATCATCAAACCTGTATAATCCTACTATTAATTCTCATTTTTTACGTTCTAAATATTATAGAGAGTTAATGGATAATCATCTAGATCTCCTTATTCAAATCATCTATATATATATATATATATAAAGGAGGGAATAGAAAAGGTGACTTGACACATCTCTTTGGCCAAGAAATCTATTTATCTTTTTTCTCCTTTTTTTGCCTTTTTCCTTTCATTCTTTTCATTTAAATTGCTTAGTAATTGGAAATTGACCATTATTACATCTCATTATATTTATTTCAGTTACAAAAGAAAAAATTAACAAATATCATGTTATTTGTTTTCTCAGAAGTCATCTTCTTCAAAAAAGAAATGTGCAACGGTTGCAACAATCAATGCTATGCAATTTCAACAGGCGCCACTTTATAAAAGGTCATAAAAATCTATGTCTATAATAATAATAATAATAATTAACTGAAATGTCTCTATTAATTCATATATACGTTATGACCTTTCCTCCTTGTAGCGTCCGTCACGGATCCCTTTACATGGAAGGGTTATTTCAAGTTTCAAAAGCTTCTTCCGTATTTCGTCTACATGCCATTCTACTTTTCCACTTCTGTTGATGTTCCATACTTCCACCCAATATTTTTGGATTATAGTATCTATCTATTTATTCTATTTTTGTATATAGATTTGGGTAGTTTTTCTCTTAAAGTTCAGTTTTTTTTCTTTCTTTGTTGATGTTCATAACTTTTATTAAGCATACCTTGCGAATTGTAATAGATTCTCTTGAAACAGGTCTGTGGACTCTATTGGAACTTGAAGATCTAACTTGCTAAATATGGTTTGTTCATATTAGATTTAATTTCTATCAGTCTTGCAGGTGGATGTCTTCCGTATGTGCCTTTGATATTTCAGTAGTTGTGACTCATGAAAATGACGCTCAATGGTATCTTCATTATCCTTTTGATGAGTTTTTCTGTGACTTTTTCTTGACTGTTATTTTATTATCTCCTTAGCTTGTTTTATTTAATTTTTAGAATTTCGTCAGCCCCTATAAACTATTTCTTTGGAATTTTCGCCGGCATTAGTTTCTACAGAGTTTCACTACAAAAAAACGGCCTAAATTGAAACGGTTTAATAGCGGGGTCAATTCCAACCCCTGCAAATTTTATTAAATAGCAGGGGTTTAGTTAACCGACACAATATAAGTAAATAACGGTGGCTCAAAACCTACGAAATCTGGAAAAAATTAGCGCTAATATTTCCCACACTTTTTTTGGTTGCTCATTTTTTTTGGCTATAACAAAATACAAATATAACAAAACCTGAAAAGCTCCGCCATTTCTCACTAACATTTTTCCACAACTCAAGGTAATGGTGTCAATTTTGAGAGATTAACTGAAATTTCATGCTTCTTTCTACTTTAATTTTCTTAAAATCAAAAGTTTTGTATGAATTTCTCATTCTGTTTGTAAGATTTAAACTCAATCCTCGTTTTTCCTCTTTTTTCATCGATTTTCCTCACTTTTTGTTCCTATAGCAGTGGCATAGACATCTCTATCACTCACTTTAGCATAGCAATCGACAAGTATCTTTAATTATAGTAAGTTCTTCTACCCTATTTTTGGTTTTGTGTAATGTTATTTCTACAGATGTTTCATCTTCCCTATTTTTGGGTTTGTATGATCTGCAATTTTTGTGTGTGTTTCAATTGCTTGTGACTTTAATTTTGTTTTTGTTGTTGCTTTGGGTACTTTCTGTTAGATTTGAGTTTTCTCTGTTTATTTGAGATTTTTTTGTTGAATTAGTAGGAAATATAAATGTTCTACATCATGTTGTATGAGGATTTATATAGGTGTGTATGGTGATTCAAAGGTTGGTGTTAGATTTCTTTTATATGCTTCTTTTTACTATTGATGGTGTTGATCTTTTTCATGCTTCAGTTTTGAATTTAATTATGTTTCGGACTAATTTTTTTATTAAATGAATGCAATGTGATGTATTAAATTCTGTTAGAATAGTTCCTTTAAGAATTCTGTTAAGCTTGTTTGTGTATATCTTATTTCTGCACCTTTTAGATTCTTGTTTTTGTAAATCTTTCTTGCTTGTATCCTTTACCATATGTACTTGCTTGGCCCCTCGAGACATGACTTGCTTCCCCCCCCCCCCCCCCCCCGGAAAAAATATGGGAATTTGAATCAATGCAGGGACTGTAGTATTATCTCAGTAAAACTAACAACAGATTCCTTTCTTCTACATATAGCATCTCCACTTCTGAAGCTAAAACAGAATTTATTCATAGCATCCTATGGGCACTTCTTAGATCATAACACCATATTTTAGAATAAGACAGGGTTGCCATGTTTTATTAATTAATACTGAAAATTGTTAGCTGTAGCGATAGCGACATTTCTGACTTGCACACCATTCTTCTATCTTGAAGTTTTTTGTGGATATGTTTTGCCTACTTATTAAATTCATTCTTCCTGTAGCAGGATTAATTATTGAATTTCAGATATGTCTCGATCAATTCACTCAACGTCTCATCCAGCTTCGATGGATCAGCCCACATTGCACGCGGCTCCAACATTTTAGCCGGCATCACAGATGTCTCAATCTGTTCACTCAACATCTCAGCTAGCTCCGATGGACCAAGCCACATCACAGCCGGCGGTGGCAGTTTACTCTGCATCACTGCCATCTCGGTCAGTTCACTCAACATCACATCCGGCTCCAACACATCAGAACTCATCACAGCCAGCTCCAATATTTCAGACTGCATTTAGAAAGCATTTTGGGAGCCACTGGACTGTAGAAGTAATAGGTAAATACTTTTGACTATTAATGCATATTCAGCAGTCCCTTCTAAGCCTTTGTTCATCTCTCTCGTGGCTTCATCTTATCTCTTTTCTTATACAGATTCAGAAGAAAATGTGAAAAAACTCAAAGTGAAAGTCAAGGAAGTGCTAAATTTAACATGTGAAGAAGGTATCGTGGTTGATTTTGATTACCTAGATGAACCATTTGGAGATGCACACAACCTACTTTCAGGCTTTTGTGAAATTTTAACGTGCGACTGCACTTTATTTCCAATCCATTGTGAGAAATGGACTAGTTTACCTTTGTCATACTTCAACCGCGTCTTCGATCAAATTATAAAGGTATAAGCTCTATATTCATACAACTATATCACTATATATTTTTTTCTGGAGAAGGACAACTATATCTCTATTTTGTCTTTTAACTTTATATTTGCATGTAATAGATATGCTAACAAATGTTTTATTCTTGAAGCTCAAGTTCTTCTTTAAGACAACTGAGTCAGTTGCGCGACAACATGTTTATAAATCTATTGGAAAGAAATGGGCTGCAAATAAGCTTAACTTGTGGAGTGCATATGAACACCCACTTAAAAGTAGAGCTGAGATTATTGATAATGTGCCGGATGGAGTTCCGCGGTATCAATGGATTTCTTTTGTTGATTACCAGTATAAAGAAGCAAAAGTAATATGCGTAAGTTTCTGCGAATTCTTAGCTTATCTCAAAAAAGAAATCATGAGGAATAAGGAGTAAGCTAGATAACTAAAGCAGGATAATGCTGGTCTTTGTATCGGAAAACCTGATCATTTGAGATCACAAACGTATTGAAAGACTTATTGCATGCCTTATAGAAACTTGTCATCAGCCTAAACAAGTGAATTAGCTAACTCTGTCCATTTCCTATATCACTTCTTCTATTTCATATTAGTCATAGGAAATTCAGTACCCTGCTTTTCCATTCTTACTCATGGTGATTCTCATTATTTGTCAACTATCAATTTGAACTCTAACAGCCAACTTACTCAAACAACTTTATGGAAAAGGGATCCAAGAAATGTCTTTTTACATATTTCATGCTTCACAAATTGGACCCAAACTAAAAAACGTACTAAAAATATTTCTCAAGAATCAATTGGCAAAAATTGAGTTTTGTATTGGTTTACATATTCCTATTGGTTTAATTAGTCTCTTTACATATTCCTATTGGTTTAATTGTAATAATGAGTTTTGTATGTGTAGGAAAAAATTGAGTTAGTTTTGAGCCAAAGCACCATGGACGAATCTCAAATTTTTCCAAATGATGTCGTTGGTAAGGTGCTAGTAAAAGAGCACTCTGGAACGGTGAGGTACTTGAGATTAGGACCTGCCCCCAGTAGAGTTTTTAAACAAGTAAGACCTCGTTTTGGTGGTACAAGTGCTTCAAGTAGTGAAGGTTCATGTTCGTCCCAATGCCAACAGAATCATATTCAAATGATGAATGCTCACAATCAAATGATGAATGCTCTCAATCAAATGATGAATGCTTTCAAGGCATATATGATAATGAAAGAAGGGACAATACCAAAACAGTTTGCGGGGTTCTTTACTTCTCCTTCGATTGTTTCTCCCACAACAGTAAGTAAAGTTCTTCAATTTTTTCAACTTAAATTTGTTTGTTTGCAAAGATAGAGTGGCTTAGGTTAGTCCTATTCTTGTAGAACCTAGAGTTACTGCATTGTCTGATTTGGGCATAATTTTATAAAATTAGGAGCATAATGTGTAATATATCTGCACAAACATCTCTTTTCTCAGTCCTTCTAATAGCTATTTAGCATTCTTCTTATAGCTAATTTGATATAATAGTGTGTACATTCGAGGGAAATATCTGTACTATTTCCAAGCTTTGTAATGATTGGTATATGGAAGGTGATAATTGCAAATTATATTCTGCCGAATGTGGACTGGTTATCAAGAATTTGTGAGATTATATAAGGATAATGAGCTAACATAATTACTCAATTTAAGAGCAGTAGCACGGGTGATATTATTGTTAGTATACGCATAGGATAAAAACTCCTAGAAGTTTGAGTACCAATATAATTATCCAAGAGATTGAGACTATAAATTATGTGTGTGTGTGTGTGTATATATATATATATATATATATATATATATATATATATATAGTTTTGCACGAGTTGAGTAGTTTTCAGGGACTATAGCTTAGGTAGAAATTAAATAACTACGTTAAATAATGGGAAGGTACTTAGACACTCCTAATATAAGCTTTGCCTACACCAAAAGGACAAACGTATTCACCCTCTTTTACTTTGAATTACCTTTGTGAGAATAGCTAGAAGTACACAAAGACTACTCTTTAGCTAATGCAAGCAAACAATATTTTACTGTCATTTTCCCTCACCTTGGAATTAACCATATGGTTGTCGAACCAAGAAAGAAAAAAGGGAAAGCCAAGATTGATGGAATAGAAATAAACCATGAAACATGAAAAAAAATTAGATTCAGAAACCAAATTTAAACACAAAACATTCACTCCAACATTCTAACTCCAACCACCTAACTATATTGTCACAATTAATTATCTAAGACAACTACAATAAAATCAACGGTTGTCACTAGAATTATTATCACCGCATGATCTTCTTGCGCCCATGAGCGAAAGGGGTCCATTGTCCGTATCACTTGGCTGCATAAAAAGAAAAAGCAAAGTATAAAAATTCTATAAGAGGCGAAAACGTGCATTTCTAAAAATAAATTGAATTTCATAAATTTCAAGGAATAAAAGGTTAAAATGTGAAAAGTTAGGGGGAACAAACAATCCCACACAAATGCAAGTTGGACATTACCGTAATAAAAAAATAAAATAAAAAGATGTTTAGTTACTACTGTATATGTAAAGCAAACATGAAAATATAATCTTATTTGATCTCAAGCTCAACTCTTATTGCCTAGGTAAGCATGAAGCAGGATCATTATGTTAGCGATTTCGGGGAGATTATTTTCTATCAGACTGATCCACACATCTTCCGATCTGCTCCAAAGGATGAATGACTGAGAAATAGAAATCAAAACAATCTCATTAACTAGTTTCACAAACTTGGTATTAGCTATAGTTTTATAATTACATAATGTTGACAATTTAGTTTTAAAGACTAATAATATTTTATGGTTTTATGATATGTTAAATTTCTCTTAACTTTAAAATACTTTTTTTTTTTTGCTTTGATAATGATTTACAGCTTAATTAGTGATTTTGTCAATAATATATGAATTCAAAAAATTTAATGAATTCAAGGTTATGACTGCAGGTGCTGCAATTCGCAATTGAAAATTATTTTAGAAATATTAAAATTTTAGATTTGTGGGGGTCAACCGCCGCGAAGTAACCGCCGCTACTTAGTTCTGGCGGTCGGCAAAAAACTGCCGCAAATTGATTGCGGCGACTCTTACCGTGGGGGTTTTAGCGACTGCCGTACCAACATATTGCGGGGGTTTTTAACAGCCGCAAATCTTAAAAATAACCCCCGCAATTAGGCCCTTTTTTTGTAGTGTTTGTTGAATATTAGGTAGCTACTCTTATTAATATGCAAAGGTGAAAGAAACCATCGCCTTTGCCATGTTCATTATTTGTTCGACAATATGGTTTAAAGAAGGAACAAGGAAAATATTATCGTCGCTGACTAGGTGCAAGTAGTGGATATATGAAAAAAAAATCTAATTTATGACTTATATATTGCCTCTTAGAAGTAAGGTTTAGTATGAATGCATCAAAAAAGAGTTTTACATTTCACTCAACAAATATTCAGTTACAAAAAAAAAAAATAGCCAAAATACATAGTGACCATAATATTTACATGGCAGATTTTAATAGATGTATTTGGTAAATAAATTTCAGATAGAGGTATATTATATAACACATGAGATAGTCATTAAGAATCCGTATTACTCTAGGAGTTCGTGTTTACTGTTCTTGAGATCCAAGTCATAGGATATGAGAAATATCCGAAGGATCGGAACGAAGTTCCGTGTTTGATTGATTTTTAATTTTGGGTAATATATAAAATTGATCGGTCGGCCAAAATTACTTGCATTCCACTAGCCAAAAGTATATAAAATATGTATACTTTTATATAATACACATATATATAAAAAGATATATATTTTGTTGACTATTATTTTTGAAAGCGGTTATAAATATTTCTCTTTGATTTTCCGGTAGGATTGTGCTTTTCCCGTAGGAAACCAAATACCGTACTGCGGAGAACCTTAAGAGGGAGAATAAAAAAGCGGACATCAACTCATATTTGCATGAAAAAATATACAAGATAGCCGGTATAAAGATAATACTCGGAAAAATATATATTTTTTATATATTAATGTAATATTCATATTTATATATAATTGGTGTATCTTTTTATTATATTTTGCTAGCGAGCGTAATTATTTTTGGTTAATCCACCAAATATGTAACTTGCCCTATTTAAATCCCTGATATAGTCCTATTACTACTTTTTGATAGTTATTTTTTTTTATTTCCTCTTTTCTTGGTCAAGTTCACGCATACTAATTCAAATGGAAAATCAAGTTTAGTCTGGAACTTTGAGAAATATTCCTCTATCAAAGAATTTCATGTAGGATGCATGTTAAAGATTGATTTTTCTTTATGTTGAATTATGAATTATATGAACTTATTTTGACTTTTTTTTTTTATAATCATGCAAAGCACGAACAACTACACTAGTTATATTATATACCTAGAGACCTAGCAGCTAGAAGTTTCTTGAATGTATGAGAAAAGTAACCTATCGACCATTAAATGGCCAACTAAACCAGTTATGTCATGAAGATTATGAAAATGTCTATGTCCTTATCTTCGAGAGCTATTTATTCCAATACTAGAAAAGACAATTAAAAGAAAAAAGAAAAGAAAAGAAAGATAAGGTAGAATAAATTTCTTTCTTGTTTGGGATCATAATTCTTTCAAATTCTAAAGCATTTTACTGATAGAATAAAGAATCTTTCCAGAAAATTAACGTCGAAATGGTCCAACCATATTGGGTCCTCTACTATCCAAAATTTTATTAAATTGCAAAATCTTTACAATTAGGAGTTTAAACTATTTTAACAGGAAATGTTTTGTTAATCAGTAGTTACAAGGCTCGAACTATAATTTTTCTTTCTTTTGATATCATACCAAATTGTGTGAATCACATCATCTAAAAGTTTTGGTTAAGAAGATTTTATTATTTATTTATTATCTATAGTATTTTTAAGACGATTACTAATTACAAGGCATAGGGTGTATTTGGTATAAAGGAAAATGTTTTCCATGGAAAATGTTTTTCTAGAAAATATTTTCATGGAAAATGAGTGGTTTTATCACCTATTTTCCCTTGTTTGGTTGGTGAGTGAAAAATATTTTCTAGCGTTTGATTAAAGATTAGAAAATATTCTTTTAGGAAAATATTTTTATGCTACTCTCTTCACTCCCCCTCCCCCCCACCCCCCAAGTCTCCAAAAATTCACACAAATCTAAAGGAAGTAATGTGCTGCTTTAATATTTTATGCAAAATAGCGTTGAAATTTGTGCTCCATTACTAAAAAAATACTCTTTTTTGTTTGAAAAAAAAAGTACTCTTTCTAAAACATGAAAACAAAATACACATTTTATTAAAATAAAGAAAATATTTCTACATCATAAAAATAAAATACTCTTGTTGAAATGAAAAAAATACTTTTTTTATATCATGAAAAGAAAATACTTTTTTTTTGTTGAAATGAAAAAAAATTACTTTTTCTACATAAAAAGAAAGTTTTTTTTTGTTAAAATGAAAAAATAATTTTTAATATCATGAAAAAAAACTCATTTGTTGAAATGAAAAAAATACTCATTTGTTGAAATAAAAAAACTCCATCTATAATATGAAAATAAAATACTATTAATAATATTTTTATTTAGGGTGGGGGTGGGGTGGGTAGGTGGGAGTGTGGATGGTGTGTGGGTGTGGGTGGGGTTGGGGTGTGGGGGTGGGTTGGTGAGGATGAGGAATAAGGTGAGGAAGGTTGAGAAAGAGTTTTAGAAAATATTTTCCTTTCTCTTGATAGAAAAAACATTTTCAGAGGAAATTAGTTCATGAGAAAAATATTAGACAAAATATTTAAACTAACCAAACATGGAAAAATTGGAAAATATTTTCCTTCGTACCAAACACACCCATAATGTCATTATTTTTTTTAATAGTATTAACATAGTGATATCCTCAAATTATAAAATAGTCTAATACCGTTTTATGTTTCCGCACCCAATTGCCATAAACTAAATGTAGTTAATGCCAAAACATCTAGACCCCCCATTTCTGTCCATCCGTATTAAATTTGCGAAGATTTTAGAAAGGATCAATAGTTTCAATGAAAATGATGCTCTCTCCGACCAAATAGTAAAATTAATGATTATTCCAAATAATTCAAGGCGGAAGAGAAGGAAGAGTGTATATGGGTGATATCAGAGTTAACACACACCCCAATTTCCCAGTGGATCAAACGAGGTAAGAGTATGAATATATAAGATCGAAATCAAAGCTAGGAACTCTTTGTATCGAGACCCAAGCGGAGTGCTCACCATCGGACCTGATGAGACAACACTCTCCGAACCTAGAAAGAGCTTCGGGACCTCAAATAATATGGCAAACAGCTATACACGACTAACAGATGGTCGTGATATACACACCCAATCGGATATCACGGTGCAAATCTCGCCCAATGTCGGTAACAGATCAGTAATTAACGAGAAAGGATGAGTTTTACCCTTTTTAGAATTGTATTAGGGATGAAACTCTCCTACTGTATAAAGGGGAAGCTTTTTATTTAATAGGACACATTGTAACACGCAAACCAAGGCAATGCAAATTCATTTTTCTGCTTTCTAGCTATTGAAAAGTTCTTATTCTATTATTGTTTCATATACATTTTGTGATGATCCAAAAGGTTATCTTGCGTTTTAGAACCCAATTCGAGGTTCCGAGGCCTTCAAAATCTCATCTTACTTCTCCTCGATTTGCGTGCATAGTCCGGGCACGTTTCCGGAAAACTTTTATGTGAAAAATTTGAGAAAATAATAATTTTTTCCTTTAAAAGTGATTTTTGGTTGACTGCGGTTAGCATTTTGAGTTAACGGACCCGGAATCGTATTTTGACGGTCCCAGAGGGTCCTTAGTAAAATATGCGACTTAGGCGTATGCTCGGAATCGAATTCCGAGGTCCCTAGCCCGAGTAATGAATTTTTGTTAAAAATTATTAAACTGAAAATCTAAGGATTTAAAGAATTTGAATAATATTTGATCATGTTGTTACGGGCCCGTATTTTGATTTCGGAACCCGGTACAGGTTTAATATAATATTTAAGTTATGTCTGAAAATTTTGGTGAGAAACGGGACTGATTTGACGTGATTCGGACGTCCGGTTGTGAAAATAGAAATTTCAAGTGTTCTTATGGATTTCATGTGTTTTGGTATTAAATCCGTAATTTTAGATGTTATTTTGGCTATTTGATCGCACGAGCAAGTTCATATGATGTTTTAAGGCTTATGTGCATGTTTGGTTTGGGGCCCCGAGGGCTCGGATGAGTTTTGGATAGGCTACGGAGTGTTTTGGAACTTGGGAAAAATTGCTGGCATGACTGAACCTATTGCAGTCCTCTGATTTCGCAATTGCGAGATTAGGCATCACAATGGCGAACCCTGTAGGTTTCACTTTTGCGAGGCTTTTATCGCAATTGCAATCATAAGCTGGACCAGGCAGTCTTCGCAATTGCGAAGACTTCTTCGCATTTGTGAAGTAAATATGGGAAGGGCAGTGATCGCAAATGCGATCATTTTCTCGCATTTGCGGAGGTTCGTGTTCGCAATTGAGAACATACCTTCGCAATTGCGAAGGCAGCAGAAGTGTGGGGAACTTCGCATTTGCGATGGTTCTTCGCATTTGTGAGCTTCGCAATTCTGCAGTTGTATAAAAGAGACTTAGACGGGATTTTTGATTCATTTCACAAATTTTCAAAACCTAAATTTTATGAGGAGATAGGCTAGTTTTTCCCCAAATCAGAGGTAAATGATTCTTAACTCATTTATTTCAATCGATTACATCTTTTTACAAGATTTCATCCTAGAATCTAGAGTTTTTCATGGTGGAGTTGGGTGTTTTTTGGGTAGAACTTAGGAATTTCGAAATTTGGGGATTTAGACCTCAAATTGAGGTCGGATTCCAAAACCAAATGTATATCCGGGCTCGAGGGTGAATAAGTAATCATGTTTTGGTCCGAACTTCGAGCTTTGACCAAGCGGGCCCGGGGTCAATTTTTGACTTTTTGGGAAAATATTGTGAAACTTATAATTATGCATTGGAACTGATTTCTTTAGCGATAATTGATGTTATTAAATTAATTATGACTAGATACGAGTGGATTGGAAGTGGAATCGGGAGGTAATACGGTAATTAAGGCTTGATTTTGGTCGTGGAATCGAGGTAAGTGTTGTGGCTAAACTTACCTTGAGGGATTAGGTATTGCTGCCTTATTTGCTATGTGCTTGATTGTTGATATGACGTATAGGTGAGGTGACGAGTATCTATACATTGTTGTTGGGTCGAAATATGCGAGTGAGTCTTATACTTGTGACCATTGTATTCTTTATTCGTACGGTTCATGCTTAGATTGGTTATTCTTCATGTTAAACAAATCTTATCACATTTTTCCTGAAATTGATATTGGTTAAGTGTTGACTAAAGTTGAGATTTATGTTGTGAAGTTAAATGTTAAACTGAGGTCGGTTATTGACAATTCCCTTGCCAGGTTGATATTGTTCTATTGTTTGGGTAAGGAAGAGTATAACGCATGAAGGGTAATGCCGTGCAATGTATTGTGAGTGAGTGATAATGCACGAAGGGTGATGTCGTACCGTATTCTGTGAGTGATAATGCACGAAGGGTGATGTCATGCCATGCTATGAGAGAGATAATGCACGAAGGGTGATGTCGTGCCATGCTATGAGAGAGTTAATGCACGAAGTGTGATTCCGTGCCATGTTATGAGAGTTATTGCATGAAGGGTGATGCCGTGCCGTTTCTTCTGTTTTCTTATGGCGAGAATGAGAGTAAAAGCACGAAGGGTGATGATGTGTACTTGTTGCTGTATAATTACTTCTGTTGGTACAAAGCATGATATTTATTGTGTTCCTTTATTGTACTACTTTCAAGACTTAATATTTCCCCTCGGCATGTTTTCCCCCTTCCCAATATTATATGTTAAATTTTCGTTTATTGTTATTTTCTCGTATATAATTTAACTGCACATGTTCATGTTATTGTCGTGTCCTAGCCTCGTCACTACTTCACCGAAGTTAGACTCAACACTAACTAGTATATGGGGTCGGTTGTACTGATACTGCATTCTGCACTTTCTGTGCTGATTTCAGTACTAGACTGCACTAATCAGAGTAGGGTTGCTGAATTCAATCCATCAGGAGACCTAAGGTAGATCTGCCGGCGTTCGCAGATCCTAGAGTCCCCTTCCATTTATCTTAGTTTCCTTGTTTTCTTTTATTTCGAGAACATATGTATTTTCTTTAAACCAGTATTTGCAGTAACTCTTAGACGTTTGTGGATTGTAACACCAGATTTTGGGTAGTCGTGTATTGATGTTTAGACTATTATAAACTTTCGCCTTTTATTAAATCGTTATGTTTTAAATTATTGCCATTTAGTGAATTTCGTAAAAAGTAGCGTATTTAATTTTTTACATGATGGCTTGCCTAGCAATCTATTGGTTAGGCTCCATCACGATCCTGACGGTGGGAAATTCGGGTCGTGACACATTTGGCTTCGAACCAAGGGTCCGATCGAGGGCTAAATTACTATTCAACCCAAATTTGAACTCGGACGTATCATCACAATTAGTTTGGTTATTTATTATATATTTAACTCGTTTATCTAACAATATTGATCCAAAGCAAGCCTCATGGATGGTACAGAAGATACTGAAAGCCAAACAATACTTTGAGGAAGTTGGATATACAGAGGAGGATGTAGAGGGAATGAGGAGTTTCTCCATCAAAACCATGTATGCAAAAATTAGAGGTGAATTGCTAGAGTGTCATGAAGGAAGCTGCTTTGCAACAATGCTGGATTGCCAAAATGGATGTTCACAGTACTTCTGGCTGCTCATAGAAGACTGTTGACTAAAGACAGATTGAGGGGATGTGGCTATGTGGAAGATACAACTTGTTCACTATGTAACACCTGAGGAGGAAACCATTGATCATCTATTCTTTAGCTGTCCTTATTCTTCAAGAGTATGGACAACAATGCTATAATGGCTAGGGATTCATAGGCAAACAATGACATGAACTAATGAAATCGAGTGGGCAGAGAGACACTACAAGGGAAGGAGCACAACAACTGAACTATATATACTAACTCTTGCAGGTAGTATGTACTATATATGGCAAGAGAGGAAAGGCAGAATTTTCAAAGGAGAATAGCGATCAACAACAATGCTAAGTAAAGTAATAACACAAGATGTGCGTAGTCGAGGAGCTACTAAGAAGCAACTACAACGAAGATTGATGGAGCTTAACTACTATCCTAATGTATAAATAGATGTTATACCTAGTAGTATAGTAGTTAGTCTTGAGGACAGTGAATTGAATGGCTAAAATCTGGGGCTTATGTCCAGATTAAGCTTGAACACTACATTGTAGATATTACTGGTAAATAGAAGTTTTTTAACTACAAAAAAAATCCACATATCCTTAAAATCGGATATAAATTTAATTATAATCCGTTTTAAGGGTAAATAGTTTGGCGCCCACCATAGGGCTGAGGATAATAGTGGTGTTTTGAAACAAATCTCCATAACACACTCTATTTTACGCTTGTTCTTTAAGGTCTCAATTTCAGGTCAGCTTAAAAATGTCAAGTTCTTAGTCTACTCACTTGAACGTTGAGGCCGAGTTTGGCAATCATGGGGAAAACAATAATTTGGTGCTTAGTAATGAGGTTCCCCCTGTTGATCCCAACGGACTCCCAGTTGTCGATCCGATCGACGCCAATTCATAGGTTGCTATTGATGTCAACCTGTCAACTGACCCCGAAAATAGCATTCACGGAGGTTCCCAACCAACAGTTTGAGAAACACAGAGGGTAAAGGTGATGGGGTAAGCCTGCAGCTAATCTTCGAAATATTGCATGCTCAACAGACAGCGGTAGCATAGCTACAGAATCAAGGCCACACCCCTGGCAGGGTCGAGCCCAGAAAGTCCCGAGAGAACACCGAAGCAACGAACAAACCACCGAGAGGTCGGTGAAGCCGAGCCCGGAGTCAGTCTTGAAATAATGAAAATGCATAAGGCATTAGCGAAGTGGGTGGAATCAGGTGAACAGAAAATTGAGTCCAATGAGAAGAAGGTGAAAACATACAATTCTAGGGTCGACCAAAACCTAGAAGCACCCCTGATATTGAAGTGGCCGGATTCCAAGAAGTTTATCTAGAAGCCTTTTCCTCTGAGAGCGGCACCAAAACCGATCCCTAAGAGGTTACATATGCCCGATATTTCAATAGATAATGGAATCACGAACCTGAATGAGCATGTGGCTTCATATACATGCCGGATCAAAGGAAACAACTTGGAAGATGATGAAATCGAGTCGGTGTTACTAAAAATATTCAGGGAAACTTTGTCCAAAGGAGCAATGATTTGGTACCACAACTTACCCTCAAGTTCCATTGACTCGTTTGCTATGCTCGCAGATACTTTTGTGAAGGGTCATGCCGGGGCCATCAAGGTCGAGACTATAAAATTGGACCTTTTTAAGGTTAAACAAAGAAACAACGAGATGCTCAGGGAGTTCATATCAAGGTTTCAAATGGAACGGATGGATCTGCCTCCAGTTGAGGATGATTGGGTCATTCAGGCATTCACTCAAGGACTTAATCCCCGAAGCTCCTTGGTTTCGCAGCAGATAAACAAAATTTGGTAGAGTACCCGACAATAACTTGGGTCGACATCCACAATAGGTACCAATCAAACATAAGAGCTGAGGATGACCAACTTAGAGCCCCTTCTAGGTCCGCTTATCCCATCAGAGCCAACAATAGGTCTAAGAGAGTCATCAATCATGAGCCAAGACAGGTCCGGGATCAATAACAGTCAGACAATGCAGATTGAAAGGGAAATGGGCCCGGGCGTCAGCCCACAAGGAACAAAAAGAGAGGCTATCGAAGGCTTAGTAGCCGAGGTCTGATGAGAAAAAAATGATTTCAATAGGCCGCTTGGGGCTAGAGAAGAACCAAGATTGTTAGAATACAACTTCAATGTTGATACAATCAGCATCGTATCAGCCATCAAGTATATCAAGGAAGCCAAGCAACCCGGACCGTTGCAGTCTGACCCTACCCAAAGAGATCCTAACTTGATGTGCAAGTATCATGGCACTAAGGATTGCCGACAAATGAGAGAAGAAGTTTCCCGGTTGCTCAATAATGGGCACCTCCAAAAATTTCTGAGCGATCGACCCAAAAATCACTTCAGGAATAGGGACGCCAACATGATAATTGGATGGGTCAATATCCCCCAAGGACCAATGATAAAGCACACTAAAGTATCTATCACAAGGGAAAAAAGTACCCGAGATTATGTCCCGGAGGGAAACATCTCGTTCAACGACGAGGATTCTGAGGGCATCATGCAACCACATAATGATTGCTAGTAATATACGTACTTATCAATAAATCTCGAGTTAAACGTGTATTTATTGATCCAAGTAGCTCGGCCAACATCACTGGATCGAGGGTTGTAGAGCAGTTGGGGGTTACAAGACCAAATAATGCTGGCGGTCCGGGTGTTGAACGAATTTAACATGGCATACGAAAAATCTAAAGGGGAGAGAACCCTGCTAGTGAACACTACAGGAATGATCCAAGAGACAAAGTTCTATGTGATCTAAGGGGACATGAGGTATAACGCCCTATCGGAAGGCCATGGGTTCATAATATAAGGGCGGTACCTTCAACCTTACACCAGGCACTGAAGTTCCCTATACCGGGAGGAGTCAAGATGGTCCACAGAGAGCACCTGACAGCAAAGGAAATGTTTGTGGTCGATGAGGTAATCTCGGTGACTGCGGTTTCGACATCAAAGATCTGAAGCTGACCAAAAAGGAAGAAATTAAATAGCAATCACCGACGCCGGCCCCAACCGAACCGGAGGAGAGAGGAGTAACTCCTGATGATACCAACGCTACCAAATCGACAGTCAAGGAGTTGGAGCAAGTCATATTGATCGAACATCTACTAGATCGAAAGATATACTTGAGCAAGGGGTTAACTCCCGAGCTCATAAAAAACTCATTGAATTTCTTAAATCTAACATAGTCTGTTTCGCTTGGTCTCACCTTGACATGAAAGGGATCCCCCTAAAAGTGACCACTCATAAGCTCTGTTTGGACCCAAAGTTCCACACGGTTAAATAGAAGAGGAGACAAAAACCCGAGGTCGAGCATGCATTTATCAAGGACGAGGTATATAAACTTCTTAAAATAGGGTCAATTCGGGAAGTTAAATACCCGGATTGATTAGCTAACATAGTGGTAGTACCTAAAAAAGGAAATAAGCTAAAAATATGTGTGGATTACAAAGATCTGATCAAGGCATGCTCTAAGGATTCTTTTCCTTTTCCTAACATCGATCGGATGATCAACGCGACGGTTGGACACGAGATACTTAGCTTTCTCGATCTATTTTAGGTATGGACCCAGGGGATCAAGAAAAGGCTTCTTTTATCAATAAATTTGACACCTATTGTTACAACATAATGCCATTCGGATTAAAGAACATCAGTGGCACCTATCAACGCCTAGTAAACCTGATGTTCGAAGAACAGATAGGAAAATCAATGGAAGTTTATATTGACGAAATGTTAGTCAAGTCCCTACGAGCGGAGGACCATATGAAATATATGTAGGAAACCTTCGACATATTGAAGAAATACAATAAGAAGCTGAATCCAAAGAAATGCGCATTAGGAGTCGGATCAAGAAATTCCTCGGGTTCATGGTATCTAATCGAAGGATCGAGGTCAATCCCGACAAAATCAAAGCCATAAAAGATATCACTGTGGTGAACAATGTCAAGGCCGTTAAAAGACTGACCAGGCATATAGCAGCCCTAGGCCGGTTCATATCGAGGTCCTCGGACAAAAGCCATTGGTTCTTCTCACTGTTGAAAAAGAAGAGTAACTTTTCCTGGACCCGGGAATGCCGATGAGCTTTGGAAGAACTCAAACAGTACCTATCGAGTCTGGCCCTACTCCACACTCCGAAGGCGGACGAACAGTTGTACCTTTACTTGGCGGTTTTTGAGGTGGCGGAAAGTGAAGCCTTAGTCCTGGAAGAGGAAGATACGCAATTTCCTATTTACTATGTTAGTAGAACTCTAGGCGAGGCCGAAACAAGGCATCGTCACCTGGAAAAATTGGCGCTAGCTTTGCCAAGCTCCTCCAAAAAGTTAAAACCGTACTTTCAATGCCATCCCACATGTGTCGTAACCTATTACTCAATGAGTAACATCATGCATAAACTCGATATTTTGGGGAGATTGGCCAAATTGGTCGTTAAAATCAGCGGGTACGATATCAAGTCTCAACCTTGAACTACCATAAAATCTCAAATTTTGTAGACTTCATGGCCGACTTTAAATTTGGGGACCACTTCAGGAATTTTGACTCTTTTTATGGATGGTGCCTTGAACGCAAAGATGTCCAAGCTCAGCATCGCGTAAAAACCAACTATGGGTAATGCAGTTAGGTAGTCTATTAGAACTGTGAAATAGACTAACAATGAGGTAGAGTATGAAGCCATAATTGCAGGTGTCGAATTGGTTAAAAGCCTTGGGCCGAGGTGATCGAAGCAAAGTGAGACTCCTCCTCGTGGTAAATCAAGTCAATGGGACATTCTAATTGAAAGAAGAACAGATGAGATGGTATTTAGACAAATTACAAGTAATGCTGCATCAATTCAAGGAATGGACCCTGCAGCACGTGCCCCGAGATCAGAACAGCGAGGCCGATACTCTGGCTAACTTTGGGTCATCGGTCGATGTTGATGAATTCAGTTTGGGAACAGTAGTACAACTCATGAAATCAATGATAGAAGAAGGCCACACCGAAGGAAACTCAATGAGTTTAACTTGGGATTGAAGGAACAAGTACGTATATTACTTAAAGACCGTAAAATTACCCTCGGATCCCAAAGAATCAAGAGCTCTGCGTAGCAAGGTGGCCAGATTTAGCTTGGTCGAATGGAAATTATTCAGGAGAATGTCCGACAGCCCGCTAATCAGATGCTTGGGGCCGGGAGATACCGAAAACGCCTTGAGAGAAGTTCATGAAAGCACTTGCGGGAACCATTTGGGGCCAGAATATTTGGTCCAAAAATTAATCCGGTCAGGCTACTACTGGGCTGAAATGGAGAAAAATGCGAAGGACTTTGTACAAAAATGCAACGACTACCGGAGACACACCCGGATGATCCATCAACTGGGTGAACTACTCCACTCGATCTTCTCCCCATGGCTATTTATGAATTGGGGAATGGATTTCATCGGTCCCCTACCGAGGGCACCCGGTAAGGCTCAATTCATATTATTCATGACTGATTATTTTTCCAAATGGATCGAAGCTCAAGCACTCGAAAAAGTCCGGGAGAAAGAAGTCATTGACTTCATCTAGGACTATATGCTATGTCGTTTCAAGATTCCGGCCGAGGTCGTTTACGATAATGGGAAATAATTCAGCAGCAGCAAGGTAGATAAATTATTTGAAGATCAAAAGATTAAGAAGTTGCTATCAACACCTTACCACCCTAGTGGGAATGGACAGGAATAACTAACAAACAAGACCATACTTCAAAAGCTGAAAAAGAGGTTAGCCAATGCCCCATTTTCGTTGGTCTACGGGGCCGAAGCCTTAATAATAGTCGAAGTGGAGAACCGAGCCTCAAGTTCCAATATGTGATAGAAGAGTCAAATAGCAAGGTCATGATCATGAGCCTAAAACTATTGGATGAAAGGTGGGAAGCCGCCCTAGTCCGTATGGCCGCCTATAAACAGCAAACAGAAAGATACTACAACCGAAGAGCCAACCTACAACACTTTAAGATCGGGGACTTGGTGTTGAGGAAAGGAGCATTACACACCCGGAACACGAACGAGGGGAAGTTGGGACCCATTCAGGAGGATCATATTGAGTCGTCGGAATTATCGGCAAAGGCTTGTACAAACTCAGCACACTCACAGTGTGCAACTACCAAACAATTGGAATGTGACACACTTAAAGCGGTACTATAGCTAAGGTACAAACTCAATTACTCTTTAATCATGTTATGAATGGGACTAACATTTACAGGAAAACGGCCAGGGATGGATGTGGCTATTAGGTCCGAAAGCACGTGTTGCACTTTTTTTCCCTTGAATTGGTTTTGTCCCAAAATGGGTTTCTCGACAAGGTTTTTAATGAGGCAACAGTAAAGCATTCTAACTTAGATTTGAAGACCGGTCTGATATCAGAGTCAGTGATAATTCACTTTATATCAACAGTATCCGAGCCCTATCAAGCTCGACCTCAAATACTAAGGGCCATTACCCTTGAATTAAGGTTTTTAGCAAGAAAAAAAGAAAAACCCTTGGTGGTTAGGATTCATTATAAGGGACAAATGGTCTTATGAACCATGCTCACATAGTCCACTCTAGCCATGATACAAGTTTTAATGTGCTTTCATTCATGTACTTTTGACGCTGAGAGATGAAAGAAAGTTCCACCTTGCTACTACACATTTTCTTGCTACTTCAATTCTGGATCCTAAGATCCCACGGACTACCTCTACTCTGGGACTATTTACCCCAAGGGCTACCCCTACTCGGTACTCTTGCCGAAAGAAAGTTCGGACAATTCGGTCTGTCGAATCTTGGAGGCACCAAACCTATTAGGCGGTGCCCAAATACAAAAGGCTACGACCACCCTAAAAATGGCTTGGAGATGTCCGATGCTCGTAGTTAGAAAGTAAGGCCTTTGTTAAAAGTCAAAACCTACTAAAATGATACCCTCGTCAAAAGCATCATCTAAAATCACTTAAGTATTTTGAAAACTTCTGGTCACATAGAGGTTTCAATTCCTCGAGCAAAAAAAGTTGTATCGAAATCGGGATATGTTTGGACCTCCAAAAAATATGTCCATAACTAGATTTGACTCTATGTTAAGGCATCAAAACATTACATGAATAGAAATTATAAAAAGATACTAGAAAAGTAAAGTCACGATATTGCTAGAAAGGGAAAATTTCATATATATTCCAAAATATATTTACAAAGGCCCAATAAAAACAACCTCAAAATAAAAATATACATAAGAGAAAAAAACTGAAAAAGTACTATGGCATCTATGTCTGGTCTTCACCGGGGCCCGACTCATTGCCAGAACCGTCGGAGCCCTCAGATTCGTCGGAGCCCTCGGAACCCTCAGAGCCTTCGGCACCCTCAGGCTCGTATAGTTCCATTGCCTTATCCTCGAGCTTTTTAGCTGCCTTGATCTCGACCAACAGATTGAAACCTGGGATGTGGATCTCTTCGAGGGTCTTTCTTTAGGACAGTCGCTTTACATATTCAGCCTTTAACTTTAGGGCATTGTATTGGGCCACCTTTTCCTCGGCACTAGTGAAGCTTGTGTCCAATTTGGACTTTAGTTCCTCATATTCTCTTTCGAGGACATCCTATTCTACGATAATCGAGCTCAACTATGCTCAGCGATCATCATTCAGCTTAGACCACTTATTAGCTTTGTCCTTCACCACTCGGAGTTGGTTCTCAACTAATGCCAGCTACGCTTTAGTAGTTTCCTTCTCTGAAGCCAGCATATCCGTCCTGCCCTTCCACACTTCGTCCATGGCCTTGACCTTATTCATCTCGGCTCGGAGCTGGTCGATCAGGTCGATCTTCTGTTGGACCTGCAAGGTTGTGTTGTTAGTCACCACGACTAGCTCCTTGTTTTTAGCTTCAAAGACCTATACCTTTTCAACCAGGCCAGCATGTTCCCGCTTTAGGATCGAGGCCTCCTTCTGATCTTTGTCCAGCTCGGCCTGGAGGTCTTTAAGAGCCTCATCTTGTTGCTCACTAAGAAGCTTGTACATGTCTTTCTTCAAGACCTGTTCTTTGAGCTCGAACTCGAGCTGGCTAATTTCCAAGAGGTATCGCAGAAAGCTTTCATGATGAAGCACTGAAGCCTGTAAAATAGTGGAACTAGTAAGAGACATCAAGTGAAAACTTAAGAAGGATTCATGAAGGGAGTATGAAAGAGTTAGAACCTTACCCGGTTCAGCGTATGTTGCACCTCGTTAAGGAGACTTGACGTGCATACCCCGTTAATCTTTGCCTGGTCCTCCTTGGTCACCGGGCACCAGAGGTAGCTGGCTACACCTACCAGGGCAGACAGGATCCGAGCATCCTCTGGGACTGTAAGAACAATCATCCTCTTACACCCGGGGTCCACGCTCCACGCACGGAATTGCTTCACAAATCTTGGGCTCGTACTCGGTCCTTCTTTGTTATCTCCAAGTGACCCAACCCAGAAACATCTTCCAATGTGGACATGTCCATGCTATCGAAGAAGGAGTGGAGAGGATCATCTGTACCCTGGACTCCTTCACTTGACTTTTCCTTGCCCACTTGGGCCTCTTTAAGCATGAACTTCATATAGGAGGGCGTCTCGATTATGTCTATCACATCGTTCACCTTCTTCAGAACGAGAATGGTTTCTCGGGGAGGTCATAACTCCTATTTCCATTTCGGCCTCTCAAATCAGAAGGGGATCAACCTCATGGCTCTTTTTCTCGCTCATCGCCTGCTCCCAGCAAGGGTCGATCCATGGTCGACAAAGATGTCATCTTCTTCGGGCTCATCTCTAAGCCGGTGAAGTAAGTTAGAGTCCGGTATCCGTGGCTTAGTATTCTTATTGGGCTTATGAGCCTAGGTGGCTGCCCTCTTTTTATCTTCACCTCGGGGTCCGGGACTTTAATTTCCTCTTCTTCTCCTCTACGACAGCAACCAGGCTATCCCGAAATAGATGGTTCGATGGGTAAGGATGTATCCTCGTCCCCGTCCAGTGGCCTAAGTTCAGTGGTCTTAGGCAAACCTATATGGGAAAGGAAAAGGTCAGGATCGTGTAATCTTGGGGCGTAGTAATAACTATTCAGGGGAGAGACTTACCATGAGAACATGCCTCCCATTTTCCCTTCGAAAGTCTGCGCCAAGTGCGCTCATAGTATGACATCTGCTTGAAGATTCGTTCGATTCTTTCCTTGAGCCAGGGGAAAGCATTAGGAAACCGGGCAACAGCTGCATCACCACAAATACTAACGATGAGAGAAGAAATGAAGGGAAATTGACAATTAAGGAAAGATTACACTTATGAGATGTGTTCCACTTCTTGGGGAATGATAGGAAATCGGGATGGATTGGGTTTTTAGTTTTTATTGGAACAAATCACTCTTTCCAACATCGGTCTCGATCCTCATCGATGTTCGAAAAATAGGCCTTGCTGGCTCGGCAAACAAGCTTGATTAGTCCCCCTCAGAAAATTCAGGACTGTACAGACAGAGTAGGTGGTCGAGGGTGAACCGAGAAGATTCAGTATTGTTCATAAAATGGCATAGGAAGATAATGGTCCTCTAGAGCTATGGGTGGATTTGCCTGAGGCACACCTCGTTCCACTTACAAAAGGCCAGTATTACTGGGTTGTCACGACGTAAATCGATGGGCCGCGACGGGCACGCGGTACCTTACTCCACCGAGTACCAACATAACATATTCTTTCGCTTCATACTATTATAGATAACTGAGTCGAAGAGGTTGCCGTGAGATAAGTAGAATACAACATGTAATACCAGCTTATACATAAGACATACGGGCCTATAAGACCAAAATAACCACTTGTACACTGAACATAGGCCGACAAGGCCATACAATCTTTTACGAACATGACATCTATGTACAAGCCTCTAAGAATACATAATTGTCATAAAGGTCAGAACAAAACTCCGCCATACCAAACAATACACGTCTAAATCATACTGACCAAACAAGCAACTCTGGAGCAAATGGAGCGCACCAACACCTTCCGCTAAGCTGATAGCCTAATTGGAGGAATCTTGACCTATCTACCCGGACCTGCGGCCATGAAACACATTGTCCCCAGGCAAAAGGGACGTCAGTACAAATAATGTACCGAGTATGTAAGGAATGAAATCAGTAACTAATAGACATGAGAGAAACATGGAGTAAAAGACTCGACATATAAGTCTGAACAACTCTGTAAATTATGAAATACTCATAATGTCATGCATATGCATATGAATGTCATGTTGTGTGTAGGTACATGTGTTCATAACATCATCAAGCCTCTGAGGGCATCCCATCGTATCATCTCAACCACTGTGGGCAAAATCATCAATGTAGACCAGCTGATCAGGTGGTGGTGCGTATATAACAACATAACCTTTCCCATATCCCATATACATATATATACGCGTATATAACGTCATCTGGTCATGGGTCAGTGTGCATGTATAAATGCATGAAATGCATATGAAATACGTTAATAAAATCTCTCGATACATCATAAGACCATTATGCCTCTTATTAATATCATGAAATAAACTTTGCCAGCTTACGTAGTTTTTAGACCCATGAACAGATGATAGAATAATATGACACATGGGAAATCAAGAACATAATCATCTCTAGTATTTCTATGAATAGAGTCATTTATGGAAGTTGTATATTTGCTCGTTTCATTTGTATCGTATGGATCATGCCAAAAGAAATAAGGGATAGTCGTAACATACCTGAGCCGATTATCTTGACAATTCCTCTAACACACGTTAATTGCGACAAAACACGGAACAAGTCGTATAAAAACTTGAAGCAATCACGTTGCTTATGCAAAGAAAATCTTGGTCGAAACCTTTCCTTAAGAATTTGGCAACAACGTTGCTATTTAGAAATGGAATTAACGTTGCTATGTTTTTTTTAGATTAGAAAGTGATTTGGATGGTAACCTTTCAAAGTGCTTGGCTGAAAATCTGTTGTGAATTGGAGTAACGTTTCTAAGAGATATAATTAGAAAGTGAATCTTGAACTAGGAATGGTATATTAAATTTTTAGGTGGGCCCCACTTTGAAGACTTTGCCACCAAAATTCATACAATTTGGCCACCTTGAGTTATGATTTAAGAGTCACCAATTTGTATTGATGTGCTGCCACATTTTGAGATGTAATTGTTATCCAAATATTTGGACTAATTATCCACTAATCACTTGATTAACTTGTTAATCTTCTATTAACCAACAATTATTCAATTATTCACATAATTAGGAATTATCTCAAACTACTTAAAATACTCCTCACTTTTAACACACTTTGTACACCTTATTGTTATAGTCATGTGGTACTTTGTATGGCACTAGTCCATAAATACTGGGTAATAAAGCTCGGGCCGTATTTTATCCCAAATTGACAAACTTTGACGAAACTCATTTTCTTCGATTTTCCTTCCCTCTCACCTTTCACGAATTTACTTATCCCTTGTTTGAAATAGCATAATGCTTATAATCTCAAAATAATTCCATTCCCGAACTTACGTGGATTAACTTATGACGAAACTTTAACATATGAAAATGCGGAGTGTAACATCTCATTTCCGAGCTTTCATCAATTTATTTATGGCGTACTTTTGCGTACAAAAATATGGGGTGCATCGGGCCCAGCGTGAAGGGGTAAATATAAACACTTAAATACACCCCCCACGTGGGTAGTGATATCATCCTTAGACCTGGGGACAACCACATCCTTACCTTCCCATTTACAGTCCTCTCAGACTGTGGGAAGGGTATCTTTAGTAACGAAGCATATGTATCTCCATGCTCCATCGCCTCGGTCTTGTTTGTCGAAGTCCGACCTGACCTTGAAATTATCCTTGAAAGAATAGCCCCCGTGTATGAAGCTTTTCATTGGAGGATCTGGAAGTACCTCGGGGGCATCCACATCGACATCCGCGACCTGGTAAGAAGGTAAAAGGGCAGTTTGTTGTGGTACACACTTGGAAGTTTTAGCCATCATGAATCTGGGAAAACATATTAATATTTGAAGAAGGCGTATGAAGATTTGGAGGTTAGAAATAAAGATATGAAGTTTTGGGTTGAAAATCCAAGAAAAAACATGAAGTTTTGAAGGTTGGAGATGAAGATGTGAAGGTTCAAGAAGCGAGGTATGAAGATTTGTGAAAGCTGAAAACCTTTATAACATTCGATGATACTAGGATCAGAAGGTGAAAAACGTGAAGAGGCTCGAAACTTTTATAGGGAAGAATGTAATCATTACGCAATGTTTACCATTCGAAGACAACCTACCGATGTTCGACACATGTCCAAAGTCAGAACGATGCGATTGGAAGGATGTTTCGGCTTGTCTGTCACCTTAGTTGAAATGTACGAAGGAACGAACCGAGGTTCATCTATAATTTCCCATAGTTTCAGCAAACCTACTCACTGGAAAATGAGGGGACTATCTGTATACGGGTGAAACCGGGGTTAACACATACATCAATTTTCGGGTTGATCAAATAAGGTAAGAGTGTGAATATATGAGATCGAAATCGAAGTTAGGAGCTCTTTGTATCAAGGCCTGAACGGATTACTCACTATCAAACCTGATGAGACAACACTCCTCGAACCCAGAACGAGCTCCGAGACCTCGAAAAATATGGCAAACGGCTGCACACGACTAACAGAGGGCCGTGATATCTGCACCCTGTCGCACCTCCTTTTACCGCCCCCGCGAGGGTGCGTGAGAGTTTTTTCAATTAAAGGACAGTCGAAACGGGATTTATTTCTTTATTTCAGAGTCGCCACCTGGGAGATTTAGGGTGTCCCAAGTCACCTATTTTAATCCCGAATCGAGGAAAAGAATGACTCTGTATTACAGTCTGCGCACCAGAAATCCGGATAAGGAATTCTGTTAACCCGAGAGAAGGTGTTAGGCATTCCCGAGTTCCGTGGTTCTAGCACGGTCGCTCAACTGTTATATTTGGCTTGATTATCTGATTTTATACAAATATGGACTCATGTGCAAGTTTTATCTCTTAGCCGCTTTTATTATTATTATTATTATTTTTATTTATTGTTATTATTTTACGAAGAATTGCAACATTGTGAAAACGTATTTCAAATCACGTCGCAATCAATGCACCCGTGATTATCGGCACATTTCGACTCCGTTGAGATTTAGATTTGGGTTACATAAATGCACAACCGTATTTAAGAAAATAACATTATTAAATACGCGCCTAAAGCGACTAGCGTATCATTATTTTGGGTAGGGCCGTGAAATTTGCTAAAACGGCTCCTCCCTAATTCTAAGCGATTAAATGTACATTTATTGAGGGCCCCGCAATCTATACATTTCATTAAGCGAGGCTCATCTCATTTATTTTAAATGGACAAATCTTAAAGCGACTACATTTTTCTATAAAAATTAGTCTCTAAAATAAAGAAAGAAAATCCTAATTAATTACTAGCTTTTTATTATTTTAAGAAACATGACATGCTAATTGCTTGATTAATACAAATATTGATGAAAAAGGAATTTTACTCTTAATTTCGAAATTATAAATAAAATAAAAATTCAACAACTAAAATTCAAAATAAACAAATATAGCTAGATTAAAACTCAGCATTGTTATTTTTTTAAAAAAAATATTATTGAGATTAATTATTCACAATCATTTGAAACTAGATTTAACCATAATTACTAAAGCTTATTAGAAAGTTTATTAGACTTAAACGTTCTTCTAATCTTGCTTAAGCTCAAGTCATGCCTTAATGCCTAATTTACGATGTTTAATTTAAATTCGTGTCTTAGCTAAATTTAGCTACTTGTTCATGATCAACCTATAATCTTGAAGCCTTCATAACTAGTGAATTAACCTATTTTGCCGAACTGATTTATTACAGACTAACTTATGATATTATTTTCTTATTCCAGTTATTATTTAGTAATTCATGAAATAGCTTAAATACAATCAACAAAAGAAACAAAGAAAAAAAACGAAATTAAAACTTCAAATTTTCATTCTTCATATGTATTCATGCTTCATATTTCGGATTACAATAACCAGCTTTTCAGTTGTGTACCTGATATTGGAAGCAAAAGAAAATGAATATGAGAATCAGCAGCAGCAGTAAAATCAGTACAACACAGCAACAATAGCCCAGCAACAGTAACAACCCAGTAACGGACCGGTGGAGTAGTAATCCCAAAAAAACAAAAGCTTACAGCTTTGATGAAACAACAATTAATTCTGATTTCAAACAACAAAAGAAAGCAGAATATTTTTTTTAGTTTTTTTTTTATTTGAAAGCTTAAATATTTTTCGGAATTTTCTCTCTCTTAAATGTTCAGCCCTTTTCTCTCTCTTATTTTCAGATTTGTTTCTCTCTCCCGTTTTTTTTTCTCTTCTGTCTGTGTATTTTCTCTCGTTTATCTCTCTGTATTGTCTTGTGTTCAAGACTTCATATATATAATCTCATCCCATAAATCTTTTCATTAATTAAAATCAATACTTTTTCTCTACCCAACCCATTATCTTTCCACTCATCCCCATTACATTAAATAAACATATCACACCACCCCATTATATTTTGTCCCCCATGCTTTATTTAAAATAATGCAAGATTCCCCTTTAATTTAAATCTTGTCCCCCCTTTATATTAAATAATCATATCACAACCCACCCCATTTCATTTTGTCCCCCATGCTTCAAATAAACAATTTCAAAATGTACAATTCCTAAACTACCCCTTCCGACCTTACTGAAATTACCAAACTACCCCTGAACGTATTACAAATTTACCAAACTACCCATCAGCTATAACACATCAATTAATCAAACTTAACCAAAATATAGACAATATGATCAATTTCTAACAATGTTCAAACAACAATATGAACACGGATGAACATCATAACAACAATATCACATGAACACGATTTTAACAACATTTTAACAACAAATCACATGAACACAAATTGAACAACAAAGAACAACTAAAATTTGATTGAACAAATTTTTAGCAACAAACAATCCTATTTTCGGATTCAACAACTACAACAAACAAGTATATTTAGATTTCTAACTTCAATCATATTGAACTTAAAATCAACTACTCTAACAACATTACAACAACAATTCCTATATTAAACTTTATGAGACAAATTCAAGAAATAATCACAAATGGTAAACAAGAAATCAAGCTATACAAATTTCGGATTCAAGAACAATCAAACAAAGTATGAACATGAATTAAATCTATTTTAAACAACAAACATGACGGATTAAACGATTAAATCAATATATTTCCTTTAACACAACTAAATTCTTTTAGACAAATAACAAGATCGACGAATAAACAATTATGAACTTAAGCTTGAACTTAACAATATTAACAATTTCTAACAATACATAAACTCATGAAACAAATTGAAGAAATAGTTAATTAAATTTCAATTTGAATCTAGCAAACATCAAACTAACAAATATTCACTTAAACAATAATACAAACATGAAATGAATATGAAAACAACTAATTAAACTTCTATTTTGAAATCTGAAAATTAATTTAACAAAACAACATGAACATGAACAAACTAGAAAAAATGATTTCAACGATAAACAACGAACAAAACAAGAATCAAATATTTAACGATTTTAACTTTTAGAAATATAAAAACGAAATATGGACAAAATAAAACTCAAAAACAACTAACCGGAGATGAATCAACGAAGAACTTTGATTGTAAACAAATCTGTCCGAGCCTCGACCAAAGCTCGAACAAATGACGACGAAGACGAAGAGAAGATGAAGCAGCCCGTAGCTACTGCCGCGACGAGCAGCAGTAGCAGTCCGTCCAACACCTGCTGCGACGAGCAGCAGCAGCACGACGTCGAGACAGCAGCAGCGGTGGCGACAGGCAGCAGCACAGCGCGGACAGCCATGGACGACGACATGGTCGACGTCGAAGCTCGTCCATGGTTGTGTTCGTTTGGTTATTTGGTTGAGACAGAAGCAGCAGCGACGGGGCTTCGAACAACAGAAGAAACAAACAACGGGCTGGTCGACGCACAAGCAGAAGCAACTGGTGGCGACGACGGACTGTTTTGCCGGAGAAGATGAAGCTCGACCAAACGACGACGAACTAGAGCAACAATGGTGGACGAAGAAGATGAAGTGCTTGGGCAGCAGCTGTTTGGACGATGAGGGTGTGTCGAAGAAGAAGGTAAAGGGCAGCCATGGATGCTTGGTTGGAGCTTTGGAGGAAGAAGAAGAAGATAGGAGAGGGGGGGGGATGGTTTAGATTTTAGGGTTTTCTTCTTTTAGTTTTTGTTTTATTTTTGTAAAATGTAAGACAAAAGGGGTTTGGGTCTTTTGGGTTATGGACTGGGTCGACCCAGTTCGAAATGGACTGGGTCGTAGGGAAGATTGGGCCATTTTTTGGGCCTATGGCTTGAAATCGAAGAAGAGGCCCAATTCCGACTTTCTTTATATTTTCGCTCTTTTTTCTTCTTTTATTTCTCTAAAACTAAATTATAAAAATACTTAAACTATTATTAAGAATTAAATTAAGTTATAAAAGCGCAAATTAACTCCCAATAACAATTAACGCACAATTAAGTAATAATTAAGCATAAAATTGTATATTTGGACATTAAATGCTAAAAATGCAAACGATGCCTATTTTTGTAATTTTTAATTTTTTGTAAACAAATTTAATTAGTAACAATTATAGAATTAAATCCTACATGCAATTGCGACATATTTTTGGATTTTTTTATTAATTTAACAAATAAACAAACACAGACAAATACAAATAATTATCCAAAATATCACAAAATCTCACAAAATTTCACACCAAGGAAAATCATTTTATTTTGAATTTTTTGGGAGTAATTCTCATATAGGGCAAAAATCACGTGCTTACACACCCAATCGGATATAACGATGCAGATCTCGCCGATGTCGGTAAAAATATGTAATTAATGAGAAAGGAGGATTTGTACCTTTTTTAGAATTGTATTAGAGATGAAACTCTCGTACTATATAAAGGTGACACTTTTTATTTAATAGGACACATTTTAACACGCAAACCAAGGCAATACAATTTATTTTTTTTGCTTTATAGCGCTTGAAAAGCTCTTATTTTATTATTGTTCTTCATATACATTTGGCTTCGAACCAGGGGTCCGATCGAGGGAAAAATTATTGTTCAGCCCAAATCCGAGCCCAAACATAATATCACAATTGGTTTGGTTATTCATTCTATATTTAACTCGTTTATCTAACATTCTTGATTATTTGTATTGAATCAATCGACATATCCTTAAAATCACATATAAATTCAATTGTTATTCGTTTTAAGGGTAAACAAAGAGATAGTTCAATTTCCATGTCACCAAGTGAGAATACAGTTAAAGAGTTACAAAGATATATGATCAATTTATTTAGGCCAAATATTCAATATTTTAAAATCACTCAGTGAATTAATCAAAATTCACGTTGAAAGATTATTATGATCAGGTTTATAACCTCAGCAAAAATGAAGTTGAAGGTAATATCGACACATGGGTCCTGACCACACCATCAAAAATCTTTAAGCAATTTTTAGGAAATTCTTTGTACAATTATTTTCGAAAAAGAAAGGTTTAATAAAAGGCATGTCCTGGTAGTTATGTACCAGACCTTATTATATGAAATTATACTGGGTATATTGTTGTTATTGTTATGACAGTTATATAAAGTTCTTTTGAAGTTTCATTTGTGTTTTCTGGGTATTCTTAAATGTTCAAGTGAGTCTGTAGTCAACAATTCTTGACCGAACCACGTTAAATGTTTGTGTCTCTTTTGGTATATTTATCTTTTATTGTCTGATTTATCGTAGTTCAAGATTTGCGTTACTAGTTTCCGCATGACACCTGATTTTTTCGATCATAATAGTGGTATCAGAGCATTGGTTATTTACCCGGGTTGTTACGGAATGGAGGCGAATGTGGGCAAGATGGCATGTTTAAATGGGAGAAATCATAATGTTTGGAGAAGCAAGATGAAAGACTTGATGTTCGTGAAAAATATGCATCTACCCACTTTTGCAGCTCATAAACCCAAGACTATATCTGATGAATATTGGGATTTCGAGCACCAACAAGTATGTGGATATATACGACAATGGGTTGAAGATAATGATTGTAGACATGTGATTTGTGACCCTCCCCAAGATTTTACATATTTTAGCACTTAAATACTTAATTTAGGCCTAATATAATTATTTCAACTAATTTTGACTCTTTTACATTATTTTTATCACATAAATGAAAATTACAAAAATGATTTCATTAAGGTTTTGTAGTCATTTTTAATCTTGAAAAAATACCAAAAAATAGGTTTGTTTTAAACGGTTAGTATTATTTTAATAGTTATTTTTTTAAGTAAGATTAAGTAGTATTTTTAATAGTTATCTTGTTTGCTCTATTATTTTTATATACAAAAGGACGAGAGAATATAATTAGTTTTTGGACCAATTTAGTCTTGCTTGTAGCCCAATTAAACTAATCCCTTAGCTCATTAACTCAAAATCCCAAACCTAGACACCCAACCCATTTGAGATAATATACAAGAAAAAAAATCAAAAAAAAAAACCTAGACCTAGCTAAGACCTAAGAGGACCCCAAAATCGGCCGCAACAGAGACAGGAGCAAAAAATATAAGCAAATTCCTTGAATTCCTAAGCTGAGAGAAGAAAGAAGCAGCATCGCTGATCTCCTTCTCCACTCCTAAAAAACTCCAACGATAATCCTCCAAACGACCCCCCAATCTCCATTGTCGTCGCCGGCTCTCACAGCAGCAACCAAACGACCCCTTTTGCTTCGTCATCTCTAGGCTTCAGCCGTGTACCCCAATTCCACCATTTTCGACGCTGCCAACTCAGAACCAACGATCCCTGCTTCTGTCAACCAAGGACCAAAACCCGTCGGAAAATCGTCACACCAACCACCCGTCACCTAAACTCGTGAAAACTAGCAGCGACGACTCACACCCATTCACGGAACAACAACAGTAGCGAGAAGGAGAGATTAGTGATGAAACAATCTGAGTTTTTGAGAGATTTTCCTTCTCTGTGTTTCTTGAAGGTTTCAGAAAAATACATGTAATAAATAGTATCTCTTATCTGATCTATTAGTTTGTAATTACGTTTCAAAACAAAAAGAGACCAGAAGATCTATATAAAAATGTGTTTCCACTTCTTCTTTGAATTTGATTTCATCTAATGAAATATGTTTGAGTCGCTTGGTCGGATTCGGATTCACCGTTGCTTCCGTTTACTACTGTTAGATCCTTGTTTATGGGATATTGATAGGATATCGTTATTCGCTTGGCTGGCTGGAGAATGTCATTTCCAATGACCTCCATTAGTGCTAACTACAGTTCTGACGATCTTGTATTTTCCGAGATTTTGAGTTGGGTCCAAGAGGTCTTGTTCGTCCGATGAGTTTTGGCGATTCAAGCCTTAAGGCCCATTTCTCATCTTACCCCTAATTCATTTCTATTATTATTGCCTGTTGAAATTTTAAATGTGAATCTCACTTGATCTTTGCGTTTGCGTGCTTATATCACTGTTATCAATAATTAGTATGTTAAAAATGGAGACTTTGGTGTAAATATTGGAATTGCACAAGATGGGACGTGGGTTTGGTTTGAATAGAATCAGTTGAATTTGAGCATGAGTTGAATTTTCATCTTATCTAGTTCTCTTTTGTTTATTTATATATTATCTATTAATTTTACTATTACATCACTCACTAGGAAAATGTTTTAGGCCGACCACACTTGTGTAGGCAAGTCTTAGGATTTTTGTTAGTTTTGAGGCAACAGGTCGTTCCCGTAGTTAAGTTTATCCGGGGAGTGCCCCGAGGGATTTGTATATATTTTATTTCAGGGGTATGCCCCGAAGTGAATGTAATTGGAGGCCGTGGTGAACATAGTAGAAGAAGTAGCGTAGGATAATTTAGGACTTTAATTTTTTTTATTTTAAGTTTTTTTTATTTAGGTGGGGACGACCTCGAGCCTCTTGTGTGTTTATTTTTCTTTTTCTGTGTTTTCTACCTCAATTCGAACAATTTAAAAGCCAACTAGATCGAGTAGGCAACTGTGACCTTCACGGGACTCGGGGAGTGCCTAATACCTTCTCCCCGAGTCAAATGAACCCCTTACCCAAATCTCTGGTGTAGACTTAGTTTTAGAGTTCAAAGTGTTTTGAAAAGAAAAGTATTACTTTTGGGAAAACGGTGACCTGACACACCGAAATCAAATGTCAGGTGGTGACTCTGAGTTAATCCTTTTGAACACGCAATTTTGTCACTTTTTAATTAAAAACCCTTTTGAGCTTTACTAAATCTTTTTATTTATTTAAGAGGGTTTAGTGAAGTTTGGTTAAAAAGGGGTGTGACATCTCTGGCGACTCTGCTGGGGAGTTGCAGGTTCGAGCTGGTACTTGATCTTGTTGGCTTTTAGGATATTCGGTTGAGGTTTTTGTTTTCTTTATTTGCTTTGTTTATTTTCTTTGTTTGTCTTATTTCTTTGTTTTGTTGGTTATTTATTTATCGCCTTACTTAATGTATTACTGCTTTATAAACTGTCATCATTTGCATAAACATGGGTCTTCTTTCTGCAACAAGTCTCGGAGTACGCGTCGCGTACACGAACTCTTTGTTGAGTCACCCTTAATTTAGGAGGGGGGTCGTCGAACGTATGGAGTGGGTGGAAAGCTTCAGCAACCACCATCGACCATATGCTCCCCCGAATTGCCTTGTTAGTGAACCCCAAACTTAGGTCAGCCTTTAGGTCATTTTTATTTGCATCATATCATTCGGACCTAGTAGGGCTCGGTCCCAGGCACCGTGTCCCTTTGTAGGAAGCCTATCGAAATTTTGTTAAAATGGGCCCGTAGCCCAAAAAGACATTCAATCATTCCCATGTGATACATGTTGCATCTTTGAGAGAAAAAAAGGTCATTTGGCGGACCGATGTTTGGGAAAGAAAGGTGAAAAATGAAGCAAGTAGGGCTCAGTTATATTTTTCTTTCACGACTTTTTCAAGAAAAGACAAAAAAAATTGAAAATAGAAAATCCAAAAAAAAAAAAAAGATTTTACACTTTTCCATTATTTTCCCAAAAATTCAAAAAGAAAAATGAAAAATGAAAAATCCAAAAAAGATTTTACACTTTTTCACTATTTTTCAAAAAATTCAAAAATGAAAAGGAAAAAGAAAATTCAAAAAGATTTCACATTTTCCATCATTTTTCAAAAAAAAAAAAGACAAAAGACAAAAAAATATATTTTTCCAAATTAGTGTCATTTCTTAAGCTTTCTCCCATATCTAATCTTCCCGAACTACGCGAACCTGATTCTCGTCTTTCGAGACGTGATACGTAGGCAACCCACATAGGGTCCGATCTTCCTAGTGAGTTTTAGGTTCTTGGCTTCGCGGGGTCTTAGCCAAATCTTGCATGTCTAGCCACTTTTGGCCTCATCGGCCATTGTTGCAAAATGGGGTCATTTTCGCAAAAGTGGTTCAATTACCCATGTCTTAGGATCTTGATTCCACAACTATGAGTCATATTACTTTAAGGCACGTCCTTATTGAGTTTGCATCTTTAGCCACTTTTGGCCACATCGGCCATTCTTGCAAAATAGGTCATTTTCGCAAAAGTGGTTCATGACCCATGTCTCAGAATCCTGGGTTCGCGACTAAGTGTCCCACTACCTTAAGGTCCATCCTTTTGAGTTTGCATCTTCAGCCACTTCGGGCCATATCGATCATTTTTGCAAAATGGTGCATTTTCGCAAATTAATTTTGGGCCATGATGTCGGAGTTTGAATCAATAAAAGCCTTAGTGAGGAATTTTCCTTGTCCATGAGGCCAATCTTGTTGAGTTTGCATTAATAGCCACTCTTGGCCATGTAGTTTAATTTTCAAAAATAGCCCAAGCTTGTCTTGCATGTGTCTAATAGGAGGTGTGGTCTCACATAGTGTCTCGAGTCATTTAATCTGTTTGGTCTTATTTTTTCATTAAGGTATGGATTCATTTACCAGGACTCGAGCATGACAAATACCCCAGGACCATTCTAGTCAAGACCATTACATGCACGAGTAGCTTGAGGAATTTTTTTATTTTTTAGTCTATTTTATCTTGTCTTTTAATTATTAGTCTTGTACAGTAGTATCGAGTCTGTCAGTCTAGTTAAGATTGTGGAGTCTTTTGTTATAGTACTTCCTTTTTTGTATTTGAAAAACCAAAAAAAAGTTATAAATGGAAAATCTAAAAGATTTGTTTTAGTTTATTTTATCCATCATTTTTTTCCAAAACTACGCTTGATCTGATTCATGAGGGACATGATACGTAGGCAACCTACATAGGGTTCGATCGAATCATTATTAAAAAAAAGAAGAAAAAAGAAAAAGAAAAGAAAAAAAAAGAGAATGAAGTTGTGGGGCGTGAGAAATAGGAGGAAAGAAAAGAGCGATGATCAGAAAGAAAAGAGGGGAAAAGAAATGAAAAACCAAGCAATGTTAGAAAGGAAGATGAAGAAAGGGGCAAGAAGAGTGAAATTGGGATGATGCCATATAACCTTCGTACCCTCGAAGTCATTCTAGAACCGTTAATTGTTGCTAGGGGCATTGCACAGAATGTGATATTTCTATTTGATAAATGCTCTAACGCTAACATGTTGGCTTTGTTTTGCTCCTCTTTGTTACTTTCATTTTTATTATAACAGAGGGTGGTTAGTTTGTGGCGCTTTGGTGATTCATCCATACAACACCAGAAAGCATAAGTCAGTCATGGCTAGCAAAGAAACAGACACTGAGGTTGTACACCCACCAAGGGAGATTGTAGAATCAGAATCGGAACTGAAAGAGGAGGTCCGGAGGTTGAAACAACAGATGGTAGAAATATATCAGTCTTAGGTCAGGGGACATCCTCCACCTTCATTCCCCACTAACTACACTGAAAACCCTGCAACTATCCCACCACTATCACAAGCCCAGGTTCCCACAACCGTCGACCTTTCCCCTCAACCCGCACCGGGCTTTACCCCTCACCACAATTACCTTGGTACTTCCTCCCAAATTTTTCATGCTCCACCAGCCAAAACAACCTCATACCCTGCTCCGACATCTGCTCCTATTTTTGTAGGTCCTCCACCAGCTACTCTTCCTCGATCCTCTAGTGAGACTGTGTTCAAAGTCCCCGATGCTCAAGGAAAGAGACCCAAGGAAAGTTTTAGGGAGTTTTGGTTCACATGGAACGAACAAGTTGCTCGGGTCAGTTCTCCGATTGATAGAAAAGATGTTGCTAAGCCTCGGCAACGACATGAACTAGTGGGCATTCCTTCTAAACACTTTCAGCCTCAATACCAACCCCATGAATATCCTCTTACTCCAAATAATCCTCCCCAATGCTACTTTCCTCCACAGAATCCCCAAAGTCATACCTTACCTCCCCAATACTCTATCTACAATGCACCGTCATATGCTCCGCACTCACAAAACCCGCAACGGCTTGCAACTCATCCACAAATGTCTTACCCGCCTCTACAAGCATATCAACCCCCTACCCGAAAGAGGTTCCAACCAAGGCTGGAGTACAAGATGAGAAGGCAACAGCAAAGAGAAAAGTCTTTCACTCCAATCGGAGAATCCTACACAAGCTTGTTTGAAAAGTTAAAACAATCTGGCCTGATTGAGCCGCTCATCGGCTATACTCCGGACCCATATGCAAAAGGTTTTGATCCTACTGTACGGTGCAGGTACCACTCTAATGTCCAAGGGCATAACATTGAAGATTGTCGTGCTTTGAAAAGGGAGATAGAAAGAATGATTCAAAAAGGGATAATTGTGGTCCAAGACAGTGACACCCAAAACATTGCACAGAATCCTTTACCTGCACATGATGATGCACACTTTGTGGGGAATATGTGTGGTGACAGGAAATATGAGAATCCTCTTGGGAACTTTCCGACTGAAGTTAATGATATTGAAATTGGTGAAGGTCCTAGTAATTTTGATGTGCAACCCAGTGGATAAGATGTCGAGCTTGGTAATTGGAAAGACACTCCTTTCTTGGCTAGCCAGGCAGGAGTTTTGGTGGTTTACTTTGTTGTCATTTCTGTTGTCCAGGTTATTTTGGGGTTGTAATCCAGACATTGACTTGTTGGCCCAAACCCTTCTGCTTCTTACTTTCCTAGTTCGTTTAGTGGTAGTAACTCGTCTAGTGTTATCTATGATTGTTCCAAGGTTGCAACCCATGACTATTTCGCTTGTTTTGTTCAAACCCTTTTCACCATATGTCTAATGCAATTTCCTGTTTTCTATTAGTTCTGGTCAGTTTTTGTTTAGGTTACTTTTCCTTTTATAGTCCTTTTTAGCTTGACTCTAGTGACATGGCATACACGCATAATTCTCAGCCTGGTCTTGAAAGTTAGGTTAATCATGAAGCAATGACACGATTTTGAACATGATAAAAGAGGCATTTGAGGAAACAAGTAGAGATTCACGCATTCTAAGATGACCTGAAGCTTGAATTGAGTGAAACTGAGGCAGTAGTCTGGAAAATCAAAAGGTTGATAAGAGCATACAACAAGGAAATGTCTCTCAAGCAGTTTGAGGTAAATTAGTCAGTGCTGAAATGTATTCTTCCACATCAACATAAGGTTGAGTCAAGCCTGTTTAGAACTGGCAAGAATCATACATTGGAACAAAGGTATTGCCTGTCGACGCTTTCTGTTTGTGATGATGTCATCAATAGATATTGTGCATGATTTCTTTGCTTATCTTCAATTGCACGTTTGTACTTGGCATTTTTAAAGTTTGGTATGACAGATGCATTTTATTTTGCTACCCCAAACACTTTTATCTTTTGCTACCCCTTTTGAGCCTTAATTTTTTTTTGTTTCATACCCCTCTTTTGGAATCAGAAATAGAACTAGGAACTAGAAAAGGAAAAGAAAAGAGGAAAAGAAGAAAAAAAGGAAAAGAGAAAAAGAAAAAAAAGAAGAAAAAAGGAAAAAAAGAGAAAAGAAAAGAAAAAAAAGGAAAAGAGAAAAGGAAAAAAAAGGAAAAAAAAGAAAGAAAAGGAAAAGAAAAAAAAACTAACTTTGTGTTTGAATTACGCTCGACCTGATTCTTGTCACCTCAAGATACGTAGGCAGCCTTACGGTTCGGTCGCACCAAATAAAATGTTTCATAATCCCCGAAGTCAAAAGTGGGACGATTTTTCTTAGAAATCCCATCAAAATAAAAATCCAAAATTCCCATATCCAAAGAAATTGGGGCAGAAATTTTAATTTTGAAAATGACCCGATTCCAAAGGTTGTAATTTTGAACCCTTTGTATATTAAATTATTTTGAGCCTTTATACCATCCTTTCTTTCCAACCCTGTCTAAAAGCCTACATTACGATCCAAAGAAAGACCTTATGACCAATATTTGAGGATGCCAAATCAAGTGTGTGGTGAAAGTATGATCTTCCTACATCATGGGTAATACCGTTGTTCTCAGCACAACGAGAGAAGATGATAAAATGAGAGAGTCTTATAGGTGAAAACCCTCAGGGCCACCATAAGGCGACAATGAGTTGAGAAAAGAGCAAAATGAGATAAGCTTGATGGTGAAAACCTTCAGGGCACTACAAGTCGACTGAGGATTGTTGATCAAATGGGACAATTGAAGCGTTGAAGCCCAGTTTCACAGCGAGGAGGTACAACAAGAGTTGAATATTAGACTTGTTTGAGAGATTAGGCCACTTAATCCAAATGTGCATGTCATGGTCGTTAGAGTTGGTATCCGCATCTAATAAGTTTCTACTTTGTCATTTTATTGTTAGGTATCATCTCTTTCCCTTGTCCCTTATTTTGTTTCTCTGGTTTTGATTGAGTCCCTTCTTGAGTCTGTTTGGTCAGAACAAATAAAGAAATGACTTCAAAATCTACTACCATCTTTCCAATTGCACAAAGCGGAGTCTGGCTAGCACATCAAAGTGGCATAAGTCAGGAAAAAGTGGTATGCGCATTGAGTTGGTAACAATCAACATGCTTTGGAATTCATGTGAAATGCAAGGGTTCAGTAAATATCAATTAATGAGCAAAATGCAACAGATAGAGGATGTTGGGAACAAATGGAGCAGAGGTATTTTCTGTGATAAGGGTTGAAAGAAAATTAGTCGATAACAGTCAAGGCCGTCCAAGTAAAATCAAAGTTATCTTGGCAAGTGGCGGAAGCAGACGCTCAACAATGATGTCACAAACTAACCACCACGTTTTCAAACTAAAAAGATTTTTCTGAAACAGGGACAAGAATTTTTTTTAATCCACAGGGACCTCCCATGGAAAAGCATGGTTCATAGAGCAAGAAATTCTGTTCAGAATCCTCCAAGATGAGAGCATGGCTCAGGTAAGTTTATTCTCAGTTTTCAGGACCCTCCTGGATAATGGGATTTAGTTTTAAATTTTCAAGACCCTCCTGGATAATGGAATTCAATTTTAAAAGTTTTCAGGACCCTCCTAGATAATGGGATTTAGTTTTTGAATTTTCAATTAGTTTTTGAATTTTCAGGACCCTCCTGGAAAATGGGATTTAATTTTAAAAAGTTTTCAGGACCCTCCTAGATAATGGGATTTAATTTTAAAAGTTTTCAGGACCCTCATGGATAATGAGATTTAGTTTTTGAATTTTCAGTACCCTCCTAGAAAATGGGATTTAATTTTAAAAAGTTTTCAGGACCCTCCTGGATAATGGGATTTAGTTTTTGAATTTTCAGGACCCTCCTGGAAAATGGGATTTAATTTTAAAAAGTTTTCAGGACCCTCCTAAATAATGAAATTTAGTTTTTAAATTTTCAGGACCCTCCTGGATAATGAGATTTAGTTTTAAATTTTTGAGGACCCTCCTGGATAATGGGTTCAATTTAAAAAGCTTTCAGGACCCTCCTGGATAATGGGATTTAGTTTTTGAATTTTTAGAACCCTTCTGGATAATGGGTACAATTTTAAAACCTTTCAGGACCCTCCTGGATATAGGAATTTAGTTTTTGAATTTTCAGGACCCTCGTGGAAAATGGTATTTAATTTTAAAAAGTTTTCAGGACCCTCATGAATAATGGGATTTAGTTTTTAAATTTTCAAGACCCTCATGGATAATGGGATTCAATTTTAAAAGCTTTCAGGACCCTCATGGATAATGGGATTTAATAAAAAGTTTTCAGGACCCTCCTCGATAATGGGTTCAATTTTAAAATCTTTCAGGACCCTCCTGGATAATGGGATTAAGTTTTTGAATTTTCAGGACCCTCGTGGAAAATGGGATTTAATTTTAAAAAGTTTTCAGGACCCTCCTGAATAATGGGATTTAGTTTTTAAATTTTTAGGACCCTCCTAGATAATGGGATTCAATTTTAAAAGCTTTCAGGACCCTCCTGGATAATGGAATTTAATAAAAAGTTTTCAGGACCCTCCTGGATAATGGGTTCAATTTTAAAAGCTTTCAGGACCCTCCTGGATAATGGGATTTAGTTTTTGAATTTTCCGGACCCTCCTGGATAATATGTTCAATTTTAAAAGCATTCAGGACCCTCTTGGATAATGGGATTTAGTTTTTGAATTTTCAGGACCCTTTTGGAAAATGGGATTTAATTTTAAAAAGTCTTCAGGACCCTCATGAATAATGGGATTTAGTTTTAAATTTTCAGGACCCTCCTGGATAATGGGCTCAATTTTAAAAGCTTTCAAGACCCTCCTGGATAATGAGAATGAGTTTTAAATTTTCAGGACCCTCCTGGATAATGGGTTCAATTTTAAAAGCTTTCAGGACCCTCCTGGATAATGAGATTTAATTTTAAAAGTTTTCAGGACCCTCCTAGATAATGGGATTTAGTTTTTAATTTTCAGGACCCTCCTGGATAATGGGATCAATTTTAAAAGCTTTCAGGACCCTCCTGGAGAATGGGTTCAATTTTAAAAGCTTTCAGGACCCTCCTGGATAATGAGATTTAGTTTTTGAATTTTCAGGACCCTCCTGGAAAATTGGATTTAATTTTAAAAAGTTTTCAGGACCCTCCTGAATAATGAGATTTAGTTTTAAATTTTCAGGACCCTCCTGGATAATGGGTTCAATTTTAAAAGCTTTCAGGACTCTCCTGGATAATGAGATTTAGTTTTAAATTTCCAGGACTCTCCTGGATAATTGTTTCAATTTTAAAAGCTTTCAGGACCCTCATGGATAATGAGATTTAGTTTTTGAGTTTTCAGGACACTCCTGGATAATGAGATTTAATTTTAATAGTTTTCAGGACCCTCCTAGATAATGAGATTTAGTTTTAAATTTTTAGGACCCTCATGGGTAATGGATTCAATTTTAAAAGCTTTCAGGACCCTCCTAGATAATGGGATTTAGTTTTAGAATTTTCAGGACCTCCTAGATAATGGGTTCAATTTTAAAAGCTTTCAGGACCCCCCGGGATAATGGGATTTAGTTTTTGATTTTTCAGGACCCTCTTGGAAAATGGGATTTAATTTTAAAAAGTTTTCAAGACCCTCCTGGATAATGGGATTCAATTTTAAAAGTTTTCAGGACCCTCCTGGATAATGGGATTTAGTTTTTGAATTTTTAGGACCCTCTTGGAAAATGGGATTTAATTTTAAAAAGTTTTCAGGACCCTCCTGGATAATGGGATTCAGTTTTTAAAATTTTCAGGACCCTCATGGATAATGGGATTCAATTTTAAAAGCTTTTAGGACCCTCCTGGATAATGGGATTTAATTTAAAGTTTTCACGACTCTCCTGGATAAAGGGATTTAGTTTTAAATTTTCAGGACCCTCCTGGATAATGGGTTCACTTTTAAAAGCTTTCAGGACACTCCTGGATAATAGGATTTAGTTTTTGAATTTTCAGGACCCTCCTGGATAATGGGTTCAATTTTAAAAGCTTTCAGGACCCTCCTGGATAATTGGATTTAGTTTTTGAATTTTCAGGACCCTCCTGGAAAATGGGATTTAATTTTAAAAGTTTTCAGAACCCTCCTGAATAATAGGATTTAGTTTTTAAATTTTCAGGACCCTCCTGGATAATGGGATTCAATTTTAAAAGCTTTCAGGACCCTCCTGGATAATGAGATTTAATTTAAAGTTTTCAGGACCCTCCTGGATAATGGGATTTAGTTTTAAATTTTTAGGACCCTCCTGGATAATGGTTTCAATTTTAAAAGATTTCAGGACCCTCCTAGATAATGGGATTTAGTTTTTGAGTTTTCAGGACCCTCATGGATAATGAGATTTAATTTTAATAGTTTTCAGGACCCTCCTAGATAATGAGATTTAGTTTTAAATTTTCAGGACCCTCATGGGTAATGGTATTTAATATAAAATTTTCAGGGCCCTCTTGGATAATAGGATTTAATTTAAAGTTTTCAGGACCCTCCAGGATAATGGGATTTAGTTTAAGTTTTAGCATAAGTTCTCCCTTTAGAAAATATAATTTAGCTTTAAAGTTATCACTCTTAAGATGAGATTTAATTTGAAGTTTCCAGGGCGCTCCTGGATAATGGGATTTAGCTTTTAAATTCTTAGAGCTCTGTAGGTACATGATCCGATTAACACTCACAAATATGCCCAGATCCCAAACTGGGGTAGAAAAATTTCTTTTGTTTTTTCTGTTTTATTGTAATATCAGGCGCCCACCTGGATAACGAGGGAATACAATTCAAGTTTTAGCAATCAGGTGCCCACCTGGATAACGAGGGAATACAATTCAACTTTTAGCAATCAGGCGCCCACCTGGATAACGAGGGAATGCAATTCAAGCTTTTGGTAATCATGCACCTACCTGGAGAGTGAAGGAATTCATTTTAGAGTTACTTCAATTCGCAATTCAAGAAGCATCAGGAGCCCGCCTGAAGAACAAGGAACCGTGGACCGGAACCTCAACGGCACCTCAATCGGCTCTCCACCTCGTTATACTCCACCACTATTCTTACTTCTGAACTCTACGTGGCCTGATTCCTTTATAGCCAAGGATATGTAGGCAGCTTAGATACCAGGGCTCGGTCACATTCTCTTCCTTTCTCTTAGTTTTTGGCCTTTCTAAATAAGAGTCGGGTCAAAAAACCTGTCTAGTCGTTCTTTGTCTGAAAATTCTTTGTATTTCCAGTCAAAGAGGGGCAGCTGTAGACATGTGATTTTTGACCCTCCCCAATATTTTACATATTTTAGCACTTAAATACTTAGTTTAGGCCTAATATAGTTATTTCAACTAATTTTGACTCTTTTACGTTATTTTTTATCACATAAATGAAAATTACAAAAATGGTTTCATTAAGGTTTTGTAGTCATTTTTAATCTTGAAAAAATACCAAAAAATAGGTTTGTTTTAAACGATTAGTATTATTTTAATAGTTATTTTCTTAAGTAAGATTAAGTAGTATTTTTAATAGTTATCTTGTTTGCTCTATTATTATTATATACAAAAGGAGGAGAGAATAGAATTAGTTTTTGGACCAATTTATTCTTGCTTGTAGCCCAATTAAACCAATCCCTTAGCCCATTAACTCAAAATCCCAAACCTAGACACCCAACCCATTTGAGATAATATACAAGAAAAAAATATCAAAAAAAACCCTAGTCCTAGATAAGACCTAAGAGGACCCCAAAATCGGCCGCAACAGAGACAGGAGCAAAAAATATAAGCAAATTCCTTGAATTCCTAAGCTAAGAGAAGAAAGAAGCAGCAGCGCCGATCTCCTTCTCCACTCTTAAAAAACTCAAGCGACAATCCTCCAAACGCCCCCCCAATCTCCTTTGTCGCTGTCGGCTCTCACAGCAGCAACCAAACGACCCCTTTTGCTTCGTCATCTCTAGGCTTCAGCCGTGTACCCCAACGCCACCATTCTCGACGCCGCCAACTCAGAACCAACGACCTCTGCTTCTGTCAACCAAGGACCAAAACCCGCCAGAAAATCGTCACACCAACCACCCGTCACCTAAACTCGTGAAAACCAGTAGCGGCGACTCACACCCATTCAAGGAACAACAACAGTAGCGAGAAGGAGAGATTAGTGATGAAATAATTTGAGTTTTTGAGAGATTTTCCTTCTCTGTTTTCTTGAAGGTTTCAGAAAAATACATGTAATAAATAGTATCTCTGATACGATCTATTAGTTTGTAATTACGTTTCAAAACAAAAAGAGACCAGAAGATCTATATAAAAATGTGTTTTCACTTCTTCTTTGAATTTGATTTCATCTAATGGAATATGTTTGAGTCACTTGGTCGGATTCGGATTCACCGCTGCTACCGTTTGCTATTGTTAGATCCTTGTTTGTGGGATATAAACTGGATATCGTTATTCACTTGGCTGGCTGAAGAATGTCATTTCCAATGACCTCCATTGGTGCTAATTACAGTTCTGACGATCTTGTATTTTCCGAGATTTCGAGTTGGGTCCAAGAGGTCTTGTTCGTCCGATGAGTTTTGGCGATTCAAGCCTTAAGGTCCATTTCTCATCGTACCCCTAATTCATTTAGATTATTATTGCCTGTTGAAATTTTAAATGTGAATCTCGCTTGATCTTTGCGTTTGCGTGCTTATATCACTATTATCAATAATTAGTATGTTAAAAATGGAGACTTTGGTATAAATATTGGAATTGCACAAGATGGGACGTGGGTTTAGTTTGAATAGAATCAGTTGAATTTGAGCATGAGTTGAATTTTCATCTTATCTAGTTCTCTTTTGTTTATTTATATATTATCTATTAATTTTATTAGTACATCACTCGCTAGGAGCATGTTTTAGGCCGACCACACTTGGGTAGGCAAGCCTTAGGATTTTTATTAGTTTTGAGGCAACAGGTCGTTTCTGAAGTTAAGTTTATCCGGGGAATGCCCCGAGGGATTTGTATATATTTTATTTCAGGGGTATGCCCCGAAGTGAATGTAATTGGAGGCCGTGGTGAACATAGTATAAGAAGTAGCGTAGGATAATTTAGGACTTTAATTTTTCTTCTTTTAAGTTTCTTTTATTTAGGTGGGGACGACCTCGAGCCTCTTGTGTGTTTATTTTCTTTTTTCTGTGTTTTCTACCTCAATTCGAACATTTTAAAAGCCAACTAGATCGAGTACGCAACCGTGACCTTCACGGGACTCGGGGAGTGCCTAATACCTTCTCCCCGAGTCAAATGAACCCCCTTACCCAAATCTCTGGTGTAGACTTAGTTTTAAAGTTCAAAGTGTTTTGAAAGGAAAAGTATTACTTTTGAAAAAATGGTGACCTGACACACCGAAATCAAATGTCAGGTGGCGACTGTGAGTTAATCCTTTTGAACACACAATTTTGTCACTTTTTAATTAAAAACCCTTTTGAGCTTTACTAAATCTTTTTATTTATTTAAGAGGGTTTAGTGAAGTTTGGTTAAAATGTTCACAACCATATTGTAAATGAGACACATGCGAGATCATTGTGAGAAAAGCTGGAGACTCTTTATGCTTCAAAAAATTGGGAACAACAAGTTGTTCCTGCTAAAGTAATTGATGACCTTTAAATACAAGGAAGTCAACCCTATCCTTGATCACATAAATGATTTTTAGAGCGTCCTCGATCAGCTGTATGGAATGGGAGTTAATTTTGATGACGAGATACAAGGACTTTGGCTTCTTAATACTACCATACTCTTGGGAAACTCTTTCTGTTTCATCGACAAATTCAACTCCTGAAGATAAGGTGATAATGGAATATGCCAAGAGTGGTGTGTTAAATGAGAAAGTAAGGAGAAAATCTCAGGGTTCGTCCTCACAAGTAAATATCTAGGTTATAGAAGACCGGGAGAGATAGAACAAGAGGCTCGAGGAATAGAGGTAAAAGTAGAAGTAAGTCAAGGTCCAAATACCATAATATTACATGCAGCCACCGTTTAAAGAAAGGACACATCAAAAAGTTTTGCCACAAGTTCAAGCAAGACACTCGAGAAGGAAAGAAAGTTGAAACTAACGAGAACAATGTTGCTGCTATTGTTCGAGATGACCTTCTTTTTGCTTATGATGAAAACGTCATCAATTTGGTATCCCATGAGACGAGCTGGATAATAGATTCTGGAGCTACCTCACATGTTACACCAAGAAAATACTTTTGCTCATCTTATATTCATGTTGATTCTAGAGTGTTAAAGATGTGCAACTCCAGTGAAGTTAAGGTGTTTGGTGTTGGCACAATTTGTTTTAAAACTAATAATGGTTCAACGTTAGTTCTTCAAGATGTCAAGCATGCTCCAAACTTTCTTTCAATTTGATCTCCGCAAGAAGATTAGATGATGAAGGTTACCATAATACCCTCTTTAATGGTCAATGGAAGCTCATCAAGGGCTCATTAGTAGTGGCTCGAGGAGTCAAGTTTGGTCATTTATATGTGACATAGGGCTCTATTCTTAATTACTCCATAAATTTGTGGAAAGTGACACTTTATCAGAATTGTGGCATAGAAGATTGAGTCATATGAGTGAGAGGGACATTGCGTGTTTGGCTAAGAAAAGTTTGCTTCCTGGAGTGAAATAAGCAAAGCTGAAAAGGTGTATCCATTGTTTAGCTAGCAAACAGAAAAGGGTTTCCTTTCATAGCCATTCTCTCTCAAGAAAGCTCTATTTATTAGAGCTAGTACACTCTGACTTGTGTGGTCTTTTTAAAGTAAAGTCAAAAGGTGGTGCACTTTACTTTGTGACCTTCATTGATGATCATTCTCGAAGCTCTGGGTATATCCTTTTAAATCTAAAGATCAAGCACTTGGCGTGTTTAAGGAATTTCAGGCCTTAGCTGAGAGACAGACGAGGAAGAAATTAAAATGTGTTCGCATTGACAATGGTGGTGAATATAGTGGCCCCTTTGATAACTATTGCAAGGAACAAAGAATTCCTCATCAGAAAACTCCACCCAAGACCTCCTCAATTGCATGGTTTGGCAGAGAGGATGAATAGAACTCTAGTTGAGCGAGTTAGATTCTTGCTTTCAGAAGCTAAACTTCCAAATACATTTTGGGCGGAAGCACTTAACACTGTTGCCTATTTGATCAATTTGTCTCCTGCTGTTGCTTTGGATGGTGATGTCCCAGATAGAATTTAGTTTACCAGGATGCTCCATTTGATGAAGTTGTGGTTGATCAGCAACTAATTCCTGCTCAGGTAACTACTTCGAATGCTTCTGAAACCTCTCTTAGAAGATGTACAAGGGAGAAGCAAAAATCAATGCGTTATCCTGCTGATGAGTATGTACATTTGACTGACCTGAGAATTATAATGAAGCCATGCAAGATACTCACAAAGATCAGTGGATCAAAGCCATGGAAGATGAGATGAAGTCACTGCATGAGAATGGCACATATGAGTTAGTGAAATTGCCGAAAGGTAAGAGAGCTTTATCTAACAATTGGTATCAGAGCGAGGTTCAAGACAGGTTCATCTTAGCGAGTTCAGTTTTAACCGCAATCTATTTTATATTAATCGTGATTTTTGTCTGAGAAATTTGACCGGAGTGATACGCACGTTGAGACAAGCTTTGTGCTGGATATTTTGAGATGCGACCTGTTGAAGACTATGTGAAGAAGGTGGATAAAATTTATTTTGTTAGAAAATTCAGGCCAAGGGGGAGAATTGTTAGGTGTTGTCCTGATTTTCTTACCATATTTGGTTCTTCTATTTCTTGAAGGAAAGACAACATATTTACTATAATTGGATTTTCCTTTTTGTAAAAGTAAATTATAAATCTCTCATATTTGGCTAGTCCTTTTTCTTGTAGGAAAATGTTTGGACTTCTATAAATTGAGGATCCTTCCTTCTTATTTAGCAGCCACAATGTAGCCATATGGGGTTGAGAATCGTGTTTAGGGGGAGAACTTTACGGGACAAGTGTTAGTGTGTTAGTTGTGTTTGCCTCTTCGTTTTTCGATATTTTGTACTCTCTTTTTATATAGTAGATTGCTCATCTCCAGCCGTGGACGTAGGTCAATTGAACGAACCACGTTAAATGTTTGTGTCTCTTTTGGTATATTTCTCTTTTATTGTCTGATTATTGGAGTTCAAAATTTGCGTTACTAATTTCCGCATGACACCTGATTTTTTCGATCTTAACTCTTACTTGCAGGACACCAACATTAATATCAATGCACTTATACAGAGGTAGGAGACTGATTGATTAAAATGAGAAAAGAAAATAAAAGAAAAAAGTTTAAATGACCCTCGGAAGAAAACCAATTTCACGGGATACTTTTAAAAAGATATCGGTAATTTGTAGTTCTTTAATTATGCAAGAAAAAGTTGGGAACTTATTAAGACACTTTAGAAAAATATTTCCTCTTCATACCTAAAGTGAGAGTACTGCTGCTTATTGTAATAAAGATTGTTACTAGTAATAAAAAAGCAGCCACCGTCACCGCGCGATCAGTTATTGGGAGTTGAGAGAAGGAAAAAGAGGGTATATATATGTCAAATAGGCCTATAGTTTGTCAGATCTCGGACACATGGGCGGAGCTAGAGTACCGGAAGCGAGTTCGACTGACCCCGGTAATTTTGATTCGAACTCTGTATTTGTTTTAAGAAAATCAATTGAATATATATAAATAATTAATTTAAAACTCAATTACTTAAAATGATTAGAATTTCGAACTCATAAATTTGAAATCCTTGCTTCTCTGTTTGGACACTCCTTTATATTAGTAGTTTATAATTTCCCATAACAAACATAATTGGACAACTTATAAACATTCCCATAACTCTTTTCTCTCCATCTCTCTCTAACATTTAATCTTTTCCCCTCCTCTTCTCGTTCTCATGGGGTTTAATTCTATTTTGTTGTATAGCCTCCCAATCTTTTGTTTATTCTTCATGATATGGAAGATTATAGATCAAAAGAGGCACCAAAATTGCTACATTTTGGATTACCAATGCTACAAACTAATCTATAAATAATGATATAGATATAGATAGATATATATAGAATAGATAGATATAGACGAGGGATTTGCTCATACTTTCTGAATCAATATTGTAGATCCTAAGTTCAACTTTCATAAGGTCAACTTTTATAAGGTCAAATGATTCATCACTTGGACTCTTCTTCACAAAGTTATGGCCGCTCTACCAAACGTGTAGTGCGCAGTGCACCATACCGATGACTGGCGCGGTTCACTAGACCAATGCTTCGAGCTCAATGGGACGCACTGAGCTTCGGAGGGTACCTGAAGAGTTCTCAAGGGCTATTATGCCTTGAGAAACAATATAAAAAGTCTTTTTTATTTTTTTTTATTTTTTATTTTTGAGTAGTTTTTGCATACTTTCAGATTGATAAACGTCACTATAAGGAGTAAAACCTTTTTTGTTCGAATTGAACTTTGAAATTATTTTTGGGCTTGATTCTTGAGAGCAATTCTTTCTAATTCAAATATTTATATCTTTGCTTCTTTTTCGATGTTCTATGGTGACAAGTTTTTGAAAATTATTGTAAAATATTCCACACTAAATTTTTTTGCTTTTCCAATCGTGCGTTAATTTTTTTTATTTGGAACTGTTCACTATTCGAAATTTGCTGATCACCAACTATCACCACCACTGGCTTGTAAAAAATGCATCATCAAATGAACAATTTTTCTCAACAAAATATAATGAATTGAGATTTATCAAAATTTTGTTGATATATTATTTACTTGTTACACATTAGTTTAGATTCTATATATTTTCTAGTTTCAAATAAAGATGGATAAAAGCAAACCGGCTTACTTACTAAGAGGCCGTTTGGACGTACAAAATTTTGGCTTTTTTCCAAGAAAAAATTTGAAAACAATGTTTGGTTATCCATATCTTACCAATTTTTCAATTCCACTTGAAAATGTATTTTCAAATTTGAAAAAATAGTTCTTCAATTGAAAATGCATTTACCAGTTTTTCATTTCAAAATGCATTTTCACTAATTTTTAATTTTACAAATTTACTCTATACTTTTAAAATTTATAAAATAACCCCATCAATTATTAACCTACAACTACCCACGTGTATCCCCTCGATTATCATATGAAGTTACTGCAGCAGATAATGAACCCTTTTCTTTTGACGACTACCATGTTGCTAAACAATAGCATGTTTGATTATTTATTTCAAGTAGTATAATTAAATTGGGACGGTTTTGATATTTTTTACAAGTTATGGGGTATGAATCATATTTTATGATTTTGCCAAAAAAAAAAAAAAGACATTCAAATATATTGCAAAAATTATAACCAAACACAACTTTATCTTCAATTCAAATTTTAGTGAAATTCCAAATTTGAAAATTTATTTTGGAATTCATGGCCAAATTTATTTTGGAATTCAGATTTAGAGATAATATTACAATAATCAAGTATGTTTTAAGTTCAGATATCCTAATTTTAATAAAAATAACAGGGCCTAATTTACCGGGTAGGCCTATTAATAAAACACTCCCTACTGTAAGATTGACTCAAATTCGCGACACTTGCTTTAAATTTGATGGATCTCAACCACCTCATCGCACCCTCCATATTACGACCCATTGAGTTAACCCGCCATTGGTTGTCTTCATAAATTTATCCTTAACAGACTGTCATCTACCACGCCTTGCATTTCCTAAAAGTAGACGAATCAAACCGCTACATAAAGTTACTAGCAGGACACCAACATTAATATCAGTGCACTTATACAGAGAAGGAAACTGATTGATTAAAATGAGAAAAGAAAAGAAAAAAGTTTAAATGACCCTCAGAAGAAAACCAATTTCACGGGATACTTTTAAAAAATTTTCGATAATTTGTGGTTCTTTAATTAAGTAAGAAAATGTTGGGAACTAATAAAGAAACTTCACACAAATATTTCCTCTTCATACATAAAGTGAGAGCAGCTTATTGTAATAAAGATCGTTACTAACAAAAAAGCAGCCACCGTCACCCATCAGTTATTGGGAGTTGAGAGAAGGAAAAAGAAGTTATATATGTCAAATAGCCTTATAGTTTGTCACATGTGGATCTTGGACACTGGGGCGGACCTAGAGTGATGAGAGCGGGTTCGGCTGATCCCAGTAACTTTAATTCTAACCCTGTAATTGTCTTAATAAAATTAATTGTATATGTATAAATAATTAATTCAAATTTTAATAACTTAAAATATTAGAATTTCGAACCCATAAGTTTGAAATATTGATATCACCTCTGCTTGGACACTCCTTTATATAATTAGAAGTTTATAATTCCCCATAACAAACATAATTGGACAACTTATAAACATTCCCATACTCTTTTCTCTCCATCTCTCTCTAACATTTAATCTTTTCCCCTCCTCTTCTCGTTCTCATGGATTTTAATTCCATTTTGTTGTATAGCCTCCCAATCTTTTGTTTATTCTTCACGATATGGAAGATTATAGATCAAAAGAGGCACCAACATTGCTACATTTTGGACTACCAATGCTACAAACCAACCGATGATCGAATGCTTAGCACAAGATTTTGTGGAGAAGTGATTAGGAGAAACAAGAATCTTGGCCTAAATGAGTACAAGTTTCTTCTAAAAGCCATTGTGAGCTCTGGCATAGGCGAACAAACATATGCACCAAGAATGGTCTTTTATGGTCGTGAAGAGTGTCCTACTTATGATGATGGAATTTCAGAAATGGAAGAATTCTTCCATGATAGTATTGACAAGATTTTGAAGAGGACAAAAATTCTCCCTTCAGAAATTGATGTATTAGTAGTGAATATCTCAATGCTTGCAACTATGCCTTCGTTATCTGCTCGAATTATCAATCACTACAATATGAGGGAAGATATCAAGGTATATAATCTCACTGGAATGGGGTGTAGTGCAAGCCCTATATCGATAAATATCGTACAAAACATTTTCAAGATTCAAAAGAATAAACTTGCCCTAGTGGTGACATCTGAATCTTTAAGTCCAAATTGGTATTCTGGAAATGATAGATCTATGATTCTTTCTAATTGTTTGTTTAGGTCAGGAGGGTGTGCAATACTTTTGACAAATAAATTGTCTTTAAAAAACAAAACCATGTTCAAGTTAAAATGCCTAGTTAGGACACACCATGGTGCAAAAGATGAATCTTATAATTGTTGCATACAAAAGGAGGATGATCAAGGTAGGATAGGGTTTCATCTTGATAAAACTCTCCCCAAAGCTGCAACAAGGGCTTTTGTTGATAATTTGAAAGAAATTGCCCCAAAAATACTTCCAATTCGAGAGCTTCTTCGATTTGCAATTATCTCTACTCTGAGGAAATTCAACCAGAAGTACAAGGGTAAATTTGGACCTCGTCCCGTTATCAATTTCAAGACAGGTGTGGATCATTTTTGCCTTCATACTGGAGGAAAAGCAGTGATTGATGGAATAGGTGCAAATTTGAATCTAAGTGAATATGATTTGGAGCCAGCAAGAATGACATTGCATAGATTTGGTAACACTTCTGCTAGTAGTCTTTGGTATGTTCTTGGTTATATGGAGGCTAAAAAAAGGTTAAAGAAAGGTGACAATGTTTTTATGATTAGTTTTGGAGCAGGTTTTAAATGCAATAGTTGTTTGTGGGAAGTTGTTAGAGATTTGGGTGATGGAAATGTGTGGGAAGATTGCATTGATAATTATCCACCAAAAACTCTAGCAAATCCTTTCTTGGAAAAATTTGGGTGGATTCAGAATGAAGATCCTAGTACCTTTTATGTTCCAGATGACTATGTCATCCCTTGATCTAAAGGATTTACTTTAATTTAATTACAGTTCAATTTTTTTAGGTTTCTGGTGTGGGATTTTAATTTATTAGTACTTTTAAAAAAAAAAAAAATATTTCATGTATGTAAATTGAAAATGTTCATGTATAGTTATTTCATTGGTGGATTCTTTGTTCAACAAGAATCCTTCTCTGATGAAATGTAAAGTGTGTTGTTTTTATGTTTGACTAATTTATCATTCTTTCACTTTTTTATTATTTGAACTTTAAGGGCTCTGATTCAAATCATATCTAATTTATCAAGCTCAAAATCTGTAATTATCCAGTGAGTTTTTTAAACATATACTATATAAAATTTAAGCCAAAACCATTGAATTGAGACGAACCAATAATTTATTGGAAAAATTTCACATAAGAACAATTGGGATCTCTACTTTTCAATTTTATAGCTCATATTTCAATTTACAACCAACCAGCCCAAAAATAATAGGTTAAGATTCAACATCCAACTCCAATAGGTTCTCAAAATTACTATTTAATTTTAAAAAAAGATTTCTCAAGCTTTTAAGTTAATTTTCGAATCAGTAACTGTAACCCAAATATTAGTTCAACAAACCAAATCCATTTGGATAGTGAAAATTAGATTTTTAACAAGCTTAAATATATGAGTTTAGATTCCGAATTTGATTTGTGAGAAATTTGGAGTGGGTATTATCTAGAATTGTTAGAAATAGTAGAAGGAGGTTGTATATAAAATTTGAAGTCATTTAATGGAGATTTGGACTAATTTTGAACAAGAGTTGCAACTGAAAATCGTGAAAGAAGTTCTTCCACAGACGCTTGTATAAAGCTGTATAAAAGTGTATAATAGTGTATAAGATGTGTTTATACACTATTATACAAGATTATACATAATTATACAAAAAACTGACTTCGTCTTCTTCCTTGCGTTTTTTCTGAAATTTAACTCAAATCTTGCTCAAATCTACTCCAAATCAGTTCAAATTTAAATTTTGAGCTCCTTTTGATATTTTCAATCAATTGGAACAACACCCAATCCAAACAACTATCAAACTTAAAAAATCTTATTTTTGAAAGCCAAGCTTTGAATGACCTTCAATGGTGGAATGTTGAATCTTTAATTTTCTTACGTTACCACCAGGTGACATATGGGAGAAGTAGTAATGACGGACTGCTCTTGAAGCATATGTAGAAGATGTGAGAAGAAAAGAGAGTGAAAGCAATGTTTGTGAGAACATAGATTTAACTCCATAGTTTTTAGAAGCAATGATTGTAAGAAAACAAATTTTAAATTTGCTAGTGCTTTCAAAATATGTACAATATGGGCTAGATTGGGTAAAACTTAAAAATATGAGCTATTTTTTGTTATGGTGTGAAGCCAAGTGTATTTTCTTGTAATTCTTTCTTTATTTTATACCTCCTCTATTTCAATTTAGATGACACATTTCATTCATCGAGAGTCAATTTAACTAAACTTTAAAGCTAAATTAAATTAGTTCAACTTATTATTTTAAAATTAAAATTAAGATATACAAAAACTATACAAAAATACCATAAGTAACAAAATATATTTTAAAATGTTGGTCAAACTTCACGAGACTCTTGATAAATTAAATGTGTCATCTATATTGAAAGGAAGGAAGTAAACCTTTATTCACTTAAACATCATTACATTATATGTATTCTGCATTTAAGTTACTATATTTATGATTATATTATTTAATATGATGATCATACTGAATGCCAAATATTTTCCGACTAGTCAGGTTACTGTTACTTTTCTCTTCCCCCTCTATTTTCAGTTTACATACAAGATATATTATTATTTTTTAAACCATCAGTACTACTCCCTCCGTTTCAATTTATATGAGGTAGTTTAACTCGATACAGAGTTTAAAAAAAAGATAGAATTACAAGAAAATACACTTGACTTCACACCATAACAAAAAATAGTCCATATTTTTAAGATTTACCCGACCTAGCCCATATTGTACATATTTTGGAAGCACTAACAAATTCAAAATTTGTTTTCTTACAACTATTGCTTCTAAAAGCTATGAAGTTAAATTTATGTTCTCACAACCATTGCTTTCACTCTCTTTTCTTCTCACATCTTCTACATATGCTTCAAGGGGCCGTCTGCCATTACTGCTCCTCCCCTGTGTCACCTGGTTGCAATGTAAGAAAATTAAAGATTCATCATTCCACCATTGAAAGTCATTCAAAGCTTTTGCTTTCAAAAATAAGTTTATTTTTTAGTTTGTTAGTTTTTTGGATTGAGTGTTGTTCCAATTGATTGAAAATATCAAAAGGAGTTCAAAATTTAAATTTGAAGTGATTTGGAGTAGATTTAAGCAAGATTTGAGTTAAATTTCAGAAAAAACGCAAGGAAGAAGACGAAGTCAGTTTTTTGTATAATTGTGTATAATCTTGTATAATAGTGTATATGAGTTTATAAACACATCTTATACACTATTATACACTTTTATATACCTTTATACAAACGTCTATAGACGAACCTCTTCCATGATTTTCGGTTGCAATTCTTGTTCAAAATCAGTCCAAATCTTCATTAAATGACTTCAAATTTTATATACAACCTCCTTATACTATTTCTAACAATTCTAGATAATACTCACTCCAAATTTCTCACAAATCAAATTCGGAATCTAAACCCACATATTTAAGCTTGTTAAAAATCTAATTTTCACCACTCAAATGGATTTGGTTTGTTGAACTAATATTTGAGTTACAGTTACTGATTCGAAAATTAACTTAAAAGCTTGAGCAATCTTTTTTAAAAATTAAATAGTAATTTTGAGAACCTATTGGAGTTGGACGTTGAATCTTAGCATATTATTTTTGGGCTAGTTAGTTGTAAATTGAAATAATGAGCTATAAAATTGAAAAGATTTTATATATTGAACCTATTGGAGTTGGACGATGTCAATTGTTCGTATGTGAAATTTTCCCTAAAATAAATGTTTTATAGTATTCATTTACTTGTTATATATAAACACTGAGCACCAATAAATTTCTTTAGCTATCATCTGTTTCTCCTCCAATTGCTATGCGTGAGCTTCTATTTATTTCGAATACATGGTTTGGTACAATTAATATCCCGAATTGTCCCCACAATCTCAGTCAAAGCTAACCTGTGTTTGATTACATACAGAAACAGAACTGACTGGAAAAGCAGCTTGTAACCTACTTTTTCTGCCCAAATTTATGCTCCTCTTTCAAGGGTTTCACCTGTCATTGAAAACCTTTATAGCTTCCTTCATTTAGAGGGAGGATCTAACCCTCTATTTGTATCATTGTTTCCCATCGTTTTATAATATATTATATTGTACTGTATCGTATTGTATCATATCATTTTATGAATACAATGTTTGGATAGATTGTATTGTTTATTATTATTAAATAATATTTTGCTGTTTGGTTTGACTGTATTGTACTGTAACTGATAAGTTTACTAAAATACCCTCAATTATTTAACTATTAAATTTTTCAAAAGTTATGCATAAAAATAATTTTAAAAAACAAAATAGAAGAAGGCAAAACATCTTAAGAAAGCAGAACAAAGGAGTGAGACAGAAGAATGCAAAACAAAGAAGCACATCTAATTAGAATTAAGTTAAAAGCAAATTAGGAGAAAAAATAAATAGAAGGCGACAAAACACCTTTTAACGTTGGCGGCAGAAGTTCTGGAAAAAAATAAAGTAGGTCATATGTTGGAGATTTGGAGTTAAAATAGCAAAAAAAAAGCTAAAGGTTAAATAGAATTGTGGAGTAATAAGTTAGGGCATAATTTGAAAGAAAAATAGGAAACAATCCCACTACACCAAATCGGTTGTTTCAAAAAGGGGACTTTTTATTGTTCCGGAACAATAGATTTAACAATACAATACAATCAATTTTAATGAAACAATCAAAACAAACATTGTTTTGGGTTAACAATACAATACGATACAATGAGGAACAACTATCCAAACAAGTTGTAAGTGGGCATTTGAACGTAAGAATTGTAAAATTCCAAAATGGTATTTGAAAATTACAGTTGTGTTTGGACATAAATATAATTTTGGGTTGTTTTTGAAGTTTTGTGAGTGATCTGAGTGAAAATTTTGAAAAATAATTTTTTGAAGTTTTTTAAATTTACGAAAAATTCAAAAATTCATCTTCAAGTGAAAATTAGAATTTTTTTTGGCCAAACAATGATTTCGAAGAAAAAGTGAATTTTTTTTGAAAAAAGTGAAAAAATTCTTATGTCAAAACGAACTATAAATTTGAAATTTACGGGTCTTGAATTATATAAACTTGACAACTACCATTTTACGACTAAAGTTATTTACTTCTAAGATTGAACCCACTTGCATAAAATCATGGGTCTGCTACTGTGTATCAGACAAATTATTCTTGTTTATATTAAGTTTATGTGATGACGTCATCACTTATTTTAGAAATAAATTCTGTATTCTGAGGCCTTAAAAACCTCTTTTCGTATCACCTCAATTTACGTGCGCAGTCCAGGTGCGTAGCCGGAAAGCCATTATATAAAAATCTGTGAAAAATGATAAAATTCGCCTTTAAAATGAATTTAAGTTGACTTATGTCAACATTTTGGGTAAACGGACCCGGACCCGTGATTTCATGGTCCCGAAGGATCCGATAGAAAAATATGGGATTTGGGTGTATGCTCGGAATCGAATTCCGAGGTCCCAAGCCCGAGAAATAAATTTTTAAAGAAAATTATTTTCTGGAATAAATGTGAGTTTTTAGAAATGGAATATGTTTGGAATTTGATGGTACTGGACCCGCATTTTGGTTCCGGGGCCCGGTACAGGTCTTACATGTGGTTTAGGTCGAGCTTGTAAAATTTGGTAAGAAACGGAGGTCATATGACGTGATTCGGATCCTTAGTTGTGAAATTTGAAACTTTGAAAGTTCTTGAGATTTTCTTTGGTTTTGATGCTAAATTCATAGTTGTTGATGTTATTTTGGTGATTTGATTTCATGAGCAAGTCCAGTATGATGTTTTTAGGTTACTGTGCATGTTTGGTTTGGAGCCCTAAGGGTTCGGGTGAGTTTTGGATAGGCCACAGAGTGAAATTTGGACTTAGAAATTTGGAATTGCGAAGCCTGGCTCGCAAATACGAGCAATATGTCGCAAATGCAAATAGTGGTCTGGGCTGCCTTGATCGCAAATGTGACATTGCAAATGCGAAGGCACAATCGCAAATGCGAAGAGGCCTCGATTCCTCAAGGTTCGCAAATGCGAATCCCTTTTCACAAATGCGAAGTTAGTAGTCTGAAGGGTTCGCAATTGCGAACCTTGGTTGCAATTGCGACACCTGCAACCTGCAAAACGATAACTTAGATGGATTTTTCTCATTTTTCAAACCCTTTCAAAACCAAAACACTCCTGGGTGATTTTTCAAAGACAAGTATTCTTTCAAATCGATTGTAAGTCATTTCTAACTTGGTTTCATCAATCTTTAACATCTTTTCTCATGACTTCAACTCAAAATCAAGGATTTGTGTTCATGGGGGAATGAGTAATCAGGTTTTGGTTCGAACCTCGGATCTTGATCATGTGGGCTGGGGGCGATTTTTGACTTTTTGGAAAAAACTTTAGAAAACCTATTTTCATGCATTGGAATTGATTCATTTAGCATTTATTGATATAGTTTAGTAACTTGTGGCTAGATACGATCGAATTGGTTTTGGAATCAAGAGGTAAAGCGATAGTTGAGACTTGAACTGTTTCATGGCATCGAGGTAAGTGTTTGGTCTAACCTTAGCTTGAGAGATTATGAGTGATGTCCTATTTTCTATGTGTTATTTGTTGAGTACGACGTATGGGCATGGTGACAAGTATCTATACGTTGGTGTCAAGCATGCCCGTGAGTCTTATTCTATGACTAATGTGACTCTGTTTGTATTGTTCATGTCTTAAGTGATGATTTCTATTGTTGAGCAAATCTTGTGGAAGTAATAGTGATATTTAAACATTGAGGAGCATTGACTCAAGTTATATAATGAATTGTGGAAGTAAAATTGGCAACTGAATCTTATAGAGCATTGGCTCAAGTTGTGAAGTGAGTTGTGAATTAAAAGTGAAAAAGAGAAGAGAACTTTCATATTGTCTCCCTTGCCAGGATGTTATTGCTTTAAATGCTATCTCCCTTGCCGGGATGTTGATGCTTTTGATATTGTTCCCTTGCCGGGATTTGATTGTTGAACTATTGCTCCCTTGCCGGATTTTATTATAATTTTATTTATTTCCTTTCCCTATTGTTTGTGATTATTGTTTGGGTGAGGAAAAGTGTTAAAGCACGAAGGGTGATGCCGTGCATTGTTTTGGTGAGAGAGTGTTAAAGCATGAAGGGTGATGCCATGTATGATTTTGTGAGGAAGAGTGTAAAAGCACGAATGGTGATGTCGTGCCGCACGATGTACCATTTCGTGCCGATTATATTTATTTTATGGCGAGGATGAGAGTAAAAGCACGAAGGGTGCAGTTTATATTGATTCTTATGGTGAGAATGAGAGTAAAAGCACGAAGGCTGATGCCGTGCACTTGTTTGATTTCTGATTCTTGTTGATAATTGAGTTATAGTGTTCCTTGTAATTACCTGTTGTCTTTCTATTATTATTCGATGTTTCCCCGCAGCATGATCCCCCTCCATTTCTTAACTGTACATTAATGTTCTTCTTTTTCGCTGCACAGGTTTATTTGGTAGTCTGGTCCTAGCCTCGTCACTACTTCGCCGAGGTTAGGCTAGGAACTTACAAGCACATGGGGTCAGTTGTGCTGATACTACACTCTGCACTGTGTGCAGATCTCGAAGTAGCAGCATACAGACCGTAGCTTTGGGTGGCTGCCTTCAGTCCAGTCAGAGTTTCCAAGGTAGTCCTGTAGGCGTCCGCATGCCTTGGAGTCTTCTCCTATCCTTTTTAGTCTTTTTGTTTTGCATATTTCAGAGACAATGTTGTAATAAATCTTTCAGATTTTTATTTGTAGTATTCGTAGACAGTCTGTGAAATTGTGACACCAGTCTTGGGTAGTTTTTGTATGGATTGGTATTGGCATCTTTTTTAAATTATTACATTTCAGTCTTCCTCTTATTAGATTTTCATTGTTTATCAATTGTTGGCTATTAATTGTAAAAAGACTAAAATGGGAAAAAGGTAAATAATTCAAATAGTTGGCTGGCCTAGCTTTCACTAGTAGGCACCATCACGGCTCTCGAGAGTGGGAAATTCGGATCGTGACAAGTTGGTATCAGAGCTCTCGGTTACATAGGTCTCACAATTCACAGACAACCTTAGTAGAGTCTGAGAGATTGGTACAGAGACGTATGTATTTACCCCCCAGAGGCTAGAGAGTTAGGAAAAACTTCACATCTATTCTTTCCTATCGTGTGATTTGGTTTCTCAATGCTAATTGAATTTCTACTCTGTTCTTTCGCAGATGGCGAGAACATGCGCTTCCTCATCCACTGATTAGCAGCTCGAGCCCCCAACAACAGCTCTCACGAGGGACAGAGGGTGAGGGCGAGGTCGAGACAGTGCTAGAGGGCGAGGCCAAGGCCGTGCTAGAGGCCGAGGTAGGGGCAGAGCTCAGCTCAGAGCAGTAGCACCAGCAGGCGAAGCATCAAGTTGAGTTTGATGATGAGGTTCCGACCCAGGAAGTTCCGGTGGCCCCAGCTCAGGACCTAGAGGGGTTCATTGCTACCCCAGTACTCTAGGATGCTCTGGTCCGTCTAGTGGGACTTATGGAGAGCGTCACCCGAGCAAGCTTGCTTCCTGTAGCACCAGCCATCTCTCAGGCTGGAGGAGGAGCCCAGACTCCTGATACTTGCACTCCGGAGCAGATGGCTCCCCAGTTCCAAAGCCGAGTGTGGTAGCTCAGACTGGTGATGAAGCAGTTATGTCTGCCGATGCCTTGTGGAGATTGGATAGGTTCACCAAGCTCTTCACTACCACTTTTAGTGGTGACTTCTGAGGATCCCCAGGATTATTTAGACAGCTGTCATGAGGTTCTCAGGAACATGGGGATAGTGGAGACCAATGGGGTAGACTTTGCTACTTTTCGCTTATCTGGATCTGCCAAGACTTGGTGGAAAGATTATTGCTTGGCTAGACCAGTTGGGTCACCAGCCTTGACTTGAGATCAATTTTCTCAGCTGTTTTTGGAGAAGTTTCTTCCAGTCACTTAGAGACAGATCTATCGGAGGTAGTTTGAGCGTCTCCAGCAGGTTTCTATAACTGTTACTCAGTATGATACCAGGTTTATTGATTTGGCCCGTCATGCTCTACTCATACTCCCCACTGAGAGAGAGAGAAGGAAAAAGTGAGGAGGTTCATTGAGGGATTCATTCAGCCTTTTTGACTTCAGATGGCCAAGGAGACGGGGATTGAGATTTCTATTTAGGAGGCGGCCAATGTGGACAGGAGAGTTGAGATGGTTCTATCACAGGGAGTTCGTCAGGGTTCGGACAAGAGGCCTCGTAATTCAGGTAGATTCAGTGGTGCCTCGTCTGGAGGCAGAGATTCGTATGGTAGAGGCCATCCTCCTAGGACTTTTCAGTCAGCACTTTAGGTTTCTCACGGGGCTTCAGGTGGTCGTGGTTCTCATATGCAGTATTCTGATCAGCAGCCCTAGAGTGCACTACCAGCTCCTATCAGTGCACCGCCGCTCCAGAGTTTTTGGGGTGGTCATTCAGGTCGTCAGGGTCAGCAGTCTTAGCAGCCGAGGGCTTGTTATACTTGTGGTGATATGTGTTACATTGCTAGGTTATGCCCTCGGGCATCAAGCAACTCGCAGCATCAGGGTTCCCGTGCCATAATTCAGGCACTGAGTGTTCCCCAGCCCGCTCAGCCAGCTAGAGGTGGAGTTAGAGGTGCTAAAGGTGGAGGTAGAGGTATTAAAGGTGGATGCCATCCAGCAGCAGGGTGTCCCAGAGATGTAGTTCAGGGTGGTGAGGCCCAGCTCCGATGTTATTCTCTTCTAGCCAGACATGAGGCTGAGGCTTCCGATGCAGTTATCACAGGTACTGTTCTGGTTTGTAGTAGAGATGCTTTAGTTCTATTTGATCCAGGGTCTACATACTCATATATGTCATCTTATTTTGCCCCGTATCTGGTCATGCCTAGTGATTCTTTGAGTGCTCATGTATATGTGTCTACACCGGTAGGTGATTCTATTATGGTAGATCGAGTCCATCATTCATGTATAGTTGTGATTGGGGGTCTTTAGACTCATATAGATTTGTTACTTCTGGACATGGTTGATTTTGATGTCATATTGGGGATGGACTGGTTATCACCTTACCAAGCTATCTTGGACTATCATGCCAAGATTGTGAACTTAGCCTTGCCGGGTGTACCTCATTTAGAGTGGAGAGAGACTCCTGGTCATTCTACCCCTAGTATTATCTCATATATGAAGGCTCGGCGTATGGTCGAGAAGGGGTGTTTGGCCTATTTGGCATATGTTCATGATTCTAGTGCCAAGGTTCCTTCTATTGATTCTGTGCCTGTTGTTCGTGAGTTTCCTGAGGTATTTCCTTCAGACCTGCTGGGTATGCCACTCGATAAGAATATTGACTTCTGCATTGATTTGGCTCCGGTGACTGAGCCCATTTCTATTCCGCCATATCGTATGGCCCCACCTGAGTTGAAAGAGTTGAAGGAGCAGTTGCAAGACTTACTTGAAAAAGGTTTCATTAGACCTAGTGTTTCGCCTTGGGGTGCTCCGGCATTATTTATTAAGAATAAGGACGGATCTATGAGAATGTGTATAGATTACTGACAGCTGAACAAGGTTACAATCAAGAATAAGTATCCATTGCGGAGGATTGATGATTTGTTTGATCAGCTTTACGGTGCCAAGGTATTTTCGAAGATTGACTTGAGATCTGGCTACCATCAGTTGAGGATTAGGGCATCCGATGCCCCTTAGACAACGTTTTGCACTCGGTATGTGCATTATGAGTTCTTGGTGATGTCATTCGGGTTGACAAATGCCCCAGCAGCTTTTATGGATTTGATGAACCGGGTATTCAGTCCTTACTTGGACTCGTTCGTGATAGTATTCATTGATGATATTTTAATCTATTCCCGCAGCGGGGAGGAGTATGAGCAGCATCTGAGAGTGGTCCTCCAGACTTTAAGAGATAGTCAGTTGTATGCGAAGTTTTTGAAGTGTGAGTTCTAGTTGAGTTTAGTTGCATTCTTGGGTCATGTGGTATCAGCAGAGGGTATTCAGGTAGATTCGAAGAAGATCGAGACATTCAAGAACTGGCCTAGACCAGCATCAGCTACAGAGATTCGGAGTTTCTTAGGATTGGCAAGCTATTATCGTCGGTTTGTGGAGGGTTTTTCATCTATTGCAGCCCCGATGACCAGGTTGACCTAGAAGGGTGCCCAGTTCAGTTGGTCGGATGAGTGTGAGGCGAGCTTTCAGAAGCTCAAGACAACTTTGACTACGACACCGGTGTTGGTTTTGCCCACAGGTTCAGGGGCATATACAGTTTATTGTGATGCATCTCGTATTGGACTTGGTGTGGTGTTGATGCAGGATGGAAATGTCATTGCCTATGCTTCGTGGCAGTTGAAGATTCATGAGAAGAACTATCTGGTTCATGATTTGGAGTTAGCAGCCATTGTCCACGTGTTGAAGATTTGGAGGCATTATCTATACGGCGTGTCATGAGAGGTGTTCACGGATCACAAGAGTCTGCAGTACTTGTTCAAGTAGAACGAGCTAAATTTGAGGCAGAGAAAGTGGTTGGAGTTGTTGAAAGACTATGATATCACCATCTTATATCATTCGGGAAAGGCCAATGTGGTGGAAGATGCTTTGAGTAGGAAGTCAGCCAGTATGGGCTGTCTTGCTTATATTCCGGTTGGTGAGGGATCGCTTGCTTTGGATGTTCAGGCTTTGACCAATTAGTTCGTAAGTTTGGATGTTTCTGAGACCAACTATGTATTAGCTTGCACAGTCACTCGTTCTTCATTATTGGAGTGTATCCGGGATCGGCAGTATGATGATCTTCATTTGTGTGTCCTTAGAGACACGTTGCAGCATGGAGGTGCCAAGCAGGTTACATTATGAGATGATGGAGTTTTGAGGCTGCAGGGTCGAGTTTGTGTGCCTAATGTGGATGGGCTCCGGGAGTTAATTTTAGAGGAGGCCCATAGTTCCCAGTACTCTATTCATAAGGGCGCTGCTAAGATATATCAGTATTTGCGACAACATTATTGGTGATGGATAATGAAGAAGGACATTGTTGCATATGTGGCTCGGTGTTTGAACTGTCACTAGGTTAAGTACGAGCATCAGAGGCCTAGTGGTTTGTTCCAAAAGATTGAGATTCATGAGTAGAACTGGGAGCGTATCACTATGGGCTTCGTTGTTGGACTCCCACAGACTCGGAGGAAGTTCAATGCAGTGTGGGTTATTGTTGATAGGCTGACCATGTCAGCACATTTCATTCTTGTGGCAGTCTCCTATTATTTCTAGAGGTTAGCTGAGATCTATATCTGGGAGATTGTTCGTCTTCATGGTGTGCCCGTGTCTATCATTTTGGCCCGAGGTACGCAGTTTACCTCACATTTTTGGAAAGCAGTTCAGCAAGAGTTGGGCACACGGGTTGAGTTGAGTACAATATTTCATCCTCAGACGGATGGGCAGTCCGAGTGAACTATTTTGATTTTGGAGGATATGCTCCGAGCTTGTGTCATTGACTTTGGAGGCTCGTGGGATTAGTTTTTGTCTTTATCAGAGTTTGCCTACAACAACAGCTACCAATCGAGTATCCAAATGGCTCCTTATGAGGCTTTATATAATAGGAAGTGTCGGTCGCCGGTTGGATGGTTCGAGCCGGGAGAGGCTCGGTTGTTGGGTACGGATCTAGTACAGGATGCCTTGGACAAGGTCAGGATAGGCTTCGTACAGCTCAGTCCAGGCAAAAGAGTTATGCCGACCGTAAGGTTCGTGATTTGGCTTTCATGGTTGGTGAGCAGGTATTGCTTCGAGTGTCACCTATGAAGGGCGTGATGAGATTTGGGAAGAAGGCAAATCTTAGCCCTAGGTTCATTGGCCCGTTTGAGATAATTGATCGAGTGGGAGAGATGGCTTACAGACTTGTGTTGCTGCTGAGCTTATCAGCCGTGCATCCAGTGTTTCATGTGTCCATGCTTCGGAAGTATCACAACAATCCATCCCACATGTTAGATTTCAGTACTGTCCAGTTGGACAAGGACATGTCCTATGAGGAGGAGCCGGTAGCTACTCTAGACCGGCAGGTTCGTCAGTTAAGGTCGAAGAGTTTCCCTTCTGTTCGTGTTCAGTGGAGAGGTCAGCCTGCGGAGGCATCGACCTGGGAGTCCGAGTCCGATATGCAGAGCCGTTATCCCCATCTTTTCCCCGACTCAGGTACTTCTTTCTTATGTCTGTTCGAGGACGAACAGTTGTTTTAGAGGTGGAGAATGTGATGACTCAAAAGGTCATCACTTGTTTTAGAAATAAATTTTGTGTTCTAAGGCCTTAAAAACCTCTTTTTGTATCACCTCGATTTACATGGGCAGTATGGGCACGTAGCCGGGAAGCCATTATGTGAAAATTAGTGAAAAATGATAAAACTTGTCTTTAAAATGAATTTAAGTTGACTTCGGTCAATATTTTGGGTAAACGGAATCGGACCTATGATTTGACGGTCCCGGAGGGTCCGTAGGAAAATATGGGACTTGGGCGTATGCCCGGAATCGAATTCCGAGGTCCCAAGCTTGAAAAATAAATTTTTAAAGAAAATTATTTTTTGGAATATATGTGAGTTTTTGGAAATGGAATATGTTTGGAATTTGATGGTATCGGTCCATATTTTGGTTCTGGAACCTGGTACAGGTCTTATATGTGGTTTAGGTCGAGCCTGTAAAATTTGGTAAGAAACGGAGGTCATATGACGTGATTCGGAACCTTAGTTGTGAAATTTGAAACTTTGAAAGTTCTTGAGATTTTCTTTTGTTTTGATGTTAAATTCATAGTCGTTGATTTTATTTTGGTAATTTTATTGCACGAGCAAGTTCGTATGATATTTTTAGGTTAGTGTGCACGTTTGGTTTGGAGCCCCGAGGGATCGGGTGAGTTTTGGATAGGCCACAGAGTGAAATTTGGACTTAGGAATTTCTGGTATGTTGCAGGCCTTGCGAAGCCTGGCTCGTAAATGCGAGCTTGCAAATGCAAGCAATATGTCGCAAATGCGAATAGTTGCCTGGGCTGCCTTGATTGCAAATGCTAAGTATTTGTCGCAATTGCGAAGGCACTATCGCAAATGCGAAGAGGACAGGATTTCTCAGGGTTCGCAAATGCAAAGTTAGCAGTCTGAGGGGTTCGCAATTGCGACCAGGATTGCGAACCCTGGTCGCAATTGCGACACTTTCAACCTGCAAAATCATAACTTAGACGGATTTTTCTTATTTTTTAAACCCTTTCAAAACCAAAATACTCTTGGGCGAATTTTCAAACACAAGTACTCTTCTAAATCGATTGTAAGTTATTTCTAACTTGGTTTCATCAATCTTTAACATCTTTTCTCATGACTTCAACTCAAAATCAAGGATTTTTATTGGGAAAATTGGGTATTTTGGGTAGAACCTAGGTTTTTCAAATTTTGGGGATTTGGACCTCGATTTGAGGTCTGATTTCAAAATAAATTATATATTTGGGTTCGTGGGGGAATGGGTAATCGGGTTTTGGTTTGAACGTCGTGTTTTTACCATTTGGGCCTGGGGGCGATTTTTGATTTTTTGGGAAAAACTTTAGAAAACTTATTTTCATGCATTGGAATTGATTCATTTAGCATTTATTGATATAGTTTTGTAACTTGTGGCTATATACGAGCGAATTGGTGGTGGAATCAAGAGGTAAAGCGATAGTTGAGACTTGAATTGTGTTTGTCGCATCGAGGTAAATGTTAGGTCTCACCTTAGCTTGAGGGATTAAGAGTGGTGTCCTATTTGCTATGTGTTTTTGTTGAGTAAGACGTATAGGCATAGTAACGAGTATCTATACGTTGGTGTCAAGCATGCCCGTGAGTCTTATTCTATGACTAATTTTACTCCGTTTGTATTGTTCATGCCTTAAGTGATGATTTCTATTGTTGAGCAAATCTTGTGGAAGTAATAGTGATATTTGAACATTGAGGAGCGTTGGCTCAAGTTGTATAATGAATTGTGGAAGTGAAATTGGCAATTGAATCTTATAGAGCATTGTGTCACGTCCTTAGTTATTAACTAAGTACACGTGCGACACTTGACAACTCGCTCACGATCTTGCACAAATTGCTCACGTTCTTGCTATGCCAAGTCAGCCTTACTACCTTTAAGACCGCTAAGAGAATGGTAGAAAGAACACAAGAGAATTGTTCAAGGAAGCTTTGTATTAGAGAGAACTTGAAGTGTTTGCTTGATGAATTGCAAATGAATGACCCCCTTTATATACTAGTCTCCTAGGGGCTAGTGTGTAAATATTAATTATTACACAAGTCCTTGATATTTACAAGATAAGGGTTTTTTCTAGAATTCTCTACAAGCCTAGAAGATTCCAAGGACTTTCCTTGCAAATCCATAAGGATCTAGGTTTTTTCTAAGGAAATGTCCATACCTCTCTAGAATCTTCTCACAAATGCTATCCTTATTCTTATATAAGCTTCCACATGACATTAATATATGCCAAATGGCGCCTATGTGGCATGATGACATGGCAGGTCATCAAACTCTCCCCCACCCAATATTGCGACGACCGCGGCGCAATGCTGCTGCATAAACTCTCGGATCTTATCTTTGAATTGCCACAAGTCTTCATATCGTTCCCACGTGGCCTCCTCCGGGGATTGCCCTTTCCAATGGAAGAGGAGCATAGCGGTGGCTTTTTGCCCTTGTTTTCACTTGGCCTGGTAATCTATGATAGCCTCAATCTCCCGATCATGCGAGGCGGTGATAGTCATTGGCACCCGACTTGATTGGCCCCTACTCGGATCATCCTTATCTTCATGATATGGTTTAAGCATGCTGGCATGGAAGACAGGGTAGATCTTAAGATACGATGGCATGTCAAGCTTGTATGAGATCTTTCCTAGCTTGGCGATGATCTTAAATGGCCCCTCATACTTGCAAATCAAATTCTGATGCATGCCCCATAGTGCCTTGAACTGTCTTGGGTTAAACTTCACCATGACCATGTCCCCAACTCCATAGTATGTGGGACGCCGCTTACGGTCCACAAACTTCTTCATCTTATTAGCTGCCTTATCCAAGTAGGACTTAGCAATGTCGAGTTGCTCCTCCCATCCTTTAGCCATATGATAAGCTCCCAAACTCTTTCCCTCGAATGCGGCTGGTAATGAATGTGGAGTTTGTTGTTGTTGGCCAGTTGCTAGCTCAAATGGTGTCTGCCCAGTGGACTCACTCCGCTGCAAGTTATAAGAGAATTGGGCGATGTCTAGGAGCTTTGCCCAATCTTACTGATGCGCGCTTACATAATGCCTCAAGTAGCATTCTAGTAAGGCATTGACTCGTTCCGTTTGTCCATCCGTCTGTGGGTGGAAACTAGTAGAAAAGTGCAGTTCCGTGCCAAGTATGTCGAACAACTCTCTCCAAAAGTTCCCAATGAAGTGGGGGTATCGTCACTGATGATATACCTTGGTAAGCCCCAATACTTTACCACGTTCTTAAAGAATAGCTTGGCGGCTTCCTTAGCTGTGCAACCCGGTGAGGCGGGCATGAAGGTGGCATATTTGGAAAATCAATCCACGACCACCATAATAGTACCATAACTATCAGACTTCGGTAGGCAAGTGATAAAGTCCATAGTCACGCTCTCCCATGGATGCTCTGCAACTGGTAGTGGCTCCAAAAGTCCTCCGGGTTGTTGTTGTTCAATCTTGTCCTGTTGACAAACAAGACAAGTCTGCACATAGCACTCTATGTCATTTTGCATGCGTGGCCAATAGTAGACTGACTCAACCAAGGCCCTAGTGCGACGTTGACCTGGATGACCAGCCCACATTGTGTCATGACTCTCCCTTATGATCCGTCGTCTAATGTCTCCAAACTTAGGAATGTAGACCCGCCGACCTATGGTAAGTAGTAGGCCGTCTTCTATCCAAAACCGTCTCGTCTTGACTTTGTTAGCTAACTCGATAAGTTGTCTGGCTGCTGGATCATGCTGCATGCCTTCTTTTATAGCCTCCCGAATGTCCCATCTCGCTGAAGTGATTCCAGCAAGCTCGGCTTTTCGGCTTAAGGCATCGGCTACAACATTACCTTTTCCCGGCTTATACTCCAACGCATAATCAAACTCGGCTAAGAAATCCTGCCACCTAGCCTTCTTTGGTGTGAGCTTCTTCTGTGTTTGAAAGTAGCTAGTAGCCACATTATCAGTCTTGACCATGAACCTCGACCCGAGCAGATAATGTCTCCATGTACGAAGGCAATGCTCAATGGCAGTCATTTCCTTCTCTTGTACCGTGTAACGCCGCTCCGTCTCATTTAACTTGCGGCTCTCAAATGCTATGGGATGCTTATCCTGCATCAGGACACCTCCAATGGCAAAGTCTGAGGCATCTGTGTGCACCTCAAAAGTCTTGGCAAAGTCAGGTAACGCCAAGACTGGCTCCTCTGTTACAGCTGTCTTAAGGCCTTCAAATGCCTTTTGACAATGCTCCATCTAAACCCATGGCTTGTTCTTCTTTAGCAACTCAGTCAATGGTGCGGCCTTTGCTGAGTATCCACTGATGAACCGGCGATAGTAGTTAACAAGGCAAAGGAAGGATCTCAACTCAGTTACCTTTATGGGTGCCTCCCACTCCTGGATAGCACGTACCTTAGCATCGTCCATGCGTAGCTCGCCATTGCTAATGACATGGCCCAAGAAGTGCACCTTTGATTGCGCGAACTCACATTTCTCCCTTTTGATGTATAGCTCGTTCTCTCGCAAGACTTGGAAAACCTTCCTTAAGTGCTCCATGTGCTCCCCCAAGGTGTTGCTGTAGATGACTATGTCGTCTAGGTAGACTACCACAAACTGATCAAGGTGGGGATGGATAATCTTGTTCATAAGGGTGCAAAATGTAGCAGGTGCATTGGTTAAGCCGAAGGGCATCACCAACCACTCAAAGGCTCCATATCTCGTCACACATGCTGTCTTTGGCTCATCCCCTTCCGCAATGCGAACCTGGTAGTAGCCCTTTCGAAGATCCACCTTAGTAAAGTACTTGTCTTGCCCAAGTCTATCGAACAAGTCAGCAATGAGCGGGATTGGGTACTTATTCTTCACGGTAACCTTATTAAGTGCTCGGTAGTCTATACACAAACGCAACGATCCATCCTTCTTCTTCTGGAACAATACTGGTGCGCCGAAAGGTGCCTTTGATGGGCGAATGTGACCAGCATCCAACAACTCTTTCAATTGTTTCTTGAGCTCCTCTAGCTCGGGCGGTGCCATACGATATGGGACAAATACGGGTGGTTTAGCCCCTGGCTCTAACTTAATCTTGTGATACACCTCTCGCCTAGGCGGCAAGTGCTTAGGAAACTCCTCGGGCATGACATCCTTGTTCTCCTCAAGCAACTTCTCTATGCAAGGCGACACTGTCTCTTGAAAATTCTTGTCTTCCTCTAGACTTGCAATGGTTGCCACGAATGTGGGCTCCCCTTCTTGATCCCCTTGACAACCTGCATAGCTGAGAGTTGTGCTTGGATCTGTCTGTGTGGCATAGTCATTGTAGGTACCATGCAAGCTCCTTCTCGCTCCATAACCAAAAGACGTTGGAGGTAGGGGTCGATTAAAGTATGACAATGTCTAAAGAACTCTTGCCCCAGTATGATGTCAAAGATATCTATAGCGGTTACGGTAAAGTTTTTCATACCTTTCCAAGTTCCCAATTTGACACCAACTCCATTAGCTACCCCACGAGCATTCTGTATCTCGTCATTCACGGTCTTGACGTGAGAGTTGGTTGGAGTAAGCTTCAATTCCAGTCTCTTTGCGGCAACCTCGGTCACAAAATTATGAGTTGCTCCAGTGTCCACCATTGCACGAGCGGGCTTGTTGTTGATGGTGATATCCACGTACTGATTGCCATTCTCGGTAGGTTGGATAGCTTGCTTCATGACAGCACCACATAATCCGATCATACCCAACTGTGCGGTTCCCGGACTCTCTCCTTGTGGCTGCTCCTTCCGCTCACGTACCATGGCACTGAGGCTCTTGAGGTCAGGACAATTCCTGAAGCCATGTGGCCCTCCGCATATATAGCATCCCTTCTTCTTGACCTGTGCCTTCTTCTCGGTGTAGCTCTGACGGCCACTCGACTTTTTGAAATCTTGAGTCTTGGAGTATTGTTGTTGTATCTCCTTGCCTTTGCCATGGTCTCCCTCACCTTTGACATTGTTAACCTTTGACTCCTTGCCATTACCTTTGTCTTTCTTGTCATGCCTGAAGTCCATCAATGATTCGACCTCCACTATGGCTTGGTCTATATCAGTGACTTGTCGGCGTTGCAACTCCTGCTTAGCCCAATTTGCAACCCGTCCATGAAGTGGAACAACAAGTCATCATTGGTCAGGTTGGGGATTTGAAGCATAAGGGTAGTGAACTCCTTGACATAGTTACGTATGCTCCCTGTTTGCTTCAATTCCCTAAGCTTGCGCCTTGCCTCGTACAAGACATTGTTTGGAAAGAACTGTCGCTTGAACTCCTCTTTGAACTGATCCCATGTGCTAATAGTACCTAGACCTTTATCCATGTTGTCCATCTTCCTTCTCCACCATAGCATGGCAGTCTCTGAGAGGTACAATACCGTAGTATTGATCTTGGCCTCGTCGTCCCTCACTTTGCCGTGCCTGAAGTAGTTCTCCAAGTGCCAATGGAAGTTTTCCACTTCTTGTGCATCACGAACACCTTTGAACACCGGGGGTTTAGGAGCCTCAATTTTGGCCTCCCTCGTCACCACAACATTGTTGGCTACCTCGGTCATGCCAGCATTGACATGCTCCTCGAGTGACTCTATCTTTGCCTTCATAGCATCGATAGTACTCAAAGCCTCCATGAGTCTGCACTCTAAGGCAGTGATGGTTTGCCTTAGTTCCATCTCAGTCTGTGTACGTCCCTCCAAGTCATTTCGGATACTCTCAATCTCTTCAAGAGTGTGCCCCTCAAGAACATTAAGGGTGCCTTCCACCTTCCCCAAGCGTTGGCCAAATATCTCCACGGTATCTATCCCCGCGTTCATCTTCATCACCCACTCTTTACCGAGCGAGACGTCCTCTGGAAGGACCTTCACTTCATCCTCGCTCGCCTCAGTGGCAGATGGTTCTTGGGATGTAGCCCTTCGTTTGACACAACCTCAGGTGGCACCTCCTGGCTCTTGTTGGTGGCATTCCTCTAACGTCATGGGTGTTGGAATCGTTAATTTCTCCGCCGTTCGCCATTCCCTTAGTTGAAACCTTCGCTCTGATTCCACGTTGTCACGTCCTTAGTTGTTAACTAAGTACACGTGCGGCACTTGACAACTTGCTCACGATCTTGCACAAATTTCTCACGTTCTTGCTATGCCAAGTCAGCCTTACTACCTTTAAGACTGCTAAGAGAATGGTAGAAAGAACATAAGAGAATTGTTCAAGAAAGCTTTGTATTAGAGAGAACTTGAATTGTTTGCTTGATGAATTACAAATGAATGACCCCCTTTATATACTAGTCTCCTAGGGGCTAGTGTGTAAATATTAATTATTACACAAGTCCTTGATATTTACAAGATAAGGGCTTTTTCTAGAATTCTCTACAAGCCTAGAAGATTCCAAGGACTTTCCTAGCAAATCCATAAGGATCTAGGTTTTTCCTAAGGAAATGTCCATACCTCTCTAGAATCTTCTCACAAATGCTATCCTTATTCTTATGTAAGCTTCCACATGGCATTAATATATGCCAAATGGCGCCTATGTGGCATGATGACATGGCGGGTTATCACAATTGGCTTAAGCTGTGGAGTGTGTTGTGAAGTAAAAGTGAAAAAGAGAAGAGAACCTTCATATTGTCTTCCTTACCAGGATGTTGTTGCTTTAGATGCTATCTTCCTTGTTGGTATGTTGATGCTTTTGATATTGTTCTCTTGCCGGAATTTGATTGTTGAACTATTTGTCCCTTGCCGAAATTTTATTGTAATTTTATTTATTTCCTTCCCCTATTGTTTGTGATTGTTGTTTGGGTGAGGAAGAGTGTTAAAGCATGAAGGGTGATGTCGTGTATTGTTTTGGTGAGAGAGTGTTAAAGCACGAAGGGTGATGCCGTGCCGCACGATGTACCATTCTATGCCGATTATATTGATTTTATGGCGAGGATGAGAGTAAAAGCACGAAGGATGATTCCATGCAGTTTATATTGATTCTTATGGTGAGAACGAGAGTAAAAACACGAAGGGTGATGCCGTGCACTTGTTTGATTTCTGATTCTTATTGATAATTGAGTTATGGTGTTCCTTGTAATTACCTATTGTCCTTCTATTATTATTCGATGTTTTCCCGCAACATGATCCCCCTCCATTTCTTAACTGTACATTACTGTTCTTCTTTTCCGCTGTATATGATTTAATTGCAGAGGTTTATTTGGTAGTCTGGTCCTAGCCTCGTCACTACTTCGTCGAGGTTAGACTAGGCACTTACCAGTATATGAGGTCGGTTGTGCTGATACTACACTCTGCACTGTGTGCAAATCCCAGAGCAGCAGCATACAGATTGTAGCTTTGGGTGGTTGCCTTCAGTCTAGTCGGAGATTCCAAGGTAGTCCTGCACGCGTATGCAGGCCTTGGCGTCTTCTCCTATCCTTTTTAGTCTGTTTCTTTTACATATTTCAGAGACGATGTTGTAATAAATCTTTCATACTTTTATTTGTAGTATTCCTAGACAGTCTGTGGAATTTTGACACCAGTCTTGGGTAGTTTTTGTATGGATTGGTATTGGCATCTTTTTTAAATTATTACATTTCAGTCTTCCGCTTATTAGATTTCCGTTGTTTATCAATTGTTGGCTATTAATTGTAAAAAGACTAAAATGGAAAAAGGTAAATAATTCAAATGGTTGGCTGGCCTAGATTTCACTAGTAGGCACCATCACGGCTCCCGAGGGTGGGAAATTCGGGTCGTGACAAGTTGGTATCAGAGCTCTAGGTTACATAGATCTCACAATTCACAGACAACCTTAGTAGAGTCTGAGAGATCGGTACATAGACGTTTGTATTTATCCCCCAGAGGCTACAGAGTTAGGAAAAACTTCATATCTATTATGTCCTATCGTGCGGTTTGGTTTTTCAATGCTAATTGAATTTCCACTCTGTTCTTTCGCAGATGGAGAGAACACGCGCTTCCTCATCCACTGATCAGCAACCCGAGCCCCCAGCAGTAGCTCCCACGAGGGGCAGAGGGCGAGGTCAAGGTAGGGGCAGAGCTCAGCCTAGCGCAGCAGCACTAGCAGCGGAACCTCAGGTTGAGTTGATGATGAGGTTCCGACTCAGGCAGTTCCACTGGGCCCAGCTCAGGTCCCAGAGGGGTTCATTGTTACCCTAGCACTCCAGGATGCTCTGGTCCGTCTAATGGGCCTTCTGGAGAGCGTCACCCGGGCAGGCTTGCTTCTCTATGTGTGAAATAAATATATAAGGGAATTTTGAAGGTTTTATAAAAGAAACTTATCACATTAGCCACGTGGACTCAAGGTGACAATGTTTGCTCAAAGTTTGAAAGGCTACAATGGAGAAAGCTCTATTCAATGGGCCCAGACGTTTTCAAAAAGGCATGATGAAACAGACATGTTAACCATAAGGTGTGTGCTTATCCTCACTTATATATTAGTAGTAGATATATATATATATATATATATATATATATATATATATATATATATATATATATATAATAAATTTAAAAAATAAATATACGGTCTAAGTAAAAACTACTAATAGTTTCATCTGAAGTCGTGCTTACTTTTCTAGCTCTGCCTTCACTTCGATTAAATTTCGTAGTGATATACCTTCTCAATCGATTTCAAAAGGAACTGAGGATATTTTTTTTGAACTTGAGACCTCATGGCTCTTCATTTACCACTAGTGTAACGACCCGATCGGTCGTTTTGAGCTCTGGCGCGTCATTCAGCAGTTTGAGGCCATGAGCGGCTTCATCTCAGGTATATTGACTTGTGTGTATGGTCAGAATTAAAATTCAGGAAGTTTGGAGTCAAATCTAAATGGAAATTCTCATTTTGAAAGCTTAAAATTGAAGAAATGAACTAGGATTAGAATTTTGAGTAAACGACCTCAGAATTGGGATTTGAAAGTTCCAGCATGTTCTTATGATGATTTCGGACTTGGACGTATGTCCGGATTTGGTTTTGGGTAACCCGTGAGCATTTCGGCGTATATTGTGAAAGTTAGTACTTTAGAAGAATTTCATAAATTTGGTTTGGAAGGCATTTCAGTGTTATAGATGTCCGTTTGGGATTCCGAGTCTGGGAATAGATCCGTATGGTGATTCTGGAGTTGGGAGCGCGATCGGAAGTGAATTCGGATGTCCGGAGGTCATTTTGAAGTCATTTGGCTAAATATAGAAATTTGAAGGTTTTTGAGAAAATTCGACCGGAAGTGGAAATTTTGATATCGGAGTCGGAATGCGGTTCCAAAAGATGGGGCAAGTCCGTAATGTCGAATGTGACTTGTGTGGAAAATTTGAAGTCATTCCGGAATGATTTTGGTAAAGTTTGAGACACTTAGTCTCTTTTAAGGAGGTTTAGGTTGGAAAAGTCAACCGAACGTTGACTTATGTGTTAGAGGGATCGGATTTGAATTCCAATGATTCGGTTAGCTTTGGGGGATGATTTGTGACTTAGGAGTGTGATCAGAAGTAATTTTGGAGGTCCGGTGTAGAATTAGGCTTGAATTGGCGAAGTTAGTATTTTGGCGAATTCCGGTTGATAGGTGAGATTTTGATCCGGGAGTCGGAATAGAATTCAGAGAATTGTTGTAGCTTTGTCATGTCATTTGTGATGTGTGTACAAAATTTCAGGTCATTCGAACATCGTTTGGTCGGGTTTTTGATCGAAAGTGTATTTTCGGAAGTTTTTGGAAACTTAGGCTTGAATTCGATGAGTTTTGGGTAATTTGATGTTGTTTGAGGTGTTTTGATCATTTGACCAGGTTTTAATGATGTTATGAATTATGTTGGCATTTTTGGTCGGGGTCCCATGAGGCTCGGATAAGTTTTGGAAGAGTTTTTGGAAGATTTTTGCCATTTTGAGCATAAGCATGTAATGATCCAAGGGTCCATTTTTAGTTCTAGAGATCCAAATTTGATTTTGAGACTTCCAGAATTTAAATCACGAATTATAGGACTGATCTGGAAATTTTGGTTTAATTTCATCAAGTCGCGATTGGGTTTTTGACGTGAAATGTGAGTTAATTGTTTAACGAGCGAAATGGGTATTGAACTGGGCAAATGAGCTCCGAATTGAGTTTCGATTGAAGGGTTGTGTTCGTATTATTATATGTGACTCATAGGAATAAGAATCGCCTAATTCCGAGTTCGTATGATGGAGTTAGAGCCTTTTTAGTGAAAATAAAAGCTGCTGCAATTTCTGCTGCTAAGCTGTCTTTGGACAACAATGTGCAGTCGTGGAGCGTACTTCGGAGACCTATATCTTTTGATCTACAAGGAATTTGAGATGATTCAAAAACGAAAGTTGTATCTCTTCGTATCTAGTTTTCAGAAAGCTAAAGAAATAGTAATTTGAACATATGTAGAGAATGTTATAATTGATTGAAGATGACTGGTGGAGCAGTTTCTCCAAAAAATTTCTGATTTCATGGAGCCGATTTAGAAGCTCATATCTCGGGATATATAAAGCGTTATATGGTGTACAACCTATTAAATTAAATATCTTTGAGTCTAGTTTCTATTTCTTCAAACCGTTTGTCATTTGGATATTTATACAAGACGTTATGCGTGTTTAAACAGAAGGTGTCCGATAAGGAACAATTTTAATAGGATGTACAACTTGTATAGCACAAGTGCAAGGTACAACTCGATGAAGCACGGGCAGTTTTTTTTAAACACGGATTTGGCTTATTTCTTTCATTTCTTTCATTTGGCTTGGATTATTTTGGAGAGAATTTCAAGAGGGATTTCATCAAGCATCAAAGGTGAGTTGTTTCTACTTATTTCCAAGTTAAATACATGGATTAGAGCTGAAAACTCAAGTAATTTATGGACAAAAATAGTGGTTTAGGGCTTGAAACTTAAGAGAATTAAATGGTAATTTGAGGGGTCAAATGAACTCCGATTTTTGTGAATTTGGTATGTATAGACTCGTGGCGAGATAAGGGTCGTATTGATGTAAAAATTTCTGAATTTCGAGACGTGGGCCCGGGGCTCGGGTTTTGCTAATTTCGGGATTTTCGACATTTTTCGAGTCTTTTCGGTTGGGTTATATTCCCTTAGCCTATTGTGACGTATTCGTTGTGGTTTTGACTAGATTCGACGCGCTAAGATGTCGATTCAAGAGGAAAGGGCATTGCGGACTAGTCTACGACCGGTTAAAGGTGAGTAATAGATGTAAATGCTATTTCTGAGGGTTTGAAACCCCAGACTTTCACATCGTAATGCTATATTGAGGCGTGACACGCACTCCATGGCGAGTGCGGGGTCGGATACTACTGGGGATTGTGACTTGGTCCACCCCGTGTGATGTTTATACTATACTGGTGATTGATACACATACTTCATTGATATTACTGGGCTTGATGCCATGTTTGGGGCCTTGTGCCGATTTGTAAAATCCTTCGAGGATTGATATTACTGCTTAGCATGATTTGCATATCATTTAATTTCAGTCCAAGGTTTTAAATGCTGTTTTGCAAACTCAGCCATAATTCTAAGTGTTGAAAACTTAAATGATATTTTTAAATGTATTCCGGGCTGGGAACTTCTGTTTTGTAAATGCCCAAGGGGCTTATTATATTATTTTCTGGACTGATTATAAAGTGACTTGAAACAGTGGTAACAATGACACTGTGTGATATACTTGAAACAGTGGTAACAATGACACTGTGTGATATACTTGAAATAGTGGTAACAATGACACTGGATGATATACTTGAACAGTGGTAACAATGGCACTGTATGATATAAATTGGTCAGGTAACAATGGCTGACCGGTCAGGTAACAATGACTGACCAAGATATTGCGCTTGGGCTGTAGGAGCCCCTCCGGAGTCTGTACACACCCCCAGTGAGCGCCGTCGACGATAAATAAATATGGATGGCTCGGGCTGCACGCCGCAGTGGGTACTGGAATGTACCATCATATGCATTGAATTGCATTCATGTATTTGTATTTATACTGGTGTTTAGCTGTTTTGTTCCATATGTTGCTGTATATTTGGATTTTAGCTTACTTTGTGTATTTACTAGATTTTCTTATCTTCGGACTGTAGTTACTTTTATTACTCACTGGGTCGGAGTACTCACTTTACTCCCTGCACCTTGTGTGCAAATCCAGGGCAGTCTCAGGCTCAGTAGATCCAGTTGATCAGCAGATCCAGCCTGTGGGAGTATCGAGGTAGCTGTATGGTGTTCGCAGCCATTGATCTTCTCCCTCCTATCCTATCTCTTTATTTCCGCATTATCAGACTTTGGATATACCATGTATTAGGATGATATTCTGTATTCTAGAGGCTTAAATTCGTGACACCGGGTCCTAGTGAGATTATGTTGTGTATTTTGTTAAACTCTTCAGTACTTTGATCTTGAATTAATTGATATTTCCATCCGCTATTTTTGATAAATTGGGTTAAGTATTGAATAATGGTCGGGTTTGCCTAGTAGTGTGTTGGATGTCATCACGACCGAGATTTGGGTCGTGACAAGTTGGTATCAGAGCCTAGGTTACTTGGTATCGCGAGTCATGAGCTAGTTTAGTAGAGTCTCGCGGATCGGTACAGAGACGTCCGTACTTATCCTCGAGAGGCTGCCGAACCTTTAGGAAAACTTCACATTCTTGAATTCTTATCGTGCGTCCTTGATTCAGCTTGAAAAGAAACTTTTGAAATTCCTTCCGCGTGATCGTATGCACCAACGGGCGCTCAGTATCAGATGTGTCTCGATGGCTTTGATTCCCCGATCGAGGGGCGAGGTGTAATCTCTGTGAGTTTGAAGTTAGACCAGTCTGGAGGACTTGAGGCCAAATCTTTGCCAATGGCTTGAGCACCGAGGTGCTGATTTTGTGAGCAAGTGTTTTGAACTCATATGTTCATTATTGTCCTTGTTAGCCGGAATGGCGGTTGGATATCCACGTGATGAGTATGTTAGTGTTGCGAGGTGTATTTGTACGACTTGGTAGTGGCGAAGAAGCCTACTGGATAGTAGATGAACTGTTAAGTGATTCGTTTCTTATTGTGATTTGTTGAGTAGCCCGAGTTATGGGCGCGTGAAGAATATTTTTTGTGTCTCCTAGTTAGATAAGTATGGGAGCTGAGACTGCTTCCGTAAATGTATTATGACGAAATCGTTGAGTCAAGGAGACCACCTCGAAGGTCGAAAATATTAAAGGAAGAATATGTTCCTACTTGGTTGAATAGCCCAATAATGGAGGGTTGAAGGGTATTTTCATGTCCATGTATCAATTTAGATTTATGTAATTGATATGCATTGTGATGCTTTGTCAAGTTGTGGATGTGTTGTTAGGATGGCTTTGGTGATTCTCTGGCAGGTGAATAGGACCAATTACAAAGGAGGCTCTGCCGAAATTTTTGAAAAATTTAGGACTTAGTAAGTGGGCTTAGCTGTTGTGTGAGTAAATGCAAGAATTGCAGAAGAGTTAAAATTCCAGATGATTCGTGTTTCCACGAGCTTATGATGGAGTGAGTTTAATCTCACCATGATATTACGACAGCAATAGAGTATATGTGTTGTGATCTATGGCTTCGAGCCAAGTTGGGGAGCTTGCTGTTGATTAGCTGATTGCACGGTTTATTACCTGCGTGAATTCTGGTTATTGGCGTATTGGTGGGTTATTGCAGCTACGGAAAAGGACCATGAGTGGTAATTTGAGTAAATGAATTGTTGGATGCATGCTATGGTTAGCCTTATTGGCTCATGTTCAGACTTGAGGGAAGATTCATGATTTATGCCTCGTATAGGTGCAGGCTTCGAGGGAAGTGATCCCTCTGGGTGCTTTATCGAGAGGGTATTCATATGTTATAAAATTCAGTAGAGTTGGTTGCATTCAGGGCCAAGTCAGAGCTGGGTGGCTCTCAATAGCGGTCCTAGTTAATTCAAGAGGTAAAGTGTGGTGCCTAATGATTTTGAGTCTATAAGTACGGTTAAGAGTCAAGCTTTTGAAGCAGCTTATGAAGAAAGGCACAGAATGTTCTATGATGTTTTGACTTGCGGTGTAGCATTTGAGAGACATGAAATGGTCATGGTATTTGAGACAGCATGGTCTCGTGATTTAAGGTCACTCGGGGTGAGTTTGGTTGAAATAAGTTAGGTGTTAAAGGGAGATATTATTATTTCTAAGGCAATCAAGGATAAATTGGAAGGAAGTAGATTGATTAGCCATAGTTGAGTTGGTATACTGGTGTCAGTGATCGGTTCGTCCAGTGTGATCGAGTTATGCATGTGAGGCTTGTCGGCCGCAGCGATTGATGTTATTCTGAAGCATTCTTTTGTTAGGGCCTATTATGAGTAGGCGGATCCCAGAAAGTGTTATGGTGGCTTGGACAACTACTTAGAGATTGGCATATTCGACGATTATGAGGATTCGCCTGTATGCTGCTATAGTTCTCCTGAAGTGAGTTAAATGGAAAGTCTTATGTGATGAAGTATTAGCCTATCGGCGGTTCCAGAGTTGTGATGGAAATCGCGTCTATCGTATATTGGCACGTGAGGTGCAGTGAGTGGTATGGAATTTGAAGTAAGGACCAAGGTTGCAGTTTGGTCAATGACTGTGATGTCACGATCTCGGATGAGCAGTATATGAGTTTCAGTGTTTTGAGTAAGATGGGTATTGACGTCAGTATCACCTGAGGTCGGTGTTCTGTGAGAAAGGCTTTGCATCCTGGTTAGGGATTCTTGATCGCTTTTCAGCGTTAGTGCAGCCGGTGGTTTGGATGTGCAGACCCGTTAATTATTTCGGAAGATGGTGGGAGCTTGTCCCACAGGAATATTGTATAAGTGTGACATGTAGTCACTTGATTAATTAGAAATTTAAACCAAGTATGAGGATTTTGGTAATATCATCCATTTGAGAATTTATGCCTGGAGGGCACTCTGTTTATTGGGTTATGGACCTGTGAAAGATTATTGGCCTAGCTTGGCACGATCAGGATCGACTAGAGGTCGGTGGATAGATTTAAATGTGGAAGTGAGCCTTACGTCATGCCAGTTGTGTTTATTTCAGCAATGCTCTCTTTATGAAAGGATAGTCACGGTCTTATTTCGTGGTCAGCTAATTTATGTAAAGATATATTGCGCCGTATGAGTTGTGAGACGGCTTGGTAAATTCCTTTTGTATTGAGGTTCCGCTCAGCGGTGATATTATATGAGCATGATGGCTCTTGAGACTTAGATCATGTATCGCACCTCAGTTGTGCTTGAGTTTGTAGCCTATATAGCTATATGTTTCCTTGGGAATGGTATTATTCACCTTAGTGTGTTTATGACCGATATCCGGTGTTTTGATGTGATGAGCTTTTCACCTCAACGTATATCTCCTTATGTGAGTTCTATATGTGGATCGGGTGGCACGCCGCCATGGGTATGTTGTTTGGATCGGGTTGCGCGCCGCAACAGTGTGATGTTCGGTTCATTGCCCATATTTGCTTTTATGTGTTCTGTTTCCCTGTTTTCTGAGAAAGTCCATGTTAGTGTGCGAGTTGAGTAGTTCCTCCCAGAGTTCGCCTTCCTTTTGTATCGCGTTCAAATTAGTAGCCCACTGGCACATTGTGGCGTCTTGTGGGATTTTTGATTATGTCTGAGGTGACTTATTGCCTGAGCAGTTCGTACTGGGTGAGACGAGGTTACTAGATTTGGGGTCAGTGCAAACTGATTATATGAAGTATATTATAGAGCAAAGATCATTATTTGGTTTGAGACAAGGTAATGGAACTTGTCAGGAGTATAGATCCAATGAATTGTTGATTCAACAGTTGATTATGAATTTTGGCACATCTCTTCAGTCGTATCGGTGTTGTAAAAACTAGAGCAATACCTATGTAGGTCATGAAATGCAATGGGAGCATCAGATTTGTGGAATTTCGACTATTATGTTTAAAGAATGTTATTGTGGTCCTATGAGTAAAGTGATGCAAAGTGTGAATTCAACAAAGTTATGCAGCCATGTTGGGTACAGTGTGTGGAGATTGATATGGTGGTCGTATGATGGAAACAGGCTTGGCAGGAAATTCAGGATGTTGGAATTGTACCTAATGGCTTATTTGCTTGAATAAGGGAGTATACCTACAGAGTTGTCGAACTAATGTGCTCAACTGAGTGGTGGTAGCACGGGAAGGTGCATGAGGTGTTAAACAAGTGATTTCAGACTACTTTAGTGTAGTTCTCAGCACATTCGAGGACGAACGTATGTTTAAGTGGGGGAGATTGTAACGACCCGATCGGTCGTTTTGAGCTCTGGCGCGTCATTCAGCAGTTTGAGGCCATGAGTGGCTTCATCTCAGGTATATTGACTTGTGTGTATGGTCAGAATTAAAATTCAGAAAGTTTGGAGTCAAATCTAAATGGAAATTCTCATTTTGAAAGCTTAAAATTGAAGAAATGAACTAGGATTAGAATTTTGAGTAAACGACCTCGGAATTGGGATCTGAAAGTTCCAACATGTTCTTATGATGATTTCGGACTTGGACGTATGTCCGGATTTGGTTTTGGGTAACCCGTGAGCATTTCGGCGTATATTGTGAAAGTTAGTACTTTAGAAGAATTTCATAAATTTGGGTTGGAAGGCATTTCGATGTTATAGATGTCCGTTTGGGATTCCGAGTCTGGGAATAGATCCGTATGGTGATTCTGGAGTTGGGAGCGCGATCGGAAGTGAATTCGGATGTCCGGAGTTCATTTTGAAGTCATTTGGCTAAATATAGAAATTTGAAGGTTTTTGAGAAAATTCGACCGGAAGTGGAAATTTTGATATCGGGGTCGAAATGCGGTTCCAAAAGATGGGGCGAGTCCGTAATGTCGAATGTGACTTATGTGCAAAATTTGAAGTCATTCCGGAATGATTTTGGTAAGGTTTGAGACACTTAGTTTCTTTTAAGGAGGTTTAAGTTGGAAAAGTCAACCGAACGTTGACTTATGTGTTAGAGGGATCGGATTTGAATTCCGATGATTCGGTTAGCTTCGGGGGATGATTTGTGACTTAGGAGTGTGATCAGAAGTATTTTTAGAGGTCCGGTGTAGAATTAGGTTTGAATTGGCGAAGTTAGTATTTTGGCGAATTCCGGTTGATAGGTGAGATTTTGATCCGGGTGTCGGAATGGAATTCAGGGAATTGTTGTAGCTTTGTCATGTCATTTGTGATGTGTGTACAAAATTTCAGGTCATTCGAACATCGTTTGGTCGGGTTTTTGATCGAAGGTGTATTTTCGGAAGTTTTTGGAAACTTAGGCTTGAATTCGATGAGTTTTGGGTAATTTGATGTTGTTTGAGGTGTTTTGATGATTTGAGCAGGTTTTAATGATGTTATGAATTATGTTGGCATTTTTGGTCGGGGTCCCATGAGGCTCGGATAAGTTTTGGAAGAGTTTTTGGAAGATTTTTGCCGTTTTGAGCATAAGCATGTAATGATCCAAGGGTCCATTTTTAGTTATAGAGATCCAAATTTGATTTCGAGACTTCCAGAATTTAAATCATGAATTATAGGACTGATCTGGAAATTTTGGTTTAATTTCATCAAGTCGCGATTGGGTTTTTGACGTGAAATGTGAGTTAATTGTTTAACGAGCGAAATGGGTATTGAACTGGGCAAACGAGCTCCGAATTGAGTTTCCATTGAAGGGTTGTGTTTGTATTATTATTTGTGACTCATAGGAATAAGAATCGCCTAATTCCGAGTTCGTATGATGGAGTTAGAGCCTTTTTAGTGAAAATAAAAGCTGCTGCAATTTCTGCTGCTAAGCTGTCTTTGGACAGCAATGTGCAGTCGTGGAGCGTAATTCGATGACCTATATCTTTTGATCTACAAGGGATTTTGAGATAATTTAAAAACAAAAGTTGTAGCCCTTCGTATCTAGTTTTCAGAAAGTTAAAGAAATCGTAATTTGGACATTTGTAGAGAATGTTATGATTGATTGAATATGACTAGTGGAGCAATAACTCCAAAAAATTTCTGATTTCACGGAGCCGATTTAGAAGCTCATATCTCGGGATATATAAAGCGTTAAATGGTGTACAACCTATTAAATTAAAGATCTTTGAGTCTAGTTTCTATTTCTTCAAACCGTTTGTTATTTGGATATTTATACAAGACGTTATGCGTGTTTAAACAGAAGGTGTCCGATAAGGAACAATTTTAATAGGATGTACAACTTGTATAGCACAAGTGCAAGGTACAACTCGACGAAGCACGGGCAGATTTTTTTAAACACGGATTTGGCTCATTTCTTTCATTTCTTTCATTTGGCTTGGATTATTTTGGAGAGAATTTCAAGAGGGATTTCATCAAGCATCAAAGGTGAGTTGTTTCTACTTATTTCCAAGTTAAATACATGGATTAGAGCAGAAAACTCAAGTAATTTATGGACAAAAATAGTGGTTTAGGGCTTGAAACTTAAGAGAATTAAATGGTGATTTGAGGGGTCAAATGAACTCCGATTTTTGTGAATTTGGTATGTATAGACTCGTGGCGAGATAAGGGTCGTATTGATGTAAAAATTTCTGAATTTCGAGACGTGGGCCCGGGGCTCGGGTTTTGCTAATTTCGGGATTTTCGACATTTTTCGAGTCTTTTCGATTGGGTTATATTCCCTTAGCCTATTGTAACGTATTCGTTGTGGTTTTGACTAGATTCGACGCACGAAGATGTCGATTCAAGAGGAAAGGGCATTGCGGACTAGTCTACGGCCGGTTAAAGGTGAGTAATAGATGTAAATGCTATATCTGAGGGTTTGAAACCCCGGACTTTCACATCGTAACGCTATATTGAGGCGTAACACGCACTCCATGGCGAGTGCGGGGTCGGATACTACTGGGGATTGTGACTTGGTCCACCCCGTGTGATGTTTATACTATACTGGTGATTGATACACATACTTCATTGATATTACTGGGCTTGATGCCATGTTTGGGGCCTTGTGCCGATTTGTAAAATCCTTCGAGGATTGATATTACTGCTTAGCATGATTTGCATATCATTTAATTTCAGTCCAAGGTTTTAAATGCTGTTTTGCAAACTCAGCCATAATTCTAAGTGTTGAAAACTTAAATGATATTTTTAAATGTATTCCGGGCTGGGAACTTCTGTTTTGTAAATGCCCAAGGGGCTTATTATATTATTTTCTGGACTGATTATAAAGTGACTTGAAACAGTGGTAACAATGACACTGTGTGATATACTTGACACAGTGGTAACAATGACACTGTGTGATATACTTGAAATAGTGGTAACAATGACACTGGATGATATACTTGAACAGTGGTAACAATGGCACTGTATGATATAAATTGGTCAGGTAACAATGGCTGACCGGTCAGGTAACAATGACTGACCAAGATATTGCGCTTGGGCTGTAGGAGCCCCTCCGGAGTCTGTACACACCCCCAGTGAGCGCCGTCGACGATAAATAAATATGGATGGCTCGGGCTGCACGCCGCAGTGGGTACTGGAATGTACCATCATATGCATTGCATTGCATTCATGTATTTGTATTTATACTGTTGTTTAGCTGCTCAGTTCCATATGTTGCTGTATATTTGGATTTTAGCTTACTTTGTGTATTTACTGGATTTTCTTATCTTCGGACTGTAGTTACTTTTATTACTCACTGGGTCGGAGTACTCACTTTACTCCCTGCACCTTGTGTGCAGATCCAGGGCAGTCTCAGGCTCAGTAGATCCAGTTGATCAGCAGATCCAGCCTCTGGGAGTATCGAGGTAGCTGCACGGCGTTCGCAGCCATTGATCTTCTCCCTCCTATCCTATCTCTTTATTTCCGCATTATCAGACTTTGGATATACCGTGTATTAAGATGATATTTTGTATTCTAGAGGCTCAGATTCGTGACACCGGGTCCTAGTGAGATTATGTTGTGTATTTTGTTAAACTCTTCAGTACTTTGGTCTTGAATTAATTGATATTTTCATCCGCTATTTTTGATAAATTGGGTTAAGTATTGAATAATGGTCGAGTTTGCCTAGTAGTGTGTTGGGTGTCATCACGACTGGAATTTGGATCGTGACAACTAGGCCATACCCTTAAGTGCAACTACAAGAACTAAAACTGCATCCCAATCCCAAACAAGTTGAGGACCACTATATAAATCGTGTTCTAGACAAACATATGCCAATAAATTTTCAAGGTCAATAATGGAAAGAAAAGAAAAACAAACCAAGAAGCAAATGGGGCATTCAAAAATTTGGACCATTTCTAGATTTGTGTGTGTCATTCTTGCGCGGGGGCCTCAACATACGAGGGTCCAATCTTTTAATTTTATTTCTTAATTTGGACATCAATTTCTAAATATTTCTCTTTAAAATAGAATTTAGATACTAAGAAACTACACAAAAAATATCATTATATAAACTGCAATTTTATATTTAAAAAACATCATTTATAAAATGGATCATAGAGAGTAAGAGTATTAGACTTTGGTAGTTTCTTTCGATTAAAAAGTGATAAGCTCGTATCGGTCTCAATACCAATGTGTCTGGATTATACAAATGGAATTTTTACATGGCTATATGTTATTGAAAACTTTATTATCCGCGCTACTCAAGTTTTAATTTAATTACTTCTTATATACAAATTTATCAATTATATACACTTTAGGAATTAAATGAGTATCTTTTGTATTAAGAATCAATTATTTCTCATCCTTATTCTGTCTCCCCCCATGCGCTCTCTCTCTCTCTCTCTCTCTCTCTCTCTCTCTCTGCGTCTCTCTCTATCTCTCAATCCCTAATTCTAGTAATGTAGAGCAAAGAAAAAGAGAGCAGCAATTCCACAACTGACAGCCATTAAAAAGTTTTGAAGCTTTAAATTCGAATTTGGGTTCTTAAAAAATATCATTTGTTTGAATTGGGTGTTGTTGCAAACAATTGGGAATTCTCTCTACGTCTCTCTTTATCTCTCAATCCCTAATTCCTGTAATGTAAAGCAAAGGAAAAGAGAGCAGCAATTCCACCATTGACAGTCATTAAAAAGCTTTGAAGCTTTGAATTCGAATTTGGATTTTCAAAAACCATTATTTGTTTGGATTGGGTATTGTTGCAAAGAATTGAAAATATGGTTTGGAGTTTATATCTCAATTTCGAAGTTATTTTGGTGAAGATTAGACTTGATTTTGACTGAATTTCATATGGAAACTCGAAAAAGAAGAAGAAGAAGAAGAAGACATGACATATATTATACTGACGAAATTGTAGTAAAGTTGTAGTAAAATTGTAGAAAAATTATATTATGTTGTTTATATATTTTTTTATTTAAATATTGTATGAAAGTTGAACAATATTGTATAAAAATTGTATTTAAGTTGTATGATATTGTAGTTATGTATAACTGGATAGAAATAATGTAAGAAAGTTGTAGATAAGTTGTATAATATATAATTAGTTGTATGAATTTTATTTTTACTATGTATAAATTAGTTACAAAATATACAAAAACACATATTGTATAAAAATTATATGATATTGTAGTTGTATATAACTGGGTAGAAATAACATATGAAAGTTGTAGATAAGTTGTATAATATATAATTAGTTTTATAAAATTTATTTTATTATGTATAAATCAGATACAAAATATACAAAAGATATATTATATAAAATTTGTATTTAAGTGGTATGATATTGTAGTTGTATATAACTGAGCAGAAATAATGTATGAAAGTTGTAATTGTATATCAATTGATACGTGCTTTGTAATGGCTGAAAGTAATGTGTTGTAACTTGACTCCTAGTTTATCACAATTTTGCCGATATTGAAATCAACATATCGACCATTATTATCCCAATTTCACCTTCATATTTGCACATCATTGAGAGAACTGGAAGTTGGCGGAATGCATATGACGTCTCAATCTCTCTAATATATTTCTTATTGAACTTTGAAGTCGATGCCATTAATTAAAGACAAAACAGGAAGGACATTTAGTTAACTGCCTTTCTGTTTGGAAGTTTAATTATAGCTTTCTTTTTTCTTGTTCTATATATGGCTCTGTTCAACAAAAATGATAAACATGGCTTAGATTAACAAAGATGTGATTCTGACACCTTATATTTGTATTTTGTCTTGTTAAGCTTTGAAATTATGTCCTCACCTAGTTTCACTATCTTGAAAACCAAAATGATTTAGACATTTATGTCTTGCAAACTGTCCTGGAGCACCTTTACCATTGTGTCAAGGCTATAGCATAGGCTGTTCTGCAGCCAGTGGCATCACATGGCTTTTCAACAATGAATGATACAACATCCTTTTTTTTTTTTAAAAAAAAGAAAGAAAGAGGATGATACAACATTGTCACGACCCAAACCGATGGGTTACGACGGGCATCCGATATCTTACTTAATCGAGTATCAACATAACGTATTTTTTCATATTATACTATTATAAGTAACTGAACCGGAAGGCTGCCGTAATATATGTAGAATACAACATGTGATACCAATTTATACATAAGACATTCGGGCATATAAGGCTAAAATAACCACTCGTATACTGAACATAGGCCGATAAGGCCATAAAATCTTTTACATATATGACATCTGTCTACAAGCTTCTAAGAATACATAATTTTCATAAAGGTCGGGACAGAGTCCCTCCATAACAAACAATACACGTCTAAATCGTACTAACCAAACAAGCAACTCCAAAGCAAATGGAGCGCACCAACATCTTCACTTGAGCTGATAGCCTATTTGGAGAGCTCTCGACCTGTCTATTGGGACATGCGGGCATGAAACGCAACGTCTCCATGCAAAAGGGACATCAGTACAAATAATGTACCGAGTATATAAGGAATGAAAATCAGTAGACAAAAAACATGAGAGAAACATGAAATAAAGTCGACATGTACGTTTGTATAGCTCTGTGAATCATTTTATTTTTATAATGTCATGCATATGCGCATAAATGTCATCCCATGCATAGGTACATGCGTTCATAACATCATCAAGCCTCTGAGGGCATCCCATCATATCATTTCGGCCACTGTGGGCAAATCATCAACGTATACCAGCTGATCAGGTGGTGGTGCATATATAACGCCGTAATCTTATCCCATATCCCATATACATATAATATAGATATATACGCGTATATAACGCATCTGGTCATGGGTCAATATACATGTATAAATGAATTCAATGGATGAAAATTACGTCAATAAAATCTTTTGGAATGTCATAAGACCATTATGCCTTTGAGTAATATCATGAAGTAAACTTTTTTTTTCAACTTACGTATTTTACTGAGACACATGAACAGATGATAAAATAATAGGAAACATGGGGAATCAAGAACATAGGCATCTCTAGTATTTCTATGAATCGAGTCATTTATGGAAGTTGTGCATTTGCTCGTTTTGTTTGTTCGTTTGGATAATGCCAAAAGGAAAGAAGGGATAACCTTAACATATCTGAGCCGATATTCTTGACAATTCTTCTAACACATGCCAATCGCGACGAAACACGTAACGGCGGATGAAAGTAAGGTAAAATTCATATAATATTCTTTGAGAAAGATTGCACCGTACTCCCTTAGAATCACAAAATTCCGTTGCCGTAACAGTACATAGTCTTGTATGATTTTTGTGACAAATCAGTGTTCTTGTATGAACTTTGGTGAAGACTGCCCTCCTCATATTGTAGAGATACCAACAACTTTTAAAGTGATTTAAAGTGGCTTTTAAATTTTGGTGGGTGTGGGACCCACTTAGGAAGACTTAGCCACCTCATTCTCTAATTTTGCCACCTTACCTTAAAACATCAAAGAGTCATTTATTTGTGACTTGTTGGCTGCTCCGTTAGGAGTATTTAGCCTTATCCATTCTATGCTTAATTACTCAATTAATTTAATTAATCTCCCATTAAAAATCTATAATTACCCAATTATTCATATAATTAAGAATTATCTCAAATTACTTAAAATACTATTCACTTTTAACACACTTTGTGTATCCTATTATCATGGTCATGTGGTACTTTGTATGACATTAGTCCATAAATACCGGATATTATAGCTCGGAACGTATTTTATCCCAAATTGCCAAACTTCAACGAAACTCATTTCCTTCGATTTGCTTACCCTCTCTCCTTCACGAATTTACTCATCACGTGTTTGAAATATCATAATGCTTATAATCTTAAAATAATCTCATTCCCGAGCTTACATCGATTAAATTACGACGAAATATCAACGTACAAAAATACGGGACATAACATCTCATTTCCAATTTTATATCAATTTACTTATGACGTACTTCCATGTATGAAAATATGGGATGTAACAAACATCCTGTTTTATCTAGTGAGATTAAGTCTGCTGTTATTTCCATGTTATGATGTATGGTCCGGGATTTCAGATTTGTCTCCACAAAAATGCTTGCTTCTGTCACTTGAAGGAGCCTCTGCTTATTTCTTGCTGGAAGCAGCCTTAGAGCCCGTTTGGATTGGCTTAAAAAAAGTAGCTTTTAAGCACAAGTGCTTAAAAGCACCTTTTAAGTGCTGGAGCTGGTTTTATAAATAAGCAGTTATGCATTTGGATAAAAATGTTGGAGCTGAAAAAAAGCTGTTGAAATGTTTGCTAAACAAGTGCCGGTAAGCACTTTTTCTATTAAAATGACTAAAATATCCTTAAAGTTGTTAACACTATAAAGAAGCTTATTACTATAACATTTTATTTTAAACTTATTAATATAAATACGAAATAATTAATATTTGAACTGATCACCTAAGATAATTTTTATAAATATAATTGTTGAACTCTTATTTTTCACTTCTTTCAACCATGTAAATTTTTTATTTATTTCTTGAAATTTCAAGCTTACTGGGAAAACATATGAAATGACTATCACATTTTATTATTCTATTCCTTATTTGAATTATGTAAAAATTCCTAATATTTAGGAAATCAAAATAAAATAAACTTGTACTTTTTAAAATTATTTGAAAATTGCGTATAGTTAATTAAAAATTACAATGCAACTAGAATTGTTGGTCGCACACGAGTTTAAATTCTTAGAAAAAAAAATCAAACACAAGTACAATACTACAATCTATGTAAGAGATATTAAAGTTAAGTATGTTTAGCAAGCTTCGTCTGTTATGACTTCGCATGTATATCAATTTTATCAATTTATAATTTTTTTTATAAAGATTTACAGATGATTATTATATAAATAAATATTTAACCATTTTTATACTAATATTTAGGACTATTTTTCCTTCCTTTTAGGTTTAGGAGTCCTATTTCCTATATCATGTTTTAATTATTTAGTAAGAAAACTTCATTAGGTAAATATCGTATTCACCTTTCAAAGCAAAGCTAAACTTCAAAGTACGTTCACGTTCTGACAAATTTTAAAAGTTTGAGTTGGATATTATAATTATTTCAAAAGTTTGTGAAGGACATTTTTGGAATAATAAATATTATTAGGGACAAGAGGGTAAAATAATTGGTCAAAGATAGTTGGCTTTTAAGCTGGAAAAAAAAAGTTGGGATTAGCTAACTTGTTGCTTTTGACTTTTTTTAAGCCAGTTTTAACTTTTTAAAGCTGTTTTCTTTTTTGCCAAACACTTCCAACATCTAAAAATGACTTAAAGACCAGCTTTTAAGCCAATCCAAACAGGCTCTTAGTTGCATGAAGTTATTTTGACACTGGATGTCCGTAGAAGAAGGAAAGAAAGAGGAACCAAAAAGATTTGAAGTGTGGGTGGAAGATCCGGAGAGAAAAGGGGAAAGAGGAGAGAAAAAAGGAAAAATGTATAACTAAATCCCTTAATTGTAGGCACTAATAATGGATTGAGAGCCTTTTAAGGTGGAATGTATATATTTTGTAAACAAAACTTGTTTAGATAGGGTAATTAACAAATGTGGAAATTTTTGATAATAAAATTTTCAATAATGTATATCTATGTAAAAATCTCTATACAGATTTATGCTCATCTGCTTCCTGCTGGATCCCCCAAAAAAACAAAAAACAAAAAACAAAAAAGCGAACGTTAAACTTTCTAAATTAATTTAAAACTTCACTTATAAAATTTTACTGGGTTGTTGTTGTTCTATATTTACCGATTTTCTATTTTCTATATTGTTAAGTTTGACTTAATTCGTGCATCTTACTCAATACTCTCAATTTTCTAGTCAGAGTACAATAAGTAGATAGTACATAATTTTAAGGGTAAAAACTTTGTATAATCAAAAGCTTAGAAAATATGACGAGTAGATACATAATTATGGTGACCAAGCTATCTCTAAAGTGATAATTACAATGAGTCCAATCTAGAACAATATATTAAGCTAATGTAATGAGGTCATTTTTATATTTAAAAATTGTAATGAATGTAGAGTTGTGCATGAAGAAATGAAGGTTAACAATCATTACTCAAGTAGGACAGCTAAATTAATGTCTTTCCTATTGAACACGATAACCAAGTATGTTCAAGAATCTCGAAGAAGCTTACCCTCAACAACAACAACAATTCAGTATAATATCACTTAGTGGGATCTGAGGAGGGTAGTGCGTACATAGTCTTTACCCCTACTCTGGGATAGAGAAGCTGTTTCCAAATAGACCCCAGCATCCTTCCCTCCAAGAACTTCCCACCTTGCTCTTGGGGAGACTCGAACTCACAACCTCTTGTTGGAAGTGGAGGTTGCTTACCATCAGAGCAACCCCTAAAAGTCGTATATATATATATATATACCAGAATAAAGGGGGATTAAAAAACAATAAAATATAAAGGGGGAGTTTTTGGTATAGGTAAAATAAATATTGTCTAGTAGTATATTTGGTATAGGTAAAATAAATATTGTCTAGTAGTATATTCTTCTCCTTCTTTGAAACCTTCTTCTCAGATAGTGGGAGTAGATTGACTAATGATATCTGAATATTTCCGATATTAGGTATAGTTGTTTTCTATATTTATCTAAACAGATTCTGTTATTTTGTTCTAGGTAGATAAAATGTACTGCTAGATCTATTATAGAATAGAATCCATTATCTATGTCTATTATAAATTCTTCTAAATTTTTAGTAAGGCTTCTAGCAAAACTTTCTGGATGGGTGTAGTTGTTGCGGTTATTGAACATTAATAGTAAAAATTATTTGCAGTTAAATCTTATATTTGTGAAAATCCTACTCGGTACTCTCTCTCTCTTTTATTCTGTAGACTTGTAAAGTTAACATATTAGCTAAATTATGAACTGATATTACCCCGTAACTCTTTTTTTTTTACTCTGTTCATCTCTTCTTCCCAAACGTTTAAAGATTTTACTCTTTTCTTAACTTCTATTTCTTTAACCTCACCCCGGCCATGGTTAAACACTTATACCCTTCTTTATCAATTGGGGTTTTTCTTTTCTTTTTTTAACCAGTTTTTCCTAGGAATTTACAGGTTAATCCATCATATTTGTTAAGAAATTGGGAAGCTAATCATATACTAAGAGTGTTATATAATAATTTAATGTACAGACATAGTGTTAACTAACTAATAATCATAAGAACAGTAAAATACAAACTAATTAACAATCATAAATTTAGTAAAATACAAACTTGGGTAATGTTTATCAGAAACATAATTTAGATAAAGATGAATAACTTACATGCTTATAGGAGAGGGATTTCCCTTTCGGGAAACCCGAAAACCTTACTGAAAACTTTGAAAATTACTTCGTACAAGCTGATGAACTTATTTTTTTTACAAGCTTAGAGGAGGAGGGAAAATTACTATATTATACATAGAGGTATTTTACAAAGATGGTTGAGAGTTTTTGGATAGTTTGAGAGGATGGATTTTTCGAATGGTTCTTGTTTTTCGAATGATTCCCTTTCTCTTCCTTCTTCTCCTTTTATAGATAGAGAGTTTGAGTCGGACTTGAAAATTGGATTTCAAAATGTGTTAGGAATCCGTCTATCAAGCTTCGCAGGGTACAACTTTGTGCCCCATCTGCACGTTGCTTTGTCGAAGATTCCTTTTTTATGCGCCCTTTTAGTCCACTCAACTTTTTTGGCTTGTCTTTTAGTGTCATTGTCTTGTCACATCTTATGTCATCTTTTTATCTCCGTCTTTTAGTACAATTGTCTTCTTTTCTGGTACCAGTCTTTTCTTCGTCTTGTCTTTCTTTCCACGTTTTCATTATTGGTCCGGTCTTCTTTTTGTATTTTTGGTCTTGTTCTTTGCCCTGTTCTGATGGTTTTATGTATCTAGATTATGGATGGCTTCTGAGTCGAAACTCGTACCAGAATCATAATCATTCGGGTCTTGGGCATCTTGATAATTTAGATAGTCATTAGTTTCTTCAGAACTTTGCTCCCTTCCTGAATTTAATCTCGGACTTGGACTTGGACTTCTTGGACTGAGACTTGGATTTTTAATTATATGCTTGTCTTGTTCTTCTTTTTCTTGGAAAAAATTCTCTAATGTCTGTTTAATTATTTTTTCTATTTTCTCTTTTTTTTCTTTTTTGATATCACTCCCTTCTTCTTTAGCATTTCTCCTTGCGTTAAGGTCTTTGGTAATCTTCTTATTGATGGTCCTTCATCTTCACTTTTTGGCAAAGTGACAGCCATCAACGGATTTGATTTGTCTTTACCGGTTACCGTTTGAACCGGACTAGCTGTATCACTATCCGATACAGTGGATCTTACTGCATTCAATGGGGAATGCACACCCGTCTCATCCATGTTTGTTTGAGATGGAGAACTCTTTGGACTGTTCATTTCTGAATCTGGTTGTGGTATAATCTGAGTCTACGAGGTTGTCTGTGATTGTGTTAACTCGAACCTCAATGCTTGTTATCCTGTGTTCAAATACCTTTACTTGCTCGATGAGCTTCATCTTTTCTTGTGTGAAGATGTCATTCTTTTGGTTTAACCGTTTGAAGGCTTCTGTCATTGACGAGCAGTGATCGCAAAATATTATTTTACCATCGTCTTTTCGGATGTTGTATTGAGGGGTTTTTTCTGGATTTTGTCTTAGAGCTGGGGTAATATAGTAATTTGGTCCTAATACTCCTCTTGCATAATCTAATGCTTCAGTAAAATCATTAAATCCCTTAAAAAGAGGTTTTTCTATGTCTTTAATGGAATCTAATACTTCTAACCATGTCTGAAAAATACCTTTTGTTTTTCCATGTATAACTACATAATACTTAAACCTTTTGTCTTGATTTTTGTCTGTAAAATATTGACCCAAAGCGTTAAGTGCTGCTATAAAATATTTAGTGTCTTTCTTATTATATGATATCCATAAGTTATCAATTAAGCACTTTTGGGGTCTGTCTATGACACATTCTGGTAAAATTCTAAAAGACATATTAGATGGTGGAAAAAATATAAGACTATGTTTCCCAAAATTTATTCTTTCTAAATTAGTCTGTTCTAAGAAAGACTGTGGCTTAAAATGGAGATTACCTAAAACTATATGTAAATAATTGTCTGAGGGTGAGGCTTGAATGCCCTTCCCTTTGTCTGTAGTCTTTGAAACTGCTGGTCTCATGCTGTACATACAAAATATGCTTTGTTAATTGATCATAATTTTAAGTCTACTTGATTGATCTACTAAATTATTATCTTTTCCTTTAATATGTTCAAAAACTAAGTTATATATTGATATAGTATCTATAAAATTTAACCATCTTCTTCTACTGCTATTTTTTGTATTTATTTTTTGATGAAACTTTACTATTGCTTCACAATCAGTTCTAATTGTTACTTCTTTTTTGTTTAATATGTATAATTTAAAGCTATTCAATCCATAGATTACGGCTAATATCTCTGCATCTATGCTACTCATATTTCCCTTTCTTTATATTTTCCACTTTGATAAGCACATATTTTTTTCTGTATTTTTGTCACTGTATTTATTTGGTTTTGCTTTTAAAACTGCTCCCCATCCTTCAAAACTACCGTCTGTTTCTATAATTAAATAGTCTGTTTCTAATGGCATGTTTAAGTCGGAGATATTCCTTATCTTTTCTTTAACTTTTTGTACTAGTTTAATGTCTTCTGTGTTAAAGTGTTTTTGTCCTGTAGAGCCTGTCTTAGCATATAATGGCCCCGCTATTTTTTCTAAATCTTTGCCCGAAAACCTCGCAGACTCAGATTATACCACAACCAGATTCAGAAATGGAGCAAACCACAACCAGACTTGATAATCCAAGTCTCAGTCCAAGAAGTCCAAGTCCAAGTCCGAGATTAAATTCAGGAAGGGAGCAAAGTTCTGAAGAAACTAATGACTATCTAAATTATCAAGATGCCCAAGACCCGAATGATTATGATTCTGGTACGAGTTTCGACTCAGAAGCCATCCATAATCGAGATACATAAAACCATCAGATTAGGAAAAATAGCGGGGCCATTATATGCTAAGGCAGGCTCTACAGGACAAAAACACTTTAACACAGAAGACATTAAACTAGTACAAAAAGTTAAAGAAAAGATAAGGAATATCCCCGACTTAAACATGCCATTAGAAATAGACTATTTAATTATAGAAACAGACGGTAGTTTTGAAGGATGAGGAGCAGTTTTAAAAGCAAAACCAAATAAATACAGTGACAAAAATACAGAAAAAAATATGTGCTTATCAAAGTGGAAAATATAAAGAAAAGGGAAATATGAGTAGCATAGATGCAGAGATATTAGCCGTAATCTATGGATTGAATAGCTTTAAATTATACATATTAAACAAAAAAGAAGTAACAATTAGAACTGATTGTGAAGCAATAGTAAAGTTTCATCAAAAAATAAATACAAAAAATAGCAGTAGAAGAAGATGGTTAAATTTTATAGATACTATATCAATATATAACTTAGTTTTTGAACATATTAAAGGAAAAGATAATAATTTAGCAGATCAATTAAGTAGACTTAAAATTATGATCAATTAACAAAGCATATTTTGTATGTACAGCATGAGACCAGCAGTTTCAAAGACTACAGACAAAGGGAAGGGCATTCAAGCCTCACCCTCAGACAATTATTTACAGATAGTTTTAGGTAATCTCCATTTTAAGCCACAGTCTTTCTTAGAACAGACTAATTTAGAAAGAATAAATTTTGGGAAACATAGTCTTATATTTTTTCCACCATCTAATATGTCTTTTAGAATTTTACCAGAATGTGTCATAGACAGACCCCAAAAGTGCTTAATTGATAACTTATGGATATCATATAATAAGAAAGACACTAAATATTTTATAGCAGCACTTAACGCTTTGGGTCAATATTTTACAGACAAAAATCAAGACAAAAGGTTTAAGTATTATGTAGTTATACATGGAAAAATAAAAGGTATTTTTTAGACATGGTTAGAAGTATTAGATTCCATTAAAGACATAGAAAAACCTCTTTTTAAGGGATTTAATGATTTTACTGAAGCATTAGATTATGCAAGAGGATTATTAGGACCAAATTACTATATTACCCCAGCTCTAAGACAAAATCCAGAAAAAACCCCTCAATACAACATCCGAAAAGACGATGGTAAAATAATATTTTGCGATCACTGCTCGTCAATGACAGAAGCCTTCAAACGGTTAAACCAAAAGAATGACATCTTGACACAAGAAAAGACGAAGCTCATCGAGCAAGTAAAGGTATTTGAACACAGGATAACAAGCATTGAGGTTCGAGTTAACACAATCACAGACAACCTCGCAGACTCAGATTATACCACAACCAGATTCAGAAATGAACAGTCCAAAGAGTTCTCCATCTCAAACAAAAATGGATGAGACGGGTGTGCATTCCCCAATGAATGCAGTAAGATCCACTGTATCGGATAGTGATACAGCTAGTCCGGTTCAAACGGTAACCGGTAAAGACAAATCAAATCCGTTGATGGCTGTCACTTTGCCAAAAAGTGAAGATGAAGGACCATCAATAAGAAGATTACCAAAGACCTTAACGCAAGGAGAAATGCTAAAGAAAAAGGGAGTGATATCAAAAAAGAAAAAAAAGAGAAAATAGAAAAAATAATTAAACAAACATTAGAGAATTTTTTCCAAGAAAAAGAAGAACAAGACAAGCATATAGTTAAAAATCCAAGTCTCAGTCCAAGAAGTCCAAGTCCAAGTCCGAGATTAAATTCAGGAAGGGAGCAAAGTTCTGAAGAAACTAATGACTATCTAAATTATCAAGATGCCCAAGACCCGAATGATTATGATTCTGGTACGAGTTTAGACTCAGAAGCCATCCATAATCTAGATACATAAAACCATCAGAACAGGGCAAAGAACAAGACCAACAATACAAAAAGAAGACCAGACCAATAATGAAAACGTGGAAAGAAAGACAAGACGAAGAAAAGACTGGTACCAGAAAAGAAGACAGTTGTGCTAAAAGACGGAGATAAAAAGATGACATAAGATGTGACAAGACAATGACACTAAAAGACAAGCCAAAAAAGTTGAGTGGACTAAAAGGGCACATAAAAAAGGAATCTTCGACAAAGCAACGTGCAGATGGGGCCCAAAGTTGTACCCTACGAAGCTTGATAGACGGATTCCTAACACATTTTGAAATCCAATTTTCAAGTCCGACTCAAACTCTCTATCTATAAAAGGAGAAGAAGGAAGTGAAAGGGAATCATTCGTAAAACAAGAACCATTCGAAAAACCCATTCTCTCAAACTATCCAAAAACTCTCAACCATCTTTGTAAAATACCTCTATGTATAATATAGTAATTTTTCCTCCTCCTCTAAGCTTGTAAGAAAAATAAGTTCATCAGCTTGTACGAAGTAATTTTCAAAGTTTTCAGTAAGGTTTTCGGGATTCCCGAAAGGGAAATCTCTCTCCTATAAGCATGTAAGTTATTCATCTTTATCTAAATTATGTTTCTGATAAACATTACCCCAGTTTGTATTTTACTAAATTTATGATTGTTAATTAGTTTGTATTTTACTGTTCTTATGATTATTAGTTAGTTAACACTATGTCTGTACATTAAATTATTATATAACACTTTTAGTATATGGTTAGCTTCCCAATTTCTTAACAAATATGATGGATTAACCTGTAAATTCCTAGGAAAAACTGGTTAAAAAGAAGAAAAAAACCAATTGATAAAGAAGGGTATAAGTGTTTAACCATGGTCGGGGTGACGTTAAAGAAATAGAAGTTAAGAAAAGAGTAAAATCTTTAAACGATTGGGAAGAAGAGATGAACAGAGTAAAAAAAAGAGTTACGGGGTAATATCAGTTCATAATTTAGCTAATATGTTAACTTTACAAGTTTATAGAATAAAAGAGAGAGAGTACCGAGTAGAATTTTCACAAATATAAGATTTAACTGCAAAGAATTTTTACTATTAATGTCCAATAACCTCAACAACTACACCCATCCAGAAAGTTTTGCTAGAAGCCTTACTCAAAATTTAGAAGAATTTATAATAGACATAGATAGTGGATTCTATTCTATAATAGATCTTGCAGTACATTTTATCTACCTAGAACAAAATAACAGAATCTGTTTAGATAAATATAGAAAACAACTATACCTAATATTGAAAATATTCAGATATCATCATTCAATCTACTCCCACTATCAGAGAAGAAGGTTTCAAAGAAGGAGAAGAATATACTACTAGACAATATTTATTTTACCTAGACCAAATATACTACTAGACAATATTTATTTTACCTATACCAAATATACTACAAGACAATATTTATTTTACCTATACCAAAAACTCCCCCTTTATATTTTATTGTCCCGGCCATGGTTAAACACTTATACCCTTCTTTATCAATTGGGTTTTTTCTTTTTTTTTAACCAATTTTTCCTAGAAATTTACAGGTTAATCCATCATATTTGTTAAGAAATTGGGAAGCTAACCATATACTAAGAGTGTTATATAATAATTTAATGTACAGACATAGTGTTAACTAACTAATAATCATAAGAACAGTAAAATACAAACTAACTAACAATTATAAATTTAGTAAAATACAAACTGGGGTAATGTTTATCAGAAACATAATTTAGATAAAGATGAATAACTTAAATGTTTATAGGAGAGAGATTTCCCTTTCGGGAAACCCGAAAACCTTACTGAAAACTTTGAAAATTACTTCGTACAAGCTGATGAACTTATTTTTCTTACACAAGTAAAGCAAGAATACCAGATTAGAAATAACAGGTTTACCAAAGAAAAATAACTAGTTAATCCCAAGAGGAGTATATATATATATATAAAAGTTATGCATACTGAATAAGAAAAGTAAATATTGAATCTGCATGTACTCTAAGAAATATGGTTTTCTGTGACGACTTTTCATGACAACCATACAAGTTTCCATGGAGAGTCTGGGAATTAGCGGGTGGCGGTTGCTAAGGTCGTCACAATAATAGTATTACACTCGACTCTGATAACTTATAACTACGGTTGTTCATGGTTTGGTTTGGATTTGTTTTTCCCTAAAAAGAAACCAAACAAAGTAAGTAGGTTCTTAAAATGTTGGAACCAAACTTGTGATGACCTGATAGGTCATCTGACATGACCCAAATTTCCGACCCTCGGAAATCGTGATGGCGCCTACTCGCAGAAGCTAGGCAAGCCACGAAATGCAGAAAAAATTCAATCTCTTTCATTTTAGCCTTTTTAACCAATTAAATTAACATGTGATCAACATTTAAATAATGGCAAAAGATGAAATTTAAACAGAAGACTTAGATAAATATAATACCAAAATCGATACGAATAAAAAGCCAACATATATCTCTACCCAAAAACCGGTGTCACAACATTCACGGACTGTCTAGGAATGCTACATACAAGTGTCTGAAAAATAGAATATAGTCTTTCTCGGATACAAAAGAAAACAAAACTTCTAACTAGATAGAAGAGACACCGGGTCTGCGGACGCCTGCAGGACTACCTCGGGATCTCGGCGGACTGAAGGCTGGCTCCCCTACTACTGTTGTCCTAGTGCTGCTCCGGTATCTGCACATAGTGTAGAGTGTAACATGAGCACAACCGACCCTATGTGCTGGTAAGTGCTTGGCCTAACCCCAGTGAGGTAGTGACGAGGCTAGGACCAGACTCTAGATAAATCTGTGCAGTTATATATACATATGGCGAAAAAATAAACTGGCAAACAATTAAAGCTGGGAAGGGGAAACATGCTTCGGGGAAATAATAGATAAGAACATAATCTCAAGAGAATTATAAGGAAACCAAAATTTAACTTCTAACAAGGATAAAAAAAACAAAGGCCGATTTCACTTTCGGTTCACATCTTGTTGCAGGCGTGCAACCCGATCCCATTTCTCATATCTCGTGGTAGGCGTACCACTCGCTCCCATTTCATTATCTCTTGTGGTAGGCATATCACTCGCTCCCATTTCGTTATATCTTGTGGTAGGCGTACCACCCGCTCCCATTTCATTATCTCTTATGGTAGGCGTACCACCCGCTCCTATTTTATTATATCTTGTGGTAGGCGTACCACCCGCACCCATTTTATCATATCTTGTGGTATGCATACCACCAGCTTCCATTTCATCATATCTTGTGGTAGGCGTACCCCCAACTCCTATTTACAAGCCAACACAAAATCATAAGGGATCCCGGCAAGGGAACAAAAGCAATATAGTAACTTCCCGGCAAGGGAACAATAATATCAAAACAAACATCCCGGCAAGGGAGGATTAGCCATAAACAATGTTAACTCAACTCCTACTCAGCTCAATTAATACCAATACTCAGTCATAAACAAAATCCACGAAAATAGACTAAATCCTTTCTTAACATCGATAATCATCAACTAAAGCATCCGTAGTATCATTCAAGAACACAACAACTATCAATTTAAGACTCACGGTCATGCTCGACACCAACGTATAGATACTCGTCACCATGCCTATACGTTACTCAACAAGAAGCATTTAGCAAATAGGACAAAACTCCTAATCCCTCAAGTTAAGGCTTGACCGGACACTTACCTCGAACTTCCACGGCCAACTCAAACCTCAGACACCGCTTTCCCTTTTGAATTTAGCTCCAAATCAATTGTATCTAGACATAATCGACTTAATAACATCAATAAATGCTAAACTATCCAATTCCAATGCTTAATTGTAGATTTCTAATCATTCTTCCCAAAAATCCAAAAATTGACCCCGGGCCCGCTTGGTCAAAACACGAGATTCGGACCAAAACCCGATCACCCATTCACCCACGAGCCCGAATATTTAATTTGTTTTGAAATCCGATCCCAAAACGAAGTCAAATTCCCAAATAATCAAAAAGCCCTAACTCTACCCAAATCCCCAATTTTCTACTCTTAATTTCATGTTTTAAGCCTAGAAATCTAATAATTGATGATAAAAATGGAAGGAAACAAGTCAAAGATTACTTACCTAAGAGGTTATGGTAAAGAAACTCTTCAAAAATCATCCCAAGAGGTGTGGAGAAGAAGAAGTTATGAAATTTGGTGTAACTCCCGTAATGCTACTATTTCTGGGCTTTTAAAATAACTACACAGATTTGGCCTATGCGATCGCGGACAAGGGAATGCGATCGCATAGAGTAAAGGAGGCTGAGCACTGCAATCGCAGACAACACTATGCGATCTTATAGAAAAATGAAGGCTGGGGCTAATACATTGCGATCGTGGAGGGGACAATGCAATCACATAGAACAAAATAAAGGACCTCTCAGACTTAACACTATGCGATCGCGGAAGGTACTATGCGATCGCATAGAACAAAACGGAACCCCTGGAGTTTACACTATGCGATCGCGAACTTAGCTATGTGATCGCATAGCACAAATATCTGGACACCAGTAGACAGCAGATTTCTGCAATTTCCTAAGTCCAAAAACTCTCCGACGCCTATTTGAAACTCACCCGAGCCTTCGTGGCTCCAAACCAAATATACACACAACCTCAAAAACATCATACAGACTTATACGTGCGATCAACAAAATAACCTCAATAATAACGAATTAAGCCTCAAAATCAAAGAATTCTCAAACTTCTTAAAACATCATTTTTTGCAATTTAGGTCCGAATCATGTCGAATGACATCCGTTTTTCACCAAATTTCACAGAAATATCTTAAATCATATATAAGACATGTACCGAGTACCGGAACCAAAATACGGGCCCGATACCATTTCTTTAAATAATCTTTCTTTAAAAATTTATTTCTTGGGCTTGGGTCCTCGAAATTCGATTCCGGGCATACACCTAAGTCCCATATTTTTCTACGGACCTTCCGAGACCGTCGAATCACGGGTCCGGGTCCATTTACCCAAAAGGTTGACCGATGTCAAATTAACTCATTTTATACTCAAAACTTATCATTTTTCACAGATTTTCATATTTAATCTTTCCGGCTACGCGCCCGGACTGCGCACGCAAATCGAGGCAACTCTGAATGATGTTTTCAAGTCCTTTGAACACGGAATCCAATTTAAAAGCAAGTGATAACCTTTTGGGTCATCACATTCTCCACCTCTAAAACAACCGTTCGTCCTCGAACAGAAAGAAGAAGGAAGTACCTGAGTCGGGGAAAATATGAGGATAACAACTCCGGATATCGGACTCGGACTCCCAGGTCGATGCCTCAGGAGGCTGACCTCTCCACTAAACATGATTAGAAGGAAAACTCTTCGACCTCAACTAACGAACCTGCCGGTCTAGAATAGCCACCGGCTCCTCCTCATAAGACAAATCCTTGTCCAACTAGACAGTGCTGAAATCTAATAAGTGGGATGGATTGTCGTGATATTTACGGAGAATGGACACATGAAACACTAGATGCACGACTGATAAGCTTGGCGGCAATGCAAGTCTATAAGCCACCTCTCCTACTCGATCAAGAATCTCAAATGGACCAATGAACCTAGGGTTATGCTTGCCCTTCTTTCCAAATCTCATCATGCCCTTCATAGGTGACACTCGGACCATAAAAGCTACATCTCGAACCTTGCGGTCTGCATAACTCTTTTGCCTGGACTGAGCTATACGAAGCCTATCCTGAATACTCCTGACCTTGTCCAAGGAATCCTGAACCAGATCCGTACCCAATAATCGAGCCTCTCCCGGCTCAAACCATCCAGCTGGAGACCGACACCGCCTACCATATAAAGCCTCATAAGAAGCCATTTGAATACTCGACTGGTAGCTATTGTTGTAGGCAAACTCCCCTAAAGGCAGAAACTGATTCCACGAGCCTCCAAAGTCAATGACACAAGCTCAGAGCATATCCTCCAAAATCTGAATAGTCCGCTCAGACTGCCCGTCCGTCTGAGGGTGAAATGTTGTACTCAACTCAACCTGCATGCCCAACTCTTGCTGAACTGCTCCCCAGAATCGCGAGGTAAACTGCGTACCTCGGTCCGAAATGATAGATATGGGCACACCATGAAGACGAACAATCTCCCGAATATACATCTCAGCTAACCTCTCGGATGAATAGGAGACTACCATAGGAATGAAATGCGCTGACTTGGTCAGCCTATCAATAATGACCCATACTGCGTCGAACTTCCTCCGAGTCTGCAGGAGTCCAACAACGAAATCCATAGTGACCCGCTCCCACTTCCACTTGGGAAGCTCAATCCTCTGGAATAAACCACCAGGCCTCTGATGCTTATACTTAACCTGCTGATAATTCAAACACTGAGCCACATATGCAACAATATCCTTCTTCATTCTACGCCACCAATAATGTTGCCGCAAATCTTGATACATCTTCGCAGCGCCCGGATGAATAAATTACTGGGAGCTATGGGCCTCTTCTAAATTCAACTCCCGAAGCCCATCCACATTTGGCACACAAACTCGACCGTGCAATCTCAAAACTCCATCATCATCTAAGGTAACCCGCTTGGCACCTCCGCTCTGCATCGTGTCTCTAAGGACACACAAATGGGGATCATCATACTGCCGATCACGTATACGCTCCAATAATGAAGAACAAGCGACCGTGCAAGCTAACACCCGACTAGGCTCAGAAACATTCAACCTCACGAACTGATTGGCCAAAGCCTGAACATCCAAAGAAAGCGGTCTCTCACTGACCGAGATATAAGAAAGACTACCTATATTGGCCGACTTCCTACTCAAAGCATCGGCCACCACATTGGCCTTTCCCGGATGATATAAGATAGTGATATCATAATCTTTCAACAACTCCAACTACCTCCCCTGCCTCAAATTCAACTCCATTTGCTTGAACAAGTACTGGAGACTCTTGTGATCCGTGAACACCTCATATGCCACGTGATACAGATAATGCCTCCAAATCTTCAATGCGTGAACAATGGCTTCCGACTCAAAATCATGAACCGGATAGTTCTTCTCATCAATCTACAACTGCCGCGAAACATATGCAATGACCTTGCCATCCTGCATCAATGCTGCACCAAGCCCAATACGAGATACATCACAATAAACAGTATGAGGCCCTGAACCTATGGGCAATACCAACACCGGTGCCGTAGTCAGAGTTGTCTTGAGCTTCTGAAAGCTCGCCTCACACTCATCCGACCATCTAAACTGGGCACCCTTCTAGGTCAACCTGGTCATCGGGGTTGCGCTAGATGAGAACCCCCCCACGAACCGACGATAGTAGCCTGCCAATCCTAAGAAACTCCAAATCTCTGTAGCTGATGCTGGTCTAGGCCAGTTCTTGACTGCCTCAATCTTCTTCGGATCAACCTGAATACCCTATGCTGATACAACATCACCCAGGAATGCAACTGAATTCAACCAGAACTCACACTTCGAGAACTTAGCATATAACTGACTATCCCTCAGTCTAAAGGACCACTCTGAGATGCTGCTCGTTCTCCTCTCGGCTACGGGAATATATCAAAATATCATCGATGAAGACTATCATGAATGAATCCAAATAAGGCCTGAACACTCGGTTCATCAAATCCATAAAAGTTGCTGGGGCATTTGTCAACCCGAATGACATAACCAAGAACTCATAATGCCCGTACCGAGTGCGGAAAGCTGTCTTAGGGACATCGGATGCCCTGATCCTTAACTGATGGTAGCCAGATCTCAAGTCAATCTTAGAAAATACCTTGGCACACTGAAGCTGATCCAACAAATCATCAATCCTTGGCAATGGATACTTATTCTTGATTGTAACCTTGTTCAACTGTCGGTAATCAATACACATTCTCATCGAACCATCCTTTTTCTTAACAAACAACACCAGCGCACCCCAAGGCGAAACACTGGGTCTAATGAAAGCCTTCTCAAGCAAGTCTTGCAATTGCTCCTTCAACTCTTTCAACTCAGGCGGGGCCATACGATACGACAGGATAGAAATGGTCTAAGTGGCCGGAGCCAAATCAATGCAAAAGTTAATATCTCTGTCGAGCGGCATACCTAGTAGGTCTGAAAGAAATACCTCAGGAAACTCACGAACAACAGGCACATAATCAATAGAGGGAACCTCAGTATTAGAATCACAAATATATGCCAAATAGGCCAAACACCCCTTCTCGACCATACGTCGAGCCTTCACATATGAGATAACACTGCGGGTAGAATGACCAGGAGTCCCTCTCTACTCTAAATGAGGCAAACCCGGTAAAGATAAGGTCACAGTCTTGGCATGACAGTCCAAGATAGCATGGTAAGGTGATACCAATCCATCCCCAATATAACATCAAAATCAACCATATCTAGAGGAAACAAATCTACACGAGTCTCAAGACCTCCAATCACCACAATACAAGAATGATGGACTCAATCTACCATAATAGAATCACCCACTAGTATAGACATATAAATAGGAACACCTAATGAATCACTAGGCATGACCAGATACGGTGAAAAATAAGATGACACGTATGAGTATGTAGACCCGGGATCAAATAACACTGAAGCATCTCTATCACGAACCAGAACCGTACCTGTAATAACGGCATCTGAAGCCTCAAGGGTTGGGCCCCACCACCATGAGCTATATCTCTGAGACGGCCTGCTGCTGGCTGGCCTCTACCCCTAACGGTCTAAGCTCTACCTCTAGCACCTTTACCTCCACCTCTAGCACCCCTTCCCCTACCTCTAGCTGGCTGGGCAGCCTGTGGGACACCTGGTGCCTGAACAATAGCACGGGAACCCTAATACAGAGAACTGCTCGAAGCTCAAGGGCAATACCTAGCAATGTGACTCGTGTCGCCACAAGTAAAACAAGCCCTCGACTGTTGGGGCTGATGACCCTGGAAACTCTGCAGCGACGGTGCACTGATAGGAGCTGATAGTGCACTGTAGGATTGCTGATCAGAACACTATATCTGAGAACTACGGCCACCTAAAGCACTGTAAGAAACCTGAAGTGCTGACTGAATGCCTATGAGGATGGCCTCTACCATACTAATCCCTACCTATAAACGAGGTACCACTAAATCTGCCAAAATGACGGGGCCTCTTGTCCGACCCCTGACCACCTCCCTGTGATAGAACCATCTCCACTCTCCTGACCACATTGGCTTCCTCTTGGAAATATATCTCACTCCCAATCTCCCTAGCCATCTAAAGACGAATTGGCTGATTAATACCATCAATAAACCTCCTCACCCTCTCTCTCTCGACAGGAAGTACGACAAGAGTATGGAGAGCTAAGTCGATGAACCTGGTCTCATATTGGGTAACAATCATGGAACCCTGTTGGAGGCGCTCAAACTGCCTATGATAGGCCTCTCTTTGAGTAATAGGGAGAAACTTCTCTAGAAACAACACTATAAACTGCTCCCAAGTCAAAGATGGAGATCCAGCTGGTCTAGCCAAACAATAATCTCTCCACCAACTCTTGGCAGATCCAGACAAGTGAAATGTAGCAAAATCGACCCCTTTGGTCTCAACAATCCCCATGTTCCTGAGAACCTCGTGGCAGCTATCTAGATAATCCTGGGGATCCTCAGTAGATGCACTGCTGAAAGTGGTAGTGAAGAGCTTGGTGAACCTATCCAGCCTCCACAAAGCATCGGCGGACATTGCCGCTCCATTGCCGGTCTGAGCTACCATACCCAGCTGAACTACTCCAACTGGTTGAATCGCTAGAGTTTGAATCTGGGGAGCTACCTGCTTCGGAGTGCGAGTAGCAGGAGTCTGGGCTCCTCCTGCATCCTGAGTGACGGCTAGTGCTACAGGAAGCAAGCCTGCCCGGGTGACAAACTCTATGAGGCCCACTAATCGGACCAGAGCATCCTGAAGAACTGGGGTAGCAATAAACCCCTCTGGGACCTGAGCTGGGCCTACTAGAACTGCTGGCGTCAGAACCTTCTCATCAAAATCAACCTGAGGCTCCGCCACTGGTGCTGCAACTCAAGGCTGAGCTCTACCCCTACCTCGGCCTATAGCACGGCCTCGCCCTCGCCCTCTGCCCCTCGTGGGAGCTGCTGCTGGGGGTTCGGCGGACTAGAGGCTGGCTCCCCTACTGCTGCTGTCCCAATGCTGCTCCGGTATCTGCACAGAGTGTAGAGTGATGCTCATTAGCACAACCGACCCCATGTGCTGGTAAGTGCCTGGCCTAACCATGACAAGGTAGTGATGAGGCTAGGACCGGACTCTAGATAAACCTATGCAGTTAAATATATATGGCGAAAAAATAAACTGGTACAAACAATTAAAGCTGGGAAGGGGAAACATGCTTCGAGGAAATAACAGATAAGAACAGATTCTCAAGAGAATTATAAGAAAACCAAAATTTAACTTCTAACAAGGATAAAGAAAACAAAGGCAGATTTCACTTTCGGTTCACATCTTGTTGTAGGCATGCAACCCTATCCCATTGCTCATATCTCGTGGTAGGCGTACCACCCGCTCCCATTTTATTATCTCTTGTGGTAGGCGTACCACCCGCTCCTATTTCATTATATCTTGTGGTAGGCGTACCACCCGCTCCCATTTTATCATATCTTGTGGTAAGCATACCACCCTCTCCCATTTCATCATATCTTGTGGTAGGCGTACCACCGACTCCTATTTACAAGCCAACACAAAATCACAAGGGATCCCGACAAAGAAACAAAAGCAATATAGTAACTTCCCGGCAAGGGAACAATAATATCAAAACAAACATCCCGGTAAGGGAGAATCAACTATAACCAATCTTAACTCAACTCCTACTCAGCTCAATTAATACCAATACTCAGTCATAAACAAAATCCACGAAAATAGACTAAATCCTTGCTCAACATCGAGAATCATCAATTAAAGCATCCGTAATATCATTCAAGAACACAAGAACTATCAATTTAAGACTCACGGTCATGCTCAACATCAACGTATAGATACTCGTCACCATGCCTATACGTCTTACTCAACAAGAAGCAATTAGCAAATAGGACACAAATCCTAATCCCTCAAGCTAAGGTTAGACCGGACACTTACCTCGAACTTCCACGGCCAACTCAAGCCTCAGACACCGCTTTCTCTTTTGAATTTAGCTCCAGATCAATTGTATCTAGACATAATTGACTTAATAACACCAATAAATGCTAAACCATCCAACTCCAATGCTTAATTGTAGCTTTCTAACCATTCTTCCCAAATATCCAAAAATTGACCCCGGGCCCGCTTGGTCAAAACACGAGGTTCGGACCAAAACCCGATCACCCATTCACCCACGAGCCCGAATATTTAATTTGTTTTGAAATCCGATCCCAAAACGAAGTCAAATTCCCAAATAATCAAAAAGCCCTAACTTTACCCAAATCCCCAATTTTCTACTCTTAATTTCATGTTTTAAGCCTAGAAATCTAATAATTGATGATAAAAATGGAAGGAAACAAGTCAAAGATTACTTACCTAAGAGGTTATGGTAAATAAGCTCTTCAAAAATCGCCCCAAGAGGTGTGGAGAAGAAGAAGTTATGAAATTTGGTGTAACTCCCGTATTGCTACTATTTCTGGGCTTTTAAAATAACTGGGCGGATTTGGCCTAAGCGATCGCGGACAAGGTAATGCGATCGCATAGAGTAAAGGAGGGTGAGCACTGCGATCGCAAACAACACTATGCGATCGCATAGAAAAATGAAGGCTGGGGCTAACACATTGCGATCGCGGAGGGGATAATGTGATCACATAGAACAAAATAAAGGATCTCTCAGACTTAACACTATGCGATCGCAGAGAACAAAACGGAACCCCTGGTGTTTACACTATGCAATCGCGAACTTAGCTATGCGATCGCATAACACAGATATCTGGACACCAGTAGACAGCAGATTTGTGCAATTTCCTAAGTCCAAAAATACTCCGACGCCTATCCGAAACTCACCCGACCCCTCGGGGCTCCAAACAAAATATACACACAACCTCAAAAGTATCCTACGGACTTATTCGTGTGATCAAATCGCCAAAATAACCTCAATAACAACGAATTTAGCCTCAAAATCAAAGTATTTTCTCAAACTTCTTAAAATATCATTTTTTGCAATTTAGGTCTGTATCACGTCGAATGACATCCGTTTTTCACCAAATTTCACAAAAACATCTTAAATCATATATAAGACCTGTACCGGGCTCCGAAACCAAACTACGGGTCCGATACCATCATGTTCTAATCAAATTTCATTTCAAATTTCCTTAAACAATTTCAGAAAATAATTTTTCTTTAAAAATTCATTTCACGTGCTTGGGGCCTCGGAATTCAATTCCAGCAATATGTCAAAGACCCATATTTTCCTACGGACCCTCCGGGACTATCGAATCACGGGTCCGGGTCCGTTTATCCAAAAGGTTGACCGAAGTCAAATTAGCTCATTTTAAAATCAAAACTTATCATTTTTCATAGATTTTCATATTTAAGCTTTTCGGCTATATGCCCGAAATGTGCACACAAGTCGAGGCAACTCTGAATGAGGTTTTCAAGGCCTCAGAACACGGAAATCAATTTAAAACCAAATGATAACCTTTTGGGTCATCACATCATATTATGATTTAAAATCAAATTATGTGTTCCGATGCCTTTAAAACCTTATTTTATCCCTTCTCGATTTGTGTGCGCAGTCCGGACGTGTTTCTCGAAAGCTTTTGTGTTGAAAGTTGATAAAAATAGTGATTTTCAATTAAAAACTTCATTTGAGTTCACTTCAGCCAATATTTTTGGTAAACAAACCAGATTCATGTTTTGACTATTCCGATGGGTTCGTATCGAAATATGGGACCTGGACGTATACCTGGAATCTGATTTAGAGGTCCCTAACCCGACTTATGAATTTTAAATGTTTAATGGTGTTTAAGAAATTGTTAATGTTTGATCTTGTTGGTATTGGGTCCGTATTTTAGTTCCGAAGCCCAGTACAGGTTCAATATAATATTTAAGCCATGTCCGGTTGAGAAAATAGAAATTTTAAAGTATTCTTGAGAATTTCATTTAATTTGGTGCTAAATTTGTAGTTCTAGCTGTTATTTTGAAGATTTGATCGCGCAAGCAAGTTCGTATGATGTTTTTAGACTTGTGTGCATGTTTGGATTAGAGTCTCGAGGGCTCGAGTGAGTTTCAGATAGGCTACGGAGTGAAAATAGGACTTAGAACACTGCTGGGTTTTGTTGCAAGCCTAAGACCTCGCAAATGCAAGGTCAATCATCGCATTTGCGATCTCTGAAGAGTTCACATTTGCGAGCTTCTCATCGCAAATTTAAAGACAAGCTGGGAAAGCTTATGTTTGCAAATGTGAACATTCCTTCATATTTGCGATGGGGACAGGGGGAGGCAACCTTCAGAATTGCGATAATTTGATCTCATTTGCGACCAACTTAGTTCGCATTTGTGAATTTTGTCTTTAACTTTGCGAAGGAGGCAGGACTGTGGTAATCTTCGCAAATGCGATGGATTTTTTGCATTTGCGGGCCCATGTCGCATTTGCGACATCTACAACTGGTAATACTTGATTAGACGGGATTTTTCCTCATTTTTCAAAACATTCAAAACAAGAAACCGTCTAGGCGATTTTCCAAAGACCACTTCTTCCCCAAATCATAAGTAAATGATTCTTAACTCGTTTCTTTCAATCTTTCACTTTATTTTACAAGATTTTAACCTAGAATCTAAGATTTTCATGGTGGAATTAAGGATTTTTGGGTAGAAACTAGGAATTTCGCAATTTTGGGATTTAGACCTCAAATTGAGGTCGGTTTCCAAGACCTATTATATATCCGGGCTCGGGGGTGAATGGGTAATCAAATTTTTGTTCTAATTTGGGGTTTGGACCAAGTGGTCCCGGTGTTGACTTTTGTTGACTTCTTAAAAAATGGCCTAAATTGAATTCCTTGCAATCGTGGGTAGTTCCTAATGCTTCAATTGAATTGTTTGGTTGGTAATTTGCTAGATTCTATTGGTCTGGGGGCTTCTGTGAAGGGAAAAACGGTGATTGAGCTTTGAGTTTTGTCGTTGGAGCGAGTTAAGTGGCGTGGTTAACCTTGGCTTGAGGGATTAGGTATTATTTGCCTACTTGCTACGTGTTTGGATGTTGAGTACAACATATAAATGAGGTGACGAGTACCTATGCGTTGTTATCAAGTCATAACATGTGAGTGAGTCGTATTCTTATAAATGTTGTATTCTTTGATCACATTGTTCATGTTTAGACTAGCTATCCGATGTGTTGAGCAATTTCTTATCATGTTTTACTGAATTTGGTATTGATTGAGTATTGACTCAAAGTTGATGTTGGTATTGTGGAACTAAGTGTTAAAGTAAGATTTGTTCTTGGTATTCCTATCTCCCCATTGCTTTGGTGAGGTAGAGTGTTAAAGAATGAAGGGTGATGCCGTGCACGTTTCTATTAGTTGTTATAGTGAGGTCGAGTATAAAAGCATGAAGGGTGATGCCATGCGCATTTCTATTATTTTATCTGGTGAGGTTGAGAGTGAAATCAAGAAGGGTGATGTCATGCACATTCCTTTATTGTGTTTACCCGTTTCTATCTGTTTAAGGTATATTGATTGGTCATGTTCTCAGTTCCATTGTAATTCTTTGTCTTGTAATTCCCTCAGCATGCCCCTTCCCAATATTTCTTTCCTTGTTTCTTTAGTTGCTATTATTACTATATATGTATTGATAAACTGCACATGTTTGTTTAGGGGTGTCTTCTCCTAGCCTCGTCACTACTTCACTGAGGTTAGACTCGACACTTACCAGTACATGGGGTCGGTTGTACTAATACTGCACTCTACACATTCTGTGCTGATTTTGGTACTAGACCATGTTAGACCGAGTTGAGCTGCTGACTTCAATTCCACAGGAGGCCCAAGGTAGATCTACTGGCATTTGCAGACCCTAGAGTCTCCTTCCTGTTATTTCAGTTTACTATTACTTTTAACTCGAAAATAGTTGTACTTTCCTTCAACCAGTTATTTGTAGTAACTTTTAGAAGTTTGTGAATTATGATACCAGATTCTGGGTAGTTGTGTAAAATTATTTGGGTTATTATAAAATTCTGCACTCCTTTAATCTGTTATGGTTTAATTATTATTATTTACTGAATTGTTTAAGAGTTAGCATATTAATCTTTAATTGTTTGCTTGCCTAGCAACTGAAAGGTTAGGCGCCATCACGGTCCCGATGGCAGGAAATCAGGGTCGTGACGAGTTGGTATCTGAGCACTAGGTTTCCCAGGTATCACTATTCACTAACAGGCTTAGTAGAGTCTAGGGGAATGGTACAGAGACGTCTGTACTTATCTACTAAAGGATATAGAGTTTAGGAACACTACAACTTCTATTCTTCTCTATCGTGCGATTTTGCTACCCCCGTGCTTTAGGACGCTTTGATCCGTTTGGTGGGCCTTATGGAGAGTGTCACTAAAATAAGCACTTTTCCTATGGCACCATCCGTCACCCAGGCTGAAGGAGGAGCACAGACTCCTGTTACTCACACTCTAGAGAAGATGGCTCCCCAATACTAGACTCCAGTATTTCATCCAGTTGAAGTAGTTCAGCCAGTTGTTGTGGCACACACCGCTGGTGGATCCAGCTATGTCCTCCGAGAGCTTATTGAGATTGGACAATTTCACCAAGCTCGTTCCAGTTCATTATAATAGGGCACCTTCTGGGGACCCACATGATTATCTTGACCGCTGCCATGAGATGCTGTCGAATAGGGGAATAGTGGAGACCAATGTGGTCTATTTTACTTTGTTCCAGATGATAGGGTCCTCCAAGAGATGTTGAAATGACTTTGTGTTGAATAGGCCAGCTGGATCGCCTGCTTTGACTTGGGACCAGTTCTCTCAGATATGAGAAGTTTCTTCCTGTTACACTGAGAGAGGACTATCGTAGGCAGTTCGAGCATCTCCATCAAGATAGTTTGACCGTCACTCAGTACGAGACCTGTTTTGTTAATTTGGCCCGTCATGCTCTTCTTATACTTTCTATCGAGAGAGAGAGAGAGAGAGAGAGAGAGTGAGGAGGTTTATTGAGCAACTCACTTAGCTATCATATTGCAGATGGCTAAGGAGACTAGGAGCGAGATTTCTTTTCAGACTGCTGCCAATGTTGCTAGGCGAGACGAGATGGTTTTAGCTCAGGGGTGTGGTCAGGGGTCTGACAAGAGGTCTCATCACTCCGGTAGATTTAGTGGGGCCTCATATGGAGGCCGGGGTACTTTTGGCAGAGTCTATCCTCTTAGGCCGTTTCATTTAGCACTCCAGGCATCCCACAGTGTCCCAGGTAGTCGTGGCCCTCAGATGCATTATTTTGACCAGATAGCCTACAATGCACCCCCTTCTCCTATTAGTGCACCTTTGCTTTATAGTTTTCAGGGTGGTTACTCCAGTCGACAGAGTCATTTTGAGTGTCAGCAGTCACAGCAGCCGAGATCTTGTTATACTTGTGGTGACCTGAGGCATATTGCTAGATTTTTCCCTCGTGCATCAAGCAGTTCTCAGCAGCAGGGTTTTTGTGCCATGGTTCCGGCATCAAGTGCTTCACTGCCCGCTCAGCCAGCTAGGGGCAAGGGTTAGACAGCTAAAGGCGGTGGTCAGGCCGTTAGAGGTGGAGGTCAGGCTCCTAGAGGTGGAGACCAGCCAGCTAGGGCCCGCCCTAGAGATGCAGTCCAGAGTGGTGGGGCCTAGCCCCAATGTTATGCTTTTCTATCCAAACTCGAGGGTGAGTCATCTGATGCTATTATCACAGGTACTATTTCAATTTGCAGTAGAGATGTTTCAGTTCTATTTGATTCGTGGTCTACTTTCTCTTATGTGTCATCTTACTTTACTTCATATTTGGTTATGCCTCATGATTCTCTGAGTACCCCTGTATATTTGTCCACACATGTGGGGGATCTTATTATTGTACATCGTGTCTATTGTTCGTGTGTGGTTATTATTGGGGTCTTGAGACCAGTGTAGATCTTCTACTCCTCTATATAGTTGATTTTGATGTTATGTTGGGGATGGATTGGCTGTTGCCTTATCATGCTATACTGGACTGTCAGAACGAGGTAGTGATATTAGCCTTACTGGGGCTGCCTAGATTAGAGTGGAGAGGGACTCCTGGTCATTCTACCAGTAGGGTTGACTCTTATATGAAGGCTCGGCGTATGGTTGAGAATGGGTGTCTAGCTTATCTGGCTTATGTTCGTGATTCTAGTGCAGAGGTTCCTTCCATAGAATCTATGCCAGTTGTTCAAGAGTTTCCAGAGGTATTTCCTGTAGACCTGCTGGGGATGCCACACGACAAGGATATTGATTTATGTATTGATTTGATTTCGGGCATCCAACCCATTTCTATTCCGCCGTATCGTATGGCCCCGCCGGAGTTGAAAGAGTTGAAAGAATAGTTGCAGGATTTGCTTGATAAGCGCTTTATTAGACCTAGTATCTCACCCTGGGGTGCGCCCGTGTTACTTGTGAAGAAGAAAGATGGGTCGATGAGGATGTGCATTGATTATCGATAGTTGAACAAAGTCACCATCAAGAACAAGTATCCATTGCCAAGGATTGATGACTTATTTGACCAGCTTCAAGGTGCAAAGGTGTTTTGAAAGATCTATTTTGAGGTCGGGCTACCATTAGTTGAGGATTAGGGCATCCGATGTCCCTAAGACAGCTTTTCAAACTCGGTATGGGCATTATGAGTTTCTAGTGATGTCATTTGAGCTGACAAATGCCCCAGCAGCATTTATGGATTTGATGAACTGCGTGTTCAAGCCCTATCTGGATTCCTTTGTTATTGTTTCTATTGATGATACCTTGATCTACTCCCGCAATCAAGAAAAGCATGAGCAGTATCTTCGGGTCGTGCTTCAAACTCTGAGAGACAACTAATTATATGCTAAGTTTTCAAAATACGAGTTTTGGTTGAGTTAAATTGCCTTCTTAGGTCACATTATATCAACAGAGGGTATTCAGGTGAATCCTAAGAAGATTGAGGCAGTCAAGAATTGGCCTAAACCCGCATCAGCTATAGATATCTGGAGTTTCTTGGGATTGGTAGGTTATTGTTGTCGATTTGTGGAGGGATTCTCATCTATAGCAGCCTCGTTGACCTGATTGGCCCAGAAAGGTGCCCCATTCACATGGTCGGACGAGTGTGAGGCGAGCTTCCAGAATCTCAAGACAGCTTTGACTATAGCGCCAGTATTGGTATTACCAAAAGGTTTAGGATCTTATATGATATATTGCGATGCATCCTGATTAGGTCTAACCCTACACCACTACAAAGTGGTAAGATCGGTCGATGCAACTTTTACCTAAGAAGGTCAGGATTGAATCTATAGGGAGCTAGAATGTTTGGGATTTGGATTCCTATCTAAACTAGCAATGCGTAGTGCTCTTAATTACACTTTCAATCATATTTGTTTGTTTGTTACTTCTAATTTTATGCTAATGAGATGCGAAATTAAACTAAGTACGAATGCTTGTAAGGTTTTCTAAATGATTAAAAAGTCACTAGGGAAATGACTTTCTCCTAGGTGAATACTTGACAGGATCTAGAGCCTAAGACAAAGTTGTTATGTTGGGGATTGCAATATAGCCAATGCACAAAACTACTCACTCTATACCTCTCGGTATCTTGGGTGACTTTACCCTAATTGACTTTCTCAAGACCAATTGGATGTCAAAATTGTGCAAGCAATATAGGCTCAAGTCGGGTATCACTATATCTAGGTTTAACTCTTTAATTGGGGCTATCAATCTCTTGAATACACCCCAATTTCTTGTTGGACTGATTTTCCTAGACTCAAGCCCCCTTCTCAAGAAAAGCTCAAGTCAAAAAGGCACAAATTAGTGTTTGCAACCACTAATTTAACATGAAAAACACAAAAGTCTAAATATCAACCACCCATAAACATCTAAGCCTTAAAATAAAAGACCCATCAAATACCCACACTAGGGTTGAGCCACAACCCTAGCTAATGGGTCTAGCTACTCATAATAATGGAAGAAATCAAATATTTAGATAAAGAATAACACATATAATATGATTACAAAATAAGAATTGAAGATTCGGTGTTAAACTAGCTACAAATTACTCAAAATGGACTAAAATCGCCATTCGCGTGCTCTGCTAAGACAAAGTTACCCTAAACTGTGAAAAAGAAGTATTTATACAAGGCCAAATTTTCTGGACAAAAATAACCCTGACAGAGGTATCACGGACCACAGAAAATGCATCGCGGCCGCGGTGAGGCTTTTTAGCTTCATTTCTCAGTCTTTGAATCTGGCCACTATAGACCACACAAAATGCACCACGGCAGCGGTGGCTTCACTACGGACCGCACAAAAATGGACTACGGATTGCCGTGGCTTCCAACTTCCAAATTCCTAGCTCTCTGAATCCCCTCTTCGCGAACTGCATAAAATGGATTGCGGCCGCGAAGAGGCTGCTGCGGTCGCAAAGAATCTACCGCGGACCGCAGTCCTTGAGCTTTCAATATTGCCTCTCTCTGATCTTTTCCACCGCGGACTACAACAGATGCACTACAGTCGTAGTGGGGCTATTGCTGCTGCAGTGGATTTACTGCTGTAGCAGTGCTTTGACTTGTTCTTGGAACTTGAGCAGGTTTCACTCCTTTTTGAGCTAGTTTTGACTTCCTTGTCACTTTTTGACCAAACACTACAAATAAGCACAACATGTAAGCTTTCAGGATTACTTGTATAGATTTTTAGTCCTAAACTCAAGCAAAAAGGACTATAAAATAGACTATAATCCCTAATTATCAACTCCCCCAAACTTAAGCTTTTGCTTGTCCTCAAGCAAACAAAGTAATTCCCACCTCCTTAAGAATAAAACCAAGAAAATTCAGCTGACCTAAAGTGACCTCTTCTAGCATTAATTGGGACTAGCAATTGCCCTCAAATCAAATGCATCATTAACAACATTCAACCTTTTAAGCACCATGGTTTTAGTGCGACACAAAAGCATCAAGGAAACTCTTTTTACTACTTTGGTCATTATGGAACCTAAACTCATACTCCCCAACTCTCCATAAGCAAACCTCACTTGTAGGTTGAGCACTCAGAACGAGGATTGTGGAAAACACACTCATCTCTCTCAAAGAAAGGTCACAAGTCCGGCTCTAAGTACCATAAGCTTACCTCTATGTGAGTCACCACTGATGTAAGCTTCATTCAACTCAAGATCATATAGGGATTTTGTGGAGATATAGTGAAGGCTTTTGGATCAGGGTAGGAAATATTTGGTCTAAGTAGGTTCTATCTTCCCTTAAGCACTTCATTTGCTTCATTTTTTCACACATTCTCTTGAATTTTTGAGTCATTTACTTCTTTTTTAGGGGTTAGAGAAACACACTATTACTCTTTCGTGTTCATTTCAAACCTTTTTCTCCTTTCTAAACTTTTCACACCTTTCATCTCTTTACTTTTATTGAATCCCTTTATTTCTTCTACATTGTTTATTCTTTTTGACTTTTTTTTATTTTCTTTCTTTTTCTTTGTGCCTTTCCTTTTCTTCATTTTGTACCTTTTACCACTTTGTTCTCCCCCCAAACTTATGCTTTTGCCTTGTGCTAAGGAAAGATCGAGTGCCAAGAGAGGGTCTTTTTAGAATGGATAAAGGCTTGTATCATGGCCTTTGAAAGAAAAAGGGTTATGGCTCAAAATGGTTGACTCGGGATATTATCATTGGTAGGTTATAGATATTTTCAAGATATCATTTGGATCAAGGAGAGCCTATAATCACTTCTCAAGTCAAACTACACTTAAGATTTCGCCTAGACAAACATTCAGGTCAAGTTCTAGACTAATGGCACGGGACTTGGACTTGCAATTCAAATTCTTGCCATACAAGCTATAGGATTGCTAAAGAGACAGAGTCAGGGGCCCACAACAACCTTATCTAAGATTTGAGCAACACAAATGATTCCGAAAAATCACTTGATGATTATCGGCCAACACAAGAGTCTCAAGGTCACAACTTTCACCATCCTATACACATCAATTTGTTTTTGACCATAAGATCAAAGGCAAATGTGTTAGGTCCAAGTGAAGCTTTGCTTGAGGCACGATTACTCATTAGCTACTATTTACACAAAAACAAAAAGAAAACATACTCAAACCCTTAAGAAGGTTGTCATGCCATCCATCATCGGGAAGAGCCACTCGGTTAACACAAATTCCACCTTTGGAAAGAATCGTGACATTAAGAAAACCAAAGGCTTATTGTATGCAAAACACAAAATAAGAAGCTATGAAAATGAAGTAAAAAGCTATGAAAGACAATGCGGAAAGTAAAATGAATATTTACAATAGGGGATTTAGATGAATATACATAAGAGGGAATGAATATATACATCAGAAAGTAACTTCATATACAAATCAAAATTCCCAATATCATCAAAATAAGGCTAACCCCTCAAATGAAAGCTAGAATTGTCCTCAATGCAACTAACTAAAAATAGCTCAAGAAAAGATAGAGAGTAAAGAAAACTCCCGATTGGTCCTGGGTCTACATGGGATCATGAGCTTGGGTCCCTAGGTCCTGTGACTGCTCGAGAACCTGTGATTGGATCCTGGTATCATGTGCCTGCACTGGGACCTGAGGCTGCATTGGGGCCTGAGGCTGGCTAGAGGAACCTCCCTGTGTGTCCTCTAACTCTATCACTTCATCATCGGTCTGTGGGATCACTCTCCTCCTCTTTAGTGCCCTCTCCATATCCTGCTCCTTCTCCGGCTCAGTCTGAACTGTTGGAGGCTGCTTATACAACAGTAGGTCCATTGGTAGATGGTCGACAGCCTTAATCTTCTCCACTTCTACTCTCAACTCCTTCACAGACTCCTTTGATGCTCGAGTCTTTCTCAACTTCTTTGTTTCCTTTGTCAGCTCCTTCAATGCTTTCCCATGAGTACCTACAGCCTCAAATATCAACTGCTGGTTCTCCAGGAGCTTCTTCTAGTTGTCTAGAAGCTCCTTGAGAGTCTCCTCCACTGAGGCTGGAACCTGTGGTTATAGGGGTACGGACTGGGCTTCCACTGAGCTAGAAAGCACAGACAACTTAGAAGTAGTTGCCTACATCCAGTTGTTGATACTGAAAAGGGTTTTGCTTAAATGGTGGGCAGTCAATGGGTAAGTTGAGGATGAAGTTATATCTAGAGCAGTGGCAGTAGAAGGTCCTGGGGCAATGTCTGGTGTAGCTGAGGGAGGCTGAGAAGAAGCGACTACTACTACTGGCTCTTCAGACTTTGCCTTTGGGGTTGTCATCACCCTTGAGTCTGTACCAGGAGAAAGGCATCTTTGCTTTCACCTGCACATCAAACTTCCTTTGTCTCCACATCTTGGTCCTTAAAATACATTGTTAGGAAATTTGGGAAGGGGTATGATCTATCACCTTTATTTACCACCCCTTATGATAACCCTAGACATAAAATTCCCGATGTTGATCGGGTGCCCCACCATGATAGAAGCCACCAATATTGCCCAGGAGATAGGTAGAGAGTTCTCATAAGTAGTGGGGTCCAACCTGCTGCATACAAAATTCTCCCACCCCTATGCCTCAAAGTATAAATTTCTCCTAAAAATTTGGACTCCTGATGTCAACCATGTTGGGGTGGTACCCGGGAGTGCCAGGTATTCTGCCAACCACGGACGGGCTGCCTCATCCAATGCTACCTTTTCTAAGTATAATGATTCATCTTCATTCGGAAAGCCCAGGTAGTCATTGATTGTCTTCCCATCGAACTTCATTGTCAAATTCCGCACCTTAGTCACTTTAGTGCCCTTTTTGATGTGGGTAGCATTAGCGTAGAACTCCTTGACTAAGTGCTCATTTGCCTCCTCGACTGTGCTTGTAAAATATTCCCAGCTTGATCTCTCTCGAAATTGCCTCTTCACATTAGGATTGTGAGGCAGAAGGTTCCTCTCAATGAATTTCTGCTCAAGTATCAATTTCCTCTTGGGCCACCACTCTCAGAACTTGTGGTATGCTATCTCGCTAAGAAATCTATCTTGCCAAGCTTCTGAGTTTCTAGTTCTCTCCACCCCCCCGGTTTGAGGTTCTCCCCCTTCAATGGGATCCTCCTCAGGTGTTGAAGCTGTGGGTAAAGTAGATGCTGCACTGTCACTGCTCTCAGCTGAGCCCTCAGCCGACTCAGAAGAAATTTGGACTGAAGCTTGAGCAGTAGGAGAGCCTAGAGGTGTGGGTACATCTCTCAATCTATGCCTCTCCAGCTAGTCAGGAACATACTCCGGCACTGAATCAGACTCAGATGCCTCCCAGGAGGGCAAATACTCATTTCCTTCTGAATGGGAAGCAACTCTGTCTACAGCCTTTATTTGCTTTCTAGTGTCCCCAATTGCCTTCCGGACTTGGGGGGTCAATTTGATCATACCTCACCCCTACCCCGGGAGGACTCTCCTTTGCCTTTCTGTTTTTCACCTTCGCCTCGTGATTTAGCCATTTTCTGCAAGGAGAATTCATTTAGTGTTTGTTAGTATCACAACAGGAGAAACAATAAAGAATATAGTTTTAAATAGCTGACTGCGAACCGTATAAAAACAGTGCAGCCGCAAAGGAACCACCACGGACCGTACAAAATGGAACCGCGGTCCGCATTGAAGTGGGGTTCAGAATACCCACTCTCCGATTCAGTGCACCATGGACCGCATGAAATGATGTGGGGCCACGGTAAGCTAACATGGACCACAAAAAATCGACAGCGGTCGCAGTCCTCAAAATCAACCTCTCTGAAGTTTTCCACTGCGGACCGCGGAAAAACCATCACGGCTGCGGAGAGGCACCGCAGACCGTGGAAAAGCCATCGCGGTCGCGGTAGCATAACTCAGCAACACCAACCAAGGGTTTCAATATTTTTCTCATTTTTAGCCTAAAGTCACATATTATCAACCCCCTAGGTTGTTAATCATCATTTTTAACTTATTAACCCTAATCTAAACAGCATTATGTAACCCTACGCTACAAATTGAAACAAAAGGGATGAAAAAGAGGTACCAACTATCGAATTAAAACAAGAATAAAACACAATTAAAGACTAGGGAAAGATTTGAAGTACCAGTGATGAGATGCAACACAGATGATTTAGAAATAGTGTTTGAATTTGTGCACTTAGGGCGTGATGAATAGTAGTTTTTCTATTTAGGGAGCAAATGAGTGAAAAGTGTAAATGAAGGCCTGAGGTCCTATTATAGAAAAAGGACTTGGGACCCACATTACCTACCCATCGCGGACCGCATAAAATGCACCGCGGTCCGAGGTACTTAGACACAAGAAGCACCGGGGAGGCAGTCACTACGGACCGTAGAAAATGCTCCGCGTACCGCGGAAGGGCACTGCGGACCGCATAAAACGCATTGCAGCTGTGGTGACAACTTCAAAGAACCCCCACTTTTGACCATTCAACACTGCGAACCACAATGAAAATTTTCCCCCGTAATAAGGCCATTGCGGCGCGAAAATCGCAATTTGGCAGCGATCCCAACTTCAGAGAGTGCAACATTTTTCCAATTTGGTCCTGCACTACATCAAAACAATGCTGCACACATCTCATAACCAGTTAGTCTCAAAGCAAATCCCACACTAAAAAGAAAATATAAAAAAAACAAAACAAAAGACACATGGGTTGCCTCCCAAGAAGTGCCTGATTTAACATTGCGGCACGACGCAAGTTACCATCAAATCACTTTAGATGGATCAGTGCCACCACGTGGCTGTCATCAATCTTGCCAAGGTAGTGCTTGACTCTGTGCCCATTAACTTTGAAGCTCTCCATTTTTGTTTTTTAAGTCAAGTTCACCAAATGGAGTCACAAGCACCACTTCAAAAGGTCCACTCCATTTCGACTTAAGCTTTCCCAGAAACAGACATAACCGAGAATTGAACAAGAGAACCAAATCACCCACTTTGAACTCCTTGCCATGAGCATACTTATCATGAAGGTACTTCATCTTGTCCTTATACAAGGACGAATTGGAGTAGGCATGAAATCGGAATTCATCAAGTTCATTAAGCTGCTCCACACGAAGATTTGTTGTCACATCCTATTCAAGATTTAGCTTCCTCAAAGACCGCATGGCCTTGTGCTCTAACTCAACCGGTAGATGGCAAGTTTTCCCAAACACTAATCGGTATGGAGACATACCAATTGGAGTCTTGTAAGCAGTCCTATAAGACCATAAAGCGTCATCCAATTTCTTTGACCAATCGGTCCTATTTGCATTGACCATCTTTGACAATATACTCTTGATTTCCCTGTTTGAGACTTCAACTTGGCCACTCGCCTGAGGGTGATAAGGAGTAGAAACTTTGTGATTGACACCATACTTTGCAAGCAAAGTGTCAAAAGCTCGATTACAAAAATGAGATCCCCCATCACTTATGATTGCTCGATGACTGCCAAACCTAGTAAAAATTCTCTTCTTGAGAAACGCAACAACATTCCGGGCCTCATTATTCGGTAAAGCCATGGCTTCAAACCTCTTTGAAACATAGTCAACTACCACTAGAATGTATCTGTTCCCACACGAACTAACAAACGGGCCCATGTAATCAATGCCCCACACATCAAAAATATCAACTTTGAGAATAGTATTGAGAGGCATCTCATCTTTATTCGAAATTCCACCCGCTCTTTGATATTCGTCGCATCTCTTCACAAATTCACTTGCATCTTTGTAAAACGTTGGCCAGTAAAACCCACAGCTAAGAACCTTTGAAGATGTCGTCGCCCCACCATGATGACCACCATAGGGAGAGGAATGACAATACTCTACGATACTTAATTGCTCCTCCTCCGGGACACCCCTCCGGATCACACCGTTAGTGCACATCTTAAACAAGTACGGCTCATCCAAATAGAAATATAAACTATCCTGTTTAAGCTTCTTCATTTTGTTAGAAGAGAGCTCACATAACATTATACGAGTCACAAGGAAATTAGCAACGTCCACAAACCATGGCATACCATTCATCGACACAGAAAGGAGTTGCTCAGCAGGAAATGAATCATTGATCTCTAGGCCATCACGAGGCCTCCTCTCCTCCTTCAAGCGGGACAAGTGGTCCGTCACTTAGTTTTTACAACCCTTCCGGTCCATAATCTCCAAATCAAACTCTTGAAGTAACAAGACCCATCGCATCAGCCTAGCTTTGGAATCCTTTTTCATCATCAAGTATCGGAGTGCGGTATGATCGGTATGATCGGTATGAACTATGACATTGGGACCCATGAGATACAGCCGAAATTTCTCCATTGCGAACACAATAGCCAATAACTCTATTTTAGTCACCGTGTAATTCACTTGAGCATCATTCATTGTCTTACTTGGATAATACACCAGATGAAACATTTTAATCACTCTTTGACCCAAGACCCTCCCAACTGCAACATCACTCATGTCACACATAAGCTCGAAAGGCAAGCTCCAACTGTGTGCGGTAATAATAAGAATGGTGGTCAACTTGTTCTTGAGATGTTCGAAGGCTTGCATACATCCCTCATTTAATACGAACTTGGCATCTTTTTCTAATAACTTCCACAAGGGATTTACTACCTTCGTAAATTCCTTGATAAATCTCCAGTCGAACCTCGCATTCCCAAGAAAACTTCTAACTCCCTTGACTAAAGTAGGGAGAGGGAGCCTTGAAATCACTTCAATTTTAGCTTTGTCCACCTCTATACCGTGCTTTGAAATTTTATGGCCAAGGACTATGACCTCCTCAACCATGAAGTGGCATTTCTCCCAATTAAGCACAAGGTTGGTTTCTTCACAACGGGCCAACACTCTATCAAGATTTTTCAAACATTCATCAAACGAGTCACCCACAACACTGAAGTCGTCCATAAATACCTTCAAATTGTCCTCCACCATGTCGGTAAATATGGACATCATACACCGTTGAAATGTAGTCGGTGCATTACACAACACAAATGGCATCCTAGAAAAGGAAAAGGTACCATACGAACAAGTGAAGGTGGTCTTCTCTTGATCTTCTGGAGCAATTAAAATTTGGTTATACCCAAAATACCCATCCAAGAAATAGTAGAAGGCACGCCCAGTAAGTCTGTCTAGCATCTGATCAAGAAAAGGCAATGGAAAGTGATCCTTGCAGGTCATTTTATTCAATTTGCGCTAATCCATGCACACCCTCCACCCGGTGACAGTCCTGGTAGGAATCAACTCATTTTGCGCATTTGTAACCACGTTCATACCACCCTTCTTCGGCACATATTGCATCGGCGAAGTCCAAGAGCTATCAGAAATGGGGTACACAACCCAGACATCCAACCACTTGATCACCTCTTTTTTTACAACTTCTTTTATTGCCTCGTTCAACCTTCTTTGATGTTCCAAGGAGGGATTTGCATCATCTTCAAGAATAATCTTGTGAATGCAAAAGGCGGGCTTTATCTCCTAAATATCAGCTAAAGTCCATCCAATTGCCTTCTTCCATTTTTGGAGCACCACCAATGTGGTATCTACCTGCATGTTAGTAAGACAAGAGGAAAGAATAACTGGCAAAGTTGAACTAGGGCCTAAGAATTCATACTTGAGGTGTGGAGGCAACGGCTTCAACTCCAACATGGGAGGTTCCTCGATTGTGGGTATTGTTAGTGGAGTCTTCCTATTCTCAAGATCCAAAGAGAGTTTCTGAGGCTCATAAGAGTAAAAGCCCATTTCATGTAAAGCATTGACATACTCCACCCAGCCTTCATCCGCATTTACATCAAGATTCAACAATACCGCCTCTAGAGGGTCCTCCACATTGATCATTGCACTAGTATGATCAACTATCACTGTAGTGACAAGATCCACAAAAGAGCACATTTCAGAACTGTTGGGCTGCTTCATTGACTTGCACACATGAAAGACCACTTTCTCATCACCCACCCGGAAGGTGAGTTCCCGTGCTTCCATATAAACTAAGGCCTTCCTAGTTTCAATTAAATATTTTCCCAATATGATCAAAACCTCATAATCTACCTCACAATCCAAGATCACAAAATCAGCTGGCAAAATGAACTTATCCACCCGAACAAGGACATCATCTACAATACCAAGCGGCCTCTTCATAGTTCTATCCGACATTTGAAACCTCATTGAAGTATCCCTAGGTTGCCCAATACCCAAAGTCTTGAGAACGGAATAAGAGATCAAGTTGATGCTTGCCCCCAAATCACATAGAGCTTTTGCAAAGTTTGCACTGCCAATTGTGCAAGGAATGGTGAAAGCACCGGGATCTTCTAGCTTCGGAGCCATCGAGTGCACTATTGCACTAACTTGGTGGGTTATCTTGATGGTCTCACAATCCATGGATATTTTCTTTGTCACCAAGTCTTTCATGTGACGCATCCCCTTTTTCTCGCGAAATCGGGTTTATGACATTTGGAAGGACAACTCGTTCCTTTTGGGAACTGGGTTTGAATTTGAAGAGTTGCCACCTAATGATTAGGGTGAATTAGGACACCAAAAGAGTTTGATTTGAATAACCAGAGATAGAGCAAGGGCTAGAAATTATTCCAAGGGGAAGGTGTTAATCACCCCTTAGAATCCACTAGTGTGGTTCCCGGTTAGACAATTATTTTGAATTTGGGTGCAATTAACATATAAGCAAATAAGGCTTAGATAATAAGGGATTTCACATAATGGTTTGAAGGTGAACAAAGTTTGAAAGAACAAGCTGATTTTGAAAGAAAGAGTTAAAATGTCAAAAGAAAAGAAATAAAGAATAAAGAGAGGGGGTTCTAGGTTTATAAAAAAATTGGATCACCCACACAATGTCCGGTAATCACTACTCAATGGAGGTCTACGCATGACATTATCGCGTGGTCATCATATCTATATCTACCCTTCCCACCCCGTTAAGGTATTTAAAGTGCGGATTGGTCTCGTTTACTTATTGCATGCTATTACCGTTCCAGTCCTATCAGTCCTGGAGGCATTTAGGACTACTAATCCTAAAAGGGAGGGATATTAGGCTTATTTGGAGTTTCAAAGGAAAAAACTCTAAGGCGACATACAAAACACGTATTGCAAATTGGGGAAAGCATATAATAAGCAAAGGCTCAGATGTACCTCCTTAAACAAAGAAGCACGTAATTAGCATGACTTACACATACTGTTTAGGTCTAATTTAAAAGGTATTAAAGACGAGTGAGAGGAAATTGTTGAGACAGTTTCAGCTTATCATATAACTCAGATAAGAAGTCCGAGTCAGGCCTGCCTGCTGGTTGTAATTATTCACTGAAGCAGATTCAGTTTATATTTATTACCCTAGGGCTTGCATAAGTATTTCGACGGGGTCCTATAGGCAAGATATCTATTGAACTCTGAAGGTGATGAGCTAGTAAAATTTGGAATGATTTATTTAAAGTCCTATATGTATACTTGTTAAACTAGTTAAGTGAGGGACTTAGATTATTAAAGAGAGACAGAACTTAAACGAATTGATTACAAGTTCTACAAATGATGATATCCATTATTACTGATTTTAGATCTAACACTGAGTGAGGCGAATCAGATTTTCTATTAGAAACTCCTAAAGGCATGCTTTCGAGGCGTTACTAGTTTTAAACCTTTATAGATGGGGTACCTAAGTGCAGAACTGTTTGAAACCTATAGAAATGGTATCTAAACTCAGAAGAGGTTTAAAAACTATAGATATGGTATCTAAATGCAAAAGCTGTTTAAAACCTATAGCTGAAGTTGTTTCATCTACTGCTCGACTGAGTTTCGTAATCTTTGTTTCAACTTCTGTTGCTTCATGTGATTTTGAAACTCGACTTTATTTTTCAGAAAGATCTTTCTACTGGACCCTTTTGCATGTTTCTGATACTCTCCCTTTTCTCTATTAACCTATGTGACTATCATGTGATTATTCTCTTTGTTATAAGTTCAGCCTCGCATGCCTAATGTTATGCACTCTTTTATATGCTAAATTTCCCTCTCAAAATAACCCTTAATTGTGGACTAATTTCAAACCTCTTTGTGCAATTTTGATTGCACTCTTGTAATTGATTCTTTCCTTGTTGTACTGATTTCCCTGTTTCTTGGACTTATTTGAATACTTTTCTTTGAACTTTCGACCCCTAACTTTTCAGAAACTAGAATAGGTCCAAAGAGATTAGGGTTTTGAAACCAAGCAAGTTCAGAGATGAGGAACAAGCAAATCACATAGTAAATAGTCTCAAAACTCAAATGAACCCCTAACTTTTAGGATTTTCACCATCAATCGAGTATAGAGATGAAAGACAAGAGAATCAGGCAAAAATATCACAAATAAAATCAGAAACCTTAAGAAAGAAGCAAGACTTTTAACATAAAGAAACACAGTAGAAGAACAACATAAGAAATATAGTAGAAGAATCAACATAAGAAACACAGTAGAAGAACAACATAAGAAACACGATAGAAGAATCAACATAAGAAACCCAGTAAAAGGTCAACATAAGAAACATAGTAGAACACGTTAAAAATTAGAAAAGCATTGAAATGACTTAACAGAACCCTAAATCGGAAAAGGTAAAGGTTTTGGAGGTAAAGTTTTTGAAAGAAACTTTGAGAAAACGTTTAAAAGCTCAGAGAAAACACAGATCTACAACCGATCTAAAAGAATCAGAGGAACCTCGAAGGTTAGGGTTTCGGAAGAACCCAAATGGTGAGAAAGGCTTGGAAAGTCATTGATCTAAGCAGGAGAAGTCAAGATCAGGCTTAAATAGCCATGGCTGGCCGGAGGAAGGTCGGAGACAGCCATAGAGCTCGAATGAAACAAAGTCTGGGCCAAGCTTCTTCAAGGTCTGACCTTGAAACCATAGTAATCAAGCGTGTAAGAGTCATAGGAGGCCGATACAGGCCTTTAATGGTTTTGGAAGCCATGGATTCAGGCAATTTAAGGGTGGAAACGAAGGGAGACGACTAGGGTTTGAGAGGAGCTTGAGAGAGAATTGGAAGAAGGGGGGATTCAAGGATGGATGCAGGTGACAAATGATTAGGGTTAGGGGGTAATTGGGAATTAAAAAGGAAAGAGTTAACGGTGGCCGTTGATCATTTTGATCAACAGCCTAGATTGAAGGGGAATCCGGGTGGGTTATTTTAAAGGGTCATGGGTCAGGTAGATTAGGATTTGGGCTGGGTAATTGGGTTCTAGAATTTGGTCTAATTTGAGGTTCAAATCTGGCTAGAATTTGGTGGTTCATTTGAGTTTCGAGACTATTTACTATGTGATTTGCTTGTTCCTCATATCTGAACTTGTTTGGTTTTAAAACCCTAATCTCTTTGGACCTATTTGAGTTTCTGAAGTTGTTTCATCTACTGCTCGACTGAGTTTCAAAATCTTTGTTTCAACTTTTGTTGCTTCATGTGATTTTGATCTCATACTATCATTGAAACTCGACTGTATTTTTAGAAAGGTCTTTCTACTGGACCCTTTTGCATGTTTCTGATACTCTCCCTTTTCTCTATTAACCTATGTGACTGTCATATGATTATTCTCTTTATCATGAGTTCAGCCTCGCATGCCTAATGATATGAACTCTTTTATATTTTAAATTTCCCTCTCAAAATAACCCTTAATTGTAGACTGATTTCAAACCTCTTTGTGTAATCCTGATTGTGCTCTTGTAATTGATTATTTCCTTGTTGTACTGATTTCCCTATTTCTTGGACTTATTTGAATACTTTCCTTTGAACTTTCGACCCCTACCTTTTCTACTCAATTTGATTAATCCCATTACCTTGATTACATTGGTATTGGATTCTTATAGACCTTTCCTTGATTAGAGTCTGATGAACCTAGCCTCTATTACCTACTGTGTACTTGTGCTATGCTAGAAATACTTCCTTATTGGTCATATTCAGCCCTATGTGATTTCTTTCCTTATTTCACACTTGCATGTTACCGTTTGATTTTAACTCCTTAATTAAAAGAAGTCTTATACTGATTGATTTTAATTGGTACACAGTTCCATAATTATTTTCTTGCCTTGTTTTCTGCCTATTTTCAAACTATAAATACCTGGCTTTCTCATTAACACAGACACACAAACACTCTTAGTTTTCTGAACTCACACTCACCTTCAAAAAGCATTCTCTCTTGTTACTTGTATTGTGGCCTACTTTCAAGTCCTGCTACTTGCTTTTATTGTACTTTGCCTCACTTAGCACCCTCAACAGAGCATTCTTGTGTGCCTCAGAATTTTGTAGCAAAGCAAGTATGGAGATCTGCACCGGTGTTTTGTTCAACTGGTCAATGACTTAGTATTCTTTGGCCTGTATCTTTCTCCAAAGATCGTCTGGACCCATCTCAATGATGGGCGACCGAGTCGAGGCCTACTTGCTTGACTCAACTAGGTGTTCCTAGGTATAGACCCTACCAGTCCTTGTCATACCTTGTGCGACAACAGTTTCCTCGAACCTAACCTTGCCTTAGTTGTATAGTCCCATGGTATAGCCTTGGTATGGAATGGTGTCATGGTGGACATCGCCACTAGGATCGGCGTGGACATATTCACTCCGAACGGAGTGTGTACCTTGAGTGGTAAAACCGCAACTTCAAATGTTGTGGGTGCATTTGCTGGAGACACGAATTCGACCTCAATTGGTGCTGGTGTCTTTGCAGATGACATTGTTTCAAACTCAAGTGGAATTGACATGTTTACCTCAACGTCCCCAGATGGCTGAATCTGGACTATGATTGGATTAAGAGTAACTATTGGTTTCTTTGGATCATCAAGACAAAGCCATTCATATGTGGACCGCAGGTCCCAGCGTGAATTTCCTCTAGTAGCCTGGATGCTTCCTTTGCATCGACACACCTTAGTAACCCCAAATCAGGAGTCCTCCTATACAGGATCCCTCCGTTGTGAAAGAAATTGTTGGACAACCTTTGAAGGGTGCGTTTCTGAGTAGGATTTGCAAGTTTTAGGTATTCTCCTTTCGTCAAATATTCCTTGATATCATGAAACCAAGGTTTTCCGTTTGCTTCTTCCTCAACATGAGCACAATAAGCTGGCTAATTATGGATCTTTACCGGAATGAGATCAATGAAGTTCTTGTCTGGATGTTGTATCATGGATGATAAGGTAGCCAATGCATTGGCGAATTCATTCTGGACCCTGGGAACATGTTGAAATTCTATCTCCATGAAACTCTTTCTCAATTCCTGTACATAATGCAGATATGAGAGTATCTTGGAGTTCTTGGTTGCCCATTCTTCTCGGACCTGATGTATAAGTAGGTCTGAATCTCCGATCACTAGAAACTCTTGAATGTTCATGTCAATAGCCATTTTGAGCCCTAAGATGTAAGCTTCGTACTCGACCATATTGTTGGTGCACGGGAACCTGAGTTTGACGAACACTGGATAATGCTAGCCGGTTTCTGATACTAGGACTGCTCCTATTCCAACTCCTTTGAAATTTGCTGCTCCATCAAAAAAAATAATCTCCAACCATCATAGGATTCCGCAATGTCTTCTCCTATGAATAACACCTCTTCATTAGGAAAATACATTTTCAGGGGTTCGTATTGTCCATCTACAGGATTTTCAGCAAGGTGATCTACCAATGCCTGACCCTTGATTGTTTTTTGAGTCATGTAGACAATGTCGAACTCAGTCAACAGGATTTTCCACTTGGCTAGCTTGCCAGTAGGCATGGGCTTCTCGAAGATGTACTTTAAAGGATCCATCCTTGATATGAGATATGTAGTATAGGCACAGAATTAGTGCCTCAACTTCTGCGCTACCCAAGTCAAAGCATAGCAGGTACGCTCTAACAAAGAATACCGGGCCTCGTACGGGGTGAACTTCTTACTGAGGTAATAAATGGCCTGCTCCTTCCTCCCCGTTTCATCATACTGCCCCAAAACACAACCGAATGCTCCATCCAATACTGCAAGGTAGAGTAATAAGGATCTACCTGGATCAGGCGGAACTAATACTGGTGGTGTTGACAGGTATTCCTTGATTTTGTGGAAAGCTTTTTGGTAATTATCAGTCCATTTGGTAGCGGCGTCCTTCTTCAACATCTTAAAGATCGACTCATAGATAACTGTAGATTGTGCTATGAACCGTCTGATGTAGTTAAGTCTCCCCAAGAAACTAATCACGTCCTTCTTGTTCTTTGGCAAGGGGAAATCGCCTTTCGGACTGGCCCGATTGAGATCCCGGTAGTCGACACAGACTCTGACCTTTTCGTCCTTCTTTGGTACTGACACAATGTTGGCTAATCATGTTGGGTATTCTAATACGCCGAGAACCTTGGCTTTGGCTTGCTTAGTGACTTCTTCCTTGATTTTCAGACTCATGTCAGGCTTAAACATTCTAAGCTTTTGCTTTACCGGCGGACGTGTTGGATCGGTTGGTAGCTTGTGAGTCACAATAGATGTACTCAGACCAGTCATGTCATCATATGACCAAGCGAATATTTCTTCATATTCCCTTAGAAATTCTGTATATTCCTTCTTTTCTGGTGGCGATAAGTGGACACTGATTCTCATTTCTTTGACGTTCTCTATATCTCCCAAATTAATAATCTCGATCTCATCCAGGCTGGACTAAGGTCTGTTCTCAAAATTCTCAACTTCCTTAACAATCTCTTCTGATATGTCATCTTCCTCTGAATCTATGTCTGTTTGTTGCGTTGTCTCGTTGCATGTTACAATCATTGGTTCATCAAGATAAGTAATAGTAATGTTGTACAAGTTAAGTAATGAGAGAAAACATAGTAATAAGTGTAGATTTATAAGAAAAGATAAATCGCATAATAATTGTTTTGAACATTGGAGATCTTATTGCAGGAATTGAAAACATGCGAAAAATAAAAAATCTTTTAGTAAATCAAAATAGTGCTTGTTTTAGCCTTGCTACCCCGAGGCTCGTCAGGCCCTGGTTGTCCTGATGGTCCAGTTATTGAGGTGTTCTCCTCTGCTTATGGCCTATATGGAAGGGCCTTCCTCCCCCTCCTCCTCGAGAACAACACAACAATCCATGTCATTGTCCTCTAAGAATAAGTTTTTCACAACTGCCAGTGTTTCCTCTTCTTCTGGCCCATAGATAACATCGGCCGGTTGGAAAGTCTGCTCCAAATGTGGTATTGGCTGCTCCAGCGAATAGTAAGGACCGCGCCATGGTGGCGACCAGTTGTTGAATTCTTCCCAGGTGTACTCATATCCCAGACCGAAAGTGGTGCCATGTTTCTTGAGTTTATGGGCTTAGTGATTCCTTGGAGGTTCTTGCCAAGCCCCTTGCTAGGTTCGTACCCACACCAATTCAGTATACTCTCGATCTTATTGTCCCATCATTTGTCTTTGTCAACAACATTCACTTGTTCAATGTCATGGTAAGTCTCTCCACCTAGCTTCTTTCTCCCTTCGAATGATGGAATGGTCTGACGACTGTATATAGGGTTGCTACCGTCGCCGTGAATGATCACCTCCTGGTGATTCCATTCAAACTTTACCGGATGATGCAGTGTCGATGCTACAGCCCCAGCGGCATAGATCCATGGCCGTCCCAATAGTAGATTGTAAGATGTCGGCACGTCTATCATTTGAAAATCAACATCGAACCAAGTTGGCCCCATTTGCAAACACAGACTAATTTCCCCAATAGTAGACCTCTGGGAACCATCGAAGGCTTTCACGTTGATGGCTCCATCCTTACCCAACTTCTTGAGCGTTTCCAGCGGACAAATGTTGAGGCTGGAACCCCCATCAATCAGGATCCTGGTGATAAAGTAATCCTCGCATTGCACAATGATGTGCATTGCTTTGTTGTGTCCCAACCCTTCAGGCGGTAGCTCATCCTCATGAAAAGTAATTTGGTGACTCTCCAATACCAGTCCGACCATGTTAGCCATTTCTCTACTAGTAATGTTGCTGGGTACGTAGGCTTCACTCATCACCTTCAACAAAGCATTCTTGTGTGCCTCTGAGTTTTGTAGCAAAGAAAGTATGGAGATTTGCGCCGGTGTTTTGTTCAACTGGTCGATGATCAAGTATTCCTTGGCCTGTATCTTTCTCCAAAGATCATCTGGACCCGTTTCAATGATGGGCAGCCGATTGGAGACCTTCTTGCTTGACTCGGCTAGATGTTCAGGGGTATAAACTCTACCAGTTCTTGTTATACCCTGTGTGGCAACAGTTTCCTTGGTCCTACCCTTGCCTTTTCTTCTTGCCTCGGCTGTATAGTCCCATGGTATAGCCTTGGTATGAAATGGTGTCATGGTGGACATCGCCACTGGATCGGCATGGACATCTTCACTCTGAACGGAGCATGTGCTTTGGGAGGTAAAACTGTAACTTCAAATAGTGGAGGTGCATTTGCTGGAGTCACGAATTCGACCTCAATTGGTGTTGGTGTCTTTGCAGTTGCTTCGAACTCAAGTGGCACAGACATGTTTACCTTAGTGTCCCCAGACGGCTAAATCTGGACTATGATTGGATTAATAGTAACTATTGGTTTCTTTGGATCATCACCTTCTGTGATCAACCCAATCGACCCCTCGGGATCCCAATTATCCTCTATTCGATCATGTGAACACCTCCACCCTTATGGTCTGGCAGAGGGTTATTGTGGACATTTGGAGCAGGTTCCTTTGCCACAATAATTTTATTGTAAATCAGAGCCTGGATCTTGTCTTTCAGAGAATGACATTCGTCGATGGTGTGTCCTTTCATGCCAGAATGGTATGCACAGGATTTGTTTGGATTAAACCACTAAGAAGGGTTCTCAGGAGTTATAGTAGGGATAGGGGTGACATAACCAGCAGCTTTGAGTCTCTCGTACAATTGGTCAATGGGTTCGTCAATGGATGTATATTGTTTAGGAGGTCTGCGGTCAAAATTTGGTCGAGGTCTAGGGAAGTTTTGGCGTGTAGGGGGTGATTGGTAGTGGGATGTCTGAACATTGTAGGCTTGGTAAACAGGTGCGGGTTGGGAGTATCTGGGTGAAGTTGGCTGCTATGTGGGAGCTGTAGGTGATTGATAAGTAGGTGGTGGAGTTTGGTAAGAGGGTGAGGGTGCTTGGTAATTTGGTGTAGGCTGATATGTGAGTGGAGGCATCAGATAGGTTTGGTATTTGATGGGAGATTTGGTTCTTTGTGCAACCATTACGGCCCCTACGTCCCTTTTTTGGACGTACCACTAGACTGTAAGGCCATATATGTAGCTTGCAAGGCCTCAAAGTTCGTGACCATACCACTTTTGATGCCCTCTTCAATCCTCTCACCCAGTTTGAAGATGTCAGAAAATTTATGGCTTTCAATCAACATTAGCCGCTCGTAATACTGCGGGTCCTGAGCCCAGACAAAGAATTTATTTGTTTGTTCCTCTTCTAAGGAAGGTCTGATCTTAGCAGCTTCGGACCTCCAGCGAGTGGCGTACTCGCGAAATGTTTCTGTAGGCTTCTTTTTTAGATTTTGAATGTAGAACACATCCGGCGCATTCTCTGTATTGAACCTGAACATGTCCATAAAGTCAAATGCCATACCTACCTAGTTTGACCACTTCTTCGGATCTTGGCTAATGTACCAAGACAAAGCATCTCCCTTCAAACTCCTCATGAACAGATTCATGCAGATTCCCTCATCTTTCCCTAATCCAACCAGCTTGTCACAGTTCTCAAATGGACCTTTAGATCCCCTATACCTTCAAACATTTCGAACTTTGGAGGTTTGTACCCCTCGAGCAGTTCGATATCCGGTTGTATGCAAAGATCTTCATAGTTCAGCTCTTCAATTCCCTTACTTCCTTCAACGCCTTGGGTTCGGCTAGTTAATTTCTTAAGTTCTTCAGCCAGGTTCCTGATGAGCGAGTCTTTATCATCAGACTCGGGCGTCCTTGAGATGGGTTAGGTGGAGTGTGGCATGGTCTCCACATAAATAGGGATGTTATAATGGGTGTGAAAGTGGTCATTTGTGGAGGAGTTCAAGGGTTCTGGGACGAGCAATGGAGCATTGTTGGAAGTATGCCAGGTGTTGCAATGGTGGTGAGGAGCGGGATGGTTTTGTGGCTTTGGGATATTTTGTGGAGGTGTGGGGTTCTGAACATTTGGGAAATTGACATCAGGAGTGGTGAGGGAAAATGACATATTCGCCAGATTCCGAACCTGATCAAGTTCTTCTTGAATTTTGGCAGCTTTTGTGTAAGCTGGGATGTACTTTCCTTAGGAACTAGAGTACCATGACCATGAGTGACATCTACCCGTTCAGTTGAGTTCTCCTTTCTGGCATTGTTCACATGTTCCACCTTTCCTTTGTTCTTGTTTTTGACAGGACTAAGAGGAGGAGCTGGTGGAGGGCCCTAGAACTCGTTGAATAAGATGATGTTGCCAGAATGCACGAACTAACCTTTGGGGAAGGGGAATAAATAAACAAAAAGTAAAAACAAAAGGTAACAAGTTAGTGACGATTATAAGAAAATATTGTGATATTTAAACACATAGTGCAAGAATGTAAATCGTGTCCTTTGGGAACCTATTTGCGCTCGAGGTAGGCCTAGCAACAAGTTGATTTGGAGAACTTAGAATGCTAAATGCCTCATTTTATTGATAAAAAGTAGACGAATCCCAAATCGACACTAAATAACAGGAAATAAAATATCACTAGTGGCCATCGGCCTTATTACATTCATAAAACGAAAAAGTAAATTCCTATCTACCTGATCCCAGAAGGACCTTCCCCAGAATCAGCATCTTTGGCTCCGTTGAACAGCTTTCCCAACTCGCGAAGTCGTAGGGTCTGGCTAGATGTCCTCCCTTATTTCCCTCAGCATTCTGGCAATTGGTGACTCTCTTCCTCACTTTTCCTTCTAATTCCAACAGACTGTATTCCAGATATTCCAACTTTTCGCTAGCTCTGGCGGCCCTCTCTTTCCACTTATTGATTTGGTCATCTGATGGAAGACTCCTCCACCAGTCTAGCAAGAGCGGGGGCGTGCTAAACATTACCAAACAAGGGACCTCGTTCTTCATTTTCTGCAAAACAAAAGGGTTAAGACCATACCCCTACCGGACTCGACTATTTAACATCAACAATTAGCATGAAGCATTTAGTTCTCCAAATAAATGCACAGAACGTGGGGATGTCCATTTGGGTTTAGGGAAACCTATTGGACTTGGACAGGGCTATCTTAAAGAGTCATTACGCGGACTCGACTAGGTTTGACCATGATGCATGCACAGTTTAAACATAGTGAGGTTTCTATGGGGTTTTAGACTGGTACCATTGAGCGGACAACTCGAGGGGGAAAGGCACGAAACCGTCGACTACACCGTTGATCGACTGATTTTACTGCAAATACGCCTTTTCCGAATTTAGAGGTAATAATATAGGAAGAGCGCAACCACTCATTATAAGCGTTGCTATGGTATTTGTTTGGCATGAGTGGAGTATGATGTTGAGCATGATTATGCAATAATTAAAAGCATGTTGGCACGTATTTGCACGTTAAGAAAGCAGTAAATACAATAGTTTCATAATTTAAAGCAGTAGTAAAGCAAAGAAACAAAGAAGACAAGTCAGTTTTGCAGTTAAAAAGGGAATTGAATACTTAAAAGAAATAAACAAACAATTGCACATAAAGAGGTATAAATCCACAATAATAGTCTGAAATGGTAAAAGCGTAAATATCCCCAGCAGAGTCGCCATGCTGTCGCACCCCCTTTTTCTCGCGAAATCGGGTTTATGACATTTGGAAGGACAGCTCATTCCTTTTTGGGAACTGGGTTTGAATTTGAATAGTCGCCACCTAATTATTAGGGTGCATTAGGACACCAAAAGAGTTTGATTTGAATAACCAGAGATAGGGTAAGGGCTAGAAATTATTCCAAGGGGAAGGTGTTAAGCACCCCTCAGAATCTACTAGTGTGGTTCCCGGCCAGACAATTATTGTGAATTTGGGTGCAATTAACATATAAGCAAATAAGGCTCAGATAAGAGGGGATTTCACATAATGATTTGAAAGTGAACAAAGTTTGAATGAACAAGCGGATTTTAAAAGAAAGAGTTGAAATGATAAAAAAAAAGAAATAAAGAATAAAGAGAGGGGGTCATAGGTTTATAAAAAATATGAATCACCCTACACAATGTCCGGTAATCACTCCTCAATGAAGGGCTATGCGTGACATTATCGCGTGGTCATCATATCCATATCTACCCTTCCCACCCCGTTAAGGTATTTAAAGCGCCGATTGGTCTCGTTTACTTATTGCATGCTATTACCCATCCCAATCATATCAGTCCCGGAGGCATTTAAGACTATTAATCCTAAAAGGGAGGGATATTAGGCTTATTTGTAGTTTCAAAGAAAAAACCTCTAAGGCGACATACAAAACACGTATTACAAATTGGGGAATGCATATAACAAGCAAAGGCTCAGATATACCTTCTTAAACAAAGAAGCACGTAATTAACATGACTTACACATACTGTTTAGGTCTAATTTAAATGGCATTAAAGATGAGTGAGAGGAAATTGTTGAGACAGTTTTAGCTTATCACATAACTCAGATAAGAAGTCTGAGTCAGGCCTGCTTGCTGGTTGTAATTATTTACAGAAGCAGATTCAGTTTATATTTATTACCCTAGGGCTTGCCTAAGTATTTCTATGGGGTCCTGTAGGCATGATATCTATTGAACTCTAAAGGTGATGAGCTAGTAAAACTTTGAATGAATTATTTAAAGTCCTATATGCATACTTGTTAAACTAGTTAAGTGAGGGACTCATATTATTAAAGAGAGACAGAACTTAAACGAATTGATTACAAGTTTTGCAAATGATGATATTCATTATTACTGATTTTAGATCTAACATTGAGTGAGGCGAATCAGATTTTCTATTAGAAACTCCTATAGGCATGCTTTCTAGGTGTTAGTGATTTTAAACCTTTATAGACGGGGTACCTAAGTGCAGAACTATTTGAAACTTATAGACATGGTATCTAAACTCAGAAGCGGTTTAAAATCTATATACATGGTATCTAAATGCAGAAGCTATTTAAAATCTATATACATGGTATCTAAATGCAGAAGTTGTTTAAAACCTATAGACATGGTATCTAAATGCAGAAGTTGTTTAAAACCTATAGACATGGTATCTAATGCAGTTGAATATGCAGAATCAGAATTCAGAACGATCATATAGGCATGGTTTCTATATGTGATTGAATATGCAGAATTAGAACAACCTATAGGCATGATTTCTGCCCTTTGCATGCATAGTTACCCACCCCTTTTCACTAGCCAGCCCCCAAGTGTTTATTACAACTTATTACAAACCGGAATAGTAAATTACATCAGAAAATACAAATAAGAGTACAACTAGAGGTAACCTGATTCTGACTTCCTCATTGAGTTATGAGATAAGCCAACTCAAAGACCATTGATCCAAAGCCTTTCTCCAATTTGAGTGTGCCAGAGTTCCCTAAGAGCCTCAATGGTATTTCGGGCAGTGCTCACACCCAAATTGTAGTATCAGAATGGGGATAAGTGCAGTGTGGAAGGGCCAACCCTCAACTGTCCAAGTTCAGAGGGAGCTCAAGGGGTCCCAAGGCAAGGCTCACAAGAGGGGGACAGAACTTAAAGTCTAAGAGAGAGTGCAAGTGCAGAAACAGAATTTTAACAACTAGGGAAGTAAAGAAAAGGGAAAAGTGTATTGAGAAATAGCTACAGATTTGATAACTTTACACAAAAGGGGGTCGGGGATTAGGAACTGATTGCGGAAAGCCCATGCTTGGCAAGGGTAAGCTTTGGGCATGTACAACAATGGAGATTCTGGCATGCATATAAGCCTACCAGAACATACAACTGCAAAGAATCATAGGGGTTAGGATCCTAGGGGGATCAAGCTTGAGTCATGGATAGTAATATTCAGTATTGTCATGCCTCAAGCAAACCATAGTATCGAACACATTGGGGCAGGGGTTTGGGGTTCATAACAGGACAGGCAGAAGGAAATTACAGCATGCTAAAGTAAGTATTGAACCATACATAAGCAGTAGACAAACAAGAAGGTAAAAGTATTAAGTAAACACATTGTTGTGATTGCTGAATATCTTAATCAGAACATACCAGTTTCAAAGAGGCAAAGTACAATAAAAGCAAGTAGCAGGACTTGAAAGCAGGACACAATACAAGTAAAAAGAGAGAATGCTTTTTGAAGATGAATGTGAGTTCAGAAAACTAAGAGTGTCTGTGTTAATGAGAAAGCCAGGTATTTACAGTTTGAAAATAGGCAGAAAACAAGGTAAGAAAATAATTACGGAACCGTGTACCAATTAAAATCAATCAATATAAGACTTCCTTTAATTAAGGAGTTAAAATCAGATGGTAACATGCAAGTGCTAAATAAGGAAAGAAATCACATAGGGCTGAATATGACTAATAAGGAAGTATTTCCAGCATAGTACAAGTACACAGTAGGTAATAGAGGCTAGGTTCATCAGACTCTAATCAAGAAAAGGTCTATAAGAATCCAATAAAAAGGGAAATCAGTACAACAAGGAAAGAATCAATTACAAGAGTACAATCAGAATGACACAAAGAAGTTTGAAATCAGTCCACAATTAAGGGTTGTTTTGATAGGGAAATTTAGCATATAAAAGAGAGCATAACATTAGGCATGCGAGGCTGAACTCATGACAAAGAGAATAACCACATGACAGTCACATAGGTTAATAGAGAAAAGGGAGAGTATCAAAAACATGCAAAAGGGTCCAGTAGAAAGACCATTCTGAAAATATAGTCGAGTTTCAAATGATAGTAGGAGATCAAAATCACATGAAGCAATAGAATTTGAAACGAAGATTGCGAAACTCAGTCGAGTAGTAGATGAAACAACTTCAGAAACTCGAATAGGTCCAAAGAGATTAGGATTTTGAAACCAAACAAGTTCAGAGATGAGGAACAAGCAAATCACATAGCAAATAGTCTCAAAACTCGAATGAACCCCTAAATTTTAGGGTTTTCACCATCAATCGAGTATAGAGATGAAAGACAAGAGAATCAGGCAAAATTATCAACAAATAAAATCAGAAACCTTAAGAAAGAACCAAGACTTTTAACATAAAGAAACATAGCAGAAGAACAACATAAGAAACACAGTAGAAGAATCAACATAAGAAACACAGTAGAAGAACAACATAAGAAACACGGTAGAAGAATCAACATAAGAAACGCAGTAGAAGGTCAACATCAGAAACACAGTAGAACACGTTAAAAATCAGAAAAGCTTTGAAATGACTTAACAGAACCCTAAATCGGAGAAGGTAAAGGTTTTGAAGGTAAAGTTTGAAAGAAACTTTGAGAAAACACAGATCTACAACGGATCTAAAAGAATCAGAGGAACCTCGAAGGTTAGGGTTTCGGAAGAACCCAAATGGTGAGAAAGGCTTGGAAAGTCATTGATCTAAGCAGGAGAAGTCAAGATCAGGCATGAATAGCCATGGCTGGCCGGAGCAAGGTTGGAGACAGCCATAGAACTCGAATGAAACAAAGTCTTGGCCAATCTTCTTCAAGGTCTGACCTTGAAACCATAGTAATCAGGCGTGTAGGAGTCATAGGAGGCCGGTACAGGCCTTTAATGACTATGGAAGCCATGGATTTAGGTGATTTTAAGGTGGAAACGGAGGGAGGCGGCTAGGGTTTGAGAGGAGCTTGAGAGAGAATTGGAAAAAGGGGGGATTCAAGGGCGGTTGCAGGTGACAAATGACTAGGGTTAGGGGGTAATTGGGAATTAAAAAGGAAAGAGTTAACGGTGGCCGTTGATCATTTTGATCAACATCCTAGATTGAAGGGGAATCCGGGTGGATTATTTTAAAGGGTCGTGGGTCGGGTAGATTAGGATTTGGGCTGGGTAATTGGGTTATGGAATTGGGTCTAATTAGAGGTTCAAATTTGGCTAAAATTAAAATGCAAATGGGCTATCATTTAAATAGCCATTTTCCCTCGTTTATTTTATAAAAATAGTAAAATAATTTCTGAAAATAAATTAAAGGTACTAAATGCTTAATAATACATAATATTAAATTAAAAATATTGGAGTCGATTTTATAAATATAATTACAATTAAATCTTGAAAGAGGCAAATATTGCAATTATATGCAATTTAGCTTTAAAAATACTAAATAAATTTGTAAAAATATGAAAAACTTATGATAGCTATATTTTAATATAAATATGAGAATTCAATAAATGAATCACCTAAAATGATAATTTTGGGGATAATTACTGGGTTTTACTTAATAAAATAGGGCAATAAATTAATTTAAAAATTAAAAGAAAAATAATAAAACCTTGGGACATACTTATACATGCACATACATGTTATTTTGAGAGTATTTTTCATATTAAAAATATACAGGGAAAAATTGGGTATCAACAGCTGCCCCTCTTTACCCGGGAAGAATGAAAGAGTTGTCGGGTAAAGATATGATGGCCAATTTTGACCGAACGAAATGGTTCGAGGAGACTTAGGCCGTAATCTGGTTTCTGATCTTCCTACATATCCCTGGTTTTACAGTAATTGGGTCGTATGTAGTTCGGGATCCATCGGTGGAATATGCCGATGGAGACATTTCAAGAACGGACGCAATTTGATTGGGACTCAATTTCTGATCTTTTATCGTAGTTGAGTCCTTGAAGATATCAAACTCTAACATTCTCTTTATATGGATTGTCTCTTCATATAAGGAGACTTTCTCCCCTTATCCAATATGCAACCTTTTTGATCAGATCAAGAGATATTGTTGCTTGATCAGTAGGACTTATCTCCTTCACGTGCATCTCACATATGAAGGTTGATCACTAGAGTGCTTCATAAGATGGACATGGTTCATGATTGAGTTCATTTCTCATTCTTCAAAATATCACCTGTTCTTGGGCCAACAAATTCCTCCTTTTTTGATGATGACAAACTCTGTGCTTTTTAGTGACAACACTAAACTCAGAAAATTTTCTTTTCATCAAGGACCAGGTTAATTAGGTTATAAATATCACTTATTTCAGAATAATGTGTAAAGCACAATATCTCTTCCCCCTTTTGGCATCATCGAAAAGTTGCATACACATCATGAATTCCAGATTTTAATAAGTACTCATGGACACTGGGGCAACTGCAAGTGCAATTATGGTGTGATCATCAGTAATCAAACAAACATATTTAAACTATCAAGGTCAGAATAATCATTGAACAAGATAAAACAACAGTTGTCATTGAGAGAGATATGTTGCCACTAACAATCCACAAAAAGAAATAAAAACATCCAAATCATGAGCAAAACAACAGAAAAATCCCTAATCTGGGTTACTGGGGGGGTACTAGAACTAGTTCAAGAGACAAAAACTAGGAGTCCTAAGGATTGGAGGAACTGGAGGGTTGAGTTTGGAGAAGATTTAGCATGTTCTAAATAATTCCATCATTCTTCTCCTTTTCTTTTGCAAGCTCAATTCTGAGACCATCTGTCTCAGCTTCCACTTCAACCACACGAGCCTTGAGCCTAGCAATTTCAGCATCCTTAGCTGCACATTCCTGAACCAAAGTCCTAACCTTGCTATTGATGGGTGTCCTCAAGGATGAACCCGGGTCAATTGGGATGTCATTGACTGGATAGTCACAAGCAAGAAGAGTTTTTGATGCCAAAGTGTTCTTTGCTTGAGGCCATTTCCCATTTCTTTAGAGGCACATTGAGCCTGTCTAGAACTGTGGTTAGTATGAAGCCATATGGGGTAGCATAAGCCTTGGAACCATTTATGACCCTGTCTAGCAGTTTGACTATAAGGGCAAGCCAGTTGATTTGCTTTCCTCTCTCCAGGCATTCCACAAGAACCAGATCCATGTAGTTGGCAGTGTGCCTTCTCTCCTATATTGGCAATAAGCACTTGTTGATAAACTCAAACACCACCTTGTGTTGAGGCCTCATCTCACTTTTCTACACAGCTCTGGCTTCATTCACATTCTCTGAATCACAGAACCTTATGGTGATTTCAAGGGTGGTGGGGAGGGAGTCCAGGCATGGCCACCTTTGCCTAGTATAGTCATCAAACCCTTCAGAGGGTATGTCCAGAATCTCTCCCAGTTTCACAGCATCAAACTGCACTTGAACTCCCTTCACCTGGCTACTGACAATTCCATCCTTAACAGCAGCATTTGCCATAAATTCAATCAACTCATTTCTAGGTAGTCTACCTTCCATCTGAAGGACCATGTCCTTCTATCCCTGAGCAGCCAAAGAGTCTACCAATCTCATCATCTCTGGTTCCACCAGGTCCTTCAACAATCTACCTTTTAAGATTTTTCTTCTACCAAAAATGGCAAGCTTATCCTGTTCCTTCTTAGATTCATCATCTTCTTCTTCTTCTCCACTCCAATCATCATCATCAGAAACTTTAGTTTGTTTAGCTTTCACTATAGATCTTGTCCTCTTAGCGAGTGTGGGTTCAGCAGCTACATGCACAGAGGAGGACTTCTTGGAGGAAGTCTTGGGTTTCTTAGGCTTCGGTATAGGAACCTCCACTGTTGTACCCCCCTCTTAATGGACTAGTTCCATCTCTTCTTCCTCAACAGCCTCTGAGGATTCTGCAACCTTTCCCTTTCCCTTATCCTTTTTCTTTTTCTTGCTTTCTTCTAAAGCCTTTTGTAGATCAGCTTCACTCTGTTTTACCCTGCTTCTTGTGGCTCTACCCCTAGGTACTGAAGAGGCAATAGGTGTTGGGGATGAGGCTTTTCTTTTCTTGGATAGCTTGGGAACATTTGGGGCTTTTGGTGTAGTAGCTTTGCGTTTCTTTGGGTCATAACTTGCCCCAACTTTTTGAAGTAGGTCAACCAATGTTTCTTCAGTCGATGACACAGGTTCATTTCTTTGTTTGCTTAGATGAACCAACCCCTCAAATGCTTCCCCACAACCACTTCCCCCTGACTTCATGCCACTCTCATCTAACCTATCTTGTCCAACCCCACATATAGCAAGAACTGCTCCCTTCTCTTTCCCCTCTCTTCACCACATACACCGTCTCTCTCTTTTTCATTTTCAGACTTCTTTTTACCTCCACTCCTACTCATCTCAGGCAACTCAACATCCCTAATGGGTCCAACCAGAACAAACCTAGTTTCTAAGTTTTCAACCACAAAAGAACTTACCTCAGAAGGAGATTCTTGAGTCTTTTCAAAGCCAGAAGACCCATGTCTATCTCCCTCAGTGGCAAATTGAAAGGATACAGACTCAGATCTAGAATCAGACTTTGGAGCTGGGCTTTCTTTCACTTGGATAGCTTTCAACCTTTCATTTAACCTTCCTCAAATCCCCAGATGCTACAATTTTTCGAGCAAGCATTTTCTGCCTTCGAAACCTAGGTTTTAGAGATGCACTGGGTGGAGTAGATGAGGATGAATTTGAGGGAGATGGTGGTGGAGGAGTGCCAGGATGATCTTTTGGGTTAGACATGAATCTTCTTTTCTTGAGAGAATTTGGGAATTTTGGAGAAGAGGGCAATTAGAATTGAAGAGGAATTTTTGACGATTTTAGAATTATGAAGAGGACAAGAGATGTGGTGTGTATTTAAAGCGAATTAGACATTAAGTAACAACAGCTTTTTCAGGGGTCAAATAGAAGTCTAATCAAACTGAAATTCCTTAATTTTAATGATAGATTTGGCTTCCCTAGATATTAGGCAAAAATCAAGGTTTAGAGTTCTAGATGGACGGAAATGGTTCAATGCTCAACGGATAGAATTTTCTAGGAATTTACAAATATAGGACTTCTGCTCATGATTGAATTATTAATCTTTCTAATTATGTAGGGTATAGAAAACATACCTGAGCTTTCATATGAACCCATACTAACGAACCAGGTTCTTCATATAGAACTCTCTTGAATATGCTTCAAATGCCATAATAGAGAAAATGTTGTAAGGGATCAGTGATAATATATACACATGTCACAGGAGTATACTAATTAAAGTATAAATCTAAGTAAGAATTAATCTAGATATTTACACAGGTTCAGAATTCCTAGCCAATTTTTTTTTCATTGTGCATTCTAAGCTGGACCTATTAGGTGATCTTAATCATCCCTAATTCTAACTTGTTCCTTTCAAAGTTTTCTCTACTCAGTGTTTTAGTGAATATGTCAGCAATTTGCTTATCAGTAGCAGAGAATTCTATGGAGATCAATCCTTTCTCATAGTTATCTGTTAAGAAGTAGTGTCTAACATCTATGTGCTTAGTCCTCTTATGATCAACATGGTTCTTTGTCATACTTATAGCACTAGTGTTATCAAAGAATATAGGAATTCAACCAACTTCAATGCCAAAATCTACCAGCTGCTGTTAGATCCATAACAATTGAGCACAACAAGATGCAACAACAACATATTCAGCCTCAGTAGTGGATAAGGCCACTGAATTTTGCTTTTTAGTGGCCCAGGATACAAGACATGAACCAAGTATGATGACCCGGCCAGTCGTCTGATGAATTATCGCTCTATTTCCCCTATTTCTGCTTCTTTATGCTTCATTATCCCCGTTTTATGTGATCAGGTTGATTAAATTGAGTTCAGAGAGGATTTGATAAGAAATGAGACACTTAGTCTCTTTTAAGAAGGTTTGAGTTGGAAAAGTCAACCAGATGTTGACTTATGTGTTAGAGGGATCAGATGTGAGTTCCGATGGTTTGGTTAGCTTCGCGAGGTGATTTATGACTTAGGAGTGTGATCGGAAGGAGTTTTGGATGTCTGGACTAGAATTAGGCTTGAATTAGCGAAGTTGATATTTTGGTGATTTCCGGTTGATAGGTGAGATTTTTTTTTTTTGGAAATCCTCTAGGCAAGCGCCTAGGGCTAAGTTTTTTATTAATAAAAGAACAGAAAAATACAACAAATAGGAAAAGTATAAATAAGGGGGACAATAGCACCGGTATTGTTACCCATATGCCTTGGCTATATAATCACTCCTCTGCACCTCACACTGCCTTATGATGACAGCCTCATGTAGAGGATTCATGGTGTAGCTGTCGGCAACGTCTCACGAGGGCATATAATCTCATAACCGTGTGGATATTTTCCAAAGGCATAGGACCAAGGCAACACAAACCGGGCTAACCTTACCTTACTAATCCTATTGAGGCAATTAAAAAGCATCGCCAATTAACTAGAATGCAAAAAGTAAGAACTTGAGAGGACCAAGTATTCTATGATCATCACAGAGTTTATAACATACTCTGTGATGACATTACAAATGAGGATACTGATACAGTGATAGAATAAGATGATGAAAGAATTAAAATGTTGTCCCTTCTTGTCGAAACTTGAAAGTTCTTCAATTTGTAAGTCTTTTTCAGCATCGTCCCAATTATTCAAGAAGTATTCAAAATTCATGATGTCTTTTTAGAGAGGGTGAACCTTGTTGATGTTGTTGAGGCGGCCTTCTTTTGTTTGGCATTTCTCATTGGAGGTCGCCTAACACTTATAATATCACTGACTTTGTTGTCTTTGTCTTCCGACATTTCAGCATCCTTCACCTCTGATTCCTCTATCTCACCAAAATAAACTACATCATTGTAGTCTATTAGGGGACCCCATATCTTATACAGTGAAAGATCTTCTTGTTCTTGTCTTGAACATGTTACTACCTGCTTCTGTCTTGCACTACCTGGTTCTTGCCTTTTTGTCACTGATTTCTGCTTCCGTGCAGTCGTTTTTGAACCTGATAAAAATCCTATTTATGATGGTTTGGACTGCCCAAAGCATTCAATAATGAACGTTTGTGGTCTGTGATACACTGCTCACGTTCTGAAAATAAAATTGCTTCCTGTCGATCGTGATTTGCAGCAGGAGTTGGACTCGCAAACTGCTCAATCACAACTACTGCACGATCAGGAGAAACTGAAAATTCCAGATTCTGTCCATCATTTGCACGATCAGCAATAGTTGCTGCTGAGATTTCTCCAGCACGATCAGCAGCTTGTTCACGATCAGCTGAGATTTCTCCATCAATAGCACGATCTGCTGAGATTTCTCCAGTTCCAGAATTGTGCTGGAAATTTGAATGGATTTGCACATCATTTCCATCTGTTGCACGATCATTTGCAATAGCAGAAGCTTTTTGCAATAGCAGTATTTTTTTTTTGTTGTACTCCATGTGTAGTAGCAATAGTAGAAGCATTTTGCAATCCATCAGTTGAAACTGTAGGAATTGTATTATTAATTCCTTTGAGTGGACCCTTTTGAAAATGTGCGTTACATCCTGTAGCCGCGTGAATATTTCCAGCTGCCTCATTCAACGTTGAAACAGCTGCAAAATGCTTCTTTTTTTCAAAATCAGCTTGGCCCTCATGGCCTCATGTTTGTCAACTTTTTCGACCAGCTTGTCCATTTTATCAATATTTCGGCCATCATGTCCCTCATTGCCCACACACTTTTTCTTTAATTGTTCTTGATCCTTTTCTTTCTCAAGAACAAAATGGCCCACATGTTTGAATTTTTCGGCAGCATTCTTTCCCATAGAACATGTAGCAGATTCCATTCCATCTTGCTTTTCAATTAGCAAATCCAAATGGCCCACAGGCATGTTCAAATTAACGCCACTTTTGCCTTTCACCTTTTCGTTTTCCATGTTACCATGGCCCTCTTGTTTGTCAATTATTTCGGCCATGTCCTTATTCATTTCAAATATTTGCTGAGTGTTACCATTATCATCGTGTGCAAGTGAGCCCACAATATCAATTACATGCCTATCTTCAAAAACACCATGCGCATTATTCAAAAACACGACCCCCCCTGTCCCATGTGCTGCACAAAGCTACCATCATCACCAAGTGAACCCACAACAATATTATGGAAATCCTTTCCAGCTGTATCATCTCTGTCGATACCAATTCTTTCCTTTTCCACCATTGTTGCTGCAACTGGATTGTGTACACCACCATGCGCATCTACAGCTACATCATGAGAATCATTGGCAACAGCAGATTGAATTTGTCCTGCCCCACTGTTTGATACAGCTTCATGAAGTCTTGTGGCAGTTGCAGGCAGAGTAATCCCATCTGTTGTATCTACTTTAGCAGCCTCCTCTTTAACTTGTCTCTGCCTCACTCGACACGAAATTTCTTTGTGCCCTTGATGTTTGCAGTACGTGCAATAGCTTGGAAGATTGTCATAAACAATTTCTTGTTCATGCACGATGGATTTTCCAGTAACTCTATCTGTCATAACAATTTTATCTTTTTGGATGTTTGTCCATAAGATCAAGGATTACCTTAACTCTAGCTGCACTAGGTCGCGTTCTCTCCTGAGTTGCTTTATCCATAGCAAGAACGTTACCCACAGCAGATGCAATAGATAACAGTGATCTCTTAGCAAAGAAATTTGGAGGCAAACCTGGGAAGGAAATCCACACAACTGCCATTGAAGTTTCTTCCCTCGGATTAAATCCTAGTGACCATGGAAAAGTTCTAAAGAAAAATTCATCACCTTTTGATTTCATATATCCAGTCGACCTTGATAAGAATTTAACAAAGTCGTTGAATAAATCAGAACGGATCAGCAGATGACGATATTCCAACAGTCCAATATTACATCGACCTTGAATATCGAATTGCGCTGGCAGATTCTTTCTGATATCTTTTAATTCTGGTTTGCCGTATGAAAATTTCATCACGACAGCCTGATGCAGTCCCTCTTCTCTTGTAAATTCATTAACCTGGTCCATGGTGAACTCAATCGTTGGATCTCCATGCACAACAGCAACATGAATTAACTCAACTTTGGACACACTGTTTTGTTGAAGTTGTGATGCGTAGGACTGTGTTGATTTGGAATTTGTTATAGTTTCAGTAGTGTTTTGAATTGTCTCTCCCATAGCCAAAGGCTGGGGAGAGCTCAACGCAGCCATGGCTGCCAAGAACAAGAGAGGCGCCCAAGTTTAGAGAGAGAATAGAGAAAACAATTTAGTCCTACTTGAAGATAGGTGAGATTTTGATATAAGGGTCGGAATGGAATTTGGAGAGTTTCAGTAGCTTTGTTGTGTCATTTGGAATGTGTGTGCAAAATTTTAGGTCATTCGGACGTGGTTTGGTTGGGTTTTTTATCGAAAGCGTAATTCGGAAGATTTTAAAAACTTAGGCTTGAATCCGATGTGATTTGGTAGATTTGATTTTGTTTGAGGTGATTTGATGATTGGAACAAGTTTGAATAAGGTATTGGGTCATGTTTGTGCTTTTGGTCGAGGTCTCGGGGACCTCGGGGTGATTACGGATGGTTAACGGGAAGATTTGGGACTTGAGACATTTCAGAAAATTGCTGCTTCTGGTGGTTTTTCACCTGCGGTTTGGGGACCGCAGGTGCGGTGCCGCACGTGCGAGGGAGGAGGCCGTAGATGCGAAAGTTGGTTTGGCGAGCAGTTTCCGCAGAAGTGGTCAAGGTGGCCGCATCTATGAAGCCGCAGATGCAGAATTTCCATCACAGATGCAGTTCTGGAAATTAAGTGAGGGACCGCAGAAGCGGTTGTTTTGACCGCATATGTCGTACCACAGAAGCGAGTTCTAAACAGCAGATGCGGAAAAGCCTGGGTAGAAGGTATATATTTCATCCTTTGCGATTTTTGAAGGGTTTAGCCATTTTTGAACTCGGAATTGGAAGCTTTGAGTTATTTTGAAGAGAGGAATCTAGGGACTTCGTTAAGGCAAGGATTTTTGGACCTAAAACACACTTCTATGATAATACTTCATGGATTAAAAACTGAAATTAAAGGAATTAAAGGGCTAAAAATAGAGGTTTAGGGCTTGAGTTTAAGAGTGCTTAAATTGAGGATTTGAGGGATCATTTGAACTCCGATTCTTGTGTTATTTATATGTATGAACTCTTGGGGAGACAATGAATCTAATGATGTAAAAAATTTGAGTTTCGAAAAGTGGGCCCGGGGCTCGATTTTTGCTAATTTCGGGATTTTTGGTTTTTTTCGATTGTTTTCGCTTGGACGTTGTTCCCTTAGCATATTGTGACGTATTCATTCTGATTTTGGGTAGATTCAACGCACGAGGAGGCCGATTCGAGGGGTAAAGTCATCGCGAGCTAGAGATTTAGCCGGTTCAAGGTGAGTAATGATTGTAAATGATGCTATGAGGGTTTGAAACCCTGGATTGCACATCGTAGTGCTATATTGAGGTGAGACACGCGCTTGATGATGAGTGTGGGGTCGTGCACTATTGGGGATTATGACTTGGTCCGTCCCGATTGATGATTTTACCGCGTAATTGATTGGAAACTATTTGCTATTATCATTATTTGGGTTGAATGCCATATTTGGGCCTAGTGCCAACCATTTGAACCCTTCGGGAATTTTTGTTACTGTTTCCTCACTGTTTTAACTTATTACTTGAACTCAGTCATGTTATTTTCCACTGTTTAACTACTCAGGCATTTTTACTCAGTTTTGACACTTAAATGATGTTTTAAATGGTGTTTTGGGCTGAGAAATATTGTTTTACTAATGCTCGAGGGCCTTGTGATGATTTTCGGACTGAGTAAGGCCGATGGCCTATATTGTGAGGAACATTGATACTGATATGAGGCTGAGGGCCTGATATACACATATATACACCACGAGGTGGCTCGATTGATATGAGGCCGAGGGCCTAGATTTGATGCCACGAGATGGCTTATTATTGCGCTTGGGCCGTAAGGTGCACCTCCCGGAGTCTGTACACCCCTAGTAAGCGTGGGTACTTATTGTGATATGAGATTGAGCCCGAGGGGCAGGTATTGTTCTGAGATTGAGCCCAAGGGGATGGTACTGTTCTGAGATATTGCCCGAGGGGCGGATTTGTGGATACTGAGCCTGAGGCGCGAACTTCTGTTTGTTCACTTTATCTTAATTATCTGTCAATTACTTATTTTTTAAAAAGGGATTTTACTTGATTCTTCACTGATTTACTGTTTTTAAGTGATTTTACTGCTTCGATATAGAATGCCTTGTGTTTTACGTGTTTTCTTACCTTCAGTCATTATTTATATTTATTACTCACTGGGTCGGAGTACTCATATTACTCCCTGCACCGTGTGTGCAAATTCAGGCATAGCAGGTCCCGCTCTTGAGTGCTGATCTCTCCAGTCTAGGCGGTGTTTCGGAGACTACAATGTAGCTGTTGGCGTTCGCAGCCCCCTGTCTCCCTTATCTTATTATTTCTATGTTCTTCAAACAATTGTACCAGTTATTGTATTTAGTAGACTCGTATCAGTATCCTTAGTTGATCATGACTTATGACACTCCGGTTGGGGCAGTGTCGGGTTGGATTTCTGCTTTGTTATCTCTATTTCTGCTAATTGTGCTATTAAATTATGTTTGAACTATTCTTATGCTATTTAACTGCTTAAAAGGTCGAATTGTGTTAGACTGGCTGGCCTTGTCTTCATGAGAGGCACCATCACGACTGGGTTCGGAGTTAGGGTCGTGACAAGTTGGTATCAAAGCCAGGTTACTTAGATCTCACGAGTCATGAGCAGGTTTAGTAAAGTCTCGCGGATCGGTACAGAGACGTCTGTATTTATCCTCGAGAGGTTGCAGAACCTTTAGGAAAAACTCCATATTCTTGAAATTCTTATCGTGCGAACTTGTTGGTCCGAGTACTAAACTTCTGTTATTCCATTCTCTCACAGATGGTGAGGAAGCGAGCTACCGGACGAGGTGGACGACCACCCATGCCACCAGCTGAGACTACCAGAGGCCGTGAACATGGTCGTGGTCGTGGAAGAGGCAGAGCAGCGAGGGCAGCACCTGTAGATTAACTAGCTGCCCCAGCTCAGGATTAGGCTCCAGCTATGGATGCTCCAATAGCACCAGCTCAGGCACCAGCTATGCCCATCGTGATTCCGGGTCTTCAGGAGGCCTTGTCACAGATCTTATTAGTTTGCACTAGCCTGGCTCAGACGATTTTAGCCACTACAACCGCAACTACTTCACAGGCTGGGGGAGGCAATCAGACTCCCGCCGCCCGCACCCCTGCACAGGTAGTACAGGGACTTCAGACGCCGGGGGCGCATCCAGCCCAGCCAGTTGCAGCTTCTCATGATTATGTGGTTCCTGTCATGCTGGAGGATGGGCAACAGAGGTTGGAAAGATTTGGAAGATTGCAGCCTCCGACCTTCAGTGGGGCAGAGGGCAAGGATGCCCAGGGTTTTCTGGATAAGTGTCAGAGTATGCTTCGTACAACCGGTATTCTGGAGACCAGCGGGGTCGCTTTTACCACCTATCAGTTTTTAGGAGCTACTTTTACCTGGTTGGAGGATATTGAGAGGAGTAGGCCTATTGGTGCATCACCCCTTTCCTGACAGCAGTTCTCCGTTCTCTTCCTAGAGAAGTATGTGCCTTAGTCCCGTAGAGAGGAGTTGTGTAGGCAGTTTGAGTGGTTGCGACAGGGGGATATAAATGTGTTACAGTATGAGCTGAGGTTTTCTGATTTGGCTCATCATGCCATCTGGATGGTTCTGACAGATAGAGAGAGGATTAGGAGGTTTGTGGATGGCCTCACTTATCAGCTTCGTATTCTCATAACCAGGGAGAGGGTGATTGGTGATACTTTTGAGGGGGTTGTGGATATTGCCCGTGAGATTGAGTCGGTTCGTCGTCAGGAGCGAGAAGAGAGGGAGGCCAAGAGGCCTCGAGGATCTGGCAGTTATAGTGGTAATTTGAGGGGTCAGTTTTAGCATGGCAGAGGCTATTCATTCAGGTCTACTGAGCCAGCTCGCCCAGGTTATCGTGGGGCATCTTTAGGTCATGGTTATCATGGATCTCGGCAGGGCCAGTCATCACTCAACGCCCTCCCATCTCAGAGTTCATCTTGTGCCCCATCAGCTCAGGGATCTTCTATAACGAGTGCATCTGCTAGTCACTCTGGTGCGAGGGGTTCCCTTCAGTCCCCTTCTCTAGCACCTGGGAGTTGTTATGAGTGTGGCGAGATGGGCCACATGTGGAGGTAGTGTCCTCGTCGTATTGCTAGTTCGTCCCAGCAGAGGGGTCAGTCTTTGGCTTCAATGCCAGTTTCTTCACAACCATCCGCTTAGCCAGCTAGGGGTGGAGGTCAGTCAGCCAGGGGTCTCCCTAGAGGGGGATGTCGATCAGGCGATGGCCAGGCTCGTTTCTATGTTATCCCAGGCAGGCCAGATGCTATTGCTTTAGATGCTATGATTACATGTATTGTTTCAGTCTGCCATAGAGATGCCTCTATATTATTTGATCCAGGTTCCACCTTTTCTTATGTGTCCTCGTATTTTGATCATTATTTGGGTATGCCCTGGGAGTTTATTGCTTTACCTATTCATGTATCTACCTTAATGGGCGATACTGTTGTTGTAGACCGTGTGTACCGGTCATGTGTGGTAACTATTGGGGGTCTAGAGACCCGGGTGGATCTATTGCTATTGAGCATGGTGTATTTTGATGTTATTTTGGGCATGGACTGGTTATCTCTGTGTCGTGCTATTCTGGACTGTCATGCTGAGACAATCACTTTGGCTATGCCGGGTGTGCCATGGATCAAGTGGCGCGATGTGACTGATTATGTTTCTAGTAGAGTGATATCTTTCTTGAAGGCCCAACATATGGTTGGGAAGGGTTGCCTTTCATATCTAGCATTTGTGAGGGACGTCGGAGTTGAGACTCCCAGTATTGATTCTGTCCTAGTTGTGAGGGATTATCCCGATGTGTTTCCTGCAGATCTGCAAGGCATGCCACCGGACAGGGATATTGATTTTGATATTAACCTGGTGCTGGGCACTCAACCCATTTCTATTCTGTCGTATCGTATAGTACCAGCGGAGTTGAAAGAATTGAAGGAGCAACTTTAGGAACTCCTAGATAAGGGGTTCATTCAGCCTAGTGTGTCACCTTGGGGTGCGCCGGTTCTGTTTGTGAAGAAGAAGAACGGCACAATGAGAATGGGCATTGATTATAGGCAATTAAACAAGGTTACAATTAAGAACAAGTATCCTTTGCCTCGCATTGATGATTTATTCGACCAGCTTCAGGGAGCGAGAGTGTTCTCCAAGATTGATCTTCATTCAGGTTATCACCAGTTGAAGATCAGGGATTCAGATATTGATAAGACGGCTTTCAGGACCCGATATGGTCATTATGAGTTCTTGGTGATGTCTTTCGGGCTAAACAATGCCCCAGCAACGTTCATGCATTTGATAAACAGCGTGTTCCGGCCTTATCTCGATTCATTCGTCATAGTCTTCATTGATGATATTCTGGTGTATTCACATAGTCAGGAGGAGCACACAGAGCATTTGAGAGTTGTGTTGCAGAGATTGAGGGAGGAGAAACTTTATGCAAAATTCTCCAAGTGTGAGTTTTGGCTCAGTTCAGTGGCTTTCTTGGGGCACGTGGTGTCCAACGAGGGTATTCAGGTTGATCCAAAGAAGATAGAGGCGGTTTAGAGTTGGCCTAGACTGTCCTTAGCCACAGAGATTCGTAGTTTTCTTGGTTTGGCAGGCTATTATCGTCTGTTTGTTCAGGGATTCTCATCTATCGCATTGCCCTTGACCAAGTTGACTAAGAAGGGTGCTCTATTTGTATGGTCGGACAAGTGTGAGGAGAGCTTTCAAAAGCTCAAGACATCTTTGACCACATCTCCAGTATTGGTTTTGCCATCAGCTTCAGGTTCATATACCGTGCATTATGATGCTTCGAGAGTTGGGATTGGTTGTGTATTGATGCATGAGGGTAGATTTATTGCTTATGCTTCTCGTCAGTTGAAGCCCCATGAGAAGAACTACCCCGTTCATGATTTGGAGTTGGCTGCCATAGTTCATGCATTGAAGATTTGGAGCCATTACTTGTATGGCGTATCTTGTGAGGTGTTCACTGATCATCGTAGTCTTCAACATTTGTTCAAGCAAAAGGATCTTAATTTGAGACAGCAGAGATGGTTGGCGTTGCTTAAGAATTATGATATCACTATATTGTATCATCCGGGAAAGGCCAATATGGTGGCCGATTCTTTGAGCCGAAAGGCAGTGAGTATAGGGAGTTTGGCATATATTCCAGTTGGGGAGAGACCCCTTGCAGTTGATGTTCAGGCCTTGGCAAATCGGTTGGTGAGGTCGGATATTTCGGAGCCCAACCGGGTGTTGGCTTGTGTGGTTTCTTGGTCTTCCTTATATGATCGCATTAGACAACGCTAGTATGATGATCCGCATTTGCTTTTACTTAGGGACAGAGTTCAGCATGATGATGCCAGAGATGTGACCCTCGGTGATGATGTGGTGTTGAGAATGCAGGGCCTGATTTGTGTGCCCAACGTGGATGGGCTTCAAAAGTTGATTCTAAAGGAGCCCACAACTCGCTGTATTCCATTCATCCGGGTGCCGCGAATATGCATTAGGATTTGAGGTAGCACTATTGGTGGAGAAGAATGAAGAAAGATATTGTGGGATTTGTAGTTCGGTGTCTCAATTGTCAGCAGGTTAATTATGAGCACCGGAGATGGGGTGGTTTGCTTCAGTAGATGGTCATTCCTGAGTGGAAGTGGGACAGGATCACTATGGACTTTGTTGTTGGACTTCCACGGACTTTGAAGAAGTTTGATGCTATTTGGGTGATTGTGGATCGGCTGACCAAGTCCGCGCACTTCATTCCAGTGTGTACTACCTATTCTTCAGAGCGGTTGGCAGGGATTTATATCCGGGAAATTGTTCGGTTGCATGGTGTTCCGATTTCCATCATTTCAGATAGAGGTACTCAGTTTACTTTGCAGTTTTGGAGAGCCGTGCAGAGAGAGTTGGGTACTCAGGTGGAGTTGAGCACAACTTTTCATCCTCAGACGGACGGGCAGTCCGAGCGTACTATTTAGATATTGGAGGACATGTTGCTTGTTTGTGTCATTGATTTCGGAGGATCAAGGGATGAGTTTCTACCGCATGCAGAGTCTGCTTATAACAACAGTTACCAGTCGAGTTTTCAGATGGCTCCATATGAGGCTTTGTATGGGAGGCGGTGTAGATCTCCAGTTGGTTAGTTCGAGCCCGGTGAGGCTAGGCTATTGGGGACTGATTTGGTACAGGATGCTTTGGAGAAGGTGAAGGTGATTCAGGAGAGGCTTCGTACAGCCCAGTCGAGGCAAAAGAGTTATGCTGATAGGAAGGGTCGAGATGTGTCCTACATGGTGGGCGAGAAGGTTCTGTTGAAGGTTTCACCCATGAAGGGTGCTATGAGATTTGGGAAGAAGGGGAAATTGAGTCCTCGGTTCATTGGGTCATTTAGGTGCTTCGGAGGATTGGGAGGTGGCTTATGAGCTTGCTTTGCCACCCATCTTGTCGAGTGTGCATCCAGTATTACATGTTTCTATGCTCTAGAAGTATATTGGGGATCCGTCTCATGTTTTGGATTTTAGCATGGTTCAGTTGGATGATGATTTGACCTAAGATGTGGAGCCAGTAGCTATTTTGGGTCGTCAAGTTCGGAAGTTGAGGTCTAAGGGTATAGCTTCAGTGAAAGTGCAGTGGAGAGGTTGGCCCGTGGAGAAGGCTACCTGGGAGACCGAACGGGAGATGCAGAGCAGATATCCTCACCTATTTGAGGTTTCAGGTATGTTTCTTGACTCGTTCGAGGACGAACGTTTGTTTAAGTTAGGGATGATGTGACGACCCGGCCAGTTGTCTTATGAATTACCGTTCTGTTTCCCCCATTTCTGTTTTTTTATGCTTCATTATCCCTGTTTTATGTGATTGGGTTGATTAGATTGAGTCCGGAGAGGATTTGGTAAGAAATTAGACACTTAGTCTCTTTTAAGAAGGTTTGAGTTGAAAAAGTCAACCGGATGTTGACTTATGTGTTAGAGCGCTCGGATGTGAGTTCCGATGGTTCGGTTAGCTTTGGGAGGTGATTTATGACTTAGGAGTATGATCAGAATGAGTTTTGGAGGTCCGGAGTAGAATTATGCTTGAATTGGCGAAGTTGATATTTTGGTGATTTCCGGTTGATAGGTGAGATTTTGATATAAGGGTCGGAATGGAATTCCGAGAGTTGAGGTAGCTTCATTGTGTCATTTGGGATATGTGTGCAAAATTTTAGGTCATTCGGACATGGTTTGGTTGGGTTTTTAATCGAAAGCGTATTTCGGAAGATTTTAGAAACTTAGGCTTGAATCCGATATGATTTGGTAGATTTGATGTTGTTTGAGGTGATTTGATGATTGGAACAAGCTTGAATAAGGTATTGGGTCATGTTTGTTCTTTTGGTAGAGGTCCCGGGGGCCTCGGGGTGATTTCGGATGGTTAACGGGAAGAATTGAGACTTGAGAGATTTCAGAAAATTGCTGTTTCTGGTGTTTTCGCACCTGCGGTTTAGGGACCACAGGTGCGGTGCCGCACATGCGAGGGAGGAGGCCGCATATGCAAAAGTTGGCTTAGCGAGCAGTTTTCGCAGAAGCGGTCAAGGTGGTCACATCTATGAAGTCGCAGATGCAGAATTTCCATCACAGATGCGGTTCTGGCTATTAAGTGAGGGACCGCAGAAGCGGTTGTTTTGACCGCATATGCGGTACCACAGAAGCGAGTTTTAAACAGCAGTTGCGGAAAAGCCTGGGCAGAAGGTATATATTTCATCTAATGATGTGAAAATTTCTGAGTTTTGAAAAGTGGGATCGGGGCTCGGGCTTTGCTAATTTTGGGATTTCTGGTATTTTTTGATTGTTTTCTCTTGGGCTTTGTTCCCTTAGCGTATTGTGACGTATTCGTTCTGATTTTGGATAGATTCAACGCGCGAGGAGGCTGATTCGAGGGGCAAAGTCATCGTGAGCTAGAGATTTAGCCAGTTCGAGGTGAGTAATGATTGTAAATGATGCTATGAGGGTTTGAAACCCCGGATTGCACATCGTAGTGCTATATTAAGGTGAGACACGCGCTTAATGATGAGTGTGGGGTCGTGTACTATTGGGGATTATGACTTGGTCCGTCCCGATTGATGATTTTACCGTGTAATTGATTGGAAACTATTTGCTATCAACATTATTTGGGCTGAATGCCATATTTGGGCCAAGTGCCAACTATTTGAACCCTTCGGGGATTTTTATTACTATTTCCTCACTATTTTGACTTATTACTTGAACTCAGTCATGTTATTTTCCACTGTTTTACTACTCAGCCATTTTTACTCAGTTTTGAGACTTAAATGATGTTTTGGGCTGAGAAATACTGTTTTACTAATGCCCGAGGGGCTTGTGATGATTTTCGGACTGAGTAAGGCCGAGGGCCTATATTGTGAGGAACATTGATACTGATATGAGGCCGAGGGCCTGAGATACACATATATACGCCACGAGGTGGCTTGATTGATATGAGGCCGAGGGCCTAGATTTGATGCCACAAGATGACTTGTTATTGCGCTTGGGCCGTGAGGGGCCTCTCCTGGAGTTTGTACACCCCAGTGAGCGCGGGTACCCATTGTGATGTGAGATTGAGCCTGAGGGGCTGGTATTGTTCTGAGATTGAGCCCGAGGGGCTGGTACTGTTTTGAGATATTGCGCGAGGGGCAGAATTGCGGATACTGACCCCGAGGAGCGAACTTCTATTTGTTCACTTTATCTTAATTATCTGTCATTTACTTCTTTCACTTGTTGAAAAAGGGATTTTACTTGATTCTTCACTGATTTACTGTTTTTATAAGTGATTTTACTGCTTCGATATAGAATGCCTTGTGTTTTACGTGTTTTCTTACCTTCAGTCATTATTTATATTTATTACTCACTAGGTCGGAGTACTCACATTACTCCCTGCACCGTGTGTGTAGATTCAGGCGTAGTAGGTCCCGCTCCCGAGTGCTGATCCATCCAGTCCAGGCGGTGTTTCAGAGACTACGAGGTAGCTGTTGGCGTCCGCAGCCCCTGTGTCTCCCTTATCTTATTATTTCTATGTTCTTCAAACAGTTGTACCAGATATTTTATTTGGTAGACTCGTATTAGTATCCTTAGTTGGTCATGACTTGTGACACCGCGGTTAGGGTTGTGTCAGGTTGGATTTCCACTTTGTTATCTCTATTTCTGCTAATTGTGCTATTAAATTATGTTTGAACTATTCTTATGCTATTTAACTGCTTAAAAGGACGAATTGTGTTAGACTAGCTGGCCTTGTCTTCACGAGAGGCGCCATCATGACCGGGTTCGGGGTTAGGGTCGTGACACCAAGAAAGTGAGCCATACCTGAGGTGCTCTTCCTATCCACTAGGAAACCTGCATAATCAGCATCTGCATATCCTACTAGATTGAAATTACGACCTTTGGGGTACCAAAGACACAAATCAGTGATGCCTTTCAGATATCTTAGTATCCTCTTGACAGTAGTCAAGTGAGACTCTTTTGGATTTTCCTGAAAACGAGCACAAAGCCCTACATTGAAAACAATGTCAGGTCTGCTGGCGGTAAGATACAAGAGAGAACCAATCATACCCCGATACAACTTTTGATCAACTGATGAACCAAGTTCATCAATGTCTAATTTAGTGGCAATTGCAATGGGTGTGTCTATTTCTTTTGATTCTTCCATTTTAAACTTTTTGATAAGCTCTTTTGCATACTTCTGCTGATGGATCATGGTTCCATTAGGACTTTGTTTTATCTTCAAGCCTAAGAAGAAGTTACGCTCACCCATCATACTCATTTCAAACTCACTCCCTATTAATTTTGCAAAGTCCTTACTTAGCTTATTAGTGGTGGCCCCAAAGATTATGTCATCAACATATATTTGTACCACAAGGAGATCCTTACCTTTTTCTTTTAAGAATAAGGTACTGTCAATTTTACCTCTTTTGTAACCATGCTCCAGTAGGAATTTGGACAGTCGTTCATACCATGCTCTTGGGGCCAGCTTGAGTCCATAAAGAGCCTTGTCTAATTTGTATACATGCTCGGGACATTATTTGCTCTCAAACACTGGAGGTTGTTTTACAAACACTTCTTTTTTCAGGTAGCCATTCAGGAAGACACTTTTGACGTCCATCTGATGAAGAGTGAATTCCATGTGTGCTGCAAAGGCTATGAGGAGTTTGATTACCTCTAGTCTTGCAACTAGAGCAAAAGTCTCATCATAATCTATGCCCTCCTCTTGGTTATAACCTTGGACCACCAGTCTTGCCTTGTTTCTTGTAACTATTCCATCTTTATCAAGTTTGTTTCTGAAGACCCATTTTGTACCAATAACTGATCTGTCCTTGGGTCTTCGAACTAGATGCCAAAACTTGACTTCTCTTGAACTGATTGAGTACATCTTGCATTGCATTCACCCAATCTGCATCCTGCAAAGCCTCAACAACATTTTTAGGTTCAATAAGAGATAAAAAGGCATCAAAAGCACACATATTCTTTAATTGTGATCTAGTTTTGACTCCAGATGTTGGATCGGTGATAATGTTCTCAATAGGATGAGAACTTTGGTATTTGTGAGGTTTCACAACCAACCGGTTTCTGCTAGATGTTTCTCCCATGTTCTGTTGCTGAGGAACAGGGTCATGAACAAGTTCTTTTAGGAGATTTATTTCAATTCCTCTTTGATCAGTTCCCCCTGTTAGGTTGCCCTGGGTGGAAGAACCTGTTCCATCACATGTTCCTTCTTTTGGTGCCACTTTGACTTGTGCTGAGGCTTCAGTCAAATCCTTTACCAGTCCAATAGCTTCCTCTTCATGCTCCTGTCTCTCAAAAAGAATGTTAGTTTCATCAAATATTACATGTACACTTTATTCTACACACAAAGTTCTTTTATTAAACACTTTATATGCTTTGCTATGTGAAGAATATCCCAAGAATACTCCCTCATTAGTTCTGGGATCAAACTTACCTAGGGAGTCTTTTCCATTATTATGCACAAAGCACTTGCATCTAAATGCCCTAAGATGGGGTATATTTGATTTTCTCCCTTTAAGTAACTCATAGGGAGTCTTCTCTACAAGAGGTCTAGTCATGCATCTATTGATAATGTAACATGTAGTGTTTACAGCCTCTGCCCAGAAGCTATGGGGTATTTTACTAGAAAGAAGCATAGTCCTAGCCATGTCTTCATGAGTCAGGTTCTTTCTTTCAACTACTCCATTTTGTTGAGGGGTCCTAGGGGCAGAGAAGTTATGAACTATACCATTTTCATCACAAAATTCAGCAAACTTAGCATTTTCAATTTCAGTTCCATGATCAGACCTAATTGATGCAAGTTGATTTTCTAATTATTTCTGAGTTTTTCTAACAAAGGCAGTGAACATGTAAAATGCTTCATCTTTAGATGTTAGAAATAGTACTCAGGTAAATCTAGAATAATCATCAACAAGTACCATTACATATTTCTTTCCTCCTCTGCTCATGGTTCTCATTAGACCATAGAGATCCATATGGACCAGTTCTAACGACTTGGTTGTGCTTACCATTTTCTTGCTTTTGAAAGATGATCTTACCTGCTTCCCCCTTGCACAAGCCTCACAAACTTTGTCTTCTTTGAACTTGATATTGGGTAACCCTATCACCAAGTCCTTAGAAACCAATTTGTTTAACTGATTCAAACTGGAATGACCAAGTCTTTTGTGCCACATGAGGGGATCATTATCCAGCACACTTAGGCAGGTTAGTCCATTTTCTGAGAAAGTAGACAAATCTACAATATAAATATTGTTAACTCTTTTTCCTGCAAAACAACCTTGTCAGTGGTAAGGTTAATCACAAAGCATTTAGTAGAGGTGAATGCTACAAGGTTACCTCTGTCACATAGTTGTGACACACTAATCAGGCTGTATTTCAAGCCATCTATCAAGTAGATATTCTCAATGGAGTGAGAGTCTGTCTTACCTACCTTTCCAACCTCAATGATCTCACCTTTCTTCCTATTTACAAAGGAGACATTGCCTCCCCTTAGGTCCTCAAGTGAAAGGAACTGGTTCTTGCTTCCAGTCATATGTTTTGAGCAGCCACTATCCATGTAACATATTTGACTACTTCCCTTCACTTGGACCTGCAAAAAGAAATCAGGGGTTAGTCTTAGGAATCCAAACTAGTTTGGGTCCCTTTCTAGGGGCAAAGGGATAAATCAGATTCCTTCTAGCCCACCTAGGCAGCCTATTTTTTTCTTGAACAAAAGTTTTGTTCTTTTGACTGGCCCTTTCTTTTCCATTACATTCGTTTTTGTAATGGCCAGTCTTGCCACAGTATGTGCAAATTTTGTTCTCAGGAAGAGTGAGGTACTTGCTTTTAGGATCCCACTTAGGTTCTTGAGTCCCATAACCAAGTCATCTTTCGTTGCTACTGTGATGTTCTTGTAGCCAAGAGAGTGCATCAAAAGCCTTGTTCCATTTGCAAGTTCTGTCTAGTTCATGTTTTACCTTCCCTAGATCTTCTTTTAATACTCTTATCTGCTTATCTTTCCTGTACAACTTATCCTTTATTTTTCCTAAATTTTCTTCTAGGATGAGATGTGTGTGATCAGCTTTCTTCTTTCATGTTCCTAGTTTCAGTTTTAAGTTCTGAGACCTAAGTTCTAGGACACTAGTGTCAAGTTCAAGAACCTGGTTCTTCAACTCAGTATTTTCACTTTTGCTCTCATTAGCCCTAGACTCTAGAATTTTGCACTTGGCTTTAGGATCATACATTCCCTAAACAGCTCTTCCTTCTCATTGTTAATTATCTCAAACTCATCAATGAAGTCTAGTAGTAGCTCAGACAACCTTTCTTTAGAAAGGAATTTAATCTTGTCTTTGAGATGAAGAATACTTACCTCTTGTTCATCATCTGATTCTCCGATGGCCATAAGTGCTTGTTCATCTCCAGCTTCATCTTCTGAGTCCTCATCTGATGTTTCTCCCCAGGCAACAACCATAGCCTTTGTTGATCCTTTGTTCGTTTTTGGTTGAACCTGTTCCTTCTTCTTGTTACTTCGTTCTGCCCTTTCCTTCTTCCACTCAATTTCCCATTGAGTGCAATTCTTGATCATGTGATCAGTCTTACCACACTTGTAGCAACCCTCATTGGTCTGTTTCTCATAAGCCATTGGTTTGTTGAAGGTTGTACCTCTTGAAGAATCCTTTCCTCTCATTAGGTACTTTTTGAAATCTCTTGTGATCATAGCCATTTCATCATCCTCCAGATCTGAACCTTTAGTAATTCTGAGAGCCAGACTTCTTTCCTTATTTAGTGCATCCATTTTCATGGTTTGCCTTCTCAGTTCATAGGTAGTAATGTTTCCAATTAGTTCATCCAGCTTGAGGGTAGCAATGTTCTTTGATTCCTTAATAGCAGTGATTTTGCTTTCTCAAGAGACTGGCAGCCCTTGTCAAAATCTTCTCAACTTTGTCTTCTTCAAGAATAATCCTTCCAAGAGACTTAAGTTCATTTGTCAATGTGATGAACCTTGTATACATCTCTTGGATGGTTTCTCCTTCCTTTATGGTGAAATTCTCATACTGAGAATATAACAGTGTTCCTCTGGACCTCTTCACTTGAGGTGTTCCTTCATGAGCCACTTTCAAAGTGTCCCAAATTTCCTTAGCAGTGGTACATCTTTGAATTTTATTGTACTTATCTGGACCTAGTCTACACACAAGCCATTTCTTGGCCTTGGCATTCTTCTTCCACTTCTTCAAGTCTTCAGAAGTGCAGTCAGCTCTTATCTTTTGGCACATCCACTCCTTCATCATTCTTCTTAGTAGTTGCTAGAGGACCATCAGTGACTATGTCCTAGAGTTCATAGTCTTCTCCTATGATGTGATCCCTCATCCCGTTCTTCCACCAAGAATAATATTGACCATTGAAAAGTGGAGGCCTATCAGTGGATTGCGCTTCCCAATTCCCATGTGGTGCACTCATGTTGATCTTTTCCTAAGGTGTTAGCCTCTTCAAGGATAACCCGCTCTGATACTAATTGATGTTCTAAACGTCAATACCACACAAGGGGGGGGGGGGTGATTTGTGTGGTACCCAATTTTCGCTCTAGAAGAACCTAGTTCTTCTAGGTGTTCTAACTACTACTGTTTGTGGAATAAAAGTACATAAAATATAGAACACAGAGATTTTTACATGGAAAACACCTGACTCAAAAGGTGAAAAAACCACGACCTACTACTCAGTAGGATTTTCCCAAACTTCCACTAAATTCTTTACAGAGCCAAAACAGCATTTACAAAAACACTTTGTAAACTTAAGGAAGTGAATATTACTTCGAATACAATGAAGCTTACTCATATGAGTTTGTTGTTTATGTACGACAAATATTTAATCGCTGTTGTTGTAAGTTCTTAAGCATTTGTAATCACTACTATTAGTCTCTTTTCTGAATAAAGGTCTGTTTCGCTTTCTGTTCACATTTCTCTTGATTATTTCCTATGAAGGGAGATTAATTGGTTGAAAATGGAAAATGTTGTCTCTTGTTATATGCAGAATTATGGCAATGCTTTGGCAGTCTTTAAATGGACTTGAAGTTTTTTGTGACATCGTTACTACCTTTGGCTTCACCGTTATAGATGTTTTATGAGAAATAAGATAAGAATCTTTACACACAATTACCTCTTTTGTATTTGTGCAGAGTGATTGGTCTTGCACTGCTCTTTGCATAATTACTTGTTGGAGCAGCTAAATTGACAGATGCACAAGCCAAGGTATTTCTAGAAATTTCAAATTTCCTCAATTTATTGATACACTTCTATAACTTTATCTTCTTATCATGATTTTTGGTTTAACTTTTAAATCTACTGCCAAAGTCCAACTTTGCATGAATATGTTTTAAGTCTATTTTGCGTAAAGATAACATGTACCAGTTCAAGTATATTATGTTGAAATTTACTCCTATGCTATCAACTTATGCTTGATCTAGATTAACAAGTTTAAGTAAGTGGCACCAAGCATCTCTTTCAGGCCGTTCACAACAAGTAAAAATGGTATTCTAAATTTTTGGCTTTTATCAGTTTTGGTAGTTCCTCCTGCAAAGAACACTTTTTCTTGATATCACAACTGTAGTTTCTAGTTTCTAGTTTTATGCTTATTCTTTTTACTACCTTCTGATTAGGCACTCAACTTTGTGTCTCTGTCTAAGTTTTAGATTTGGATTGTTAGTAGTTCAACATTTAGACCATTAAGTTTTGGAGTGAACAATAAATTGCATTGAGAAATAATGCTTCTTGTCATTACTTTGTCAGGTGAAAAACGCTTTGAACTATTACATATGAATGACTTATGCTTTGGTGGTCTGGCAATCATTCCAAGTAACAGTTAAAGAATTCTTTAAGCATAGTTGCATAATGAATTCCTTTACTGTCCAGAAAAAATATTGCTTGGTTAAGTATTTAAGTAACTTCATTTATCTTTTGTCTTTTATTTATAATTAATTCCATGTAACCAAATCAGAAAAGTTATTTTTGACGGTTTTGTAGGTGAAACAAATGAACAAAGGATAGCTGAAACCAGTGAAGATCTACTTAAGAGTTGGTTGATCGTTGTTAAATTTTTAGATGGTCTACGGATCTTTATTTTAGAACTTATGTATGATAACTCTTAAATTGTCAAAAAATATTGTGTATTTGCTTTTATAAATAGATAATACTAATTCGATATTTTGGATCATGATTTTCTCGTTGAGTAGTTTCTTTTTGCAATTTATATTTTATTATAACAGTAAATGTTTAAAGTAATAGCTCCCAAAACCGTTACAATAGCTCCTAATAACCGTTGCAATTGCTCTTAATACCATTACAATAGCTTCAAAAACCATTGCAAATAGCCTCAACAAAATGATACAACAACGTTTTCGAACCGTTCCATTTGACTAGATAACCGTTGCAAAAGGTAGACAAATGGCGCCGGTTTCAAAACCGTTGCAATTGATAGGCTTATTGCAACGGTCCTACAACCGTTGCACGGAACCGTTGCAATAGACCTATTGGCACGCGACCAGATGTAACGGCTGCCAAACCATTCCAGTATGTCTGTTGCAACGGTTTGACTACCTATTGCAATAGGCCTATTTTCCAGTAGTGAGGGATAACTTAAGGAAAGAAAATCAGTTTTAAGAAAGATTGGTTTTGTACCATATAAGGGGTAGTAAAAGTATAGAGTATATAATTGAGTCTAAGTACATAATATGCTTAATTGGAGGAAAGGATTCAGCAAGAATGAAGCACCACGGTAAATAGGGGAATGGAATCAATCAACTTAAACAAACGAGTAAAATTTAAGTGCTTATAAGTAAACCTTGCAATCAAACCGCAATTTAAGGATATCAGGATCAATCAAAAGGGAGTCATGATTCTGCTCTTTAACATATAAATAGAGAAGAATGAGCAGGCGTATCAGACATGCAAGGCCAGCTATATCGACAAAAGGAAGCAAACTAGATGAACACAAACATACAAAAGTGACATGAGTAGGCTAAAGACATAGCGGTAAATAAAAACCCCACTCGAAGCATGGTAATCAACAAATCAAGTAGTCATGGCTAACACATAGAACCAGAGTGAAAAACCAAACTAACTGTTAAAGAATGTCAGAAACAAGTAAAGAAAGTCTTTAAACTCACAGTAATATGTGAAGAAAATCTTTAAGAACTTAGGGTTTTAACAGAGCTGAGTTAAAAAGTGGTGAGAACTCAGAATCAGTCAAGATAAACAAAGAAAAGGATCTAACTATAAAGAACTCAATCGAAATAGGTATACATGCAAAATAAACAAAGGCAGTTCCAGGACCCCGGATAAACAAAAAATACCTAGGGTTTTCAACACGATGAACCAGGTAGAGGAAAACATAACCAAACCGTTTAAATAGAGTAAAATCATATGACGATACTGAAAATCAGAGGAGAAGTCTTTTTTTTTTAAATTAAGAAAACCCTAATCTTGAAGACAGAGAGTCACTATGAAAAATCGGAAAAACCTTTGAGGAAAACATCAAAAGGTTCATAATATTCACAGATCTAAGACAGATCTGAAAGAAAATCGAAAAATCTTTAAAGTTAGGATTTCGGAGAACCCAGAGAAAGTAAGAAAACCTTGAAAAGTTACCGGTTTAGCCGGAAAAGTCACAGATCTTACTCGAGCCGCCATGGATGGCCGGAAAATGGCATGAGAAACCATGGGAGGTGAGTGAACCGCCTCTGGTTCACTTAAGGGCCTCAAAACGGTTACAAATGTCCAAAAGGGGGCCATAAGGCTGGTAGATGGTGAGACAATCATGGATTCAAGCGAGGAGATGGCCGGAGAAGGTAGGTAAAGTTCATTGGAGAGGAGGGGAGGGGGGAAGGTTTTAGAGAAAACTAGAGATAGAGAGAGAGAAATGAGAGTCTGTTGAATGAGGAATGAGAGGGTTTGAGGGTCGTTTGGTTTAATTTGGGAAGGGGAATGAGGACCGTTGATCTGACTAATCAACGGTCCATATTGAACGGGGAAGGTGGGGATATGGGTTTGGGATTGGGTTAAAATTGGGTTAGGGTCGATTTTCAATTGAAATTGGGCTGGGAAATTGGGGTTTGATTTGGGCTATGATTGAAAGCCAATTTGGCTAAATTTTAAATAGCCATTTTTCCCATTTAATTTATAGAAAAATAGTAGATAATTTCTAAAAAATAACTTTAAAATACTTAAATGATTTACAATAGATAATTAGCAATTTAAAAATACAGGATCCAATTTTGGGCATATAAAACCTAATTAAACCTTAAAAGGGCTAATATTGCAATTATGTGCAATTTAGCTTTAAAAATACAAAATGTAATTATAAAAAATACGTAAAAATTACCTTAGACATATTTTGGAATAAATAGATGAATTATCAAAAATAATAATTTTTGAAATAATTACTGGTTTTTTATGGATAAAAAGGGGAAAATAAATCAATTTAAACCTTTTAAAAATTATTGAAAAATAATAAAAACATTGGATATGCTTATGTATGCATATATATACTATTTTGAAGGTATTTTGCATATAAAAAAATATAGGAAAAAATTGGGTAGCAACAATGCTCACTATCACCATCCGTCTAGCATGGTCACATGCTCACTATCACCATCTGTTCGACGTGGTCACATGCTCAATATCACAATAAGAGCATATATACAGGAATACATGTGCATGATCAATGAATGTCAAGTTTTATACTCCTAAAATGATATAAATGGAATACTACGATGTATGCATGTGCGAGTATTCTACTACAGTCCAAGTCAACAAGTAATATCAAAGACATCGAGAAGGTGCATGACACACACAAGAAAAATCATGCCATCACACGAATATCATCAATAATATCCCCTAGGCCGTCACATATCATCCCTAACGTAGCCACCCATATCTCTTCGTATTAAAAATATAATAATATTCACCCTTATTGCTCTGGCCAAGCCTTTAACACAATAGCCACCTATATCACTCTGCCCAAACAATTACACAATAGCTACCCATATCACTCCGTGCAGATAGTAACACAATAGCCACTCATATGGCTCCGTCCAGTCAATATATCACATTAGACACCCGTATTACTCCGCATAATCAACAACAATGAGATATCACTCTTATACTTTGCATAGAAACAATCAATGCATACAAGAAATCGGCAGGTGTTAACATCATAATAACACGACATATCAATTCGTACCACAAGTGTCCATCGGACAAAAGCTTTCCAAAATAACAATATCAATATTACCACAACACATAGCTCACGGCTCAACCACAATGTATGCAAGAATCTCAATAGCAACAAATTGAAATGGGAAAATAATTCAACAATAAAAAAAATACTCTATTAAACAACAATTTCTACTAAAACAGGTGGATGACTCTCAATAACTTCAACTTCAATTAATTGCCTAAGAGTAATCTCAATAATTAAGGTATTTTTATAAAATGACAACTTCCAATTCTAGAGAATAAGATAAGCTAACAATGAAAGATATGGCATGAAATAGCAACTACGTTTAAATGCATGAGAATAGCTCAACAACAAAGGGATATCATGTAATAGCAACTTCATTAAGACTAATTCAACAGTAAAAGAGGTAAAATTACAATAAAAGAGGTAACAACTTCAACTATGCATATAAGAGTAAACTTGACATATAAATGATAGAACATGTGCTAATAATTTCAAATGAAGCATGGATGAGTAAACTTAACATGGAGGATTTAACATGATATAACAACTTCAATTAATGCATGAAAGAAACCAATGAGTATAACCGGTCAAATATAACATATAATCTGGTATACACACTCGTCACCTTGCATATACGCCTTTTATATAATTCAAACAATACAATCAACCTAAATCCTAAGGGGTAGTTCTCCCCCACAAAGTTAGGCAACATACTTACCTCAACTAAGCCAAATTAATACTCAGAAATAGATTTTCCTTTACAATTCACCTCTGCTCGGCTCAAATCTAACCAAAATCAATTTAATAACATCTGTCACACCTCCTTTTTACCACTTGAGAGGGGATATAAGGGAGCGTTTCCAATTAGAGTGACATTATTCGAAATGGGATTATTTTAATTTATTTTGGTGTCCCAAGTCACCGGTTTATTTTAAAATCCCAAATCGAGGAAATTTTGACTTTGTTTCGAAAATTTGCGAACTAGAAATTCTAGATAAGGAATTCTGTTAACCCGGAAGAAGGTGTTAGGCATTCCCGGATTCCGTGGTTCTAGCGCGGTCGCTTTAACTATTAATAATTGGCCTAATATCTGATTTACTACACGGTTTAAACCTATTGCGCATTTTTAGCTTTATAACCACTTTTTAATTATTTTAACCGCTTTTTAGGATTAATAGAATTATTTCTTGAACAAGATACGATTGTCATACACTTGCCGTTTTGGAACACACCGCAAACCACGCTACATGAAATGCGCCCGTGATTTGCGACATGTTTATTTTATTATTGTTCAAAGTTATTATGTTTGGGTCACATGAAATGCACACCCAAATTGCGGATTACGTATCTTGACCATGCCACGAGAATTGTACCCATAGTCACGATGGTTCATTATTAATCGCGCTTAAAGCAAACTACGAGGTTCATAATTTATTTTATTAAACTACTTTGAGATTTTGTGAAAGCCATGAGTTATGGAATTTATTGTGGAAAAATAAATTATTACTACACGTCATTTGTTTTGAGGTAATGCAATTTTTCATACTTATTCTAGTGAAATCAACTAAAAAAGAAGGAATTACTATAACAATTAGAGATATAAAATACATCCAAATATAATAATGTCCGACACAATTAGCAATGAAACAATCAATTTAAAAGTGGGTACGGGATTAATATAATCAAACATACCCAATTTACAAACAAACCAACGGATAAACACAAAATAGCATGATAAAGAAATAGCTTAAGGGAACATAATCTCTATCTTTTAAAAAAATAAAGATCTAAAGCTTAAGATAAGAGAGAAAGGCTTTTCACACAGCACAAACAAATCAAGAATAGTAACCTCTTGCCAAAAAAAATTCAAACTAAAACAAAAAAGTAAAAGTCGATTGAAACAACGGATGAAATAAAGGAATGGACCTTCAAAAGAAAGCTTTCTTCATTAAAATGATCCTTCGACAAACTTTTACAACATTAGTTATTTGACGTGAGTAAAGACCGAAATCGACACAGGAAACCTCACGCACAAACTCAACAGTAAAGCGACTTTGAACCCCAACTCGACGGTGTTAAACCAACTCTATCGTGGGTGATTTAAATGTATTTTATATTGGTGTTACAACAGATTTTTAGGGGTGGGTTAAGGCTGTTTTTGGAGCTGGATTTGTGGTTGAGATGAGGCTGGTTTCCGAGGTTGTTTTTGGGTAGTATCTTGGTACGGTTTTTGTGGCTTACGGAGTTGTTTTTTAGTTGGGGTTTGGCTGGAATTTCTGGATGAAAAAGGGGAGCATTTCAGACTGTTTGCAGCTGAACTTCGCAACTGAGTTGGGGCTTTTTGGGTGGTGTTTTCAGCTGGGTTCTAAGGTAGTGTTTGAAGCTTTAGTGACTGCTTTTCATGGAGTTTTCTTGGTGGAATTTAAAAGTTGCTTCAATGACTGAAGTTTCAGCTGGTTTTCATGGTTATTCAGTGAAAAAGATGAAGTTGTTTGGGTTTTTTTGTTCTTCTTCCGGTCCTCGTTTTCATGCTCTGTTTTTCGGTTCCTTTTCCCCCTCTTTTCTCATTTTTTTTGTGTGCCTTTCCAACCCAGATCTGTTCCTCTTCTTTTTTAAGCTGTTGTGCCAGCCTTTATTTTTGTTACTCTAGGATTCCTCCCCCTTTTTTGTGTGAGATGTGTGTAGTTATTTATAGAGAGGATAGAGTTTTTAGGAAACTTCTTGGAAAGAGTATCGGGTGTAAGTTTGGGAAACAAGAAAATGAACTTGGGGTGTAATTTAGCTGGATAAGGACAAGAGATATCCTATGTGTTCTTTTGTGGTGCCAAAAATGTGAGCGTATAACGAGTGCCAAAGACTGAGAGTAAAAAATGACGCATTGATTAGTTCTTTCCATTTTTTTGTTGCTGATTTTCTTTTCTTAATACATAAACAAAAAATAAAATCTACTCCTACTAAAATAAAAGAAAAAATCACTACATACTATTGAAAACCTCTAACTTAAAAATTACACTAGATTAAATATATTTATATTTTTGGAAACTTTTTCTTTCTTTGTAAACGAAGATAAAACTTATACTGAAAATGTGACTCTTTTTATCATTTTCAATTTTCTAAGTAAAACCTATACAAAGGTAAAACAAGAGCTAAAATATGTAGGTTAAATTTTAAAATATATTACATATCAAAAAGTGATGAAAACTCAAATATAGTCAAAAATTAGGTGCTCACAGCTGCCCCTCTTTGCTTGAAAACGTGAAGAGTTTTTAGGCAAAGACAAAGTGAGCCATGTGACTAATTTCTGACCATATCATTATTCAAGAGAGGAAGAAAATAAAAGAAAAAGATGCAACCGAGTCCTGATTTTGGACAGTCTACATATCCCGGGTTATAAGGGAATCAGGTCGCGTGTAGTTCAAGAAGTGAATGAAGTGTTGGAGTATGTAGAGATGATGAGAGAGTCGAGCTAGGTTCCGTCGAGGCTCCAGTATGTGGTCTTGTCATTACATCAAAATGAAAAAGACTAACTAAACCTATCAGCTACGAGTTACAAGATTCCAATCTATAAATCTTCTGAAGTTTGATTTTGAGTCTTGGCCGGTTCTTCCTGCAGACTCTGATCTGAATCTTGATGCTTGTTAGCTATGAATGCTTGTACATTTTTCTTCAGCTCTTCGGATCGAGGCGGGACATGCAAAGCTTGTGACCTCAATCATATCTTGGGCAGTTCTCATCTTTTCTCCGCTTCTGCACTTAGAGTTCAACTTCTCTTCTTGTTCTTCCTTTCTTTTATTAGGGTTGAGACTCTTCATTTGGTCATCTCAAACCTTGTGCCTCATGGTGAAATCTGTTCAGGCACCAAAGCAAATAAACAAACAAACTTTTCTACCTCAGTTTTCACTAGGAAAATTTTGTGAGTTTTTTGTAACAAAAATCTAAACTATTTCTTTATTGAAAGTAATAAAATTAGGGTTGTGTATCCTTGGGAAAAAGAGATTAGGGAGTGGAGCCCTATATCTATAATTAAATCAATCAGAGAGTGGAGACCCTATGTTGGAAAAGAGACTAGAGAGTGGAGATCCTATATCTAAACTAAAATCAACAAAGGAGTGGAGATCCTATGTTGAAAAAGTGACTAGGGAGTGGAGACCCTATGTCTAAAATAAAATCAACTAGGGAGTGAAGACCTTATGTTGGAAAAACAGACTAGGGAGCGGAGATCCTATGCCTAAAATAAAATCAATTAGGGAGTGGAGACCCCATGTTGGAAAAGCAACTAGGGAGTGGAGACCCTATGTCTAAAATAACTTCAACTAGGGAGTGGAGATCCTATGTTGGAAAAGCGACTAGGGAGTAGAGACCCTATGTCTAAAGTAACTTCAACTAGGGAGTGAAGACCCTATATTGGAAAAATGACGAGGGAGTGGGGACCCTATGTCTAAAATAAGTTCAACTAGGGAGTGGAGAACCTATATTGGAAAAGTGACTAGGGAATGGAGACCCTATGTCTAAAATAACTTCAACTAGGGAGTGGAGACCCTATGTTGGAAAAGTGACTAGGGAATGGAGGCTCTATGCCTAAAATAAAATAAACTAGGGAGTGAAGACCCTATGTTGGAAAAGCAGACTAAGTAGTAGAGACCCTATGCCTAAAATAAAATCAACTAGGGAGTGGAGACCCTATGTTGGAAAAGCGACTAGGGAGTGGAGACCCTATGTGTAAAATAAAATCAACTAGGGAGTGAAGACCCTATGATGGAAAAGCAGATTAGGGAGTGTAGACCCTATGTCTAAAATAACTTCAACTAGGGAGTGAAGACCCTATGTTGGAAAAGCAAACTAGGGAGTGGAGACCCTATGCCTAAAATAACTTCAACTAGGGAGTGGAGACCATATGTTGGAAAAACAGACTAGGGAGTGGAGACCCTATGTTGGAAAAGCAGACTAGGAAGTGGATTCTCTACATGAGGCTGCCATCATAAGGCAATGTGAGGCGCAGATGAGTGATTATATAGCCAAGACATATGTGTAACAGTACCGGTGCTATTGTCCCCCTTATTTATACTTTTCCTAATTGTTGTATTTTTGTTTTTTCTTTTATTAATAAAAAACTAGCCCTAGACGCTTGCCTAGCGGATTGCCAAAAAAAAAAAGACCCTATGTTGGAAAAGAAGACTAGGGAGTGAAGACCCTATGCCTAGAATAATTTCAACTAGAGAGTGGAGACCCTATGTTGGAAAAGCAGACTAGAGAGTGGAGACCCTATGCCTAAAATAAAATCAACTAGGGAGTGGAGACCCTATGTTGGAAAAACGACTAGGGATTGTTGACCCTATGTCAAAATAACTTCAACTAGGGAGTGAAGACCCTATGTTGGAAAAGCAAACTAGGGAGTGGAGACCCTATTTCTAAAATAAGATCAACTAGAGAGTGGAGATCCTATATTGGAAAATCGACTAGGGAGTGGAGACCCTATGTTGGAAAAAACGTAACTAGAGATTGGGGACCCTAGGCTACCATGTTTTTGAATATTCTTCTTTTTTTTTCATTTCATTTTTGTTTTTTTTTGTTTTTTTTTAATTTAAGAAAATGAATAAAATGCAGGAAAGAGTTGGAGGAGACTTCCCTTTTGGATTGATTATTGCTGTCAAGCTGTTTCTAGGCCTTGCACAGTTTCTCTTTGGTTTTACCTGCTTCTTGCAAGGTTGCTTTGGATTGCACCTGTTTCATGTTTTCAAACAAAGAACAATTGTTAGTTTGAAACGGTAGTTAATTTAGTGGCCTTGATTGTTTCAATCACATGATCTCGGCCCATCTTGTTTGATGAAGATCTCAACTGCAAGTGCTTGTTCCCTGAGGACTGATTTTATTTCAGGCCCTGGAGAACCTCTGATTTTTCAAGACTTTACCATGAAGGTTGGTCGGTGGAACTTCAACTTTATCGACTTTATTTTGCCTTCGTAGGCCATTCCTTTTTTTTTTTTTCATTTTTCATTTTCATTTTTTTTTCTCTTTTTTTTTTTCTTTTCTTTTCTTCGGAGCATTGGGGAACCTTTTGGCTCCTCAAACTTTGCTGCAACGGCTAGTCGTGTGGGACTTAACCTTTTCCAACTTTATTTCACCTTCGTAGGCCTTTCATTTCTGGCTTATTTCTTCAAACCTTATCTTCAGAGCATTTGCGTTCCTTTGGCTTTTCAAATCTTTGTCGAAACGGTTAGCCACGTGGGACTTAACCTTTTCCAACTTTATTTTGCCTTTGTAGGCATTTGACTTTGATTTCCTTTCTTTTCAGGAGTTTTTTCTTCTTCTTTTTCTTATTCAAAGCATCGGCCATCATAGCCACTCGAAGTCAACTCGATGCACCTGCCGAAGTTAGGTATCTTCTTGAATATTGGATCGTATCAAACAAAAGCCCAGTAAATCAATCTTTACATACTTTCTTTGTCTTAGTTTCAGAATAGAGTTAGACTGAAAGGGATTCAAAGAAAAACAAACAATGAAATGGACAATGAATTTAGACGAGAGGTATCCCTTTCGGAGAGAAGAAAGAAGGACTTATCGAGAGAGCATGCAGACTTCAATGAACATGACATGCCTTTTTTACTAGGTGTCTGATTTGTGTAAACCGTTCAACTCTCAGAAATTCATCACAACTTTTGCCTCAAAAACGAGAACCCCGCCAGGACTCTGTCGATGCCGATGGCTGTGAGGATCCTCGTTTCGATCAGGGATTCCCTTTGTTGGTTTTCACGAGCCGACCTCTCTCATTTATCTTCTCACCATCATCTTATAGTGCTCTTTGCAAGTTTTCACTAACAAGATTCTCTCATTTCAATTTCTCTACTTACTGTTGCCTTATGGTATCCGTGTGGGTTTTCACTAATAAGACTCTCTCATCTTATTTCTCTCATTTTGATTGCATTGGATCCAAGCAGCTGTATTCTCCGATCCTTGGGCATTCTCACCGATTGATCAGAAGGACTTGAAAGGATTTGGGTAAAAATGATTTGGACTGAATTACAACTTTGGAACCATTATAACATCTACCCTAGTTTTACTTTTGGGGAATTTGAATTTTTATTTTGCTATGACTGAATCCCAGAGAAAGGCTGCCTACGTATCCTTTCGGAATCAAGTCGAATGTAGTTCAAGAAACTTTGTTTTTGATTTTTTTTTTGTTTTTTTTGTTTTGTTTTGTTTTCTCTTTCTTTTCCTTTCCTTTTTACTCTTGTTTTTTCATTTTTTTCATTTTCTCTGTCTTTTCTTCCCTTTTTTTTCTCTTTTCTTTTTTTCATTTTTCATTCATCATTTATTTTTCAATAATAACTTCCAGGTTTCAAAGAGGGTAATCAAAGAAAAGTAACCGACTCAAATGAGTTTGCAAAGGGTTAAGTGTTTGGATATTGAGAAAGAAAACCTTCTTCATCCCAACTGGAGAACATTAATGCTATATAGAGGATCTAACATAGTACCTTTTGACTGCATTTTCATTGGCACTTGTTTCAAGGACATTTCCTTCGATGTGTCCCAAGTACAACACACTCTTTTGGCAGTACTCTTGTTGCAATGTATGGACCTTTCCAATCTGGAACCAATTTTCCTTCAGCTGTTCCAAATCTTTATTTTATTTCCTTAAACTTATCCTCATTGCGATCTAATTCTTGATACATTACTTCGAGGTCTGACAACTTTTCAGGATCTGGGCATGAAGTCCGCAAGCATGTCATGTTATTGAAATCTGCATTTAACATAACTGAAAAAAAAATAAGAAAAGTGACAAGACTAAGAAAAGAGATATTCCTGGACAATGAAATATTAATTTCATTTGATTTTTTTTGAATTTTTTCTTTTTCTTTTTCAATTTTTGAAGATAGAAGGGTTTACATCAGAAAGTAAGACAATAAAGTAAAATATCCGGATCACACCCTGAGATAATCCGGACGCAGAAAGGATAGCAAGACTGGCTACCGAGACTCCTGCCTGATTGGGAACTTTCAGGCTTGGCCACCGTTTTTTGGCTTTTCTTCTGTCTCGGCAATGGATGCAATGGCCTTCAGTGCCGGATCAAATTCCTCATCTTCACAAATAATTCCGACTATTGGCCCGTTGTTGTAGGCAGGCAATAGATTGTTCATCACATCAAGAGCTTCTTCATCCTAAAAAACAATTCTTTCAGCTTCAATCAAATCTTCAACTGCCCTTTTGAGGATCCAACAGTCCTTTGTACTGTATCCCATTGCTCCAGAGTGGTATTCATATCTAGCATTAGCTCGGTGCGAGGGGGACTCGGGGTTTGGCCGGTTCGGGGCCACTGGCTGCAATATATTTAGTCTAATTAGCTTTTAGAACAAGCTTGAATACGATTCACCAATAGGGGTGAACTGATTCTTTTTGAAAGGATCTCTTGAGCGAGGATTGTATTGGGGATCATTTGGTTGAGGATTATATGGAGCTTAGTAAGGATGGGCATTTTTGGGAGGTGGAGCTCGGTTTTGTGGATAATGTTGTGGCCGCAGGTAATGTTGCGCATTCATCACCGCATAGGGCGACGAAGCCACGACATAACCACCATCTTGAAGGGGATAATAGTGTGGTGGGACGATAGGAGGCACATATGATTGACTGAATGACTTACGGGCCCCCCTCAAGCTTGAAACCATCATGGCACCCTCTTCACTCCCATTTCTATTCATGAAACCGTCCGAACCATTCTGAGCAGACTGTGATGTGGCCTTAAAAGCAGCATGACTCAAGATTTGACCTATTTTTAAACCGTTTTCAACTATTTCCCCGATTTTGATAGCATCAGCGAACGGCTAACCCACAACAGACATCATGTTCTGGAAATAGTCAGCCTCTTAGGCCTGCAGAAAGACTGTGACCATTTCAATTTTGTCCATGGGAGGCTTTACTCTGGCAGCTTGCTCACGCCATTTGACAACATATTCGCGGAAGCTTTCCGAAGATTTCTTTTTGAAGTTTGACAAAGAATTTTTGTCCGGAGCTATGTCCACATTGTACTGAAACTATCTGACAAAATCCAGGGCAAGGTCATCTCATATGTGCCAGTGGGAGATGTCTTGGTGCATATACCACTCTGATGCAATTCTGGTTAAGCTCTCTCCGAAATAGGCCATCAAAAGTTCTTCTTTTCCGCATGCCCCTCTTAGCTGGTTGCAATATCTTTTCAAATGGGCAATCAGGTCTCCATGCCCGTCATATCTTTCAAATTTTGGCATCTTGAAGCCAGCTAGCAAGTTGACATAGGTAAACATACAGAGGTCAGAGTATGAGACACTCTTTTGGCCACTAAGACCTTGCATATTTTTTAAGCTTTGTTCCAGGCTCTTCATCTTCCGAGCCATTTCCTTTTGCTCAGGATTTTTAACAACCTTTTCTTGCTCCACCGAGAGGTCATATTGCAGAGGTTGAGTGAAAGAGTATGGGGTCACATATGTTATTTCTTGTTGAGGCTGTGGACCCTGAAGGATGAACATTGGAGGTGATGCCCTTGAAGCTAGTGCCTGGGGGCGTACCACAGAAGGTATGCCAGGAACATTCGACAACATTGGAGGGTGACCTGGGGATAAACTCAGGGAACCCAGGGATTGCACTTGGCGATTCTCTACCATTATACCATGCGTCCCACATTTCCAATATACAGAGACACAACATCTTATTCTCTTCAGCAGCTACTGATTCTAGCTGCAGAATAGCCGATGTCGGGCTGTCCTCAGGATTGACGATGGGTAGATTGTTTGCGGAGGCCATCTGTGCCTTTGGATCTTGTGAAGGAGGGGAGGCTAGACTACCAACAAAACCAACCACCAAAACCTGGCTTATTTGCACACCCAACAACCTTATTAGTTTTTTGAGACATTTAACATATAGGAAATCGCACGTTGGGATGCAATGCACCTAAACAATTAAATGCTTCTATCATGTGTTTGAACGGTTGCATATTTCATCCCGGCCTTAACTAATCCTTTCAGTATGTATCTCTTTTATTTTATTTTTTGCCTCTCTTTAATCTTTCTTATTTTTTTCATTTTGTTTCTGCCGCTCTTTTATTTTTGGCCTTCTCTTCTTTTTCTCTTTTTTTTTGTCACTCTTTTTTTTCACTTTTTCTTTTTTTTTTTCAACTCAATTTTTCTTTCTCTTTTTTTTTTCCAGTTTATTTTTTACTCAATTTATTTTATGGCTCTGATCGAATCTGATGGGGATTGCCTACATATCATGACGCTGCACGAATCAGATCTTGCGTAGTTCGGAAAGATCGAGAATGAAGTAAATAAGCTAACCTTTTTTTTATATAAGCTTCAGATCATGAAAGTTTTAAGGCAAAAGAAAAATATTTTTGATTTTTTTAAAAAAAATTCTTTTGGAATTTTCTAAAAAAACGTTTAAAGGAAGAAAGGAAATATCTTTTTTTTTTTATTTTTGATTTTTATTTTTCTTTTATTTTTGAAAGAAAGACTTCTAAAATTCCTTGATTGGAACTTTAGGACTTTTAAAATTAAAAGGAAAATATTTTTGTTTGAATTTTCATTTGTTTTCTCTTATTCTAAAGAAGAAAGAAAATATTTTTTGGATTTTGGATGTTGCCTCTTAATTTTTGAAAGAGTGACTGTTAGGAAAATATTTTGGATTTTTGAGTTTTTTTTTTAATTTAGAAAAGTGCTTCTAAAGAAAAGCGAAAATATTTTTGGACTTCAATTTTTTTTAATTTTTTTTTTAAAGAAAGACTTTTAAACAAGGAAAAAGAATTTTTTTAATTCCTTTTTCTTTTTTTATTTTGTTTTTGAATTTCCTAAGGAAATGCTTGTAAAGAAGAAAGTAAAGGAAAATATTTTTGGATTTTTTTTAAATTGGGGTCGGAACCGATGGGTTTTGCCTACGTATCTCACATCCGGTGAGAATCAGACCCGCATAGTTCGGTCATCTTTGACGGAACACGGTAAACATGGCGTTTGAAAATTTTGACTCATTTTGAAATGACCTTTTCTTTTTCTATTTTTTTTTCAAACTTTCGGCAGAGTTTTAGGATTTTAAAATACTTACCTCACTCTTGGTTTTTCTCTTGATTTCCTTTTCCTAGCCGCTCAATACGCAAGCCGAAACAAATAAATGTTTATAGCACGTAGGATGCATCAGAATGGTCGGCTGTTTTGGGTCCACCTGTCCTAGATAGACCCAATCCATGTGTTGAGTCCCCAAGGTCAAATGCACGTGATGCAAATAAACGTTCCTACTAGGGATCAGATATGAGGTTACATTATTCTAAGTTTAAACCTGGGGGTATTGTTCTAGACCTGGCTTACCTGAGCGGACAGCTCGAGCCGAGCGGGGGCGGCGTACCAGGAATATAGAAGCTTCACCGGCTTTGCAACTTGTCCGAACCTCGTTCTAAAATTGGGATATGACTCTGATAGAAAAGAAGTCACACGAAGTGGACACTTCCCAAATGATTTAGAAGGCTTAGAAAGAAGAGGTTTTTGTAACAATTTATATACAGTCCAAACAATATCAAAGCGGTAAAAACGACATTTAGCACATTAGGCTCAAACATGTAAAAATCAGATAATAAAAACAAGTCAACTATAACAGGTATTCTAAGCTCGAATTTTAAACCCTGAACTAGAAGTTCTGGGTTCTTATCCCCAGCAGAGTCGCTAGAGCTGTCACACCTCCTTTTTACCACTCGAGATGGGATATAAGGGAGTTTTTCTAATTAAAGTGACATTATTCGAAAGGAGATTATTTTAATTTATTTTTCAGAGTCGCCACTTGGAATAATTTGCTTTGGTGTCCCAAGTCACCGATTTATTTTAAAATCCCAAATCGAGGAAATTTCGACTTTATTTTGAATGTCTGCGAACCAGAAATTCTAGATAAGGAATTCGGTTAACCCGAAAAAAGGTGTTAGGCATTTTCGGATTTTGTGGTTCTAGCACGGTCGCTTTAACTATTAATAATTGGCCTAATATCTGATTTACTATATGTTTTAAACATATTGTGTATTTTTAGCTTTATAATCACTTTTTAGGATTTATGGAATTATTTCTAGAACAAGTTACGATTGTCGTACACTTGCCGTTTTGAAACACACCGCAAACCACACTACATGAAATACGCCCGTGATTCGCGACATGTTTATTTTATTATTGTTCAAAGTTTTTATGGTCGGGTCACATGAAATACACACCCAAATTGGGGATTACGTATCGTGACCATGCCATAAAAACCGTACTCATAGTCACGATAGTTCATTATTAATCGCGCCTAAAGCAAATTACGATGTTCATAATTTATTTTACTAAACTACTTTGAGATTTTGTGAAAGCCATGAGTTATGAAAATTATTATAGAGAAATAAATTATTACTACATGTCATTTGTTTTGAAGTAATGCAATTATTCATACTTATTCATGTGAAATCAACTAGAAAAGAAGGAATTACTATAACAATTAGAGATATCAAATACAGCCAAATAAAATAATGTTCGACACAATTAGCCATGAAACAATTGATTTAAAAGTGGGCACGAGATTAATATAATCAAACAATACCCAATATACAAACAAACCTACAGATAAACACAAAATAGCATGATAAAGAAATAGCTTAATGGAACATAATCTCTATCTTTTAAAAAAATAAAGATCTAAAGCTTAAGATTAGAGAGAAAGGCTTTTCACACAGCACAGACAAATCAAGAATAGTAACCTCTTGCCAAAAAAAAAAAATCTAAACTAAAACAAGAATATAAAAGACGATTGAAACAATAGATTAAATAAAGGAATGGACCTTCAAAAGAAAGCTTTCTTCATTAAAATGATCCTTCGACAAACTTTTACAGAATCAGTTATTTGACGAGAGCAAAGACCGAAATCGATACCGGAAAACTCACGCACAAACTCGACAACAAAGCGACTTCGAACCCCAACTCGACGGTGTTAAACCAACTCTATCGTGGGTGATTTAAATGTATTTTATAATGGTGCTACAACTGATTTTTAGGGGTGGGTTAAGGCTGTTTTTGGAGCTGGATTTGTGGTTGAGATGAGGCTGGTTTCAGAGGTCGTTTTTGGGTAGTATCTTGGTGCATCTTTGGTGTCTAAAGGAGCTGTTTTTCAGTTGGGTTTTGGCTGGAATTTCTGGATGAAAAAGGGGAGCGTTTCGGACTGTTTGTAGCTGATCTTCGCAGTTTAGTTGGGGCTTTTTGGGTGGTGTTTTCAGCTGGGTTTTAAGGTAGTATTTGATGTTTTAGTGACTGGTTTTCATAGAGTTTTCTTGGTGGAATTTAATGGTTGCTTCAATGACTGAAGTTTCAGCTAGTTTTCATGGTTATTTAGTGAGTGTATTGGGAAAAAACTGAATTTACATTGTTGGTGACGTGGCATGACACGTGGACTGGTCAAACGGTCAAAACACAATAAATAGCCAAGAGGCACGGGTGACAATAGATAAGGTTGAAGATACGAATCTGATGACGTAAAAGAGTTTAAATATAGCATTAAATATCAAATACGTTAGAATATTTGTTTTAAAAAGAAATGATTGTGTAACGTTTCTTTTAATGTCATTTATTGCTCATAATTGCCTCATTAAGACAAAGGCATTACCTCTTCTCCTAGGATTAGCTATAAAAGGAGAAGAACTCACCATCTGTAAGGAGACGAAAGATTATTGGGATCTTACTGAAATACAAAACTATTTACTGCTTTACCATCATTCTCAAAAGTATTTTGTTTTCGTCTCCTGATTATCAGTAACCCGAATTTCTTTTTAGCCTTGACCAAAGACTCAGATTTTTGGTTAAACAAATTGGTTCTGTTACCGGGAATTTGATAATCTTTTCTTTTAATCTATATCTTGTCCATTGTCGTCACCATATCAAACAACAACACCGACAATAACAGTAATAACACATTGGGAAACCATGAAAATCAAATCCATCAAAATCAAGGTGACGTGGTTCCATCCCCTCCAGATTCACCACGTCAATCTCGTGAAGGCACTCCTGTTACTGAATCCCGTGCTGATCAACAAGAACAATCTGAACACTTTGAAGGAGTTACAACTGAAGCTTTACAAAAGCTAATTGATGCACAGGTCGGCAAAGCTCTTCAGGCACTTGTTAGTCGATTGCCTGCTGCACCACCCACACCAACTCCTAATAATAATACATTGGAGAATCTCCGTTCTGGTCTTGATAATTCTGGAAACGAAGCAACCCCCAGTGAACCACAAGAAGGGGGACCAGGTAATTCAAATAATTCATATTTGCAAAATTTAGTACTAACCTTGCAGAAACAGATTAAGGAACAAAATGAGCGTATTGAGCAAATCCCTGGAGTTCCGCCTGTAATAAAAGGAGTAGACATGGACAAATACTCACAACAACCTTGGAAGCCAAGTGCTGCTCCCCTTCCAATTCCGAAAAAGTTCAAAATGCCTGACATCCCGAAATATGATGGTACTACAGACCCACGTGACCACGTGACTGCATTTACAACAGGCGTGAAAGGCAACGACTTGACCAAACAAGAAATTGAATCAGTACTGGTCAAGAAATTTGGAGAAACACTCACCAAGGGTGCATTAACCTGGTATTCTCTTTTATCTGAAAATTCTATTAATTCTTTTGCTGAGCTTGCAGATTCTTTTATTAAAGCACATTCGGGAGCACAAAAGGTTGAGAAAAGAATGGAAGATATTTTCAAAATCAAACAAGGGGATTCGGAGTTGCTTAGAAATTTTGTTGATAGATTCCAGCGTGAAAGAATGACTCTACCTCGTGTGCCTGACAACTGGGCTGCAATAGCCTTTGCAAGTAATTTAAATGACAAAAGTTCTAAAGCCACGAGACGACTCAAAGAAATCCTTCGAGAATTTCCTGCAACCACATGGAATGATATTTACAACAGGTATAGTACGAAGCTGCGAATTGAAGAAGATACCGTACCTAAGTTTCATCATGAAGAAAGGGGTGGTCCCCGAAGATCAGAAACCGAAAAAAGATCAGGTAAAAACAGGTACGATCCATATATGGGACCTGCAGGAAAAGACCCACGGTCGAAACAAGATAGCCAGCAAAATAAGCAAAAATCGAGGAACCGGGATTCTGGCTCTTCTTCAAAGTTCAGGAATGATCGGAACAGACAAGAATCACGAGATGATGACAGAAGTTTAAAGGCACGATTCGGTGGATATAATTTTAATGTCTCTACCTCCGAGCTCGTAGCTGTTTTAAGAAGCATGGGAGATAAGGTACGGTGGCCAAAAGAGATGCAGTCAAATCCAAATAGACGCAATCCAGATCATTGGTGCGAATTCCACAATGATCACGGGCACAAAACTTCAGAATGTAGATTCTTGTAGAGTGAAGTGGATCATCTATTGAAGCAAGGGTACCTCACTGAGTTATTTAGCGAGAAAGGAAAACAAGCTTATATGAAAAACAGGCAAGAGCCACCACAACCTCCTTCACCCAAGAGGACAGTGAATGTGATAAGTGGGGGAGAAGATATTCATGGCATAACCTACACAGCCTCCAACAAGGTTTCTAAGGTAACAATTACACACGGGAAACGGGTGCGGTAGGTCCTAGAAAATGAAAGTATTTCGTTCGATGATGCAGATACCGAAGGAGTGACAACTCCACATAATGACGCACTGGTAATATCTTTACTTGTACATGATACTAATGTAAAACGAGTTTTGATTGATCCAGGGAGTTCTGTAAATATTATATTACTAAGGGTACTACGAGAAATGCAAGCTGAAGACAAAATGATACCCAAGGCGCACACCTTGTCAGGCTTCGACAATTCAAGTGTAGTAACAAAAGGTGAGGTATTTCTAACAACTTTTGCTATGGGTGTTGTGAAGGAAACTAAATTTCAGGTAGTTGATATGGAAATGGCCTACAATATGATCATGGGGAGACCATGGATACACGATATGGACGTTGTCCCATCAACTCTACATCAAGTTATTAAATTCCCATCACCATGGGGAATTTGTCAAATTCGTGGAGATCAACAGATGGCTAGAAGTGTCAACGCTGTAACAAGTACGAGCACCGTAAATAAAGAAAAATAGCAATTACAGGAAACAGTTGAAGGTAAAAAAGATCAAACTTCAGCTGAACAAGAAAAGACAGATTTGGACTCAAGGCCTGACACAATTCAGGAACCTGAAGAAAATGAAAGCATCAAAACGACAATTGAAGAGCTCGAGGCAGTGATATTATTTGAGCAATGGCCTGAACGGAAGGTCTATGTCGGGGCCAATTTAAGCTTAAACATGCGAGGTATGATAATCGAATTTTTAAAAGCTAACTTAGACTGCTTTGCTTGGTCCCACGCTGATATGACAGGGATACCACCGGATGTGATGACTCACAAACTCAATGAGGACCCTTCTTTCACACCAATAAAGCAAAAGAAAAGAAAGCAAGGTGCTTTCAAGAACCAGGTGATTCAGGATGAGGTCCAAAAATTATTAAAAATCGGATCGATCCGTGAGGTAAAGTATCCTAATTGGCTAGCTAACACGGTGGTCGTACCCAAGAAAAATGGTAAGTGGCGCGTTTGTGTGGATTATACCGATCTAAACAAAGCCTGTCCAAAAGATTCCTTTCCTTTACCGCATATAGACCAACTAATTGATGCAACCGCAGGTCATGAACTTTTAAGTTTTTTAGATGCATACTCAGGATATAATCAAATTAAAATGGATCCTGGTGATGAAGAAAAAACTTCTTTCATCACAGACAGGGGGACTTACTGTTATAAAGTAATGCCCTTTGGCCTCAAAAATGCTGGGGCAACCTATCAAAGGTTGGTCACCAAAATGTTCCAAGAACATTTAGGGAAAAACAATGGAGGTATATATAGACGATATGCTCGTCAAAACCCAGCGATCTCATGATCATATTTCTCATCTATCTGTTACATTTGAAATTTTGCGAAAATTTAATATGAAACTCAACCCAGAAAAATGTGCATTTGGAGTTGCATCAGGTAAGTTTTTGGGTTTTCTTGTTTCTAACCGTGGTATTGAAGTGAATCCTTCTCAGATCAAAGCAATAGAAGAAATCCCTGATATCCTTACTAATAAAAAGGAAGTACAAAGATTAACGGGAAGAATTGCAGCTTTGGGGAGATTTATTTCCAAATCCTCAGAAAGGTGTTTTAAGTTTTTCTCTGCACTCAAAAAGCAAGATCATTTTGAATGGAATGAAGATTGTCAACAAGCCCTTAGAAATTTGAAAGCTTATTTGTCAAAACCACCGTTGTTGGCAAAACCAAAGGTGGGGGAAAAACTTCTCATCTATCTGGCCGTATCTGAAGTCGCGGTGAGTGCTGTTTTAGTCCGCGAGGACCAAGGTAAACAATCTCCTATTTATTATGTAAGTAAGTCCTTATTGGATGCTGAGACACGATACCCACAGCTAGAAAAATTAGCATTAGCTTTGATCATGGCATCTAGAAAATTAAGACCTTATTTTCAATGTCATCCCATTAATGTAGTTACTGCTTTTCCACTTCGAAATATTTTGCATAAACACAAACTTTCAGGAAGATTAGCAAAATGGGCTATAGAACTAAGTGAATATGAAGTTGTTTATCAACCCAGGACCGCTATAAAATCTCAAGTACTAGCTGATTTCGTGGCTGATTTTAGCTAGGGGATGCATTTAGAAGCAGAAAAAGAATTACTAGTTTTTAATGGTGCAAACCCGGGGACTTGGGTTTTATTCACTGATGGTTCATCTAATGTAAAAGAGGAAGGCCTAGGGATAGTCCTCGTACCACCTGCGGGTTAGACTATTAGACAGGCTATAAAATGTCATTCTATAACTAACAATGAAGCAGAGTATGAGGCTGTAATTGCAGGTTTAGAATTGGCACGAGAACTCGGCATAACACAGATTATAATCAAGAGTGATTCTCAACTCGTGGTCAATCAAATGCTGGGGACTTATACAGCCAGAGAGACACGAATGCAAGAATACCTCGCAAAGGTACGGGAGTTAATAAAGCAATTCCAAACTTGGAAAGTAGTGCAGATCCCAAGAGATGAGAATGTAGAGGCAGATGCTTTAGCAAATCTCGCATCTGCAGCAGACGTAGCAAACGATACAAATGCTTCAGTCATACATTTATTTCATTTCCGTTCTCGAATCTGATAAAAACGAGGTAAATTTTAATCATTTAACATGGGATTGGAGAAACGAAATTGTTGCCTTTTTACAGCACGGTACCGTGCCTAATGACAAAGGAAAGGCTCACGCGCTTCGCAAAAAAGCTGCTCGATATTGTTTATATCAAGGAAATCTTTATCGAAAGATGTTCGGTGGACCACTAGCAAGGTGTCTCGGACCCTCTCAAACAGAATATGTGATGAGAGAAGTGCACGAAGGACATTGTGGGAATCACGCAGGGGAACGGTCACTGGTAAGAACATTAATTCGCACAGGATATTATTGGCCTAAGATGGAAGAAGAAGCAACCGGTTTCGTGTCCAAATGTGATAAATGTCAAAGGTACGACAACAATATGCACAGACCAGCTGAGTTACTACATCCTGTTATAGCTCCGTGGCCCTTTATGAAATGGGGAATGGATATCGTAGGTCCACTTCCACAAACAAAAGGTCAGGTAAAGTTTCTACTTGTACTTACAGATTATTTCACTAAATGGGTAGAAGCAGGGGCATTTAAACAGGTACGAGAGAAGGAAGTTAAAGACTTCATATGGCGAAATATAATATGCCGCTTTGGAGCACCAAAGGAGATCGTGTGTGACAATGGACCACAATTCATTGGAGCTCAAATCACAGAATTTCTTCGAAGTTGGCAGATCAAAAGGATAACGTCTACGCCATACCATCCAGTAGGTAATGGACAAGCGGAATCTACTAACAAAGTCATTATCAACAACTTGAAGAAGAGGTTACAGGATTCAAAAGGTAATTGGCCTGAGGTGTTACCTGGAGTATTATGGGCTTATCGTACAACGACCAAAACAGGCACTGGAGAAACACCATTTTCAATGGTTTATGGTGCGGAAGCCTTAATTCCAGTTGAAATAGGTGAGCCAAGCACACGGTACGATCAGGCAACGGAGGAATCTAATGATGAAGAGATGCGGGTCAACCTTGATTTACTTGAAGGAAGAAGAGAAGCTGCATTGATAAGGATGGCAGCACAAAAGCAAGTAATTGAACGATATTACAATAGGAAAGCACGCCTCAGATTTTTCAAAATTGGGGACTTCGTGCTTAAAAAGGTGTTCCAATCTGCAAAGGCTGCTAACTCAGGAAAGCTAAGTCCAACATGGGAAGGACCGTACAAAGTCCGTGACATTGCGGAAAAGGAGCATACCAGTTGGGGACAATGGACGGCAAAGTTTTACCCTCACATTGGAATGTCGTCCACTTAAAAAGATATTACTTTTGAGAAAGTACCTACGGTCAGGTATCACCATTTAAAAATTTCTCTCTTGGATTATTAATGTTTTACTAACGATTTTAGATGCTAGGCAAAACACCCTAACTCGTGCCAAATGATGAGTCACAACCTGCAAGGCAAAATGGAGTATTCTTAAATTCCCAGCCCAGGGTTACAATTAATCTGAATGGAAATACACACGAGTTAGGCAGTCTTCATCTATAATCGCACCTCCGAGTCCCGTATATCTTTCTGTTTCAGGAAAAGGGCCAAAGTAAAAGAAATAAACAAGTGCTCGAGGCTTCATACTTCACCGCTCAAACACTTGGGGGACTACATATTGTACACAGATACGTGTAGAAGTGCATATACGAATATCGAACAAAAGTCGGCCACAAAGAAACAAGTGTTGAGAAAAAGTTACGAAGTCTTCAGCATTCATGAGAACAACAGAGTCATCTCTCAAAACTCATAAACAAAGTCACCTCTCAAACCCTTCTTAATATATAAAGATAGGGTCATGTCTATGTACTAAAACAGGTTATGAAGAAAAACCTTGTTTATTCTATGTTATGTACAAATCTGTTACAAAAAAAAAATAGTTACGAGAAAGTTGTAGATGTATTGTAATACATGTAATAGTCAAACAGTTGTTAAAGTTCATGAATAGAAACTTGCCAAAGTTGTTTCATACAAAATGTGTGTATTCCTATTTCTTTCATCGTATTATAAACACCATTATGAAGTTGAGACGTCTTCTTCATTAAGTGTCGATAAAATAAAAGGGTCCTCTTTTATAAGCCTCATGTTGATAATCCATAAGAAGAATCATAAAGCATTTTAAAAGAATAAAAATGCTAAGCTATTCTATAAGTCCTAGATAAATGGGCAAGAATAAAATATACGGAAGTACCAATAAAAACTTTCTTAATATAAAAGACTAAGTACAAACTTAGTCAGCAAAATATTTGTTTTTTACAAATGCCCCATTATGATAACTGGGGACTTCGTCAAAAGATCCCTTAAAGTTGCCAAGGGATAACACCACCAATTAATAAAAACAAAAATAACAATTTCATTTTCAGCTAGTCACTGAAGGGGTTGGAACATCAGAAGTTGCAATTTCATTTTCAAGAGTAATTTTAATTGGGCTTGGAAATTGAAATCACTGAGGGGAGCAAGAATCACAGGAGCTTCAGCTTCCATGGAATGTATCATAGAAGTTTCACCCTCGGGAGTCGGAATTGCAACCTCAATTGCTGCAGTAGCCACTTTTTCATTTAAAAGCTCTTCCGTTCCAGGAGCTTCAAGTGCAGGAGAAGGAGTATCAACAGGTTCTTGACTTTTCTCGATAGTGTCTAAGACTTTGGCTAATTCAGATTGCAAATCGAAGCTTTCCTGAGCAGCTTCCATCAGAGCATCACGACGAGATTTCAGGAAAGCCCAACTCACCTCTATGTTGAAGTTATCCTCCAGAAGTCCATACTCCCTTTCCCACATAGCAAGATCATTCTTCAATATTTGATGTTCAGCTAAATGGGAATCAAGGGAAGCTTCAAGGGAGGCATGAGAGCTCTTCAAAGCTCGAATCTCGTCAGAGGAGGTATGTAAGTCAGCTTGAGCTTGAGTCAAGCTTTGCACTAATTCTCCTGCATATTCTTCTTTCTTGGCTAAAAGTGCCTTAAGCTCCCTAACTTCTTCACTAGCCTTTGATAATTGTTCTAACATTGAGCACTCCAAAAGCTCTTTATCTCTTTTAAATTGGCTCGAAGAAGCCTTGGCAGTCGCTAGTTCAGAAGTCAAACCACGCTTTTGCTGTTCCAGGAGATTTCTACTTTCTTGCAACTCCTCTATGGTCCCCTGAGCATTCTCAAACTGTTCTTTCCAATTAGCTGCTTCAAGCTGGGCTCCCCTGGCTATTTCCTCGGCCTCATGGATGAATTTTTCAGACTCACGGGTTTTTCTTTCCAGAAGGGAAATTCTTCCCATCAATTCGGTACCAATGAGGTTAGCCTACAGAGACAACTCATAGAAATGAGGATTTGTAGATCGAAAATAAAAACTTGTTGGTAAAGGAAATATACCTTCAAAGTAGAATGAACTATGTCATTTATCAGAGTCAGGAAGCTGTAGCTCTCCATATTCTTCTTCTCAATATCACCGATTAGAGGCTCGAGCCAAACATCAGCTCTACCAGTTTTTCTCAAAAGGCTATGGTTGGCAGGAACTTCAAGAGTAACACTTCTCATAGCCATGGTTCTACTGCTAGAACCCGCCTCTGTATGCTGAACGAAGGGAGGAGGAGCCATGGAAGGAGGAGTAGTAGAAAAGGAAAACACAGCAGCATGAGCCATAACAGTCAAAGAAGGGATGGAAGGAGAAGATGAAGAAACTGACATAGGAACAGAAGCAGGTGCAGTTGAAACTGGCAAAGGAATGGAGGAAATAGGAACGAATGAGGAGATAGGAGCTTCATCAAAAATAGGGCCGAGCTCGCCACTCTCAAAACCACTATCAAAAAGACACTGATTTAATTCATTAGTATCTTTTGGCACGGTGTCCTCGTCAGAATGAATCAAAACAGGCTCGGTGGACGAAGTTTGAGCAGGGGTATCCTCAATTTCATCACTATTAATGACTCGTCTCCTAACTCTTGGCCTGGCAATTAAAGAGGTATCTTCCTCTTCCTCATTCTTAGAACTTTCTCCTATAGCTTTCCTTTTGGGAAGCGAAGCTCGAGCTTTGTTCAAATCAAGTGCAGCATTAGCAGACATGCGAATGACCATAGCTACTTCAGCTGTCATTCCTCTAACACCAAATCCTGATCAAAAGAAGGATACATAATCAACATTGAAAAAAGGTGCTTGGCATGTAAAAAAAACGTGTAAAAAGGGACATACCATGTGTTTTCACCTTCCAGCCATGTAAAGAAGAAATTGATTTCCAAGTTCTTTGATCCTTAGGAGCAATCTTCAAAATTGAATCTACCCAACCACGGAAGTTAGGAATAAGTTCCACATCTCCCATGGTTGCTACAAAAAACCAAAAAGAGACGAAGTGAGAAAAAGAATCAGAATTCTCAAAAATAGGTGTGGTAAATAAAAGGAAACTTACGTGCAAAATTTCACTTCTCAGGGAAAGGAATATTTGTTTCACCAAGCAAGTCCACCATACGTACAACAACATAATGGGTGTACTATCCACGATCCTTGTCATCTTCAGGGTTTACCAAAACCTTTTTGCTTCTTGCAGTTAAGGTAAAAACCCCATGGCGCATTAAATTGGGATGGTATAAATGAATAAGGTGAGAAAGGGTGAAGTCGACATTGGCTTTGGCAGATAAGTATCTCAGACAAGCCACTACTCTCCACACTAGGGGACCGACTTGGGCCAAACAGATTTTAAAGAAACGACAAAAGTTAATAATGACTGGGTCAACCGGAGGATTAAAACCCAAAGTAAATGGGTAAGTATAAACGAAAGAATAACCATTTCTAAAGGAAGAAATTCTTTGATTTGGGGAAGGAATTAACATTCGTAGACTATTGCTCCAGTTACAATCCCTTCTGATGGTAGGGATTGTAAGCTCGGTTACTAATGAAGGATAAGTATCAGCTTTTTCTAAATTTGCAATTTGCCTTTGAAGAGGCGTTCTATCACTCCCAAAAGACAAATCACTGGGAACAATTTCATCGATTAAGGTTCTTGAGAAGAATCAAGGATTTCTTTACCTTTAGAAGAAGGGGTCTTCGGAATAGAACTCCCTATATTAGGAGAAGAAGAAGCAGGACCTGATAAACCATCACGAGCGGACCCTAGGCCCAAGCTCCGAAGCCTACCTCCTCTGCCTCTCCTATGTCTTGTAGGGGCATTGGGGAAGTGATCAAGAATTTGAACTTTTCCAAGGTTAGGGTTTGGAGATGACATTGTTGAAGAAGGATGTACTAAAAGGGAGAGAAAATAAAAGTAAGTAAGAAATTGCTTGTTGAAGATCTATGAAGAAGAAGGTAAACGAAAGAGGGTTAAAAATGCTTATAATGACAACCGTCAAACATAGAAGTGCAATGAAGGAAAGCCTATAATAAAGACAAATATCATTTCGTGAATAGTGTGAATGAAGAAGTCTCGAAAAAAGGGGTAGAATTGCAGAATCAATCAGAAGGTGACACGTATGTAAAGCATTAAATGGAAGAGACAATTGAAGCGTCAGTATTTGTCATAATATTAATTACGGCAAAAATTTCCTTTTTATGAAAATCCACTTCCCAATTATTTACTTGATAAATAAATGGAAAGTGGGGGGACTATCTGTATTGGGAAAAAACTGAATTTACATTGTAGGAGATGTGGCATGACACGTGGACTGGTCAAACGGTCAAAACACAATAAATAGCCAAGAGGCACGGGTGACAACAGATAAGGGAAAAAGAAAGCAACATTGGTGCGGACCGTTACTAAAATAGGTACGAGTCTCGTACCTATCCAAGTCATCTAAAGACCGAAGATCGGAAGAAGTTGAAGATACGAATCTGATGACGTAAAAGAGTTTAAATATAGCATTAAATATCAAATACGTTAGAATATTGTTTTAAAAACAAATGATTGTGTAACGTTTCTTTTAATGTCATTTATTGCTCATAATTGCCTCATTAAGACAAAGGCATTACCTCTTCTCCTAGGATTAGCTATAAAAGGAGAATAACTCACCATCTGTAAGGAGACGAAAGATTATTGGGATCTTACTGAAATACAAAACTATTTACTGCTTTACCATCATTCTCAGAAGTATTTTGTTTTCGTCTCCTGATTATCAGTAACCCGAATTTCTTTTTAGCCTTGACCAAAGACTCAGATTTTTGGTTAAACAAATTGAAAGATGAAGTTGTTTGGGTTTTTAAGCTGCTGTGCTAGCCTTTCTTTTTGTTACTCTAGGGTTCCTCCCCCTTTTGTGTGTGAGATGTGTGTAGTTATTTATAGAGAGGATAGATTTTTAGGAAACTTCCTGGAAAGAGTATCGGGTGTAAGCTTGGGAAACAAGAAAATGAACTTGGGGTGTAAATTAGTTGCATAAGGACGAGAGGTATCCTATGTGTTCTTTTGTGGTGCCAAAAATGTGGGCATATTATGAGTACCAAAGATTGAGATTAAAAAAATGATGCATTGATTAGTTCTTCCCTTTTTTTTTTTTGCTGATTTTCATTTCTTGTTAACACATAAACAAAAATTAAAATCTACTCCTACTAAAATAAAAGCAAGAATCACTACATACTATTGAAAACTTCTAACTTAAAAATTACACTAGACTAAATATATTTATATTTTTGTAAACTTTTTCTTTCTTTGTAAACAAAGATAAAACTTATACTAAAAATGTGACTCTTTTTATCATTTTCAATTTTCTAAGTAAAACCTATAAAAAGGTAAAACAAGAGCTAAAATACGTAGGTTAAATTTTAAAATATATTACATACCAAAAAGTGATGAAAACTCAAATATAGTCAAAAATTAGGTGCTCACAACATCAAATAATGTAAGTGAAACCAATTACAATAGATAAATTTCAAATCTTTATAAAAATTTTCAAAAGTCAACCCCAGGCCCGCCCGGTCAAAATTCGAGTCCAAGGGTTGATCTTGTCTGCCCATAATCTCACGAGTATATATATGTATTTTCTTTTCGAATGCAGGACTAATTTTAAACCCTATAGGCATGGTATATAGAATGCAGGACTGATTTTAAACCCTATAGGCATGATATCTACCCTTTTCAAACAATATATATATATATATATATATAAGAACCCTTCCCAATTTTACTCATATCTCCAATATCTGTTTTACAAGAATTGTTATTATAGACCAAAGATGAATGAATTACAGAAATGATATTGCTAAATTATAGGGAGTCTGTATATGCCCAAAAAGTAAACCTAAAAATACCAGGCCTTCAACCAAGTATGAATATGCCAATATTCTAATAGTGCACCCAATGGTATCCTGGTGTGTCAAAGTTCCCAAGGGCCTCAGGGACCAGGGCAATGCTCACACCAATTTTTTTAAAGAAACCTTTTGTGAGCAAGTTTGGAGAGCCATCCCCAGTGTCTCAATGTACAGAGGAGTCTCATGGACTCCTAGGCAATTCTCACACTGGAGGGGCAGGACCTTAGATGATCTAAGAGTAGTAGTTGAAAATAGTGTATTAAAATAGGAGACAATTTTGTTTTTAGAAAGATAGTTTGGGTTTCAGAAGTGCATAGAAGCAGATTATCATATCACAAGAATCATGGGCAGCACACACTTAGTAGAAGGAGTTCAGCCCTGAACTCCATCAATCAACAACAGACAAGGCAAAGTTTCACATGGGCTTAATTCATTAGCTATTACCAGGTGATCATACATGCAAATATTAGTCATAAGGCTGCATGTTGGGGTTGTACAATCATACAAGAAGGTAATGAGGTTGAGAACATAGAAATAATGAATCAATTAGGATTTTGTTAGGGATGAGTACTTAAAACAGGGCAAGAAGAACATGCTAGTTGAGAAATAAATAGGCATAGGTCTAATTTACAGACATGTAGACATGTTGAAAGCAAGAAACATATAGGTTTAATTAAACATAAGTAGACAGGCTGAACAATAGGTTAAACAGAAGTAGACATGCTGATAATAGGACATATAGTTAAAGTAAATAGCAGTAAACTTGCTAAGTAGGAAAACACATAGATTTGATTAAATAGAAGAAACACATGCTAATTATAAGGAAACACATAGGTTTAATTGACTAGCAGTAGTGAAAGCATACCAGTTAAGAGATAACAATAAAAGAGTAAAATGAACAGGGTCCAAAGGTCTAGCCTTGGCTTCCAGCCTGCTAGACAATGTAACAAACAGCGAGTAGAAGATTGTGCTAAAGGAAGAGAGTAAGAACTTTGCGTGCCTTTCTATATCTATGTGCGTGTGTGTTAAAAGAAAAGAGTGAGGTTTATATAGCATTGAGTAGAGTAGAGTAAATAAGATAAAACAGTTTAAAGGTTTGCAAATGAGGCAAAGAAATAATCAGTCAATCAATTTAGGCATGACAGGGCTAATCAATAAACAAAATTCATGGGATTATATGAAAATTTACTTGTAATTGAGGCCCAAATAAGGTAAGTGGTGAGTCTGATACCCAATTAGAATCAGAACACCAAAATTCGGCAAATAACAGGCAATTAGTCACACAAATGAGGTAACACAAGTAAATTAGTGACCAATCTGGCGTTGGTAAGTTAATCAACCCACAAATTAAGCTTAGCAGGAGCAATTAAGGCAAGTAGTACTAGTTAGGAATCCAAAAATAAGAATAAAATTACAGGATGTAATCGCCTCAGTAAACAAAGTAAATTTCAAACCCTAGGAAATTTAGGTACTCAGTCAATCACTCAAAATAATGGGCAAATATTGAAGTGAATAATGAGATAATCAAACAAACTAAAGACCGTAATATAGTCATGAAAGAATTAGTAGAAAAAAGATAATCAAACACATAGGAACTTTAGAAAAGTTTTGTAGAAACAAGACAAAGTGAAACCCTAATTATTAGGAACATTAGGATCGATTAACAGTAAGGAAAGCAGAAAACCTTTAGAGAAAAATGCTATAGAAACTCGAAACCACTTCAGATCTACAGCAAATAATAAAGAATCAAAACCCTAATTTAGAGGAACATTAAAACTAGTCGATGATAAGAAGAACAGGAAAATTTTAAAGGAAACTACAGTATAAACTTCAAAACGTTTCAGATCTACAAGATCTGAACAGATTCAAAGTGTAAAAGATGAGGGTTTTGAGAAAATGACAGAGATGAAAGAGTTTCGAGCCATAAATACAAGATAATAACATTCACAAATGGAGATGACCATAGGTGAATTCTTAAACAGTTTCGAACAAAATCTGGGTTGGATCTCTTCGAGATCCTTTCATGAAACAACAAAATCGAACAACCAGAAAAGGTAAGAGGCTGGTAGGGGCCTCAAATCACCAGGGAACCCCATAGAATGGATAATAATCAAAGGGTTTGGGGGGGGGGAATTTAGGTGACAATGCTAGGGTTAGGGTTAGTTTCAGAGAGAACCAGAGAAGAAGTGGATCTAAGGGCTGCTGTCTTCAAAGAAATGGCTACGGTTAGGGGGGCGTTTGGGTTAAAAAAGGAAAGGGGGAATAGGGGTCATTGATCTCAGAGATCAACGATCAAGATCAGAGGGGTTTGGGTTGGGTAGATGTCTTTAGATTTTGGGCTGGGGTGATTTGGGCTTAGATTAAATTAAATTAGGCTGGGGAAGGTCCGATTTTAGGTATAATTAGAAGCTATTTGTTAAATATCCAATTTACTAAATAAAATAATTTTACAAATAGCTAATTAAATGATACAAAATAATTTTCATGCATGAAGGTCATTTAAAAATAATTACTTAATATTATAAAAATATAAAAAGTCATTTTCTGTATAGATATGTAGTTATGCATATATATGGGCTATTATTGCAAAATATGCAATTAGAGTTTTAAAAATGCATATGTAATTGTAAAAAATACAATTAAAACATTTAAACACTCACATGAGCATAAATGATGAATTTAGATGACTTAATCATTGTAAAGTAATATAAGGGATAATTATTGTATATTTATGTAATTAAAAATGCAGAAATAAATTGATTTAGGGCCTTTAAAAATTATAGAAAAATTGTAAAAATACTTGTGCATGTTTGTAAATGCATGTACAATGTTTTAAAAGTATGCATGCATATTTTAAATATATGAGGGAAAAATTGGGTATCAACAACCACCATTATTATTATTCAACCAAGACCAGATAATAACTAAAATAAAATAATTATGAAATGCGGAAGTGATATAGCAATCCAACAATTCTAATACATAACTATCCCCAAGAATCTAGTGTCACAATCTACGAACGACTAAGATTTACTACAAACATAAGTATGAAAGAAGTACAATTGTTCTCAAATAGAAGAGACAGAAGAAGGTTACTCCTTTTTGAGGAACAGTTACCTCCTAGATTACCTGCAAAACTCAAAATACGATGCATGCAAGTATATAAGTTACTGCGAGAATTTAAACGTGATGGAAATTCCCTTTTGACCATGAACGCTTGTCTTTAGATGGTGCAGATGAAATCCTTAGACTATGATGTCCCGGGCCATGAATTATGAGATAGAAGATTCACAGACCATGAAATGATGTTCTCGGGCTATGAGGATGATGCCTCTGAACCATGACACTTTTGAATAATGATGTGCAAGTTTGAGGGATCCTCAGGCCATGACATGGTGTCTTCAGGCTATGGGGATGATGCCTTCAGACTATTACGCCTTTGGACAAATTGGCTATACATCAGCCCATGAAATGCGGAGATATGATACCAAAAGAGATAGCAAGACAAGCTTAGTCTTGTGCGGAGTTTGGGGGCAGAGCTTAGCCCGAGGGAAGAAGATAGTGCCATGTTTAGAATAGAGCAACATTTATGCAGGAAGGGACAATGCTTAGTCCCATGAGAAGGCAGTGCTTAGCCTTATGCAAATATGCAGGCAAGGCTTAGCCTCATGTAGATAGGGAGGTAGGACTTAACTTCATTCATGATTGGAGACATGGCTTAGTCTCCTGCAAAGAGAAGGCAATACTTATCCTTATGTAAATATAGAGGCAGGGCTTAGCCTCATGCAAGATTTGAGACAGGACTTTGTTTCATGCAAAGGGTAGGCAATGCTTAGCCTTATACAAAATGTGGAGATAGGGCTTAGCCCCATGCAAGATTAGAGACAGAGCTTAGTCTCATGCAAAGAGAAGGCAATGCTTAGCCTTATGCAAATGTGGAGGTAGGGCTTAGCCTCATGTAGATAGGGAAGGCAACACTTAGCCTTATGCAAATATAGAGGCAGGGATTAGCTTCATGCAAGATTTGAGACAGGTCTTAGTCTCACGCAAAGAGAAGGTAGTGCTTAGCCTTATACAAAGTGTGGAGGCAAGGCTTAGTCTCATGCAAGATTTGAGACAAGGCTTGGTCTCATGTAAAGAGAAGGCAGTGCCTAGCCTTATGCAAATATGGAGGCAAGGCTTAGCCTCATGTAAGATTTGAGACAAGGATTAGTCTCATGCAAAGAGAATTCAATGCTTAGCGTTATGCAAATGTGGAGGCAGGGCTTGGCCTCATGCAAAATTTGAGACAAGGCTTAGTCTCATGCAAGGAGAAGGCAATGCTTGGCCTTATGCAGTGAACATGTAGCAAATAGGAGTAGAATATTTCTAGATGGAGATATATTTGCATTTGGTGGACTGATTGATAGTGAATTTGATATGTGTATGTTTGCAAATACTCCTGTTATATCCAACGTACCTGCACCCAAAGAAAAGTGGTAAGTTTTGTAAGGGGAGGTTGGTTCGTGCCTTCATTTGATGCCTTTGCTTCGCTCCATTCTAGAGGTTCTGTTTGAGTTGCCCTGGGTAACACCTGGCTGTTACGGAAATAGAGTTTTCGGAAATATGCATTTATTGATAAAAATGGAGTTATTTTAGAAAACATAGTGAAATAGCAATTAATTTTAGATGAACTAGTGACTATAATACATTTTAGAGTCATTACAACTTTCTTGTATTAGAATTTTGAGGGTCCTCCTTAAAATTCTACCCTAGTTTGGTAAATGATCCTTCGACCGTTTTGTGTGCAATGAAACTTGCTAAACCTTCTCCGGAATTTTGAGAATTCTTCTCAAAATTCTACCCCAATTTCTTAACCAATTTCTGACTGTCTGGCATATGATGGTGTTGGCTGGACTTGCTCCAGAATTTTGAGGGTCCTCATCAAAACTTTCCCCAGTTTCTGGTGCTGGGGGACAATGGAAACTTTATTAAGATATGATCGAACCCATAAGGCTACCTATGTATCCCCTCTTAAACGGGAATCAGGTCAAGCGTAGTTTAGTTACATCATATGAAGGAATGTAAACGATCTAAACATAGTATCTCTTGACAGCGTCTGAATTGATTGGTTATGGCCAGACTTCCCCATCCATTTTTGTAAGTATGCGTGCTCCTCCTTTTAGCACTCGGTGAACCATGTAAGGACCTTGCCAGTTGGGAGAGCATTTCCCATTGGCTTCATCTTGATACGGGAAGATCTTCTTCAGCACTAACTATCCCGGTGCGAATTGCCTTGGTTTAACCCTTTTGTTGAAAGCTCTGGACATTCTATTTTGATAGAGCTGACCGTGACATACTGCGTTCATTCTCTTTCCGTCTATAAGGGCCAATTGCTCGTAGAGGCTCTTTATCCATTCTTCATCGCTGAGTTCAGCTTCTTGTATGATTCTTAACGAAGGAATTTCTACCTCGGCTGGAATGATAGCTTCGGTACCATAAACCAGTAAGTATGGAGTTGCCCCAGTTGATGTGCAGACCATACTTCGGTACCCCAATAGGGCAAATGGTAACTTCTCGTGCCATTGTTTGTGATTTTCTACCATCTTCCTTATTATATTCTTGATATTTTTATTCGCAGCTTCCACAGCTCCATTCATTTGAGGCCTGTATGCTATAGAGTTTTTGTGCTCGATTTTGAAGGTTTTACACATGGATTTCATCAGGTCACTATTGAGATTGGAGGTATTATCAGTGATAATGGACTCGGGAACTCCAAATCGGCAAACAATACAATCCTTGACAAAGTCCGGGATGACTTTCTTAGTTACAACTTTGTAAGATGCAGCCTCTACCCATTTTGTGACGTAATCAATGGCCACTAAAATGAACCCTTGCCCGTTTGAAGTAGTGGGCTCGATCGGACCGATGAGATCCATTCCCCAGGCAGCAAAAGGCCAAGGAGCACTTGTTGCATTGAGCTCGTTTGGTGGTTCCTTTATCATGTCTGCATGTACCTGGCACTGGTGGTATTTCTGTACGTACCGAATGCAATCTGTTTCCATGGTCATCCAAAAGTATCTAGCTTTGAGTATTTTCTTGTCTAGAATAAAACCATTCATATGTGTTCCACAAGTTCCGGCATGTATCTCCTCGAGTAATCTGGAAGCTTCCTAGAGTTCTTCTATACAGGATCACTTCGCTTTGGAAGAAGTGATTGGATAGCCTCCGCAGAGTGCATTTTTGAGTATGGTTTACCTGCTCTGGATATTCTCCTCTAGCCAAATATTCTTTGATGCCATGGAACAAAGGTTTTCCATCCGTTTCTTCTTCAACATGAGCATAGTAAGCTGGCTGGTTGTGGATTTTCACCGTGATGGGATCGATGAAATTCTTGTCTGGATGTTGTATCATTGATGATAAAGTGGTTAATGCGTATGCGAAGTCATTTTGAATTTTGGGCACGTGTTTGAATTCAATCTTTGTGAATCTCTTCATTAACTCCAGCACATGATACAAGTATGGTAGTATCTTGGTGTTCTTCGTAGCCCATTCTCCTTGAACCTGGCGTATTAGAAGATCTGAATCACTAATTACCAACAGCTCTTGTATTTTCATATCGATGGTCAGTTTGAGCCACATGATGCAAGCCTCATATTCTGCTATATTGTTGGTGCACGAGAACCTAAGCTTTGTAAATACCGGGTAATGTTGGCCTATTTGTCACACCCCAAAATCCGAGGAGCGCAACCGATGCTCAACTAAGTAAACCCGACTAAGCTTGCCTGTTAGGTTTCATACTATCCAAATTCGTCTTTGAATAAAGAGGAAATGTAAACCATTAATCAAATTCTATAAACATGTCATTAATGATTCCATCTCATTTCCATTAACAACTTCGTTCACAATTTTGAAGATATTACAAGTTTTACACATCATTGCCAAACATCAATATTTCCACTCTAATTCCAATACCCGACACTACACACAACCTGTCTACGGAGCCTCTAAATACAACTGAAGAGTTAATATGGAAATGCCAGCAACAAGGTTCCGGCTACACCTTAAATACAATATACATGATAAACAGATGAAACAGGACACCGAAACGAAGTGGGGCTCACCAAGTCAGCTGAAAGGATGCTGCGGCACTAGCTGCGACCAACAGTGCCTGCTATAGAAACACCTACATCCATTTAAAGACATAGCGCCCCTAGCAAAAGGGACGTTGGTGCCATCGAATAGCACTAGTATGTATAACTAAACACCATCTAGTTAGAAAGAACTTTCATACAAGAGTAAAGAGGAAATCATAAAGACAACAAAGTTTCAAATAAGCACCATGTCAACAGTATAAGGAGGAACACATGATTTTCACAGAGTTCCTGAAATTTTAGATTGGAGAATCCCACACTGTTCATCATTATCCACTTTGCCACCGCTTCTTTGAATGGAGTCCGATCACGGCCCGATCGGCTAAGCCATCTCCCAGAGACGTTACCATTATTTCATTCACACTTTCCAGTTTCATTCATTAATACATTACCACTATGTGTATATATCATGACGTCCGATCATGGCCCGATCGGCTAAGCCGCCTCCCCGAGACATTACTATTTTCCATTATTTATCTCACTCCAATCTTTGGTTACACATATGTCATTTCAAAGGCACTTGGGGACACAACTATCATGTCATATCTTTGGCACTAGGCCACATTTCACATCATTTCCAATTTCAATGTTAGATTTGTAATTTAGGAAAGTAGGTGCACGCAAGAGCAATTTAAATTGTGAGCATAGATAAGACTTCACATAGATGGCACATTATATGCAGCTTCAATCTCAATTTAAGGTCTAAGCATTTCAATACAAAATTCACATCTTTTGCCTCTTTAAAGTTATCAAGATAGCACGTTGATCATGTTGAGACACATCTTTCACGCATATAAGGTTACAACACCAATTCATGTAAAATAACAATCGATGCAACAATATTCACCCAAACATCGATGAAGCTCGATTTCTAAAAGACGGGGTTTAAACAATACATACCTTGTTTAAGCTTTTCTTAAGTTACTACGACGTTTAAGAAATTCTAGCAATCCCAATCTACTTGAGACATAACAAAATTGGACGCAAATTAGGAAGGTATTCATGGTTTCATCTCATTTGAGTATTTTATCAAACACTAGTTGAGCATCTTGATTTCAAATCTCTTTTACAAGATTACCTTTATTCCCCAACCCAATCTTTACTTATTTATGTTCAACAATTTTCCCACAAACCTAATTTGTACATGCATGTATATATAATACTATTACACCCAAGAATCATACCTCAATAACCCATCTCACAATCTCTACAACACAACACAACCTAGGTTAGGCACCTATGGCTTCCAATCACGATCCCATGAGTTACAATACTTAATTCATACTCATATTTTCATAATAACTCCATATATGTAAGTCTAAGAGTAAAAGATTACCTCTCGTAGACCAAATCTTGAAAGACAACTTTTGGGATGTTCTTGAGATTTTGAAGAAATCCTATGAAATCCAATCAAAATCATGTCTTAACTAGTGTTTGAGAAGTGAAATCACCATGAAAACACACTTAAAAACTCACCTTAGGTGTGCAATCGGATGCCTTGGCCGGATTGGAGATGGAGAGGATGCCCTAGTCTTGAAAAATGACTTAAATCCTCTCATTTCCCATCCTTAGGTGTATTTAGAGGTCTGCTACTAGCGCTCCCACGCTAAGGCCACGCTCACGAAGTAGAATGCTTCTCAATATGCACGGCCGCGCTTCCGCCGCGCACCTGGGCACGCATATGATATATGCCTAGTAAAATGGTCTTGACTTTCTGTATACACCTCCAAGTGATGAAAGGTTTGATGTTTTGGAAACTAGACTCAAAGAGATTTAATTTGATAGGTTGTGAATTACACAACATCTTATATAGCCGGAGATATGATTGTCCAATTTGAGGTCTTGTGCGTACTCATTCACAACTTTAGTCCATTATGAAATTGTCCAACTTGGCTTAGACTTAGGCCTCTCCTTAGACATCAAATCACTTATAATATGACTTATACACTTATTAACATATCCAATTAATATCCATTATGTCATGAATCCTCATGTGCATACAAAATAAAATAATCAGCCTACCTTGGCACCACGAAATCTTAAATTACTTAGCAAAATTTTCTGGGGCTTTACATTCTCCCCCGCTTAGGATCATTCGTTCTCGAATGAGGATCAAGGTTCACTCATTATCCATCCTTATGTAACTTCAGTTTTTTTTCACGTCATGAAATATATCAACAACCCCGAATTTGGATAACTCCTTAAATTTCCAAAAATTTCGCTAGAGTTTCCTTTGTAACTAGGCCTATCAACCTGTCAGAGGGCCCCAGATACATATCCTAACAGCATATACATGTTCCATAGACATAACATAACTTGTACAACACCAACCATGGCTGCATAGGCAACATATATAACCAAAATGGAATAGTTTAACATAGATCAAATCAAGAGATAAGAGTTCATAGGAACCAAATGCATAAAAGCTATTACATGACTATTCAAACAAATGTGGGTACTTCTTTCTCACTTCTTCCTCGGCTTCCCAAGTGGCTTCCTCAACCTGTTGGTTCCGCCATAACACTTTTACGGAGGCAATTTCCATATGTCTCAATTTCCGGAATTGCCTATCAAGAATGGCAACTGGAATTTCTTCATAAAATAGTTCTTCGTTAACCTCAATAGCTCCAATTGGCACAATAGCGGACGAATCTCATACTACCTTCTTCAACATAGACACATGGAAGGCCGGATGTACCAACGACATCTCGGGTGGCAGCTCGGGCTTATATGCCACCTGACCAATCCTCTGAATGATTATGTACGGTCCGACATACCTCGTACTTAATTTCCCTTTCTTCCTGAATCGCATGATGCCCTTCATTGGGGAAACTTTCAAAAATACCCAATCATCTTCTTTAAACTCCAAATCTCTGCGATGAATGTCCGAATAATACTTTTGGAGACTCTGAGCTTTTTCAACCTCTCCTTAATAATCTTGACTTTCTCCATGGCCTGATGCATGAGGTCTGGCCCTATCAATTCTGCTTCTCCAACCTCGAACCACCCAATGTGAGACCTACATCTCCTACCATACAGTGCCTCGAATGGTGCCATCTGGATACTAGCATGAAAGTTGTTGTTGTAAGCAAATTCTATGAGTGGCAACTGGTCATCCCAACTACCTTTGAAATCAAGAGTACACGCATGCAACATGTCCTCAAGCGTCTGAATAGTCCGCTCTTCTTACTCATCGGTTTGAGGATGGAAATCTGTGCTAAGATTTACCTGCGTACCCAAACCTTGCTGAAATTTCTTCCAAAAGTTGGCAGTGAACTAAGCCCCTCGATCTGAAATGATTGAGACTGGAGTGCCATGCAGCCTGACCGTTTCTTTGATATATAACTGAGATACCATTCTACTGTGTCAGTAGATCTAACTGGCAAGAAGTGTGCTGATTTTGTGAGTCGATCCACGATCACCCAAATTGAGTCTAACTTGCGCGGAGTGCACGACAACCCTACCACAAAATCCATGTTGATCATCTACCATTTCCACATTGGAATTTCTATGCTTTGAGCCAATCCACCAGGTCTTTGATGTTCAGACTTCGCTTGCTGACAGTTCAGACATCTAGCCACAAAGTTCGCCACATCCCTTTTCATATCATTCAACCAATAAACTTCCCTGAGATCATGATACATTTTCGTAGAACCTGGGTGCACTGAATACCTGGAAGAGTTTTCTTATTCCACGATCCTATCCCGAAGACAGTCAATATCTGGAACACATAAGAGGCCTTGGTACCGTAGGGTACCATCATCCATGCCAAGGAAAAAAACCACGGTCTTGTGCTTATGAATCCCCTCTTTTAGTTGTGCTAACAATGGATAGTAGAATTGCTTCTCTTTTACTTTCGCCACAAGTGATGATTCAGCCCTATTATGCACAATCACTCCTCCTTTATTAGAGTCCGCAAGGCGAACTCCCAAACTAGCCAACTGGTGCACCTTCCCAGCCAACGGCCTCTGATATGCCTCCAAATGAGCCAGATTTCCCCTTGATTTTTGACTAAGAGCATCCGCCCCAACATTATCCTTTCCTGGGTGATAGAGAATATCGATATCATAGTCCTTGAGTAACTCGAACCATCTTCTCTATATCAGATTCAACTCCTTTTGTTTGAAAATATATTGAAGGCTCTTGTGGTCCATAAATATATCCACGCGGACCCCTTACAAATAATGTCGCCAAATCTTTAGTGCAAACACCACTGCTGCAAGCTCTAAGTCATGGGTTGGATAGTTCTTTTCATGATTCTTGGGTTTCCTAGAGGCATAAGTGATCACCTAGCCATGTTGCATCAATAGCGAACCATCTATATCACATTTCTCTTACATATGACCTCCTAGAAATTGAGTTCTTCAATAATTTCCTTGATATGGTTACCATCTTCTGTGAAAACTTGCAACCTGCTCTTCCAAAGTCTCAACAAATTACTGGATGAGTTTTCTTATAGGAGCTTTTTATTTCAAAGGAATAACATCTTCTAGCCTGCACACATACCTTAATATCCTCAACCTTCATGACATTGCATCAAATGTAAGGTAATATTGTGCTCCGCCTTTTCTTAGCCAACCTCTTCTCCCCATATATACCTTATAGAATTTAATAAACCACACTACTTTCCCTGTGAATATTCTCACAATCCCTCTTTACGGTTAAACACCGCCCAAAACACATATCAACACCCTTTATATGTATACAATTTAGGAAGAGTCACTGGCCCGAGAAGGGCATTCTCTGAAACTTGAGATCCTCCTCAATTCTTCAACAACGACTTTTGATTTTACTCTTAAGTGAATGACTTAGTCCACCTGATTCTATCCTCGATGAGTAACTCACCTCATTCCCCATATTGTAGCCATCAATAGAGTTCCCTGATATTGTGGTTTAATAGTTACCATGTTAAACATGTCTGGTCTGTAACAAGTGTTCATCCTCTTTCAATCTATTTTGAACCTTTTATTTGCCACTTGGGTAGATTGTGTTGTCTTTCCCCTTTTTTCGCCCTTTGGCCTGAACAATATGCTAGTACCATCTTTTCTTTCTAACTGGAACATTCATTCCCATTCTACTTTGCTCATAGTGCATAATTGATAGCATTATTATGCCACACACTTGTCTACCTCCCGTGAACTTGTAATATCATTGTGCCTGGTTGAGTGGGTTTATCATACCACAACTTCACCTCCAGCAGTCTCTCTTTCCATTTTATGTAGACATGTACTATCTCTATCCTTTAATTGATATTCGGTGTCACCCAAGTTGGTTGCATTACGGTTAGTCCTGTATAACTTTTATTAACACTTATGCTCTAAGCGAGTCCACCATTCTTATACAAGATATTTTATGATAACCATGATCATCTCAATTTATAGGTTTTCTCCCCATTTCTTCTCGCCTAGTTCTTCCTAGCAAGTGAATAGCCATACACTCTTCCTTATGTTATGTGGTCTTTTCCCTTAGTTATTTCATCCCGCTCACCTTTTAACTCTCGTTAGGATATCCGTGGGAAAGTGTGTTCATCCGCAAATCACTTCACACTTATTTGCTTGTAAGATTTCCATCAAGCCCAAATACCCTCTTGGGTTATTATAGCATCACATTTATTTCTCCCACTCATTCCGCCTTTCTTAACGTCTTGGAACTTTAGTTGAATCGCAGTTCCATAATTAACCCATTCTAAAAACTCGCAAAACATTCACCTTTGATCTATAGTACTTCCTTGGGTTGCATTGTCCCTGGCCCTCTAACAAGTATAGAACCCCTTTACAAACCTACTCTTAGTTTCTACGATCGTTGACCCTATCATTCACATTGCCCTGAATGAAGAATTTATATTCCTTAACCTTTCACCCTTTTATTTGTGGGGGGGGGGGAGTCCTAGTGGTCTATAATTAGCATATCCTTCCAGATAATCACGTTATCCATTATCACTTTTCTAGACTACGCATGTCTTCAACAAAATATTCAAACATCATAGCTACATGGTATTACTCTTGTTTCGTTGTATTTAAGTAGCCTCACCATGGCCCTTCCTCCCCCACTTCCGGCGAATGTCCCAAATTTCGACCCCGGTCTTGAATTTAGCAACTTGAGGAACATATGTCTCATGTCTGTAGCCCTTGTATATATGTTCAACTATTGGGAGATTTAAGTCGCCATGGTATTAACCTCATAACTTCTTTGCTCTTATTCAGCCTCACAAGCTTGGGATTCAAATTCCTCATGTCAATATCCATTAGGAGTGTAATATCACTTCGTACACTTCTGAATTTTTATAAAGTTCGTAGTACATGGGTCTTCTCATCATGGGTTCAATTGACTCTCCTTTCATAACTTCTTGTCTCCTAGGATAGACTTGCACTCTCATCATTAATTTCCTGGTCATGTCTCCCATATATCACGTGCTTATATAACTAATTTTCTTTCACACCTTAGGATCATTTACATACTTCTCATACTACCCACATGTGCTATTCAATCTTACATATCACTTATCAATTCAATGTTTCTTTAGAGGTGGTAATCATTTTTAACACTTTTCTCGAATAAATTATGCTTTTGGTGCTATGTACGCATCTCATATATTCGTACCATTCATCAACACGATACATGTACCATCTCCTTAATATTCGGTCCTTTGCCCATTTGTCATATCATATGACAACATTACTTGGAATAGACGAAAGATCATTTAAACTTACCTTGAAGCTCAACGCACGAGTTAGTAAACAATCTTAAAGTCAAGCTTTATCGCACAATATGGAGTGTTGAAGAAGGGTAACATTCCTAAAATGTCCATGTATCCTCAAACTTATAGATGTGGTCGACAACAAACCGATAAGAAGGACACTACTAGACACTGCTCCGAGACATCCTAGGACACTTTAAAACCTTAGGCTCTGATACCAAGTTTGTCACGCCCCAAAATCTAAGGAGCGCGACCGGCGCTCAACCGAGTAAACCCGACTGAGCAAGCTTGTTATGTTTCATACTACCCAAATTTGTCTTTGAATAAAGAGGAAATGTACACCATTAATCAGATTCTATAAACATTTCATTAACGATTCCATTTTATTTCCATTAACAACTTCGTTCACAATTTTGAAGATATTAGAAGTTTTACACATCATTGCCAAACATCAATATTTCCACTTTAATTCCAATACCCGACACTACCCACAACCTGTCTACGGAGCCTCTAAATACAATTGAAGAGTTAATATGGAAATGCTGGCAACAAGGTTCCGGCTACACCTCAAATACAATGTACATGATAAACAGATGAAACAGGACCTCGAAACGAAGTGGGGCTCACCAAGTCAGCTGAAAGGATGACGCGACACTAGCTGCGACCAACACTGCCTGCTATAGAAACACCTACATCTATTTAAAGACATAGAGCCCCTGGCAAAAAGGACATTAGTGCCATCGAATAACACTAGTATGTATAACTAAACACCATCTAGTTAGAAAGAACTTTCATACAAGAGTAAAGAGGAAATCATAAAGACAACAAAGTTTCAAATATGCACCATGTCAACAGTATAAGGAGGTTCACATGATTTTCACATAGTTCCTAAAATTTTAGATTGGGCCAACCCACACTGTTGCATCATTATCCACTTTGCCACCGATTCATTGAGCGGAGTCCGATCATGGCCCGATCAGCTAAGCCGTCTCCCGGAGACGTTACCATTATTTAATTCACACTTTCCAGTTTCAATCGTCAATACATTACCACCATGTGTATATATCATGGCGTCCGATCACGGCCCGATCGACTAAGCCGCCTCCCCGAGATGTTACCATTTTCCATTATTCATCTCACTCCAATATTTGGTTACACATATGTCATTTCAAAGGCAATTGGGGCCATATATCACGTCTTATATTTGGCACTAGGCCACATTTCACATCATTTCCAATTTCAATGTTAGATTTGTAATTTAGGACAGTAGGTGCACGCAATAGCAATTTAAATTGTGAGCATATATAAGACTTCACATAGATGGCACATTATATGCAGCTTCAATCTAAATTTAAAGTCTAAGCATTTCAATACATAATTCATATCTTTTTCCCCTTTCAAGTTATCAAGATAGCACATTGATCATGTTGAGACACATCTTTCAAGCATATAAGGTTACAACACCAATTCATGTAAAATAACAATCGATGCAACAATTCAACTTTAATCTTACCATATTCACACAAACATCGATGAAGCTCGATTTCTAAAAGACGGGGTTTTAGCCATACATACCTTGTTTAAGCTTTCCTTTAGTTACTACGACGTTCCGGAAATTCTAGCAATCCCAATCTACATGAGACATAACAAAATTGAACGCAAATTATATCAAACACTAGTTGAGCATCTTGATTTCAAATCTCTTTTACAAGATTTCCTTCATTCCCCAACCCAATCTTTAATTATTTATGTTCAACAATCTTCCCACAAACCTAATTTGTACATGCATGTATACATAATACTATTACATCCAAGAATCATACCTCAATAACCCATCTCACAATTTCTATAACACCAACCCAACCTAGGTTAGGCACCTATGGCTTCCAATCACCATCCCATGAGTTACAATACTTAATTCATAATCATATTTCCATAATAACTCCATATATGTAAGTCTAAGGGTAAAAGATTACCTCTTGTAGACCAAATCTTGAAAGACAACTTTTGGGATGTTCTTGAAATTTTGAAGAAATCCTATGAAATCCAATCAAAACCATGTTTTAAGTAGTGATTGATAAGTGAAATCACCATGAAAACACACTTAAAAACTCACCTTAGGTGTGCAATTGGATGCCTTGGCCGGATTGGGGATGGAGAAGATGCCCTAGTCTTGAAAAATGACTTAAATCCTCTCACTTCCCGTCCTTAGGTGTATTGAGAAGTCTACTACTAGCGTACCCGTGCTAAGGCCGCACTCATGAGGCAAAATGCTTCTCAATATGCGCGGTCGTGCTTCCGCCATGCACCTGGGCGCGCATATGACACATGGAAAGTAAAATGGCCGTAACCTTTTGTATACACCTCCAAATGATGAACGATTTAATTCGTCAGAAAACTAGACTTAATTAGATTTAATTTGATAGGTTGTGAATCATACAAAACCATATATAACTGGAGATATGATGGTCCAAAGTGAGGTCTTGTGCGTACTCATTCACAACTTTAGTCCATTATGAAATTTTCCAACTTGGTTTAGACTTAGGCCTCTCATTAGACCTCAAATCACTTAATATGACTTATATACTTATTAACATATCCAATTAATATCTATTATTTCATGAATCCTTATTTGCACACAAAATAAAGTAATTAGCCTACATTGGCACCACGAAATCTTAAATTACTTAGCAAAATCTTCTGGGGCTTTACACTATTTCTGATAACAAAACTACTCTAATGCCCACTTCTTTGAAGTTTGCAGCTCCATCGAATAACATTCTCCAACCATCGTAGGCTTCAACAATGTCTTCTCCTATGAATGATACTTCTTCATCAGGGAAAGACGTTTTTAAGGGTTCGTATTCTCTTCGCTCAAGAGTTTTAGTAAGGTGGTCTGCTAATGCTTGTCCTTTGATCGCCTTCTAAGTTACATAGATGATATCGAACTCACTTAATAGTATCTGCCACTTAGCTAACCTCCCGGTTGGCATGGGCTTCTAAAAGATGTACTTCAGAGGGTCCATCCTGGATATGAGTTATGTGGTATAGGCACAGAAGTAATGCCTTAATTTCTGAGCTGTCCAGGTTAAAGAACAACAAGTGCATTCTAATAGAGAGTATCGTGCTTCATAAGGTGTGAACTTCTTACTCAAGTATTATATGACTTGCTCCTTTCTTACTGTCTCGTCATGTTGTCCCAAAATACATCCTAAAGCTCCATCTAATACAAATAGATAGAGTAGTAAAGGTCTCCCAGGTTCTGGCAGGACTAGGACTGGTGGTAGGGACATGTATTCCTTGGTTTTGTCAAAAGCCTTCTGACATTCTTCAGTCCAACTCATCTCAGTGCCTTTCCTCAACATTTTGATGATGGGTTCACATATAACTGTGGACTGTGCTATGAAGCGACTGATGTAGTTGAGACATCCTAGGAAGCTCATCACGTCCTTGCTCTTTGGTGGTGGTAACTCTTGAATAGCCTTAACTTTGGACGGGTCCAACTCGATTCCTCGGCGGCCGACAATGAATCCCAACAGCTTTCTTACGGGAACACCGAATGCACACTTTGCGAGGTTCAGTTTTAGATTGTACCACCTTAATCTGTCAAAGAACTTTATCAAGTCTACTATGTGATCCGCGACCCTCTTGGATTTGATGATGACATCGTCAACATACACTTCTATTTCCTTGTGTATCATATCATAGAAGATGGTTGTCATGGCTCTCATGTAAGTAGCCCCAGCATTTTTTAGACCGAATGGCATCATCTTGTAGCAGTATACCCCCCACGGTGTGATGAAAGGTATTTTCTCTACGTCTTTTTCATCCATCCAGATCTGGGATAACCCACAAAGCAATCTACAAAGGATTGGAGTTTATGCTTGGAGTAATTGTCGTTCAGGATATGTATATTTGGCAGTGGAAAATCGTCATTAGGGATTGCTCTATTTAAATCTCGATAATCAACACATACTCTAACTTTCCTATCTTTCTTCAGAACAGGTACAATATTGGCAAGCCAGGTTGGGTACTCAACTACCCTGATGACTTTGGCTTTGATCTACTTAGTGACTTCCTCCTTGATTATTAGGCTCATGTCTGGTTTGAATTTTCTGAGTTTTGGCTTCACCGGCGCATACATTTGATTGGTAAGCAACTTGTGAGCCACTATGGATGTGCTCGGACTAGTCATGTCATCATATGACCATGCAAAGATATCCTCATACTCCTTCAATAAATGAATGTGCTTTTCCTTCTCTGACGGTGACAAGTGAATGCTTATGCGAGTTTCCTTGACGGTTTCGACATCTCCCAAATTTACTGCTTCGGTCTCGTCCAGGTTGGACTTATGTTTATTCTCAAAGTTCTCAACCTCCCTGACAATTTCGTTGGGTATTTCATCCTCTTCTTCTGAGTAACTATCCTTATGTTGCGTTGTCTCATTACATGTCACAGTCATCGATTTATCAGGAAAAGTAATAATAATGTTGTAGAAAGAAAAATGTGAAAGATAATAATGATTAATAAATAGCAATGCATTGATTAAATTTTCAAAATATCAAAATTAAGTACGGCTCGATGAATCGAGCAATTATTTTGAAACAAAATGCATCTTTAAAATAAAATACTGAAAACATATGAAAGGTCTAATATAGCTTATAAAAATAAATTAGGCTAAATGCTAAGCTACCCAGTGACTCGGCGGGCCTAGGATGGTGTGGCAGTCCAATTCCTGAGAACAACTCCCTTCTCCACAGTATTAATGGTGAGGACTTCTTCCTCCTCCTCCTCAATGATCGCACTACAAACTATATCCTCGTTCTCTAGGAACAAAATCCTTAACCCAGCTAAAGCTTCTTCCCCTACAGTTCCCCATATTGTATTAGCCCGGTGAAAAGTTTGAACCATATGTGTCATCGGTTGCTCGAGAGGGCAATAAGGACTATACCATGGCGGAGACCAATCATTGTACTCCTGCCAGGTGTACGGGTATCCCAACCCGAAAGTTGTGCCGTGACATTTCAACTATATCGGCTTGGTAATGCCCTGGAGTTTCTTTCCAATCCCTTTGCCGGGTTCATATCCAGACCATGCTAGTATGCTTTCTCTTTTGTTACTCCACCATTTGTCTTTCTCAAGTGCATTGATATGTTCAATGTGGTGATAAGTTTCCCCTCCTAGCCTTCTTCTGTTCTCGATAACCAGGATAGTTTGACTGGTGTAAATGGGGTTACTTCCATCTCCACGAATTATCACCTCCTGATGGTTCCATTTGAACTTCACGGCCTGGTGTAGTGTGGAAGCCATAGCCCCAACGGCATGTATCCAAAGTCGACCCAATAGAAGATTGTATTTAGCTGATATGTCAAGCACCTGGAATTCGATATAGGACCAAGTTGGCCCCATCTGCAGGCAAGGGTTAATCTCCCTGATCGTGGCCCTTTGAGACCCATCAAAGGCTTCCACGTTCACACTTTCTGCCCGTATCTCGTGGAAATCTTTGCCCAATCTTTTCAGAGTAGTCAACGAAATAATGTTGAGGCTTGAACCCCTATCTATTAAGACCCTGACTATGAATTTGTCTTCAAATTGTACCGTGATATGCAGTGCTCGATTGCGACTTAACCCTTAAGGCAGTTATTCATCTTCATGGAAGGTGATCTTATGACTCTCTAGCACTTGCCCTACCATGTTCGCCATTTTGCCGCAGGTGATATTGTTGGGCACGTAAGCTTCGTTTAACACCTTCATAAAAGCATTTATATGCACCTCCGAATTTTGCAATAGTGATAGGATGGAGATCTAGGCAGGGGTCTTGTTCAAATGATCGACGATAGAGTATTCCCTCACCTGTACTTTCTTCCAAAGATCATCTGATCTTGTTTCAATAATAGGTTGCTTAGTAGCAGCCTCCTTGCTCGATCCTCCCAAATGTTCGGGTGTATAGATCCTTCCCGTTATGGTCATTCCTTGTGCAACATCAGACTCTTCCATCTTTGCTTTTCCTTTTCACCTAGCTTCGGCAACATAATCCCAAGGTATGGTGTTGGAGTTGAAAGGATGTGTGGTTGCTACTGTCACTGTGAAAGGTGTGGCCACTTCTACCTCAAATAGAATAGGTGTGGCTACAGGTGGAGTTACCTCTACCTCAAATGGAACCGATGTGGTTGCCTCAACCTCGACTGATGGCTGCGTCTGCACCATAATAGGAGTGAGTGTAACTGTGGGTTTAAAGTCATCACCTTCTTGAATAAGCCCGATTGGCCCCTTAGGATCACATTCTTCATCCGTCTCTATCACATGTACCCCATCACCCCTATGATCTGGAAGAGGATTGTTGCGGACGTTGGGCACAACTTCCTTTGCTTGTATGACCTTGTTATCAATCAATGTCTAGATTGTATATTTCGAAGTTTGGCACTTGTCAATGGTATGTCCCTTCATACCAGAATTATATGCAAAGTTTTTGTTTGGGTTGACCATTGAGATGAGTTCTCCATTGTCACAACAGGAATAGGGGTGAAATAACCGTCGGCCTTCAATATTTCGTACAGTTGGTCAATGGGTTCAGCAATAGCGATGTATTGTCTGGGTGATTTGCGATCAAAGTTAGGTTAGGGTTTTTGGTAATTTGGGTGAGTTGGAGGTGAATGATAGAAGGTTGGCTAGGTGTTATAAGTGTGATAGGTAGTGACAAGTTGAGAATATCTGGGAGATGAGGGTTGGTATATGGGTGGAGGTGTTTGGTATGTGGGTGGAGGTGTTTGGTATGTGATATGCTCAAATTACACTTGAATAAATAGTGTAAGGCAGTTGGTGTCAAATATAATTACCCAACAAGGTTGGGGTCGAATCCCACAGGGAATAGGTGTGAAAAGGTTACTAGAATAGTGTGTTGCTTGACTAAAGTCATAATTCTATCCAGTTAATGGTAACACGAGTATAAATTGAGTTTGGTTTGAAGAAATAACTAATTTTAATGTTGAGAATGTAAATAAATTTGATTAGAGAAATCAAGGTTGTGTCCCCTTTAATGAAGTATAATGCTATCGGTATTAATATGTTATATTTCTAATGGAAGGTCCTTTTTGATATGCAAATGATGCCTAAATGACTACCCAATATTTTCCAATAGTTGGGTAGTATTTCCTCTTTATGATTTTTCCAAATACAAAAGAGTTGCAGTTAAATATAATTAATATATGCCAAATAAAACCCACTTATTTCTAAGCAATTCTATTAAACAAGGTTTAAAGCCTTGAGTCTTTGATATTTACTTCTACCAAATTCTAACCCACTTTCCCAAGCAAAGCAAGAATCTAATGCACTTGTTAATGTTTGCAACCACCAACAATAAATGAAGAATGAGAAGTAAATAAATATCAACCAACCATTATATATATATTCAATGTTAAACACCCATTAACATATCACCCATTTAGGGTCCACAACCTTAGTATTTAAAGTTAGCTACTCATACAAAAATACAAAAACAAGAGAATATTAGATGCCATAAAGCTTACAAAGTAAAAGATTCTTGACCCAAAAGATTCCAAAAGAGAGGAATATTAAAGCCTTGTGATGTAGTCTTAAAGTCAGACAAGACGAGCCCACAAAACCTCAAGAAATCTATTTATAGAGGGCCAAAATTCGGGACAAAAAGCAGACAAAAATGCCCTTTCCGGTTAAATATGCGACCGCATATCTGTCGCATAACAGACACACGGTCCGCATTCTCTTCATGCCCATCGCACTTCAGAACCCTAGTTTCCAGGTCGTCATCACATTGTTGATTTGCGATCCGCATTCCAGATATGCGATCACATTTTGTGTCCTATTATCAGCTTTTCTCTCCATGAGTTTGTTGTCCATTGTGCGGTCCGCAAACCTGTTATGCGATCGCATTCTGGATCGCATTTCTTGCACTGGACTTTGGCCAATATTCTGTTGTGGCTTGCGATTCTTTGCACTTTATGCGGCTTGCATGTAGGATTTGCGATCGCATCTTGGACCGCTTTTCCACATTTGTGATGCATCTTGCTCTTTTCTTGTCTTTTTGTGGCTTTTTGCTTTCATTTCCATGCTCTTAGGTCCTTAAACCTCATGTGCTGCAAAAACACTAAAATTACATAAGTATAGGAGATAATTGCATTCAAAACAAGCTAAAATCTAAGAAATTTGCATTGAAATGTGCCGAAATTCCCCGGCCCATCAACACCCCCAACTTAAACTCTTGCTTGTCCTCAAGCAACTAAAACAACACTATCCTATTATAGACTCCATCTAACAGATATGAAACAGTAATGACCGTGGATGGTGTCCGTTGTCAGTACTACAAACATGCATTTTTCAATTGTTTACCCTTCCTGAACCATCAATATTTACAAGGAACTAATCAACTTGTGAAACTTTGAGCCTCGACCAATTTGACAAAATGTTACCCTCAGCTAAGTGCACTTGTATTTGATTCCAAAAGCTCAACTTCTGTCCAACCTCATAGTTCATGTGCCCTCACTAGAAAGAAAGTCCCAAAATCACAATATTTACAATGACAACAAAAAGGGACGAATTTACAAATACACTCATTCTCTGAAAGACTTTCAAGTGTTACAACATACCATACCATAGGCTTGCCCTTATTTTAATTCGTTGCTTAATTCTAAGAATGCTCGGTTGGAGATCCCATAAAGACTTTTTAAGCTTGTAATGTAGGTTTAGGTAAGGGTCGGATAAGCATTTAGGTACAAGTGACTACACGCTCCTTGAACACTAATCACATTTTTCCTTCTTGTTGCTCTTTGCTTCTTTCAAACCACATAGCCTTTATTAGCTTCAACTTTTCCACCATTTAGCCACCTTAACTACCCCTTCAATTCTTTTCAAGACTCCATATATATAAAGACAAGCAATTCTTCTTTTTCTTTTTCTTTTTTTTTCTCTTGCCAATTTTATATATATTTTCTTATATTTTTCTTATATTTTTCTTTTGGAGCTTGAGTAGTTTCACACTTTCAGGTTCACTTTCCTACGCTCATTGTACAATCTTGCCGATTTACGACTTTACACCACACCCCCCAACTTAGGCTTTTAGCCTCATTCTCAATGCTCAAGGAGGGACGGGTTCAAAAGAGGAAATTATTTCACAAAAAAGGAAAGGTTTGTAATGAGGTAGCCAAAGAAAAGGTTAAAGGCTCAAATGGGGTGACTTGTGATACTATCTGTACAATGGGTGTCTTGAAAGGCTAACTGGTTTTCCAAAACTCACAAAGACTCCCTAAGGTCATTTCTCCAACCAAATGTAATTATTATAAGCATCGAAAAATCAACCGGGCAAGTTCTAGATGGCAAAAGCAAACACAAGAATTATTTACACAAAGAACTCACACACATGGCACACAGATTGTTTGGCTTACATAGTTTGAAGCCCTCGAGTGAACACTTGGCAACTCAAAGTTTTCATCATATATACATGTATAACTCTAGGTAGACATAGAGTCACAGAGCGAGCCTCAAGTTCCCACAGTTGATATAATTTTTTTTATAAATGGAAGGGTATAGGCTATATACAGACACACATGCTAAAGACTAGACACTTACACCAAACCGGTCAACATGTTTCATTCTACTATCCTGGTTCTACTATTACACCTTTGGAAAAGAACCTGGCGAAGAAAAACCAAGGGGAATTTATTGCTAAGTACTAAAGATGGACAACTATCTACTTGTTTTTTTATATACACAAGGATAACATAACTTCTGTACGGAAATCGCAAAACACTAATATATACAAACTCACGAATTACACAACATAACTTATGTACGGAAATCACAAAACATTAATATATATAGAATCACAAAATAAACATGAGTAAATACAAGAGCATAAACATGTACAACAGTTGCCAATGTTACAAAAGTATAAACAAGGCTACCACCCCCAACAAAAAAACATGCATTGTCCCTAATGCATAAGAACATAGAATAGAGTTAAAGGGGCTCCCTGAGGTGCACTAAGCGCTATGGGAGTCGGCAGCCGGCTGAGTGATGGTAGGGTTTCGCTCGGATGCTAAAGCTTGGACCGATGAGATCTCGGCCTGAGGAGTGACCTCCACTGATGGAGGAGGGATCTCTCGCTGGCCTAATACTAGAGCTGGGGCCTGTGAGCTGCTAACCTCGCCCGCTGATGGCTAAGTGGCCGATGGATCTACAAGGGCAGCCATATCTACTAGCGAATGTTGTATTGCCATCTGAATTGCTGCTTGCTCCTCGTCCTCAGCTGTAGGAGCAGCAATCTGCTTGCCCTTCTCTGGAGGGCTATCATTATTCGTGGACCATGAATCCTCATCATCCTCGCCCTCATAAGCCTCTTCACCCTCAAACTTAGTAGAGCGTCCAGAAACCTCCTCATTAGGAATATCAATCCGTACAAGAGGAGCTGGAGGATGGGAAGCCTCGGCAGTCGGAGGTGCGATGTCTGTCATCAAAGTGGTGAAGTCAAGACCCAAATCTGGTGCTGATGTGTTTGCTCTCTGCTTACCTTCCTTGGGCAGGAGGGATAATAGATCGAACTCCAAATTATGCATCTTATGGGGCTCGGTCTTCATAGTGGCAACCTCTTCCTGGAGCTTAGGCAGGTCACAAACCTCACCTCGCTCTATCTTCTAAACCCTCAACTCAAGCTGTTGTACGCGATCCCCATAATTTGCTTGTTGTTGTTGGAGGGCTGTCACTGAGGACTGTATCAGAGTCAAGGCCTGTTTGATAAGGTTCGGTAAGGTCTTCAGAAGCTGGTCTACCTTAGCATTGGCATGCTGAGCAATGAGACCAAGCCTCGAGATGGCTGGCAGTGCAGTAGAAGGCTGAGCAATGGTAGACTAAGAGGCGGCTTATGCAGTGGAAGTGGATGCAACAGGAGCCTGAGGGGACATAGGAGTCTGGGACTCTGAGGGCTCTACATCAACTGGAATCGGAGTCTGAACCTCTGGGGGAGTAACAACATCACTAATACGTGTGATGTCAATATCCTTCAGCACCTTCCCTGTCTTGTCAGAGTGTGATATGAGTGGGACATTCACATCCTTGCAGAGGGTTGTGATCAAACAAGGAATGGCAGTGAAGTGGCTGTCTGCCTTGCTCGGATCCCTAACTCTTGGAAGATAAGGGCACACACATCGATCTTGATTCCCGTCATAATGCATGCAATGAGAAGAGCCTTCTCAATGCTTATGTTAGTCTCATTTGTGGACGGTATTAGTCGAGAGGTGACAAAACTAAGCCAAAATCGACCCTCTCGTGTGAGATCCTCCTTGAATATTTTGTGTACAGGATTGATCGAAGCAGGGGTCCCCTTTGCTATCATAGATGCTATCCAACTCCACTTATTCTCCCGGTTTACCCATTTGGCTTGGTACTCAGCTGTGCCCAGGCTCTAGTCAGGGATGTAAAATTTATTAATAGTCTTAGCATTGCAGCTCACGTCTTTCCCCGTAACTAATACAGTATCACAGAATACCCTGTTGCGCTTGTGGTGAGCAGTCCTGGAAGCTCCGTATGAGGCATAGAACTCACAGACAAGGGTTTCATTGTAGTCATCTGGCAGCTCAGTGAAACACCCATTTTCTAGCTTTTATGTTCTCCCAATTATGGGGGTGCTGCTCTTTATGTCCGTTCATGCTCACTTGTTTCTCAGCAAGGATTTTTCTCTTTGTTATCCCTTCTCTATAGAGTTCCTTAGAACCATCGATTGTAAACCAGAGTTGGTAGTCATCGCCCCTTTTTCTTCTTGCCTCTTCCTGTAGGTCTATTGAAGGCAAGGTATCCTCCTCATCAGACTGGGAGGGACGTGCCGTAGTAGGATCCGGTCGTGGATATTTTGATGGTGTTGCTTGATGAATGGTGGAGGCCCTTTTATTGGAAGAGGATGCGTGTTTCTTGGGAGCCATATCTGCATAGAAATACCATGTGCGCAACCGAGTAGGCAACAGTGAAAAGAAAACAAAAAAATAAAAAAAACAAAGAAGAAGTTTAGAATGCTACAGGTATGCGGTCGCATAACCACTATGCGGACCGCAAACTTGTCGCAAACTTGCAAGCTCTTGAAATGATCCAAATATGCGATGGATTATGCGATCGCATAACCACTATATGGACCACATAACCATCACAAACCTGATTGCTCAGAAAACCAAATCAGGAAATGCGATCGCAAATTCCACCACAAAGTAGGAAATGCGATCACAAAATGGCTGCAAAAATCATATTGTGAAACTGGGTGTAATGTGTTAGTATGCGGTGAGTTTGCGGTCCGTATATCAATTATACAATCGCAAACTCGCCACATTTCATCATCTTCCTCAGCCAATCTAGGGTTCAGTTATGCGGCAAAATGCGGACCACATTTTGATTTTGCGAGCCACAAATGTCGTCGTTCCCAACGATTGAACTGATCCTTAGTAATGGAGGACCTAATTTTCACTACCCAGTACCCCCAAAACACATTACTTATGAAGAGAACACTGCGAACATGTATCTAATTACAAAGCACGAAAGAAATACACAGACGAAAAGAAAACATGAAACAACAACATGGGGAACAAGAATAGGAACAAATGTGCAACCAAAGCTTGCAATAATGGAATTGGGAAAAGGAAAACATACCAGTGATGTTGTTTATGAGCACACACTTGGGGTATTAGATTACGCACTAGTTGATTTTGCCTTCTCTGTTCCTTTTCTCTTCGTTAGTTTTTTTTCTTTTTTTTTCATTTTTTTTGTTTTGCTTCTGATAAAATAAAAAAAACTTACTTTTTGTTTGTTTTGAATGAAGATATGTGAGGGTGATACCTACACGATTTGCGGTGGGTAAGTCACCACATAACATACTATGCGACCACATAAGTGTTATCCGGTGGGTTCAAGTGAGATGCTGAAGGGCCAGAAATGCGGTGCTCTATGCGATCGCATAGTTGTAATGCGGTCCGCAAAGTTCACTACCTTGTCGCATTCTTACCACCAACATTAGCCAAAATCACTATTTTGATTTGCGACCAAAATGCGGTCCGCATAGTGAAATGCAACCGCATTTTTGTAGAACACTTCACATGGTGATTTTTCTTCCCTTTCTTATGCAATCTTACCCAGAGTTATGATCTTTTGAATCCCCTGCATTTTAATACACACATTAAATTGCTCAATTAAATCTATCTATTACAAAACTAAAAATTTAAAGAACAAAAAGGGTGTTACCACACATGGGTTGCCTCCCATGAAGCGCTTGATTTAACGTCGCGGCACGATGAAGTTGGCGTGTCTTTTGCTTCACTCATTTGTCGGGCATGGACCATCTTGGAGAGCCAACTGTTCTACCAAATGTTTTTCTCCATTTGTGCCGAAGTAGTGCTTGATTCGGTGGCCATTGACTTCGAATGTTCGGAGCCAATCTTTCGATGCTAGTTCCATAGCTCCAAAAGGAGAGACATTGACCACTTTGAATGGACCGGACCATTTTGATTTGAGTTTGCCCGGAAAAAATTTACGCCTTGAGTTAAAGAGCAAAACCAAGTCACCCGACTTGAACTCTCTTTTCAAGATTTTCTTGTCATGGATGTACTTCATCCTTTCTTTGTACACAGCTACACTTTCATAAGCATGGAAACTGAATTCCTCCATTTTATTGAGTTGTGTTAACCTCAAATTTGCAGCTTCAGCCTAGTCCAAGTTCAACCTCTTTAAAACCCACATGGCCTTGTGCTCCAATTCCATGGGTAATGACAATCTTTTCCGAAGACTAACCGATAAGGAGAAGTACCAATAAGAGTTTTATATGCCGTGCGGTACGCCCAAAATGCGTCATCTAGCTTCCTTGACCAGTCCTTCCTGTTTGCATTAATAGTCTTTGCTAGAATGCTCTTGATCTCCTGGTTGGAAACCTCAACTTGACCACTATATTGGGGATGATAAGGTGTGTCCACCTTGTGTTTGACACCATACTTTTCTAGTAGCCCCGTGAAAGCATTGTTACTGAAATGGGACCCACCATCACTAAGAATGGCCTTAGAAGTGCCAAACCGAGTGAATATGTTTTTCTTCAAGAATGCGGTCACACTTCTTGCCTCGTTGTTTGGTAAGGCAATTGCTTCAACCTATTTGGACACATAGTCCACAACTACCAAGATATATTTCATCCCACCAAAGCTCACAAAGGGACCCATAAAATCAATTCCCTACACATCGAAGATTTCTATCTCCATCACAAAGTGCATTGGCATTTCATGCCTCTTGGAGATTGATCCTTGCCTTTGACATTGGTCACAAGCCTTGAACATTTGATTGACATCATGATAGATTGACAGCCAATAGTAACCACATCCAAGCACCTTATCCGCCGTTCGATTTCCTCCATGATGACCCCCAACTGATGAGTCATGGCATGCCTTTAGAATTGACATAATCTCTTCTTCTGGAACACACCTTCTAACAATATTATCAGCATAAACACGAAACAAGAATGGTTCCTCCGAATAGTATTGCCGGCAGTCTCTCAAGAACTTCTTCTTTTGATAGGATTCCAATCCGTCCGGAATAAGGTCACTAACCAAATAGTTAGCAATATCGGCATACCAAGGAGCAAAAGTGCTAGATAGTGCCAATATGTGTTCATCTGAGAATGCATCGTTTATTTCAAGATATCCCTTTGTTCTCCCTGCCTCTTTAAGCCTTGATAAATGATCCACTACTTGATTTTGAGTTCCCTTGCGATCCTTAACCTCGAAGTCAAATTCTTGCAACAACAAGACCCATCGAATCAACTGAGGCTTTGCATCATTCTTTGCCATGAGATAGCAAAGAGCAGCAGGATCTGTGTACACTATCACCTTGGATCCCAACAAATAAGCCCAAAACTTCTCAAAGGCATATACAATGGAAAGAAGTTCTTGCTCAGTTACCGTGTAATTCATTTGTGTCCCATTGAGTGTCTTTCTTGCATAATAAACCGGGTGGATAACCTTATTGTGACGTTGGCCAAGCATTACTCCAATAGCTACACCACTGGCATCACACATGAGCTCGAAAGGAAGAGACCAATCGGGTGTGACAATAATAGGTGTCGTGGTGAGACTTTGCTTCAATTCCTTAAAGGTTTTGAGGCATTTCTCGTCAAACACAAATTTGGAATCCTTCATAAGGAGTTTGCACATAGGATTTGCAATCTTGGAGAAATCCTTAATGAAGCACCTATAGAACCCGGCATGTCCCAAGAAACTTCGAACACCTTTAATGGAAGTAGGTGGAGGAAGCTTAGAAATAATCTCGATCTTTGCCCGATCAACCTCTATGACACATTTTGAAATTTTATGCCCCAACACAATGCCTTCATCCACCATGTTGGTCACTTCACATCTCTTAAGCACTTGTCTAAGATTGTTAAGACAATGCTCAAAAGAATCACCTACCACCGAGAAGTCATCCATGAAAACTTCTAGAAAGTCCTTTACCATGTCAGATAAAATGGACATCATGAATCTTTGAAAAGTAGTCAGAGCATTACATCCTCCAATGCTATGTTGATTTGTTTGTGACCGGAATATCCACCAAGGAAACAATAAAATGACCTTCCACTAGCCGATCAAGCATTTGATCAATAAAAAGCATAGGGAAATGGTCTTATGTGGCACTGTTGAGCTTCCGATAATCCATACACACCCTCTAACCGGTCATCGTTCTTTTTAGGATGAGCTCATTTTGCTCATTTTCAATTACGGTCATGCCTCCCTTTTTTGGCACGCATTGCACCGGGCTCACCCAAGAACTATCGGCAATAGGGTAGACTACCCCGACATCCCACCATTTGATGATTTCTTTCTTCACCACCTCTTGCATTGACGGGTTCAACCGTCGTTGATGTTCCACACTTGGTTTCGTTTCACTTTCCAATTGGATTTTGTCCTCGCAAATTCCTGTGGGAATACCTCGGATGTCCGCAATTGTCCATCCAATAGCTTTCCTATGCTCCTTCAAGACTTCCAACAATTGTTATACCTACACATCATTCGACAAAGAAGAAATAATTACCGTTAAAGTATCATTTGAGCCAAGAAATTTATACCTCAAGTGTGGTGGGAGTGGTTTGAGCTCTAGTTGTGGAGGTTCGATAATAGAAGGCTTTGCGGGTGGAGTGGCTCTATTCTCCATGTAGATAGAGAGCTTTGTCGGAGCATAAGTGTAGGACCCAAGCCCCTCCAATGCATTCACCGATTCCATATACCCCTCAATATTTTCACCATCAAAGTTCACCAAAATAGCCGTCAATGCCTCGCTGAGGCCTTGTTATTCCATTTTCATTTCAACTGCATCCTCTCCTTCATCAACAACATCGATCACCAAGATGTGTTCATAATCATGTGGTAGTTTCATACCCTTGCTTGCTTGGAATGGTCTCCCCAAGATGATAGGGATCTCTTTGTCAACTGCACAATCAAGGATTATGAAGTTGGCGGGTAAATGAAATTTTCCCACCTTCACAAGTACATTATCAACAATTCCCACCGGTCGTTTGATGGAATGATCGTCCATTTGCAATCTCATACTTGTGGGCCTTGGCATACCTAATCCTATTTTCTTGTAAATGGCAAGAAGCATCAAGTTGATGCTAGCTCCATTATCACAAAGGGATCTTGCAAAATCATGTGCCCCAATGGTACAAGTAATGGTGAAAGCTCCCGCGTCTTCTTTCTTTTGAACGGTGGATGTTACAATGATGGAACTAACCCGATGAGTAACATTCACCACTTCATTTTTGGTGCTTTTATTCTTGATGATCAAATCTTTCAAATACTTAGCAAAACCCGGCATCTCTTGAAATGCTTCCACAAATGGAATATTCACCATTAATTGCTTGAGAATGCCGTAGAACTTTTCAAGTTTGCAATCATCAACCTTCCTAGCGAGTCTTTAAGGGAATGGAGGAGGAGGTCTAGGAATAGGTGGAAGCATTTTTGGTGTCTCTTTTACCCTTTCCTTTATCTCTTCCCGGTTCTCTTTTTGCACTTGCATATCCTCCGAAATCTTCTCAATTTTGACAACACTTGGCTCTTCAACCTCAACCCCTTTCTCGAACTCTTCTACCTCAACCAGTTGTTCGCCCTCTCCTTGTAGTACCTTACCACTCCGAGTAGTAATTGCCATGACATGAGAAGTTGGGTCACTCCCACTACCCTTTGGGTTCGCAATTATGTCACTAGGGAGTGTTCCCTTTTGCTTTAGATTTTGTTCCCTAGAGAGGTCTCTCATTTGCATCTCTAATTTTTGAATGGATGTGGTATGATAGCCAACAAGCTCGATCATGTTCCTTATAGAAGTCTCGAATTTTTCTTGATTTTGCAATACCCGTTCAAGCATACTTTCCAACTTAGACTCATTTGAGGAACCTTGATTTGAATATTGACCCTTTGGGGGAACATAAGGCTTTGAACTCCGGTTTAAGAAGTTGTTGTTGTTGTTACAATTTCCTTGGTTTGAGTCACTTTGGATATTTCGGCATTGTTGGGGGCCTTGCCATTGCGGGTTTGGCCTCCATTGATTTTGTTGTGCTTGACCTTGGTATTGTTGCCTTTGATAGCCTCCTTGAGAGTTTTTGACATAATTTTCTTCCTCAAAATCCTCATTTGATATGGGTTGCACATCCTCAACCACATTTGCCTTCTTCGTTTGGCTTTCAGTGAACATCTTTGTCAACACATTGACATTTGTAGCAAGCCCTACAATCACTTGATCTCTCTCTTGATTTTCCTTGATAATGTTGCTCAAGGAAGGAGAACCATATGTAATTCCACATGTGGTGTCCTCGGAATGCCATGCTTGATTATGCTTTGCCATTTTATAAAGTATTTGTGTCAGCCTTGCCAATGATTTGTCCATGAAAGATCCGTCAGCTGCATTTTTGGCTATAGATTGGTTCACAGGATCCAAGCCCATGTAGAATTTTTCCAACAAGATAGAATCTGGAAAACCATGGTTGGGAGACCTCACCAAATATAATTTGAAATCATCCCATGCCTCATGTAGATGTTCTCCCGGTAATTGCTTGAAAAAGAAGATTTTATCTTTGAGCTCAGACTTCTTACTTTGCAGGAACGATTTAGCTAAGAATAATCGGACAAGTTCGGGCCATGAATGAATAGAGTCTGTGGCAAATTTTGAAGCCATTACCTTGCTTCCCCAGCTAGTGAGTACTTGAAGCACCTCAACCTTAGAGCATCATCTGAGACATTGTTCTGCTTATGCATCGCACATATACCCAAGAAGTTTCTGAGATGTTGTGTCAGATAATCATCAGTGGAATTCCTGAAAAATCCCTCCGCTTTGAGCATAACAATTAAACCATGTTGCACCTTGAGAGTTGTTGCACCCACGACCGGAGGTTCAATAGCATTTGTATCCTCAATATACTCCTCTATGTCCGCAAAAGCATTTTATTCCATTTCCGCCTCCATTTATTCTTCATATTCGGCCATGTTCTCCTATCAACACCAAGCAAAACAAGCAAAGTGTGATGGAATAGACTAACACGTAAAGTAAAGCACACACTGATTAGTAATTTCAAAACCGTAGTACCCAGCAACGGCGCCAAAATTTGATACACTCAAATTACACTTTAATAAATAGTGTAAGGCGGTTAGTGTCAAATCTAATAACCCAACAAGGTTGGTGTCGAATCCCACAGGGAATAGGTGTGAAAAGGTTACTAGAATAGTGTGTTGTTCAACTAAAGTCGTAATTCTATCCAGTTAATGGTAACAAGAGTATGAATTGAGTTTGGTTTGACGAAATAACTAATTGTAATGTTGAGAATGTAAATAAATATTATTAGAGAAACCAAGGTTGTGTCCCCTTTAATGAAGTGTAATGCTGTCGGTATTAATATGATATATTTCTAATGCATGGTCCTTTTTGATATGCAAATGATGCTTAAATGACTACCCAATATTTTTCAATAGTTGGTTAGTATTCCTCTTTATGATTTTTTCAAATATAAAAGAGTTGCAATTAAGAATAATCAATATATGCCAAATAAAACCCACTTATTCCTAAGCAATTATATTAAACAAGGTTTAAAGCCGTGAGTCTTTGATATATACTTCTACCAAATTCTAACCTACTTTTCCAAGCAAATCAAGAATTTAATGGCACTTGTTAATGTTTGCAACCACCAACCATTATATATATAAATATCAACCAACCATTATATATATATATATTTAATGTTAAACACCCATTAACATAACACCCATTTAGGGTCCACAACCTTAGTATTTAAATTTAGCTACTCATACTAAAATACAAAAACAAGAGAATATTAGATCCCATAAAGCTTACAAAGTGAAATATTCTTGACCCAAAAGCTTCCAAAAGGGAGGAATATTAAAGCCTTGTATTGTAGTCTTAAAGTCAGACAAGATTAGCCCACAAAACCTTAATAAATCTATTTATAGAGGGCCGAAATTCGGGACAAAACATGGACAAAAATTCCCTCTCTGGTTAAATATGTGATCGCATATATGTCGCATAACAGACATGCGGTGCACATTCTCTTCATGCCCATCGCACTTCAGAACCCTAGTTTCCAGGCCGTCATCGCATTGTTGATTTGCGGTCTGCATTCCATATATGCGATGGCATTTTGCGTCGCATTTTCCACCATCAGCATTTCTCTCCATGAGTTTACGGTCCATTATGCGGTCCGCAAACCTGTTATGCGATCGCATTCTGGACTGCATTTCTTGCACTGGACTTTGGCCAATATTCTGTTGTAGTTTGTGATTCTTTGTACATTATGCGGCTCGCATGTAGGATTTGTGATCGCATCTTGGTCGCATTTCCATATTTGTGATGCATCTTGCTCTTTTCTTGTCTTTTTGTGGCTTTTTGCTTTCATTTCCATGCTCTTAGGTCCTTAAACCTCATGTACTGCAAAAACACTAAAATTACATAAGAATAGGAGATAATTGCATTCAAAGCAAGCTAATATGTAAGCAATTTGCATTGAAATGTGACGAAATTCTCCGTCACATAAGTGTGTAGGTGGAGGTTTTTGGTATGTGAGCGGAGGTTTTGGGCCTTGGGCCACCATTACTGCTACCACTTCTTTCTTCTTTGATAAGGCACCTGATTGCAATGCTTTGTTCATGGCCTGTAGTGCCTCGAAATTTGTCACCATCCCACTTTTGATACCCTCTTCAATCCTTTCTCCAAGTTTGATGATATCGGAGAACTTGTGATTCTCAGTGACCATTAGCCTTTCATAACACTGTGGATCCTGTGCCCCGACAAAGAACTTGTTCATTTGTTCTTCTTCTAGAGCTGGTCTGACCTTGGTTGCTTTCGACTTCCACCGAGTAGCATACTCGTGGAAAGTCTCAGTTGGCTTCTTCTTTAGATTTTGGATATAGAAGACATCTGGTGCATTCTCCGTATTAAACCTAAACCGATCCATAAATTCGGAGGCCATGCTCACCCAATTGGCCCACTTCTTAGGGTTATGGCTTATGTACAAGGACAGGGCATATCCAGTAAGACTTCTTATGAAGAGCTTCATTCAGATCCTTTCATACTTTCCGACCCTGATAAGCTTGTCACAGTAAGTTCAAATGAACCTTGGATCACTTGTTCCATCAAACATTTCGAACTTGGGAGGTTTGTAACCCTCTGGCAGTTCCACGTCTGGTTGTATGCATAGATCATTATAATTCAGATCTTCTATCCTTTTACCTCCTTCAACACCATGAACTCGACTTGTTAATTTCTTGAGTTCCTCGGCCATGTTCTTCATGAGTAGGTCCTTCTTAGTGGATTCTGGTGTGGAGTAAGGCACGGTTTCCACATATATTGGGTTGTTTTGGTGAGTGCCAGGGATTTGGGTGTAGTGGTGGTCGTTGGTTGAGTTTTGAGGATTGGGGATGGGTTGTGGTGTGTTTTGAGAAGTGTGATAGGTAGCAGTTTGTGGGTACTGGATTGGTTGATGATGGTGTTGTGTAGGGGTTGGTATCGGTAAAGAATTGGGGTTTTGAGGTGTCATATTGATGGGGTGCGGGAGGATTTTGTGGATGCTGGTTTGGTGTATTTTGGAAATGTGTTGGGTTTTTTGTATTTTATTGGTTAATGTCTGGGACGTTCTGAGTGAGGGAGAGGCTTGCTATGTTGCGGACCTGCTCAAGTTCTCCTTGTAACTCCAGTATCTTTTGTTCCAATCCCAAAACTAAGTCATTTTGTGCCGGAGTACTCCGACCGTCTAAAATTTCCGCATTCTCAGCATTTTTTTCGAATACCAGTCAAGTCATCCATCTTAGCTTTTCCTATACTTTTCGTATTATTTGGAGGAGGAGGGGGTGGAAGGCCTCTAGATTTGGTGTGATATGATGATGATACCATTATGTGCGAACCAACCCTAGGAGATGGAAATAATAATAAAAAATAAAGAAAAACAAAAGGTAAACAAGTTAGTAAGGATTCTAAAAAGTTTGCAGTATTTAAACACATATTGCAGGAATTTAAATTTATGTCCTAATTTGGGAGCCTCGTTGTTCCCGAGGTTGGCCTAGCGACAAATAGATTTGGAGAAGTTCAGTGCTAATAATTGCCTCATTTCATTAAGATAAAATATACGAACCCCCAACGACACTAAATGAGATAAGTCACTAATAGCACTTGGTCTTATTACATTTGAAAATCAAATAAACCTAATCTACTTGGTCCCAGTAGGACCTTCTCCAGGCTGGATGCTCTTGTTGATCAGATCCCCCAATTCGCACAGGTTCAACTATAAGAATGCCTTTACCAAATTTCCTCCTTCGTTTCCCTCAACGTTCTGACAATCGGTGACTCTTTTCCTCATTTTCCCTTCCAATTCCATTAGACTATACTCCAGATATTCCAGCCATTCACTGTATTTAACAACCCTCTCTTTCCACTCATTGATCATCTCCATATCGGCCTTATGTTGCTCCATATGCTCGGCTTCAGACTCGCAAACTCTTTTGCGCTATTTGTTATACTTCACCTATGCTTCGGCAACTTCGTCTATGACCCTGTTTCCTAGACCAACCCTTGGCTCGAATATTCCTGTTATGTTATCTTCTAACCATGATGGGTAAAAGTACACATGACCAGTATGATATCGATCTGGCTCGAAGGTATCCTTTTCCACGATAATTTTCAAATGCCACATGTGCTGAGCTTCACATTTGTATGGGATGTCGTCATCCTGAAAATCTGCCCTATAGTGACTCATTTGGGCAACTCACGGTATGACCTGACTGTCTCATAACCTTGAGGGGAGCATAAGGGTATATGCCACTTAACCCAATCAATACCAAGTTTGGAACATCACTAGAGCTGATGATAAACTCGTCGGTAGTGAACCACTCAAACATCCATTGAACCTGGTCCTCAATCAAATTGTTGAAAAACTGTACCCATCCTACAACATCTTTTGGTTGAGCAAACCTGTCTGGGATATAGGTCATTTTCTTGATATGATGGAAGGCTATATGATCACTCCACGACCTTCATGGAAATTCCTGAAGGTATTGACCCTTTTGGAAATGTTCTAATAGCCAAACTTGCAGCAACAAATTGCAACCCTCGAAGTATCTGAACCCTTTATAATAGTGCTCCAAGGTCTGGTACATATCTTCAATGATCATAGGGACAATGGTATATGTCTTCCCCTCAATCCTTTCCATCAAAGTTTTGGCCACCATGGCCGGCCTGGTGTATATTTTGTCCCTTTGGATTGGAAACACTAGCATACCTAAGAAACACACGATAAACACAAAGACCCTACGGTGAATCTAACCCAAGGAGGTGATGGAGAATTCATCATCAAAAATACAGTAAGACCTGTTATGACCGTATCATTCATAGAGGAAATCGAAGGGTATGTAGGCGTTTTTTAGGCATTCCATGTAATCATTCTTCTTCAACCCCATCATCTTCAAAAAACCCCTAGTAGTGCGATTTTCAGGTACCAATAAACCACGGTTATCCCAAGGCAACCTAGTGAATCCCCCTATTTCTTCCAAGAGAGGGGCCATTTCTATGTTTCCAAAGCGGAACACAACCCTTTATTTGTCCCCGAACATGGTGGCAGTCTAGATTAACATTTTGTTTGGCTGCAGGTCCAACCAAGAAGGCAAGTTTCCTAAAACCCTTTTCACATGATTTTGGTCACTTGATGGAAGATCCCTCTACCAATCTAGCAATTGTGATGGTATGTTGCCGACCATGCCGAACTTGGGGAATTCGTGCCCCATTTTCTGCAAAACAAATATGGTTAGGCCATTTCCCCCTCCAAGTTCGTATTTTTTTCAACAATGATTAGCATATTAGCACTTATTTTTAAAAAATTAATGCACATAATTGTGGTTGCATCCGTTGGGATTAAAAAAAACCAGATGGACTTTTGGACGAGGCTTGTCTTAAAGGGTTATTATGTGGATAACATATTAACCCGACTAAGTTTGACCATGATGCACATACAATTAATCAGAGTAAGGTTTCTATGGGGGTCTAGACTGGTACCCTCAAGCGGACAACTTGAGGGGGAAAAGCACGGAACCGTCGATTGCACCGTTGATCAACTACTTGTACCACAAATATGCCTTTCCGAATTTAAAGTGTGATATATAGGAAGAGCGCAAACACTCATCAAGCGTTGCTATAGGATTGATTGCGCACGAGTGTAATATGATGTTGAGCATGATTTATGTAGCAATAAATAGCATGTTGTCACGTATTTGCACGTTAAAAATGATGAATGCGATATTTAAATAATTGAAAGACAGTTAAGAAAGAAAACTAGGAGACAAGTTAGTTTCAGGAAATAAAGGATATCATGAATGCTCGAGAAATAGGCAATTTGTCACGACCCAAACCGATGGGCCGCGACGGGCACCCGGTACCTTACTCAACCGAGAACCAACGTAACCTATCCTTCTTATTACATCATCATATACACATGACATACGATCCTAATAGGCCAACATAATAATTTATAAACTAAAAACATAGGCCGACAAGGCCGCACAGTCTTTCACGTACACGACATATGTCTACAAGCCTCTAAGAGTATATAAATGTCATAAAGGTCAGGACAGAGTCCCACCATACCAAACAATATCGTCTAAATCATACTAACCAAACAAGCAACTCCGGAGCAAATGGAGCGCACCAACATCTTCCGCTGAGCTAATAGCCTATTTTGAAGGCTCTCGACCTGTTTATCGGGACCTGCGGGCATGAAACACAGCGTCTCCAGGTAAAAGGGACGTCAATACAAATAATGTACCGAGTATGTAAGGCACATAAATAAGTACATAAGAGACATGAAAATATATAGGGTACATGACTCAACCTATAAGTCTGAATAACTTTGTAAATCATAAATTACTTTTCGCGTTATGCATATGCGTATGAATGTCATCTCATTCATAGGTATATGTTTCATAACATCATCAGCCTCTGAGGGCATCCCATCATATCATATCGGCCACTAAGGGAAAAATCATAATCGTATACCAGCTGATCAAATGATGTTGCGTATATAATGCCATAACCTTTCCCATATCCCATATACACATATATACGTACATATATACACGTATATAACGCCGTTTGAATCATATTTCAGCCACTGTGGGCAACACCATCATCATATACCAGTTGATCAGGTGGTGGTGCGTATGTAACGCCGTAACCTTTTTCCCCTATCACATATAAATATAATAAACATATATACTCGTATATAATGCCATCTGGTCATGGGTCAATGCATATGTATAAATGGATGAAATGCATGAAAAATACGTAATAATCTTAATATTCCTTACGGATAACCTTTTTCAACTGTATTATTCTGATACACATGAATAGGAAATAATAATACTTTTCAAAGGGAATCAAGAATATAGACACCCCTAATAACTCTATGAATAAAGTAATTTATGGAAACTGTGTATTTACTCGTTTCTTCAATATAATTTAGACCATTCCAAAAGAAAGAAGGGATGACCTTAACATACCTGCATCGATGTCACATTGGTTAAACAACAAAATTTCATTAAAAGTGGATAACATAGCAGAGACATAGGACAACTAGTTTGGCTTCAGCAGGCAGCTCACACTAAACTCAACTAGTTTCCAGCCCTTATATAGCTTTCTATTAAGTTCACACCCAAATTACTCGACATTATCCAAGTTACTATTTCAACCAATTGCATAATACTTGAATGCATAACATGTCAGCAAACAAATTTTAGCTTCACCGTTCAAGGCCTTGTTCAGTTCAATTAAGTCTCAGGAAAGTATAAGATTTTTGAACACATAATGTGTAGAGAACGGACCTAAGTGTAATTTATAATGTAAAATGTGCATTGAAGATAAAGTTCATCCATTATTCAGAATAGATGAACCCATAGTACTGCATATGGAAAGGAGGCAATTTGTAATATTAAAATACCAAATGGCCACATGACTCATGTTTTAGACTTTGCCACGTAATCCAAGATAACTATTAGTCATTTGGTCAAGAATTGGCTTATTGCCACGTGGGGTTAGGGAATTGTAGTCTTTATCCACTAATTAGTTAATTAGGTAATGTCCCGCTACCCGGTAATTAATCAATTACCCGCATAATTGAAAATTATCTCAAATTACTTAAAATTCTACTTATTTTTAATACACCTTACTATCATGGCCATGGGGTACCTTGTATGGTACTAGTCCATAAATAATGGGTACTTTAGCTCGGGCCAAATTTTATCCCAAAATGTCATATTTCGATGAAATTCTTTTTCTTCGATTTGCTTACCTTCTCACTTTCACGAATTTACTCATTACTTGTTTTAAATAGCATAATTCATGTAACCTCAAAATAATCTCATTCCCGAGCTTGCGTCGATTAGCGTTACAACGAAACCTTAATGTCCGAAAATATGGGATGTAACATCTCATTCTCGAACTTCCATCAATTTACTTATGACATACTTTCACGCACGAAAACATAGGGTGTAACATCATTCCCCCCTTTAGAACATTCGTCCTCGAATGTTGACAGATGCACTTATCATTCTTATAGCTTATGCCTTCCGAATACTTTAGTACTTTCCTTGCCATATAGACAACTATTCTGTGAATAATTTGAAAGGTTAAGGTATTGCCCTCTTTAGGCTTCTTTCTCATACCATGGCGTGTGGTCGGAATCCTTTAATTCTCATAATCATTGCTACCTTTTTATCATGCAGTCTATATGACTCTGACCTTGTAAATGTACCTATGCGACTCTTCTCCCCTTTTTCCTCTAGTTTTTAGCCAATCTCTAGACCTCACTTTGTGAACATATACATAACTATAACAAGGTGCTCCTCTGGGAACCTATAGGTATACTGAAGTTCTTCGCTCAGTACTTTGTCGAACTTGTGAATATTACTATATCCTGTTTCATAGCCCCGGTTATCCATCCGTATGACTTTACTACATCAAGGTAGGCCATACTATACCATAACTCCTACGTCAATTTCTCATTCCTGAAGTCTGCTATCAAATTCCAGGTTACTTTCATTTCTTATCAAATATGTATAAATCTATATCCTTTAATGCTTCCATATTACTATTCATCTTAAGAATGATGGCCTAATCTTATATCATACTTTATAACTTTTATCCATCCATTATTGATTCACCTCAATACTGATCTATAATCTACCCCTGATAACTTAACTTTTTATGTAACATTGCCACTAGGGTCCATGTTTCATCAGGGAACATCTAAAATGATTAGGCTGATCCACCTAGGGCGATACCATGCTTTCATAAGCGTATTTCACAGCATCCCAATGTGATTCACCTTATGTGGGTATTTTAATCCTGTACAATTCATGAAATTATTACTCAATCGAAGGCTCAAATGTCATCCTTTATTTATCAAAATTACACCCTTATTCTACTGCCAGGGTAGCATTCCACATGCTACTAGTCATAAACCCATTTGAGTTTATTCAGGCTATACTGAGCTTTCTATGACTTAGAGGAACCGTCAGCTCCTTTGTTTTCACAGACTTAATCTCGAGGACTTATCCATTTTCATCACCTTCTCACTTGCCTTCTTCTTATCCTTACTCTTGTCTTTCTAAAACCTTGTCGTTCTATTATATTTTAGCTTGCGATCAATTCTCATGCATATTCTGGAACACCAAGCAAGACACTGCATTGTCTCTAGCCCTTCTTTTACTTTCTAATTAGACCTTTCGGTACTTAGAAAACATAGGATGGGAAGTATTCCATTGACGACACTGCTATTATTCCTGGATATTGAATCCCAGTGCTTCTAGCCTTATATCCTAAGTAAGGACTATTCACAACCTTTCTGTATTTGAGTATCTCGTACGTTGTCCCACTTCACCTTTCTTACCTTAAAATCTTGCATCGTATCTTATATCTCTTTCATGACCTCCCTTCCACATAGGTATAATTTACGTTCACCACTTGAACCTCTATTATAACACTTACACCTCCGGGCATACATAAAGCTGGAGTTTCATACTGACTTCTTATGAGATTGGTAATTTTCGAACTGGATTTATCGTAGAGCCGTTATAGAATATGGTTGTTGTACTATCTCTATTGTACCTCTAATTCTGTTATGTTCTCAATCATGATTCCTATAACTTTCTAGGTCCAATAATCGGATTCCTAATTTACTTTTTTGATGTAACCCTTTAGTTTCCTCTTCCTTCTAATCTACATTTATGTAGGTTTAAGCTATTTTCCGATTTGTGGCTCATGGTGTTAGTTACTACTTTATCCCTTCAAGGATGCTATGGAATATCCATGATTCAATCTTCTAATAATTCGATCCTTTTTCTGTGACCTGGGCTCAATTCTTTCTTTTAATGTATACCAGAATCTTCTACGGTTGTATATGCTGCATATATAAAACTCCAAACCCTTAAGTGAGTTCTTAGCGTAACCAACTCTGGATTATTGATTGAGTAATTTCTTTTTTTCCATCATAGCTTTCTTTAAATGTAAGCTATTACTTTTCCTGATCTTTTCCCCCCTTGTTGCATCCATACTTAGCTTATCTTAGTGCCTATATATATTGAAATTCCATACAACTCATATGATCCTGAATATCACTTCTGATTTTACTCCTTGTTCATTAGACACTATAGGTGCCACTTTCTTAGGGAGTGCATACAATGTTGTTTTGAGACTGTTGTCACACGGCCATTTCCTCTTTAGGTCGTTGTACTAAGGTTGAAGCCTACTTCCTTATTTCTTCAGCTAGTCTTTTGTCGTAGTACTTAGGGAAGACCCTCTGACTCTTGTAAAGATGTGAGCTTATTATACAGTATTCCCGATAGATTGTTTTTGATGTTTGTAAGTAATTATCCTTAGTTACTTACCTCCATACTCATCTGCTTTCACGACTACTTTTGGACTGAAGTTTTTGACTGTCTTCCTAGTGGAACTATCTTTTATTTTCGTAACACTCATACGGTACCTTTAACTACCCCAACTCCTATTTGAATATTTCTCAAGTATTTCAATGTCATAACTATGGGGCTAAATTCACTATATTGGGTTTTACGATCTTTATCTTGCACAACCTGTTGTCTTGTTCTGTATCCTATTGACTAGCCATATCTAGGCTCTTTCTTAATCAACTACTAACTACTCGTTGGCCCATCCTCATGTCAATATTTCGCGAAATCTTTCTTGGGTTATTTCCTTGGTCTTAACTTATATCTCGCACTGGCTCCTTAATTATCAATAACATCTCGGGCAAGAACCCTTACTTCTTCTTCTTGACGTCACATTTGTATAATGTTCTGGAATCGTAGCATATCTGTAGCATTTGGATAAGTGCAATCTCATCCCTTTATCATTTTTATCGCATTCTTCCTTTTATTATTCCATATTCCCCCCTTTAGGGGAGTACCAAGAGTTGGAGCTACGACGACCTGCCTATAAATGTTTCACCTTTTCACCTTTGGCATCCTTTCACATCATCGATGACTCTTATTCGCCTTGTAGTAATCCTTCCGTACCAAGGTTAGAAAAATCCCTTACTCACGAGGGTGAAATTTAGTATAACTGGCACATACAGTCCCTTATGATGAACTTTGCTCACATTGCTTGCTGTAGGGAAGCGTCATCCTGAATGACCATTCTCTGAATTTCTCATGAATCTTCTTCTATTGTCCATGCTATCATCGCCGGAACGAAATCTGAAATTCGCATGATACAGACCATTATCAAATCACTCAATCCCTAATTCATGTTTAGTTTATCTTGTTCACTAGTTCATACTGGTTCTATTACTCTGGTGTCTAACTTTTTCTCTTGGTAATCGCGCTACAGTTGAGAACTTATTTCTCGAAATGAGGACATGGCTATATGGACTATAATCTTTTGTTGTCCTTAGGCCTGTCACCTCGTCTTTTCCTTCACTTGACTATAGATTTTGTAATATTGTCATCTTTTGAAATATCGTTGTCATCCGTGTATCACATCTTACTCATAATGATTTATTAACTCTTTTCTTATTTCCCGGTAACATTTATGCCTATCATTTTATTCTTAAAACTTGAACAAGACATTCTTTTGCTCTTAGATTCTCTTTACTCTATCCAATGGCTCTTCAAGTTTCTTAATGTTCTTGTTTTACTAGGGACGCGAGCCACACTAAGGTAATATTTATCCATTAAGGCTTATAGTGCATGTCTTTGTAGTACTCATACCTGGCTGCACTATTTCAGAGTGCACCATCTGGTGTCTCATAAAGAGATCTATTAGCGTATTTGCAATATCCTTCAGAAATGTCAGCTGACGCAAACAATTCATCCATCATATCTTCTTATACTACTTTTGTTAATCCCCATAGGTCATATCTGGAATGGGTGCAACCAATTATATATACCTCTGTTACTGTTGAATATAACTCGAAAATCTTATGTTTCTCTGCCTCATTACAAACGTTGTTAACCTTCATTAACTGGGTGCCTCGTACCCTTCTTCATCTTGCTTCTTTTATTTGTTGAAACTTGTTTTTATCTTTTAAATCTCTCATTGTCTTTCACCATAAAGATGGATAGGCATTCTTGCGTTATGGCTTCTTATCAGGAAGCTTACACCTTTTAGTATACCCATGATTTGCTAAAGACCTCACATTTACTCATCGTAGGCATTATACAAAAATCCAAATCCTCTGACTCAACTCGTCCACAACTATCTCTCTTTCGAACCTCATTCCGGATGTAGGTATTGTCTTACTACGAATAAAATAAATTCGGAATTTGAATTCTTATAAGTGATCTCTACCATACGATCTGGAGTAAGAAGAAAGAGTGACAATCCTAAATGCTCTGTAGCCTCCTGCTTATAAGTGTGGTGTACGACACACCCACAGACACGACTTGTAGACTCCCTAGGATAGAACTGCTCTAATACCACTTTTGTCACGACCCAAACCGATGGGCTGCGATGGGCACCGGATACCTTACGCAACCGAGCACCAACGTAACATATCCTTCTTATTACATCATCATATACACATGACATACGAGCCTAATATGCCAACATAATTATTTATAAACTAAAAACATAGGCCAACAAGGCCGTACAATCTTTCAAGAACACGACATATGTCTAGAAGCCTCTAAGAGTACATAAATGTCATAAAAGGTTGGGACAGAGTCCCACCATACCAAACAATACATGTCTAAATCATACTAACCAAACAAGCAACTCCGAAGCAAATGGAGTGCACCAATATCTTCCACTGAGTTGATAGCCTAATTGGAGGGCTCTCGACCTGTCTATCAGGACTTGCGGGCATGTAACACAGCGTCCCCAAGCAAAAGGGACGTCGGTACGAATAATGTACCGAGTATGTAAGGCACATAAATAAGTACATGAGAGACATGGAAGAAATATAGGGTACATAACTCAACCTGTAAGTCTGAATAACTTTGTAAATCATAAATTACTTTTAGCGTCATGCATATGCGTATGAATGTCATGTCGTGCATAGGTACATGTTTCATAACATCATCAGCCTTGAGGGCATCCCATCATATCATATCGGCCACAGTGGGCAAAATCATCATCGTATACCAGCTGATCAGGTGGTGGTGTGTATATAACGTCATAACCTTTCCCATATCCCATATACATATATATATATATATATATATATATACATATATACGCGTATATAACGTCGTTTGAATCATATATCAGCCACTATGGGCAACACCATCATCATATACCAGTTGATCAGGTGGTAGTGCGTATATAACGCCGTAACCTTTTTCCCGTATCTCATATAAATATAATATGCATATATACGCGTATATAATGCCATCTGGTCATGGGTATTGCATATGTATAAATGGATGAAATACATGAAAAATATGTAATAATCTTAATATTCTTTTCGATTAACCTTTTTCAACTGTGTATTATTCTGAGACACATGAAAAGGAAATAATAATATTTTTCACGGGAATCAAGAATATAGACACCCCTAATAACTCTATGAATAGAGTAATTTATGAAAACTATGTATTTGCTCGTATTTCTTCAATATAATTTGGACCATGCCAAAACAAAGAAGGGATGACCTTAACATACCTGCGTCGATGTCACATGGGTTAAACAACAGAATTTCATTAAAAGTGGATAACATAGCAGAGACATAAGACAACTAGTTTGGCTTCAGCAGGCATCTCGCACTAAAGTCAACTAGTTTCCAGCCCTTATATAGCTTTCTGTTAAGTGCACACCCAAATTACTCGACATTATCCAAGTTATTATTTCAACCAATTGCATAATACTTGAATGCATAACATGTCAGCAAACAAATTTCAGCTTCACCTTTCAAGGCCTTGTTCAGTTCAATTAAGTCTCAGGAAAGGATAAGAATTTTGAACACATAAAGTGTAGAGAAAGGATCTCAGGGTAATTTATGATGCAAAATGTGCATTGAAGATAAAGTTCATCCATTATTCAGAATAGATGAACCCATAGTACTGCATATGTAAAGGAGGCAATTTGTAATATTAAAATACCAAATAGCCACATGACTCTTGTTTTAGACTTTGCCACATAATCCAAGATAACTATTAGTAATTTGGTCAATAATTGGCTTCTTGCCATGTGGGGTTGGGGGAATTGTAGTCTTTGTCCACTAATTAATTAATTTGGTAATGTCGCGCTACCCGGTAATTAACTAATTACCCGCATAATTGAAAATTATCTCAAATTACTTAAAATTCTACTTATTTTTAATACACTTTATACACCTTACTATCATGGCCATGAGGTACCTTGTATGGTACTAGTCCATAAATACCCGATATTTTAGCTCGGGTCAATTTTTATCCCAAAATGCCATATTTCGACGAAATTCATTATCTTCGATTTGTTTACCTTCTCACCTTCACGAATTTACTCATATCTTGTTTGAAATAGCATAATACTTGTAACCTCAAAATAATCTCATTCCCGAGCTTGCGTCGAATAGCTTTACGATGAAAACTTAATGTCCAAAAATGCGGGATGTATCATCTCATTCCCGAGCTTCCATCAATTTACTTATGGCATACTTTCACGCACGATAACATAGGGTATAACACAATTAAATCCAAATAAAGGGAAAGGGAAATGGTACACATGTATTAACATAATAAATCATGCTTAAGACTAATTTACAAAAAACAAATTCTTTATGGTAAAAGCCTAAAATATCCCCAGCAAAGTCACCATGCTGTCACGCCTCCTTTTTCCTTGCGGAGTCCGAGTTTCGACATTCATTTGGGAAAAACTCATTTCCTTTTGGTAATTGGGCATGTAATTTGAAGAGTCGCCACCTAACGGATTTAAGGAGCGTTAGGGCACCTAAAGCAAATAACTTGTAAGGGATAGGCAAAACAAATAGGACCGTCAGACAAAGGAACAGTTAAAGGCTCACGCTTACCTCCACAAATAAGCAAGCAATTGCACGTCTCAAACTACACTATTTTAGACACTTTAAAAAGGGCCTATAGAAGGATATCTAGGTGAGCACAAAGAAGAAGATATGCAGTGTTTTATTAAAGCGAGGCAGAAGGTACTTAATCAGTTTCCTACTAATTATAGGACTAGCTGAATCTGGGCAGTTCACAAACAAAGGAAAGTTTTATAATTTTTAGATTTTAATCGCCCTACAGGCTTGCCTAGGCATGAATCAGAGATTTTCTATGAACATGATATCTAATTGTTAATCAGAACTGCAATAAACCAGTAAACAATTTTAAGAAGGCAGTTTGGTTCATTAGGTCCTATAAGTATGTTGTCTAGGTGTAGAAAATGATTTCAAACTTATAGACATGGTATCTAGATGCGAGAATTGATTTAAACCTTATTGGCATGTTGTCTAGGTGTAGAAACAGACTTAAAATTTATAGACATGGTATATAGATGCAGAAATTGGTTTTAAAACCTTATAGAAATGGTATCTAAATGCATAAATTGGTTCTAAAACCTTATAGACAAGGTATCTAAATGCAAAAATTGGTTTTAAAACCTTATAGACATGATATCTAAATGCAGAAACAGATTTAAACCTTATTTGTATGCAAAAATTGGTATAAGCCTTGTTGGCATGCAGAGACTGATTTTAAACTTACAGGCATGGTGTTTAAATAAACGAACATCGCAGTAACCTATAGGCATGATATCTAGAATGCAGGACTGATTTTAAACCCTATAGGCATGGTATCTATGCTTTCCCAACAATATATATATAAAAACCCCTCCCAATTTTACTAATATTGCCAATATCTGTTTTATAAGAATTATTATTACAGACCAAAGATGAATGAATTACAGAAATGATAGTGCTAAATTATAGGGAACCTGGATAGGCCCAAAAAGTAAACCTTGAAATACCAGGCCTTCAACCAAGTATGAACATGCGAATATTCTCATAGTGCACCCAATGGTATCCTGGTGTGTCAAAGTTCCCAAGGGTCTCAGGGACCCCGGGCAATGCTTACACAAGAAAACTTTTAAAGAAATCGTTTGTGAGCAAATTTGGAGAGCCAACCCCAGTGTGTCAAAGTTCAAAGGAGTCTCATGGACTCCTAGGCAATGCTCACACTGGAGGGGCAGGACCCTAGATGCTCTATGAGTGGGAGTTGAAAATAGTTTATTAAATGGAAGACAGTTTTGTTTTTAGAAAGATAGTTTAGGTTTCAGAAGTGCATAGAAGCAGATTATCAGATCATAAGAATCATGAGCAACACACACTTAGTAGAAGGAGTTCAGCCCTAAACTCCATCAATCAACAACAGACAAGGCAAAGTTTCACATGGCCTTAATCCATTAGCTATTACTAGGTGATCATACAGGCAGATATTGGTCATAGGGCAGCATGCTGGGGTTGGACAATCATACAAGAAGGTAATGAGGTTGAGAACATAGAAATCATGAATCAATCAGGAGTTTGTTAGGGATGAGTACTTAAAATAGGGCAAGAAGAATATGCTAGTTGAGAAATAAATAGACATAGGTCTAATTTACAGACATATATACACGTTGAAAGCAGGAAACACGTAGGTTTAATTAAACATAAGTAGACATGCTGAAAACATAGGTTAAACAGAAGTAGACATGCTGATAATAGGACACATAGTTAAATTGAATAGCAGTAAACTTGCTGAATAAGGAAACACATAGGTTTGATTAAACAAAAGAAATACATGCTAATTATAAGGAAACACATAGGTTTAATTGAATAGCAGTAGTGGAAGCATACCAGTTAAGAGATAGCAATAGAAGAGTGGAGTAAACAGGGTCCAAAGGTCTAGTCTTGGCTTCAAGCCGGGTAGACAATGTAACAAATAGAGAGTAGAAGATTGTGATAGGGGAAGAGAGCAAGAACTTTGTGTGTCTTTCTATGTCTGTGTGTGTGTGTGTGTGTTAAAAGAAAAGAGTGAGGTTGATATAACATTGAGTCGAGTAGAGTAAATAAGGTAAAGTAGTTTAAAGGTTTGCAAATAAGGCAAAGAAATAATCGGTCAATTATTTTAGGCATTACAAGGCTAATCAATAAGCAAAAATCATGGGATTATATAAAAAATAACTCAGAATTGAGGCCCAAATAAGGTAAGTGGTGAGTCTGATCTGATAGCCAATTAGAATCAGAACACTAAAATTCGGCAAATAACATACAATTAGTCACACAAATGAGGTAACACAAGTAAATTAGTAACCAATCTGCGTTGGTAAGTCATTCAACCCACAAAATAAGATTAGCAGGAGCAATTAAGGCAAGTAGTACTAGTTAGGAGTCCAAATATAAGGAAAGTAAATAAAATTACAGGATGTAATCGCCTCAGTAAACAACGTAAATTTCAAACCCTAGGAAGTTTAGGTACTTGATCAATCACTCAAAATAACGGGCAAATATGGAAGTGAATAATGAGACAATCAAACAAACTAAAGACCGTAATATAGTCATGAAAGAATCAATAGAAAAAGATAATCAAACACATAGGAACTTTAGAAAAGTTTTTGCAGAAACAAGACAAAGTGAAATTCTAATTATTAGGAACATTAGGATCGATTAACAGTAAGAAAAGCAGAAACCCTTTAGAGAAAAATGCTATAGAAACTCGAAACCACTTCAGATCTACAACAAATAATAAAGAATCAAAACCCTAATTCAAAGGAACATTAAAACTAGTCGATGATAAGAAGAACAGGAAAATTTTAAAGGAAACTGCCGTATAAACTTCAAAACGTTTCAGATCTACAAGGATCTGAACAGATTCAAAGTGTAAGAGATAAGGGTTTTGAGAAAATGACAGAGATGAAAGAGATTCGATCCATAAACACAAGATAATAGTACTCACAAACGGAGATGATCATAGGTGGATTCTTAAACGGTTTCGAACAAAATATGGGTTGGATCTCTTAGAGATCCCTTCATGAAACAAAAAAATTGAATAACCAGAAGAAGAAAGAGGCTGGTAGAGGCCTCTAATCACCAGGGAACCTCGTGGAATGGGTAATAATCGAAGAGTTTGGGGGAAAATTTTAGGTGACGACGCTAGGGTTAGGGTTATTTTCAGAGAGAACCGGAGAAAAAGGGGATCTAAGGGCGACTGTGTTCAGAGAAATGGCTAGGCTTAGGGGTCCTTTGGGTTATAAAAGGAAAGGGGGAATGGGGGCCGTTGATCTCAGAGATCAACAACCAAATCAGAGGGGTTTGGGTCGGGTAGAGGTCTTTAGGTTTTGGGCTGGGGTGATTTGAGCTTAGATTAAATTAAATTGGGCTGGGGAAGGTCCGATTTTGGGTATAATTAGAAGCTATTTGTTAAATATCCAATTTACTAAATAAAATAATTTTAAAAATAGCTAATTAAATGATACAAATGATTTTCATGCATGAAGGTGATTTAAAAATATTTTTTAATATTATAAAAATATAAAAGTCATTTTCTGTATAGATAATATAGTTATGTATATATATGGGCTATTATTGTAAAATATGCAATTAGACTTTTAAAAATGCAAATGTAATTGTAAAAAATACAATTAAAATATTTGAACACTCATATGAGCATAAATGATGAATTTAGATGACTAAATCATTGTAAAGTAATATGAGAGATAATTATAGAAGATTTAAATAATTAAAAATGCAGAATTAAATTGATTTAGGGCCTTTAAAAATTATAGAAAAATTGTAAAAATACTTGTGAATGTTTGTAAATGCATGTACAATATTTTGAAAGTATGCATACATATTTTAAAATATATGAGGGAAAAATTTGGTATCAATAACCACCATTATTATTAATTCAACCAAGAACAGATAATAACTAAAATAAAATAATTATGAAATGCGGAAGTGATATAGCAATCCAACAATTCTAATACATAGCTATCCCCAAAGATCTGATGTCACAATCCACGAACGACTAATATTTACTACAAATATAAGGCTGAAAGAAATACAAATGTTCTCGAAATAGAAGAGATAGAAGAAACTAAAATGGGGAAAGGGAACTTTAGGCTCTGCGAACACCAACAGATCTGCCTTGGTCTCCCTAGATTGAAGGTAGCAACCTCGAATCTACTCACAAGGTTCGGTAACGATATTTGCACAAAAAGTGCAGAGTGCAGTATTAGTACAACCGACCCTATGTACTGGTATGTGTTGAGCCTAACCTTGGAGAAGTAGTGACGAGGCTATGACACGCCCACCATATAAACCTATGCAGTTATATCATATACGAGCAGAGCAATAATAACGAAAAATAACAGATGAAGATGGGAAGGGGAAACATGCTGCGAGAAATATCAAATCCTAACAGTAATTTAATAGAGAAGGATAATGAACACCATATTTGCATCAACAGGGATAATGAAACAAAACACGTGCACGGTATCACCCTCGTCCTTTTAATCTCGTTCTCACCATAAGAAACAACAGAAATGGCACGTCATCGCCCTTCGTGCATTAACTCTCATAATCATGGCACATCATCACACTTTGTGCATTAGCTCTCAAATCATGGCACGACATAACCCTTCGTGCATTAACACTCACAATATCGGCACAGCATCACCCTTCGTACATTAACACTCACTCAAAATATCATGCACGACATCACCCTTCGTGCTTTAAAATCTTCCTCATCCAAACAATAGAAACAATACACCCCGGCAAGGGAATCAACAATTGAAACAATAACATCCCGGCAAGGGAATCAACAATAGAAACAATAACATCCCAGTAAGGGAATAAGCTATAACCAATCTCGTTTCAATAGTTAACTCCCCAAAATAAGTCTCAACTTGAGTCAATACTCAACAATGCTCAATTACCAATAAAATATCATAAGTCATTTTCAACATGGATAATCATCAATTTAGGCATGAACATTGCATAATAAGAGTCACAACAATCATAGTATAAGACTCACTCATATGATCGACACCAACGTATAGATACTCGTCAACACATCTATACGTCCTACTCAACACTAACATGTAGCAAATAAGACCACAACACCTATTTCTCTCAAGCTAAGGTTAGACCAAACATTTACCTCGAATCCACGACCAAAAATCAAGCCTCAATTACCGCTTTAGTGCTTGGTTCCACTTCCAATCGGCTTGAATCTAGTCATAATTTACTTAATAACATCAATAAACGCTAATTAAATCAATTCTAATGCATGAGTATAGATTTCCCAATGTTTTACCCAAAAAGTCAAAAATCTACCCCAGACCCGCTTGGTCAAAACTCGAAGTTTGTACCAAAACTCGATTACCGATTCACCCACGAACTCAAATATGCAATTGGTTTTGAAATCCAGCCTCATATTGTGGTCCAAATCCCCAAATTTCGAAATTCCTAATTTCTACCCAAGAACACCCAATTTCCCATGAAAAATCCTAGATTTTGAGATGAAATCATGTAAAAAGATAAAATAGATTGAAGAAAAAGAGTAAAAATTCATTTACCTATGATCTGGGGATGAACTCTAGGAAAATCTCCCTTTGGAGTTTAGGTTTTGAAATTTTGAAGAATGAAGTGAAAATCCCGTCTAAATGATGTTTTGCTCAGGTGCAGATGTTGCAATTGCGATAGGAGCTTCACAACTGCGAAGCTCACAAATGCGAGATAGGCTTCGCAATTGTGAACCTACTGCATGTTTTCTCCTCTTGCAATTGCAAGCAATTTGTCACAATTGCGATATTTGACGCTCCATGTTGACTTCGCAATTGCGAATGGATGTTCGCAAATGCGAACAAAAGCTAGCCTGGGCTTCTTCACAATTGCGATAAAGCCCTCGCAATTTCCAAGCCTGTTAGGGTCGCAATTACGAAGCCTGACCTCGCAATTGCGAGATCAGATCCTGCAACAATACCAGATGCAACAACAATTTTTTTCTAAGTCCAAACTCACTCCGTGGCCATCCAAAATACATGCGAGCCCTCGGGGCTCCAAACTAAATATGCACACAAGTCTAAAAACATAATACAAACTTGCTCGTGCGATCAAATCGCAAAAATAACATCTTAAACAACGAATTTAACACAAAAACTCATGAAATTCATAAAGTAGTTCAAAATTTATATTTTCTCAACCAAGGGTCCGACTTATATCAACTCTCTTCTGTTTTTCACCAAATTTCACAGATATGACCTAAATACTATATTAAACCCATACCGGGCTACAGAACCAAAATACGTGCCCGATACTAATGAGTCCAAACATTATTAAATTTCTAAATATCTTTATATTTTTCAGAAAATAATTTTCTTCAAAAATTCATTTCTCGAGACCCAAAATTCAATTCCGGACATACATCCAAGTCCCATATTTTCCTACGGATCCTATGGGACCGTCAAATTATGTGTCTGGATCTATTTACCAAAAAATTTTGACTGACGTCAAATTTAAACAATTTTTAAGGCCAAATTCCATATTTTTCTTAAATTTCACTTAAAAGCTTTCTAGAAACGTGCCTGCAGTGCGCACGTAAATCGAGGAGAAAGAAAATAAGGGTTTCAAGGCTTCAAAACCCGAATTTGGATTCTAAATTACAAGATGACCCATTTAGGTCATCAAATTCTCCACCTCTAAAACAACCGTTCATCCTCGAACGGACATAGAAAAGTACTTGAATCGGTGAACAAATGGGGATATCTACTCCGCATATCGGACTCGGACTCCCAGGTCACTGCCTCAACAGGCTGACCTCTCCACTACACACGAGCTAAAGGGAAATTCTTCGATCTCAACTGACAAACCTGCCGGTCTAGGATAGCTACCGGCTCCTCCTCATAGGTCAAGTCCTTGTCCAACTGGACAGTGCTGAAGTCTAACACGTGGGATGGATCTCCATGATACTTCCGAAGTATAGACACATGAAACACTGGATGCACAACTTATAAACTCGGCAGCAATGCAAGTCTGTAAGCCATCTCTCCCACTCAATCAAGAATCTCAAAAGGTCCGATGAACCTAGGGCTTAGCTTGCCCTTCTTACTCAATCTCATCACGCCCTTCATGGGCGACACCCGAAGCAACACTCGCTCTTCGACCATGAATGCCACATCACGAACCTTACGGTCGGCATAACTCTTTTGCCTTGACTGAGCTGTACGCAGCTTATCCTCAATGATCTTAACCTTGTCCAAAGCGTGCTGTACCAAATTTGTACCCAACAACCGAGCCTCCCCAGCTCAAACCACCCAACTGGCGATCGACACCACCCACCATATAATGCCTTACAGGGAGCCATCTGGATGCTCGACTGATAGCTTATGTTGTAGGCAAACTCCGCTAATGGCAAGAACTAATACCAAGAACCTCCAAAGTCAATAACACAGGCGCGGAGCATGTCCTCCAAAATCTGAATAGTATGCTTGGACTGTCCATCCATCTGTGGATGAAATGATGTGGTTAACTCGACCCGTGTACCCAATTCACACTGAACTACCCTCCAAAAATGCGAGATAAACTGCGTACCCTGATCAGAAATGATATACATAGGCACACCATGGAGACGAATAATCTCCCGAATGTAGGTCTCAGCGAACCGCTCTGAAGAATAGGAAACTGCCACAGGAACGAAGTGCGCAGACTTGGTCAGCCTATCCACAATAACCCATACTTTGTCGAACTTCCTCTAAGTCTGTGGGAGTCCAACAACGAAGTCCATAGTGATCTTAGGAATCTCAGTCTTCTGAAACAAACCATCAGGTCACTAATGCTCGTACTTTATCTGCTGACAATTCAAACACTGAGCTACATACGCAACAATATCCTTCTTCATCCTCCCCCACCAATAATGATGTTGCAAGTCCTGATAAATCTTAGCGGTGCCCGGATGAGTAGAATACCGGGAACTATGGGCCTCCTCTAGAATCAACTCATGAAGTCTATCCACATTAGGCACACAAACTCGACCCTGCATCCTCAAAACTCCATCATCTCCAACTGTAACCTGCTTGGCACCACCATGTAACACTGTGTCCCTAAGGAAAAGGAAATGAGGGTCATCATACTGTAGATCCCTGATACGCTCAAATAATGAAGACCGAGCAACTGTGCAAACTAGAACACGATTGGGCTCAGAAACATCCAACCTCATGAACTGATTGGCTAAAGCCTGAACATCCAAACAAGCGGTCTCTCATCGACTAGAATATATGAAAGGCTGCCCATAGTAGCTGACTTCCTACTCAAAGCATCAACTATAACATTTGCCTTCTCCGAATGATACAAGATAGTGATATCATAGTCTTTCAATTGCTCAAACCTCCTACTCTACCTCAAATTTAGTTCCTTCTGCTTGAACAAGTATTGTAGACTTTTGTGATCCGTGAACACCTCACATGACACGCCATATAAATAGTGCCTCCAAATGTTCAGCACGTGAACAATGGATGCTATCTCTAAATCATGAACTGGATAATTTTTCTCGTGAATATTCAACTATCATGAAGCATAAACTATAACCTTACCATCCCGTATCAATACCGCACCAAGACCATTACAAATTGCGTCACAATATATTGTATATGACCCTGAACCTGTGGGCAAAACCAACACCGATGCCATAATCAAAGCCGTCTTGAGCTTTTGAAAGATCGCCTCACACTTGTTTGACCACCTGAACTGGCACCCCTTCTGGGCCAACCTGGTCATCGGGGCTGCTATAGATGAAAGCCCCTCCACAAACCGATAGTAATAATCCTCCAAACCCAAGAAACTCCGGATCTCTGTTGCTGATGTGGGTCTAGGCTAGTACTTTTCTTCCTCTATCTTCTTCGAATCTACCTGAATACCCTTCGCGGATACAACGTGACCCAAGAAGGAAACTGAACTTAACCAAAACTCATACTTCGAAAACTTAACATACAACTGACTGTCTCTCAAGGTCTTAAGAATGACTCGATAATGCTTCTCATGCTCCTATCGGCTATGGGAATAGATCGAATTATCATCAATGAAGACAATTAAGAAGGAATCCGAATACGCCCTGAATACTCGGTTCCTTAAATCCATGAGTACTACTGGGGCATTTGTCAACCTAATGACATCACCAGAAACTCGTAATGCCTGTACCGAGTGCGAAAAGCTATCTTAGGGACATCAGATGCCCTAATCCTAAACTGGTGGTATCTTTATCTCAAATCAATCATCGAAAACACTTTGGCACCCTGAAGCTGATCAAACAAATCATCAATCATTAGCAATGGATACTTGTTCTTGATGGTGACCTTATTTAACAGTTGATAATCTATACACATCCTCATCGACCCATCCATTTTCTTAACAAACAACACCGGTGCACCCCAGGGCAAGACACTAGGTATGATAAAGCCATTATCAAGCAAGTCTTGCAGCTGCTCCTTTAATATTTTTCAACTCTGGCGGGGCCATGCATTATGGCGGAATAGAAATGGGCTGAGTGCCTGGAGCCAAATCAATGCAAAAGTCGATATCCCTGTCGGGTGGCATCCCCTGTAGGTTTGCAGGAAATACTTCTGGAAACTCTCGAACAACTGACACAGAATCCATAAAAGAAACCTCCACTAGAATCCCGAACATATTCTAAGTAATCCAAACACCCCTTATCGACCATACACCGAGCCTTCATATAAGAAATAACCCTACTAACAAAATGAGAAGGAGTCCCTCTTCACTCCAATCGAGGCAAAGGCAAACCAACATTCTAAGGCCACAGTCTTGGCATGATAGTCCAATATAGTGTGGTAAGGTGACAACCAATCCATCCCAAAAATAACATCGAAATCAACCATATCAAGGAGTAAGAGGTCTACACTAGTCTCAAGACTCCCAATAACGACCATGCACGAATGATAGACACGATCTACAACAATAGAATCGCCAACCGACATAGACACATATATGAGAGAACTCAAAGAATCACGAGGAACAACCAAATATGAAGCAAAATAAGAAGACACATAGGAGTTTGTAGACCCAGAATCAAATAGAACTGAAACATCTCTACTACAAACCAAAACAGTACCTGTGATAACAGCATCGGAGGACTCAGCCTCAGGCTTGGCTGGAAAAGCAAAACATCGAGGCTAGGCCCCACCACTCTGAACTACGCCTTTGGGATGGCCTCCTGTTAGCTGGCCTCCACCTCTAACACCTCTACCTCCACCTCTAACTGTTTGACCCCTGCACCTCGCTGGCTGAGCGGGCGGTGGAAAACCCGTTTCCTGAACCATGGCACAAGATGCTTGAATCTTGAGGGTAAAATCTAGTAATGTGCCTCGAATCGCAACAAGTATAACAAGTCATCGGTTGCCGGGACTGCTGATCCTGGAATTGACCCTGACGGCCTGATTGGCCACCCTAAAAACTCTGGAGCAGAGGTGCACTAATAGTAGCTAATGATGCACTGTAAAGTAGCTGATCTGAATACTGTATATGAGAACCACGACCACTTGGAGCACCGTGAGAAACCTTTAGTGCTGAATGAAATGGCCTGGGAGGATGGCCCCTACCAAAAGAATCCCTACCTCCAGACGAGGCACCACTGAACCTACTAGAATGACGGGGCCTTTTTGTTAGACACCTGACCACTCCTGGAAGGAAATCTCGCTCCATGTCTTCTTAGCCATCTACAATCGAATAGGCTGAGCATGTCCCTCAATAAACCTCCTCTCTCCCTCTCTCGGTGGGGAGTATAAGAAGAGCATGACGATCCAAATCAACAAACCTAGTCTCATACTGGGTGACAGTCATACAACCCTGCTAGAGGTGCTCAAACTGCCTCCGATAATCGTCTCTCCGAGTGATAGGGAGAAACTTCTCCAAAATAGCTGAGAGAACTGATCCCCATTCAGAGCTGGTGATCCAGCTTGTCTGGACAAACAAGAATACCTCCACCACTTCTTAGCGGAACCTGATAGAACCTTGTGATAACTTTCCAAATAATCATGGGGATCCTCTGAATATTTACCGCCATAAGTGGTAGTAAAATGCTAGGTGAACCTGTCTAGCCTCCACAAGGCATCAGTAGACATAGCTAACCCATCACCGGTTTATGCCACAAAACCCGATGAAACTATCCCAACTGAGCTGTTAGAGTCTGAAATTGGGGAGCATCTGTTCCGGGGTGCGAGTAGCAGGAGTCTAGTCTCCTCCTCCAGCATGAGATGCAGCTGGTGCTACAGAGAATATGCTTGCCTGAGTTATACTCTCCATAAAGCCCACTAGATGGACCAGAGCATCCTAGAGTACCGGGGTGGCGATGAACCGCTCTGTGACGTGAGCTGGCCTGCTGGAACTGTTTGAGCCGTAACCTTATCCTCAAACTCTACTTGAGGCTTTGCCGCTGGTGCTGCTGCCCGAGCTTTGGGCTAAGACCTACCTCTACCTCGGCCTCTGCCCATCATAGGAGCTGCCACTGGGGCTCAGGCTACTGGTCAGCTGAGGAAGCAATACGTGTTCTCACAATCTACGAAAGAACAGAGTGGAAGTTCAATTAGCATTGAGAAATCAAGTCGCACGACATAAAGGAATAGATGTGAAATTTTGCTAAACTCTGTAGCCTCTCGGGGATAAGAACATACATCTCCGTACTGATCCTTCAGACTCTACCTAGCTTGTTCGTGAATTGTGAGACCTAGGCAACCTAGAGCTCTAATACCAACTTGTCATGACCCTAATTTCCCCACCTTCAGGAATCGTGATGGCGCCTACTCATGAAAGCAAGGCAAATCGACAGTTACAGTTTTACAACAATATTATTAATTCAACTAGGAACAGATAATAACTAAAATAAAATAATAATGAAATGCGGAAGTGTTATAGCAATCCAACAATTCTAATACACAACTATCCCCAAAGATCTGGTGTCACAATCCACGAATGACTAAGATTTACAACAAATATAAGTCTGAAAGAAGTACAACTATTCTCGAAATAGAAGAGATAGAAGAAACTAAAATAGGGAAAGGGGACTTCAGGCTCTGCGAACGCTAGCAGTTCTACCTTGGTTTCCCTGGACTAAAGGTAGCAACCTCGAATCTACTCACAAGGTTCAGCTTCGAGATCTGCACAAAAAGTGCAGAGTGCAGTATCAGTACAACCGACCCTATGTATTGATAAGTGTCAAACCTAACCTCGGTGAAATAGTGACAAGGCTAGGACACGACAACCATATAACCCTGTGCAGTTAAATCATATACCCACAGAGCAATAATAACGGAAAATAACAGATAAAGATGGGAAGGGGAAATATGCTATGAGGAATGTCAAATTCTAACAGTAATTCAATAAAGAACCATAATGAAAACCATATTTGCATCAATAAGGATAATGAGATAGTAACACGTGTACACCATCACCTTCGTGCTTTTACTCTCGTTCTCACCATAAGAAACAACAGAAATGGCACGACATCACCCTTCGTGCATTAACTCTCATAATCGTTACACGACATCACCCTTCGTGCAGTAGCTCTCAAATAATGGCACGGCATCACTCTTCATGCATTAACACTCACAATATCGGCACAACATCACCCTTCGTGCATTACCACTCACTCACGATATCATGCACGGCATCACCCTTCCTACTTTACGCTCTTCCTCACCCAAACAATAGAAACAATACATCTCGGCAAGGGAATCGACAATAGAAATAATAACATCCTGGCAAGGGAATCAACAATAGAAACAATAACATCCCGGCAAGGGAATCATCAATAACAATCTTGTTTCAATAGTTAACTCCACGAAAGAAGTCTTAACTTGAGTCAATACTCAACAATGGTCAATTACCAAAAAAATATCATAAGTCTTGTTCAACATGGATAATCATCAATTTAAGCATGAACAATGCATAATAAGAGTCACAACAGTCACAATATGACTCACTCGCATGATCGACACCAACATATAGATAGTCGTCACCACATCTATACGTCGTACTCAACACTAACACGTAGCAAATAAGACCACAACACCTATTCTCACAAGCTAAGGTTAGACCAAATACTTACCTCAATTCCACGGCCAAAAATTAAGCCTCAATTACCATTTTACCTCTCGGTTTCACATCCAATCCGCTTGAATCTAGTAATAATTTACTTAATAACATCAATAAACGTTAAATAAACCAATTCTAATGCATGAGTATATATTTCCAAGGTTTTTCCCAAAAAGTCAAAAATCGACCCTAGGCCCGCTTTGTTAAAACTCGAAGTTCGAACCAAATCGGATTACCCATTCACCCACGAACTCAAATATGTAATTGGTTTTGAAATCTGACCTCATATTGAGGTCCAAATCCCCAAATTTCCAAATTCCTAATTTCTACACATTAGCACCCAATTTTCAATGAAACACCCTAGATTTTGAGATGAAATCATGCAAAAAGATTAAATAGATTGAAGAAAAAGAGATAAGATTCATTTACTTATGATTTGGGAAGGAATTGCCCTAGGAAAATCGCCCTTTGGAGTTTAAGTTTTGAAATTTTGAAGAATGAAGTGAAAATCCCGTCTAAATGATGTTTTTCTCAAGTGCAGATGTCGCAAATGCGATAAGAGCTTTGCAATTGTGAAGCTCGCAAATGCGAGACAGGATTCGCAATTGCGAACCTGCTGCATGTCTGCTCCTCTCGCAATTGCGAGCAATTTATCGCAATTGCGATCTTTGACTCCCCTGTTGACTTCGCAAATGCGAACAAATGCTAGCCTGGGCTTCTTCGCAATTGCGATAAAGCCCTCGCAATTGCCAAGCCTTTTCGGCTCGCAATTGCAAAGCATGTCCTTGCAATTGCGATATCAGAGCCTGCAACAATACCAGATGCAACAACAATTTTTTTTAAGTCCAAACTCACTCTGTGGCCTATCCAAAACTTACCCGAGCCCTCGAGGCTCCAAACCAAGTATTCAAACAATGAATTTAACACCAAAACTCATGTAATTCATAAAGTAGTTCAAAATTTCTATTTTCTCAACTAAGGATCCGACTTAGTTAATGTTTTTCCATATAAATTTCCTTGCATTCTGCCTCGACCTTGTTAATTTTAGTGCGAATATTTATGACTTGAGCTAAATAATGATATTTTTATGGATAGAGGTCAATCAGAGGTGATATGGAAGAATTGTGCATAAATTGAAGCTAAAATGGAATAAATTAGAGGATTATGTTTTTTTTTCATCCAAGTTTGAGCCTGACACAATTCAAAATGCAAAAGATAGCATTATATAAAGTTGGGCGTCCAGTTTTGCGCCATGCATGATTCAAAACGCCGAAGCGGAAAACTTTTCCTATTTCGGCTACGACTTGGTTGTTTCGACCATACATGCCCCCAACATGTATAAAAGGGATTCTAAGCCTACTTTTTAGAGGGGAGACATTATTGGAGAGGAAAATTTCTATTTGGAAGCAAGGAATTACAAGAGTTTTTCTCTCTGTTCTTCTTTAATCTATATTTTAATGCTTTCGATTATCAACATGATTGTTAGAATGAGAATTTATCTGGTTTATTGGTTGACGGGGTTATTATTACTCATAGTATTTTCGCAAAGAACTACTCTTCTATTCAAGCTATACTAACGCCTATATTTCTATGGAATTAGGATTAAAAAGAACACATTAATAATTTTCGTATAATAACCATGCAAGGCGATAAAATATATCCATATCCTAACCACAAATTTGTTCCCAATATCAAGTACAAGATCTTGGTCTACTCAATCTTATGTGCAATCTAGAATTCACTCTCCCGAGTTCAATCCTAGATTCATAGATAGTATTCAATTGGTGATCAAGTAATAAAATAATTAAGCTCAAGATTGAATAAATAAACCAATAGGATAAAATAATAAGAATAATTCAAGCTTCAAACTAAAACATTCATGTAGCACCCACAACTCTGAACTAATAAACTAAGAAATTAAAGGAAGAGAAGAGAAGAAAAACTAGTTAGAAGCTTCTTCCAAGCGTGGTTTATGTTCTCCCCTCCAAAGTGGCATGTTCTCCTTCCAAATATATATTCGGTCTCTTTTAAATAGGTATAGAACCCCTTTTATACGAGTTAGGACCATGTAGGGCAGCAATAATCTTGTCCCGGGCGAAATAAAAAATCCAGCACGACGTTTTTGCAAGTACAATTCCAATCCTTTGCTTCAATGGCATTTTCCATTCCTTTTGACCTACACTTGGGGGGACAAACACCAAAGGGTGTACCCCTTTTGTTTTTGGTGGATGTCCTCCTTTTGTTTCCTTATTTTATATTCTTTGAATTTTCTTTTATCTTTCGCGTTTTATTCAATGTTACTTCAAATCTCTTCATATTCACACCACTTTATTCCTACATAGTTAAAATATAATATTAAGCATAAAGTAATATAATTAATACTCAAAAAATAATTAAAAGTATTAGAATATAAGGCAACAATAAGTAAATATATGCATTTTGACCGAAAATCACAACCCCACACTTAAACTCTTGCTCGTCCTCGAGTAAGCATTAAAACCACTCTCAATAAATCAAGCATAGGAACACCACCACTTCGGCTGATACTAACAATTAAGCCCTATAGAAACTCAAATCATCAAATATACACTTCATGATTATTGTGCAAGATATACAAGTCACAAACAAATAACAAACTTCTAACCTCCTAACTTAAAAGAGGGACTCTAACTCACCAAATCTGAGCTCGCTCACCTATTCTGTCAAATAAAGCTAATAACATCATCTATCTATAAATCGACACTCACACTCGGCACTCGCTCTCATAGCTCGCACTCAGTGGGTACCTGCACTCGCTACTGCTATGTCAGCTTCCGGAGGGGCAAATCCTGCCCAAGCACTAATTTAAGCAAATCATGGCATGAATCAATATAGCTTGAAGCAGTGTGTAGTCCAATCACAAAATTATCACTCACAAGTGGCCCCACTCGGTCATCAATATATCTAGTCTCTCAGGCTCACCAATGTCATAACAATTAGCCAATCAATGATAATATGATCTAACATTAATGGCAACAGAGACTAATATAGGATATGGAAATGATAGATGTGACTGAGTATATGATTGCAAATTAAGAAAATAATTCAATAACGAAATGACATCTGGGGTACCAATAGTACCGATATATAGCCTACACAGGATTTCTAACATGAATCACAACTCAATTCCTCTAACAAATGGAGAGTACATGAATAATAACAAGAATAGATGACTACATAGCTCCACAGAATCAACAGAGTCAGAATTACTACGGTGCCTGCCCATACGTCCATCACCTAGCATGTGCATCACCTCAACACCAACCATATAACACTAATTTCAGGAATTCATACCCTTAGGACCAAGTTTGAAAGTGTTACTTACCTCAAATCGTGCAAATCTATACTCCAACAAGCCCTTTCCTCACGAATCGGCCTCCGAATGACTCGAATCTAGACACAAACAACTTAATACCATCAATAAAAGCTATAGGAATCAATTCCAACCAATTTGAGAGGAAAATGAACTAATTGATGAGGATGAATGCAATAGTAAGCAATGGAACAATACTCAAGTATTGAAGTAGAAGGAAATTCAAAAGTGCAAGGACCAATTGCCAACAATTCTGAGAAGATTACAATTCTCTAAAGCTAGATCTTTTGCACAACCATCTCCATATCTAGAACAAGATGCAACAACAACTTGGACTTGGAAGGAGAAGGAACATCATACAAAGGAGCTCAGGCAACAAAATCGTAATTCTCAGATGGGAATGCGACTGGAATATGTTCCACCAATTCATCGAGATGTTAAGATAGTTATTCAAATTGCCGAGGAAGATGTAAGTGAGTTGAATGACCACTGGGCGATTGCCTTAATTGGATATGTCTTTGGTGATGCTCCGTATGAGAAATCTATGGAGAATTATATAGAATATGTACAGGATTTTTTTCTAAACCTCAAATTCTATATCATAATAATGGGTATTATGTGTTTCAATTTTAAACAATTGAGGAAAGGCACTTAGTTATGCAAGCAGGTCCTTACTCGTATCACAACAAACCATTCATTTTGCAAAATTGGGAAAAGGATTTTCACTTTGACCCTAAATGTATAACAACAATCCCTTTGTGGATTCACTTCCCTAGCTTACCTGTTGGATACTGGACTACTGACGCACTAAGCAAGATGGCTAGTGCTATCGGATTACCCATGTACACTGACAAATTCACAGCAGATTTGAACAAAATTTCTTATTCAAGAGTTCTGGTGAAGGTTGATATCACTGAGCCTTTAGTGGAAACTGTAGAGATTGTTACTCCTTCTGGGACTAGGCAACAAGAAATACTCTATGAGTGGAGGCCAAAATTTTGTAGTGAATGTGTACACTTTGGCCATGACAACTTTGAATGCTGGAGGACAAACCACCAGAATCATGAAGAGGATAAGTTTAAGGCTCCTAAAAGAAGAAGTATGGGCAGAAGGAAGAAAGTAGTACATGAATGGAAACCAAAGGAAGAACAAGAACAAGGAGAGATAGTATAGGGGAATGATGTAGAGCACCCACAAACTAAGACAGAAAAGGGTAATCAAAAGATATTATATGTGAATGGCTCTACTCAAAGGATGCATGCTATAAGCAGGAATAAAGAAAGCAGTGTGTAGCATAGTCCAATTTCAATGCATCAGACTCTTATTGTAGAAGCTAGCACTACTAACATGTTCAAAATACTGGGAGAGTGTGGGCAGAGTTCTGCACTAGGAGATGGGATTGCTACTGAACCTATCAAACAGCTACCATCATCATAAGTACCTGGAATATAAGGGGACTGAATAAGCCCTATAAACAGAAGGAGTTAAGACATTTCTGCAAAAGAATAAAGTAGACATTCCTAGATGTCTAGAAACTAGAGTAAAGGAAAATAAGGCAAAAAATATAGTGAATAAGGTAGCCAAAGATTGGGGATATTGTTGTAATTATACTAAGACTATAAATGGAAGAATTTTGTTGTTATGGAAGATAAAGAGGAGGATGAGGATGAGGATGTTGATCGACTAGTGGACGGTGCTTGGTATGATTTTGCCTATGGTCAAGGATGACCAGGGCGCTGAAGGTCGAGACGATAATGGTATTGAAGGTTGGGGTGGCAATGACGTTGAAGGCTGAGACGTCGAGGGTGTTGAGGACCATGATGGCAACAGCCAATAGTTTTGTTTTAACTTTTTATTGTATTTTTTTGGCATCTTTTAGTGCCTTTGTAAAAACACTTTAGGTATGAATATCAAAGTTGATCTTTGTTATAAGTACCTTTTTCATTTGCTGCAATTTGTTTTTGTGCTTGTATGCTTTGCTTATGTGTTTGCATATTTTTCTTATTTATCCTTTTTTTTGTCGACTCCAAGATGACCGTAGCCTTTGAGCTGAATATCCATGGGCCATATCATCCCTTTGTTTATATAGATCTAGTATGCATCTTAGTTGAGATTTGGTCGAGGGTCTATAGGTGTTTTTTCGAGCTTCGTCGAACTTGACCTTTCATTATGTTGTGGCCGAGGGCTGGTAGTTATTGTTCGATCTTGATCAAACTTAACCTTTTCTTAGGTTATGGCCGAGGGCTGGTAGGTATTGTTTGAGCTTGATCGAACTTAACCTTTTGTTAAGTTGTGGCCGAAGGCCGATAGGTATTGTTCGAACTTGATCGAACTTACCCTTTAGTTAAGTTGTGGTCGAGGACCGATAAGTCTTTTTGAGCTTGATCAAACCTTTCGTTAAGTTGTGGATAAGAACCGGTAGGTGTTGTTCGAGCTTAATCGAACTTAACCTTTTGTTAAGTCGTGGCCGAGGTCCAATAGGAGTTTTTCGAGCTTGTGGGTTGCAGTGAACTTTACGATGTTGATGGTGGTGTCGTCATTGTCACCAATAATCATATTGATGGTATGAGTCAGTGAGGGCAACTTTGGCGGGCCTTAACGTTCTTGACCCTTGGTGAAAGTGCTTCTTCCTTTGTCACTCAATAGCTCTTTGAGGTGCTCTTGCTGTAACATGTTTTCTACCTCATGCCTTAAGGAAATGCAATCCTCTGTTTTGTGTCCGCATTCTTGGTGGAACTCGCTGAGGGCATCGGATTTCCTGGTGCTCGAATCGAACCTCATATTTGGCATCCACCTTACCTTTATTCCATGCTTCTTGTAATGACCCGGTCGGTTGTTTCGAGAGTTGTAGTCACGATCCCCCATGTACTACTCATTTTATGATTTACAGTTGTTATATGACTTGCTGGGGTAATTGTGTGAGGCCTGGAGAGGTTTCGGAATGAATTGAGACACTTCATCTCAAGGTTGAAAACTTAAGTTGAAATGGTTGGACAAATGTTGACTTATGTGGAAAATGACTCTAGGTTGGGGTTTTGATGGTTCTGTTAGCTCCATCGGATGATTTTGGACTTAGGAGCGTGTCCAGTTTGTGATTTGGAGGACCATAGTGCAATTAGGCTTGAAATGGCAGAAGTTAGAAATTTATAAGTTTTACCAAGAGTGGACTTTGTGGTTACCGGGCTCGGATTGGAGTTTCGAGAGTTGGAGTAGGTCTGTGGTGTCATTTGTGACTTGTGTGCAAAATTTAGGGTCAATCGAACATCATTTGATAGGTTTCAAGCGTTGTTTGTAGAAGTTCAAATTCCATAGTTTCAATAGGCTTGAATTCGGGTGTGATTCATGCTTTGATGCTGTTTGAGGTGATTTGACGGCTCGACTAAGTTTGTATCATGTTTTAGGACTTGTTGGTATGTTTTGTTGAGGTGTCGGGTGCCCGGGTTGAATTCGGATGGTTAACGGATCGAATTAGGAGTTTGAATAATTGCTAAAGCTGGGATATCTTCTAGTGCAATCGCACCTGAAGAGCTTTTTCCCTAAGTACGAGATAAGGAGCGCAGATGCGGCAAGGAGTGGGACGAATGAGGTCGCAAGTGCGAAGGATTTTCCGCACCTGTGTGGCCGCAGATTCAGCGTGATGGGCACAGAAGCGGAGTTGGCCAGTAGGGGAGTATGAGTAGGTGCGAAGGTAATTCCTCACCTACGATTGTGCAGATGTGACGGGAGGATCACAGAAACGAATTCCCAACTCTAGTGGTTCACCGCATAAGCAGGTGGATTGTTGTTTTTGCGACGCTGCAGATGCGGCTAAGTTTCCACATAAGCGGAAAGGTTCGATAGAACCTAAATTCAAGGGTTCGCCATTTTCTTCATTTTGAACACTTCATGTTGTTACCCGTTTTTTCCTCATCTGATAAAGTAATTGAGTTGACAATCATGCTAGAAATCATTTTTAGGCTATGTGCTGGTATTGTTGGGACCCTCAGTGATCGTTCCTTACAATTAACTTATTGATTAAATTGAAATTTCATACTCAGTCATATTTATTCATTGCATATCATATCTCTGTCTATGTTGCTATTTATTTATACTTCATATCATCATTTGTGGGCTAGTTTTATGACATTGTAAACCAGAGAGAATGGAGATATTGATGACTGAGTGAGGTCGAGGGCTTGATTGTGAGTGATATTTAAGGGATCGGGCTACACGTTGTAGCATGTTTTATTGATTATGCCTGGATCTGGCTTATTATAGTGCAGTGGCTGAAAGAGCCCCTCCAGAGTCTGTACACTCCCAGTGAGCACAATTGATATATTTTGATGGATGGCTCTACCCTAGGCATGGATCTTGCCCGAATTATTTATATTTAGGGGTGGATTTACCCTAGGCTGGATTAGCCTTATATAGTACTGAGTTACTAACTATCAGTTGATATATATATATTTGGGATGGATCTTTACTGAGCTAGATTGGATATATACAGTACTAAGTGATTGAGTATTCTGAGAGTGTGAGTACATGAGGCTTTCAGCACGGTGCATCACATACAACATGTACATGGGCATATAGATGTAGAGAGGTCATATTCCTCATGTCATTCAAAATTGATCTATCATACTTGTATTGAGTTTTAACTATTGAACTTGAAAGCATGCCTACATTTATGTATTGTTATTTCTATATTGAACTGCACCGACGAAGTTCGTCTTTACTTTTAGTCCAAAGGTTAGATTTGTTACTTATTGAGTTGGTGTACTCATGCTTCACCCTGCACCTCATGTGCAAATCTAGGTGCTTTCAGTAAAGGCAATTGCTGAGTTGTAGAGTCTGGATTTTCAGACATCATCGAGGTAACTGCTTGGCCTTTGCAGTCCTCGACTCTCCTCCCTTATTTTTCATCTGTATTTCTTAGTTTATTTTCTAGACGGTGTACTAGACTATATCTTAATTTAGATGCTCATGTACTCGGTGGCACCCTGTTTTTGGAGAGATTTTGTATTGAGTTATGTCTTCCTATTTTGTTTTTAAAAAGGTTTTTCCTTAAATTCAACTGTTTTTGTATCTTTCAAAGATCTTAAGCAATTGGAAATGTCTGATTAGTCATCTTGCCAAGTTCATGATAGGCGCCACCATGACAGGCTTAAGTTTTGGGTCATGACAAGCTTGAAGGAGCCCCTCCAGAGTCTGTACACCCCATAGTGAGCGCAGTTGATTTATTTTGAGGGATGGATCTTCCCTAGGCATGGATCTTGCCCGAATAATTTATAGTTGGGTATGGATTTTCCTTGGGCTAGATTGGCCTTATACAGTACTGAGTGACTGACTCTAAGTTGATGTATATATATATATTTGGGATGGATCTTCCCTGGATGGGATTGTCCATATATAGTACTGAGTGATTGAGTATTATGAGAGTGTGAGTACACGAGGCTTGCGGTGTGATGCATCACATACAACATGTATATGTGCATGTAGATGTAGAGAGGTCATATTCCTCATATCATTCAGAATTGATCTATCATACTTGTATTGAGTTTTAACTGTTGAACTTGGAGCATGCCTACATTTCTGTATTGTTATTTCTATATTGAACTATACCAGCAGAGTTCGTCACTACTTTCAGTCCAAAGATTAGATTTGTTACTTATTGAGTTGGTTGTACTCACACTTCACCCTACACCTCGTGTGCAGATCCAGGTGCTTTCGGTCACGGCAGTTGCTAAGTTAAAGAGTCCGGATTTTCGAAGATCATCGAGGTAGCTACTTGGCGTTAGCAGACTTGACTCTCCTATATTATCTTTCATCTTTATATTTCAGTTTATTTTCTATACAGTGTACCAGACTATATCTTCATGTAGATGCTCATGTACTCGGTGGCACCCCAGTTTTGGGTGAGACTTTGTATTAAGTTATGACATCCTATGTAGTTTTTAAAAAAGGTTTTTCCTTAAATTAAATTGTTTTCGTATCTTTCAAAGATCTTAAGTGAATTGAAATGTCCGAGTAGTCGAGTAGCCTAGTTCTATGATAGTCGCCATCACGAAAAGATATGTTTAGGATCGTGATATGTTGGTATCAGAGCCTAGGTTACATAGGTCTCATGAGTTATGAGCAGGTTTAGTAGTCTTGCGGATCGGTACGGAGATGTTTGTGCTTATCTTCGAGGGGCTGCCGAACCCTTAGGAAACTTTATATTCTTGTATTCTTTTCGTGTAAATTTGTTGATTTTGATCACTAAACTTCTGTGATTGTATTCTCTCACAGATGGTGAGGACACGTGCTATCGAACAGGATAAGCAGTCACCAGTACCATCTTATAGGGCCATGAGAGGTTGAGGTCACACTTGGGGCAGAGGTGCAGCTCATATAGCAGATAGAGTAGCTAGAGCAGCACCTGTAGATCCACCGGTCGCTCCCGCTCAAAAGAAGGTACCAGATACGGCTGAGCCAGTAGGGACAGCTCAGGCACCAACTGCACCTATTGTGATTCCAGTCCTTCAAGAGGCTTTAGCTCATATTTTGAATGTGTGCACCATCATTTCCCATGCAGTTTTAGTTCCGGCCGCAACAACTACTTCTCAGGCTGGGGGAGGTACTCATACTCCCACCGCCCGTACTCTACAGCAGGTGAATCAGGGACTTCAGACACAGGGGGTACCACCAATCCTATCGGTTTCCACTGCTCATGCGCATGTGGGTCCTGTTATGATCGAAGATAAGTAGAGGAGACTAGAGAGGTTAGAGAGTCTCGAGCCTCTATCTTTTAGTAGGGCAGAGTTAGAGGATGCCTAATATTTCTTGGATAGGTGCCAGCAGATTCTTTGCACGACAGGTATTCTAGAGACCAGTGGGGTCTCATTCACTATTTTTCTGTTTACTAGGGCTGCCTTCAGATGGTGGGAGGCTTATGAGAGGTGCAGGCCGGCCGGTGCAACACCACTTACATGGCATGAGTTCTTTATTCTCTTATTGGAGAACTTTGTGCCTCAACCTCGCAGAGAGGAGCTTTGCAAATAGTTTGAGCAGCTATGTTAAGATGGAGTGTTAGTGACACAATACGAGATGGGGTTTTAAGAGTTGGCTCGTCATATAGTTTGGTTGGTTCCCACTAATAGGGAGAGGATTAAAAGGTTCATTGATGGCTTCACATATCAATTATGGTTGCTTATGACTAGGGATAGGGTATCTGGTGCTACTTTTGATGAGGTGGTCGATATTGCTCGGTAGATATAGATGGTCCGCAATCAGGTTCGTGGAGAGAGGGAGGCCAAGAGGCCTCATAGTTCGGGTGGTTTCAGTGGTGTTCCCTTTGGGGAATACCCTTACCATAGAAAGGGTCGTCCTTATAGGCCCGCTCAGATGGCTCGTCCAGTTCATTGTGGTGCATTATCTAACCACGGTTCATACAATGCTCGTGCGGGTCATTCATCTCTTTGTGCCCTTGATCTCAAAGTTCATCTCGTGCAACATCAGTTCAGGGGCTCATATGTACCAGGTTCTTCTGATAGTTATTTTGGTTCTCGGGATTTGCCTCAATACTTTCTGCCATTTTCAGGGAGGGGTTGTTTTGAGTGTGGAAATTTGGGTCACATAAAGAGACATTTCCCTCGCCTCTCGAGAGGTCTAGTTTGCAGAGGAATCAGACTACGACTTCAGCACCGATTACTTCACTACCCGCCCAGCCAGCTCGGAGTGGGGATTAGGCAGCTAGGGGTAGCCCTAGAGGGGGAGGACAATCAGGTGGCAGCCAGGCCTGATTCTGTGCTCTTCTTGCTAGACTTGATGATGTTGCTTCAGAGACATTGATCATAGGTATTATCTCAGTATGCCACAGAGATGCTTCTGTATTATTTGATCCTGGTTCCATTTATTCGTGTGTATCATAATATTTTGCATGTTATCTGGATATGCCTCGTTAGTCCTTAATTTCATCTTTTCATGTATCTACACCGGTAGGTGATACTATTATTGTGAACCATGTATATCGGTCATTTGTAGTGACTATTGGAGGATTGGATACTAGAGTTGATCTTTTACTGCTTAGTATTGTTGATTTCGATGTGATCTTGGGTATGAATTGGTTGTCTCCAATTCATGATATGTTGGATGTTACACTAAGATCGTGACATTAGTGATGTCGTGTTTTCCAGGGATCGAGTGGAGAGGTTCTCTAGATTATGTTCCCAGTAGGGCGATTTTATATTTGAGGGCTAAACGGATGGTTAGGAATGGTTGTTTATCTTAGTTGGCCATTGTGCGGGATGTTGGTGTTGTTACCCCTACTATTGATTTTATACCGGTGGTATGAGACTTTCCAGATGTTTTTTCCTGCAGACCTGCCGGGTATGCCGCCCAATAGGGATATTGACTTTGGTATTGACTTGGTGCCGGGCACTCTCCCCATTTCCATTTCTCCGTATCGTATAGCACCAGCTAAGCTAAAAGAATTAAAAGAACAACTTTAGGAACATCTTGATAAGGGGTTTATCCTAGTGTGACGCCTTGGGGTGCACCAGTTGTGTTTGTGAATAAGATGGATGGTGCCATGTGTGTGCACATTTATTATAGGCAGTTGAACAAAGTTACAATCAAGAACAAGTATTCTTTACCACACATTGATGATCTATTTGACCAGCTTCAAGGAGCGAGGGTGTTCCTAAGATTGATTTGAGTTCTGCGTATCACCTATTGAAGATTCGGGACTCGAATATTCTAAAGACAATATTCAGGACCTGTTATGGTCATTATGAATTCCTTGTGATATCTTTTGGGATGACCAACGCCCCAGCATCATTCATGTGTGAACAATGTATTTCAGCCTTATCTCTACTGCATTGTCATATTATTCATTGTTGATATCCTAGTGTACTCTCGTAGCCAGGAGAAGCATGCCCAGCATTTGAGGATTTTGTTACAACAACTAAAGGAGGAGAAGCTTTGTTCCAAGTTCTCTAATTGTGAGTTTTGGCTTAGTTCAGTGGCATTCTTGGGGCATATGGTGTCTAGCGAGGTGATTCAGGTGGATCCAAAGAAGATAGATATGGTTCAAAGTTGGCCCAGACCGTCCTAAGCCATAAAGATTCAGAGCTTTCTTGGCTTGGCCGCTTATTATCATCATTTAGTGGAGGGTTTCTCTTCTATTGCATCACCAAAAGGGTGCTACTTTCAGGTTGTTAGATGAGTGTGAAAAGAGCTTTTAGAAGCTCAAGACTGCCTTGACCACAACACCAGTTATACTTTTGTCTTCAGCTTTAGGCTCTTATATAGTGTATTGTGATGCTTCTTGAATTAGTATTGGGTGTGTCTTGATGCATGAAGGTAGAGTGATTGCTTATGCTTCCCGCTAGTTGAAGCCCCATTAGAAGAACTACTTTGTCCATGATTTGGAGTTGGATGCCATTGTTCATGCATTGAAGATTTTGAGGTATCATCTCTATGGGGTGTTATGCGAGGTATCTACGGATCATCGAATGCTCTATCACTTGTTCAAACAGAAGGATCTAAATTTGAGGCAGCAGAGATGGTTGAAGCTACTAAAGGACTATGATATTACTATTCTGTATCACCCCGGGAAGGACAATGTGGTGACTGAAGCCTTGAGTAGAAAGGTGGTGAGTATGAGTAGCCTTGCATTCATTCTTGTTGGTGAGAGACCGCTTGCAGTTGATGTTCAGGCCTTGGCCAACAAGTTTGTAAGTTTAGATATTTCAGAGCCTAGTCGGGTTCTAGATTGTGTGGTTTCTTGGTCTTCCTTATTTGATCATATCAGAGAGCGCCAGTGTGGTGATCCCTATTTTCTTATCCTTAAGGACATGGTTCAGTATGGTGATGCCAGAGATGTTACTATTGGGGATGATGGGGTGTTAAGGATGCAGGGTCAGATTTGTGCGCCTAATGTAGATGGTCTATGTGAGTTGATTCTTGAATAGGCCCATAGTTTGTGGTATTCCATTCATTCGGGTGCCACAAAGATGTACCATAACTTAAGGCAGCATTGTTGGTGGAGGAGAATGAAAACGATATAGTGGGGTTTGTAGCCCGGTGCCTAAACTGTCAGCAGGTGAAGTATGAGCATCAGAGGTCGGGTAGATTGCTCTACAGGCTAGAGATTCTAGAATGGAAATCGAAGAAGATCACCATGGATTTTGTAGTTGGGCTCCCACAAACTTTGAGGAAGTTTGATGCTATTTAGGTTATTATAGATCGGTTGATCAAGTCCGCACACTTCATTCTAGTTGGGACTACTTATTCTTCAGAGCGGTTGGCTGATATTTACATCCGTGAGATTGTTTGCCTTCACGGTGTACTGGGGTCCATAATTTCAGATCAAGGCACACAGTATATATCGTAGTTTTGGAAGGCAGTACATCGTGAGTTGGGCGCCCAGGTTAAGTTGAGTACAACATTTAACCCTCAGATGGACAGACAGTCCAAGTGCACTATTTAGATATTGGAGGACATGCTACACACTTGTGTCATTGACTTCGGGGGTTCATGGGATCAGTTTTTGCTGCTCACAAAAATTTCCTACAACAACAGCTACTAGTCGAGCATTCAGATGGCTCCGTATGAGGCTTTGTATGGGAGACAATATCGATCTATTGTGGGTTTGTTTGAGCTGGGTGAGGCTAGGCTATTGGGTATTGACTTGGTTCAGGATGCTTTGGACAATGCTAAATTGATTCAAGATCGGTTCCGCACGGCACAATTTAGACAAAAGAGTTACGCTGATAGGAAGGTTCGTGATGTTGCTTTAATGGTTTAGGAGAAGGTACTGCTCAAGGTTTCATCCATGAAGGTTGTTATGAGGTTCGGGAGAAAAAAAAGTTGAGCCCTCGATATATTGGGTCGTTTGAGGTGTTTCATAGGATTGGAGAGGTGGCTTAAAAGCTGTCCTTGACACCTAGTTTTTCGAGTCTACATCCTATATTTCATGTATCTATGCTCCGAAAGTATGTTGCCGATCCGTCTCATGTATTAGATTTCAGCATGGTTCAGTTGGATGGTAATTTAACTTATGATGTGGAGCCAGTGGCCATATTGGGTCGGCAAGTTAGAAAATTAAGGTCAAAGGATATAGCTTTGGTGAGGGTGCAGTGGAGAGGTCAGCCAGTTGAGGGGTCTACTTGGGAGATCGAGCAAGAGATGTAGAGCAGATATACACGCCTAATTGAGACTCCAGGTACATTTCTAGACTCGTTCAAGGACGAGTGTTTGTTTAATACGGGGAGGATGTAATGACCCGGCCGGTCGTTTTGACAGTTGTAGCCTCATTCCCCCATTTACTGCTCATTTTATTCTTTATAGTTGTTGTTTATATCCAATTTTTCCCTATAATACTTTTTAAGTGCATATATACCTTCAAAACTATGCATTAGCATCAATTGATATTTTTTCATAATTTCTATATTTTTAAAATTAATTTATCCTAGTATTTATTTATATAACTAATTACAAATTTTGCATCACAAAAGACTTTATAGCATTTTATGACTTAATATTGCTATTTATAGTTATATTAAGTTCAACTTATTTCACAAACGACCATATTTACATATTTTTGTTACAATTGCAATAATTTTGCAATTGTAGCCCATGCATACATCATTGTGTTATTTTGCCATAAAATGGCTCATTGTATTTTAAAATGTTGAGTAATTATTTTAAAATATTTTTATGCATGAAAGTAATTTTTATAATCTGTTAATTGTTTTTATAAAATATTTTTTATAAATTGTTGGGTTATTTAACAAATAGCCCTATTTGATTCCTAATATTTTTCGGACCTAACCCCTCAAACCAGCCTAAAATGTTTTTTAAAATTAGCCTAAATCCCTCTTAGGCCCAAGCTACAACTGTCCGACCCAATTGCACGTTTAATCATGGCTGTTGATTATTATGATCAACGGTCCAAAATCCCCCTACCATAATTAACCTAAATGACCCCCCAAAACCCTCACATTTCTCACCTCTCACCCGCCATCTCCTCGTCTCCCCCTTCTCTCAAGCTCTCTCGACCTAACCTTGATTATAACCGCCGTCACCGGCATAAACCTTCACTTTATGACGCTCATATGGCTTCTCCGGCCAATCCTAGCCTTCTACGCACTACGGCTCCTCGACTTCTTAGATCCTTGAGAGGATCTCAAAGAACTCAAGCAGTTCTGGGTTGAAACCTTGCTTGTTAGCCTGTCTTAGGCCATTTTCTCGACCATGAGTAAGAGATTTCTCTTCGTTTTGTTACTAATCTATGGTTTCTAAACCTATGCTCTCAACTCTATTATGTTTTCTAAAAAACCCTAGTCTACTGCTTTCGATCATTTCCAGATCTGTATAGATCCGAGATGAATCGATCACTATAACATGTTTTTCTCTGAAAATTTCTGGTTTTAATCGACTATTCTTAATTTTCCCTAAAGCCAGGGTTCATTACGAGTTGTTTTTCAAAGGTTTTCTGACTTCTAATGTTTAATCGATCCTCTTTTCATCCTCTTGACTGACTTGTGCAAAAGATACTCAAACTCTTGTTGATTTCATGCAATACTTTGATTCAATGATCTTTGCTTCGATTTCGAGTATTTTAGTGTTACCAATTGTATTAATTCACCCTGTATTTTCTGACTTACACATTTCTCTTTATCAAATCCATTATTATGTGGTTTTTGCCCTAATTGATCTCTATTAGGTTTTGCATCTATTTCCGGCTAATTTCTGTACTTCTTGTGAAGTTTTACTTAGCCTATTTTCTATTTGTGGAAGTTGATATCTCTTTACAGAAATCCGTATCACTTTGAAATTCTGGCTGATTGATTTGCTCTTGATTGTTTCCTTGTTTATGACCTTAATTTAGTCATTCATGACTTATTTAATTATCTGTATAATTGTGGATCTTTGCTGATTCTTTACGTAGTATGATTAAGGTCTTTTCCTTAATTAGGCCCCTGTATTACCATTTGATCAAGGAGTCTATTATGAACTCCCTTATTTGGTTTAAACTCCTTGCCTTATTTAATCCATATTATTACCATTTGGCTAATTGCACTTAATCGAAGGAGGTTTATGCTGAACTCTTTTGTATCATTGGATTCTGTGACCCCTTAATTTTTGGTTCTAATTCATTTACCTTATTTGCTCTACTCTTGAACTGCTATATAAACACTCTTATTTTACCTCTCAAACACGAACACTAAGTTAAGAACACACACTCACACTTAAACTCTCTCTTCTTTCTCATCTACTTGTAAGAATTATTGGTCTAGCTGGTTGAAAGCCAGGCTAGACATTGGAACAACACCTGTTTTACACTCAACACTTCCTTCTTTAACTGGTTTAAAAGATTCTAAATAAGTAGGCAACTGATTAGGTTATATCACCTCATTTTAAAACAATGCTGTATATTCTATGTTTGTGATGTTCATACCCTGTTCTAGGACTTCTCTAAAATTACCTGAAATCTGTGTTTAAGACGTGCTACTTATTTGTTTATGTGTGGAGGTAAATATGTGCCCCCAAACTATTTCCCTATTTGACAGTCCTATATGTTCTATGTTGCCGCTTAGATTTTAACTTTTAAATACCTAGGAGTGTCTAGAATTGCCTAAGTATAAAGGTCCTAAAACACCTCCAGTACCCCAAGGAAGGGACGGGTAAAGCACACTTAGAGTTCGTTAATTAAACTCTCTTATATAACCGCCAAGGGAAGGGTAATGGGTAGTAAAAAGGATATGATGACATGCGCGCTAATGCCACGTGTAACCCCTCTAATTTAGTAAGGCTTACCGGGTATTGTACAGATGTGATCCTATAGGCTAACCAACTTAGGACTTCCCTTCTTAAATTTAAATATGTGTGCTTAGACTTTCTAAACTTCCTTGATTATATATGTGTGCTTAGACTGCATAAACTTCCTTTATTTGCAAATGTGTGCTTAGACTGCTTACCTGTTAAATAACTAATTCACATAACTGAGTTCGGTCGGGAACCATCATTGTGGACCGCGAGGGGTGCCTAAAACTTCCCCTCAAGGTTATTTTGAGCTCTACCCTAATCACTGGTAATGCAAACTGGTTACATGAGTTAATTGCTCTAGGTTCCCTAACGCACCTTAATTCGTTAGGTGGCGACTCTTCAAATACCCAATTCCCAAAAGGAAACGAGTTATTCCCAATAAAATGTCGAAACCCGGACTCCGCGAGGAAAAAGGAGGCGCGAAGCATGGCGATTTTGCTGGGGACATTTTAGGCTATTACTATAACGAACTTGTTTTTGTGAATTAGTCTTAAGCATGCTTTATCTCGTGCACCCTCCCCCTTATTTGGATTTAACTGCTTATTTTCAAGTATTTATGATTTCCTTTATTTCCTGAAACTAACTTGTCTCTTTGCTTTCCTTTTTCGTAACTGTCTTTCAATTATTTAAATACCGCATTTATCATTTTTTTAACGTGCAAATACTTGAAAATGCTATTTATTTTTGCATAAATCATGCCGAAACATCATATTCCACTTGTGCGTAACCAATATTATAGCAACGCTTGATGAGTGTTTTCTCTCTTCCTATATATCACCCTTTTTAAATTCGGAAAGGCGTATTTGCGATAAAACTAGTCGATTAGCGGTGCATTCGGCAGTTCCATGCCTTCCCCCCTCACGTTCTCCGCTTGAGGGTCCCAGTCTAGACCTCTATAGCAACCCTACTCTGATTAATTGTGCATGCATCATGGTCAAAACTAACCGGGTTAATATGTTGTTCGCATAATAACTCTTTAAGACAAGCCTCGTCCAAAAGTCCATCAGGTATTCCATAATCCCAACAGACGCAACCATGATTGTGTGCATTAATTTTGGAGAAATAAATGCCAATATGCTAATTGTTGTATAAATAGATGAACCCGGAGGGGGAAACGGCCTAACCATCTTTTGTTTTGAAAAACATGAGGCACGAAGTCCCCAGATTCGGTATGGTCGGTAGCATACCTTCACTTTTTCTAGATTGGTGGAGGGATCTTCCATCAAGTGAAAAAAATCACGTGAAAAGAGTCTTAGGAAATTTATCTTCTCTGTTGGATCTTTAGCCAAAAAAATGTTGATCGAGGCTGCCACTAAGTTTTGGGACAAGGAAATGACCGTGTTCCGCTTTGGGGAGATAGAAATGACTCCTTTTCTAGAAGAAATAGGGGGATTTGCTGGGTTTCCTTGGGATAGCCCTGGTTTATTGGCACCTAAAAATCGCAATGCTGGAGGTTTCTTAAGATAACGGGGCTGAAGAAAAATGATGATTTGGAGTGCCTGAAGAATTCCTATATACCTTTCGACTTCCTCTATGAAAGATACGGTCATAGTAGCTCTTACCGTATTTTTGATGATGAGTTCTCAATCACATCCTTAGGCTGGGTTCATCGTAGGGTCTTCGCATTCATTGTGTATTTCTTGGGCATGCTGGTATTCCCGATCTAAGAGGATAGAATCCATACCAGGTTGGCCATGGTGGCCAAAACTTTGATGGACGGGATCGAGGGGCAGACATATACCATTATCCCTATGATCATTGCAGATATATACCGGGCCTTGGAACGTTGTCGGAAATGGTTCAAATTATTTGAGGGTTGCAATTTGCTGTTACAGGTTTGGTTGTTAGAGCATCTCCAAAGGTGTCAATACTGCCAAGAGTTTCCATGAAGGCCGTGGAATGACAACATAGCATTCCATCACCCTAAGAGAATTACCTACACTCCGAACATGTTTGCTCAACCTAAGGATGTTGTAGGATGGGTGCAGTTCTTCAACAGGTTAACTGAGGGCCAAGTTTAGTGGATGTTCGAGTGGTTCCCCACCGACGAGTTTATCATCAGATCTAAAGACGTCCCACATTTGGTGTTGATTAGGTTAAGGAGAATATATCCTTGCGCTCCCCTCACGGTTATGAGACAGGAAGGCAGGAGACATATCATACCACGGGTCGCTAAAATGAGCCACTTCATAGATGATTTCCAGGGTGACGCCATCCCATATAATAATGAGGCACCACATATGTGGACTCTGAAGATTATAGTGGAAAAGGATACCATCGAGCCAGACCGATATCATACGGGTCATTCATACTTTTATCCATCATGGTTGGATGATAATCTCTCAGGAATCTTCGAGCCAAGGTTTGCTCCAGGAAATAGGGTCATAGATGAATTTGCCGAAGCAGAGGTGAAGTATAAAAAGCTGCGCAAAAAAGTTCGAGAGTCTGAAGCTTAACGTATGGCACAACATAAGGCTGATATGGAAATGATTAATAAGTGGAAAGAGAGTGATGTTAAATTCGACGAAAGGCTGGAATATCTGGAGTACGGTTTGATAGAATTGGAGGGGAAAATGAGAAAGAGAGTAACCGACTACCAGAACACTAAGGGAAACAAGGGAGGACATTTGGCAATGGCATTCATACTGCTGAACCAGCACGAGCAGGGAGAACTGATCGACAATAGCATCCGGTCTGGAGAGGGTCCTTCTGGGACCAAGTAGACTAGGTTTACTTGCTTTTCTAATGTAATAAGGCCAAGTGCCATTAGTAACATTCTCTTATTTAGTGTCGTTTTAGGGTCGTCTATTTTTAAGATTAATGAAATGAGGCAATTATTGGCACTGAATTTCTCCAAGTTATTTGTTGCTAGGCCTATCTTGGGCACAACGAGGCTCACAAATTAGGACACGAATTTACATTCCTGCAATATATGTTTAAACACAGCAAACATTTTAGAACCCTTACTAACTTGTTTACCTTTTGTTTTTCTTTATTCTTTATTCCCATCTCCTAAGGTTGGTTCGCACATACTGGCATCATCAGCATATCACACAAGATCTAAAGGCCCTCCACCACCTCCTCCTCCAAGTAACACAAAGGACAGAGGGAAAACTAAAATGGATGACTTAAGTGGTATTCGAAAGGAAAATATAGAGAATGCAGAAACTTCAGACAGTCGAAGTACTCTGGCACCAAATGATTTGGTCTTACGGTTGGAACAAAATATACTAGAGTTATAGGGAGAACATGAGCAGGTCCGCAACTTAACAAACCTATCCCTCACCCTTAATGTCTCCGATGTCAACCAATAAAACACCAAAAACCCGGCACCTCCCCAAAATGCACCAAACCAGCATCCACAAAACCCTTCCGCGCCGCATCAATATGCAACTCCAACTCAAAATCTCAATCCCCTACAGATACCTACTCCACCAAAACACCATCATCATCCAATCTAGTACCCACCAACCGCTACCTATCATACTCCCTAGAACACACTACAACCCATTCCCGACCCTCAAAAGTCAACCAATATCACTACTATACCCAGATTCCTAGCACTCACCAAAACAACATTATATATGTGGAAACCGTACCTCACTCTACTCAACCAACCTCCTATACACCAGAATCCTTTGACAAAGACCTACTAATCAAAAACATGGCTGAGGAACTCAATAAATTGACAAGTCGAGTTCAGGGCATCGAAGGAGGCAAAGGGATGAGGGTTTGAATTATGAAGACTTATGCATACAACTAGATGTAGAACTGTCGGAGGTTTACAAACCTCCCAAGTTTGAGATGTTTGACGGTACAGGTGATCCCAGGGTTCACCTAAGGACCTATTGTGACAAACTTGTCGGGGTCAGAAAGGATGAAAAGATCCGGATGAAGCTTTTTATGAGGAGTCTTACGGGAGATGCTTTGTCTTGGTACATCACCCAGGATCCTAAGAAATGGTCCAACTGGGTGAGTATGGCATCTGATTTCATGGACTGATTCCGTTTCAACACAGAAAATGTGCCAGATGTTTTCTACATTTAGAACCTCAAGAAGAAGCCCACTGAGACTTTCCGTGAGTATGCTACTCGATGGAGGTCGGAAGTAAACAAGGTCAGGCCCGCATTGGACGATAACAGATGAATAAGTTCTTCGTTAGAGCACAAGATCCGCAATACTATGAAAGGTGGATGGTTATTGAAAACCATAAGTTCTCTGACATCATCAATCTTGGGGAAAGGATCGAAGAAGGCATCAAGAGTGGGATAGTAACAAACTTTGAGGCATTACAAGCCACAAACAAGGCATTGCAATCAGGTGGCATATCAAAGAAAAAGGACGTGAGGACAGTAATGGTGGCCTAAGGCCCAAAATCTACACTCACATACCAAACACCCTCGCTCATATACCAAACGCCTCCACCTACATATAAAGCCTCACCTCCCAGATATTCCAAACCAGCCACTATCTATCACACCTATAATTCCCAACCATCTCATTTCTAGTCACTTCCAACTCGTCAAAACTACCCAAGACCGCGACCTAATTTTGATCACAAACCACCCAGACAATACACTGCTATTGCTGAACCCATCGACCAGCTATATGAAAGGCTGAAGGCCACTGGTTACATCACTCCTATTCCCGATGTGGTAATGGAGAACCCATCTCAATGGGTCAACCCAAACAAAACTTGTGCATATCACTCCGGTATGAAAGGGCATACCATCGACGAGTTCTGAATATTAAAAGATAAGATCCAGACACTGATTGACTATAAGGTGATATAGGGAAAAGAAGTTATACCCAACGTCCGCAACAATTCTCTCCTAGATCATAGAAGTGGTGGAATACAAGTGATAGAGATAGATGAAGAATGGGATCCTAAGGGGTCAATCAGGCTTATTCGAGAAGGCAATGACTTTAAACATGCATTCACACTCACTCCTATTATAGTACAGACGTAATCAACAATCGAGGTTGAGGTAGCCGTATTGGTTCCATTTGAGGTAGAGGTAGCTCCCCCTACAGCCACACCTATTCCATTTGAAGTAAAAGTTGCCACACCTTTCATAGTGATAGTATCAACCACACCTCCTTTCAATTCAAAAGTAATACCCTGGTATTACATTGCCAAAGCTAAGCGAAAGGGAAAGGACAAGATGGAAGAATCTGATGCTGCACAAGGAATGACCCGGATTGGAAAGATCAATACACCTGAACACTTGGGAGGATCAAGTAAGGAGTCCACTACCAAGCAGCCCGTCATTGAAATAGGTCCAGATGATCTTTGGAGGAAAGTACAGGAAAGGGAATACTCCGTCATTGATCATTTGAACAAAACCCCCGCTCAGATATCCATCCTATCATTGTTGCAAAATTCAAAGGTGCACAAGAATGCTTTGATGAAGGTGTTAAACGAAGCTTACGTACCCAACAACATCACCTGTGGGAAAATGGTCAACATGGTAGGGCAGGTGCTGGAAAGTCATAAGATAACCTTCCACGAGGATGAACTACTGCCTGAAGGGCTGAACCATAACCGAGCATTGTATAACACAATATAATTTGAAGACAAATTCATTGCTAGAGTCCTGATCGATGGAGGATCAAGCCTCAACATTTGTCTGTTGGATACTCTGAAAAGATTGGGTAAAGGTTTCCATGAAATATGGGCAGGAAGCATGAATGTGAAAGCCTTTGATGGGTCTCAAAGGACCACGATTGGGGAGATTAATCTTTGTCTACCGATGGGGCCAACTTGGTTCGACGTTGAATTCCAAGTGATTGACATATCAACATCATACAATCTTCTGTTGGGCCGACCTTGGATACATGCCACTGGGGATGTTCTTACACACTACACCAGGTCGTGATATTCGAATGGAACCATCAGGAGGTGATAATTCACGAAGACGGGAGTAACCCCATTTACACTAGTCAAACAATCTCGGTTATTGGGAATAGAAGAAGGCTAGGAGAGAAAACTTATCATCACATCGAATATGTCAATGTCGTTGAGAAAGGCAAATGGTGGAGTAATAAAATAGAAATCATACTAGCATGGCCTGGGTATGAACCCAGTAAAGGGCTTGGGGAGAATCTCCAAGGCATTACCAAACCAATACAGCTGAAATGTCATAGTACTACTTTCAGGATCGAATACCAGTATACATGACAAGAGTATGATGATTGGTCGCCTCTATGGCATGGACCTTATTACCCTCTCGAGCAACCAATGCCACATTTCGGTCAAACTTTTCACCAGGCTGATAAAATATGGGGAACTGCAGAAGAAAAAGCATTTGCTAGGTTGAGAAATCTATTCCTAGAAGACGAGGATATGGATTGCATTGGAATAATTGAGGATGAAGAGGAAGAAGGCCACACCATTCAGATTGTGGAGAAGGGAGCTGTTCTTAGGAACTAGACTGCCACACCATTCCGGGCCTGCCGAGTCCTTGGGTAGCTTGGCAATCAACTTAATATTTTTTCTATAGCCATGCTATGTATCTAAGATTTTTCAGGTAATTTTGTTTTAAAGACTCACTTGTTTCAAAATAATTTCTCGATTTATCGAACCGTAATTGTTTTGGATGTTTTCAATGTTAATCAATGCATTGCTATTTACTATTTATTATTATCTTCCACACTTTTCGTTCTATAGCATTATTATTACTTTTCCTGATGAACCGGTAACTGATGTGTAATGAGACAATGCAATATAAGGATAGTGACTCGGAGGAAGAAGATGAAATACCTGAGGAGGTTGTAAGAGAAGTTGAGAACTTTGAGAATAAGACTAAGTCCAACCTGGACGAAACTGAAGCACTAAATTTGGGAGACGCCGAAACCGTCAAAGAGACTCGCATAAGCATTCAATTATCACCGACAGAGAAGGAAGAATACATTCATTTCTTGAAGGAATATGAGGATATATTTGCATGGTCATATGATGACATGACCGGTCTGAGCACATCCATAGTGGCTCACAAGTTGCCCACCAATCCAATGTGTCTGCTAGTGAAGCAGAAACTCAGAAAATTCAAACCAGATATGAGCCAGAAAATCAAGGAGGAAGTTACTAAGAAGTTTAACAACAAAGTCCTCGGGGTAGTTGAATACCCAACCTGGTTAGCAAACATTGTACCAGTTCCGAAGAAAGATGGGAAGGTCAAAGTATGTGTCGACTATCGAGACTTAAATAGAGCAAGTCCTAAGGATGACTTTCCACTGCCATTTATGCACGTCCTGATAGACAATTGCGCAAAGCATGAGCTCAAATCCTTTATAGATTGCTTCGCAGGTTATCACCAGATCTGGATGAATGAGAAGACGTAGAGAAAATAGCTTTTATTACACCATGGGGGTTGTTTACCATGAAAATGGCAATAACAATTAAATTTGTTAATGAGACTCTAAAATTATGTGATCTATTTTTATGCTAGTTGCTAAGTAGTTGATGTTAGATATATGAAGATAAAAGAGGAAATACAAGCTAAAATGAAGTTATAATCAAACCGAGGGGTTAGCTATTCGGGCCTCGAACTGACCGATTAGGGGCCTCGAGGTCGATGCCTGAGCTTGAGCTCGAGTTATCGGGGATAACCTGGAAGGGGCTAACAGTTAGGATATAATTAAGGGAGGCTCTTTATGGCCAATGACGAGCAATAAATGAAGAATAAGTATGAAGGCAATAAATATGAGCAAAAATATCGAGAGAGTAAGTTAAAGAGAAAAGAGAAAGAGAGAGTTGTTACTTCGTGTAGAATAGTTGGAGCAACAGGGTTTACAAAGTGCCTATTATTCCCCTTATGTAGGAGGGGAAATCCCATCATAGTACAAGATACATTAATGATAAAGAAAGCAAGATAGGACAACTATCTAGCTTCATGATGCAGGCGCAAACCAGCTTTTAGACTAGCCTGATAGACTTAACCGGCCCCGGCTACATACTTCGGAAACTCCCCATGCCCGTTGGGGTCTCGGCCAATATTATCCCCAGTCCGGGTGTCGATAGATCTCGAGGGGGGGTACTCGGTCTGTGGTCTCGAGCCTCTGAGGTGACCTCCTAAAATACCTTATTAATGAAAAATTGCTTCCCACGATTTCACCATATACAGATAGTCCCCGCATTTTTTAGAGAGAAATGACGAGAAACGATTTTGATATTCCACTATTCAAGCTTCCTGTAATGACATCGTGCTAATGATGCAAGATTCCATAATTACCGAAACATTTCATCGTTTCGCTTGTCCAGGACCATTCAACGCGTTGCGGTTTCTTATTATTCAGAGCCATAATGTCGTCGTTGATTCAACTCCCATGGACGCATTGACTGCATTTGTCATTACGTTTTTCGAGGGCGATAATAGCGTCGTTAGTTATGTTACCCCTCTTTCTATAAATGGGGGTCTCCTGGGATCAGCCTTTTACCCAAGTATATTTCCATACCTATCCATTCCTCCTTTTTTGCTATCTTTGTTCTTTGTCGTTTACCATGTTTGGGGCCCATGGCTTGAAGATTTTATGGCGATATTGGGCATGCAATCGGCCTATCTCCCGGACCTTCTCTGGTCGAGCGAGATTACGTTGTTTTTATGTTGTTTTTGTTGTTGTCTTCTCCGTAATCTCGGGACAACGAAGCAGAGAACCAATTTCCTCCGACCCGAGGAAATATTTGGATTATACACCGCTTCTCAAGAGGGGGCTCGAATTATACACCGCTGCTCACCCTTCTCCCCCGGCTTGGCACATTACACCCCTTTTGGGTTCCTGGGGGTGTGGCGGCACTATCTACTAACTGTTGCCTTCTATGCCGGGGCAACGTCTCAAGAAGTGGCTCTATAGTAATAGCCTGGCCAAATCTATACTAGCCTAAATTTTCACCCAGCCACTTCTTAATTCCTTCCTTCCTTTTCCGCGTCACTTTGCTCTTCTCCATCGTTTTCCCCTTCGTCATCTCTCCTTGTGAAGATGTCATTCTGGGGAATCGAGATAGGACTCCTGAGGGGATTATGCTTGGAAGATATTGTCTTTGAGGATGTGTGCTTGAGGAGATGATATAAAAAATGTTTCTACTGAGGACGCGCCTTTGAGAATAGGCTAGGTTCTTAGGCTTTTATTGTATGTACACCTTTCTGCTTCTTTGTTTCCATGTAAGGACCGCTCGTGGGCTTTTGTAATGGAATATTTCATGAATACAAAGATTTTTTCCCAATATGTCTTCAATTCTTGCTACATTCTTTTATGTTTGTGGAGACTCCGAATACATGAATCTGTCCGTTGTTGCTAATTTCGAACCCGAATGCAAGTATACCTTCTGGCTTTCGGTTGATAAGAACGACTTCGTGCGAAATCCTTTGCAATCCCTTGGGTCGAACCTGAATAGTATCGATAGACTCGGGTCGCCGGGACCTTTACTTCGAGTAAAATGAGAATAATGTTTCGGGCCTTGGAATCATGAATTACTAGTTAAACTCCATGGTAACCTTTGAGAAGAAATTTACTTGGGGGCCCTTGGACGGAGGATACCTTTGATCTCTTGAGGGCAGTCCCCGAGCGGAGTATTCGTTCAAATTCGGACCACCTAGAAACGTGCTCTGGGCTTAGTGTGAATAGCCTTGTGGTGGTGTAGATAGATTTTAAAAGAGGGTTTGTCCGATCTTGGACGGTACCCGGGGCCAAGCCCATACGGGTGGAGTTCAAATGCTTATTTCATTCGAGCCTGATTCCCTTTTGACAAAAATCCCCCATGGTCGAGTATCACCTCGAGTCTTGTCATGATGTTATTGGCTTCCTAGAGCCTACACTTCCCTTTTATGGAGATCCTCCAGGTTGGGTACCACCTCAGTGTTGGCAAAGGCGTCATCGGCTCACAGGGCCTTGTCTTGATAGAGGTCCTCGAGGTCGGGTACCACCTCGGGACTAGTGATGGTAATATTGGATTCTTGGAGCATAACCTCATTCTAATGGACGTCCTCAAGGTTGGATACCACCTCAGGGCTGGAGAGGGTGTTATCGGTATGTGTTCTTAACTGGCTTTAAGACAGGCAAATTGTCGTCGTATTTTCCTCATATAAATAGGGTTGTTTCTGCCTTATCGGGGGTTACCCCATTTCAAGAAGTTGTCCTTCTCTTTCTGCATCAGCCCTTCGGCACTCCAACACTAACACGTCTGCACATATTCCTGCCTTTTAGTTCTCTAACTTTGTGACCGCCACAACGGCTATGAAGAGCTCCGCGTCCGGTCTTCGAGACCATAGACCATCAAGGTCTGCTGACTTTGCGATATCGATCGACTATGCCTTTTGTTGTCGTTGTCGAGGAAATGGAGACCGGGTATGGATGAGTCGCTTCGTCCTGGTGCGGACCGCTGACATTATACCCTAGGAGCTCATGCCATTCACTGAGGAATGGATCTATACTCATAAGTGGTGCATCTCATGCTTTATTAGTTCATTTTATGGAGAAACTTGGTTTCATAATCATTCCTTCCTCTCTTCTTCTATAGCGGTTTCATGGGTGCCGGGCGACATTCATGATCTGCCGGACTAGGTTCGAGAATCGGTGACCCACTCGACTTGTGAGGAACGCGAGTGGCGAGCTTTGTCCCGGGGCAGGTGGGAAACAAAATACTATAGTGAGTGTTGTGCTATTCCTTCCTTATTAAGTTTTCTTTTTCAGGCATCTGACAAGCTCGAGTCCGGGTTGCTTCGTTGTGAAGCCAGGCTATGGAAAGCTCTCAATGAGGAGAGATCTCTGAGGCTCCTTTGTGATTAAAAAGAAGTCGAGTTGGTGCATTTTGCAGTGTGAGGCGATCCGGAACTTAAACTACGAAAACCACCTAAAGGAGCGGGTAGTTTTCTTTCCCGGATGAGTGTGCATTTTGCCTTCTGGCTCCTAGGGCTAATACTTAGTTTATTTCAGTTGTAGAAAAAAAAATAGAGGCCTTGGAATGCCTTCAAGGTGAAGTTGGTCGGGCCAGGTGTGAGCATAATGAGTTGAAAGCTCGGGCGAAGGTTCAGGCTTTTAGGGGGATGAATGCTCTAGCCAACGTTCCTACTTTTGACGCTCAACTTTGCCTAGATCTTGACAGTTCTTTGGTTCATACAGAAATGATTGTAGAGCTCGAGTCCGAGCTTTCAAAAGTTGGGGATGAGGTCGTTAATGCCTGGGCAGAAGCTACAATGAGCCGGAATGAGGCTGATCAGGAGATGGCTATCTATTCAAAAGATGTTGTCGATGCTCAAGTAGAGCTGAGAAGGGTCCTCGATCGTGAAGGGAGGATTTAAGAATATGCTCGTTGCAAGTCTTGAAGAAAGACCCTCGAGGAGACCCTTAATAGGGGTTTCACGCTCCCGGAGGAGCTGGCGCTAGCAAAGGTAGATGAGCGTGATGCTCGATTGCTTTCGCTTGATACCAAGGAAAGTGAGGATGAAACCGATAGGCTGTAGCCCTTAGGGGGAGGACATAGACTTCATCATCTGTATGTAACATTTTCAAAGCATGTTTGCAGCTGGAGGTTCTCTTGCATGTGCATGAAAGAAAACCTTGCGGCTTTACTCCTTTTGCATCTTTATCTGCCCTGATCTTGGCCAGACGAGCTGGTTCTTGCATTGGTAGGAATCCTCGGAGTAGTGATATAGCCCCAGGGCTCATTGGATTGGAAACAACGGCTCTCATGATTTGGGTCGATGCAACCTTTAGTGTAAGCTGGCATTAGAGCTCTTATGCTTTTGCTCGACTGTTTTGGGTTTAGTCTCCGAGCCAGGCTTCGACTCGAGCTCATTCGACCCTCAAGCTTTTGTGGTTGCATGGAGGCGACAACGACTCTTACGCCTTAGGTCGAAGCGACCTTTTATATGCACGGCCCTGAGGCTCATTAAGCTGGCGACAATGGCTTTTATGCTTTGCCCATGGGCATAGATAGTTAGCTATTTTAGGTCCAGTCTCTGAATCGGGTTATGACTCGAGCTCATTTTGACCCTCAAGCTTTCAAATTTTAAGTTGGCGACAGTGGCTGTTACACTTTTGGTCGATGCAATCGTTTAGTGTGTGTGGCCCGGAGGCTCATTAGGCTGGTGACAATGGCTCTTATGCTTTGCCCTTAGGAATATGTAGGATTTACTTTCTAATCATTAAGGACTTTTTGAAATGATTTTGCCTGACCCATCGTCGGTTCGGGAAGAACCTTAATTTCAAGTCATTTGCGGCGATGTTTGAGCACCTCGGAAGGTTTGGCTCGTAGGCTGAGTAGCTCGAAGCCTTGTGATTTGGAGCAGACATGGCCGAAGCTCTTTCCCCTGTTGAGGGTAGCCTATTTATACAGTTTTTTTGAAGTAGATTCAAAGTAATGGCCTATGATTTTGTAGAGATGGTCGGGCATCCCTGAGTCGCGTTAATTTGGCTGGTACAGCCATGTGACCGTAGTCATCTGTGTTTGGGTGGAGCATTTTTTGGTCCCGCGTGTAGTAGTTTGGGTGTTTATATCGAGGGTATGCCTTTTTAGGGGTCATACAAATTCGATATATAGCCTAAACTTCAAGATCGAGTTTATGCCTATAGTAAGGTCTTATAAAATTTTCATGCCGTTGAGGTCTTACGGGTTTTTCATGCCGTTGAGGTATTACGGGTTTTTCATGCCGTTGAGGTCTTATAGTTTTTTCATTCCATTGATGTCTTACATTTTTTTCATGCCGTTGAGGTCTTACAATTTTTTCATAACATTGAGGTCTTACAGTTTTTTCATGCTGTTGAGGTCTTACAAGTTTGTCATGCTATTGAGGTCTTACAGTTTTTTTTATGTCATTGAGGTCTTACAATTTTTTCATGTTATTGAGGTCTTACAATTTTTTCATGTCGTTGAGGTCTTACAGTTTTTTCATGCCGTTGAGGTCTTACAGTTGTTTCATGCCGTTCAGGTCTTATAGGTTTTTCATGTCGTTGAGTTCTTACAGTTTTAGTTGCTTCCTTATGTAGGACTTTCGGGACCGAGTCTGCTCGCTCGGGGTCTTATGGCCTCGTGTTTTAATGAGTCAATGGAGGTGGCATTTTGACGGCAGTCCCCGAGTCACCGAGAGTTTCCTGACTTGGGAGCCAATTTTTGTAAACTTTGCACTCTTACATTTTTGGAGATCCCGACCCTAAGGTCATGCATTTTTCTTTTGAGATTTTGGCGCCAGTCCCCGAGTACTCGAGGTGCTTTTGGCGTTGGTGATGTTTAGCGATTTCCGCATTGCCTTATCTGAGGGATTATGATTTTGGAGTCCCGACCCGAAGGTCCTTTAAGTGTTGAATTGTTGATGTCAGTCCCCGAGTATTCGGGACGTTTCCGGTAGAGGATTTGTTTTTGCGAAGGTGCCGAGTCTCTTTTGGAGCGCGAGATGCCTTGACAAAAGATGTTCTTCGATTATCTGATACAAGTGTACATGTATTCGCCATCGGGGGCTCGGCTATATGGACACGGTTCATTTGACCGTTTAGCCCTGTACATTACTTTCCTATAGGGACCCTGTTCGGCATTTCTTGGTTTTTTCGAGCGGGTTGCTTTCGGGGGGGATGCCCCCCCAGTGTTCGGAGTTAATTATAAAAGAAGCCTCGAGCATTTATTGTGTTTCCCTTAGGTAGCATGCAGATGTTGCCTCATTAAAAACCTAGCTGGTAAAACCATTTTTCGGCAAAAACATGTTGTTCCCCGTAGATGGTTTTAATTCCGTCCTTTATTGGAAATTTCATTATTTGGTGAAGAGTAGATGGTACCACTCTCATGCAGTGTATCCATGGCCATCCAAATAAGGCGTTATAACTCATGTCTCCTTCAATGACATGAAATTTGACGTTTTGGGTCGTGCCAGCCACGGTGACCGGGAGGATGATTTCTCCTTTCGATGTTTCACTTGCCATGTTGAATCCGTTGAGAACTAGAGTGGAGTGCATGATTTGGTCGAGCAGTCTGAGCTTCTCTATCACCCTCGACTTAATAATGTTAGCCGAGCTACCTGGATCCACGAGTACACGTTTTATTTGAAAAGAATTTACAATGAAAGAGATTACCAGTGCATCATTGTGAGTTTGAGACAAGGTAACAGTGTCCTCTTCGCTGAATGATCATGCCATTCAAGGTAACTTATCGTTACGGATTCCTGCGGGGCATCGACGCCTCCCATGATCATGTCGATGATATGTTGTGGCTCGTTTTCCTCGTTCTTCTTGTTCGCCTCTCTTTCCCGGAATTGATTTTTGGCTCGATCGCTAAGGAATTCTCGGAGATGCCCTTTGCTAAGTAGCCAAGATACCTCTTCTCGGAGTTGGTGGCAATCCTCGATTCTGTGGCCATACGTGTTGTGAAACTCACACACTAATTTGTGATTGCTTTGTGTGGGATCCAATTGTATAGGCTTGGGCCACCCGGTGTCTTTGATTTTACTGATGGCGAACACGATGTCCGATACATCAACGTTGAAGTTTTATTCCGACAAGTGAGGTGCTACCATGCTGGGAGTCTTCGGGTGGCTTTGCAGTTGAGCGATAGCCATTTGTTGTGCCCGCAACATTTCAAAAATAACATGAAGGCTAACTTCTCGTTCTTCCCCAGCTGGGGTTTTTTGGGCTTCCTGTTGGTCGCCATGTTGTATGCTCATGTCGGTGTGTAAGGTTTCGTTGACCTGTTGTGCGTCTTGTGAACCCGCGTCCGCTGGATTCGGTCCAGGTGCGTTATTGGGGTTCTATGATGGCGCACCAATAATTGGAATAGCCACGACGTTTTCTCCATGGTTTTCAAGGTTTTTGTTCTCAACTCTATTCACTGAGCTAGACATTTTGACCTGAAATCGAAGATCTTGGACAAGAAAAATTGTGAAAGATAACTTGCGTTGTGTAGCAAAACCAGCAAGAAAATAATCACTATTAGTTTTAGCCCCACAGTGGGCGCCAAACTGTTTACCGTTAAAACGGCAATAACAATTAAATTTGTTGATGGGACTCTAAAAATACGTGATCTATTTTTATGCTAGTTATTAAGCGGTTGATGTTAGATATAAGAAGATAAAAGAGTAAATGCGAGCTAAAATGAAGTTATAATCAAACCGAAGGGTTAGCTATTCTAACCTCGAACTGACCGATGAGGGGCCTCGAGGTCGATGCTTGAGCTCGGGCTCGAGTTATCGGGGATAACCGGGAAAGGGATAACAGTTAGGATATAATTAAGGGAGGCTCTTTATGTCCAATAACGAGCAATAAATGAAGACAAGTATAAAGGCAATAAATATGAGCAATAATATCGAGAGAGTAAGTTAGAGAGAAAAGAGAAAGAGAGAGTTGTTATTTCGTGTAGAATAGTTGGAGCAACATGGTTTATAAAGTGCCAAGGATTCCCCTTATATAGGAGGGGAAATCGCATCATAATACAAGATACATTAATGATAAAGAAAGCGGGATGGGATAGTTGACTAGCTTCGTGATGCAGTCACAGACCGACTTTTAGACTAGCTTGATAGACTTAACCGATAAGCCTGATAGCTTCTTCGAACACTCCCCATGTCCGTTGGTGTCTCGGCCAATATTATACCTAGGCTGGGTGTCGATAGATCTCGAGGGAGGGGTACTCGATCCATGGTCTCGAGCCTCTGAGGTGACCTCCCGAAATACCTTATTAATGAGAAATTGGTTTCCCCGATTTCACCATATACAGGGGTGTATTGCTACAAGATGATGCCATTTGGTCTAAAGAACACTGAGTCTACTTATATGATAGCCATGACAACTATCTTCCATGATATGATACACAAAGAAATAGAGGTGTATGTGGACGGCGTCATTATCAAATCCAAGAGGGCCACAGATCACATAGCAAACTTAAGAATGTTGTTTGACAGGTTAAGGAGGTACAACTTAATATTGAACCCTGCAAATTGTGCATTCAGGGTTCCCGCAGGAAAGTTGTTGGGATTCATTGTCAGTCGTCGGGGAATCGAGTTGGACCCATCCAAAGTTTAGGCTATTCAAGAGTTACCACCACCAAGAAGCAAGAAGGACGTGATGAGCTTTCTTGGACACCTCAACTATATTAGTCGCTTCATAGCGCAGTCTACAGTCATATGTGAACTCATCTTCAAGATGCTGAAACAAGTTGGACCGAAGATTATCAGAGGTCTTTCGACAAAATCAAGGAGTACCTGTCCACAACACCAATCTTGGCCCCGTCGAAACCGGGGTAGCCTTTCCTACTCTATCTTTCTGTATTAGATGGAACCTTCGGATATGTTTTGGGACATCATGACGAGACATGGAGAAAGGAGCAAGCCATATACTACTTGATTAAGAAATTCACACCTTACGAAGCACGATATTCTCTGTTGGAATACACTTGCTATGCTTTGACTTGGGCGGCTAAAAAATTGAGGCATTACTTCTGTGCCTATACCATGTATCTCATATCTAGGATGGACCCCCTAAAGTACATCTTTCAGAAGCCCATGACGATTGGAAAATTAGCCAAATGTCAAAAACTGTTAAGTGAGTTTGATATTGTCTATGAAACTTAGAAGGCGGTCAAAGGACAAGCATTGGTAGACCATCTTGCTGAAAATCCCATGGGAGGAGAATACGAACACTTGAAAATGTATTTTCCTGATGAAGAAGTGTCGTTCGTGGGAGAAGACATTACTGAAGTATACGATAGTTGGAGAATGTTCTTTGATGGAGCTGCAAACTTCAAAGGAATGGGCATCGAAGCCGTCTTGGTATCGAAAACTGGACAACATTATCCGATATCTGCTAAACTCAGATTTCCCTGCACCAACAACATGGTAGAGTATGAAGCCTGCATACTAGGACTCAATATGGTAATCAACATGAATATTCAGGAGCTGCTGGTAATCGGTGATTCAAATTTGCTTGTGCACCAGATACAAGGAGAGTGGGCCACCAAGAATTCTAAGATATTTCCATATTTTCACCATGTACAGGAATTGAGAAAGAGGTTCATGAAGATAGAGTTTTGGCATGTTCCCAGAATTCAGAACGAGTTTGCTGATGAACTAACTACTTTGTCATCAATGATACAACATCCAGACAAGAATTTCATCTATCCCGCCATGGTAAGGATCCATAATCCAATGACTTACTGTGCTCATATTGAAGAAGAAACAGACGGTAAGCCTTGGTTTCACGATATCAAAGAATATTTGTCAAAAGGAGAATATCCAAAACATGCAAACCACACTTAGAAACGCACACTTCGGAGGTTGTCCAATCACTTCTTCCACAGCGGAGGGAACCTATATGGAAGAACCCTAGATTTGGGACTGCTAAGGTGTGTTGATGCAAAAGAAGCTTCTAAGCTACTTGAGGAGATATATGCTGGGACCTGCGGCCCGCATATGAATGGTTTTGTCTTGGCCAAGAAGATACTTAGGGCTAGTTATTTTAGGATAACTATGGAGATAGATTGCGTCCAGAATGTCCGTAAATGCTACCAATGTCAAGTGCGTGCCGTTATGATAAAAGTTCTGCCAAATGAGGCAACAAGCTCACATTGTCCATTCACTGCCTGGGGAATGGATGCCATCAGTCCGATCGAGCCCACTTCTTCTAACGGGCACAGGTTTATTCTACAAGGCAGTAACTAAGAAAATCGTGACAGATTTTGTCCGCGACCGGATTATTTGCCGATTTGGAGATCCAAAATCAATCATCACTGACAATGCCTCCAATATCAACAGTGGTCTAATGAAATCCATGTGTGAAACTTTCAAAATCAAGCACAAGAACTCCACAGCATATAGACCTCAAATGAATGGAGCCGTGGAAGCCGCCAACAAGATCATCAAGAAAATACTAAGGAAAATGGTAGAAAACCACAAACAATGGTACTAGAAGTTACCTTTTGCCCTATTGGGATACCGCACTATAGTCCGCACATCAACTGGGGCAACTCCCTACTTACTGGTTTATGGTACCGAATCTGTCATCCCAGTCGAGGTAGAGATTCCTTCTTAAGGATCATACACGAAGCCGAACTTAGTGATGCAGAATGGATAAGGAGCCGCTATGAGCAATTGGTCCTTACAGATGGAAAGAGAATGAATGTAGTATGTCACAGTCAGCTTTACTAGAACAGAATATCTAGAGCTTTCAACAAAAGGGTCAAACCAAGACAGTTTGCACCAGGACAGTTGATGTTGAAGAAGATCTTCCCACATCAAGATAAAGCCAAAGGTAAATTCTCTCCCAACTGGCATGGTCCGTACATGGTTCACAGGGAGCTAACATGAGGAGCATTCATACTTGCAGAAATGGATAGAGAAGTTTGACCGAAACCAATCAATTCAGACGCAGTCAAGAGATACTATATTTAGATTGTTTACATTTCTTCATCTGACGTAATTGAACTATGCTTGACCTTATTCCTGTTTAAGAGGGGATACGTAGGCAGCCTTGTGGGTTCGATCATATCATAATAAAATTTTCATTTCCCCTCAGAACTAGAAACTGGGGCAGAATTTTGAGGAGAACTATCAAAATTCCGGAACAAGTCCAGTCGACGCTATCACATGCTAGAAAGTCAGAAATGGGTTAAGAAACTAGGGCAGAATTTTGAGAAGGATTTGAGGAAGGGTCAACAAGTTTCGTCACTCGCAAACGGCCGAACGATCATCTACCAAACTGGGGCCGAACTTTGAGGAGGACCCTCAAAATTCTAACACGAGAAAGCTGCAATGTCTCTGAAATATGTTACAGTCACTAGTTCATCTAAAATTATTTGATATTTCACTATATTTCTAGAATAACTCTATTTTCATCAATAATTGCACATTTTCGAAAACGTTATTTCCGTAACAGCCAGGTGTTACCTAGGGAAACTCAAACAATGCATCCAGAACGGAGGAACAAGGCCAACAAACGAAGGCACGAACTAACCTCCCCTTACAAAACATACAATTTTTCTTTGAGCAAAGGCATATCTGACGTAATAGTAGCATTTGCAAATATATACACGCAGAAAAATCATTATCAATCGGGCCACCAGACACCGAATATATCTCCAGCTAAGAAATATTCTACATTACTACCTGTTCTTTGCATGGGACTAAGCCATGTCCCACATCATGCATTAGACTAAGCCTTGTCTCTATATTTGCATGAGGCTAAGCCCTACCTCCATATTTGCATAAGGCTAAGCACTGCCTTCTCTTTGCATGAGACTAAGCTCTATCTCCATATTTTCATGAGCCTAACCCCTGCCTCCATATATGAGACTAAGCCATGTCTCCATATTTGCATGAAGCTAAGCCCCGCCTCCATATTTGCATAAGGCTAAGCACTGCCTTCTCTTTGCATGAGGATAAGCCATGCCTCCATATTTGCATAAGGCTAAGCACTGCCTTCTCTTTGCATGAGACTAAGCCATGTCTCCATATTTGCATGAGGCTAAGCCCTGCCTCCACATTTGCATAAGGCTAAGCATTGCCTTCTCTTTGCATGAGACTAAGCCTTGTCTCCATATTTGCATGAAGGCTAAGCCCTGCCTCCATATTTGCATAAGGCTAAGAACTGCCTTCTCTCCACATGGGACTAAGCCCTGTCCCGCATCCTGCATGAGACTGAGCTCTGTCTCCATGTTTGCATAAGGCTATGCTCTGCCTTTCATCTACATGGGACTAATCCCTATCTCGCAACTTGCATGAGACTAAGCTCTGTCTCCAATCTTACATGAGGCTAAGCCCTGCCTCCATGTTTGTAGAAGGCTAAGCGCTGACTTCTCATTGGACTAAGCATTGTCCCTCCTTGCATAAATGTTGCTCTATTACGGCACTTTCTATTTGCTCGTCTTTCGGGATAAGCTCTTCCCTCAACCTCATAAGACTAAGCCTTTTCTTGTTTATTTTAGCATCATATTATTACATCTCATGGACTGAAATATCGCCAACTTGTCCAAAGGCATCATTGTCTAAAGGCATCATCCTTAGAGCCAGAACACATCATGCCATGGCCTGAGGATCTCTCAAATTTGCATATCATTATTCAAAGGGGTCATGGTTTAGAGGCATCATCCTCATGGCCTGCGAACCTCCTATCTTATCGTTCATGGCCCAGGACATCATAGTCTATGGACATCATCCGCACCTTCCAAAGGCAATATTTCATGGTCTAAAGGGAATTTGCATCACGTTTAAATTTTTGCAGTATTCTACGTACTTGCATGCACCGAATTTTGAGTTTGCAGATGGTACCAGAGGTAACAATTTTTCAAACAGGAGCAACCTTCGCTCCGGTTTCCGCTCATACTATTTTCACTTCGCCATTCAAGACTGATTCTCATCAGTTACCCATCCTACCTTGTGATATCCAGCTATCTACCCCATAATACATCCAATACACTCTACATCCATAATCATAACTCCATCCGACATTAACCTTCACAAAAGAACCTTTGCTGAAATTGACTACCATTCCTATAATAACTCCATCGGCTTCATTCACCGGTGGATCCAGAACTACACATGGCATGATTATTGTAAAACCTAGGATATATAGGCAGCTCAAACACCAGGGTTCGGCCAATATTTTCCAAAACGCTCATTTGGTCAAAATTGGCCATCATTTCTTTACCCGAAAACTCTTTCATCCTTCCCGGATAAAGTGGGGCAGTTGTTGATGCCCAATTTTCCCCTATAATACTTTTTAAGTACATATATACCTTCAAAACTATGCATTAGCATCAATTGATATTTTTTTATAATTTCTATATTTTTAAAATTAATTTATCCTAGTATTTTATTTATATAAACAATTACAAAATTGCATCACAAAAGACTTTACAACATTTCATGACTTAATATTTCTATTTATAGTTATATTAAGTTCAAATTATTTCACAAACGACTAGATTTACACATTTTTGTTACAATAGCAATAATTTTGCAATTATAGCCCATGCATGCATTATTGTGTTATTTTGCCATAAAATGGCTCATTGTATTTTTAAAATGTTGAGTAAATATTTTAAAATATTTTTATGCATGAAAACTAATTTTATAATCTGTTAATTATTTTAAAAAAAATATTTTTTATAAATTGTTGGGGCATTTAACAAATAGCCCTATTTGATTCCCAATATTTTTCGGACCAAACCCCTCAAACCAGCCCAAAACGTTTTTTAAAATGAGCCCAAATCCTCATTAGGCCCAGCTACACCTGCCCGACCCAATTACTAGTTTAATCATAGTCGTTGATCATTTTGATCAACGGTCCACAATCCCCCAACCATAATTAACCTAAATGACCCCCCCCCCCCAAACCCTCTCATTTCTCACCTCTCACCCGCCGTCACCCCATCTCCCCCTTCTGTCAAGCTCTCTCGACCTAACCCTAATTCTAAGCGCCGCCATCGGCATAAACCTTTACCTTATAACGCTCCTATGGCTTCTCCGGCCAATCCTGGCCTTGTATGCACCATGGATCCTCGACTTCTTAGATTCTTGAGAGGATCTAAAAGAACTCAAGCAGTTCAGGGTTCAAACCTTGCTTGCTAGCCTGTCTCAGGCCATTTTCTTGACCATGAGTAAGAGATTTCTCTTTGTTTTGTTACTAATCTATGGTTTCTAAACCTATGCTCTCATCTCTGTTATGTTTTCTAAGAAACCCTATTCTATTGCCTTCGATCATTTCCAGATCTGTATAGATCCGAGATGAATCGAGCATTATTACATGTTTTTTCTCTAAACGTTTATGGCTTTAATCAACTATTTTTACTTTTCCCTAAAGCTAGGGTTTATTACGAGTTATTTTTCAAAGGTTTTCTCACTTCTAATGTTTAATCGATCATCTTTTCATCTTCTTAATTGATTTGTGCAAAAGATACTCAAACCCTAGTTGATTTCATGAGATACTTTGATTCCCTAATCTTTGCTTCAATTTCGAGTCTTTCAGTGTTACCAACTGTATTAATTCACCCTGTATTTTCTGACTTACACATTTCTCTTTGTCAACTCCATTATTCTGTGGTTTTTGCCCTAATTGATCTATATTAGGTTTTGCATCTATTTCCGGCTCATTTTTGTACTTCTTGTGAAGTTTCACTCAGCCAATTTTCTATTGTGGAAGTTGATATTTCTTTACAGAAATCCGCCACTTTGAAATTCTGGCTGATTGATTTTCTCTTGATTGTTTCCTTGTTTATGACCTTAATTTGGTCATTCATGCCATATTTAATTGTCAGTATAATCGTGGATCTTTGCTGATTCTTTACATAGTACGATTAAGGACATTTCCTTAATTTGGCCCCTGTATTACAATTTGATCAAGGAGTCTACTCTGAAGTCCCTTATTTGGTTTGAACTTCTTGCCTTATTTAATCCTTATTATTACCGTTTGGCTAATTGCCCTTAACCAAAAGAGGCCTATGCTGAACTCTTTTGTATCATTGGATTTTGTGACCCCTTAATAGCTAGTTTCTAATTCCTTTACCTTATTTCTCTGCTCTTGAACTGCTATATAAGCACTCTTATTTTACCTCTCAAATACGAATACTAAGTTCAGAACACACACTCACACTCAAACTCTCTCTTCTTTCTCTGCTACTTGTAATAATTATTGGTCTAGATGGCTGAAAGCCAGGGCTAGACAGTGGAACGACACCTGTTTTACACTCTGAACTTCCTTCTTTAACTGAGTTAATAGATTCTAAATTTGTAGGCAACTGATCAGGTTATATCACCTCATTTTAAAACAATGTTGCATATTCTATGTTTGTGATGCTCATACCCTGTTCTAGGATTTCACTTAAATTACCTGAAATCTATTTTTAAGATGTGCTACTTATTTGTTTATGTGTGGAGATAAATATGAGCCCCCTAACTGTTTCCCTATTTGATAGCCCTATATGTTCTTTGTTGTCGCTTAGATATTACCTATTAAATACCTAGGAGTGTCTAGAACTGCCTAACTATAGAGGTCCTAAAGACCACCAGGACCACAAGGAAGGGACGTGTAAAGCACGATTAGAGTTTGTTAATTAAACTGGTTTATATAACCGCTAAGGGGAGGGTAATGGGTAGCAAAAAGAATATGATGATCTATGCGCTAATGCCACGTGTAACCCCTCTAATTGAGGAAGGCTTACCGGGTATTGTACAGATGTGATCCTATAGGCTAACCAACTTAGGGCTTCCCTTCTTAAACTTACATATGTGTGCTTAGACTATCTAAACTTCCTTGATTATATATGTGTGCTTAGACTGCATAAACTTTCTTTATTTGCAAATATGTGCTTAGACTTCTTACCTTTTAAATAACTAATTCACATAACTAAGTTCGGCCGGGACCCATCGTTGTGGACCCCGAGGAGTGCCTAATACCTTTCCCTCAAGGTTATTTCGAGCACTTACCCTAATCTCTAGTAATACAAACTGGTTACATGAGTTAATTGCTCTAAGTGCCCAAACGCACCTCAATCCGTTAGGTGTCGACTCTTAAAATACCCAATACCCAAAAGGAAACGAGTTGTTCCTAATGAAATGGCGAAATCCGGACTCCGTGAGGAAAAAGGGGGCACGACAGTTGTTATATGACTTGTCGAGGTAATTGATTCGGGTCCAGAGATGTTTCGGAATAAATTGAGACACTTAGTCTCAAGGTTGAAAACTTAAGGTAAAAATGGTTGACCGGATGTTGACTTTTGGGTAAAACGACTCCGGATTAGAGTTTTGATGGATTTGTTAACTCCGACAGGTGATTTTGGACATAGGAGCGTATTCAGATTGTTATTTGGAGGTCCGTGGTGGAATTAGGCTTGAAATGACGGAAGTTAGAAATTTTCAAGTTTGATCGAGAGTGGACTTTATGGTTACTAGACTCGGATTGGAGTTCCGGGAGTTGGCGTAGGTCCTTGGTGTCATTTGTGTCTTGTTTGTAAAATTAGGGCCAATCAAACATGATTTGATATGTTTCGGCGTCGTTTGTAGAAGTTGAAATTCCTTAGTTTCAATAGGCTTAAATTGGGTGTGATTCATGTTTTGATGTTGTTTGAGGTGATTTGAGGGCTCGACTAAGTTCCTTTTGATGTTTTAGTACTTATTGGTATGTTTGGTTGAGGTCCTAGGGGCCTCGGGTTGATTTCAGATGGTTAACAGATCGAATTCTGAGTTTGAATGATTGCTGAAGCTAGGAGTCCTCTGGTGCAATCGCACCTGCAAAGCTTTGGTCGGAGGTGCAAGACGAAGAGCATAGATTCACACAGGAGTGGGGAATACTGAGGTGGCAGGTGCAAAGTACTTTCCGCACCTGCGTGGCTACAGATGCGGCGTTGCGTGATAGGCGCAGAAGTAGAGTTGGCCAGAGGGGGGGTATGTGCCGGTACAAAGGGAATTCCACACCCGCGATTGCGCAGATGTGAGGGGAGGATCGTAGAAGTAGAATCCCAGCTCCAATGGTTCACCGCATAAGTGGGAGGATTGTCGCTTTTGTGACACTGCAGATGCGATTAAGTTTCCATAGAAGCGAAAAGGCTGTACAAAACCTTATATTCAAGGGTTCGCGATTTTTCTTCATTTTGAACATTTCAAGCTCGAGATAGGGCAATTTTCGAGAGGATTTCGAGGGGTTTCTTGAGGTAAGTCACTTGTGCTCATTTTTGTTCTATAATCTTGTTTCCCCATTGAATTTTCCACCTAGTTTGTGTGTATTTATGGTGGAATTTGGGAGTTTGAGGCTAGGGAATCGGAGAGTTTAATTTGAGATTTGAGCGACGATTTGGTGTCGGATTTTGGTCAATTTGGTATTGTTGGACTAGTGGTCAAATGAACTTTCGGATTTTGTGACTTTTATTAGATTTCGAGATATGGGACCGGGGGTCGACTTTTGAGTCCACTTTTGACTTTTGATTAATAACTTAGTATTTTCTTACGGAATTTATTCCTTTAGCCTGTATTGATTGTATCGAACTATTTGTGACTATATTCGAGGCATTTGGAGGTAGTTTACAGAGGAAAGGGCGTGTTGGAGTAGAGATTTGTGCGTTTTGAGGTAAGTAACACTTCTAAACTTGGTCCTCGGGATACGAAACCCCGAATTATGTGTTATATGATTGTTGTTGAGGTGACGCACATGCTAAGTGATGGGCGTGTGAGCGTGCACTATAAGAACTTGTGACTTTGTCGATTCCATGGAACTGTATAGCTGATTTATCTTGTTGTTACCCGTGTTTTCCTCATGTGATAAAGTAATTGAGCTACCAAACATGCTAGAAATCATATTTAGGCTATGTCCTGGTACTGTTAGGACCCATAGTGGTTGTTCCTTACTGTTGACTTATTGATTAAATTGAAATTTCTTACTCAGTCATATTTGTTCATTGCATATCATATCTCACTCTCTGTTGCTATTTATTGATACGTCATATCATCATTTTTGGGCTTGTTTCATGACATTGTGAGCCCGAGAGATTGGACAGATTGGTGACCGGTGAGGTTGAGGGCCTGATTGTGAGTGATATTTATAGGATCGGGATGCACGCTGTAGCATTTTTTATTGATTAATGTCTGGATCTGGCTTATTATAACGCTTTGGTTAAAGGAACCCCTTCGGAGTCTGTACATCCCCAGTGAGCGCAGTTAATTTTTTTTGAGGGATGGATCTTTCCTGGGCATGGATCTTGCCCGAATCATTTGTATTTGGGAATGGATTTTCCTTGGGCTGGTGTGACCTTATGTATTACTGAGTGACTGACTGTCAGTTGATGTATATATATTTGGGATGGATCTTCCCTGGGCTGGATTGGCCATATACAGTACTGAGTGATTGAGTATTCTAAAAATGCGAGTATACGAGGCTTTCAACATAGTTCATCACATACAGCATATACATGGGCATGTAGATGTAGAGTGGTCATATTCCTCATGTCATTAAGAATTTATCTAGCATACTTGTATTGAGTTTTAATTGTTGAACTCGAAATCATGCCTACATTTCTATATTAAACTGTATCTGCAAAGCTCGTCACTACTTTCAGTCCAAATGTATGATTTGTTACTTACTGAGTTCGTTGTACTCACACTTCACCCTGTACCTGATGTGCAGATCCAGGTGCTTCTGGTCACGGCGGTTGCTGAGTTGCAGAGTCCAGATTTTCGGAGATCATCGAGGTAGCTGCTTGGAGTTCACAGACCTTGACTCTCCTCCCTTATCTTTCATTTTTATTTCTTAGTTTATTTTCTAGACGGTGAACCAGACTATATATTCATGTAGATGCTCATGTATTCAGTGACACCCCAGTTTTGGGAGAGATTTTGTATTGAGTTATGACTTCCTATTTTGTGTTTAGAAAGAATTTTCCTTAAATTAAACTTTTTTTGTATCTTTCTAAGATTTTAAGTGATTGGAAATGTTTGGGTAGTCGGCTTGACTAGTTCTATATAGGCGCAATCACGACAGGAAATGTTTTGTGTCATGACATTTCTTAAGGACGTTGACTACTTCTGCAGATGAAACACAAAAATTGTGAATAGATAACAAAGGGGGCATACCTAACTCGTTCCTTTGAGCCCCCATCCTCGGCCTAGACGGGCCATCATTATTGCAAAAGGAAGGAGGTGCGTATTCCCTGACATAAGGATGATGTCATTCCTTGTTTGGCCATGGGACTGGGTGAACCGTTTTCATGCTATATCTTCGTTATTTTTGGGCTCGATTTGTATCGACATGAGTCATCGAGTTAGTCCATTGAGGTCGTCATCATCTGCTCATACCTCAGCACGATAGGAAATATGGATTTCATCCCAAGTGGTTGAAGGGTACCTCATCAACCAACTCATCAACTTTCTGGTCGCTCTTGAACCCTCTCTATTCAACCCGTTCTGAAAGGCTGTGATTTCCATTTCTTCGAACACATTTGGTAAGGTCATCCTTACCCTGTTGAATCGGGCGGGGAAGTCCCTCAGTCTCTTTCCTAGGTATTGCTTGTGTTACATATCGCATTTTTGTACGTTAAAATTTCCTTTTTAGTTAACCAACGTAGACTCAGGGATGAGATTATCGTGACATTAATGTAGTTACGCTATTTATAACAAGCGATACGGGTCGAGCGATAATACCCGATAATACCCGATAATTATGAACTAGTATCATGCAAGGAACCATATGACCACAGTAGTATAATATATAAAATATGTATGAAGTATTTTAAAAGTAAATAGAATTTTAAGTAATTTGTCGTAATTAATTAATTACCAGGTAACAACACATTACCCGGTTAACTAATAAGCGGATAAAAATTTAATAGTTATCCCCCAATCAACGTGGTAAGAAGCCACCAAGATACAAAGTGACTAAGTAGTCACTTATTGCCACCTAAACATAAGCAAGAATTTGATAACTAAGTTATCTGCTAAAGTGATATCAAAACCAAAAATGACTCCAAGGAAAATGTGACTCTTTCTAAATTGCAAAGAATTAGAAACATATTGTTCATAAAATCTCAAACCAAGAACGTAGGAATATCTTTCCAAAACTATAAGAATCATAAATATTTTCCTAAAAAATGTTTGTGTCTTTGTTCAAGAACCAAGTTTTAGTTAAGTCTATTTCTGTCTTTGTTCAAAAACGTTAGAAGCAAAGTAGAACAAGTTCGTTCAAGTTTGAATTTCGTCCATATTTCACAGAAGCAGATTTGTTCAAATAATTTCAGTAACAGGTATGTTAAGGCCCTCCCTTCTCTCTTTTGGCATGGTCCAAATTATACAGAAAAAACGAGCAAACGCACATTTTCCATAAATTACTCTATTCATATAAATAGTAGGGGTGTCTATATTCTTGATTCCCCATAAAAATTATTATTATCTTTTGTTCATGGGTCTCAGAATAATACAAAGTTGAAAAGGTTTATCCGGAAGAAATATTGAGATTATTACGTATTTTTCATGCATTTCACTCATTTACACAGGTGCATCGACCCATGACCAGATGGCGTTATATATATATATATATATATATATATATATATATATATATATATATATATATGTATGTGTGTGTGTGTGTGTGTATGTGTGTAAATATATGTATATAGGATATGGGAAACGATTACGGCGTTATATACGCACCACCGCCTGATCAGCTGGTATATGATGATGATATTACCTACAACGGATGAAATATGACTTAGATGGCCTTATATACACGTATATATGTAAATATATGTATATGGGGTATGGAAAAAGGTTACTACGTTATATACGCACCACCACCTGATCAGCTGACATATGTTGATGATGTGCCCATAGTTGCCTGCACGATATGATGAGATGCCCTCAGTGGCTTGATGATATTATGTACACTCATACCTATGCATGACACGGCATCTATATGCATGTACATAACGTTATAAATGTTTTAGAATTTACAAAGTTATTCAGATTTAAAGACATGTTTCTATATTCCATGTTTCATCTATGTCTGTTACGTACTAATTTTCATGCCTTACATACTCAGTGCATTTTTCGTACTCACACCCTATTTCATGGGGACTGCATTTTATGCCCGCATGTGCAGGTAGGCAAGCTGACGGTACCCCTTCTTAGGATCCTTGATCAACGAGAATTGGCGTGCTCCCCTTGATCCTGAGCTGCTTTTGATTTTTGTACGATAAGTTTGTATATATATATGTATATGGGTATGATGTGGCTCAGTCCCGTCTTTGTACAGTTATGTTTCTATTAGAGGTCTGTAGACAGTATGTCTAGTTGGGTTGTATGTGGCCTTGTCGGCTTTCAGTTATGGATGTATAGTTATCTATAGCAGCCTTGCCGGTTCGCCACTGTATTCTACATGTATACGTACATATGCCTTGATGGCAGGTTTCCTTCACGAACTTTATTTTCGTAATGCAGCAGATGTTATTCAGGTTCATATCTTAGACGCATGTTTAGGGGTGTTTGATAGGTGGGACTCAGGCACCCGTCGTGGCCCATCGATTTGGGTCGTGATGCTTGATGACGAAGGTGTCATTATGTCATTTCGGGTTTCTTAGCCCCGAGATACGCCGTCACGAATTTGTCGGCCATTTCATCGAACGTTTCTATTGAGAGGGTTGGTGGCTGTGAATACCATGTTAATGCCTCTCCTGTAAGGATTTTTCCAAATTGTTTAAGCATAATGGAGGACACCTATTCCTTTTTGAGGACGTTTCCCTTCACGGAGATGACGTAATGAGTCACATGGTTTTCGGGGTTTGTTGTCCCATCATATATTCCAAGATACGGTGGCATTTTGAAGATCTTTGGTATGGCATGTGGGGCCGCCTCCTCACTATACGATTTTTCTACGAACCAGCCGGCGTCCCTTTTTGGCAGTAGTTTAGGGGCGCCCACTATCTTGTCTACTTGTTCCTGGTGCTCCTTCATTTGGTCTCTGAGCACCTTGTTCTCATTCTCTATTTCTTCTATTCTTTTCAAAACAACGGCGGGGACGCTATCTCCTGCATTGTTAGTAACATTGTGAGTTATACCTGGAGTTGGAGGGTCTAGTTGATCACCCTGTTCATCCCCTCGCTGCATTGTGTAGGCTCTTGTGGTTTTTATTGTCGTGCATGGAGCTTGTTTTTAAGCACACTTACTAGGGTATTGTTATCCATTCTTCGAGGAGCGTTTTCATGGTAGGTGGTGTCCTTTCTGTTGTCGACATAGAAGCTTCTTTCCAATCAGGTTTCGTTGTGCTGCAATAAGGGGGAGGTGATCTCTCACACATGGGGGAGGAAGTGGGCGTCACATCCTCGCCCTATATTTCATAGTTTTCTTTGATGGCGTTCATGAGGTTAATGGGGACGTCACCTATCGTCCTAGTCCCGTTACCCTATTACCTGCCATGAAAGATTCCGTATGTGCAGAGAGGAGAAACACTTTGTGACCCATTAGTTTAGCAAGTCACGTGAGTTGTGGATCTAATGGAAACTAAGCGATTGACTAAGAAATCCCCGCAGACGGTGCCAAACTGTTTGACCCAAAATTTAGATCTAGGTTTAAACAATTAAATTTTATTAGCAAAATGGGGTTAATCTTAGCCAACAATAATATCCACTGAATTATTTAACTAATGTCGTGATAAAATGTTACAAGATCTGTAGTAATAGTGATAAATATATAATAATGAACAACACTCAATGACACAAATATGATGTGAATGGCGTTCAATAGCAATAAATGATGTATAATGGTATTTATGTATATATATGTAACCGAGATGACCGAAGAGAAGATGAAGCCGTGTAATATTATTTATGACAATGATAAACGATTGGTAAGCCTTGAATATTCGGGTTCTCCTTGGATCGTGGGAGAAAAGTTAGACAGGGATATCAAGAAAAAGGTGTCTTTTGTATGTATGTAATAAAGAAAGAATCTCAAACAATGTCAAAGTGTTGTTTTTTTTTCAAACATGACTGTTCAATTTCCCTTATAACTATGTCCCTTTCTATTTATAAGGGGACATGTGCCAGAAAATTTTAATAGTATAGATCCAGAGAAAATTCACTAGTAATATTTTCTTTAAAGTCTTATCCTAAAACTATCCGTTGTAATTCTGTTTAAGGAGAGTGCTCGTCCTCGACCTTGATCTATGTTGACTCCTCGACCTATCCCTCCATCTCTTATCGGATCACTTCGACCTTGAACCTGTCTTTTGTTGGAATTATACTGATGACACGTGGCAGCCGTCGAAGGCCTTCTTAATGATGATGTGGTCTACTAAGATAATTTTTGGCCCATGCAGCCCTTAGTGAAGATTTTTTTTCTCAAGAAAAAATAGTTTGATAAATTTATGAGTATTCTCGCTTTCTTATACTCTCTGAAATTAGTGCAAAGAAAAAAAGAATGTCAATAAAGATATTACCCAAAAATAATATATTTTTTTATTCTTAATATTCAAACCATCACAATCACCATCGACTTCATCATCTCTAACTTCACAAAAGTGCCATTTTTATGGTTCTTTTTCTAGGATTCAAGAGCCCTGAGTGTGATTCTTCAAAGATATTATATTTTGCATCTATGTGTGTATAAAGTTTGTTTGTTGTATACATTTGCTTTTAATGCCCCCTTCTCTTAACTTCTATCCCATTTACACTTTCTCCACCCTGTTCCAAATTAAAACAAAAAAATAAACGTTAAAAGGTTTTGTTCTATGTTAGAAAATAAATTTACAATTGATCACTTAGGTGGTTCATTGATTTATAAAGAGAAGGAAAAACAAGGGGGAGTTTCCAGGTAATTTTTCTTTTTCTTTTTTATGAATTTGGGAATCTTTTTATGTGTATTAAGTATTATTCAGAGATAAAAAGAGAGTAAGGTTTCAAAAGATGCTAATGGTTCTGTTATTGTTTTTATCAGGGGCATTGATTTTAGCTCAAAAGAATTGGAAATGAAATTGAAAGGTTTTGCCTTTGATGAATCAAGAGATGTATGATTCTCACATTTTGCTTCAGATAGACAGAGTTTTCCTTTTGGTTTCTGAATCTGTTTTGGTATACAAAAATGTGACTGATTTGGGTACCATAGGCCAAAGGGTCCCTAATCTATCCAAAAGATAAATGTTTGAGTAGTCGAAAGAAACGATCTAACGGGAGTTGAACGGGTACTAATTATTCATATAGATGACCTGACTTGTTTAGGATTGAGACGTAGTTCTTGTTGTTGCATTGGCTTAAGGGTGGTGAAAAGAGTGGAATGAATATTTAGATTTTATATAGCTGATTCCAACTAATTTGGAACTGAGGCGTTGTTGTTGTACAGACTAAAGGATGGTGAAAGGGGAATTTTTGGCAGCTGAATAGGATGGAAGTGTGACAATATTTTAAAGACTTTGTTGATAATTGTCATAATCAAAGACTGGCATCTCTTCTAGAAGACATTAGAAAGGTGGAAAAATGCCTTGGCAAGGTGGCAAATTCCATCAGCCACTTTCTTGCCATGCACAACAAGTCTTCATTCAAATGAGGTGATAAATAGCCATTACCAATCACTCTCTTTTCATCAATAATCATTAGCAAGACAAAGAAATCATTCTCCTTCTTTCCTTCTAAATTTTTTTATTTTTCATCTTACGTTTGTTATCTTTTTTTTTTTGGTAGTTTAATTTCTCTTGTTCCCCTCTTTTAAATAGTTGGGGTAGTAATTTAATAGTTTGCTAATTCCTGTATCCTCTAAATAAATAGAGATGAGCTTGTTTAATCCTGGGAAAATATTTTACATTGCTGAGATAGTTTTTTAAGACAGTGCCTAGCACAAATCAAAGCCAATTCGTGTATCTGCTTAAAATAATATTATTGCAGTATTATTATTATTATTTTTCGTTGTCATTTCCCTACAATCTAAGAAACTATGGCATGTAATACAACTACGGAAAGTTTTGATGGTGCTACTAATTTTGGTGTTTACTCTACTGCTATTGTTCCAGATGTCCTGCTAGATATCCATGGTGTTACAAATACGTTATTGCATCCACAACTTTGGCAAACACTAATGTCAAAATACAGGTATGTGAATAGACATGGTTATTGTAACACCCCGTAAATTTGGCTTAGGTGTGAATGTGTTAAATGAGTGGTAAGGTTATACCTTGAACATGTAAAGTCCCATCGGGATGATTATGGGTGAAAATTGTTATTTCAAAATCAAGATAGAAAGTGAGGTGCATAAGATTTGACAAAATCGACTAAGTTTGCAGAAGGTTCGTATTCCAACAGGTTTTAGTGAAACTGAGTAAGGAATTTGGGAAAACTCAAAGCATTAAAGTTGTAGGCCTTTGAAATAGCTTTCCAACAATATATTATGAAGCCCGAATAGATCTCTATGCAAAAGTTTATGCACGTTTTACAGAACAGTATGCAATATACACGCCGGTAGCGCGCCCTTAGCGCGGCGGCGCTAATTTTGAGGCAGTGTTACTGTCGTTTAGCGCAGTCAGTAGTGTGGGCAGGCCTCCAGATGCTTGGGCGAGCTATTGGGGGTCGTTTTGAAGCTATATTTTGTCCCCCACAGCCCCAAAACATAAAAACTTGCTCTAGAAAGAGGAACTCTAAAAAACCTAGCTCCTTAAGAGTCCTTCCACCACCCAAGGTAAGTTCTTGTGGTGATTCTAAGTTAATTTCAATTTCCAGACATCTTAATGGGTAAACCCTCCATATCATTAGATATTCGATTGGGACATCATTGTTGAGAGAAGGAAGCCTAGAACTCGAATTCAAAGGGTTTAAACTTCAAAACGGTAATGTCTTCGCCGTCTAATTGATTCTATCATTTGTTTAATGATTATAAACCCTAGTTCATAAGATATAAGTTGATGGGTTTGATAGAAAAACGTGAACAATTATAGGATTGGGGTGTTGAGTATTGATTATTGGATAAGGGTGTTGTTTACATTATGGGTAATGAAGAATAATGTTGATATAATCATTTGAGACTTTAAAATTTATCTAGGAACAAGAGAATGAGTTGTTGGGTGTAGAGGCACCATTAATAAGGACTGTGAAGCTTTATTTTGACCAAGTGTTTGATAAAATACTTAAGTGACTAAAACATGAGCATCATAGCTAATATGGAATCCCTTTGACTTGTATTGCTATAGATTAAAGTTGAAAGGGTTGACAAACATTGTGTTACGCTCAAGGGCAGGAAGTTAAGGTATGTATGGCTAACTCTTTACGTTTGGGAATGTCCATTATTCTCCCTACGTCCCATTCATTATGACATAGTCTCATAATCATTCGATATTCTATGAGTTTCAGTTATGATAAATCAACTTATTATGAATACTCATCTCAGTCTAATCCTATCACTAATCCTGTATCATGTAACTTGGTATGGCTCATTATTTCAGTATCATGTATTGTAATATGATTCTCAGCTCCTGATTTTATATTCTTGAATGTTGAACACCTATATTTGGGCCTGAGGCTGCAGTTTAAGCTTTATGCATTTTTGACCTGAGGTCGTAGTTATGTATACATATACTTGGTCCCGAAGCCGCAGTTGTGCATATATATATATATATATATATATATATATATATATATATATATATATATATATATATATAGGGCCTGAGGCCGCAGTTTTATATTCAGTTAAACAGGTTGTTCATCATTCAGAAGGGGGAGTATTCACATCCTTACTTCCTTGTTCAGTTATCAGTTTATCAGCCAGTAGTTCAGTTTCAGTTTCAGTATTTACAGTTCTTTTGTTCAACTATTTTACATACCAGTACAATTCAAATGTGCTGACGTCCCTTTTTCCCGAGGCCTGTATCTCGTGATGCAGGTAATGATTTTTAGGTTGACAATTCTGCTTGCTAGGACATCTCGTATCAGCTATTGGTGAGCCCCAGTCTTTCGGGGCCTTATCTGTCTTTTGTTTTAATCATTATAGTATTTCAGTTAATAAGGTATACCAGGGACCTTGTCCCGGTAAACAGTTAGTATTTTCAGTATATCTTTAGAGGCTTCGTAGACTATAACCTAGTTAGTCAGATATTAGCAGGCTTTCATGTGTTAGCCTTGTCGTCTACTCGTTTATACTGGCATACCTTTCAGTATTTTCCGCATCTATGGTATTTCAGTCACACTCCTTTGTAGATTACCATGTTTTATATTTAACTCTAGCTCATAGTTATACCACTTGTTGATCCAGCCATGCAGTTGGTTCGCTCGGTCACATACAGTTAGGCACCGAGTGTCGTGTTACGCCCTGACCATGGTTCGGGGCGTGACAAAGCTGGGTATCAGAGCCCTAGGTTCAAGAGTCCTAGGGAGTCTATGAAGCCAATCCCAGTGGGGTATCTTTTATGTGTTTGTGCCCGCCACACATGTAAATAGTTGACCACGAAGACATCTAGGATTGTTCCATTTCTTTCATACTCTAGATCATGCAGTTAGAGCTATGCTTTCAGGAATCTTTCTAACCCATGCGAATTGCGTATTTCAGAAAAATGCCTGCTAAAAGAAAGTACACCAAGAGGGCCTCAGCTACTAGCCAGGGGGCACAACTAATACTACTCAGGAGGAGGACACTCCGGCCTAGGGGGTTGCACCGGGCTAAGAACCTAGTGTTTCAGACATGGATGTCAGGGGAGCTATCCAGTTGCTCACCTAGATTTTTGCTACTCAGGATCAAAGGCAAGGAACAAGTGATGTTCATGAGACGGGTAGTTCCAGGTCTAGGGAATTCCACAACATGAAACCTCCCGTCTTCACAGGGTCCAAAAAGGATGAGGATCCGCAAAACTTCATTGATGAGGTTCAAAAGATATTTCGAGTGATGCATGCTACAGACACTGAGGCAGTAGAGCTTGCTGCGTACCAGCTGAAGGATGTTGCCAACACTTGGTATGAAACATGGGAAAAGTCCCGAGGGGGGGATGCGAATCCTGCGACTTGGAAGGAGTTTGCAGATGCGTTCCTTGAGAACTTTCTACCCATTGAGGTCTTGGAAGCTAAGGTTTTGGAGTTTGAGAGACTCAGACAGAATGATATGAGTGTGAATGAGTACTACCTCAAGTTCGTCTCTCAGGCCAAGTATGCTCCGGAAATGGTATGTGATATGAGGGCCAGAGTTAGGCGGTTTGTGTTGGGGCTTTTAGATGATTTGTTTGTTTATGCTAATATAGCTGCTTAGAATAATTACATGACCATCACTATAATGGTTGCCTTTGTTCAAGGGAATGAAGAAAGGTTAAAGGAAGAAGAACGTCTATGGAGAGAGAAGGAAAGGGAATTTAGCAAGAGAGCTAAGTCTGCAAGAACTTTCAACCATGGGGGATCTCAAGCAGGAGGCAATCGCCAGTTTTTCAAGAAATCAAAATTATGACCTGCTCCATCTTCAGCTAGTGCACCGGTTCAGCAGTTAAAGTTTAATAAGAAAAAATAGAATTTCAAAACAGCAGACTCACAGTCATAGGCTAGTGTGGGTTACAAAGTCCCCGCTTACCCTATTTGCAACACGTGTGGCAAGAGGCACCCAGGATTGTGTCGTTTGGGCACAAATGGTTGCTTTGAGTGCGGTTAGCAGGGCCACTTCTTCAGGGATTGTCCATAGGCAAAGCAGAACAATGGAGGAAATGTAGCTCAGTCCACTAATTCAGTAGCCCATAATAACTCTCAGGCCCAACATGGGCGCGGTGCAGTAATGTCTAATACTGCAGGCGGTGGTCGAAAATGCTCGTATACACTGGCAGACCATCAGGATACAGAGGCTCGTGGAGATGTTGTCACAGGTATGCTAACAATATTCACTTTTGATGTTTATGCTCTTATAGATCCGGGATCCACCCTATCTTATGTAACCCCACATATTGCAAAGAAATTTGGGATAGAACTAGAAAAGTTGTGTGAACCCTTTGAAGTGTCCACTCCAGTTGGAGAATCAGTTACAGAAAGGTGTATCTATAGGGGATGTCCAGTCAAAGTGCACCATCGTCTTACTGTAGCAGACTTAGTAGAATTAGAGATGTTAGACTTCAATGTGATCATGGGCATGGATTGGTTAGAGTCATGTTATGCCAAAGTGGGATGTAGAACCAAAATAGTAAGTTTTGAATTTCCCGGTGAACCAGTCTTAGAATGGAAGGGTGATGCAGTAGCACCTAGGGGTAGGTTTATTTCCTATCTTAAAGCCAGAAAGATGATCTCCAAGGGATATATAAATATATCACCTGGTTCGAGTTAAGGATGCAGACGCTCAGATCCCCACTCTCTAGTCGGTACCAATTGTAAATGAGTTTCCATAAGTGTTTTCCGAAGATCTCCCTGGAGTCCCTCCCGATAGGGAGATTGACTTTGGAATTGATCTACTTCCAGGCACTAAGACGATATCTATTCCGCCTTATAGAATGGCTCCAGTAGAGTTAAAAAGTTAAAAGTCCAGTTGAAAGATTTTCTAGATAAGGGATTTATAAGCTCAAGTGTCTCACCTTGGGGCGCACCGGTCTTGTTTGTCCGAAAGAAGGATGGGTATTTGCGTATGTGCATTGACTATCGTCAGTTTAATAAAGTCACCATCAAGAACAAGTACCCTCTTCCCAAAATAGATGATTTATTTGATCAACTTCAGAGTGCTCAGTTTTATTCCAAGATTGACCTCAGATCGGGATACCATCAGTTGAAGGTTAAGGAAGTTGATATTCTAAACACATCTTTTAGGACTCGATATGGGCATTTCGAATTCCTGGTAATGTCATTTGGTTTAACGAATGCACCAACAGCTTTCATGGACCTTATATAGGGTCTTCAAGCCTTATCTTGATTTGTTTGTTATCATGTTTATTGATGACATCTTGATTTATTCGCATAGTGAGACTGACCATGTAGAACATCTCAGAATTGTGTTGCAGACACTGTAGGATCACAAGATATATGCAAAATTTTCTAAGTGTGAATTCTAGTTGAAATCAGTAGCATTTTTGGGCCATGTCATCTCAGGGGAAGGCGTGAAGGTGGACTCTCAGAAAATAGAGGCAGTGAAGAATTGGCCTAGACCCACCTCAGTATCCGATATAAGAAGTTTCTTGGGTCTAGCGGGCTATTATAGGCGTTTTTTAGAGGGATTTTCTTCTATCTCGTCCCCTTTAACTAGATTAACTCAGAAGAAAGTCAAGCTTCAATGGTCAGACACGTGCAAGAAAAATTTTGAGGAGTTAAAGAAAAGGCTGACTTCAACTCCAGTCCTGACACTACCGGAAGGAACTGAAGGGTTCATTGTTTATTGTGATGCTTCACGGGTTGGTCTTGGGTGTGTATTAATGCAGCACGGTAAAGTCATAGCCTACACGTCGAGACAGCTCAAGGCTCACGAGAAGAATTATCCGACTAATGATCTTGAATTAGCAGTTGTGGTGTTCGCGCTTAAGATTTAGCGCCATTATTTGTATGGGGTACATGTTGACATTTTCACAGATTAGAAGAGTCTCCAGTACATCTTCAAGCAAAGAGAATTAAATCTACGTCAGAGAATGTGGCTCGAATTACTTAAAGATTATGATGTTGATATCCTCTATCATCCGGGGAAAGCAAATGTTGTAGCCGATGCTCTCAGTCGGCGTTCTATGGGAATCTTAGCTCACATTGAGGCAGGCAAGCAAACTATGATGAAGGAAGTCCACCTCTTAGCAAATCTAGGAGTTCGACTTTTGGACTCCAAAGATGGTAGCGTTGTTCTCCTGAACAGGGATGAATCCTCCTTAGTAGCCGAAGTAAAAGAAAAACAATTTAGTTATCCCTACTTATTGCAGCTGAATGAAGGAATTCACAAACACAAGACTATGGCTTTTTAACAAGGGGGAGATGATGGTACTTTGAGATACAGAGGCAGACTATGCATTCCAAATGTAGATGGGCTCAGAGAGCGGACTATGTCAGAAGCCCACAATTCCAAGTATTCTATTCACCCATGCTCCACTAAGATGTATCACGATCTTAAGGAGGTTTATTGGTGGAACGATATGAAAAAGAGTATAGCAGATTTCGTGGCTAGGTGTCCAAATTGCCAGCAGGTGAAAGTCGAACACTAGAGGCCTAGCGGTTTAACTTAGAATATAGAAATTCCCATTTGGAAATGGGAAATGATAAACATGGACTTCATAACAGGTCTACCTCGCTCGCTACGGAAGCACGATTCGATTTGGGTGATTGTAGACCGACTTACCAAGTCAGCTCACTTCTTGCCAGTGAATACTACAGATTCGGCCGAGGATTATGCCAAGTTGTATATCAAAGAAATTGTCCAATTGCATGGGACTCCTTTGTCCATTATCTCACATCATGGTGCTCAGTTCACAGCAAACTTTTGGAAATCCTTTCAGAAGGGATTAGGCACAAGGGTGAACCTCAGCACCGCTTTTCATCCTCAGATAGATGGACAGGCGGAACACACCATTAAAACTCTGGAGGATATGTTGAGGGCGTGTTTTATTGATTTTAAAGGTAATTGGGACCATCATCTACCTCTCATTGAGTTTGCTTACAATAACAGCTATCACTCTAGTATCAAGATGGCATCGTACGATGCTCTATATGGGCGAAGGTGTAGATCACCAATTGGTTGGTTCGAAGTTGGAGAAGCGGAGTTGTTAGGACCCGATTTGGTCTATCAGACTATGGAGAAAGTCAACTTGATACAAAGGCATTTGAAGACGGCTCAAAGTCTCCAAAAGTATCGCCCATGAAAGGAGTTATGAGATTTGGGAAGAAGGGGAATCTTAGTCTCTGCTATATTAGTCCATATAGAATCCTGCGAAGGATCGGACAGGTGGATTATGAATTAGAATTGCCACAAAAACTAGCTACACCTAGTGTTTCATGTGTCCATGTTGAAGAAATTCATGGGAGACCCATCACTTGTGGTTCCTACGGAGATTATAGGGGTTAAAGACAGTCTATCTTATGAGGAAATTCCACTGGCTATTCTTGATCGACAAATCCGCAAGCTCAGAAGTAAGGAAATTGCTTCAGTAGAAGTGCTTTGGAGGAACAAAAAGGTTGAAGAGGCTAAATGGGAAGCCGAGGAGGACATGAAGTCCAGATATCCCCATCTCTTTGAAGAGCAAAAGGAAAATGTAGAAGGTAATTAACCTTTTCATTCAGTCCTTTTATTATAATCTCCATGTCCTTTAGTATTCACTTAGCTTAGTATTGAGTGATCACGTGGTCGTTCAGTTTGATATACATGTATTCATGATATTTCAGTATCCTCATATCCCCATAACACCCGTTTAATGTCAATAGATAGCTGTAGTTGCAGCCAGGATCATCATTCGAAGACGAATGATTCCAAGGGGGAGATAATGTAACACCCTGTAAATTCGGCTTAGGTGTAAATGTGTTAAATGAGTGGTCAGGTTATACCTTTAACATGTAAAGTCCCATCGGGATGATTATGGGTGAAAATAGTTATTTCAAAATCAAGATGGAAAGTGAGGTGCATAAGATTTGACAAAATCGACTAAGCATGCAGAAGGTTCGTATTCCAGTAGATTTTAGTAAAAATGAGTAAAGGATTTGGCAAAGCTCAAAGCATGAAATTTGTAGGCCTTTAAAATTGATTTTAAAGGATATATTATGGAGCCCGAACGGATCTCTGTGCAAAAAGTTCGTTTTATAGAACAATATGCGATATGTGCGCCGGTAGCGCGTCCATGCTAATTTTGAGGCAGTGTTACTGCCGTTTAGCGCGGGCAGGCCTCCAGATGCGTGGGCGCGCTAGTGGGGGTTGTGTTAAAGCTATATTTCATCCCACACAGCCCCAAAACATAAAAACTTGCTCTAGAAAGAGGAACTCTCAAAAACCTAACTCCTAAAGGGTCCTTCCACCACCCAAGGTAAGTTCTAATGGTGATTCTAAGTTAATTTCAATTTCCCAACATCTTATTAACATGGGTAAACCCTACATATCATTAGCTATTCGATTGGGAGATCATTGTTGAGAGAAGGAAGCCTAGAACTCGAATTCAAAGGGTTTGAACTTCAAAAAGGTAATGTCTTCACCCTCTAATTGATTATATCATTTGTTTAATGATTATAAACCCTAGTTCATGAGATATGAGTTGATGGGTTTGATAGAAAAGCATGAACGATTATAGGATTGGGGTGTTGAGTGTTGATTATTGGATAAGGGTTTTGTTTACATTATGGGTGATTAAGAACAATGTTGATATAATCATTTGAGACTTTAAAGTTTATCTAGGAACAAGAGAATGGGTTGTTGGGTGTAGAGACACCATTAATAAGGACTGTGAAACTTTATTTTGACCAAGTGTTTGATAAAATGCTTAAGTGACCAAAACATGAGCATCACATCTAATATGGAATCCCTTTGACTTGTATTGTTATAGATTAAAGTTGAAAGGGTTGACAAACATTGTATTACGCTTATGGGCAGGAAGTTAAGGTATGTAAGGCTAACTCTTTACGTCTGGGAATGTCCATGATTCTCCCTACGTCCCATTCATTATGACCATTACCATTTTCCTCAGAAAATAACTATGCCCCAGTTCCCTGAATAGTAGTAGAACTTCTATTCTCTAGATGACATAGTCTCATAATCATTCGATATTCTATGAGTTTCAGTTATGAGAAATCAACTTATTATGAATACTCATTTCAGTCTAATTCTATCACTAATCCAGTATTATGTAACTTGGTATGGCTCATTATTTCTGTATCATGTATTGTAATATGATTCTCAGTTCCTGATTTTATATTCTTGAATGTTGAACACCTGTATTTGGACCTGAGGCCGCAATTTATGCTTTATGCATTTTGGACTATGTATACGTATACTTGGGCCCGAGGCCGCAGTTGTGCACATATATATATACATACCTACATACATATTGGGCCTGAGGCCGTAGTTTAATATTCAGTTAAACAGGTTGTTCATCATTCAGAGGAGGGAGTATTCACATACTTACTTCCTTGTTCAGTTATCAATTTATCAGCCAACAGTTCAGTTTCAGTTTTAGTATTTACAGTTCTTTTGTTCAGCTATTTTACATACCAGTATAATTCAAATATACTGACGTCTCTTTTGCCCGGGGCCTGTATCTCGCGATGCATGTAACGATTTTCAGGTTGATGATTCTGCTTGCTAGGACATCTCTTATCAGTTATTGGTGAGCCCCAGTCTTCCGGGGCCTTATCTCTTTTTTGTTTTAGTCATTATAGTATTTCAGTTAATAAGGTATACTGGGGACCTTGTCCCGTTAAAGAGTTAGTATTTTCAGTATATCCTTAGAGGCTTCGTAGACTATAACCCAGTCAGTCAGATATTAGCAGGCTTTCATGTGTTAGCCTTGTTGGCTATTTGTTTATACTGGTAGACCTTTCAGTATTTTCCACATCTATGGTATTTCAGTCAGATTCCTTAGTAGATTACCTTGTTATATATTTACCTCTAGCTCATAGTTATACCACGTGTTGATCCAGCCATGCAATTGGTTCGCTTGGTCAGATGCAGTCAGGTACCGAGTGCCGTGTTATGCCCAGACCATGGTTCGGCGCGTGACAGTTACATATCCAATGCTAATATTAAAACCTTCAAGAAAAATGCACCCCAATGCGATAGAAGAGTTGGGATAAATGACAATCTCGCTATATCAAAATTAAATTTGACTAAGCGGATAATATAGTTGTTGCGGTTATTCCCCAAATAAATAATGTGTCCAATGTGAGAAATCGGGTGATAGATGTTGATACCTAATTTTTCCCAATACATTTTCAATATGCAAAATAATTTTAAAATAGCATATATATGCATATATAAGCATGTCCAATCATTTTATTATTTTTGATAATTCCTCTATGGTATTCTATATTTATGCCAAAATATGGCTCAAGTAATTGCAATATTAGCCCTTTTAATGTTTAGTTAGGTTTTATATTCATAAAATTGGGTCCTGTATTTTTCAATTGTTGATTATATATTATAAATAATTTTAGTACTTTAATTTATTTTTCAGAAACTATGTACTATTTTTATAAATTAAAAGGGAAAACTGGCTATTTAAATAACAGCCCCTTTTGTATTTCAATTATAACCCAAATTGGACCCAAATTCCCCGACCCAATTTCTAATTAAACCCAAACCTAACCCTTTTAAACCCTACCCAAACCCGGATCCCCACCTACCCCATCTAATCTGGGTCGTTGATCATTCAGATCAACGGCCACCATTTCACCTTCCTAAAATAAACCCAAACGACCCCCTAACCTAATTAATTTTCACCAACCCGCTGCCCTTGAATCCCCTTCCTCTCCAACTCTATCTGCAACCTCACCCAAACCCTAGCCGCCGCCACCCAAACTAACCCTAATCCCCTCCCATTCTCACTCAATCCATGGACTCACATGGCTGTTTGAGACGTATACCGGTCTCATATGTTTACTGGTCACCTGTTTTCTTGATTTCATGGAAAGATCTCAAAAAGATCTAGTCCAGACCTTGCTAAACTTCTATCCATGATCCTTTTTCCGGCCATCCATGGTTGAACGAGTCAGATCCATGGCTTTTCCAGCTAGATCGGTAACTTTTTGAAGTCTTTTCACTTTTTCTGGGATCTCTGAAACCCTAGCTTAAAGAGCTTTCCAATTTTTATAGCAGATATGTCTTAGATTTGTGCATGTTATGAACCTCTTGGTGTTTTCTCAAAAGTTTTTCGATTTCTTTCAAAGTGACTCTTCTTCTTCAACGATTAGGGTTTTCTTAATCTCTTTTTAAAGGACTTCTTAAAAGTTTTTCGATTTCTCAAAAATTTTAGTGTTGTCTTATGATTCTACTATGTTTAAGTGGGTTATTTATGTTTTCTTCTGCCTTGTTCATCGTGTTGAAAAACATAAGTATTTTGGGTTTATCCGAGGTTTGGAACTGTCTTTGTTTATTTTCTATACTTGTTTTGACTGAGTTCTTTGTATTTAGATCCTTTTCTTTGTTTAACTTGACTGATTCTGAGTTTGTACCTTTTCAACTCAACTCTATTAAGACCCTAATGTCTTAAAGGTTTTCCTCACTTGTTACTGAGAGTCTTTAAAAAGGTCTCATTTACCTGTTACTATGTGTTAGACTGGTTTCTTCATTTTTGGTTCTATGTGACTACTTGACTTATTGATTACCATATTTCGCGTAGTCCTTATCCTGCTCATGTCACCTTTGTATGATTGTGTTCATCCAGTTTGCTTCTTATTATTTGACCCTGCATGTCTCATACGCCTGTTGATTCTTTTCTATTTATATGTCGAAGTGTCGAATCATGACTCCTTCGTGATTGATCTTGATTTCCTTAAGTTACGGTTTAATTGCAAGGTTTTCTTATAAAACCTTAATTTTACTCATTTGATTAAATTGATTGATTCTCTTCCTTTATTTGCTGTGATCTTTCACCCCTGCTGAACACTTTCCCCAATTAAGTATATTTTGTACCTAGACCCAATTGTATACTCTATATTCTTACTATTCCTTATATGGTCAGAAATCAATCTTCCTCTAATTGATTTTCTTTCCTAAATTATCCCTATTGGTATCCGTTAAGCAGTAATTCCTTGATTAAAGGGAAGTAATTGTTTTAATGGGATTCTGATTGAGATTATTTCCATATTTGTGTTAAACCTTTACTTGTTACCTTATTTTTTACTCGTTTTCAAAGCTATAAATACCCTACCCTCCCTTTCTCTAAAGGCACGAACAACTAAGTTAAGAACACACACTTACACACTCAAACTCTCTCTTTCTCTACTACTTGTGCTGCTGCTTTGTCTAGCCGGCTGAAGGCCAAGGCTACACTGTGGAACTCTGATTGCTTTACTTTTTTTCTACACTATGCTTTTTCAACTAGTATGTTCTTAATTTAAATTCTGAGACTCAACTCTATGTGTTCCCTTGTTTGTCTATTGATGTCTCTTTCTGCATTAGCTTAATAGCTCATGTTATTAAATTGTACTTCTTGTTTATTGTTTTACTCAACATGTTTAAGATTTTGGCCTCTTTTGTTCAAATGTAATCAGCATGTTTACTTGTTCATGTTTATGTCCCTCAACTAGCATGTCTCCTCATGTACTTGATTAATACTAATTCATGACTAATTATGTGTTTCTGATTTGGGTCCTCTATGTCCCCAACCCCCACTCCCCTGCCTGTAATTGTTGAAGTTGTACTACTCTCTGAACTGGTTTTGTGTCTGTTGTTGTTACTCCTACCCCCCTTTCCCTTTCAAAAATGATTTTCATTAAGCAACTCTCCTGCTGTTTTACAAACTCATTTCAAACATGTTGTCTTTCAAAATTGTTTTCTAAAACAAACTCCTTTTTCAAATATGTGTTCCTACACTTCCACTATACTCTTAGATCATTAGGTTCTACCCCTTTTGTGTAAGCCTTGCTTTGGGACCCTTGAGCTCCCTCTGAACCTGGACACATAAGAGCTGGCCCTTCCACACTGCACTCACTCTCTTGGTTATGCAATCTGGGTGTGAGCATTGCCCGGGATCCCTTAAGGTCCTTAGGGAACTCTGGCACACCCAGATATGAGAAAGGCTTTGGAACAATATTGGCATTTGATGTGGTTTATTACATAACTCAGAAAGGAAGTCAGAATCAGGTTTCCTATGGTTGTAACTTCTTATTTTTGCATTTCTTATGTAATTTAATCGCATGATCTGTAATAATTTGTAAACAAGTATTGGGGTGGCTAGTGAATATGGATGGAAAAATATGCATGTTATAGTTGTTAAAGGGTAGAAAGCATGTTATTAGGTTATATTGCTAATTGTGCAATAGAAAACATGTTTAGTATTCATCCATGCATTAGAAAACAATGGTCTTAGGACCCATGTCTCTTGCTTCAGCACTTCATTCGTTAGTCCATGCTTTATGTCTATCACTTAGAAATCCTGCTCCTAGGGCAATAACAACGCTAGTACAAAAAGCTGTTATTTCAAAAATTCTGCAACTCTTGTGTACATTTACAAATCATGCCTTAGGGATTCTGTCTTCAACAATCCGGCAATTTGCATGTGCATATTAGATACCATGCTTTACGGTTCTGTTTGCATTTCATTTCAAACGCCTAGTTAATTACTAATTCATGAAGAGGTAGTAAGTAATAATTTTCACCGTGTGATGTTTTCTGAATAAAATTGGCAACAGTCTCTACAACTAGAACAACATGTTTTAGTTAATCAAAATAATCTCCAAACTGTCTTAATGAGTTGGAACAACTGCTGCATCTCGCTTTGCGCCTAGTCAAGCCTTAGATAATAACCTAAATAAAACTGGAGTGTCCTTTGTTTAATTATCAATTGTTACAATCAGCAGGCAAGCCTGATTCAGACTTCTTATCTAAGTCATGTAATAAATCTGGTTCTGCTGCAACAAATTAAACACCCTACTTTAGGATTTTAAATTCAGACTTTAACTGTGTATAAGTCATGATGTCTGTGTGCATTATTTGTGGAGGTATAACTGAGCCTTATGCTTGTATTCTGTGTTTTCTCCCCATTAAATGCAGTCCTACTTGTTTTGTATGCCACCTTAGTATTTTGCTTTTAAGCCCGAGGGTCTATCTAGAACCTCCTTATAGGATAGTAATCGTAAATTCCTCCGTGACTGATAGGAAGGGATGGGTAACAGCATGCAATAGTGGTCGAGACCAATCCTCGCTTTAATTACTTTCATGGGGTGGTAAGGGTAGATATGGATATGAGGACCGGCGCATTAATACCACGTGTATCCCCTCTTTTGAAGAGTGTCATATCGGGTATTGGATTAACGTGATCCATATTATAAACAAACCTAGGACCCCCTTATTTTGTTTTTTACATTCTCAAGTATGTTTGAATTATAGTTCTTTTCAAACTCTTGCCCCTGTTTATTAGCTTCTTTTCTATATATGTGTATTCAACTTAACTCCCCTACTATTTAAGCCAATACTTGCCTATTTGCTAATTGTACAAATTCATAAAAAATTGTCTGGCCGGGAACCACACTAGTGGATCCTGAGGGGTGCCTAACACCTTCCCCTTGGGGTAATTTTAAGTCCATACCATGTCTTTACCAAACATTGTTATAAATGAACCCTATAGGTGTCCTAATGCACCTTAAATCATTAGGTGGAGACTTTTCAAAATTGCAAGCCCCTTCCCAAAAGGAAAAGAGTTGTCCCAACCAAAATGTCATAAACTCGATTTCCCGATATGAGGGGAAAAAGGGGGCGCGACAGCATGGCGACTCTGCTGGGGATTTTTAGGCTTTTACCATTTTAGATTGTTCTTGTGAATTTGTACCCCCACTCCCCCCTCTATGTGCAATTACTTGTTTATTTTTTTTCCAAAAGCGAAACTGACATATCTTTCTTGTTTCCTTCATTTATTGTTGCTTTAAATTATAAAACTGATGTATTTATCGCTTTCTTAACGCACAAATATATGTTAACATGCTTTTAATTATTGCATAATCATGCTCAATATCATACTCCACTTGTGCCAAACAAATACTATAGCAACGCTTGATGAGTGGTTGCGCTCTTCCTATATCATTACTCTCTAAATTCGGAAAGGTATATTTGCGGTAAAACTAGTTGATCAGCAGTGCAGTCAACAGTTCCGTGCCTTCCCCCTTGAGTTGTCCGCTCAAGGGTACCAGTCTAAAACCCCATAGAAACCTCACTCTATGAAATTGTGCATGCATCATGGTCAACCCTAGCCGGGTCAGTTATGTTGTCCATATAATGACCCTTTAAGATAGCCTTGTCCAAAGTCCACTAGTTCTCCCTAAAACCCAAACGGACGTCATCACGTTTTGTGCATTTATTTGGAGAACTAAAAGCTTCATACTAATTGTTGATGATAAATAGTCGAGTCTGCTAGGGGTAGGGCATAACCCTTTTGTTTTGTAGATAATGAGGCATGAGGTCCCCAGTTTCGGTATGATTAGCATGCCCCCACTCTTGATAGACTGGTGGAGGAGTCTTCCATCAAATGACCAAATCAATGAGTGGAAAGAGAGGGCCGCCAAAGCTAGCGAAAAGTTGGAATATCTGGAATACAGTCTGCTGGAATTGGAAGGAAAAGTGAGGAAGAGATTCACCGACCTCCAAAACACTGAGTGAAACGAAGGAGAACACCTGGCAAAGGCATTTTTACTGGTGAACCTATGCGAATTGGAGGATATGACCAATGAGAGCATTCAACCTAAGGAAGGTCCTTGTGGGACCAAATAGATAGGAATTTACTTTTTCGCCTTATGAATGTAATAAGGCCAACGACCATTAGTGACTTTTATTTCTTGTTTATTTAGTGTCATTTTGGGATTCGTCTATTTACATCAATAAAATGAGGCATTTAGCATTCTAAGTTCTCCAAATCAATTTGTCGCTAGGCCTATCTTGGGAACAAAGAGGTTCCCAAATTAGTACACGCTTTACATTCTCGCACTATGTGTTTAAATATTGCAATACTTTTTATGATCCGAACTGACTCGATTACCTTTTATTTTTTTTAATTATACCCCTCCCCAAAGGTTGGTTCGTGCACTCTGGCATCATAATCTTATTTCACAAGATCCAAGGGTCCTCCACCCACTCCTCCCCGTGGTCCTATCAAATGTAAGAACAAAGGCAAAATGGAAGATTTAAGCAACATCAAGAAGGAGAACACGACTAAATAGGTAGAGGCCACTGATAGCCAGGGTATTCGGGTTCAAAACGAGAATGTGTTGCAGCTTGAACCGAAACTGTTGAAGTTCCAGGAAGAGCTCGATCAGGTTCGGAATCTAGCAAGCCTGTCATTTTTCCTCAGCACCCCAGATGTCAACTTTCCCAACACTCAAAACCCTACACCTCCTCAAAATATCCCAAAATAGCAGAATCATCCCGCACCTCACATCACACAGCTCCATCAAAGAACCAATGTAACACCTGCCATACCCTAAAAAACACTTCATAACTCATCCCAGAACCTCAAAACTCCACAAACGGCCATTTCCACACCCATACACCAGGCCACCATAACACTCCTATTTACATGGACACCATGCCACACTCCACCCAACATATCTCAGGCACACCTGAGTCTGACGAAAAGGATCTACTTATCAGGAACTTGGCCGAGGAACTTAAGAAACTGACCAGCTGGATTCAGGGCATTCAGGGAAGCAAAGGAATTGAGGGGATGAACTATGATGATCTTTTCATATAGCCTGATGTAGAACTACCCAAGGGGTACAAACCTCTTAAGTTCGAGATGTTTGATGGTACGGGTGATGTAAGGGTCCATCTGAGGACATATTGCGACAAGCTGGTTGGAGTATGGAAAGATGAAAGGATCTGCATGAAGTTGTTCATGAGGAGTTTGAAAGGAGATGCATTATCTTGGTACATCAGCCAAGATCCCAAGAAGTGGTCAAGCTGGGTAGTCATGGAATCTGACTTTATGGATAGATGCAGGTTTAATACAGAGAACGCACTAGACGTGTTCTATATACAGAATTTGAAGAAGAGGCCCACAGAGACATTTCGCGAGTATGCTACTCGCTAGAGGTCCGAAGCTACTAAGGTCCGGCCTACCTTAGAAGAGGAGCAAATGAACAAGTTATTCATCTGGGCTCAGGACCCAAAGAACTATGAGTGGCTAATGATGATTGAGAACCAAAAGTTCTTCGACATTATCAAATTAGGTGAGAGGATTGAATAAGGTATCAAAAGCGGTATGGTTACAAACTTTGAGGCCTTGCAAGCTATAAATAAGGCCTTACATTCTGGTGGTGTGTCTAAGAAAAGAGATGTACGGGCCGAGATGGTTGCATAAAGGACCAAGTCTCCCCTTAAATACAAAACTTACCCAACACCTCCACTCATATATCAGCCAACCCTAAATTACCAAGCACCCTCACCCTCATACCAAGCTCCGCCACCAAGTTATTAGTTATCTCCACCTCCTACATATCAACCTACTTCACTCAGATACTCCCAACCCAGTCATGTCTACCAAACCTATAATGCTCAACCATCCCACTATCAATCACCCACTGCATGCCAAAGTTTCCCTAGACCCCGACCTAATTTTGATCGCAGACCTCCAAAACAATATACAGTCATCACTGAACCTATCAACCAGCTGTATGAGAGGCTCAAAGCTGTTGGTTAAGTCACCCCCATCCCTGCTGCAACCCCTAAGAATCCTTCTTATTAGGTGTTCCAAACAAATCATGTGCATAAAACTCCGCCATGAAAGGGTACATCATCGATGAATGTCGTTCCTTGAAAGACAAGATACAGTCTTTTATTGATAACAAGATCATTATGGTAAAAGAACATGCTCCAAACGTCCGCAACAACCCTCTGCCAGACCATAATGGTGGAGGTATCAACATGATTGAAGTACAAGATGACTGGGATCCCGAGGGATCAATCGGGTTGATCGCAGAAGGTGATGACCCAAAGAAATCAACAATTACTCTCAATCCAATCATAGCCCAGATTCAACCGTCTTAGGAGGTTGAGGTGAATATGTTTGTACCACTTGAATTTGAAACAACATCATCCGCAAAGACACCAGCACCAATTGATGTTGAATTTGTGTCTCTGGCAAATGCACCCGCACCATTTGAGGTTGCAGTCTTGCCACCCAAGGCACTTGTTCCGTTCGGAGTAAGGATAGCCACACCAATCCCATTAGCGAAGTCAACCATGACACCATTCCAAACAAATGTTGTATCATGTGACTACACAACCAAGTCGAGAAGGAAAGGCAAGGTCAGGATTGAAGAAACTATCGCAGCATAGTGTATGACAAGAACTGGTAGAGTCTACACCCCTGGACATCTGGCTGAATCAAGAAATCTTGCCTCTAACCGGCCGCCCCTCATTGAGACAAGTCTGGATGATCTTTGGAGAAAGATACAGGCCAAGGAATATTCGGTCATCGACCAGTTAACCAAGACGCCAGCACAAATATCCATTCTCTCTTTGCTGCAAAACTCTGAGACACACAAGAATGCTCTGCTAAAGGTGTTAAGTGAAGCATACATACCAAGTAACATCACTGGCGAGGAAATGGCTAACATGGTGGGACAAGTGCTGGAAAGTCACAAATCACCTTTCATGAGGACGAGCTGCCACCTGAAGGGTTGGGACACAACAAAGTACTGCACATCACCGTGCAATGCAAAGATTATTTCATCACCGGAATCTTGATTGATGGAGGTTCCAGTATTAACATTTGTCCGCTAGTAACACTCAAGAAGTTGGGTAAAGGGCTGCATGACATAAAAGACAGAGCAATCAATGTGAAAGCCTTCGATGGTTCTTAGAGGTCCACCATTGGTGAGATTAGTCTATGCCTGCATATGGGACCAACCTGGTTCGAGGTCGATTTCCAGGTGATAGATGTACCAGCGTCTAACAACTTGTTGCTGGGACGGCCATGGATTCATGCTGTTGGGGCCGTAGCATTAGCGCTACATCAGGCAGTAAAGTTCGAATGGAATCACCAAGAAGTGATCATTGATGGTTATGGTAGCAACCCTATATACAGTTGCCAGATCATTCCGGCGATCGAGGGAAGAAGGAAGCTGGGTGGAGAAACTTACCACCACATTGATCAGGTCAATAGTATCGACAAAGACAAATGGTAGGATAACAAAATTGAGAGTATACTGAGTTGGAGTGGGTACGAACCCGGCAGAGGGCTCGGCAAGAATCTCCAAGGAATCTCTAAACCCATAAAACTCAAGAAACATGGCACTACCTTCGGTTTGGGATATGAATACACCGGGGAAGAATTCAACAACTAGTCTCCACTATGGCATGGTCCTTACTACCCGCTAGAGTAGCCAATACCATATCTGGAGCAGACTTTCTAATAGGCTGACATTATTTATGGGTCGCATGAAGAAGAAGCACTTGCGGAAATGAAGAACTTGTTTCTAGAGGACGATGATATGGACAATTGTGTTATTCTCGAGGAGGAGGGGGAGGAAGGACCTTCTATACAGGCTGTGAGTAGAGGTGCACATCTCAATAATTGGACCATTAGGACAACCAAAGCCCGTTGTGCCTCGGGGTAGGAAGGCTAAAACAAGCATTATTCATTGTTTTTACTAAATAATTTTCTTTCCGCATTTTCAATTCTCGCAATAAGATCTTTGATGTTCAAAGCATTTATTCAATTTATCAAAAGCATGTTTGATTTTTCTTATGATTTAATATTTATTGCTATCGATATCTCTCATTACTTTACCTATACAACGTTACTATTACTTATCTTGATGAACCAATGATTGTGACATACAATGAGAAAACGCAACAAATGGACATGGATTCAGAAGAAGATGACATACCTGACGAGATCATCAAAGAAGTTGAGAACTTTGAGAACAGACCTAAGTCTAACATGGACGAGACCAAAGTTGTCAACCCGGGAGACGCATAAAACATCAAGGAAATGCGAATCAACATTCACCTATCGCCATCAGAGAAGAAACAATACATAGAATTTCTAAAGGAGTATGAGGATATATTCGCCTGGTCGTATGACGACATGACTGGTCTAAGTACGTCTATGGTGGCTCACAAACTGCCAACCGATCTAATATGTCCACTAGTAAAGTAAAATCTCAGAAAGTTCAAGCCTGATATGAGTTTGAAAATCAAGGAAAAAGTCACCAAGCAGATCAACGCTAAGGTTATCAGGGTAGTAGAATACCCGACATGGTTAGCCAACATTGTGTCAGTTCTAAAGAAGGATGGGAAGGTTAGAGTCTGTGTCAACTACCAGGATCTCAAATGGGCCAGTCCAAAAGATGACTTCCCTTTGCCAAATATACACATCCTGATTGACAATTGCGCCAAGAATAAGCTACAATCATTCGTAGATTGCTTCGCTGGTTATCATTAGATCTGGATAGATGAGGAAAATGATAGAGAATCACAGACAGTGGCATGAGAAGTTATCATTTGCTCTTCTGGGTATCGTACCATAGTCCGCACATCAACTGGGGCAACCCCTATATGTTGGTTTACGGTACAGAGATTGTCATTCCCACTGAGGTAGAAATCCCTTCCCTAAGGATCATACAAGAAGCTGAGCTCGACGATGCAGAGTGGGTGAAAAGTCATTATGAGCAACTAGCCCTTATAGACAGAAAGAGAATGAATTAAGTTTGTCATGGTCAACTCTATCAAAACAACATGTCAAAGCCTTCAACAAAAAAGTAATGCCAAGACAGTTCACACTAGGACAATTGGTACTAAAGAAAATTTTTCTAGATCAAGATTATCCCAAAGGGAAGTTCTCTCCCAACTGGCAAGGTCCATACATAGTTCACCGGATTTTGACAGGAGGAGCCCTCATACTTGCAGAAATGGACGGAAAAGTCTGGCCGAAGCTGATTAATTCAGATACAGTCAAGCATTACTATGTGTAATCTTTATGGTTTCCTTATATGATGTAAATTGAACTACACCTAACCTGATTCCTATTTAAGAGGGGATACATAGTCAGCCCTATGGGCTCGATCACAATTCAATAAAAATTTCATTTCCCCCCCCCCCCAATTGGAAACTGGGGCAGAATTTTGAGGAGGACTCTCAAAATTCCGAAGTAATTTGAGCCGATCGCCACACAAGCAACAGTCAGAAGCGTCAACCCATCAAATTGTGGTAGAATTTTGAGGAGTACCCTCAAAATTTCGTAGCAAGAGAGGTTGCAATGTCCCGATCCACATCACAGTCGTCATTTCATCTAAAAGTTATTTTCAACTATACATTTATGTCATACATTTACAAAACATGCATGTTTATTATTGAAACTGCTTTGTCCAACAATGCTACCCCAATAATACAGACGGTATCACCAGATCAAAGCCGAACATGTCAAGCAAAGCCAGTAGGGATACGAACTAACCTTCCCCCTTGTAAAACTCACGATTTTTCTTTGGATGCAGGCACTAGGATTGAGAAATCATTAAACATACTGTACGCCCATGGAACGAACATTGTTCAAGAATACGACTATCTGAACCATTGCACTTACTAACATTTGCTATCAACACACACAATAAATGCTCTGTAGTCACAATGCTCCCAGTAATCACAATGCCGCAATCTGCCATCAGCTAAGAAAACTCTACTGCCATTTGTTACTTTATTTTTGCATAAGGCTACCATTCTGCCTTCCAATTTGCATAAGGCTACTATTCTTCCTTCTGAGGTTAAGCTCTACCTCCATCTGCATCTGCATTGCATAAGGCTACTATTATGCCTCCCGATTTGCATAAGGCTACTATTCTGCCTTCCAATCTACATAAGGCTACCATTCTGCTTTCTGAGACTAAACGCTATCTCTATCTGTATTTGCATTGCATAAGGCTACCATTCTGCCTTCCAATTTGCATAAGGCTACCATTCCGCCTTCCGAGACTAAGCGTTGTCTCCATCTGCATTCTTGCATAAGGCTACTACTCTGCCTTCAGAGACTAAACGCTTTCTCCATCTGTATTTTGCCTTCCGAGGCTAGGGGTTGCCTCCCATTTTTCTTCAAAACCAAGCATTATCTCAAGCACTATTTGTCTCGGTCTTCTTACGGGCTAAGCTCTGCCTTTCAATTCGCAAGACTAAGATCTGTCTTGTCCACATCATGCTACTGCATCTTTCATGGGCTGAAATATTGCCAACTCATCCAAAGGCGTCATCATTTGGAGGCATCATCTTCATAGCCCGAGAACACCATATCATGGCCTGAGGATCTCTTTCAATCTTTTGCATATCATTATTCAAAGGCGTCATAGTTCGGAGGCACCATCCTCATAGCCCGAGAACATCATTTCATGGCCTGCGAATCATTTATCATATGCTTCATGGCCCAAGACATCATGGTCTAAGGACGTTATCCTCATCACCTAAAGACAACATTCCTGGTCTAATGGGAATTTGCATTATATTTAAAATTTACGCACAATATATGCTTGTATTGTTTCTAATTGTAGGTGAACCGGCGAGCAATGGCTATCCTGACAAGAGCGATCCCGCTCTAGTTCCCACAGCCTTATCAAACCTAGCCATTCCCGTAAACTTATCACTCACTTGGTCCTAGATATTGCGTCCGTTCTTGAAATATCTTCATCGGCATAGTCCGTCGTTGGATCCCAAACTACATACGACTTGATTCCTATAAAACCAGGGATATATAGGTAGCTCAGAAGTTAGTTTGCAGCCTAACCTCTTCAAAACCGCTTCGCTCGGTCAAAATTGGCCATCATTTTTTTACCCGAAAATTCTTTCATCCTTCCCGGGTAAAGAGGGGCAGCTGTTGATACCAAATTTTTTCCTGTACATTTTTAATTTGAAAAATAACTTCAAAATAGGATATATATGCATATATAAGCATGTCCAATTGTTTTATTATTTTTCCCATAATCTTAAAGGTTTTTTAATTGATTTATTTCCCCTTTTTTATCCATAAAATCCCAATAATTATTTCTAAAATTATTATTTTTGGTAATTCCTCTATGGTATTTCTATATTTATTCCCAAATATGTTAAAGTAATTTTTTTACATATTTTTACAATTATATTTAGTATTTTTAAAGCTAAATTGTACATAATTGTAATATTAGCCCTTTAAGGTTTTATATTCATAAAATTGGGTCCAGTATTTTTCAATTGTTGATTATGTATTATAAATCATTTTAGTACTTTAATTTATTTTTCAGAAACTATTAACTATTTTTATAAATTAAAAGGGAAAACTGGCTATTTAAATAACAACCCCTTTTGTATTTCAATTATAACCCACATCGGACCCCAATTCCCCGGCCCAATTTCTAATTAAACCCAACCCTAACCCTTTTAAACCCTACCCAAAACCGGATCCCCACCTACCCCATCTAATCTGGGTCATTGATCAATCAGATCAACGGCCACCATTTCACCTTCCTAAAATAAACCCAAACGACCCCCTAACCTAATTCATTTCCACCAACCCGCTGCCCTTGAATCCCCTTCCTCTCCAACTCTCTCTTCAACCTCACCCAAACCCTAGCCGCCGCCACCCAAACTAACCCTAATCCCCTCCCATTCTCACTCAATCCATGGACTCCCATGGTTGTTTGAGACGTATACCGGTATCCTATGTTTACTGGTCACCTGTTTTCATGATTTCATGGAAAGATCTCAAAGATATTTAGTCCAGACCTTGCTCAACTATTATCCATGGTCCTTTTTCGGCCATCCATGGCCGATCGAGTCGGATCCATGGCTTTTCCGGCTAGATTAGTAACTTATCGAAGTCTTTTCACTTTTTCTGGGTTCTCTGAAACCTTAGCTTTAAGTAATTTCCAATTTTTCTTTAGATCTGTCTTAGATCTATGCAAGTTATTAGCCTCTTGGTGTTTTCTCAAAAGTTTTTCGATTTCTTTCAAAGTGACTCTTCGTCTTCAACGATTAGGGTTTTCTTAATCTCTTTTTAAAGGACCCCTCCTGTGATTTTCAATGTTGTCTTATAATTCTACTATGTTTAAACGGGTTTTTTATGTTTTCTTCTGCCTGGTTCATCGTGTTGAAGACCCTAAGTATTTAAGTTTGGAACTGTCTTTGTTTATTATGTATACTTGTTTCGACTGAGTTCTTTGTGTTTAGATCATTTTCTTTGTTTAACTTGACTGATTCTGAGTCCTTAACTTTTCAACTCAGCTCTATTAAAGCCCTAATGGCTTAAAGGTTTTCCTCACTTGTTACTGAGAGTCTTTAAAAAAATCTCCTTTACCTATTGCTATGTATTAGACTGGTTTCTTCATTTTTTGGTTCAATGTGACTACTTGACTTGTTGATTACCATTCTTCGAGTAGTACTTAGCCTGCTCATGTCACCTTTATGTGATTGTGTTCATCCAGTTTGCTTCTTTTTGTTTGACCCTGGATGTCTGATACGCCTGTTTATTCTTTTCTATTTATATGTCGAAGTGTAGAATCATGACTCCTTCGTGATTGATCTTGATTTCCTTATGTTACATTTTGATTGCAAGGTTTTCTTATAAACTCGTTATTTTACTCATTTCTTTAAATTGATTGATTCCCTTCCTTTATTTACTGTGATGTTTCACCCCTGCTGAATCCTTTCCCCAATTAAGTATATTCTATACCTAGACTCAATTGTATACACTATATTCTTAATATCCCTTATATGGTTAGAAATCAATCTTCCTCCAATTGATTTTCTTTCCTTAATTATCGATGTTGGTATCCGTTAAGCAGTAATTCCTTGATTAAAGGGAAGTACTTGTATTAATGGGATTCTGATTGTGATTATTTACTTATTTATGTTAAACCTTTACTTGTTACCTTATTTTCTACTCGTTTTCAAAGCTATAAATACCCTACCATCTCTTCTCTAAATGCACGAACAACTAAGTTCAGAATACACACTTACACACTCAAACTCTCTCTTTCTCTACTACTGTGCTACTGTTTTGTCTAGCTGGCTGAAAGCCAAGGCTAGACTGTGGAACTCTGATTGCTTTACTTTTTTCTACACTTTGTTTCTTCAACTGGTATGTTTTTAATTTAAATTTTGAGACTCAACTCTATGTGTTCCCTTGTTTGTCTATCTCTGTCTCTTTTTGCACTAGCTTAATGGGTCATGTTGTTAAATTGTACTTCTTGTTTACTATTTTACTCAGCATGTTTAAAATTCTTCCCTCCTTTGTTCAAATGTAATCAGCATGTTTACTTGTTCCTATTTATTTTCCTCAACTAGCATGTCTCCTAATGTATTTTATTAACACTAATTCATGACTAATTATGTATTTCTGATTTGGGTCCTCTATGTCCGCAACCCCTACTCCCTTACCTGTAATTGCTGAAGTTGTACAACTCTCTGAACTAGTTCTGTATTTGTTGTTGTTGCTCCTATCCCCTTTCCCTTTCAAAAACTGTTTTCATTAAGCAACTCTCCTGTTGTTTTACAAATTTATTTAAAACATGCAATCTTTCAAACTATTTTCTAAAACAAACTCCTTTTTCAAATATGTGTTCCTACACTTCCACTATACTCTTAGATCATTAGGTTCTGCCCCTTTTGTGTGAGCCTTGATTTGGGACCCTTGAGCTCCTTCTGAACCTGGACGCATAAGAGCTAGCCCCACGAGGGCGTAGGGAGTTTTCTCCAATTGAAGGACAGTCGAAACGGGATTTGTTTATTTGTTTCAGAGTCGCCACCTGGGAATTTTAAGGCGTCCCAAGTCACCAATTTTAATCCCTGAATCGAGGATAATATGACCCTGTTTGTTATTCTGCGAACCAGAAATCCTGAGTAAGGAATTCTGTTAATCCGGAAGAAGGTGTTAGGCATTTCCGAATTCCGTGGTTCTAGCACGGTCGCTTAACTGTTCTTATTCTTGGCTTAATTATCTTGATTTACTAAATACCTTTTTTTTTGTTACCTGATTTTATTACCGCTTTTGTTTATATTGTTTACAATTATATAAACGAATCACGCATACGTATATTCGTATTATATACCTTTTATAATCATAGAGAATCGTGCCACGCATACGTGTTCACAAAAAGGTTGATAATATTTTTTATATTTTTATTATAAAATAAATCATACGTTCGAAATTAGAAATAAAATTAAGAACAACGTCGCCCTTGTATGATTAAACGGTGAACTGCACATCTCGGATTATATGAAATTATTTTAACATCCTCGGAGAACCTCTTTTTTTTTATTAAAAATTTGCTCGAATTTGTGCGAACGCATAATCTGAATTGCTTTTAAAAATATAATCAGGTTACGCGAACGCATCCCTAATCACGCAAAATATTCTTAATGGTATTATGGATTTTCCACAAATTGTTTATTACACCCACACATTTTTTATGTGAAAATCATGAGAAATCCCCATTTGAGATGCCCTTAAATTCTTTGAAAAGAATTCACAATTTATTAAATGTTGACCGCTGATTATATTTTTACATGTGAATTATATTCTTCCGAGCCATTCAAATTTTAGGAGTAAAAATAAACAAAGTGTGATTAATACTACCATTTTTCTCGTAAATATAATATATGTATACCCAAAAAGGTGAATTGCGTATGAAACTAAAAAAATTGATTTATCAAAGGAAGAGATGTTTTCGAAGAATTTTCATTATTTTATTTGTAACGAATGCTATATTACATTCTTAAAATTGTTACAATTTATAAGCCTAATCTCCTTCCACATCACTTGTTCTTAATCCGATATGCATGATTATTTTAGTTAATTCTGCTTATGATTGAGTTTGGGATGTACATAATCGAAACGATTTTTATTCTCAACCTATGCGAACTATTAGCAAACACTAACTTTACGCGTAAAAAAAATTGTTGACTTATTGTTTACATTATTTTTTAAAGAAATGAGGTGATTGCATTCAAATAACTAGGCCATTTGTTATTAAGAAAAGAACTAATCTACCTGTTGTCTTTAATAAGACGATATCATATATAACATGAATATACCCCTACACCATTCACCATATTCCAACATTGTGAACCTAACGGATTTTATCAATGCATCTTTCGACTATTGATTATAAACATAACCATTATTACGCCATATATGAACAAAATGCAACCAACATCATCTAGCCTTAAACCACAACCAAATAATTAACAAAATATGCTAACAATGTATTTTCTTGACATTTCCATACTATTCTCTGTACCTAACTAACAATGTCACAAGACTTAATTAATGGCCAACTTTATGCCATGTTCCCTATCTTGACAATTCAGATATAACTATACTAATGAGATTTCGAAATGGATAACATTATTACAAAGCTTTTATATGAATTTCAAAATAAGATAATTAACTTATAGCCATCGTGTCGAACTCACTACTAGTTAACCAACATGAAACAAAGCTGAAATTTAAACTAACGAACTTAAATGTATAGAAGACAAAATTACAATTCGAGCTTCATTTATTTGTCATGTTGAAATGTTTGCATGACATGAGTTTACAGATATGTACCTGGAAATGAAGGTAGAAGAAGTAAATTTCAGCAGTGATAGTAGTAACAAAATAAGCAGAAAATGCCAGTATTTCCACAGATTTGAGCAACAATACAGAACCCGAGAACCCAGACACAACGTAGAATGACTCTTTAAGAAATTTCAGACTTTAAACTCAACAATGGGATTTGAACAAATCCAGACAGATAAAACACAGTATTTCTGATTTTTTCATGACTTAGGAGAAAGCAAACTGACAATTTCAATCTCAAAAATTCAACCTTAACACTAGCTTCTATTGTAGAAATCTGTTTTTTCCTGCTTCTGATTTTTCTTTCTTTATTTCTGTTTTCTTTCTTTTTCTTGAATCAGATCTCTATTTCTGCTTCTGTGTGTTTTTTCCTCTCTTAATTTTTGTCTAGATTTTCTCTCTGTCTCTCTCTGTGTATATGTATTTCTGTGTGTATTAAAATCTCAGTTTTTCTCCCTCAAAAACTGCCTTTCTTTATAAACAGATCCCTGTATTTATACAGGTCTGCCCCTTTTCCTTTCAGTTCTGCCTGGACCCCCTTCTTCTTTTAAAAATCAGAAAATCCCATTAAAATCTGCTTTTACTACTTTAAATCTCATTAAGTGATCTTTTCCTGATTTTCAGCATTCCCATTATCCTTTGTTTCCCATTATCCTATTAGATTATAGCCATTAACAATCCACCAACAGCACACTAACATTATCATATGACTTTCACTGTTTCATTCCCAAAACAACCCTGAAATCCTACTGTTATTACTGCCCTTAATACAAAAATCAGAATCTATTACAAAACAGATTTAAAAATCTGTTCAAACCTAATCATCAACCTGATTTAAAACAGCTATAACAAATTCTCTTAAGTTCTGGACTGAATCTTAACTGAGAATGCACTTTTCTAACACAATTGTATCTAATCAACATTTGTGAAATTGAATCTAAACCTAACATCACAACAACATTACACTGAATTCAATATAACAAATCAAACTGGACTTCAACATTGGAGTAAGATCAAACAGATGCAGGGGCATTGTCAGTATATTGACAATGCTCTGAAATTTATTGCCCAGGGATCAACACACAAATAATTGACAAACTTTCTCACTTATTAAACGAGAATCAACTAATTGGGAAGAACTAATTAACTGACTTCAATGATAATAATCAATCCAAAACAAATAAGTAGGCTATTACAATTATCATTAATGGAAACTAGAATTTATAAAACAACTAATCGACAAACTTAATCGAGTCTATTATACACATTATAAACAATCACAACAAACAGAAACATTGCTATAATTCTGATCAAATAAAAACAGGTATGAGATAGAATCATAGAATCAAATAAATAAAAATGTGAAAAATAAATTACACAAGCTACTGAAACAGGCAACAATATGCATGTAGGAAACAAAAAGAAGTAGAAAAATACCTCTGAATCTTAAATTTCACACGGACACAGGGTCAACTTGGATTTGGACCTTTGAAATCAAACAGACCTTAGTCGAAGTATTCTCAACTGAAAATACTTCTACTAAGGTCGATTAGACCCCAACCTTTTATTTAATTTGGGGCAGAATCCAAAAATTGAATTTTTTAGGGTTTCTGATTCTTGGATCTTAAATTCGAACACTTTTGGGCAGATTCGAAGGGAACCAAAGATGACACAAGGGTGAGGGAGGCCTAGGGGTCATTAGGTGTTAGTTTGGAACGAATCTGAGTGAGTTCATGTTTGGTTCGAATCTTCAAAAGAAGATTCGAAGCACTCTGAGGTGATTCGAACCAAACAAATACCGGATCCATAACGAGGCAGGTTAGGAGGTTCTATGGTGTTAATTAGGAAGTCATCAGAGAAGGTTGGGTTTTCAGACCAACCTTCAATCGAAGATTCGAGACTATGTGGTCTGATTCGAGGGAAACTAACCCCTGATCTGTGAAGAGGGGGTTGTGAGGAGTCGAGGGTGTTAAGGTGGTGACCGGCGGCGTTGTTGCCGCCGGGTTTCAGGCAATGGGGAATGAGGGCGGCTAGGGTTAGGGGTGTGTTTTTCCGGAGATGAAGATGAACAATGGAGAGGGGGGGTGTTTAGTTAGGGGGCCGGGGTAGGGATTTGGATTTATATAGGGATGGGGTGGATTGATCACATCCGTTGGATCAATTAAGATGCACGGTTGAGATCAATTCATTTAACCAAACGATGTCGTTTGGTTAAATGTTGGGGTCAGGCTGGATCGGGGCAGTGGATCGGGTAGGAGGTTACGGGTAAGGGTTGTGAGATCTCAGCCGTTGGATGGATTTGATCCAACGGCCCTTGATGAAATACGACCAAACGTCATCGTTTGGTATTAGCCTTGAATTGGACCGGACCTGGGGTTGTTTGGACTGGGCTGTGGGGAATTAATTTGTTTGGGCCTGGATTTCAGTCCAGGTTTGACTTTTTCACCTTTTTAAATTTATTTTGTATTTCCTAATTTTAATCCTAATTATAATATCCTAATTAAAATTATAAAACAATATTAATTACCTTTTTAACAACTATTTAACACATAGACAAAGCGTTAATCACACAGTGAAACATTAAAACTAGAAAAAATGCATATTTTTGTGATTTTCTTTTAATTAACTCTTAAATGCATAACTAAATCCTAATTATGCATGCAACATGTGTTTTTTTATTTTATTTTTCATTTTAACAAACAAAGTAGACATTTACGGACATAACACCAATATTTAATAAACGCCATACAAATTCTAAAAATTGCACACTAAGCAAAAATTGTTTTATTATTATTATTATTTTTTTTTATTTTGTTTTGGAGTAATTTTCGGGAGGCAAAAATCACGTGCTCACACACCCAGATATGAGAAAGGCTTTGGAACAATATTGGCATTTGATGTGGTTTATTACATAACTCAGAAAGGAAGTCAGAATCAGGTTTCCTATGGTTGTAACTTCTTATTTTTGCATTTCTTATGTAATTTAATCGCATGGTCTGTAATAATTTGTAAACAAGTATTGGGGTGGCTAGTGAAAAAGGATGGGAAAATATGCGTGTTATAGTTGTTAAAGGGCAAAAGCATGTTACTAGGTTTATATTCCTAATTTTGCAATAGAAACTATGTTTAGAATTCATACATGCATTAGAAAACCATGTTCTTAGGACCCATGTCTCTTGCTTAAGCACTTCATTTTTTAGTCCATGCTTTATGTCTATCACATAGAAATCCTGCTCCTAGGAAAATAACAACACTTGTACAAAAAGTTGTTATTTCAAAAATTCTGCAACTCTTGTGTACATTTACAAATCATGCCTTAGGGATTCTGTCTTCAACAGTCCGACAATCTGCATGTGTATATTAGATACCATGCTCTAGGGTTCTGTACATTTCGCTTCAAACGCCTAGTTAATTACTAATTCATGAAGAGGTAGTAACTAATAATTTTCACCCTGTGATGTTTTCTGAATAAAATTGGCAACAGTCTCTACAACTAGAACAACATGTTTTAGGTAATCAAAATAATCTCCAAACTGTCTTAATGACTTGGAACAACTGTTGCATCTCGCTTTTCACCCAGGCAAGCCTTAGGTAATAACTTAAATAAAATTGGAATTGCCTTTGTTTAATTATCAACTGTTACAACTAGCAGGCAAGCCTGATTCAGACTTCTTATCTGAGTCGTTTAATAAATCTGGTTCTGCTGCAACAACTTTATCACCCTGCTTTAGGATTTTAAATTAAGACCTTAATTGTGTATAAGTCATGATGTGTGTGTGCGTTATTTGTGGAGGTATAACTAAGCCATCTGCTTGTTTTCTGTGTTTTCTCCCCCTTAAATGCAGTCCTACTTGTTTTGTATGTCGCCTTAGTATTTTTCCTTTAAGCCTGAGGGTATGCCTAGAACCTCCTTATAGGATAGGAGTCCTAAATTCCTCCGGGACTAATAGGAATGGACGGGTAACAGCATGCAATAGTGGTCGAGACCAATCCTCGCTTTAATTACCTTCACGGCGTGGGAAGGGTAGATATGGATATGATGACCGGTGCATTAATACCACGTGTAGCCCCTCTTTTTAGGAGTCTCATACCGAGTATTGCATTGACATGATCCATATTATAAACAAACCTAGGATCCCCTCCTTTTTTTACATTCTTAATTATGTTTGAATTATAGTTCTTTTTTCAAAATCGTGCCCCTTTTTATTAGCTGCTTTTCTACATATGTGTATTCATCTTAAATCCCCTACAATTTGAGCCAATACTTTCCTATTTGCTAATTGTACAAATTCATAAAAAACTGTCTGGCCGGGAACCCCACTAGTGGATCTTGAGGGGTGCCTAACACCTTCCCTTTGGGATAATTTCAAGCACTTACCCTATCTCTGGTTACTAAACATAGTTATAAATGAACCCTATAGGTGTCCTAATGCACCTTTAATCATTAGGTGGAGACTCTTCAAAATTGTAAGCCCCTTCCCAAAGGAAAAGAGTTGTCCCAACTAGAATGTCATAAACCCGATTTCCCGATATGAGCAGGAATAGAGGGCACGACAATAGACTCTGGTGCTACTAGGCACATTTTTGCTAACAAAAATGAATTTTTTTCTTACACCCAAGTTGAGGATGGAGAAGAAACTATTTATCTTGGTGACTCAAGAACAACTCGCGTTCTTGGGAAAGAATAAATTCTTCTCAAACTCACATCTGTTAAAACTCTAGCATTGAGTGATGTATTGCATGTTCCTAATGTCCAAACCAATTTGGTTTCTGTGGGGTTATTAGGAAAAGTTAGAGTTAAGGTTTTATTTGAAAATAATGAGGTTGTATTGTCCAAAAATGATATTTTGTGGGCAATGGATATTATAACCATGGTTTATTGTGCTTAATATTTTTGATACCAGCAATAAAAATGCATCTTCTGCTGGTTGAGTTAATTTCTTTGTGGCATGCTAGACTAGTACATGTTAATATCGCGTATATAAAGAAAATGCAAACGCTAAGATATATATCTAATTTATACTCAAGTAATATTAACAAGTGTGAAATATGTGATGAAGCGAAAAGTACTAGAAAGACTTGTTTTTCTGTAAATAGAGAAATTGAATTATTATCCTTCATTCACACTGATTTAGGTGATTTAAAGCAGACTATGACTAGAGGTGGTAAAAGATATTATGTGACTTTTATTGATGATTTTTCTAAATATACTAAGTTGTATTTTCTTAGAAATAAAGATGATGCTTTTAATGCTTTTATTTCTTATAAAACCGAGGTTCAAAATCAACTTAGTAGAAAATCAAGAGAATTAGATCTAATAGAGGTGGAGAATATTTATCTTTGAATGAATTTTGTGAAATTAATGGAATTATTCATGAAGTTACTCCGCCTTATTCACCTAATAATTTAAGGCGATTAATAGGTGATTGAAAGAGATGATGAACTCTATGTTAGTTAGTTCTAATGCTCCTAATAATTTATGGGTGAAGCTATTTTATCTGCATGTCACTTATAAAATAGAATATCACATAGAAGAAATGGCAAAACTCCGTATGAATTGTGGAAGTGTTATAAACCTAACTTGAAATATTTAAAAATGTGAGGGTGCCTTGCTAGGTTCTAAAACTGCTGAATGTAAGCTTATTGGATATGCTGAATATAGTGATGCATATAGATTTCTTGTTTTAAAAGGTGATGTGCTTGATTGCAATACTATAATGGAGACAAAGAATGTTGAGTTCTTTGAATATATTTATCCATTGTCTGATAAAATTTCTCATACACATGTTGAAACGAATTGTGAAATTACCTCTAATGAGGAACTGAGAAGGAGCAAAAGACCTAGGAAAGAATATTTTTCATATGGAAATGATTTTCAAACTTTTCTTGTCGATAATAAACCATCAAATTATTTTGAAGCTATATCTAAATATTGGAAAGAGGCAATAAAAGTTGAAATTGATCCTATTAAGAAAAATAATACATGAATTTTAACTGACTTACCTCCTGGTGCAAAACCTATTGGTTGTAAACAGATTTTCAAAAAGAAATTTAATCCTGATGGTTCTTTAGATAAATATAAAGCTCGGTTAGTAGCAAAAGGTTTTTCTCAAAAATAAAATACAGATTATTTTGATACATTTGCACAAGTGATTAGAATTTCTTCTATTCGAGTTTTAATTGCCTTAGCTTCAATTCATAAGCTTTTTATCCACCAAATGAATGTTAAAACAGCTTTTCTAAATGGTGATTTAAAAGAAGAAATTTATATGGTTCAACCTGAAGGCTATGTCATTCCTGGACAAGAAAATAAAGTTTGTAAATTAATTAAAGCTCTTTATGGCCTTAAACAAGCTCCTAAGCAATAGAATGAGAAATTTGAACAAATTTTACTGAGAGACGATTTTTCTTAAGTGGTGGTGGATAAATGTATTTATACTAAAGTAGTAGACAATGATTATGTGATAATATGTTTGTATGTTGATGACATGCTTATATTTGGTACAAATTTAAAATATTGTGCAACGTACAAAATTATTTTTGTCTGCTAATTTTGATATGAAAGATCTGGGTGAAGTAAATACAATATTGGGAGCTAAAGTTATAAGGAGTGAAGATGGAATAATGTTGTCACAAGAACATTATATTGAGAGACTTCTTAAGAAGTTTGAATATTTTAATGTCACATATGTGAGCATTCTTTTTTATGCTAACTTTAAATTGAAAAAGAATAACGGTAACCCAGTTGCTCAGTCTAAATATGCTCAGATTATTGGGAGTCTGATGCATTTAATGAATTTTACAAGGCCTGATGTAACCTATGTTGTGTGTAGACTGAGTAAATATACTCATAATCCCAACATGGAGCATTGGTCTGCATTAGATTGACTAATGAAATATTTGAGAGGAACCATGAATTATGGTATTCTATATAGTGGATTTCTTTCTATTTTAGAAGGGTACAGTGATGCAAACTGGATCTCAGATTCAGATGAGACAAAATCCATTAGTGGTTATGTATTCACCTTTGGTGGTGGTGGAATATCGTGGAAATCAGCTAAATATACAATCATTGCTAGATCGACTATGAAATCAGAGTTTGTAGCTCTAGAGTTAGCTGGTTCTAAGGCTGAGTGGCTAAGAAACCTCTTAGCTAATATCCCTTTAATAAATAACGTATTGCCTCATGTATCTATGCATTGTGATTGTCAAACGACAATAGCTATTGCAAAGAATAAATCTTATAATCGTAAAAGTAGACATATGAAATTGAAACATGATATCAAAAAAAAATTGTTAAGAGATGGAATAATTTCCATTGATTATGTGAAGTCAGAGATAAATTTGGCTTATCCTCTGACTAAACCCATGGGAAGAAAATTAATTCTTCAAACCTCAAAAAACATGGGGTTAAGGCCGACAGATTGTCAATAGAGATGGTAATCCAACCTATGTGATTGGAGATCCCATGAAATAGGTTCATATGGGTAATAACAAGTCAATATTGGCACTGATGCACTAAAATAGAGTGCTTGACTGCTACTAATTGAGAGGCTGAGTTATAACTCTTAATGAAATTCATAGTCCTTATGGATGGTGTATTTAAAAGCAGTATACAGTTGATGAATTCACCTATATGAAAGTAGAGTGGGCCGCTCCTATGAGATTTTGGCCTAGTCTCTAGAGTTCTCATGAATAACCAGGCACGCGCATGGCTTATTGGACGCAAAACCGCGTTGAACAACAAAATTACAGGGAGTTAAAATGTGATTAATAAAATCTCTGACTTATAATAAGAATTATTGATTCATAGAAATATTATATTTCACTAGTAATTCTATGAGTTAAGTTTTACTGATCTATGTTTGGTTCATAGTCCTGAAGGCACCAAACCTATTACGTTTGGACCATACAATCCAGCAAGCTTATTTTTGAAGGTCTTTAAAATAGTGAGGGATTGTGGTAATATTTTAAAGACTTTGTTGTCAATTGTCATAATCAAAGAGTGGTATCTCTTGTATAAGACAATAGAAAGGTGGAAAAATGCCTTGACAAAGTGGCAAAGTCCATCAACCACTTTCTTGCCATGCACATGTCTTCATGCAAATGAGGCTATAAATAGCCATTACCAATCACTCTTTTTCCATCAATAATCATTAGAAAGACAAAGAAATCTTTCTTTTTCTTTCCTTCTAAATTTCTTAATTCTCCACCTTATGTTTGTTATCTTTCTTTTTGGTAGTTTAATTTCTCTTGTTCCACTCATTTAAATAGCTGGGTTAGTAATTTAATATTTTGCTGATTCCTTTATCCTCTAAATAAATAGAGATGGGCTTGTTTAATCCTAGGAAAATATTTTACATTGCTGAAATAGTTTCTTAGGACAGTGCCCAGCACGACTCAAGCCAATTCGTGTATCTGCTTACAAATAATATTATTGCAGTATTATTATTGTTATTTTTCGGCGTCATTTCCCTATATGAAGTGTCGTAAGTGCATCCAGTGGCGCCCCGAAAAAAGATGATAAAACAACTTATAGGAAAAAGGGATGACAGTTCCATGCATGCATCAGCAAGAGCTGGAAATATTGTTGAGAGATTCTTGAAAAGACGGGAGAGGAAGATTTGGCAGAGTTGATGATAAAGAAAAATTTAGCTGGAGAGACTGCACTGTATGTTGCAGCAGAATATGGTTATAATCAGTTGGTTAGGGAGATGATCCATTACTATGATCTTGTTGCTGCTGGAATCAAAGTAAGGAACAACTACGATGCTTTGCACATTGCTGCCAAACAAGGAGATTTAGGTATGTTGATGTTACTATGAGCTTTTACAGGCCCCTAACTTGTTTGGGATTGAGACACTTTCATGTTGTCGTCGTTTACTGTTAGTGTTAAGATGAACAACTTTGTTTTGCTTTTCTAATTTCTGATGTCTAATTTAGTCGGTTTTAAGGAAGTGTTTTTGCAGTAAAAAAAGCTTATGCACATAGTAGTATGAAAATAGTTCTACAATTAACATGTTTCTGTTGGTTGTATCTTCTTGCTGTATATGTAAATAATAATTCGGAGAAAAGAAAGTTAGCGTATAAACATAAACATAAATATAAATGAAACAGTAATTAATTCGAGCCCACTGAATTCACAGTGTTTCCTTAAGGAATTTAATCCCCTCCTAGTACCTAAGGTTATGGATTATTTCCTCCCATGATAGAACGAATTACACACTGGTATAGCGGTACTTCAAACCCTAATGTTTCAACGAACAAAAGTTTGGCAGAAAATTACACTTACAGTTGCTTTGTTTGTAGTTAAAAAATAATGCTGAACAAAGGAATAGAACTCAAAAGTTGAATGGAATTTCTGAGAGGAAGAAATGTAATTTATAGCCAAATGTTGAGTTTTAACTGAAGAGGAGATTGACGACAGTGAAGCTCTCAATTTTGTTTCTGCCTGTGCCTTCTCTTAACAACTGCTTATGTTAATTTTTTCGATTTCTTTATTCTAGCAGCTGCTGCACATATTTATAGTGCAGTCAGCTATTAGGAGAATGACCAGCCACCACTCACTTACCCATGGTGGAACATGCACTAGGCTGTTATGGAGCAAACACTTGGCCATGGTGGGAGGAGCACTAGGCTGCCAATGGACAATAGAGTATGAACTTTGCCGAACTGGTGGGACACTTGGATTCTATCCACGAATTGGAAACCATCTATTACAAACACAGATAATATTACGTTAATATTAACTATTACCAAATAAATTTAGTCCAAAAAATTAATCAATCAATCGATCTTTTGACCAAATCCAAATCCAAATCCAAATCCGAATCTGAAGCCGAAGCCGTAGCTGTAGCCGCAGCCGTAGCCGAGCGGAGCGAGTGATGGCGACGGCGCGAGGTTTGCCTTCTTCTTAACTCTTTAAGAGCTACAAGAAGAGAAATTGTATATATACCCACCAAAAGCCTTTTTCTCTTCCAATATGGGACAATGTCTCATTTTCAAGAGAGGGAAACTTAAATTTTACTCAAAAGATTCATTTTTCCTCCATTCCCATTCACCCTCTTTCTAAGACTCTCTTTTTAAGACTTTTTCATCTTAAAAAGAAACTCAGCAATCCCCCACATGAATGGGGAATGGCTATATCATGGAAGTATGTATGAAAAACATGTGTGATTTGCAAGTAAGGATTAATTGCATCTGGATACGTAGGTTTCCCTTTGAACATTCCGTAGTGAACTTATGTCGGATATACTTGGTCAATCGGTAGATTTGATATCTTTGAAACGTCGAACTTTAGTGTATACCAAGACAACCATAAGTTACACAATCAACCCTTCACCGTCTTTGGTTCTCATTGTTGTGTTTGTTTCAGCCATGAACACCACCTAGTTTCATAAGTGCGTAGAGAAGTGGCTTTGCAAAATTCTCCTTGAAGCGGCTAACACTTCACATTTACATAGGTGATTCCTAAACGTGTCATCCCATAGATATACTATTTTATATACCCCGTATCAAATTTAAAAATCATTAAAAATCCTTAATGTTTTATCCTTGGTACTGAACATTGTCTCATCACGAGAATGGACCAAAATTTTTGTTGACAATGTTGAACCATCATTAATGACGTTATTTGGTCTCCTTGAACCTAGTTCTTGGGATTTCCAGTCTTTTAGGTAGAGTTACCGCCACAATGACTTGTTCTCGGCCATAGTCCCATTCCCCTCGATGATTTCTCAACTACCTCTCTAGTTAGCCTTTTGTAAGTAGATCTGACACATTATCACTTGACTTTACATAGTCAATCCTGATAATTCCTCTAGAGAGTGGTTGCTTAACGGTTTACCGTTATACATAACGGTATATGACGAGATTTACCGTTATACATAACGCTCCCAGCCCTTCCAATTGTCACTTGGCTATCGCAATGTATGCATATTGGTGCCAACGGTTTGGGCCAAAATGGAATGTCTTCCAAGAAATTCCAGAGCCATTCAGCTTCTTCACCGGCTTTATCTAAGGCTATGAACTCAGCCTCCATTGTAGAGCAAGCTATACAAGTTTGTTTGGATGACTTTCAAGATACCGCTCCTCCACCAATAGTGAATACATATCCACTTGTAGACTTCGAATTAGTTGAACCGGTGATCCAATTTGCATCACAATATCCTTCAATCACTGCAGGATATTTACTGTAGTGTAAATCAAAGTTTTAGGTATGTTCTAAATATCCCATATCGACTAAGTTTACTTATAGCACAAGCTATATCTGGTCGTGTACAATTTATGATGTACATTAAGCATCCCAACACATGGGCATAATCCAATTGTGATATGCTTTGGGCTTTGTTCTTTGCTAATGCAAGATTCACGTCAATTGGAGTCTTTGCAGCTTTAAACCCTAAGTGCTTGAATTTTTAAAATATTGTCTTAATATAATGAGATTGTGACAATGCCAGACCTTGATGAGTCTTTTGGATCTTAATCCCCAGTATTAAATCCGCAACTCTCAAGTCCTTCATATCAAACTTGCTATTTAGCATACACTTAGTCGCATTTATGTTGGCAATGTCATTACTCATTATCATCATATCATCCACATATAGGCAAACAATGACTATGTGATTTGGAACATTTTTAATGTACACACATTCATCACATTCATTTATCTTAAAATCATTTGACAACATTGTTTGGTCAAATTTCGCATGCCATTGTTTGGGTGTTTGTTTTAGTCCGTAAAGGGACTTAACAAGTCTATATACCTTCTTTTCTTTACCTGGAACCACAAACCCTTCAGGTTGTTCCATGTAGATTTCTTCCTTCAAAACTCTATTTAAGAGGCTGTCTTTACGTCCATTTGATGAATTTCAAGACCATAAATTGCAGCTAAAGCTACTAGCATTCGTATAGACGTAATTCTCGTCACTGGAGAATATGTATCAAAGTATTCAAAATGTTCTCGCTGTCTATACCCTTTGACAACAAGTCTTGCCTTAAATTTATCAATAGTGCCATCATCTTACATTTTTCTTTTAAAAATCCATTTACAACCCAAAGGTTTATTTCCATGAGGAAGATCAACCAATTCTCATGTATGATTGTTCAATATGGATTCTATTTCACTATTGATTGCCTCTTTCCAGAATAATGATTCTGATGAAGCCATAGCTTCTTCAAATGTTTGAGGCTCATTTTCCAATAAGAAAGTCACAAAATCTGGTCCAAACGAAGTAGACATCCTTTGATGTTTACTACGTCTTTGATCCTCCTGATTAAATATGCTTTCTTTTGTTTCTTCCCGAGGTCGTTTAGATCCTTCACCAATCGACTTGCATTCCTTTTTATACGGATATATATTTTCAAAGAACTTAGCATTATCTGATTCTATAAGCGTATTATTGTGAATGTCGGGATTTTCTGATTTATTAATCAGAAATTGATATGCTTTACTATTGATCACATATCCTATGAAAAACACAATCAACTGTTTTCGGTCCTATTTTTACCCATTTAGGTTTAGGAACTTGCACTTTTGTCAAACACCCCCACACTTTCAAATAATTCAAGTTGGGCTTCCTTCCTTTCTATTTTTCATATGGAATGGATTGTGTTTTGCTATGGGGTACTCGATTTAGTATCTGGTTAGCCGTAAGAACGACTTCCCCCATAAGTTCGGTGGCAAACCAGAACTTATGAACAATGCATTCATCATCTCCTTTAATAAACGATTCTTTCTTTACGCAATCCCATTGGATTGGGTCGTGTAAGGGGCTGTTGTTTGATGAATAATTCCATATTCTAGACATATTTCTTCAAAAGGAGTTTCTTATTCACCACCCCTATCACTTCTTATTATTTTGACCTTCTTGTTAAGTTGTGTTTCAACTTCATTTTTATATTGCCTGAATGAGTCTATTGCTTCATCTTTACTATTAAGAAAGTAAACATAGCAATATCGAGCAATGTCGTCAATAAAAGTTATGAAATACTTCTTTCCACCGCGAGTAGTATTGACTTCATGTCACAAATATCTGTGAGAATTAAGTCTAAAGGATTTGAATTCCTTTCAACCGACTTATTATGATGTTTAACATACTTAGATTCCACACATATTTGACATTTTGATTTTTCGCATTCAAACTTAGGCAATACTTCCAAGTTAATTATTTTCCGCAATGTTTTATAATTAACATAACTCAAACGTACATGCCATAAATCATTTGACTCAAGTAAGAAGAAGCTGAAGTTTTATTATTATTTTCGAAAACTAATACATTCAGCTTGAAAAGGCCCTCAGTATGGTAACCTTTTCCTACAAAAATTTCATTCTTACTTATCACCACCTTGTCGGATACAAAAACGCACTTGAAACCGTGCTTTACAAGAAGTCCAATAGAGACTAAGTTCTTCCTAATTTCGGGAACATGAAGGATTTTGTTCAAAGTCATGACCTTGCCAGAAGTCATCTTGAGAAATATCTTCCCATATCCTTCAATTTTTGTTGTACCAGCATTTCCCATAGAAAGCGTCTCTTCGGATGTAGAAAATGCTTCCCTCATAGCACAAACTTGGCGAGTGGCTCCAGAATCAACCCACCACTCCTTAGGATTTCCTACCAGGTTGCATTCAAAAAGCATAGCACACAAGTCATCAATATCTTTGTGCTTTTCAATCATGTTTGCTTGACCCTTCTTCTTGTCTTTCTTTGGAGCACGACACTCTACAGATTTGTGTCCAGCTTTTCCACAGTTGTAGCATTTTCCATTGAACCGCTTGTTGCTTGGGTTATTTCTTGGCCCAGAAGCTTGCTTTCTCTTTCTCTTAATTTGAGAAGTAGCCTCAACAATATTTGCTCCCATTATTATTGAGTTTCCACAACCTTTCTTTTCAGCTACTTTGTTGTCCTCTTCGATTCTCAACCGAACAATGAGATCTTCAAGGGACATCTCCTTTCGTTTGAGTTTCAACTAGTTCTTGAAATCCTTCCACAAAAGAGACAGCTTCTCAATAATTGCTGCAACTTGGAATGCTTCATTGATGACAAGACCTTCAATGAAAATTCCATTAGTAAAAATACTAAAAATTTTATTAGCTTCAAGGGAATGCTCATTGGCACAATAGCCTCTGGTGCAATTTTTCAAATCAATGGCCAATGGGTCGATGATCCGAATGATATCCCACTTGATCATTCATTTGGAGAAGCAAATATAGGTCCAAATCCAGCATTTCTGGTTTTCTTCGTCTTTGACTCAATATCCTTATCCATCGCTCTTGCTGTTGTGGTTGTGCAAACTACAATCATGGTAATAGAAAGCAGAGCGAAGAAGAAGATGATGTCAATTATAAACAAGCTAATGTGAGTAGCATGTTTGTTTGTTTCAGTGGCTTACTTGTCCCTATCGTACATTGTTGTTGGCGACGATAATCTGTGGATGCCTATATTAGTATCCGTAACTGGATCAAGCATAATGGCTACAACTATTGGAACAATGTGTTATTAGGTTGCTATGAATGAGATAAAGTCCTCGAACAAGAGAAGCATCCAAAGGAACTCTCTGGCAGGCAGGTCGCGGTCCTGGTCAGCATCAGTCCTTTCAGATTCAGATGCTCTAAACAATGAATACAAGAAGATATATGCTATATAGAAAGTTTCCTGGTGCACCCGTCCCCGTGTTGTAATTTGTTTTTGTGGGGTAATCGAAGCCCTTGGCTTTATCTTCATGTGCATACTCGAGTTGAAGATAGGTCTTTATCTCTGAGAAACTTTTGGTTAATCCTTTTAATTTGCTCTAGGCAACAGTGAATAGGTCGCTCGCTATTCAATCTCATTCTAGTATAAGGGGGTCGTTGCACCTATTTGATTCGTACCCTTAGCGAAGACAAAAAATAAGCTAGGTGACTAACTAATTATTTTCATCTGCTTAAGTTTTGGTGGGTAGAGTTACTTGGTACACGTGATGGTTGTTTACCTATAATACGGTACAGTTGAATTTGTTACACGGTTTATAGACATTCGAACTAATTTGATACAAAAATGATAAATAAATAAAATTAAAAGCAAGACTTAGCAATTGAAATTGAAGAAGATAACAAGTCAGACTCAGAGAGCAGTGTCTTTGAGGACAAAAATGAGAACAATGTAAAAGAGAAAATAAAATTGCTTAATTGAGAATGAAAATGAAATATAGCATATATTTTTCCTAGAATTTTGTGTCTTACGATGACTGCTAAGCGTGCTATTTATAGCTATACATAGGAAAACAAGATCCTAAGATCAAGCCCCACTTAAATGATAATAAAGGAGTCGTTGATAAATAAGTAACGGCAGACCATAAATGCTAATATTCTCTACAACGGCTGCCCATTTAAATATTAGAGGATATTCTTCATTGAATGTTATCTGATGGCCAATATACAATTTGTTCCCGTTGGCCATTCTCCCTTCGGGGTTTACTCGATGTCAATTGCAGATGTTGTTCCCAGAACTAGTTGTTACATGATTCGCCTTTTACCTATCTTGAGTTCCACGTCTCATGCTATCATTCGATCATTTATTATAAATCAATTTTTCCCTATACAGATAGTCCTCCTGCTTTCCTGTGACATATCTTTGTGTCACTGGGAAGTTGGTGAAGATCCTATTCTTGGCGGGAAATCTCTTGAACAGTCTATGATGCTTGGAAGGACACACGTCTTCTTGCATTTAATACCCCGAACACGTGTTACTCCACGACTCAGCAATATTTTTGCCGGTTCTCGAGGTAATCATGACCATGATTTTTACCGTCTATATCTGTAACGACCCAGCCGGTCGTTTTGAGAGTTCTAGCCACGTTCCCCCATTGAATGCTCCTTTTATGTTCTACATATGTTATATGACTTAGCGGGTTAGTTGATTCCGGTCCGGAGAGAGTTTAGAGCGAATTGAGACACTTAGTCTCTTAATGGAAAGTTTAAGTTAGAAAAGTTGACCGGATGTTGACTTATGTGTAAACAACATCGGATTTGAATTCTGATGGTTTCGTTAGCTCTGTTAGGTGATTTTTGACTTAGAAGCGCGTCTGAATTGTGATTTGGTGGTAAGTAGTAGAATTAGGCTTGAAATGGTGAAAGTTGGATTTTTGGAAAGTTTGACCGGGAATGGACTTTTTGATATCAGGGTCCGATTGCATTTTCACAAGTTAGAGTAGGTTCGTGAGGTTATTTGTGACTTGTGTACAAAATTTGAGGTCAATCGGACGTGATTTGATAGGTTTTGGCGTCATTTGTAGAATTTGGAAATTTCAAAATTCATTAGGCTTGAATCCACGTGCAATTCGTGTTTTTGATGTTGCTTGAGGATATTTGAGGGTTCGACTAAGTTAGTGTCGTGTTTTAGGACTTTTTGGTATGTTTGGTTGAGGTCTCGGGGGCCTGGGGTTGATTTCGTGTGGTTAACGGACTTGGTTTTGAGTTGGTAAAGCAGCTGAAGTTTGTAACTGCTGGTGTAATTGCACCTGCAGAATGGGAACCGCAGGTGCGAGCCCGCAGAAGCAGGACAAGAGCCGCAGAAGCGGCCAAGGAGTGGTAATCAGTGGTCGCAGGTGCGAAGATTTTTCCCGCACCTGCGTGGTCGCAGAAGCGGGCAAAAGGGCGCTGATGTAGGTTGGTTCCACAGGTGTGATGGCATTTTTCGCACCTGCGATATGTGCAGATGTGGTCTAGGGCTTGCAGAATAGAGGTAGCTCATTAATTAGATTCCATAAAAGCGGAGATTTTGCCGTAAAAGCGGTTTCGTAGGTGCGAAAATATGGCCGCAGGTGCGAAAAGCCTTGAAACGAGGGTTCGCAATTTTTTTTTCATTTCAACATATTGAACTCGGTCTTAGGCAATGGAGAGGATTTTCAAGTGAATTCTCGAGGTAAGCTTCTTGTACTCGTTTTTGGTCAATAATCTTGTTTCCCCATTGTTTTTCCCACCCAGATTGTGTGGCTTTGAGGTTAAATTTGGGGGTTTGAAACTAGGGATTTTGGGAAAAGATTTAGGGGTTTTAGGTGACTATTTTGTGTTGGATTTTGATAGAAGTTGTATGATTAGACTCATGAGTGAATGGGCTTTTAGATGTTGTGAATATTGTTGGATTTCGAGACGTCAGCCCAAGGGCCGGCTTTTGGCCAATTTTGGATTTTTGGCTTTTAACTTCGTATTTTTTCTTGTGGAATTGATTCCTTTAGCCCATATTGATTGTGTTGTACTGCTCGTGGCTAGATTCGGAACGTTGGAGACCGATTTAAGAAGCAAAGGCGTGTTGGAGTAGAGTTTTTTTCCCGGATTGTGGTAAGTAACATTTTCAAACTTGATTCTGAGGGTTCGAAAACCCGAATTATGTGTTATGCGATTGGTATAGAGGTGGCGCACATGCTAAGTGATGGGTGTGCCAGTGTGCACCTTGTGAATTGGGACCCGGTGGGTTCCATGGCACTTTAAAGTGACCCTATCTTGTGATATTTGTGTTTTCACCATATGATAAAATAACTGAGCTATCAATCATGCTATAGATCATGTTTAGGCTATATGCTGGTACTGTTAGGACCCATAGTGGTCGTTTCTTGCTGTTGATTTACTGATCTCATTGCTATCTCGTACTCAGTGATATTCATTCATTTCATATAATATCTCAGTCTCGGTTATTTATTGTTACATTATATCATCATGTTCGGGCAAGTTTCATGACATTTGTGAGCCTGTGAGTGAGACTGGAGAGATTGATGATTGAGTGAAGCCGAGAGCCTAATTATGAGTGACATTTATCGGATCGGGTTGCACGCCGCAACGGTTATACATATTTAGTATAGCATTTGGACTGAAGGAGCCCCTCTGAAGTCTGCACACACACCCATCGAGCGCGGTTGATATAATTAAGGGATGGCTCTTCACTGGACATGGATCTTGTCTGAAGCATTATATACCTGGAGATGGATCTTCTCGACGGGCTAGAATGGCCCTATTTTGTACTGGTTGATTGATGGTCAGTGATGTATATATTTCGGGATTGATCTTCCCTTGGCCATGTGGGATATATACAGTACCGACTGATTGAGCATTTGAGAGTGTGGGTACAAGAGGTTGTCAGCATGGTGCATCACATACAACATGTGCACTGGCATGTAGAAGTAGCGAAGTTATATTCTTCACATCATTCAGATTTGATCTATTTTACTATTTTGAGCTATCTATTGAACTTGAAAGCATGCCTACATTTCTGCACTGTTATTTCTATATTGAACTATGTCAGTTGAGTTCGTCACTACCTTTTAGTCCAAAGATTGGATTTTTTACTTATTGAGATGGATGTACTCATGCTACACCCCGCACCTTATGTGCAGATCCAAGTGCTTCTAGTCGCGACGACTGCTGATTGAGGAGTGAGGATCTCAGAGACTATCGAGGTAGTTGCATGGCATTCGCAGGACTTGACTTTCCTTCACTATCTTTATCTGTATTTCAGTTCTTATTCCTTGGACATTGTAGTAGACTGTATTCCGGTATAGATGCTCATGTAATCGGTGACACCCTGGTTTTGGGATAGATTGTAATGTGTTGTGGATTTATTTCTATTTTAAAAATGTTTTTCTGAAATATTAATTGCTTCCGTCTTTATTTTCAAAGCTTTTAGTGTGTTGAGATGTTGAGTAATGACTTGACTAGTTCCACGATATGCGCCATCACGAGAATCGGTTTTGGGTCGTGATAAGTTGGTATCATAGCCTAGGTTACATAGGTCTCACGAGTTATGAGCTAGTTTTATAGAGTCTTGCGGATTGGTACGGAGAAGTTTGTTCTTATCTTCGAGAGGCTGCCGAAACCTTAGGAAACTTCACATTCTTAAATCTTTGTTATGCGAATCTATTGACTTTGGTAACTAAACTTCTGTTATTCTATTCTCTCACAGATGGTGAGGACACGCACTACTGGGCAGGACAGACAGCCAGCAGTACCGCCAGTCAGGGCTAAGAGAGGTTGATGTCGCGATAGAGGCCGCGGTAGTGGCAGAGGTGCAGCTTGTACAATATATAGGGTAGCACCAATAGATCCACCAGTTGCCCCAGTTCAGGAGCATGTCCCAGTTGTGGATGTGCCCGTAAGGCTAACTTAGGCACCAGCTGTGCCAATCGTGATTCCAGCCCTTCTGGAGGCCTTAGCTCAGATTCCTATCATACGCACCAGTCTTGCTTAGACGGTCTTTGTTCCAGCCGCAATAACCACTTCTCAAGCAGGGGGGAGTTACTAAGACTCTCGTTTCTCATACACTAGAGTAGGTGATGTAGGGACTCTAGAGACTGGGGGCACTACCAGCCCAGCCAGTGGTAGCTGCTCAGGCCCATGTGGTTCCTGTTATGACTAATGATGAGTAGTGGAGACTAGAGAGGTTTGATAGACTACAACCTCCATCTTTCAATGGGACAGAGTCAGAGGATGCATAGGGTTTCTTGGACAAGTGTCCGAGGATTTTCCGTACAGTAGGTATTATCGAGACCAGTGGGGTCCCGTTCACTACGTTTTAGTTTTCTAGGGCAGCCTTCAGCTAATGGGAGGCTTATGAGAGGCATAGGCCTGTCGATGCAGCGCCACCTACATGGTAAGATTTCTTCGTTCTCTTCTTGGAGAAGTATGTGCCGCAGTCTCGCAGAGAGGAGCTACACAAACAATTTGAGCAGTTACATCAGGATGATATGATTGTGCCGCAGTATGAGATGAGGTTTTCTGAGTTGGCCTTTCATGTAGTTTGGTTGGTCCCCATTGATAGGGAGAGGATCAGGAGGTTCATTGATGGCCTCACATTTCTATTGCGGGTGCTTATGACTCTAGAGATAGTATCTGGTGCTACTTTCGATGAGGTTGTTGACATTTCTCGGCAAATAGAGTTGGTCCGCAGCCAGGAGGGGTTGGGAGGGAGGCCAATAGGTCTCGAGAACCAGGTGGTTTTAGTGGTGCTCCTTCTATAGTTAGTTCTACCAAGGCAGGGTCATCTCTATAGGCATTCTCAAATGGCTCGTCTAGTTCACCACGGTGTATCATCTAGCCATGGCTCACACAGTTCTTCGCAGGGTCACTCATCTCTTAGTTCCTTTCCAGCTCAGAGTTCGTATCATACACCATCAGCTCAAGGTTCATCTTTGTCGAGTCTTTCTAGCAGCTATCCGGTGCTCGGGGCTCCCTTTAGTCCCCACCGCCATTCATAGGGAGGGGTTGCTTTGAGTTTGGAGATTTGGGTCATATTAATAGGCATTGTCTCCGACCTTTAGGAGGTTCAGCTTAGCAGAGGAGTCAACCTATGACTTTAACACCCATTACTTCACACCCGCCCAACCAGCTCGGGGTGGAGCTCAGTTAGCTAGGGGTCGCCCTAGAGGGGGAGGACGATTAGGTGGCGGCCAGGCTCGATTCTATGCATTCCCTACCATATGCTATGGATTCAGATATAGTGATCACAGGTATTATCTTAGTATGTCACCGAGATGTTTCTGTATTATTTGACCCAGTTTCTACCTATTCAAATGTATCATCGTATTTTTCTCATTATCTGAATATGCCTCGTGAGTCTTTAGCTTCATCTGTTCATATATCTACATTAGTGTGTAAGACCATTATTATGGACTATGTGTACCGGTCATGTGTAGTGATGATTGGGAGATTGGAGACTATACTTGTTCTCTTGCTACTTAATATGGTTGATTTTGACATGATCTTTGGTGTGGATTGGTTGTCTCCAGGTCATGCTATTTTGGATTGTCACGCTAAGACTATACCTTTGGTGATGACAGGGTTGTCACGGATTGAGTGGTGAGGTTGTTTAGACTATGTTCCCAATAGAGTGTTTTCATACTTGAAGGCCCAGTGGATGGTTGGGAAGGGTTGTTTATCTTATTTGGCTTTTGTGTGGGATGTTGGTGTTGATACCCCTACTATTAATTCTGTTCCGGTAGTGTGAGATTTTCTGAATATGTTTCCTGTAGACCTGTCAGGCATGCCGTTTGATAGAGATATTGACTTTGGTACTGACTTGGTGCCGGACACTCAACCCATTTCTATTCCTCCGTATCGTATGGCACCGACTGAGTTGAAAGAGTTGAAGTAGTAGCTTCAGGAACTCCTTGAGAAAGTGTTTATTAGGCCTACTGTGTCACCTTGGGGTGTACCGGTTATATTTGTGAAGAAGAAGGATGGCACTATGAGAATGTACATTGATTATAGGTAGTTGAACAAAGTCACAATCAAGAACAAGTACCCTTAGGCGCATGTTAATGATCTATTTGACCATCTTCAGGGAGCGAGGGTGTTCTCCAAGATTGATTTGAGGTCAGGGTATCACCAATTGAAGATTTGGGACTTAGATATTCTTACAGCAGCTCTCAAAACCCGTTATGGTCATTATGAGTTCCTTGTGATGTCTTTTGGGTTGACCAACGCCCCAACAACGTTCATGCATCTGATGAATAGTGTATTTTAAACTTATCGCGACTCATTTGTTATTGTATTCATTGATGATATCCTGGTGTACTCTCGTAGCCAGGAGGAGCATGCCCAACATTTGAGGGTTGTGGTGCAACAGTTGAGGGAAGAGATGCTTTGTGCCAAGTTTTCCAAGTGTGAGTTTTGGCCCAGTTCAGTGGCGTTCTTGGGGCATGTGGTGTCCCGTAAGGGTATTTAGGTAGATCCAAGGAATATAGAGGCAGTTCATAGTTGGCCCAGACCGTCCTCAGCTACGGAGATTTGGATCTTTCTAGGGTTGGCTGGTTATTACCGTTGCTTTGTGTAGGGTTTCTCGTATATTGCATCACCTTTGACCAAATTGACCCAAAAGGGTGCTCATTTCAGGTGGTCGGATGAGTGTGAGGAGATCTTTTAAAAGCTCAAGACTACCTTGACCACAGCTCTAATTCTAATTCTACCATCAACTTCTTGTTCTTATACAGTATATTGTGATGCTTCTTGGATCGGTATTGGGTGTGTTTTAATGTAGGAGGGTAGAGTAATTGCTTATGCTTCGTTTCTCTTGAAGCCCCATGAGAAGAACCACCCTGTTCATGATTTGAAGTTGGCTGCCATTGTCCATGCGTTGAAGATTTAAAGGCACTATCTCTACAGTGTGTCTTGTGAGGTGTTTACAAATCATCAGAGCCTCCAGCACTTGTTCAAATAGAAGGATCTCAATTTAAGGCAGCGAAGATGGTTGGAGATACTAAAGGACTATTATATTACTATTCTGTATCATCTGGGTAGGAAGGCAGTAAGTATGGGTAGTCTTGTATTCATTCCTGTTGGTGAGAGACCTTTTGCAATTGTTTTTCAGGCCTTAGCCAACTATTTCGTGAGATTAGATGTTTCGGAGCCTAGTTAGGTCCTAGCCTGTGTGGTTTCTCGGCCTTCCTTATTTGATTGCATCAGAGAGTGACAATATGTTGATCCTCATTTTCTTGTCCCCAAGGACAAGGTTCAGCATGGTGATGTCTGAGATGTGACTATTAGAGATGATGAGGTGTTGAGGATGCAGGGCCAGATATGTGTGCCCAATATAGATGGTCTATAGGAGTTGAGTCATGAGGAGGCCAATAGTTCACGATATTCCATCCATCCGGGTGCGAATTGAGACACTTAGTCTCTAAATGGAAAGCTTAAGTTGAAAAAGATGACCGGATGTTGACTTATGTGCAAACGACATGGGATTTGAATTCAGGTGGTTCCGTTAGCACGGTTGGTTTATGATTTGGAGGTTTATAGTAGAATTACACTTGAAATGGCGAAAGTTTGAATTTTGGGAAGTTTGAGCAGGAGTGAAATTATTAATATCGGGGTCAGGTTGGATTTCCGGATGTTGGAGTAGGTTTGCAGGGTCATTTGTTACTTGTGTGCAAACTTTGAGGTCAATCGGACGTGATTTGATAGGTTTCAGCATTGTTTGTAGAATTTGGAAATTTCAAAGTTCATTAGGCTTAAATCCGTGTGCAATTAGTGTTTTTGATGTTGTTTGAGGTGATTTGAGGGTTCTGCTAAGTACGTATTGTGTTTTAGTACTTGTTGGTATGTTTGGTTGAGGTCTCGGAGTCCTTGGGTTGATTTCGGATTGTTAACAGACTTGGTTTTGAGTTTGTGAAGTAGCTGAAGTTTGTTACTGTTGCTGTAATCGCACCTGCGGAGTGGGAACCGTAGGTGCAAGCCTACAGAAGTGAGGCAAGAGCCGCAGAAGCAGCAAAGGGAGAGGTGAGCAGAGCATGCAAGTGCGAAGATGTTTCCTGCACCTACGTGGTCACAGAAGCGGGCAAAAGGGCACAAGTGCGGGATGGTTCCATAGGTGTGCTGGCATTTTCTGCACCTACGATATGTTCAGATGTGGTCTAGGGCTCGCAGAAGCAGAGGCAGCTGGTTAAGTGGATTCCGCATAAGCGGAGATTTTACCGCAAAAGCGGTTCCGCAGGTGCGAAAAGCCTGGGCAGAATGTTTAAAAATGAGGGTTCGCGATTTTGTCTTTATTTCAACATTTTGAACTCGGTCTTAGGCAATTGTTGAGAGGATTTTTGAGGGGATTCTTGAGGTAAGCTTCTTGTACTCATTTTTGGTCAATAATCTTGTTTCCCCATTGTTTTTCCCACCTAGATTGCATGGTTTTTATGTGAAATTGGGGGTTTGAGGGTAGGGATTTGGAGAGTAGATTTGGGGTTTTTAGGTGACGATTTGGTGTTGGATTTTGATAGAAATTGAACGGTTGAACTCGTGAGTGAATGAATTTTTGGGTTTTGTGACTTTTTTGGATTTCGAGATGTGGGCCCGAAGTCGGCTTTTGGCCAATTTCGGATTTTGGGTTGTAACTTCATATTTTTCTTTCTTGTGGAATTGATTCCTTTAGACCATATTGATTGTATTGTACTGCTTGCGTCTATATTCGGGACGTTTGGGGAAGGCAAAGGCGTGTTAGAGTAGATGTTTTACCCGTATTGAGGTAAGTAACACTTTCAAACTTGGTTCTGAGGGTTTGAAATCTCAAATTATGTGTTATGTGATTGCTATTGAGGTGACGCACATGCCAAGTGACGGGCATGCCGGCGTGCACTATGTAAATTGGAACCTGGTCGATTCCATGGCACTATAAAGGGACCCTATCTTGTTGATATTTGTGTTTTCACCATGTGATAAAATAACTGAGCTGTCAATCATGTTAGAAATCATGTTTAGGCCATATGCTGGTACTGTTGGGACCAATAGTGGTCGTTTCTTACTGTTGACTTACTGATCTCATTGATATTTTGTACTCAGTCATGTTCATTTATTTCATATCATATCTCAGTCTCTATTGTAATTTATTGATACATCATATCATCATGTTCGGGCTAGTTTCATGACATTTATGAGCCCGTGAGCGAGATTGGAGAGATTGAAGACCGAGTGAGGCCGAGAGCCTAATTATGAGTGACGTTTATGGGATCGGGCTACATGCCGCAGCAGTTATACTAATTTATGATAGCGATTGGGCTAAAAGAGCCCCTCCAAAGTCTATGCACACCCCCAGTGAGTGCGGTTGATGTTATTGAGGGATGGATCTTCCCTGGACATGGATCTTGTCCGAAGCATTATATACCTAGATATGGATCTACTCCATGAGCTGGAATGGCCCTACTCGATACTAGGTGACTGATGGTCAATGATGTATATATTCCGGGATAAATCTTCCCTGGGGCATATACAGTACCGACTGATTGAGCATTTGAGACTGTGAGCACATGAGGTTGTCATCATGGTGCATCACATACAACATGTGCATTGGCATGTAGAAGTAGTGGGGTTATATTCTTCATATCATTCAGATTTGATCTATTTTACTATTTTGAGCTATTTATTGAACTTGAAAGCATGGCTACAGTTATGCACTGTTATTTCTATATTGAACTGTGCATGTTGAATTCATCACTACCTTTCAGTTCAAAGTTTGGATTTATTACATATTGAGTTTGTTGTACTCACGCTACACCCTGCACCTCGTGTGCAAATCAAGGTGCTGCCAGTCGCGGTGGTTGCTAATTGAGGAGTCAAGATCTGGAGACTATCGAGGTAGTGGCGTTTGCAGGCCTTGACTCTCTTTCACAATCTTTATCTATATTTCAATTCTTATTCTTAGACATTGTAGTAGACTGTATTCCGGTATAGATGCTCATGTACTTGGTGACAACCCAATTCTAGGATAGATTGTATTGTGTTGCGGATTTATTTCCGTTTCAAAAAGGGTTTTCTTAAATATTAATTGCTTCCATCTTTATTTTTAAAGCATTTATTGTGTTGAGAAGTTGAGTAGTGACTTGCCTAGTTCTACGATAGGTGTCATCCAGTTTTGGGTCATGACAATATCCTTACTTATACTTAGCATTTTAACTCTTTAACTTCCAGAAATTTCATAAGCTTATCGTCTTCCCTGCACTCAGTCTCCTCCTGCTTAGAAAACTTTCATCTTCTCTAACTTTCTCTAAAAACTTTACTGCTATTTTACTACCATGACTTCTTATACAGCTCTTTTAGAAACTCCGATCTTCTCTTCGGTGGAGGCCCGAAGAGAAACAAAGATAAAGAAGTTGACATTGATTTCGAGCCTCCCACTATAAACACCATCATACCCAAACACATGAGTACCATCAATAACTTCAAAGAGAAGGTTCCATCTGCGTCTCCACGGACTTAGGTTGTTAGTAGGTACCCCTCCTCTATTCGCCCTTCTAGTATTCATACTGTGAAAGAGGAATGAAACTGCCCAAACCATAATATCCTCACTCCTGATATGATAGAGCAGGTTTCCTTCACCAAGGAAGTTTTTACGTATGTCTATACGTACCCCTCAGAGTGAATTGAAACGAAATTAAAAAGTCAGAAGGTAAAGTTGTAAATAGATTGTAGCATAAGTTTGCATGAAAATTTCTCTCTTTACAAGAATAACAAAGCTCGCTATTTATAGTTGCACGTAGGGAACAAGGTCTTAGGATCATGCCCCACTTTAATGTCAATTATGAGAGTCATTGAAGAATGTGTAACGGTGGGCATGAATGACAAATTCTTTATAACAGGTAGTGTATTAAATGCTATAGAATATTCTCCACTAAATTCTACCGAGTGGCTGACATTTATTGCATCTGTATGAGCATCATTCTTTCTGGTGACAAACATAATAGTTGTCTTCGGTTTTAGCTACCCTCTGCCTCCAGTTCTACGTGTCATTCTCTTATGCAATTACTTAGCATAGCATATTTTATCCTATACAACTAGTCCTCTTACTTTCTGGTGACATAACTTTGTATCACCAGGAAATTGGTAAAATTGTTCCTTTTGGCAGGAATTTCACTAACCCCCTCTGAGAGACTTCTGGCGGTTGATTAGACGCATGCCTCGCTGCATTTAATGCCCCGAACATGCGTTATCTCATGTTTTATCATAACCTTTGCCGGTTATCGATGTAATTATGACCATGAATTTAACCGCCTAAACCTTTACTTATACGCATCTACTTCCTTAAATTTACACTTCATAACATTCTGAATTTTCTAAGACTTTCTTTACTCAAGTCACCTTCCGACTTCAACCTTTCCTCAACTTCCTTATTTCAGAGAAAAAACTCTTTCACGATAAGAAATGGCCTCCTCTTCAAGAAAATCTATTTCATCAAAGAACAAAGACAAAGCTGATGATGCTGCTCCCCCCTACGGTGAATACCATTGTCCCAAAGGGCCTAATTACCACCAAAGATTTCGAAGAGATATTTCTTTCTGCTAACTCTTATACATGGGTTGTTGGCAGATACCCTTCTTCCATCCGTCCTTCCAGTATTTTTGTTGTAAAGGAAGATTTTTGTTGCCATGATTTAGACATTATCGCTCCTGATCTGGTGGTGTGGGTAACCCTACACAAGGAGGATTTTACATGCTTTTACACGTATCTCTTTAGATTGGGAGGGTTTTCTCTGAGCGGGGAGCTTGATTATGTTATTATGGAGTTCCGTCTTCGCTTTCAGGTGTGTTTGGCTCAATTAGGTCCTTCCGTGTGGAGGACAATTGCTTGTCTTCAGTGCCTACACTAAAAGGGAGAGGAGCTATCCCTATCTCATGTGATGAACCTCTATTCCTCCAAAATATTCATGGGGGAATGATAAACTACAACAAACGCGGCCACCATGCCCTGTTATCTAGCATGGTTGATGAAAACAATCGTGGGTAGATGGAATGGTTTTTTGCAGTCACCACCATTGATATTATTCCGGTAACGGCTTCATCCTTTCCGGAATCAAGGAATCACACTCGTAAGCTCCTTGTTTAATATTTCTTTCATTAGAAGTTTTTTCTTATCCTTATCGACCCTCCTTATTTAGCTTGTTTCAGCAACCCAATGGATTGCACCTAGGGTTGATGGCTTGGACCAGTGGATCCAGAAAATCTTAGACGTTGCTATGTCCCAAAACCCACATGTTGAAAGAACTAGTCCTTAAATACAAGTGGAAGGCCAAAAATCATGGTAACATAGACTTATCTCGTCTTTGTTTTTTGTGTGAGGAAATTAATTAACCCTTTCTCCCTTTATTGAATTCAGGTCTACCCGCGGGCACGATTGTCATCCCAGAGGATGACATTTTGTCTGCACCTGCTAATGTGGCGAGACTGCTTCAGGAGCCACTTACTCGAACAGGTGTCTCTCAGCCTGCTTCGAGTGCAAGTATTTCTTCTTAGAGTCCCCGAATAGAGAACAAGCAACAAAAAACAAAGTACTCCTCCACAGCCGGAGGAAAGAATAAGTGGGCGAAGAATGCCGCCCCTATGTCGTATCCGAAGTTATGGTGATGAGTGCTCTATCCAGGCCATCAATAGACACCATAATGATCGACGATGATGGAGAATCTAGTGATAGGGGAGCTTCTCTACATAGAAAACGAAGATCCTTATCAACTCAACAAAATGCTCAACCTATTGAGTTAGCTACACCAACCGAATATGATGTCTCGGCTCTTTGGGGGGAGTTTGAGATGGTAGAAAATGCCAACTCCCGTTGCCCGATCCTAGTCGTTGCACCTGGTACTGTGAAGCTGAGTACAAGTCCCCTGCCATCTTTGGTTGATGAGTAACCAACAACCAGCACTACACTTGCCGCATCTGCTTCTCACCCTTCAACGCAATCAGCTTCATCACCTTCTTCACCCAATCTTAAATCAGCAACTGCTATATAATCTCCACCGGCCGCATCTGTTCGAGAAAGAGGATATTCCTCCTCCCCAATAACTAGTTCATGGGAATTTAGGGCAAAATTATGCTGCCCCCTTAGAAGATCCATAAAAGAGGACGAGCGTTACTCTCTCGGAATATACAGTCTCTATCGGGAGAGTGCTTGTTGAATAATGCCATGCACAACACCGCAGCGGTATATTATTCTTTTCCTTTGTCATTTCTTCTAACATTGATTTAGTATTATTTTTTGAATTTGCCTTTCTTGTTTCGTAGGCCAATTTCCTGGCTTCCGAGGGCCTTCAGAGGTTGATTTAGGAAAACGAGGAACTTAGCTCTGAGTGCGATAAACTTTTGGTCGAGTGGACCAAACTGCTACTCGCCTCTTTGAACTAGAAATCATAGTTGCTGAGGCTGTTGTGTTGGAGGCTCATTTGCAACAAAGTGAGAAAGAAGTGGAAACCCTTAACCAAGAGATTTCCCCGCTGAGGGTTCCAATTGAAGAGGTTAGGGCTAAATGGGTCAAAGTCCATAGTGTCGTTCTTGCTGCATCTGATCGCAAGGCTGTCGCCGCTGAAAGATCGAACAATTTGGAGGTAGCCTTGAACTTCAAAACTGAAGAGCTTGCCGATGTTGGGGTGAAATATGTCCAGTTGGAGGAGAAGTACAAGAGGACTATCGAGCATAACAGACTTTTCAGATCTACTATCTGCGATCTCGATGTTAGCCCCCAGTCCATGAGGTTCGCGCGGGAGAATATTTCTGCTGAGGTTCACCAACTTAAAGAAGAGCTTCAGCATCAAGCGACTTCCCTTATTGTTAAGAAATACATTACATGTATAGTATGAGGAGAAAACCCTTAGTAGAGGCGAAAGAAGGTGTCATAGATTTTGATGCAAAAATTGCTAAGGCTCTTGAGTTGGAGTTAGCCACAAAAAGGGGTCTTCCAGTCAGGCCTGATGCTACCGACTCTTCTGGTATCGATTCTGAGTTCTCGAGAACTGGAGATGAACAGGAAGGTGACAATGTTGAGGGCCAAGATGATGATGTCCAACATATCGAACCGACAGCGGATCAACCTACTTCCTCTAGGGGCACATATACTTCTCTTCATCCGGATTGCGGAGATGCAACAGTTTAGCTTTTCCTTTCTTTTCCCAACTTTTGTACTTGAGCCATTTCGGCACATTTATTGTGACTAAAAGTGTCTTTTTCTCAAGTATTACATGAGTCTTTCTGTGTTATTTTGTTTGAACATTTATGCAAGTTTTAATCTTTGCATTCTGTTTTGATTAAGTGTTTCCCACATGTTTTGCTGTTTGCGTCTAATTATGTAAGGTTGTGGGTGTGTTTTTCCCCAAAACCATTTTGATTTTGGGCACAAATTCTTCTTAAACCACCCTTTATCGTGAGGGTTTTAATAAGAGAGGGCCCTCTTAAGTTTACGATGCTCTTGAAGAGGACATCTCATGTTCATTACGTCACTAGCATTTGAAGTACTTGTTTAACTTTCAAATGACAAAATCAGTTAATTGTTCATATAAGAAACAAGATAGAAATAAAAAGACTTTACTTTTATTCCTTACGTTTTCAAAAAGTACATGAGCATTCGCTATGCTAAAAAGAGATTGCCATTTCTTTTGGCTATCCTGCACAACTTGTTTCTACAGGGCTAGCCGCGTAGTCCCCGGTCCCGATGATACAACTATGTTTTTGTTTTTATTTTCCGGTCGACATGGCAGTCATTGTTTCCGTATCCTCGTATCATTCACCCCAGTGTTTGAATGTGAAGGAAGCTAATTAGAACACTGGAAATTTTGCACATTCGAGGATTCCACTAATGAATTACTAGATAACCTTCAGTTCGATAATGAACTTTACTTCCCCTTAGGAATTTATGCTATCGAACAAAAGACTATCTAATAATCCTCTAGTGGTTTGCACTTGTGAACAGCCGGGTAACCTTGCTATTAAAATTATTATTACCTCGTTAAAAACCTTGCAAGAAATATCCAATTGGGACAAAAACTGAATGAAGGGAAAAAGAGTGTTGCACACACTTTTAGTACAAGTGATATTCATCAACAATAATATCTCTTGGGGTGTGTCACATTCCAATTGCTTTGCAAGTTTTCTCTACTATGATTCTCCAACTCGTACGAACTTTTCCCAGTGACAGCTGAAACCCTGCAAGGGCCTTCCAAGATTGGACCTAGCTTCCCTGTATTAAGTTCCCGAGTGTTTTGAGTAACATTCCTTATAAACAAGTCTCCTACTTTGAAATAACGGAGGTTGGGTGTTCGATTATAATATCTTTTCATTCTACTTTTGGGCTGCCATTCTTATATGTGCCAAATCCCTACATTCATCGAGTAGCTCCAAGTTGATTAACATTTCTTCATTGTTTGTCTCTTTATTTGCTTAGAAATATCTCAAGGTGGGCTCCCTTACTTCCACCAGGATTAAGGCTTCTGCTCTGTACTCAAGGACAAAACGAGTTTCTCCTGTGCTTGATTTGGCTGTTGTTCGGTATGCCCATAGCACTCCGAGTAGTTTCTCAGGCCACTTAACTTTTGCTGATTCCAAGCTCTTCTTGAGATTTTGTATAATCACTTTGCTCGCTGATTTTGCTTGACCATTTGCGCTCGAATGATAGGGAGAAAATGTGATTCATTTTATTTTCAAGTCTTCAAGAAACTTTGTGATCTTTGTACCTATAAATTGTGGCCCGTTATCGCAGGTTATCTCTTTTAGTATTTCAAATCTGCAAATTATGTTCTCCCATAACAAATCCACCACCTCATGTTCGCCGATCTTTTGATAAAGATCTATTTCAATCCACTTAGAAAAATAGCCAGTTCAAATTAAAAGAAATCTTACCTTACCAGGGGCTAGCGGCAGTGGTCTGATGATATCTATTCCCCACTTCATGAACAACCATGGAAATAGAACTGAGTGTAATAGTTTTGTTGGTTGATGTCTTAATGGTGCGTAGCGTTGAAACTTATCACATTTTTTGCATGAAAGTTTTGGCGTCTTGTTCCATTCGGGGCCAATAGTATCCTGGCCTTATCAGTTTTAGTACTAAGGAGTCTGCACCCGAATGATGTCCACATATCCCTTCGTGGACTTCTCGAATAACATAGTTAGCTTTGGAGGCTCCTAAGCATCGGGCCAGTGGGCCTTGAAAGGATTTCTCGTACAATTGGCCTCCTTTAAAGCTATACCCCATTGATTTAGCACGCAACTCCCGAGATGCCTTGGAGTCTTCTTTAAATTTCCCATGTTCAAGAGAATCAATGATCTCATTCCTCCAGTCCTAGACCAAATTGGTCGTATTTACCTCATAGTATCTATCTGCATCTAGAACCGAGTGCATGAGTTGCACTACCATCCCAAAATTGGATCCCTTCGCTTCTGTTGATGAACCTAGGTTAGCTAGTTCATCCTCTTCTGCGTTTTCTTCCCTTGAGATATGCGTAATTGACCTATCTTGAAATCGAGCAAGTAGGGCCTGAACCTTCATAATGTATTGTTGCATGTGCTCCTCTTTAGTTTCAAAGATCACATAGACTGGATTTACCACCCGCTGGTAGTCGCATTTGACTTCTATGACCTCGGAATCTAGTCCCCAAGCCAATTCAAGTCATGCAATCAAAGCTTTATACTCTGCTTTGTTGTTAGTCAAAGGGACTGTTCTTATGGACAACCTTAGGGTTTCTCTCTAAGGCGTGGTTAATACTATGCCAAGCCCGGACCCCTTTATATTAGAACCACCATCCATAAATAAGGTCCAAACTCTCGATATTCACTGTCAGGAATCCTAGACTGAAATTGTCCACAAAGTCGTCTAGCATTTGTGACTTAATCATAGTCCTAGATTTATACTCTATGTCGAATTCATTCATTTCGACAGCTCGTTTGGCAAATCTACCCAAGATTTAGGGTTTGTGAAGGATATTCCGCAAGGGAAAGCTGGTCAGCACGTCTATCGGGTGACATTGGAGGTAAGGCCTCAGCTTTCGAGCAGCGACTACAAGAGCTAAGGCCAGCTTTTCCAAATACAGGTAACATGTATCCACTCCGTTAAAATTCTACTAACTTAATAAATGGGAAATTGTGTACCTTCGTCCTCACAGACTAAAACGGTGCTTACCGCTACCTCCGAGACTGCTAGGTAGATTAACAATGTTTCCACTTCCTCTGGCTTGGATAGTAACGGAGGGCTTGACAAGTACCTTTTCAAATCTATCAAAGCCAGCTGGCATTCCAAGGTCCATTCGAAGGTGTTTTTTTTAGCGGCGCAAAGAAATGGTGGCATTTCTTTGATGATCGGGAAATGAACCTGCTCAAAGCGGCCAATCTCTATGTGAGCCTTTGAAATTCTTTCACGCTTGATAGCTGGTCCGGGATGTCTTTTATGTCATTAATCTTATCGGGGTTTACCTCAATCCCCCTTTGTGATACCAGAAACCCTAGGAAATTGCCGAAGCTGACCCCGAACGCGCACTTCTCGGGGTTAAGCTTCATGTTATGCTTCCTTAGGATGTCAAAATTTTCTTGCAAATGCTTAAGGTGATCACCTTCATTCAAAGACTTAACAAGCATCCATCTATATAAACTTCCATGGTTTTTCTTATCTGTTTTTCAAACATCTTATTTAAGAGTCATTGATATGTGGTTCCGACATTCTTTAGCACGAAGGACATCACATTATAGCAATATGCGCTGAAATTCGTTATGAACGAATATTTTTCTTAATCTTCCAGGTTCATCTTAATTTGGTTGTAACCGGAATAAACATCAAGGAAACTCATTAATTTGTGCCTGACCGTTACATAAATCATTTGATCTATGTTTGGCAATGGGAATGATTCCTTTGGGAACGCCTTATTCAAGTGCTTATAATCTACGCACATGAAAAATTTATTGTTCTTCTTAGGCACGACTACTACGTTAGCTAGCCAGTCTGAATACTTTACCTCTTGTATCAAACCAATATCAAGTAGGGGAGTTACCTCTTCTTTGATGAATTTATTCCTGGACTTTGTAATAGGGCATTTCTTTTGTCTTACCAGAGGAATGCTGGGATCCAAGCTTAACTTGTATACGGCCACTTCCGTTGGGATTCATGTCACATCTGCATGAGACCATGCAAAATAATCGGCATTATACTTAAGAAATTCAATAAATTTATAACTGATCTTGGGGTGCAACCCTGTTCCCAAGTGGAATTTCCTATCCAAGAACTTTTCAAACAGTGCAACTTATTCGAGGTCTTCCATTGTGGACTTCGTTGAGTCCGTCTCTTCTGATACCTGAAAATATCTTGGCACCTGATAAGATTCCAACACTTCTTCCCCCTCTTTATCTTCATTTGATTCAGGAGCAGGTGCTGGTTTGTGTAATTTCTATGTCGCATTCTCCTTCCATTTGCTATAGGAGACCAAAATCGCATTCATCTCCCTTGCTACCGGTTGATAGCCTTTTATCTATTTGATCCATTCGGGAGTTGGTATTTCAGCAACTGATGTTATGTTGATAGTACGGCCCTCATCTCGTACAACCACGGTCCTTCCCAGAATAATGTTATAACCTATATTATCCTCCACAACCTAGAAAAGGGTTGTCTTCATCACCCCCTCGGCATTTATGGGCAGCAGGATCTCTCCTCAGGTCGTTACACTTGCGAGGTTGAATCCGGCGAAGAGTTTTGTGGCCAGAATGATGCTTCCAGTAATTTTGGCTTGCTCTAATACTCTCTATTTTATTATATTGGCGAACTTCCTAGATCCACCAAAACATGTTTGCTTTTATAATCTAATACATTTAAAGATATTACTAGTACATCGTTGTGCAGTAGCAATAATCCATCTACATCTTCTTCCGTGAGAGTGATGTCGTCCTCAACAACTTCATAGAGCTTCTTATCATGGGTTACTATTACCTTCATATTTTTTGTTGTCGAAAAGTAACTTCGTTAATCTCGTTTCTCCCAAAAATCATGTTGATCGTCTGGTGCGGGGGATCTTCTCCTGTTTTTAAGGGGTCTGCATTGTCACTGTTATGACCGTAATAATTCTTGGCACGGGCACTTATGAATTCCCTGAGATAGCCATGTTTTAGTAAGGTATATGAGGGCAGTCCCCAGTCCGGTGGCCATTCGTCCCGTGGTATTCACACCACAAGTTAGGGTCCCTCTGGCAGGTATCGTACCTCATCGGCTTCGAAAACTGTGCTTCTTTAATGTTCCGCATAGCCAATACCAACTCTACTACACTGACAATGAAGTTGTATTCTGATAGCCTAGATTGGAAGGATCTCGAGAACCTGACATTTCTTTGTCCTACAACGATCTGTTGTTCTGACTGCGATCAATTCTTTTGTCGATAACGAACCTGTCTATCGACCAGAAACCTCTGTCACGTCCTTCGGCCCCTTTGTAGGGAAAAAACCGACCCCTTGAAGACCGCCTATTTGTGTTAAAATTGTCTTTTGATTTTTCTTTATTCTTCCCGACCTTTTGCCGACGCTGGGAAGACAAACTGATCATCTTCAATCCTTATCTTGGACTCGTATCGATTGTGAACATCCTCCCAACTCGTCGCTTGTAGCTCAAGCAAGTTTTCCTTCAATTTTCAAGAAGCATCAGAACTTCTCAGACTCAGATCCTTGGTAAATGCTTCAGCCACCGATTAATCCGGAACCGCGGGGAGCAACATTCTTTCCCTTTGGAACTGGGTGATGAATTCCCGTAGCAACTCGGACTCTCCTTGTGCGATTCTAATTATGCCGGACTTTCGGGCTTACACCTTTTTAACCCCTAGCATGGGCCTTAATAAAAGAATCCGCGGGCATCTCTAAGGAATTTATGGACTTCTCGAGCAACAGCGAATACCACGTCAAGGCTCCCATCGTGAGAATCTCCCCGGACATCTTTAGTAAAATAGATTCAATCTCATGGGGAGTTAAATCTTTCCCCTTCACCACCGTTGTATAGGTGGTAATGCGCTCCTCAAGGTCCGAAGTACCATCATATTTCAGCACGCCAGGCATTTTAAACCGCTTCGAAATTTATTTTGGTGCCGCGCTTGGTTTGTATGGCTACCTAGTATACTTTTTGAGTCTGGCACTTTCGGCACCGGTGGAGCACCCAGGATTTGGTCCATGCAGGCGTTCACTTCCCTCATAAACCATAAGAGTTCGCTTTTGAAGGGATCACTCTCGATGGTTTGACTGGACCCTCTCCCCCGACTCTATCGAAGCCGATCTCGCCCTTCGGGGTCTTGTTGTCGAACCTCTGCATTAATTGATTTGCAGGAGCACTGGGAGGAACTGGACCACATCCATTCGCGTTATTGGATGCACTCGACAATGCTTATTTTAGTTGTGTCATGACCTTATCCTGTCGTGTGAGATGGCCTAGAATGACCTCTTGTTTCTCTTGCAGGACCCTTACCGCTTCAACAACATGCTCCTCTTCAGTATCATCAGCGATTGCCTCCCAAAAATGATTCGGGTACCGTCTGTCGTGGATCGACGTGGCATAACTCCACTCATTGCGGGTATCGTTGATTGAATCCTTACGCTGAGGCTGGTCTCCTTCGGCCTCAAGATTGTGTGTGTTAGTAACACCATTATTTTCCATTTTTTGTGATTTTGCTAAGAACAAATAATCAAAACACGTTAGTAAAAGAGGCAAGGATCAACTTAATTACACGTCTGTCTAGGCCCCATGGTGGACGCAAAACTCTTTACCCATAAAATGATATAGTTGAATTTATGCGTGTTTTCTAGACAAGTGAATTAATTCGATCTTGAAATAGTAAAAAAATTGAAGAAATATGCAATATTTAGCCTTGAGATGAATATGAAATAGCAGAAATATTAGTTCCGGGAGCAATGTTTCCGGGCATAACAGCAACGAAATCAAAAAGTAAGAAGGTAAAGTTGTATAAAGCTTTGAATAGATTATAGCATAATTTTGCTAGAAAATTCCTCTCTTTACAATGATAGCAGAGCTCACTGTTCTGCACCTAGGGAACAAGGTCCTAGGATCATGCCCCTCTTTAATGTCAATTATGAGGGTCATTAAGAATGTGTAACGGCGGGCATGAATGATAAATTCTTTGTAACGTCCAGCGTATTAAATGCTGCAGAATATTCTCCATTAAACGCTACCGTGTGGCTGGCATTTTTTGCATCTTTATGAACATCTTTCTTTCCGATCACAAATGGAACAGTTGTCTTCGGTTTTAGCTACCCTCTACCTCCGGTTCCACGTGCCACTCTCTTGCACAATTACTTAGCATAGCATAATTTACCCTATACATTAATATAAATATTTACTTATTGTACAAGCCATCGCTTCATATACATATCCTTGCTAATTCAGGTCAAATAAGCAATTCATACAACTTTTATTTGAAACTTCGAAATATTCCATACTAAAAGCCTTTTGCAAACCTTAGGAACAAGAAGCAGAAGTAAATCGCCAGAAGTCCAACACCAAGAGAGATATCCGGTTGCATGTTTCTCTTAGGCAAAATGACTAGAGCCCAGAGCAAACCTACCATAAGAAATCCCAAAGTTTCACAGAGGAAAGGATCTTTGGGAAGCACATAAGAAACTGGATACTCCCACCATGATGCAAACACAAGGGAGACCCCCAAACCAATCAAAGTATTGAATAATGGGCCGGCGTAACAAGCCGAAATCGCCATTTGTTGCCCATCTTTTCCACCATTCAGTGCCATGGCAACGTTAGATATCAAATCCCCAGTTGAGTTACCCCAAGCTAGGACAGTGAGACCTAAAATTGAAGGGTTTATACCTATTATATATCCAAATGAGACGAGCAATGAAACCAATTCCTGTGCAAGAACATATGTCCATGTAATACTCATGAGAAACCCTCCAAGGAGCCAAATCAACAAGCATTCTTTTGGAGGGCTAGATTCTTTTGTAGACAAAAATGCAAGATTCCCTAGAATAAGCCCTACTAGAACTGATGTCATGCCAATGGCTAAGCTTGTCGGAGAATCCATGCCTTCACTTGAAACAGCTGCTGCCAGAATTGGTGCCAATGTTGCTGAAATTACAGCCATTGGCTTGGACCACTTGTCCTCACTAACGACAGGGATGGTCAGCCTTCTTGGCAAGTAAAGGGGAAAATCCAAAACACCAAGAAAACAATTTATGAACTTGCAGAAAGATGAGGAGGTACCAAAGATAGAGGAATTTATTTCTTCTGTGTGTTTCTCATTAGGACATAATTCAGAAGACTTTTCCTCATCAACACACCCTAACAATGCAACCCCAATCTCGTTATCCAATTCATCTTCTTTGTCCGTTGAATTCACATTTTCTGCTGCTTCATCCTTACTAAAGAAATGCATGGTGCAGACCACACAAATGTAAATGACATAAATAGATGAGAAACAAATCGCTATCCACAAATTAACCCTCCCGAAAACAATGATCCCAAGGAGACATGAGAGTGAAAAAATGATGAAAAGTACATCTCTAATGAAACTTGGCTTATCAATGGTTAGCCTATGGCTTGGCGATACGACTATACTTATGACTCCCACAACGACACAAGACACGAAAAATGCACCACCTAAAACACTGTTAAGCCCAACGCCGCCACTGCTGGATCGAGTGAAGGAGATGATACTAGAGATGACATCATTAGCACCATTTCCAAGAGGGAGAAGAGTGGTTCCAGCTATGGTAGGGGAAAGATTCATGACTTTGGATAAGCCTTCAGCAGAAGGGCAGAAATACTCAGCTGCTGTATTACCCAACAAATAAAACAACAAAACAAGCCATAAAAGCAGGAGAGTGTGCCCTAGTACTGGAGACCAACCTAGGATGCAGTAGAAGAACTCGAGATAATTCACATACCCTTTTCCAGAGCACGAAGTACTTGATTTTATGTAGGCACATTTAGATTGTGAATCAATTAGTTTGTATAAGTCAGAGCAGTCATTAATTTTAGTTTTCGATAAATGGACGTGTGTTTGGGATTGGCTAAACCCATTGAAAGTGAGAGTGTAAAGCAAGAGTATAAAGAGGAAAGAGGTGTTGAAAAATATAGAAAGAGCTGACCTGGGCTTGAAATAGAAAGGAAAAAAATCCATTAGAAAGTATGGAAGATAAGAAGAGCAGATCTGTAAGGAATAAAATGGCCTCACCTTTATATGTTTAACTTTTAGCTAAACTAAACTAATTATGTTAAGTTTGGCAAATTTAGTGTCCAAATGTGAACTTCATATATTCGCAACATGAAGCACACCGCCAGTATATGTGCGTGACATGATTTTTTATTTTTTTTCTACATTTAATTACTGTAAGTCATTATAAGTTAGTTTATTGTAAGAAGTGATCTAAAAACTTGTCTTTGTATTTGTTTTTTTCTATTTAGTCCTTTGAGAACTTGAACTTTTATATAGACACAGTACTTGACATCACTAGTATATATATTTTATACTTTCGTTCTTAGGACTGATATCAAAAGACGTAAGTTGGTCTTATTTCTTGTCTTTTTAATTTCATTGAAAAAGATGTAAGTATATGTATTTAATTACGAAACCCACGAATCACGTAAAGTCTACTACAATTTTATAAAATTACATTATTTTTCTCAAGACGATGATATGTGGTCCTGATCACACTCCATTCTGCACCGCTATCACATAACTCTCCCCCATCAGAGGTTTACTTACCACTAAAACTCAGAATCTTGTTTGCTTATATTTGGTTTCAAATAGCATTTTTGTTACAATAATCCTTATTATGATTACAACCTATTTTTCTACAATGACTATCTTGTTTTTTTTTTCTCACTATGACACTAGATTAGCACTTTATGCGAATAAAGCGTTTACAAGCTAACAAACCGATGAACTGCTCCAACATTGGGAGTTCTTATTGCTACAGTTTGGCGTCCAAAATTTCTCATGAACTTCTGTTTCTGTTCTATTGCTTTTTTCAACTCTGATTTGTTGATTATTGAGATTTTGATGGTTAACAAAATTTGTTTAGATGCAATGTTCAAAGAACTAGGTCCTCAACATAGCTGTTTAACTGTTCTAAGAACCAGCTCCTCAGGGTAAAGGACCGGCTCCTCTGGTTGATGATTGTACGTCTGTGCAAGACAATAACCTTATCTCAAAGTTATCCAGGTCCGAGTTTGATGGAAGAAGGCTGCTACATGTGATAAGAGTTGTTTCCCACGAAGATACGAATAAATCAGTAAGAGACAAGGATCCCAAAACTTTTGGAGTCCTTGGAACAGTAGGGGTCCTATCAAACGAGAAGCTGACTATGCATAGGACTCCAAGAAGATCCTGAAGTACAGACGTTTAAATACTATCTATTTTGAACTTCTGAGATTATCCTTTTACGCATCAACTGAAGAACTACATTTTGCTCACTCTAGTCGGGTATCAGTGTTGTGTTCTTCTTGAGTCCGTCTAGTAAATGTATTTTAGAAAATTGAGTTGTAATCAAAGTGTCACAAACAATTAGTGAGTTGGAGTGAGTGTTTCCATTACAAGTTAGAGTAACTTGTAAATCAAATAATCGTAGTAGGAGTACTAGAGAGTATTAAATTACTGTCTTGCCGAGAAATATTATCTACAAAGTGTCCTCTTGCATCTCTGCCCATGATATATGGAGGATCTTGGAAGCTGACTTTGGAGAAGAAAATATTGAAGTGGCATTGATGGCAATTAAAGAAACCCAAACAGAAGAAGTGATAGTAATAATAGCCATGAGCGATTTAGAAACTGAATATGAAACAAACCAGTTTAAGTATCTTTAACTTAAAAGAAAATATTCATGCTATGTCTAAAAAATAACTGATGGCTATAATTGTGACCATGATGAGTGAAATGGATAAAATGAGTTATGGAAATGATCAGTTAATAAGCAATCGTTCATGTGTAAAACTTGATCTCAAAGTGCTTGAATATGACAAATCTAATCTAGAGGGATATGTCAAAGACCTTAAGAACCAAGTTCTTTAGCTCACTTCTAAGAATGAGAAGTCTCCTGATATACATGGTAAGGGAAAAATGAGTGATCTGCAGGATAAGTTTGAAAAAGAATTAAAAGGGGTTAAAGATAATCTTTATGATGCTGAATGTAGGAATGAAGTATTGCAAGAAAATCTAAAAAAGTTTAATTATGAACTATCTAGACTAAGCAAATGACATAGATCTTCAGATGCCTTTAATTAGCTGAATAAAAACTACAGCTCAAACAAATCATGAATTGGCTACAGAAAACTTGTTCCCATTTTTTATCCAAAGTATGTAGAAATTTCTGATAATAAAATATGCACTCGTTGGGGAATCGTAGGAAACTTTAGAGATACTTGTCCTGCCTTAATTTATGCTCAGTTTAGAAACACCTTTGGTATTGCTAAAAATTTAAAGAAGGAGGGGGAGCCAAAAGCCAAGCCTTTTGTCCATACTAAGTAGATTAAGATTAATAAGAAAGTGGCTTCTATTTCTCTTCCCTTCTGGTTAAGAAGTGATATGATTCATCCTTTTACAAATAAAGAGGGACTCAAGCTTGTCTAAGTTCCCAATACTAACTTATAATTTCTGGTGCATGCTAAAGTGAGAGGGAACAATCAAGATTGGTATCTAGATAGCTCAAGATATATGACTGGATAAAAGAAAAACTTTATCTCACTGACAGCCTTCCAAGAAGGGAGTGTGTCATTTGGAAGTGGGAAAAAGGGCCAGAGAACAGATATTGGCAAGGATGGTAAGTCACTCTCTCATGCTATAGAAGATGTTTATTATATGGTATGTCTTAAACACAATCTTCTTAGCATTTCTCAAATGTGTGACAAAGGAAATGAAGTAAAATTCAATTCCAAAATTTGCATTGTCACTAAGCTTGATACTGATGAAGTTGAATGGAAAGGTAATAGACATAATAATGTTTACAATATATTTATTATCTCTTTCCCAAAATGAGCACATATGCTTAAGTGTAGTGGAAGATTGTCCACTGCTATAGCATATAAGACTGGGTCATGCCAGCTTTTCTCAACTCAACAAGTTTCCAGCAAAGGACTCGGTCCTTGATCTACCAAAAGTTGAGTTCTCCTCAGACAAGGTTTGTGATGCATGTGTTAAAGGAAAACATGTAAGGTCACCTTTTAAATTTTAAAAGGTTATCAGCACCTTCAAACCTATGGAACTCCTTCACATGGATCTTTATGGACCCATGAGAATGAGGAGTAAAGGAGGTAAGAGGTTTGTTTTTGTCATTGTAGATGATTTCTTCAGGTATATATGGACTCTGTTTTTGGGATCTAAAGATGAAACTTTTGATGTTTTCTACGTATTTGTCAAAACAATTCAACAGATACTAGGTTTTAATATATTAAGTATAAGAACAGACCATGGAACTGAATTTGAAAATTCCAAATTCCTTGAGTTCTATAACTCACATGGTATTGATAATAATTTCTCTGCACCTAGAACTCTACAACAAAATGGGTTTGTAGAAAGAAAGAATAAATCATTAGAAGACATAGGACCATCCTGATTGCTAGTAGGCTATCTAAGAGTTTCTAGATTGAGGTAGTTAATGATGCCTGTTACTTGATGAACAGATGCATGGTTAGACTTATTCTTGAGAAAACTCCCTATGAGTTACTTCGAGGGAGAAATCCCGACATCATTCACCCTAGATCACTTGGGTGTAAATGTTTTGTGTATAATAATGGCAAAGAAGCTCTAGGTAAGTTCGATAACAGAAGTGATGAGGGAACTTTCTTGGTTAATTTTCGCATAGTAAGGCCTATAAAGTTTTTAATAAAATAACTATGTGTGCAGAAGAAAATATTCATGTTATTTTCGTATGAATCTAACAATTTGGATGAAAAAGGTTTGTAGGATAAAAACTATGACATAGGACTCACTGGTGATTGAGCTCATGACGAATCTGAACCTCAATCTGAATATGGATCAGGAGACTACAAAGAAATTGACAATGATCACAAGGAATAAGAGGAAGAAAGAACTACTCGGACTGCTAACCAGAGTGATGAAGCTATACCTACTGAACATGTTCCTTTGGGTCACTCCTTGGGTGAACTTCTCTGGGTATGCATATCAAATCATGGAAACATTAAAGTTCACATCCTCTTGAGAACATCATCTATGATCTAAATGCAGGAGTGTGGACCGGGTCATCTTTGAGAAATCTATGTGCACTTACAGCATTTCTCTAATAGGTTGAACTGAAGACCGTCAAAGAAGTTCTAAAGGATCTAGATTGGATTATAGCCATGCAAGAGGAGCTAAATCAGTTTGAATGAAGTAAGGTCTGGCACTTAGTACAAAACCCAAGAACAGAACTGCCATAGGTACCAGATGGGTGTTCAGAAACAAGCTGGATGAATAAGGAAATATCACAAGGAACAAGGCCAAACTGGTGGTTCAGGGATACAATCAAGAGGATGACATTGACTATGATGAGACATTTTCACTTGTAGCTAGAATGGAAGCTATAAGAATTCTAATGGCCTTTGCTGCACATATGGAGTTCACCTTATATTAGATGGATGTAAAGAGTGCATTCTTGAATGGTTATCTGAAAGAGGAAGTGTTTGTCAAATACCTCTCAGGTTTAAAAGTGAAGAATTTCCTAACTATGTGTTCAATGTGGGATTGTGTGCAAGATTTCAGGCAAATCCCAATGAGTCTCACTTGAAGGTTGCCAAGAGGGTACTAAGATATCTCAAGGGGACTCCTGACCTATGCCTTTGGTATCCCATAGGGTATAAATTTGATCTAGTTGGTTAATGTGATTCTGACTAAAGGTTTTCACGTTGCCAAGAAAAATATTTCATGAACCGCTCATTTTCTATGTTCTTGTCTGGTGTCTTGGGGAACAAAGAAGAAAAAGTCATTGGCCTTATCCACAACCGAGATTGAATATGTGGCAGCAACATCCTACTATGCTTAGTTTCTATGGATAAGACAACAACTCATTGTTGATTGTGTTCTCATTTTCTGTAACAACACTAGTGCTATAAACACTGCTAAAAATTCATGTCAGCACAAGAGAAGCAAGAACATTGACATTAGGCACCATTTTCTCAGAGACAATGTTAAAAAGAGGGATATCTCAATTAATATTTATAAAATTGAAGATCAAATTGCAGATATTTTTACTAAAGCTCTGAGTAGGGATCACTTTAAAAGTAACAGACTAGAACTAGGTCTAATTAATACTTCTAACTAGTTGAACCCTAATGATTGTCTAGAAAAGGTATAATTAAATGTAGATAGTCAAGTACAATGTGTTTGATTCATACCCGTGCTTGTACTAAGCACACACACCTGCCTAGAAAAATCTGGCTGATAACTATGTTGTGTGATAGTAATGTGTAGTGCTCGAACTTTATTGCAAAAACAAGTAAGGAGTTGGTTCTTCCATTCAGTTACGTGCTATCTTGTCTTAATTCACTGGGACTTAATAACCAAAATTATTGCTATACTCAGACTTCTAATCATGTTAGCATCACTTCTAGTTGTCATCAAGTCAAAGAGTAAGGGGGAATCCTAAAGGAATTAGAGTTTAATTACTCCTAAAATCTTAATAGTCAAAGTAACCGTTATAAGAGTCTCGTTAGAGCTCAAATTTGATCATCCTCTCTCTTCTAGTCAAATCAGGAGTAACATCTTTAAAAGCCCCTTATGACCAGCTTCTCAAACCTTACTGTTTCTCTCAAACCCTAAGCAAGAATTAAGAACTAATTCTCTCTTCTACCTTTATTGATTTTCTTCACTGATCACCATGCCTAAATCAAGCCAAACCCCCTTCTAAATCCAAATTATCATCCAAGACTGAAGCCAAATCAAAGAACAAGAAGCCCAAATCAAAGAAAAGTGTCAAACCATCAAGTGAACCCACACCAAAACCTGATCTTTCTCCATCGATATCCTCCATTGTACCTATACCATCATCTAATGTTCTTGTTGCTATTACCATCCCCACCTCCACTACACCTTCACTTCCAAAACCAACCACTCATGCATCTATGCTTACTATGAAAAATACCTCTAAGTCAACCTAGATCAATGCTACTCCAAGAAAATTTGTCAAGAATGTCAAGGTAGTGCCTGATGCTACTATTCAAGTAGACATAGTGGTCAAGAAAGCTATGGTTCTGGGGGAATTAGTGTCAATCATTACAAGCCAAGTACAACCCTCTCTTTTAAAATTAGATGTTCGGTTATCTTTGATAGATGTCGCACCCAGACACTCTTCTACCCACAAGTGATTAATCAGGTGGAGGAACTCACTGTAGAAAAGAGTACAGGAAATCTGGAGAAAGAGGTAAATACCACTACTGTGGTGCCTGTGGTTGAGGGGGGCTAACAACAAGTGCCAAAGGAGGCATCTGATGGTCTTTCATTCAGTTGGACGGAGGATGAGGATGACAATGGGGGTTAAAAGGAAGGAGGAGTTATGTGAAGTCATGAGGAACATACTTCTCATGACATAGCTAATGAAGATGAAGAGTGAGAATGAGGGAGATTCTAGTGAAGAGAAGGAGAGTGAGATAGAAGATAGGAAAGGTGAACAAGTGGATGATTCTGCAGAAGAAGAAAAGACTAGTGAATAAGAGGATAACTCTAAGAGTGACGGTGAGGATCAAGAAAAGGAAAGTGGGAGTGAAGGAGTGGATGAAGAAAGTGAGGAAGAGAATGAGAATATGAGTGAGGAATCTGAAGGCTCTATGGCCTTTGGGAACAATGTCATAGCCCCTTCAGAAGGAGCAAGTGGAGAGAAAGGGACTGAAGAACCTGGGTCCTTATTAACTCCTTTCACTGGAGATGAGGAGGTCAGTAGTGATAAAGATGACTTTACCTCCTCTGAGGTAGGGAATAAACTAGGAAGACTCCTATGAAAGAAACAAAGTCTGCAGTCCTAATAAGGGAAAAAGTGGCTCCTTCAGCTAGGACTCCTCTTATAAGGAGTAAAAGAAAGGGTTGGTGCATAGATCATTAAGGAGTCTTGAGGTGCCAAGACGCCAAATAAGCAAGATTCAATTGTGCAACCTGTGATTGAGTCGGATGGAGAAGATGAGTCTAAGTCTGCTTTGCCAGAAAAGTCCTCTAAACAAAATAGATAGGTGGTCAAAGCTATAAAAACTGCTACCCCATCTACAAAGGCCAGTAGAGCAAAGAATAGAAAGAATATGCCAACTGTGGTTGATAGACTTATAAAGTTCAAAAATAGAAAGTGCTAAATGAGAAAATTCTTGCAAACACTGATGAATAAAGGATGGCTCAACTGGTTGAAAACTTGAGCTACAGTGATGGAAGCACATGTTTGTCAAAGCTTTTCCCCTTGTATGTGTTCCTGTTGCGGTGGAGTTCTATGCAAACTTCTAATTTGATGGAAAAGTAGTCAAAGGTAAGGTAAGGGAGTTTGAAATGGAGTTTGATATAGAGGAGCTGGAGATGCTTCTGAATATTTCCTCTTTAGGATTTGACAATTATCTGAAGAAAAGGTGGTCAGCCATAGATAATGATGTTGACACTGGAATTGTGGTCATAAGGAAGTTCTCCCAAAATTTTGAACTGAATGCTCTCTAGAAGGTATACAAGACTGATATAACCCCTTCTACAAGGTGCAATTTGACTTTGTCAATTCCTGCATTCTGTAAAGGTTTGAGAGAAGGCATGAAGCTACCCTATTAGGCATGGTTGTAATGGAACTGCTTGACACTGGTAAACCTATAAATCTCCCTAGCTTGATGATTTAGCATATGGCAAGGGCTACAAACACTTCCAAGCCTAAGCATGTTATACCTTATGGGTTCATGTTGACTGAGCTATTTGACAAGCTCAATATTATCTTGCTTGATCTTAAGTATGGAAATCACAGTGATGTCTTAGATTTTGTTACCCTCAAGTAGTGTGGCTATGAAGAGATTAAGGTTAGGGGATCAACAAGATCTGCTATTCTACTTGGAAGTAGTAGGGGCAGCAAAGCTTAGTAAGAGGTTGGAGTTGGTTGTTGAAGAGAATACCATGATTCGTTAGGACAATGATGAGCTGAGAAAAGAAAATAAGCATCTTAGGGAAAAGCTTAGAAGATATTGGGAAGTTCATGCCCAACAGATTTCCACTCTTGTGAAAGCATTGACCCCCTCTACTTTTCTCCCATGAACATGTTTCTTCCTAGTGTCCTTAGTTTCCTTTGCTATCCAGTGATGCTTTACTTTTTTTCTTTCTGTTTTAGTCAGAGTAGCTTGCATTATGTTTAGTTTATTTTTTCTAATGGTTTAAGACAAGGCCTTGGGCTTCTTTTGGCACTACTAAATGACTTATTTTTTTACCGTTTTAATGTTTCATACAACATTTGATCATCAACCTAGTCTGTTTGCCATACTAATTCTTGAGGTTCTGCTAGAGCCTGTATGGCCTAGAATCTTACATTAACTATGCTTTATATGTCTAATATCTTTTTGTTGTTTCGATGATGCCAAAATGGGGAAGATAAGGTTGGGGTTGTGAATATGATGTGATTACCAGGTTCTAGTGTGTACAACGTTTATCATCATCAAAAAGGGGAAATTTGTTAAGTATTGAGATTTTGATGATTAAAAAAGTTTGTTTAGATGCAATGTTCGAAGAATCAGGTCCTCAACGTAGCTGCTTAACTGTTCTAAGAACCAGCTCCTCAAGGTAAAGGACCAACTCCTTGATAGGTTTTATGTTTAAGTTTCAATGATGACAATATTATCTTATGTTATATTTTCAGTACAAACAAGAAGGAAAGAAGATGATTAGCAAGATTGCTACTGGTTTCAAAATAAAGGAAGAAGAAGAATTAGTTACTGCATTAATGATCAATTAAGAAACAGATTGACACGTCCTCAATCAAGAAAAGAATGAAGATTTAGCTAGAGCATTAATGATCAATCAAGAAGCAGATTGACGCAATCAAGGGAACTCAGATTACTAATAATGGTCACTCCAGTTTCGAAGAACATGCTTACGAATTAATCTCTCCTTAAATTCAGCTATGAAAAAGAAGGTCACATTCGAATTTAGGCCAGTCAAAGAGCAATATTCAAAGAGGCACCTCTTGGGTCAAATCCCCTAATTAAAGATCTTGTGCCTCCAGTTTCAAAAAGGACTCTATGGCTCTTTTCTCTTGTATAAGAAGGATGCTCTCTTAAGAAGAAGATCACACAAAAAAGTGCATTCCAAATCTGTCTACTTCTTAGTTCAAACACTGTAATTCAAAGTTATTAGTGTCTTAAAAGATAGAGAGATCTAGAGTACAAAAGAAAGTTGTGTCAATTGATTAGAACTCAATTGTTGATTCTATAAGTTGGTGGTAAACACAAAAACCATCAATCTTGTAACTTTATTCAAAGATCTTAAGGGAACCCTTGTGACCCAAGGGAACTGGATGTAAGTACCACAACGATACCGAACCAGTATAAATTGTGTGTGTCATACTATGGCTCTTTACTTCTTTTACTCTTTCTGTCTCGTGGTTAGTCAACTAATACCTATATTAGTCGACTAAATTTTAACTAGGCAACAATTCACCCCCCTCCCCCCCACCCGTCTTGTACTTTTAATTGGTATAAGAACAAGGCTCACAATCTGTGATTTACCGCTAGTGAGAAAAAGATCAATAGGATCCAACACTATTCCCTGTGCTCTCTTTCAAGAAGGAACCTCTCGGGTTCGACCTCCTTACTTCAATGGTCAGCATTTTCTCATGGAAAAGTTCGCATGGAAAAATATACCATGTCATACAACATCAACGTATGGCATGTGATAAAAAAGGGAAATCTTCCAATTCCTCCCACAAAGGATGCAAATGGTAAAATCGTCACATCAACGGATCCTCTAGATTTGGACGATTACATTGATGAACAAGTTGTTGTTATCACTGTAAATGCAAAAGCAAAAAATCTATTGTACAATGCTATCAGTGGAGAGATATGAAAAAATATTCAGTTGTGAGACTGCAAAAGAAATGTGAGATAAACTGGAAGTCACTTATGAAGAAACCAACAAAGTGAAAGAGACTAGAATAAATCTCATGGTTAGGGAATATGAATTATTCAAATGAAGGATGGAGAATATATTGAAGAAATGTTTTCCAGATTCAGAAAAATCCTTGGAGACCTCAAATCATTTGGAAGACCTATTAAAAGTGGTGAACAGGTTAGAAAGTTCCTCAGAAGTCTACCTACAATCTCGCAACCAAACGTTATCGCTTTAGAATGTCAAGACCTGGACAAAATTTCCTATGATAAACTCGAAGGTGACTTGATTACTTTTGAGAAAACTCTTTTTGATAGACAAATTGAAGAGAAAAAGAAAAATGTTGCTTTAAAAGCAACTATGGCTGAACCTGAAAATGAAGATTAAGTAGAAGGAGGAGAACAAGATGAAAACATTGCAATGCTCTCGCAAGTTGTGACCAACATGATGAGAAGAAACAAAACTACAAAAGAGGTAAGTTTAATTTCAGAAAAGGAAGGGCGGGCAATGAAACAGATAAAAATGATGGAAGATGTTACAAATGTGGAAAGCTCGGACATGTTCAAGCTGACTGTCCTGAATTAAAAAGGAAGCTTAGCAGAAACGTGCAAAAGAAGAAGGTTTTTGGAGCATGGAGTGATGAGGACGAATCTGATAATGAGGAAATAGTCAACATGTGTTTTATAGCTCTTAGCGACAATGAAGAATCAGATAAACTTGGACTAATGGGAGACAACAACGATGAAGAAGATGATTCAAGAAGACCTTGCTCACCGTTGGATGAAAGAACTAGTGAGGTACGTACTCCTTTATGTCCATCTTATTATGAACTTCAAGAATTTATTGATATTTCTCTTGCATACATTGAAAAAGTAGTAAATAAACTCAGAAAAGTCAAGAGAGAAAGAGAAAAAGAAAAGAGGGATTGGGCCCTGAAACTAGAAGTACACAAAATTAAACGTGATATAGTTCAAGAAGAAGTAAACGAACTTAGGCATCAATTGAATGGTCTACAAAAATCATCAAGTTCTAGTTCAGTTCAGAACGTTCCTGTTAGAAATAAAATAGCATGCTCCTTTTATGGTAAACATGGTCATAGTACTAACAATTACAAGAACAAAATTAGAGCTGAGAATAATTCTAGAAACTTCAACAGCTTGTCTTGCACCTACTATGGTAAAAGAGGTCACGCCTCAAATCATTGCAAGTTCAAAAACAACAGGAGGTGGATTTGGAGACCAAAATCTTCAAATTAAACTAAATCTCAAAAATCAAACCATTTAGGACCCAAGCAGGCTTGGGTACCTAAAATAAGTAATCTTGTTTTGCAGGAACATCGCAAGAAGAATCGAAAAGGAAAATGGTATCTCGACAGTGCGTGTTCCAGACATATGACGGGTGACAAACAATTGTTCAAATCAGTCACCGAGCTAGATGGAGGAACAGTTACTTTTGGTGACAAATCCAAAGGAAATGCTATTGGTGTTGGAAAGGTTCCTTTAAGCTCTGCATATGATGTGGATGAAGTTTACTTAGTGGATGAACTCGGGTACAACTTTCTCAACATCAGGCAACTATGTGACAATGATTATGAGGTTCGTTTTAAAAAACATGGTTGGTTCATAGAAGATGAATCAGGTAATATCATTCTCTCTGGTAATAGGGACAGAAATGTCTATACTATCAAAAACCTAGAAAACTTTGGGGATCAAATTTGTCTTTCTTCTATAATTGAAGATCCCTGGGTTTGGCATAGGAAACTTAGGCATGCACACCATTCAAAAACTTTCAAAACATGACCTTGTCATTGGTCTTCCAAAACTGGATTTTTCAAAAGATTATATCTGTGATGCATGTCAATTCAGAAAGCAAACTCAATCCTCTTTCAAAGTTTAAAATATTGTTTCAACCTCTAAACCTTTTCCACTGCTGCATATGGATTTATTTGGCCCCACTACAACTGCTAGTATTGGAGGTAAGAAATATTCTTTTGTTATTGTAGATGATTTCTATAGATTTACATGGGTTATATTTCTTAGTCATAAAGATGATCCCTTAAAGAATTTTAAAGTCTTTTGTAAGAAGGTTCAACGTGAGAAGGGTTACTATATCTCTTCAATCAGGAGTGATCATGGAGAAGAGTTTGAAGGCAGGGCATTTGAAAATTTCTGCAATGATCAAGGAATCTCCCACAATTTCTCTTCACATAGATCTCCTCAGCAGAATGGTGTAGTAGAGCGGAAAAACAGAACCCTGCAGGATATGGCAAGAACGATGATAGTGGAAAACTCTTTACCTCACCATTTCTGGGCAGAACCTGTAAGTACAGCGTGTCATATCTTTAATAGATGTCTCATTCATCGTATTCTCAAAAAGACTCCCTATAAACTATAGAATGGTAAGAAACTAAACATCAGCTACCTCCACCCTTTTGGATGCAAATGCTTTGTTCATAACAATTGTAAGAATAATCTGTGTAAGTTTGATCCAAAGAGTGATGAAGGTATATTTCTTGCTTACTCTCTCTTAAGTAGAGCTTATAGAGTTTACAATAAGAGAACCTTATGCTTTGAAGAATCTATTCATGTTATTTTTATTGATGCTAACCCTCGCCCAAGGAATGAACATGTTCCTTGCTAGCACTTGGATTCTCGAACTCTTAGAGTGGATTTCAGGAATTTGTTCACATCCGATTCGATAGCATCTGTCCTCTTTCTACCCTTTGCAATCTTCAAGACTAAGAGAACTTACTTACTTACTAATTGAAAAACAAATACAAATTTCGTGTGCTCCAAAATATGTTATTGTAGGAAAAGATCATCAAAGTGAGTCAGCAAATCAATAGACTCAACCAGTTGAAGCTCCTTCAAAAGATCATGACTTATCTCAACCATATCAGTCGACTAACATGGAAAATGTCTCTTCAGTGAATACTCCAAATGAATGGAGGAACGAACCAGAATATCCTCATAAATTGATTATTAGAAATCCACAGGAAGGAATAACTACAAGAAGATCACAAAAGAACAAGTCTCATGTATCTCTCATTTCTCAAATTGAGACCAAGAAGATTGATGAAGCTCCAAAGGATTCTCATTGAGAATTAGATCAGTTTGAGAAAAACAAAGGCTGGGAATTAGTTCAAAAACCTCAAAGCTCTTCTATTGTTAGGACTAAATGGGTTTTCAAAAACAAATTGGATGAATCAGGCCAAGTCGTTCGAAATAAAGCAAGACTGATGGCTCAAGGTTACTCTCAACAAGAAGGAATCGACTATGATGAAACCTTTGCACATGTGGCAAGACTTGAATCCATCAGAATTTTACTTGCCTTTGCCACTCACAAAGGATTCAAACTGTATCATATGGATCTCAAAAGTGCGTTCCTAAATGGTTATATATCTGAAGAAGTATACGTGAAGCAACCTCTTGGGTTTGCAAATGCCACTCTTCCAAACCATGTATACAAGCTAACTAAAGCCTTGTACGATCTCAAACAAGCTCCGCGAGCATGGTATGAATGGTTAAGTTCTTTTCTTTTAAATCAAGGTTTCAAACGAGGTAACATAGATACAACTCTTTTTATTAAGCAATCAAATTTTGGTAATCTCATTACTTAAATTTACGTTGATGATATTACCTTTGGTAGCCTTAACACTACTCTTTGTGAAGAATTTGCTTTTTTCATGCAAGGTGAATTTGAGATGAGCATGATGGGAGAACTAACCTTCTTCTTTGGACTTCAAATCAAGCAGTCTCCCAAAGGAATTTTTATCAGCCAAACTAAGTACAACAAGGAGCTTATCAAAATGTTTGGAATGGAAAATGCTAAGTCTATTGGCACTCCTATGAGTCTAACTATTGTGCTAGATGATGACAACAATGGAAAAATGGTTGATGAAATCATGTATAGAGGAATGATTGGATCTCTACTTTATTTAACTGCTAGTCCACCTGATATTATGTTTAGTGTATGTATGCTAGATTTCAGTCAGCTCCTAAGGAATCACATTTGACTGCTATTAAACACATTATTAGATATTTAATTGGTACTGCTAAATTCGGCCTATGGTATGATCATTCTAACAATTTTTCCTTAAGAGGCTTTTCAGATGCTGATTTTATAGGAGACAAAACTGATAGGAAAAGTACCAGTGGGGCATGTCAATTACTGGAAAATGCCTTAGTATCTTGGCATAGCAAGAAACAAAATTGTGTTGCTCTTTCAACAACTGAAGTAGAATACCTAGCTATTGGAAGTTATTGTACACAAGTTTTATGGATCATGCATCAACTCCTTGACTATGATTTATGTCTTACTACTACTCCTATTTTGTTGCGACAACACCAGTGCTATCTGTCTATCTAAAAATTTTGTGCATCATTCTAGAGCAAAGCATATAGGAATTAAACATCATTTTATTCGTGATCATGTTGCAAAAGGTGGTATTGTATTATAATTCATTAGCAATGATTCTCAACTTGCTAATATTTTCACTAAATCTCTTTTAGAAGAAAGATTTTGTATTCTTCAAAAAAAGATTGGCATTCTGCCAAATTTGTAAACCAGTTACTTGTTTAAGTGGTTAAATTATTTTATATATTTTTAGTATATTTTATTTCTTTAATTATTCGTGTACTAATTAATTTTACTATGGAAATGTAATTATTACTTGCAGTCATTCAGAACCATCACCTCCATCTGTATGACCCTTCTGATAACCAAGACGCCCTTCACTTATCTTAAATCCTTGATAAAAAACCTCCCTCTTCCAATATTTTCCTCATTCTCTACAAATTTTTTGATTTCTCCATGGCCAAAAGAAATCTTCCTCTACAACCACACAAAGCCGTAGGTTTCAAAAACCTCTCAATACAGAAGAAACGGTGGATGTAGAATCATCTATTGATTCAGACCTTCTCAAGATTGATAATGATAATAGTGCCTCATCTGCAAATCAACCCATTAGCCAGAAAAAAGCCAGAAAATGACCCATGGAGAAAACCCCCAAAAAGGCTGCATGTAAAAAGGGCAAGGTAGAACACTTGGATTTTGGTCTGGAAGACAAGTTGATCTTCTATGGCCCCAGTGAAAAGGCAAGGTTTGAGTCCTAAGTCAAAATACATGGCTTATGGACGTTGTATAAGTCTCTCTCCTATGCAAAGTCTTCATTATGATGTGACTGCAATTTTTTATTTTCAGCACATTTCCCCTGTGTTTGACACTCTTAGAAATTCTGTGTATGAAGAACCTGTGAGAATGTTTTATGTAAATATGTTTGTGAATGATAAGGATGACTTAGACTCTATGGTCTTAGGTACTAGAATTGTGTTGGACTCCTACCAATTTGAAAAGATTTTTTTCTGCCAAATTTAGTGGGTATGATATGTTTGTCCAAAATTCTTGGCCGAAAGACTTTGATGTGTCTCTTGAAGAAGCAAAAATTTTCTTGTCTGATAATCCCTTTGGCATTGGCCCCAAAAATCTGAAATTTGAACACCGGGTTTTGGCCCACATGATTTCCACTACTCTACTTCCCAGGTCTGGGTCCCTAAGTTCGTTGTCCACTAGAGATATCTTGGTCCTCTACTATCTGGTCAACAATAAGCGTCTTAATTGGTTTGTATGGATTCGTCAATATATGTTTGAGAGTATCCGGGATATTTCCTTTTTTGCTGCTTGTCTGTCCTATGTCATTCTTATCTCTCATATTCTGGAAGTTATGAAGGTTGTCTTGGCACCTTTTACACCCAAGCACATCTCCAGTACCTATGATAAAACTACTTTCTCCATGATGAGTTACTCATTGGGTAAAAATGGATGGGTTAAAAGGGACAAGGTTGAAAGTGCTCCAGCTCCGGTAGATGTTCAAGTTGATCAACTAGTTCCTCAGTCGACTACCTCCTAGAGTCTTCCACACATTCAACAACACCTTGATGAATTCAAGATGCTGCTGGTGGGAATGAAAGAACATGTAGATAAAATCAGAGAAGTCACTAAGGAGGCAGGTTCAGATGTAGCAAAGCTATGGATAGACATAGGGGATACAAGGAGACATGGAACCAAGGCCTTCAATTCCATGACTGAAAAAATGGACAAGCTCATCAAGGATGTTGACAACTCCTATGACTCCTTCTACACCAAAGTGATCAACACCCTCAAATACTTTCTAGGACATCATTAATTATCTCTTGCTGTTTAGTATGTTCATTATATTGCTTTGTGTTTCTGTATATTGTATTACACTTTCCTTTTTGGTTGATGTCAAAGGGGGAGAAAAAAAATAAGTAAACAGTTAGGGGGAGACATGAGCACAGCTTTCCAAACATAGGAACAATTGAATTAAAGAGAAGAACTAGCTCAAGGGGAGCAACTATTGAAAAAGCTGAAAAGGGAAGTATCTTAATTTTCTTTAAACTTGTTTACTCCTTCTTGATTGTCATCATCAAAAAGGGGGAGATTGATAGGTTTTAAGTTTAAGTTTCAATGATGATAATATTATCTTATGTAATATTTTTAGGACAAACAAAAAGGAAAGAATGATGATGATTAGCAAGATTGCTACTGGTTTCAAAATAAAGGAAGAAGGAAGAATCAGTTACTGCATTAATGATCAATTAAGAAGCAGATTAACTCGTCCTCAATCAAGGAAAGAATAAAGATTCAGTTACAATATTAATGATCAATCAAGAAGGAGATTGACTCAATTAAGGGAACTCAGATAACCAATCCTGGTCACTCCAATTTCGAAGAACACGCTTACAAATTAATCTCTCCTTGAATTCAGTTATGACAAGGAAGGTCACATTCGAATCTGGGCCAGTCAAAGAGCAAGATTCAAATAGGCACCTCTTGGGTCAAATCCCTTAATTAAAGATCTTGTGCCTCCAGTTTCAAAAAGGACTCAATTCTTTCTCTTGTATAAGAAGGCTGTTCTCTCAAGAAGAAGATCACGCAACTACAAAAAATGTATTCCACATCTGTCTACTTTTTAGATCAAACACTGTAACTCTGATTTAGCAGTGTCTCAAAAGATAGAGAGATCTAGAGTACAAAAGAAAGTTGTGTTAATTGATTAGAACTCAATTGCTAATTTTATACGTTGGTGGTAAACTCAAAATCCATCAATCTTGTAACTTTATTCAAAGATCTTAAGGGAACCCTTGTGACCCAAGGAACTGGATGTTTACCGAACCAGTATAAATCGTGTGTGTCTTACTATTGCTTTTTACTACTTTTACTCTTTCTGTCTCGTGGTTAGTCAACTAATACCTATATTTGTCGACTAAATTTTAACTAGGCAACAATTCAACCCCCCCTCCCTCCTTGTACTTTCATTCCTTTGGTTGATGATTGTAAGTCTCTGCAAAACAGTAACTTTATCTCAAAGTTACCCAAGTCCGAGTTTAATGGAAGAAGGCTGCTACATGTGATAAGGGTTGTTGCTCAAGAAGGTACGAATAAATCAGTAAGAGACAAGAGTCCCAAAATTTGTGGAGTCCTTGGAATAGTAGGAGTCCTATCAAATGAGAAGCTGACTATGCATAGGACTCTTAGAAGATCTTGAAGTCCAGTCATTTAAATACTATCTATTTTGGACTTCTGAGAATTTTCTTTTACACATCAACTGAAGAACTACATTTTGCCCACTCCAGTCAAGTATCAGTGTTGTGTTCTTCTTGAATTAGTCTTGTAAATGTATTTTAGAAATTCGAGTTGTAATCAAAGTATCACAAATAATTAGTGAGTTGGAGTGAGTGTTTGCTTCATAAGTTAGAGTAACTTGTAAATCAAATAGTCTTAGTAGGACCACTAGAGAGTATTAAATTATAGTCTTATAATTGATATATTTTGGGTCATTGTTCTAGTGGAGTTGAAATTGAAAATCCTACACAGGTCATGGTTTTTGTATCTTTTATGCTTGGTAATTTTTCACGTAAAAGTCGATATGTTTATTTTACTGCTTATTTTATTTCACATTTAAGAAACACGGTAAAAACCAAGTTCTTTACTAATGCAAATGGGCACTCAAACTAACACTCATAAACCTATTTCGAATCCTATTCAACTAGACGTACTATTATAAGCTATGAGAATTTTAGGATTTACGTACGCCAATTTATTGGTAAAATCTTGAATGTAAGTTGTGAAAAAACTGAACATAAATGATGATGTTGATTTTTCATGTAGATGTTTTATTTTTAAGATTTTATTGATGATCTCACTAAACTGTTAATAAATCTTTAAATAGCTAGAATAAGTTCTTATGTACAATGTGTTTTGGAGTTTGTACGTTACAGATATACACCAAATAAACTCTCTTTTTTCCATTCAAGTAAATTTTATAAAGTCGTCGATAGAAGGGCACATTCTCAGATTTGGCTTGGAAAAAAAAAGGGTCATAATTTCCCCCTAATATTTAGTATTGCATTTGGTGCATAGGTTTGGGGTTCTACTACCAGTTAATCCTCACTGGACAGTGGACATTGACATTACTGCATTTCAGACGATCTTAAGAAATTAAGTAATATGAAAGTTAAATTAACATAGTAAGAGGAACGGAGGAAGTTGGCTTAAAGACATAATAACATAACTTAAGATAGTCTAAACTCTAAAGCATATTCTTTTTACTTTGTTAGTCAAATCGAGAGAACGAGCAAGGAGCAGCATAAGTTGAAATAGACGAAAGATTGGACATATTTCAAATGTAACATCAAAACCAACTGGAGCAGTGTTGAACTTCTAAGAAAAAAAATGTATTAAAATAAAAATAAAAATGTATATATATATAGAAGAAAATTTACTTGACCTTCAAAATAGTAATTATATTATACACCATGAGAGAAAATGAGTATTTTATCCACTAAGATCACAACATTTTGCATATTTGTCGCCATTCATAAACGATTGATTAGCCAAAAAGAAAGAAGAAAGTTTTTACTTGGGAAGTTTCGCTAAGGAGACAAAAAGGACATCTATTGAAAGAGTTAGGTATGGTACAATTGCCACCCACTCTAAGTAGAAAGGAAACTTCGTGTACCAAATGTCAGGCGAAGAGTTAAAATAGGCGGCCTTTAGGCCATTAAAACTGCTGCTTTACGCCTCACAAACTTAGAGGGCCAAAAACTACTCTTCTTATGTATGTAAATTAAATATTTATTAAGTGATTTTTTTTTTGTAGTTGGTTGAGAAATTCTAATGAAATTGAAAGACAATTAAATCTGTATTTACTTTCTAGTTTTTCTCATTTCAACTTGAACAAATTTTATTTATAACTCTAATTTTATAAGATATTTTCTTTCAAAGTCTCTGTAGGTACGCTTCAAACTAATTAAATTGTCAAAAACTATACTTGATTTATTTATCATCTTTGTAAATACAATTTCCCACATGATTGTTACTTTGGGAGGCAAGATATATAGTGAGTTATGTTGACTATCATATGATAAAAAATCAAAATTAAATTTAAGAAAAAAGTTATAATGTTTCATGGGTTGGTTATATCTCATCAAGATTAAATTGCATATCAGAAAGTAAAAAAAATAAACTTTGAACAAAAATATCTAAAATTATTAAACAAATTTAAGGTATCTTATTACCACTTGTCTTTAGGCTTCCAACACCGTTGAGCCGCCTCTGAGTTAAATATATAAGTCTATGATATTACTAACCTCGCTTTGGTTTATTAAACCTGTGATGTGATATGGCTACAGCCTACTTTTTTTACGAGAACCGTTTTGGCATTATATTTCTTATTATTCTTTTAATGTGTTTATTATTTTGAGACATCTGAAGAACTTGTTGGACTTTTCTCTGAGGTATTTGTAGTTTCATCTGAATCAGTTTTATTAAAGAAAATTAAATGAATAATATATATTAATTGAATATATAATTAAATTAATCGAAACATAGAACAACTTTTATCGTTCTTTTTATTTCTTCAATTTTTGTGCGGAAAGATTGGAAATTAAATCCAAATATGCGACAGGCATTGGCAAAGTCAAATATTTTTTTACGGGTATTCAAACTTGAAAGAAGTGAAAAAAATTCTCCAACAAAGGATATTCAATATATGTTATATACGTTCAAAATTTAATATTTTATTTATATACACATTGTAATTTTCTCGTAAGGGTGATAGAAAGGTGTAGCTTCGTACCTAGGTATCCTAGGAAACGTGCTTTCCTATGCTCAAAAACACCGAAAGTGATTGATCAAAAGGATTTAAATTCCTTCAACACTCTGAGTAACCAAATAGAAACATAAGGTTTCTTTCGTTTTGTCATTTTCACAAGAAAAAATCAGATAACTCGCACAGATAAGTGAAGGTGCAAAACTATGTGAACATCTTCGATTTGAATAATGTAAAACGTTGATTCAATTTCAATAGGATTTGTTAAACAATCGTGAGATAGATTTAATTCCACCCAACTATAAGCAAAATCAAAGAAATAATTGTTTATAAAAACAGGTATAAAAACAAATATGTTTATATTTAAGAGTTTTCAAATTGTATATATACATATCTGTAGACAATAAATTGCGTCAAGAAAATAAAACCAAGACCGAAAAATAGCGCAACGATCGTAGTATTTTCTTTCAAATATTTGAGTGTTACAATCTTTATCAATCCTCTTATTCTTCTTTTCAATAGTAAATAAATTCAAGTGCCTTTGAACTTGACTTGAATCTATGTTTGTTGTTGACATGCTATAATTACGTATTTTAGTCGCTTATTACACTCTAATTTGCTGCACTTTAATTGAGTTTGAGCTTTAATCGCTAGTGTTTTGCACTAATTGTGTGTTTTATGCCTTGTAGGAGGGATTCCGAGCTATGTAGATGTTATGAAATGAATTCAAGTGATTTGGAGCTTTGAAGTCTGAGTAAAAGCCCAAGTAATTATGTCGGGATCGTGTTTGGGGATCAACAGATGATAGTTAAGAACGAACGACGAATCGAGTAGGCATATTGTATACTGTCTAGTAAAATGCACATAACCTTTTGCTCAGAACTGCATTTGGGCTCCACAACATATGGTTGAACTCTAATTCAAAGGGCTACACTTTTCATGTTTTACATTTTTCTAAATTCCCAACATAACAGGGTAAAAAGTGCGTGTCAAATACGCTGCCTTGCTCAGGCCGTGCTCGTCAGGCAGAATCAAAGTGGATATGCGTGGTCCAAGCGCGGCCGCGCACGTCCTGTCCGGAAAATGTATCTTTTTTCGCGTAGGAGAAGGTGTGATTGTTTGGGCCCAACCCTACTTGGTATATATACATGGAAAAATGGTAGTTTGAGAGGTTGGACATATTTTTGACACAGATTCGACCTAAGGAGCTCCACTACAAGAAAAATGCTCAATAGCGAAGAGAAAACTTGTCCCTAAAAGCAAGGAATTGGTCCCAAATGGTCAATAGCGATCAGATAATCTGGTCCTTATAGCTTCCGCCACTAAAGGTCATTAAGGACTAGATAAGGTTCTAGTCGTTAAAACTGTTTTGCGACCAGTTTAAAACTAACCCTTAAATAATTTTTAAGGACCATGTTTCTGGTGCCTATTTGCATATTTTAGGGACTAAATTCGTGGTCCTTAGAATATTTTTGCAACTAGTTTAAATATGGTCGTTAAACAGTACTTTCACGGCCACTTATATCTTTTGCGAATATTTTAAAGTTGGTCGCTAAGTCAAACAGGGCAGTACTACAAAGCTACATATTTAGCAACCAAATTTTCTACTCCAAAAAGGAATTTAAGGACTAACAGTCTAGGCCCTAAAGAAACAACTCACAAGTCCCTAAATCACCTTCAATTAGCAACTAGAAAATCGAGTATATTAATATATAGATGATATTGCTTTTCATAAAATATTACCAAAAATGATCAACATCAGTTAGTTGCACCGTATATCAATGATGTAAGCTAGTTACAATATAGTGTTCACAAACATTTGGCAAAAAACTATATATCACTAATATCCCTCAATTGCAATGTAAAATTTTCTTGACATTCCTAGCAAAAAGATGGTTCAATCTATATGTCGTTAAAAATCTGCTTCTTGTAAACTTCAATATCTAAAACCTGTAGAAGAAATAAGAAATTTTAGTTAGAAAAATTGTAACTGTGTGGATGGAACAAAATCAGGGCTACATAGAGAAAAAAGAAGCAACAAACAATTATTGGCTAGACACCATTGTTCTCTTTCATCACTTGAAAAAGTTGTCTTAAGTTATATATAGGGACAAAGAATTGAGACAAATAGTTTAACTTAATGCAGCAAATCACAGTCTATTATTTGTTATGCTCTTAGCAAAAGGCTCTCATTCAAATGAACCAAATATCTAGCTATTTCCTATACTAAATGACAGGAGATACAAATTACTCATGAAGAATAAGGACAATTTGTATGAATTTTCCAATTAAGGCCCTGCAATATCACCAATTAAATTTCTTATTACTTATTGGTCAAAGAGGTCCAAACACAATCTTATACCTTCACAATTTCATTCACACATTTCTGAAGGTTTACCATGATAGGAGTATTAGAAATGGGCAGAGTGTTGCCATCAAAGTCATTGACAAGGAAAAAATTCTAAGGGTTGGACTTGTGAATCATATCAAACGGAATATATCTGTTATGAGACTAGTTAGACATCCTAATATCGTGCACCTTTACAAAGTCATGACCAAGAAAACCAAGATTTATTTCGGGATGGAGTATAATAAAGGAGGTGAACTCTTTAACAAGGTAGCAAAAGGAAACATTAAAGATGACGTTGCACGAAGTTATTTTCAACCATTAATAAATGCTATAGATTTTTTCCATAGCAAGGGTGTCTATCACGGGAATTTGAAACTGAAAACTTACTATTAAACGACGATGAAAACTTAAAAATTTAATATTTTGGTTTAAGTGCTCTTGTCGAGTCAAAGCACTAAGACGGACTCCTACAAACTACGTGCAGGACTCCAGCCTATGTTTCTCCGGAAGTGCTCAATAGAAAAGGCAACGATGGTGCAAAAACGGATATTTGATCATGTGGGGTTGCCTTATTTGTATTGTTGGCTAGTTATCTTCCATTTCAGGACTCAAATTAAATAGAAATGTATAAGAACATGAGGTGTTGAAAAAGGACCGGAAACAGTTCTAACTGGGGGTGCTAAAACAGGCAGCCCCGGCCCACATGGAGGTACTGATGTTGGAGGTGGCCTTCGTACATCAATAGGCATACCGGGCTACATCGGTCTAAAAGTAGAGATCCCTGGTCCAACAATGGGGCCAGATGAATACAGAGATGACATAGCTGGAGAAGAAGTAGGGTGAGCATGCCGAAAAGCAGAAGCATCAGATCCAACTACTGGAACAGATTATTGAAAAGGACTTGCATTCTATTGAACACAAAAGGTGTAGTAGCATGCCTTTAGGGAAAGGGTGGTCGATTGGGATATTTGGTTCCCATGGTCACAAAGGATCACTTCTTGATGTTTTCCCACCAAAACAAATAAAAAAGGCATGTCATTATTATATTAGCACAAAATAAGCAATGCAAGACTTATACATCAGCTGAGAATAGTAGGAAAATAAAATATTTGTAAAGATAAAGTACAATGCAAGAATGCAAAAGGGGAAAAAGGCAAAAAAGAAATATAAGCACAAAGGATAAGAAAAATAGCTCTGTCTAAGTAGATAAATACTTCATCGGAAGCTATTATCATTTTGTCAATGAGCAGTCCGACGAGTTTGACAACAGATAAGGAATAGTTCGAAGAAAGAGGGACAGGGCAAAGGGAAATATCAGTTGCATTTCCTTTTGATGCGAAGATGCGAAGATGGACTTATAGATTGAATTGTTGATAAGCTTTCCTTACATGTACCAGTTTTTTAATTTTAATGAACTATTAATTTTAATGAATTTATTTACACTCTGTATAAAAATTAAATGGCTAGGATCTCTGATGACCCAGCCAGTTGTCTCATGAGTTACCACTCCGTTTTCCCCTATTTTAGCTTCTTTACGCTTCGTTATCCGTCTTTTATGTAATCGGGTTGATTAGTTCGAGTTCAAAGAGGATTTGGTAAGAAATGAGACACTTAATCTCTTTTAAGAATGCCTAAGTTGGAAAAGTCAACCGGATATTGACTTATTTGTTAGAAGGCTCGGAAGAGAGTTATGATGGTTCAGTTAGCTTCAAGAGTTGATTTGTGACTTAGGAGAGCGATCAGAATGGGTTTTGGAGTTGTATAGAAGATTTAGGCTTAAATTGGCGAAGTTGATATTTTGGCGGTTCCGATTGATAGGCGAGATTTTGATATAGGGATTGGAATGGAATTCCGAGAGTGGCAGTAGCTTCGTTGTATCGTTTGGAATGTGTGCGCAAAATTTTAGGTCATTCGGATGAAATTTGATAGACTTTTTGATCGAAAGCATAATTTAAGAGTTCTTGGAGTTCTTAGGCTTGAATCCTATGCTAAATTGGTAATTAATGTTGTTGTGAGTGTTCCGAAGTTTTGAACAAGTTTGAACGATGTCATGGGATATGTTGGTACAATTTGTTTGATATTCCGGGAGTTCCGGGTAGGTTCCGAAATATTTTAGGTCGAAATCATAGCTGTAGCAGGTCCAGAAGGGTTGCATACCTCGGAACTCACCCACACGGTCCCCACAAAAAGAAGTGTGATCGCGATATGTACTGTGCGGACCGCACAAAATGAAGTGCGGCCACGGTAGGTGTTGTGCGGACCGCACAAAATGGTGTGCGGCCGCAGTGAAGAACATTCCGCTGGTCCTACTTCAGAAGCTTATATCTTTTGATAAACAAGGAATTTTGAGATGATTCAAAAACAAAGGTTGTAGTCCTTCGTGTCTATTTTCCAGAAAGGTAAAAATATCGCAATTTGGATATCTGTAGTGAAAGTTATGGCCAAATACTAAATCCTATCACTGCAGAGGAAAGCTTGTGCGGCCGCGGTCGTTTTTTTGCGGACCACACTGGTTTTGTGCGGACCGCGGTCAATTTTGTGAGGCTCGCGGAGGTGGAAATCTGTGGGATACTCTATAAATACGAGGTTTTGGATTTTATTTGATATTTTGACCTAGAGAGCTCGGATTTTGGCGATTTTTTGAAGGTTTTTCTAGAAATTCATCGGGGTAAGTGATTCCAACTCAGATTTGGCTAGAGTACATGAATCTATCATTGAATTCATCATTTTATTCATGATTTGGGAAGAAAATTGTGAAACCTTTCAAAAATATAAAATGATGATTTGAAGGACCAAATGGTATCGGAATTGGAATTTTGTGATAATTCGATTGTTTTCGCTTGGGCTTTGTTCCCTTAACATATCGTGACGTATTCGTTCTAATTTTGGATAGATTCGACGCGCGTAGAGGCCAATTCGAGGAGAAAAGGTGTTTCGAGCTAGAGAATTCGCCGGTTCGAGGTGAGTAATGGTTGTAAATGATGCCCTGAGGGTTTGAAACCCCGGATTGCACATCGTAGTGATGGGCGTGGGGTCTTTTACTACTGGAGATTGTGACTTGGTCCGTCCCAATTGATAATTTTACAGCGTAGTTGACTGAAACTTATTTGTTATCGTCATGATTTGGGCTAATTGTCATATTTGGGCTTCGTGCCAACTATTTGAACCATCCGGGGATTTTTATCACTAATTCCTCAATGTTTGATTTATTAGTTGAACTCAGTCCTGTTGATATTTACTGTTTTACAAACTCAGCCACTTTTATTCGTATTTGAACTTAAATGATATTTCTAAATGATGTTTTGGGCTGAGAACTACTGTTTTACTAATGCCTGGGGGGCTTGTGATGATTTTCAGACTGAGTGAGGCCGAGGGCCATATGTGAGGATATGTTGAGTGATATGAGGCCGAGGGCCTGAGATACTTTTTATTGCTATGAGATGAGTTGATATTGCACTTGGGCTGTAAGGGGCCCCTCCGGAGTCTGCACCCCCACAGTGAGCGCGGGTACCCATCATGATTTGAGAGTGAGCCCGAGGGGCTGATATTGTACCGAGAGTGAGCCCTAGGGGCTGATACTATTCTGAGTGATTGTTACTGTGCCCGAGGGGCGGATTTCTACTTGTTATTCACCTGCTAAATTACCTGTTTTACTTGGTTTAAAGGAACTTCATTTGATTTCTTCATGGATTTACTGCCTTAAGTGATTTTACTGCTTGATATAGAATTGCTTTGTGTCTTTACGTGTTTTCTTGCTTTTAGCCATTATTTATGATTATTACTCACTAAGTCGGAATACTCACATTACTCCCTGCACCGTGTGTGCAGATTCAGGAGTCGTAGAGTCCGCTCTTGAGTGATGATCCCCCAGTCCAAGCAGTGTTTTCGGAGACTACGAGCTAGCTGTTGGCGTCCGAAGCCCCCGCGCCTCCCTTATCTTACTATTTTCATGTTCTTGAACTTCTATAACGGATTTTGTATCTAGTAGACTGGTATCCAGAACTATTAGTTGCTCATGACTTGTGACACCCCAGTTTGGGCTGTGTCGGGATGGTTTCTGCTATTGTTATCATTAATTCCGCAAATTATGGTTATTATATCATGTTTTAGAACTACTTATGGTATTAGACTGTTTAAAAGAGATGGCCTGTTTTGGTCTGGCAGGCCTTGTCTTCACGAGAGGCGCCATCACGACCGGGTTCGGGGAATTGGGTCGTGACAAGTTGATAACAGATCCTAGGTTACTTAAGTCTCACGAATCATGAGCAGGTTTAGTAGAGTCTCGCAGATCGGTACGGAGACGTTTGTATTTATAATCGAGAGACTGCAGAACCTTTAGGAAAAACTTCATATTCTTGAAATTCTTGTCGTGCGAACTTGTTGGTCCAAGTACGAAACTTTTGTTATTCCATTCTCTCACAGATGGTACGCGAGCTGCCGGACGAGTTAGACGACCACCAGTGCCATCAGCTGAGACCACCAGAGGCCGTGGACGCGGTCGTGGTCACAGTAGAGGCAGAGCAGCGAGGGCAGCACCTATAGATCCACCAGCTGCCCTAGCTCCGGATTAGGCTCCAGCTATGGATGCTCCAGCAGCACCAGTTTAGGCACCAGCTGTGCCCATAGTGGTTCCGGGTCTTTAGGAGGCCTTGGCACAGATCTTTTCAATTTCGCACTGGCCTGGCTCAGGTAGTTTCAGCCACTACAGCAGCAGCTATTTCACAGGCCGGGGGAGGCAATCAGACCCCCGCTGCTCGCACACCTGAGCAGGTAGTGCAGGGACTTCAGACGCCGGGGGCACCTCCATCCCAGCCGGTTGCACCAGCTCAGGAGTTTATTATGCCAGTTCTGCCAGATGATGAGCAGCGTCATCTTGAGAGGTTTGGTAGACTCCAGCCTCTGACATTTAGCGGAGCAGAGGGCGAGGATGCCCAGGGTTTCTTGGATAAGTGTCAACCAATGCTCCGTACAATAGGGATTCTTGAGTCTAGTGGTGTGGCATTTACTACCTTTTAGTTTTCTGGGGCTGCCTTCACTTGGTGGGAGGCGTAGGCCGGTTGGAGCAGCACCCCTTACTTGGCATGAGTTCTCCGTTCTCTTCCTGGAGAAGTATGTGTCGCAGTCTTGCAGAGAGGAGCTGTGTAGATAGTTTGAGTGGTTGAGACAGGGGGATATGACTATGTCACAATATGAGTCGAGGTTTTCTGAGTTGGCTCGTCATGCCGTCTGGATAGTTCCGACAGATCGTGAGAGGATCAGGAGATTTGTTGATGGCCTTAACTACCACCTCCGTATTTTGATGACTAGAGAGATAGTGTTGGGTGCTACGTTCGAGGAGGTGGTTGATATCGCTCGCGAGATTGAGACGGTTCGCCTTCAGGATCGGGAGGAGAGGAAGGCCAAGAGGCCTCGAAGATCTGGCAGTTACAGTGGTGCTCCTTCGAGGGGCCAGTTCCAGCATGGTAGAGGTTGTTCTTTCAGGCCTGCTCAGTCAGCATGCCCGGGTTATCGTGGGGCATCTTCGGGTTATGGTTATCACGGTACTCAGTAGGGCCAGTCATTATTTAGTGCCCTCCTAGCTCAGAGTTCATCTCGTGCCCGGGAAGCTTAGGGTTCATCTATGCCGAGTGCGTCAGCTAGTCACTCCGGTGCGAGGGCTTCCCTTTAGTCCCCTTCTCCAGCACCTGGGAGTTGTTTTGAGTGTGGAGAGTTTGGGCATGTGTGGATGTAGTATCCTCGTCGTGTTGCTAGTTCATCCCAGTAGAGGGGTCAGCCCTCGACTTCTGCTCCAGTTACTTCACCACCCGCCCATCTAGCTAGGGGTGGAGGTAAGGCAGCCAAGGGTGGAGGTAAGGCAGCCAGGGGTCGCCCCAGAGGGGGAGGTCAATCAAGGGGCGGTTAGGCTCGTTTCTATGCATTTCCAGGCAGGCTAGACGCCACCGCTTCAGATGCTATCATTACATGTATTGTTTCAGTCTGCCATAGAGATGCCTCTATATTATTTGATCCTGGTTCCACCTTTTTTTATGTGTCATCATATTTTTCTCATTATTTGGGTACGCCTCGTGAGTTTCTTGCTTTACCTGTTCATGTATCTACCCCGGTAGGCGATACTATTATTGTAGACCATGTGTACCGGTCATGTGTGGTGACTATTGGGGGTCTGGAGACCCGAGTGGATCTATTAATATTGAGCATGGTGGATTTTGATGTCATTTTGGGCATGGATTGGTTAACTCCGTGTTGTGCTATTCTAGACTGTCATGCTAAGACCGTCACTTTGGCTATGCCGGGTGTATCGCGGATCGAGTGGCATGGTGTGACTGATTATGTTCCTAGTAGAGTGATCTCTTTCTTGAAGGCCCAGCGTATGGTTGGGAAAGGTTGCCTTTCATATTTAGCATTTGTGAGGGATGTTGGAGCTGAGACTCCTAGTATTGATTCTGTCCCAGTTGGGAGGGATCCCGATATTTTTCCTACAGACCTGCCGGGCATACCACCGGATAGGGATATTGATTTTGGTATTGACCTAGTGACAGACACTCAGCCCATTTCTATTCTGTTGTATCGTATGGCACTAGCGGAGTTGAAAAAATTGAAGGAACAACTTTAGGAACTCCTACATAAGGGGTTCATTCGGCCTAGTGTGTCACCTTGGGGTGCGCTGGTTTTGTTTGTGAAGACGAAGGATGGCACAATGATAATGTGCATTGATTATATGCAATTGAACTAGGTAACAATTAAGAACAAGTATCCCTTGCCTAGAATTGATGATTTATTTGATCAGCTTCAAGGAGCGAGAGTGTTCTCCAAGATTGATCTCCGTTCGGGCTATCACCAGTTGAATATCAGGAAATCAGATATTCTTAAGACTACTTCAAAGACAAGATATTGTCATTATGAGTTCCTTGTGATGTCTTTCGGGCTAACCAATGCCCCAACATCATTCATGCATTTGATGAACAACGTGTTCCGACCTTATCTTGATTCGTTCGTTATAGTATTCATTGATGATATCCTGGTGTATTTGCATAGTCAGGAGGAGCACGCGGAGCATTTGCGAGTTTTATTGCAGAGATTGAGGGAGGAGAAGCTTTATGCAAAATTCTCCAAGTGTGAGTTTTGGCTCAGTTCAGTGGCATTCTTGGGGCACGTGGTGTCCAACAAGGGTATTCAGGTTGATCCAAAGAAGATTGAGGCGGTTCAGAGTTGGCCTAGACTGTCCTCAGCCACAGAGATCCGTAGCATTCTTAGGTTGGCAGGCTATTATCGAAGGTTTGTTCAGGGATTCTCATCAATCGCATCGCCGTTGACCAAATCGACTCAGAAGGGTGTTTCATTCGTGTGGTCGGACGAGTGTGAGGAGAGCTTTCAAAAGCTCAAGATGGATTTGACCACAGCTCCAATATTGGTCTTGTCATCGGCTTTAGGTTCATATACCGTATATTGTGATGCTTAGAGAGTTGGGATTGGTTGTGTATTGATGCAGGAGGGTAGAGTTATTGCATATGCTTCTCGTCAGTTGAAGCCCCATAAGAAGAACTACTCCGTTCATGATTTGGAGTTGGCTGCCATAGTTCATGTATTGAAAATTTGGAGGCATTACTTGTATGGTGTATCTTATGAGGTGTTCATTGATCATCACAGTCTTCAGCATTTATTCAAACAAAAGGATCTTAATTTGAGGCAGCGGAGATGGTTGGAGTTGCTTAAGGATTATGATATCACTATATTGTATCATCCGGGAAAGGCCAATGTGGTGGCTGATGCTTTGAGTCGAAAGGTAGTGAGTATGGGAAGTTTGGTTTATATTCCAGTTGGGGAGATACCCCTTGCAATTGATGTTCAGGCCTTGGCCAATCGGTTCGTAAGGTTGGATATTTCGGAGCCCAGTCGGGTGTTGGCTTGCGTGGTTTCTCGGTCTTCCTTATTTGATCGCATCAAAGAGCGCCAATATGATGACCCGCATTTGTTTGTCCTTAAGGATAGAGTTCAGCATGATGATGCCAGAGATGTGACCATCGGTGATGATGGGGTGTTGAGAATGCAGGGCCGGATTTGTGTGCCCAATGTGGATGGGCTGAGAGAGTTGATTCTGGAGGAGGTCCATAGCTCGCGGTATTCTATTCATCCGGGTGCCGCGAAGATGTACCAGGATTTGAGGCAGCACTATTGGTAGAGAAGAATGAAGAAAGATATTGTGGGATTTGTAGCTCGGTGTCTCAATTGTTAGAAGGTGAAATATGAGCATCAGAGACCGGGTGGCTTACTTTTTCAGATGGTTATTCCGGAGTGGAAGTGGGAGAGGATAACTATGGACTTTGTTGTTGGACTTCCATGGACTTTGAAGAAGTTCGATGCTATTTGGGTGATTGTGGATTGGCTGACCAAGTCCGCGCACTTCATTCCTATCTGTACTACCTATTCTTCAAAGCGGTTAGCAGAGTTATATATCCGAGAGATTGTTCGGCTGCATGGTGTTCCAGTTTCTATCATTTCAGATCGGGGTACTCAGTTTACTTCCCAGTTTTGGAAGTCTGTTCAGCGAGAGTTGGGTACTCAGGTGGAGTTGAGCACAACTTTTCACCCTCAGATGGACGGGCAGTCCGAGCGTACTATTCAGATATTGGAGGACATGTTGCGTGCTTGTGTTATTGATTTCGGAGGTTCATGGGATAAGTTTCTACCACTTGCAAAGTTTTCTTACAACAACAGCTACCAGTCAAGTATTCAGATGGCTCCATATGAGGCTTTGTATGGGAGGTGGAGTAGATCTCCAGTTGGTTGGTTCGAGCCCGGCGAGGCTAGGCTATTGGGGATAGATTTGGTTAAGGATACCTTAGAGAAGGTGAAGGTGATTCAGGAGAGGCTTCGTATAGCGCAGTCACGATAGAAGAGTTATGCGGACCGGAAGGTTCGAAATGTGTCCTACATGGTTGGTGAGAAGGTCTTGCTGAAGGTTTCGCCCATGAAGGGTGTTATGAGATTTGGGACTAAAGGAAAGTTGAGTCTGCGGTTCATTGGGCCTTTTAAGGTGCTTCGGAGGATTGGGGAGGTGGCTTATAAGCTTGTTTTGCACCCAGCCTGTCGAGTGTCCATCCGGTATTTCATGTTTCTATGCTCCGGAAGTATATTAGGGATCCGTCTCATGTTTTTGGACTTCAGCACGGTTCAGTTGGATGATGATTTGACCTATGATGTGGAGCCAGTAGCAATTTTGGGTCGTCAGGATATAGCTTCAGTGAAAGTGCAGTGGAGAGGTCGGCCCGTGGAGGAGGCTACATGGGAGACCGAGCGGGAGATGTGGAGCAAATATCCTCACCTGTTTGAGGCTTCAGGTATGTTTCTTAACTCGTTCGAGGACGAACGTTTGTTTAAGGTGGGAAGGATGTGACGACCCGGCCAGTCATCTCATGAGTTACTGCTCCGTTTTCGCCTATTTTAGCTTCTTTACGCTTTGTTATCCGTGTTTTATGTGATCGGGTTGACTAGTTCGAGTTCGGAGAGAATTTGGTAAAAAATGAGACACTTAGTCTCTTTTAAGAAGGTTAAGTTGGAAAAGTCAACTGGATGTTGACTTATGTGTTAGAAGGCTCGAAAGTTAGTTCCGATAGTTCGGTTATCTTTTGGAGGTGATTTGTGACTTAGGAGCGCGAGCGGAATGGGTTTTGTAGTTTTAGAGAAGATTTAGGCTTAAATTGACGAAGTTGATATTTTGGCGGTTCTGGTTGATAAGCGAGATTTTGATATAGGGGTCAGAATGGAATTCCGAGAGTGACAGTAGCCTCGTTGTGTCATTTGGGATGTTTGTGCAAAATTTTAGGTCATTCGAACGAGATTTGATAGACTTTTTGATCGAAAACATAATTTAAGAGTTCTTGGAGTTATTAGACTTGAATCCTATGCTAAATTGGTGATTGATGTTGTTGTTAGCATTCCAAAGTTTTGAACAAGTTTAAACTATGTCATGGGATGTGTTGGTACAATTGGTTTGAAGCTCCGGGTAGGTTCCGAGATATTTTACGCCGAAAATCATAGTTGTAGCAGGTCCAGAAGAGTTGCAGGCCTCAGAACTCACCCGCGTAGTCTGCACAAAAAGAAGTGCGGTCGCGGTATGTACTGTGCGGACTGCACAAAATGAAGTGCGGCCACGGTAGGCATTGTGCGGACCGCACAAAATGGTGTGCGTCTGCGGTGAAGAACATTCCGCTGGTCCTACTTCAGAAACTCATATCTTTTGATATACAAGGAATTGTGTGATGATTTAAAAACAAACGTTGAAGCCCTTCGTGTCTAGTTTCCAGAAAGATAAAGATATCATAATTTGGACATCTATAGCGAAAGGTATGGCCAAAATATTAAAGCTTGTCACTGCAGAGGAAAGCTTGTGCGGCCTCGGTCGTTTTTGTGCGGACCGCACTGGTTTTGTGTGGACCGCGGTCGATTTTGTGCGGCCCGCGGAGGTGGAAATCTGTGGAGTACTCTATAAATACGAGGTTTTGTTTTTTTTTTGATATTTTGACATAGAGAGCTCGAATTTTGGCGATGTTTTGAAGGTTTTTCAAGAAATTCATTGGGGTAAGTGATTCTAACTCAGATTTGGCTAGAGTACATGAATCTATCATTGAATTCATCATTTAATTCGTGATTTTGGATGAGATTTGGGAAGAAAATTGTGAAATCTTTCAAAAATATAAAATGATGATTTGACCAAATGGTATCAGAATTGGATAATTTTCGTATGGATAGACTCGTGAGAGTATAAGGATTCTAGTTTGTGAATTTTGTCAAATTCCAAGATGTGGGCCCAGGGGTCGGGTTTGACCAATTTTTGGAATTTTGTGATAATTCTATTGTTTTTGCTTGGGCTTTGTTCCCTTAGCATATTGTGACGTATTCGTTCTGATTTTGGATAGATTCGACGTACGTGGAGGCCAATTCGAGGGGCAAAGGCGTCGCGAGCTAGAGAATTAGATAGTTCGAGGTGAGTAATGGTTGTGAATGATGTCCTGAGGATTTGAAACCCCGAATATCACATCATATTGCTTTATTTAGGTGAGACACGCGCTGGGTGATGAGCGTGGGGTCTTCTACTACTGGGGATTGTGACTTGGTCCGTCTCGATTGATGATTTTACCGCGTATTGGACTGAAACTTATTTGTTATCATCATAATTTGGGTTGATTGCCATATTTGGGCTTCGTGCAAACTATTTGAACCCTCCAGGGATTTTTATCACTAATTCCTCAATGTTTGACTTATTACTTGAACTCAGTCCTGTTGATATTTATTGTTTTACAAACTCAACAACATTTTATTCGTATTTGAACTTAAATGATATTTCTAAATGATGTTTTGGGCTGAGAACTACTGTTTTACTAATGCCCGAGGGGCTTGTGATGATTTTCAGATTGAGTGAGGGCGAGGGCCATATCTGAGGATATGAGGCCGAGAGCCTGAGATACATTTTATTGCCACGAGATTGCTTGATATTGCACTTGGGCCGTAAGGGGCCCCTCCGGAGTCTGCACCCCCACAGTAAGCGCGGGTACCCATCATGATTTGAGAGTGAGCCCGAGGGGCTGATATTGTACCGAGAGTGAGCCCGAGGGGCTGATACTGTTCTAAGTGATTGTTACTGTGCCCGAGGGGCGGATTTCTACTTGTTATTCACCTGCTAAATTACTTGTTTTACTTGGTTTAAAGGAACTTCATTTGATTTCTTCATGGATTTAATGCCTTAAGTGATTTTAAAGCTTGATATAGAATTGCTTTGTGCCTTTTCGCATTTTCTTGCTTTCAACCATTATTTATGATTATTATTTACTGAGTCGGAGTACTCACATTACTCACTGCAATGTGTGTGCAGATTCAGGCATCGCAGAGTCCGCTCCTGAGTGCTGATCCTCCCAGTCCAGGCAGTGTTTTCGGAGACTACGAGGTAGTTGTTGGCGTCCGCAGCCCCCGTGCCTCCCTTATCTTACTATTTTCATGTTCTTAAACTTTTGTAATTGATTTCGTATCTAGTAGACTGGTATTCGGAACAATTAGTTGCTCATGACTTGTGACATCCTAGTTTGGGCTGTGTCGGGATGGTTTCTACTGTTGTTATCGTTAATTCCGTAAATTATGGTTATTATATCACGTTTTAGAACTACTTATGATATTTAAATGTTTAAAATAGGTGGTCTGTTTTGGTCTGGCTGGCCTTGTCTTCACGAGAGGTGCCATCACGACCGGGTTCGGGGAATTAGGTCGTGACAGGATCTAGCTTCAGCAAATACAGAGGAAAAGCAAAAAGTGGCTAGAATTCCAAACTTGAATCCATTTGATATCATTTCCTTTTATGCTAAGTATAATTTATCCAAATTATTCGAGGTACTTTTTTTTAAAGAATGAAGCTAAATTTACATCTTGGAAACCAGCGTTCGACATCATGTCCAAGCATACCGCTAAACGCCTTAAACTAAATGAAGGCCTAAGACCAGTACTTCAGGATATTGTTTGGACATGGCAAGAAGAATAACAACATCAGCAATCAAAAAAATCAATATGTAACCAATCCCTAACAAGCAGAGCACAAGAGTTCAAACTAGAGATGAACCTAAAAGCCGTAGAACTTTTACCTTGTATGTGCTTCTTTTGAGCATTCATCATCCATTAAATATTATTACTTATATCCACAACAACATATTTGTATCAATACATTATTATCACTTTCAATAACTAGGTATGGTTTATCAAACTTCAACCACTAGCGTACATTAAGAAATCAGTAATAAGACAAATAATGATGCACAACCAGCAAATTCAGAATCAACAAAAGATATAAATTCCACAAAGGATATTTAATAACATACACTTAGATCAACAAAATAAATTGATGTTTCAGGTAAGTTGTTGCTCATTTGGTATGATCAAGGAACTGAAATAGTCATTCTCTTGAAGTGGAGGCTGGAAATTAGTTTGTTGTGCTAATAATAATTCTTTTAATTGCCTCACTTCTTTTAATTGCACCCCAATTAAATAGGTTTCGTCAAGTCGGTTATCAACAAGTTGCATCCTTTGCTTACTTGGTGCCATAACCTTGGATAGTAAATATAAAAAGGTTTAAACAATTAAGATAACAAAAGTATTAAGATGCGCATTACTTAAAAAAAGTACTAAGATGCATATTACTTGTTATGAAACTTGTCAAACTCATATTTATGACTAAACTTCCTACGATTTCACAAGAATGAGATAAACTATAAGTTGATATGCATAACATATAACACACAGTTGCTCAATAAAATGAGAAACTAAAACACATAAGACACTTCATAGCTAAATCACTAATTTTCTTTCTTAAAGGTTAGATGCATATAAAGCATTTGGTTGAGCTCCGGAAAATTGGTAATGACACATTAGAGTTTTACAAGGCATGTTCTTATTTAAATTCCTAGAATAATTATGACATTGTGTATCATGAACTCTCCTGCAATTATTTATCACGACCCCAAACCGGACCCAGACGTAATGGCGCCTCTCATGAAGATAAGGCCAGCCGACACAATTCCCAAATCAACCATTTTCCATTTAAAAGTGATTTTAATACCATTTATAACCCATCAATCTCATAATGAACATTTAAAAGAACAATGCAGAATAATTACACAAGCCCGACATCGGGGTGTCACTAGTCATGAGCATCTACCAAGGTTTGAATACAACAAAACAGTCAAGTGTACTAAGTACAAAAATGGAAATGAGTTGAAGAAACAGTGCTGCGAACGTCGTGCAGCCACCTTACTAACTCTGATGACTCCGCGTCTGAGCAATCAATACCCGCTACCAGGTTTTGAAATACCTGAATCTGCACACGAGGTGCAGGGAGTAATGTGAGCACTCCAACCCAGTAAGTAATAAGAATAAATAAAGACTGAGCAATAGGAAACAATGAATCCACATTCATGATAACTCATTAAGCACACAGGCTGCTAATTCAGAATACGAGTCGATCGTTTTATTAAAAATCCAGCCTTTTGGTAAAAATCATTTGAAAATGCTTTCTGACAGTTTCATTAGGGGTTCAATACCATTTATAATAAAAGAGATAAAAAATCATAGTCAGCCCCTCGGGCAAAACATAGTTCGTAAACAGCCCCTCGGGCAAAATAGAAATCATAAACATCTCATAACATGAAAATCTCAGTGGAAATAACAAAGCCAAATCAGTGATTAAATTCTGAACATCTCATAAACCCCAACTTAAATGAAAGTTGTTTTAAGATATTTGTTCAACACTTTCGACAGAGGCTTAATATAAAGATGAGTGAAAACAACCAATAAATCAACATATTCAATAGAAACTCATTTTAAAGAGGAGTGAAAATCAATAAGTTCATAAACAGGTCTCTCAGGCAAAGCATCACTCATGTGCATGTATATATCTATTGCCTCTCGAGCAAGCCTCTCAGTCACTCGTGACTCAACTCTTACCAATCAGCGCTCACACTCAGCACTCACACTTAGTAGGTACCATATAGTAACCGCTGCGGCGTGCAACCCGATCCATATATCACTGTGGCGTGCAGCCCGATCCATATATCTCGTCGACGGCGCACACTGGGGGTGTGCGGACTTTGGACGGGCTCTTACAGCCCAAGCGCTATATCGCTGCGGCGTGTAGCCCAATCCAACATATCGTTGTGGCGTGCAGCCTAATCCATACACACACACACACACACACACACACACACACACACACACATACACACACATATATTGTTGCGGCGTGCAGCCCGATCCATAACTATATAATCCTCACAACCAGGCTCTCGGCCTCTCTCAGTCATTAACTTCACAATCACACTCTCGGTCTATCTCAGTCATCAACCTCACGATCACTCAGACCATCAGTAAAACAGGGAACTCAACCCAAACAGTTTTCTTATTTTTAAGAAATAAAGTGATAAACCAGATTTAAACAATAAACAGGTAACACACGACTGAGGATATGCTTTCAAAATAAAAAGAGTGAGGAAAAATAGTGGAAGTGCCCCTAAGGGTCTCAGCAGGTCGACACAAGGCCCCAAACATGGCATACATCACAAAATATAATAACATCAAACAATTAACTATCAATTACGCATTAAAATAATCGTTCAGAATGGACTAAGTCACAATCCCCAGCGGTGCTCTACCCCACGCTCGTCATCTAGCGTGTAAGTCACCTCAACATAGCACAACGATGTGTAATCCGGGGTTTCAAGCCCTCAGAGCAGCATTTTCAATAATTACTTACCTCGAATCGGCTAAATCTCTAGCTCGTGATGCCCTTGCCCCTCAAATCAGCCTCCACGCGCATATAGTTCTTCCATTTTTAGCTTAAGTTCCATGAATTTCTAGGTTGATTTCACAATAGAATCAAGTTTTAGGTTCAAAAAATCAGACCTCCATTCGGTTCTCTTTGAATCCCTCTTTAATTTCTTTCATAAAGCTCTCAAAGTGATCAACAATGGAGGAAATGAGCCCCAAAATCGAGGATGAAGTGACTTAAAATATTCTACCCAGGTCTGACCCTTCTTCTTCGCGAACGCTGTCAATGCCTTGCATTCGCGAAGCACAAACTTACGTTGACCAACCTTTGCCCTACGCGAACGCGTCACACCAATCGCGATCGAGATGCTTCTGCCTCCTACACCTTTGCGAACACGACAACCTTACGCGAACGCGATGAACAAAATACCTTGGACCCCAATTTATTCTACGCGATCGCGAGTGCCTTCTTCGCGAATGCGAAGGCTTAATTCTAGCCTTCCTCAAATCCTTCTACGTGAATGCGAGGCTCCACTCACGAACGCGAAGAGATAATTCTCTGCAACAGCTGAGCAGATTATTTTGCAACTTTCAAACTCCAAAATGGTCCGATTGACCACCCAAAACTCACCTGAGGCCCTCGGGACCTCAACCTAAAGCACCAAAACATCCTAAACCCTCATTCAAACTTTCTCCAATAATCAAAACACCTCGAACAACAACAAATCCACCAATTCACATCGAATTCAAGTCTAAGTTTTCTAAAAACTTCTGAAATATGCTTTTGATCAAAAACCCAACCAAACCACGTCCGAATGACCTGAAATTTTGCGCACACATTCCAAATGACATAACGAAGCTACAACAACTCTCAGAATTCCATTCCGACCTCTATATCAAAATCTCACCTATCCATCGGAAAACGCCGAAATCTCACTTTTGCTAATTCAAGCCTAAACCTTCCACGGACTTCCAAAATGCATTCCGATCATGCTCCTAAGTCCCAAATCACCTGATGGAGCTAACCAAATCATAAAATTCCCATCCGAGATCATATACAATTAAGTCAAATATTGGTCAAACCTTTCAAATTTCAAGCTTCAAACTGAGAACTATTCTTCCAAATTCATTCCGATTTTTCCTGAAAACCTAAACAAACGATTTAAATAAGTCATAATTCATCACACAGGGCTAGTCATGCCCAAGAACTAGCGAGCAAAGTGCAAAAGCTCAAAACGACTGGTGGGGTCGCTATATCCTTCCCCACTTAAACATACGTTCGTCCTTGAACGTGCCCAGAGTAGTTCCAAAAGCCAACCAATTGCTGAATAACCTTACCATGCACATACCCGGGGGTGATCCCATGTCACCCTATCACATATAGGTCCGATAACACAATGCAACTGAAATTTCACAATCCGACCTAGCCCATAAACCTTAGAACCACATTTCCACTCCTGAGATCATCCACAAGATCAAAATATCACATCTATACTCCGAATAAGCCCGAACTGGCTGTAATAACCCATACATGCAACCTTCGGTGCAATTACATGGTATACCACATACCTCAACCACTTGTAGCGATAACTTCTAATCACAACAGCTGCACACAACAACCGAATACCGGTAGAAAACCTCTTATCAACCAAAATCTCATTCCCAACACTTCCATATGCTGCCAATGATAAATAAACCACACAGTAAGCCATAACCATTCCTCAGATCAACCATTTATGAAGCCACTTCTCCTTTGGCAAAAACCATAGCAATTTCTGAGCCGAACCTCAATATTGTCCTTCCAACATGCTGAAATCGAATCCGTTCATACTCATTAATGATCCCAATGATCTCCTCTGATCCAACACACTACTCTGGTGACATGACATATCAATACAGTCTTAAGCCACAACTTGTATAATATACGCACCAATAAGCAACGGTCCGAACATACTCAAATCATAAAATTAACTCTAACGAAAGAGCTGCCCCTCAAGCTCACCAATACCATCACAACACAAGGCTGAGAACCCGTCTCTTATCATAGAAATATAACACATGAATCTAACCCGCAAGGTCATAACTCCACATAGCTTCATTGCAACGAACGATCCTATCCAAACGCTGCTCCACACGAAACTCCTCGAGTCACTATGCTCGAAATTGACAAACACACACAATTTGATGTCTGGAACCAAAGAAAATCATTACACCCACGGTGAAACAAATAACATACACCATGAAAACCCGAAAGAACATAACCGATACGACATTCACCGAGAAACACCCAATCACTCTTCCCGCTCGACTTCCACTATGAAACTCCGACAGAACCGCACTATAGGTGCCTATAATCAACAGATCATAAAGCCTCGCAACACAGAAAGGTAACTCATAGATCTCCCCAGATTACCAATAAGCTCAATAACAACCGAATCAACACATCCTTCGCCTACAACAACTCGATGTCAACAAGGTCGTCTCGATACCGGACATATATCCATATAGGTCTACCAATGGACCACACATCAACTCTAGTTACCCACAATAGATAAATAATCCTTCGAAGGTTCACAGTGACTGAATCATAGCACATACTAACATCTGACTAACTCACCCACATTTTGCCATCCACAACCACGAGCTAACCTGCGTATGAGAACTTCCAGTCTCCAAGTCCATAAAATACATGAAGTACCATATCTGATCCCAATTCCACCACTCGCATATATAACTCACCTCTAGTACTCAATCATTCCACGAGCGATACACTAAGATTCCTCTACGATGCCAAGCAAACCCGAATATTAGCAGCTGATCTGACAAGAAGTGATGCAATACTACCGGAGTACCATCAACTTAATCATATTACCTCTATCTGAATCATATACCCTCATCCAATCACCTCAATTAGCATTACCATTTCCTTAATCATCTAAAGAGTATTTCTCAAATTATCTGAAGCTCATTTCTTCAATTTATCTGAACTGCCCGTGCTTCCTAAGAATTTATGACCTTCCTTTCAAATCTGAACTGTGACCTTACACATGCCAATCTTACTCCTACACAACATACCGCATAAACCGTACTATTCTAGGATAACCACAAGAACCTTGTATCTCTTCCGAGCCACAAGGAACTATGTACTCAACCAACCAAGAACTTTTCATTGTTACCATCTAGAAGAAAATCACTATACATACCATGCTCCTCATGCCTATAGAAAATATACATTTCCAACCGAGGTTGAAACCATCAAGAACTCTCCGAGTTCCCTTGCACAAACCAGACCTGCCAGGACTGAATCCTTCGAACTCAACCGAGCTACGCAGATCACTAAAACCCAAGAGAATTGCCGAGAAACACCTGTAGAAATGCATTACCTTGCAAGCATCCAAAGAACTAATGTATCCTTACCATACCAACTCGGCCTACTACCAGGCTATCCCATCTATCCGAATTTCCTTCTGATTTACCTTCAACTTGGTACTCACTCTTGCTATAACATCATAATTTCTCAACCCAGAATTACCACACGGGACCCAAGCATAAAGCCGCACCGTCTAAGGCTCATAAGCCGCTGAATACTTTCTCAGATATTCCCACGAGCACCACGATCAAAGTACTTTGCTCTGAAGAGACTTCTTGCGAATCTAAATCTGTTACCTTTACCTTCCTGGTACTGATACATAGAATTTCATAATTTATAAAGAATTTACCACAAGTCTCGATATATTCCAATGAAAACTCAGTTTCTAACCACAGATACAACTTTAAAATACCCAATTGTTATATGTAAAATCTTGAACACATTAGAACCATTCTTGAGAGTCATTCACTCTATTCAAACTGCAATTAGCCTGATCAAATGAACAGAGCCACCCTTGCCTTAATAGCACTCCGACACCGTAGGGTGTAACCTCATCCTATAACAACCAAGCCACTTTCTGCTCTATGTATCGAGCATCCAATACCACAACAGCTCAAGACACTCTGAGATTACTATACACCTATGAAGCATGACATAACCTCTGTCAACATTTTTCCTTTACTCGAGACATCCTCGGTCTCAGTCCCCGTAAGCCATAACTGATTCACCAGTGTGCCTCAAACTGGAACCAACATAGAACATAACCGTGCAATCAACAAATCAACAGCAGACTCCCCCACTTGGCTCGAAACCATAGATCAAAACACACTCAATATCGCGTAACACATATACTCTATTGATGCCATAATACCATAGTGAAATTAAACTCAAATCCTTTGTAAGCTTGCGAAAACACAAATCATCTAGTACTTTAACTCTTCTGCAAATCTCGTATTCACTCTCACAACAGTTAGGCCCCCTCTCTTAAGCGACCCATTTAAATTATGACACATATCTTTCACCTGCATATGAGATCTGCTAACAGACAGCATAAGGATCGCACAACTTCCGAACACTTCGCAGGAGATAACCCACCTGATTTGCCTCAAACTAACATTCCCGCATACCTTCCACCGTCGTAAACTTTACACAGTCACTTAGTCTTCCTGAGTCTGAACCCATACCGCAATATGAAATTTACTTCACTCCCAACTAGGAAACATGAAAAGATTCTTCACACGCCCATAACTCGGGGCTATACCTCGAACCAAGATGGAATTCAAACACCTAATAGTTCTTCTATCCTCAACGGACCTTTCTCGTCGCTTCTAAATCATATGGATATGTCTCGTAATACTAACATACTTATCACATAGCCATCCAACTATCGCTCCCTCTAATAGGGAGAATACTGAACATATAAGTTGAAAAACACTTGCTCACACAATCAGCACCTCGGTGCTCAAGCCATAGGCAAAGATCCGACCTCAAGTCCTCCAGACTGGCCCAACATCAACTCACAGAGATCACATCTCGCCCCCTAATCGAGGACTCACAAGCCATCGATGCAAATCTGATATTAAGCACTCATGCGCGCATACGAACGAGTGGAAGGAATCCAAAGAGTTACATTTCAAGCTGAATCAAGGACGCATAATAAGAATTCAAGAACTTGAAGTTTACCTAAAGGTTCTACAACCTCTCGAGGATAAATACAGACGTCTCTGTACTGATCCGCGAGACTCTACTAAACCTGCTCATGTCTCATGAGACCTATGTAACCTAGGCTCTGATACCAACTTGTCATGACCCCAAACCGGACCCAGTCGTGATAACGCCTCTCATGAAGACAAAGCCAGCTGACACAATTCACAAATCAACCATTTTCCATTTAAAAGTGATTTTTATACCATTTATAACCCATTAATCTCATAATGAGTATTTAAAAGAACAATGAGGAATAATTACACAAGCCCGACATCGGGGTGTCACTAGTCATGAGCATCTACCAAGGTCTAAATACAACAAAACAGTCAAGTGTACTAAGTACAGAAATGGAAATGAGATGAATAAACAGTGTTGCGAATGTCGTGCAGCCACCTTACTAACTCTGATGACTCCGCGTCTGAGCAATCAATACCTGCTACCGGGTTCTTAAATACCTGAATCTGCACACGAGGTGCAGGGAGTAATGCGAGTACTCCAATGCAGTAAGTAAAAAGAGTAAATAAAGACTGAGCAGTAGGAAATAATGAATCCATATTCATGATAACTCAATAAGCACACAGGCTGCTAATTCAGAATACGAGTCGATCGTCTTATTAAAATCCAGCCTTTTGGTAAAAATAATTTGAAAATGCTTTCCGACAGTTTCAGTAGGGGTTCAATACCATTTATATTAAAAGAGATAAAAAACCATAATCGGCCTCTCGGGCAAAACATAGTTCGTAAACAACCCCTCGGGCAAAACAGGAATCATAAACACCTCATAATATGAAAATCTCAATGGAAATAACAAAGCCAAATCAGTGATTAAATTCTGAACATCTCATAAACCCCAGCTTAAATGAAAGTTGTTTTAAAACATTTGTTCAATACTTTCGACAGAGGCTCAATATAAAGATGAGTGAAAACAGACAATAAATCAACATATTCGATAGAAACTCATTTTAAAGAGGAGTGAAAATCAATAAGTTCATAAACAGGCCCCTCAAGAAAAACATCACTCATGTGCATGTATATATCTATTGCTCCTCGGGAAAGCCTCTCAGTCACTCGTGACTCAACTCTTACCAATTAGCGCTCACACTCAGCACTCACACTCAATAGGTACCATATAATAACCGCTGCGGTGCGCAACCCGATCCATATATCGTTGCGGCGTGCAGTCCAATCCATATATCTCGTCGACGACGCTCACTGGGGGTGTGCAGACTCCGGAGGGGCTCCTACAGCCCAAGCGCTATATCGCTATGGCGTGCAACCCGATCCAACATATCGTTGCGGTGTGCAGCCCGATCCATATAGGTATCGCTGTGGCATGCAGCCCGATCCATATATATATATATATATATATATATATATATATATTGCTGCAGCGTGCAGCGCGATCCATAACTATATAATCCTCACAACCAGATTCTCGGCCTCTCTCAGTCATTAACCTCACAATCAGACTCTCGGTCTATCTTAGTCATCAACCTCACGATCACTCGGACCATTAGTAAAATAGGGAACTCAGCCCAAACAGTTTTCATATTTTTAAGAAATAAAGTGATAAACCAGATTTAAACAATAAACAGGTAACACACGACTGAGGATATGCTTTCAAAACAAATAGAGTGATGCAAAATAGTGGAAGTGCCCCTAAGGGTCTTAGCAGGTCGGCACAAGGCCCCAAACATAGCATACAACCCAAAATATAATAACATTAAACAATTAACTATCAATTACGCATTAAAATAATCGTTCGGAATGGACTAGGTCACAATCACTAGTGGTGCTCTACCCCACGCTCGTCATCTAGCGTGTAAGTCACCTCAACATAGGACAACGATGTGTAATCCAGGGTTTCAAACACTCAGAATAGCATTTTCAATAATTACTTACCTCGAATCGGCTAAATCTCTAGCTCGTGACGCCCTTGCCATTCAAATCAGCCTTCACGCGCGTCGAATCTATCCAAAATCAGAACGAATACGTCACAATATGCCAAGGGAACAAAGCCCAAGCAAAAACAAATCGAAAAATGCTTAAAATCCCGAAATTAGCAAAACCCGAGCCCTGGGCCCACTTCTCGAAACTCAGAAATTTTCATATCAATAGATTCCTTATCTCCCCATGAGTTCATACATACCAAAAGTTCTCACATCCGACCCCAAATGGTCTTCCAAATCCCTAATTAAAATTTCCAAAATTTCAAGGCTTAGTTCTTCCATTTTTAGCTTAAGTTCCATGAATTTCTAGGTTGATTTCACAATAGAATCAAGTTTTAGGTTCAAAAAATCTTACCTCGAATCGGTTCTCTTTGAATCCCTCTTTAATTTCCTTCATAAAGCTCTCAAAATGATCAACAATGGAGGAAATGATCTCCAAAATTGCGGATGAAGTGACTTAAAACATTCTGCCCATGTCTGACCCTCCCTTCTTCGCGAACGCGGTCAACGCCTCGCGTTCGCGAAGCACAAACTTATGTTGACCAATTTTTGCCATACGCGAACGCGTCACACCGATCGCGATCGCGATGCTTCTACCTCCTACACCTTCGCGAACGCGACAACCTTACGCGAACGCGATGAATAAAATACCTTGGACCCCAATTTACTCTATGCGATTGCGAGTGCCTTCTCGCGAACGCAATGCACTGCTTCCCATCCTTTCGCGAACGCGAAGGCTTAATTCTGGCCTTCCTCAAATACTTCTACGCAAACACGAGGCTCCACACGTGAACGCGAAGAGATAATTCTCTGCAACAACTGAGAAGATTGTTTTGCAACTTTCAAACTCCAAAATGGTCCGATTGACCACCCGAAACTCACCGAGGCCCCCAGGACCTCAACCCAATGCACCAACACATCCTAAAACATAGTTCAAACTTGCTCTAATCATCAAAACACCTCGAACAACACCAAATCCACCAATTCACATCGAATTCAAGCCTAAGTTTTCTAAAAACCTCCGAAATACGCTTTTGATCAAAAACCCAACCAAACCACGTCCGAATGACCTGAAATTTTGCAAACACATCCAAATGACATAACAAAGCTACAGGAACTCTTGGAATTCCATTCCGACCTCTATATCAAAATCTCACTTATCCATCGGAAAACACCGAAATCTCACTTTCGCCAATTCAAGCCTAAACCTTCCATCGACTTCCAAAATGCATTCCGATAATGCTCCTAAGTCCCAAATCACCTGATGGAGCTAACCAAATCATAAAATTCCGATCCAAGATCATATACAAGCAAGTCAAATATTGGTCAAACCTTTCGAATTTCAAGCTTCAAACTGGAAACTGTTCTTCTAAATTTATTCCGATTTTTCCTGAAAACCAAAACCAACGATTTAAATAAGTCATAATTCATCACACGGGGCTAGTCATGCCCAAGAACTGGCGAGCAAAGTGCAAAAGCTCAAATGTACCGGTCGGGTCATTACATTATTGGAAGACCATAGTGACTTAACAGATTCTTGGTCATTAAAAATGGCAGTTCTACAAGAACTTCTCTTCGGGATTAAAAGATATCATCTGGACATCTAGAAAAAAACCTCTGAAGAAAAATCATTTTTTCCTTGTAATCAACACAATTTTGTTCTAGGCAACAGAAACTATTGTCTTTTCACTCTGCTAAGGTCAGCAAATTGCTACTGGGAGCGAGGAGATTACAAGGGATTTGACTTTGACTAATGATAGACAAAAAGGAGTTAATGATAAGGTAGCTTCAGGTGATCGAATAACTATGCAAGAGGATGGTTTGAATCGAGAAAACAATGGTAGTAAGCAGCAAAGCGTTACACTGGTGGCTCAAGAAGGTAATAGTGATCGAGCTATTGTTGATCGAGTAGAGCATGTTGTAATGTCTGAAGCTATTGTTGCTATCAGGGGTGACATTACTGGTGCTTCAGGTCAAGTTAAAGCTGGAAAAAAAATTGAGGGTGTAGGTGTGGATCAGGTCAAGAAAAATCCAACTAGAGAGGATAAGAGGTTGAAGGATATTCTTGCTGGTACGATTTTCGTAAGGATGTACACAACTATTGCTGGTACAGTGAAGTCTGCTGCTGATCGAGCTAATACTCAAGCAAACCTGATATGGTTCAACTGGTTGGGGCATCTGGTAATGTGAAGGATTTACAAGATCATCAGTTGGTGAAGAAAATAGCAGCATTGGTGAAGTCTCAAAATCAAAGTCCTACCGTTGCGATGAAGTTTTCAAAGGATGGGAGTTCAAGTTTGAAGGTTGTTAATGCTGTGAGTACAACTGGCATGGCTGTTTTAGATGGTTCACTTGCTACAGGTGATGAGGCAGATGTTCAGCAAGTTCAAAAACTAGTAGTTGATGCAACATGAAAGGGAAAAATCTGGACATGAAAGTGTTCGAGTTGCTGCAAATTCTAGTAGCAATTCTGATGGTAATATTGGTGCACCTATATCTAGATTGAATACCAATAAATTGGTCAATAATGAGAAGAAAAATATGGTGGAAGGTTGGACCACAGTAGCTTGCAAAAAGACCGGTACAACACAAACCATAGTGTGTGTACATTTAATTTTTTTGCAGAAATAATTTATTTTCCTATATTGTTAGCTTTATTCGACCCAAAAGTTAAAAGGGGCATCATCTCTTGAACACTCATAAATATTCCCCTATATAAGCCTGGTTGGACTAAACAACATCGTATAAGACAAAATTTTACAAGTAATGTATGTTATGTATTTAAAAAGCAGGAACAAGAGCTCAAGAGACTTGAAGGTCATAGAATTGGAGAAAAAAGAGTGAAAGGAAATAAAATCACAAAGAATCAAAAAAGTGCTGACAACAATGTACAATGGAGTTGGCTCTAAGAAGAGTCGAGTTAAATCAATTACATATGAACCCAACATAATATATCAATATGTTACATTGCTAATTTACATCACTGTTTCACTTCATCTAATTTTTAAAAATATTAAATTTGGGTAATAAATTGGCTATATAACTTAAATAACCCATAAAAATCATGGTAAAGAAACTGCACTAGAGCACATAATGATAAAAAAATTCAACCAATTAATCACCTCATATGAAAAACCACAAGACATCCACAAAATTTTCATCATAGAGATAGAAAGATGCAACGAAGTGAAAGGACTCATAACCAAAAGTGTGCCTCCATTATGACTGTAAGCCTTCGTTAATCTTTTGATTCTTCGCCCAAGTCTCAGTTTCTTCTTTTAACTTTTTATTCTTTAATATTCTTGTATATATACACATACTCCATCTCTTTTTGTATTTTTGTCTTCTTTGGAATCTTAGATTATTACGTTATGCAATGTGATTCACTCCATTTTTGCTAGATTTTATCTCAAATCATTTGAATTCCAACTAATGTCTCCATCTTTTTCTTTAAATTGCAGGTTTTATTTATTGAATAAGCCCATAACTATGGATTTTGGGGATAACAATATTTTTGAAGGTAGGCCTGCTGCTAGCAGCGACCCTACTAGGAGCCAAACTCATGACCCTTCAAGCAAGTCCCCAGAAGAATTGTATAACGCAAATCTCAAAGGAGAAAACTATTGCAGAGAAGAAACTCTACAAGAAAAACTCAAATTTCTCCTCCTTGACCTACGAGCTCATCTTTAAACCAATATTCTCACTTTTATCACTCACACAATAACTATCACTATTCTAAATAACCCAATCGCTTAAAACAACTAAAGAAACAGAAAATTACAGAACCCAATTTTTGATTTCTGGTTTAATCGAAAAAAAAAACAAGAAAAATAAAAAAGGAAACAAAACAAATAAAATAGAAAGAAATTAAACTTACTCTTGATTAGGCAGATAATCCAATGGCAGAGTTTGTGTAAAGTATCGAAATTTGCCCCCAACCTTCTGAGTTTGAGGTGATGAATTTTGCAACCTTTTGAGTTTTGACTGATAAAGTTTGCAACCTTCTAAACTTTGAATAGAATTGAAGTCACCGCTTAATTAGGGATTGCAGCGTGAAAGTGATATTTTGGGAGATATTTTAGGGTGAAAGTGAATTTTTGAAGGGATTTTACAGTGAAAATATATTTTTGGGGTATTTGTTTTTACTTTACTTTCAGAGTCTCACCTCTATCCCACTAAAATGGAGTATTAAAGACCAGGTATTAAATTATTTTTTAGACCAGAATAAGTCTAGTCGTATATTTAGAAAACAACTTGGGTATTATAGACCAAAAAAAAATCTCATCCTTATACGTACACTTTTAGAGACCACATATAAAACTTGTCACTAAATACTAGTCCCTAATAAGACTTTTCCTTGTAGTGGAGGCAGAGACACAATAGGAGCAATGTGGAGAATTTTTCTACGAGTTTTACCTTCCTCTTCCTATTTTTAATTGTTGGTTATGACTTTTAGTATTGTAGTTTTATATACTACTATGAATAGCTAATTTGTTATCTAGGATTTTCATGGAACCTTTTGTAGGATAAATTTTTGTTATGTTTTTATATAATTGAGCCGTAGTATTTTTTTCTATTTGTTCAACTATATTATTCTTGTGGTTGATTGAAGAGCCCTCAATTAGCTGTGCCTATTTAGTATGTATTACTCGGGAGAGAGTGCATATTTAGGTAGTTGTTGAACAACATCACTCCCGACGTATTTTAGGAATCAATAACCAAGGGTTTAAAGGTGGGATTAGGGATAACAAAACCTTGTGTGCGATCTAAATGAGCTGTAATTAAAGCTAGCTAGCGTAACTGGGGAGAGTATGTCTAGTAAATTGTCATAATTACTCAGGAGAGAATTACAAGAAGCAGAGCACTCATGACCGGTAGAGAATACTTAGGCGAAAATATAGAAAACATAGCGGGAAGGATTCCGACAATTGGGAAAATCATAACCCTAGACCTCCTTACTCTTTTCTCCAACCTGTAGTATCTTTAGTGTTAATTTATTATTTTAATTTGTTAGTTAGTTAGTTAAACACAATAATCTTAATATCTATAAGTTAGAAATTGTTCAAGCTTGTATTCTTGGTGATACTGAACAACTGTAGCTAAGCCTTAGTTCTCTGTGGGATTCGATTCCGGACTTGTAAACCAGATTATATTTGCAACGAACGCTTTTTCCTTTTTGTAAGGCATAGTTAGGCGTGATCAAATTTTGGCGCCGTTGCCGGAGAACTATCGGTGTAGCTATAGGTCTACATATTTCTAGGTTGCAAGTTTGAACTGTTATTTTTGTTTTTGTGTATTTGATTATTTATTTATTTTTTATTTTTTTATTTTTGATCTAAGACTCATGATGTCTTGGAATTATGAGAGTTTTGATGTTGGTAATTCTACTTTTGATCCTTGTTATGCATATTATGGAGGAAACCACGCAGGGAAAAATTACCAAAATATTCCCGAGAGTGAGTTATGTGCACCAACTCAATCTTATGTGTGAAATGTGTGTGATATGTGTGGTGGTCAAGATGATCACTTTCATGGTTGTGCTTATATTTCATATCTTCCCCCAACCCCTTACTTTGATGGTTCTTAGTTTTCTTGTGAGGTTAATAGGAACAAAGAACCCAGGTATGAGGACCTGAAAGAGATCGAGGATATGCTAAAGTGCCTTATGGAATAATATGATGAGATACAACTGCGGATACAAAGGTAAAGGGAAACTATTCACAACTTGGAGTCTCGAGCGAATAAATTAATTGAACCTTGTAAAGCGCAACAAGTTGACATTGTGGATAGTAGCCAATATGAGTATCAATTGACTACAGAAATTGCCATTATACTGGAGGATTTTAAAAAATACGATGATGAGCTAGAGGTGAAGGCTAGAGTAGAACACCAACAATCAATCGAACTAGATTTTGAGGATGTCGATGTTGTAGAAGAGATACTAAAGTCAACCAAGGATATTGAGGATACATATTTAGTTGACTCTATGGTCATTAGTGTTGAGAATATGGACAGTCCCAATGTTGGAACTAAGTATGAGGCACCCGCACAAAGGACCAAGCCTGGGAGAAGTCTGAGTACCCCATGAGCTGCTAGTGCTTAGGCCTTTGGCCTACCAGGGAGTTTCTCTTACCCTCTTATAGTTATGATATGCATTGGGGACAATGCACAATTTTAAGTGTGGGCTGAGGAGATTGTCTGGGTGACTTTTCATGCTACTTTAGCTGTGTTAGATTAATTAAATATTTTTTAAAAAGATAATCAGTATGCTTCTAAGTAAGTGATTTAGGAGATATAGTAAGTAAAACAACAAGGTTACAACTCAACTAGGACAACAACAATCAATCTTTTAGGAACTGGTCCGTAGTGGCGTTCAACCTTGTTCTTCAAGCTTGAGAGGAAGATGAGTTTTCTGTTTTTGCAAAAGCTTGAATAAGAAACAAAAACCTTCTAGTGATATCTTTGTATGAAGCTTCATCGGGTACATCTTGATCACATCACTTGAGGTGATGTGAGTGCTTTGTTTGGTCAAAGAGTGAGTGGGCTGACAGTGTATTGTAGTGCGACAGAAACAATGTCGTCAGTCAGTTCAGTTCCAGCTGTGTCCACATGACTTTGTATTGCTACATAGGAACCACAGGAGCACCAGGTCCTTGATTGGTTCCTAGCTCTTGAATCTGTAGTAGTTCATTCTTAGCTGGAATCCGTTTGAGTTTGCAGCAATCCAAGTAGGTCAGGTTCTCTATCTGGTTCTTATCAGTAAGTTTGTTAGATCATCAAAACATAAGGCAAGAGTATTTAAGATCTATCAATTTTTTCCTTTTTGATGATGACAAACTTAAACAGTTATAAGATCAGAACTAAGGCAGCATAGAGCAGTGTCAAAGAGTTTCCCCTAAGATGATGCCTTAATCTTTTTTCAATCAATTTATATATAAAGAACTAGTTCCCCAATGTGATTCCTCCTGAGTCCATATTAATCTTTTTCCCCTTTTGGCATCATTAAAATGAATAAAAGAACAAAGAAGTCCAGCCAAGCTAACTCATGCCACATATGTGCACACTAGCATGAGAAAGAATAGAACACAAAGAGAAAGTAATAGACAAAATAAAAGAGGATTTAGATTAATAATAGTTTCATATGCCCCTTCCTTTGAAAAAGAAAGAGGCAGCATTTGGACTTGATCACGAGAGCAGTAGTAGTAGTACATCCCAACAACAATGAAAAAAACAACAAAAAACATCCACCAATCATCAACAGAAAAAAGAACACATCCAGATAACTGGTCACTGAGGGGAAACTTAGGGGGCACTAGGAGGAAAAGGCTTGGAAGCAGCGACAAGTGTCTGGAGAACAACGTCTATCACACCTCCTTTTTATCTACACCCGCAAGGGCATAAGAGAGTTTTTCCAATCAAAGGACAATCGAAATGGGATTCGTTTATTTAAAGATTCAGAGTCGCCACTTGGGATAATTTATGGTGTCCCAAGTCACCGTTTCAAATCCAAAATCGAGGAAAATACTGACTCTGTATTGTAGCTTGCGAACCAGAAATCCGGGTAAGGAATTCTGTTAACCCGGGAGAAGGTGTTAGGCACTCCTAAATTCCATGGTTCTAGGACGGTCGCTTAACCATTTATACTTGGCTTAAATTATTTAATTATGTGTTTAGAACTACATGCATTTTTACCTTTACCGCTTTTAATTATGTGATTTACTCGTACTTAAAGAATTATCGAGTTACGCATACGTATACTCGTGTGGTTTGGCGTGTCAAGAGTCATGTCACGCGTACGTGTACACAATTCACAACACTTAATTTATTTAAGAAAAAAAACTTAGTCAAAGTCGCGCGGACGCGGACCTTAATTTATTTTTGAAATTCGTAATTATGTCACGCGAACATGTCCACAATCACGATAATATTTTAAACGGCCTTAAAGGTTTCTCTAGGAATATTTATTATTTTACCTCTACATTATGAAATTAACACAAGAGCCATTTGTTACTAAGTGTCTAACTATGGCTTGCCTCAAATTTCTATTTTTTAAAACCCTAATTATTTAACACTAAAGTACTTGAGAAGTCCCTTCCAAACAACAAGGCTTTATTAAACCATTTTATTAGCAGAAGGGCCTGAATATTTTTGCAATGCCGGCTGCAAGCAAGGGCTTCAGGATCAAATCCCTGAAGCCATACCTACCAGTGATCTCTCATAATCTTTTTAACCATTGAGGAGGGGAGAAAAACGAGTCGGAGCATGAATAAGAACTTTATATATATATCAATCAACAATAATCCCCTTTTAAACTAAGGCATAAACTATATGGAAACATCAATTGGTTACAGTTAAGACCAGACAATCTATACATACATAGCCAAAATTTCAGCAGAAGCTATTTTTGTATACAATCTATACCTTGAGCACAGTTGGACAACTTAACACATGAATCATAACAAGAAAACAAAAGTATAAACAACAGAAGCTAATAGAATTTAACATTCAAACAAGACTCTTATTCAAATTCCAATTCGAACATCCAAATCTGTATACAAATTCAATCTGGTTCCAACTTGTGGCACTTCATTTGTTAGCAAATGGTATGAAGGAATACCTAGAAATGAAAGTCAAAAGGGGTGAGATCAGAAGTAAAAACAACAGCAATCACCAGCAACAACAAAACAGTCCCAGTTTTAATCCAAGAAAAACAGCTATTAACCCCAGATAGTTCAATGAAACAATATATGGAAGATGGTTTCAGCCAATTCGAAATTGAAAACTAGAAAATAGAAATCAATGAAACAGTAAATTCCAGTTTTTTCCAGTATTTTCAGAATGTTTTCTTGTCTCCCTCTCTCAGAATCTATTCCAAGTTTTCTTAGCTCTCTGCCCCTGTATATCCAGTGTATCCATAGTGTATATCGAGTGTATACCACTCTCTCCGCCCCCTTCTCTTTTTTTCTTCCTCTCTATCTATCTCTTTCTCTCCCCCCTAGAATGTCCCCTCTTATAGGCACTCAATTAATGTCATCCCCATTACTAGTGTCCCTTCCTTTATTTTAATTATCCCCACTAACTTATTTTCTCTAAATTAATCAATTAGTGTCATTCCCATTATCATTTTCAGCTTTTTATTTCTTAATTGTCCACTTAAACTAGCTAGTGTAATTCTAACCCTACCACTATTGAGAAGCTTCTCAATTAGGTGAATACCCTTTTTATTAAACAACCCCCAATATTACCCTTAAGTTTCTATTTTTAACAATCTCTTAAGTTCTGAATTATCACAAATAATTAAATGCCAAATTAAAAGAAAATCACACAATTTGACTAAAATTACAAAAAATATGTTATTATTTTTTGAATTTTTATTTTTGTAAAATACCTAATTATTAATTAATTTCAAAAAATGTAAAAATCAAATCTTAAATGCCAATGCTATATTTTTGTATTTTTAATGCATTAATAAAATTAAACATGCCCACAAATATATGCAAACAATCAGAAAAATCACGCAATAATTCCTAAAAATAACAAATAATCAAGGCCAAAACCTAATTTTGGAAATTATTTTGGAGTAATTCGTATGAGGCAAAAATTACGTGCTCACAGCTGCCCCTCTTTGTCCGGAAACACGAAGAGTTTTCGTGCAAAGATAAAGTGAGAGGATACGAGCGATTTTTGCCTGTTTGAACACTCCGTGGGAAGCATTTTTTGAAAGATTTGACCGAACCTCTACTTCAAAGGTTTCCTACATATCCTTGGCTATAAAGGAATCAGGTCAAATTAGTTCGGGAAGTTTGGTAGCTGGGACTACCATGAAGTTGCGGTTTTACTGTTACTGCTGTTGCTGTTGCTGATACTGCTTACTGGCCTCCTTGTCACACCATGACAAAAATGAAGAAGCTAGACTAAGCTATAATCTATGCTTTACAAAGGTTTATTTCCAAACTTGATATTGTGACTGATGTTGCCTTGTTGACTTGTATCTTCCTCATAAGTTCCTTTGTGGCTGACTTGAATGGTATTCTTGAGATGCTTTTCCTTTTCTTCAGGTGGACGCCTGACTGTTGAACTCGAACCGTCTTATCTTGTTACTTGACACTATTTTCCCTTGCACCTTGAACCATTTCCCCCGAAACTTGAACTGCCTTCCTTCGAAACTGCTTTCCCTAGAAACTTGAGTTGTATCCCCTTGTTCTCCAGGTGGGTGCCTGATTACAAAAAAATAGACAAAACAAAGAAAATTTTCTTCCCCCAGTTTGCACTAGGAAGATTTGTGAGTTGTTAGCAATATTGTAAATCAAAATATAACTTGAAATACCAAGACTAGGAAGTGCGTCTCCTAGGGGTGGAACATTAATGACTTAAACTAGGAAGTGTGTCTCCTAGGAATAAATTTAAATGACCGAGACTAGGAAGTGCGTCTCCTAGGGGTGAGAACTTCAGTGACTAAAACTCATACGATCCAAACTAGGAAGTGCGTCTCCTAAAAGTGTATCCTAAAAAAACCCAGACTAGGAAGTGTGTCTCCTAAGGGTATAACTTTAGTGCGTGGAACCAGGAATTGCGTCTCCTAGGGGAAAGCTCAATGTAGGAAGTGCGTCTCCTAAAACAAAAATATAACCTGAAAAACCCAGACTAGGAAGTGCGTCTTCTAGGGGTGAAAGTTCAATGACTCAAACTAGCAAGTGTGTCTCCCACTAATGAACTTAAATGAACCAGACTAAGAAGTGCGTCTCCTAGGAAAAAATCTCAATTTAGGAAGTGTGTCTCCTAAAATAACAATACAACCTGAAGTACCCAGATTAGGAAGCGCGTCTCCTAGGGGAAAAATCTCAATTTAGGAAGTGCGTCTCCTAAAACAAAAATATAACTTGAACTACCCAGACTAGGAAGTGCGTTTCCTAAGGGTGAAATCTCAATTTAGGAAGTGCGTCTCCTAAAACAAAAATATAACCTGAACTACCCAGACTAGGAAGTGCGTCTCCTAGGGGTGAAATCTCAATTTAGGAAGTGCGTCTCCTAAAACAAAAATATAACCTGAACTACCCAGACTAGGAAGTGCATCTCCTATGGGTGAAACATCAATGACTCAAACTAGAAAGTGCGTCTCCTACGGATGAACTATTAATTTGGGAAGTGCGTCTCCTAAAACAAAATATAATTTGGAAGAATTAGACTAGGAAGTGCGTCTCCTAGAGGTAAAACCATCAGTGACTCAAACTCATATGATCCAAACTAGGAAGTGCGTCTCCTAAAGGGTAAAATCTCAGTTTAGGAAGTACGTCTCCTACAACAAAATATAACTTGAAAACCCAGACTAGGAAGTGCATCTCCTACGGGTTATGTATGATCTTCTCAATAGCCTTTGCGTAAGCAGAATTGGGGCATTACACCTGAAAATTTCAAGCTCCCCAGCTTTGATATGAACACAGCTTTTGTCCCTGTTTCAGACAAAGAAAACTTGTGAGTTTAAATATGGTGGTTGGTTTGTGGCCTTGACTTTGCGACGATTGCTCCTTCACTTGCCATTATAACTTTGATTTCACCTTGAAAGACGTTGCTTGCTTATTGACTAACCAATTTCTCTGTCACCCATATCACAGAAAATACCTCTTCTCCGTTCAGACCCAATACCCTCTATCTATTGCATTGCTCATAAACCGACATTTACCAAACCCTTGTGTTTTCACATGAATCTCAAAGTACGACAATTGCCACCCACTCAGTGCGTATGCTGTTCTTTCTTGAATTAAACCACTGGCCTTGGCCTTGAGGTCTACTGCTCCCTCGCTTGCCATGATAACTTTGATTTTTGCTTGGAAGACCTCGCTTGCCACTGGTTAACCACTTTTGTGAATCTTACCACAAAAGATACCTTTCATTCGTTCACCTAACACCTTCCATTTGCTACATTGTCCAGGGATTGATATGTACCAAATCTTTGTGTTTCACAAGGATCCCAAAGCATGTTGATCGTTACTAGCTCAGTGCACTTGTTGTTCTTTCCTGACTTATGACGCTTTGATGTGCTAGCCAGATCTATTTTGTGCACTTGGAAAGCTGGTGGCAATTTTTGAAGTCATTTCTCACTTGTTTTGACCAAATAGACTCAGAAAAGGGAAGTAAACACGACAAAAGAAACAGAGTAAAGGATACGGGAGAGAGATGATTCCTAACAAGAAAGCTACAAAGGAAAAACCTATCAGATTGGATACCAACTCTAACGGCCATGACATGCACCTGTGGCCTATTCTGTCAAGCAAGTCTGATGTTCAACTATTGGTGTACCCTCTAAGCCATGAAACTGGGTTTCAATGCTCAGATTATCCAATCTGATTTACAATCCTTATTCGACTTGTAGTGCCCAAAGGGTTTTCACCATCAAGACTCTCTCATTTGATTCTTTCTCTAAACTTTCGTTGCCTCAAGGTGCCCGTGAAGGTTTTCACCAATAAGACTCTCTCATTTTCATTACTTTTCATGCTTGGACCAGAGTGTTATCCTGATATGAATCACCTCTATTTTCTCAACTTGGCATCTCTCGAAGACTGATCCAAAAGTCTTTCTTTGGACCGTAATGTGGGTTTTTGGATGGGGTTAAAAAGAAATGGTATCAAAGGCTCAAAACAGTTCGACATTGGTTTAAAATTACAACTTTTGGAATCAGATTTCTTACAGCAAACACAACTTTTGCCCCAGTTTCTTTGCTTGGGGACTTTTGGATTTTTCTTTTGATGGGACCGAACTATGAGGCTGTCTACGTATCCTTAAACGGAATCAGGTCGAATGTAGTTCATGTCATAGAAATTACTTTGTTGTTGTGATTTTTCTTTTCTTTTTCTTCCTCTTCCTCTTCTTTTCTTTTCTTTCTTCCTTTTCTCTTTTTGTTGTTTTATTGTTTTTTTTTCTTTTTCTTCTCTTTTTTCATTTTTTTTCTTTTCTCGTTTTCCTTCACTTATCTTTCATGCTTGCGTTTCTGATCTTTGCTACTGATTCCGAAAGAGGGGTATGAAAGAAAATAAATAAGGCTCAAAGGGGTAACGAAGGATAAAGTGTTTAGATAGCAGAACAAAATGCCTTCGTCATTCCAATCTCCAAAACATGTCAAGTGCAAACTACACAATTAAACAAACCAAGGAAAACATTTGTATCATCTTTTGATTGTACCAGACTTGATAACCATATCCACGCATTCGCTTTGTACATCTGTTAACTACAAAGTACCATTGGAAAACACCCTCACTCTCATTACCATGAACGACCCTTGTCAATTTGGGGCAAACTTGCCGTTGGCTTCAACCTGATGCGGCAGGATGCATTTCAATAGGGTTTCTCTATGTTCTATTTGCCCCAGTTTCACGCAATTTGGGCTTGAAATGATCTCAAAATGCCTTTACTTATTTCCCTCAAATGTCCCTATCATCTATAAAATTGTTTCATTGCTTTATGACTAAACTGACTCTTTTTTTTAAGACCAGGCTGAGAATTACGCATGCATGTCATGTCACTAGAGTCAACAGGGAAAGAACTGTAAAAAGAAAAGAAAACTAAACAAAATGACCATAAATAACAGAAAACGGAAACTTGCATTAGATAGATGGTGAAGGCTTTTGAACAACATAACAAGCACTAAACTGGGGTTACAAACCTGGAACAACCTAGACAGCACTAAAATAGTTACTATGACTAAACAAATCAGGAAAAAATAAAAGGATAGAAGGGTTTGAGTCACAAGACCATATCCGGATTACAACCCTTGGAATAATCTGGACAACAGAAATGACAACAAAACAAACCACCAAACTCCTTCCTGGCTAACCAAGAAAAGAGCATCTTTCCAATCACCAAACTCAACATCTTAGCCACTGACTTCTTGCATCAACAATACTAGGACCTTCACAAGTATCCATCACATTGTTCTTAGCAAATTTCTTTTGGGTTCCCTTTGCCTGCTCTTTCTTAGGATCAACCTCTAATAGCGCTGAAAGCTTTGTAGCATGTGGACCTCCGAGGTTCTCAGAAGAATTCTCATATTCCTTTTCAAAATAAATCATACCCATCATATGCGTCTCATTATGCATAGGCGATGGACTTTGGCTAGTGTCTGCTGCATCTGAATTTTGCACAACAATGTCGCCTGAATCAATAAGCTTCTGAATTGCTTTCTTCAAATTCCAACACTTCTTTATGTCATACCCCGGGGCATCTGAGCAATATGCGCACCTTTGAGAAAATCAAACTTATTTGGAAGAAGGTTTGACATTTTTATCTAGATCGGCTTCAACATGTCCAATTGCTTCAACTTTTGGAACAAACTGGCGTATGACAATCCCAATGGGGTGAAAGCCTTTTCTTTTTTCAGCAACCTCTCATTCTTAAATGCTTGATTAGGCCGGAAACCTGATCCAGGGGGTTTTCGATAGGCTCGTGGAGGGTGGATAGGCATTTTGTGGAGCTGGGTACTGAGAGAGTGATGTACGATTTTGGAAGTTCCGTGGAGAGAAGTGTCATTGGGGAGGATCACCAGGTGCATCAGGATATCCATGGGGACGATGTCGAGGCTGGAAGTGTTGATCGGGAAAGCCCATCAGATCATCTTTTCTGTTTCTCTTTCTTCCACCCAAGCTTACTAGGATGTTCTGAATGTCTTTCGAACAACTCATGATTTTTCCTGACTTGATTCCCTCTTATACTAGCTCCCCCATTTTTAACACATCTTTTAAAGGCTTTCCCAAGGCCGGGATCAAATGACTGAAGTAGGTGGGCCCTTGGTCTCGTAGGAAAAGCTCAACCATTTCTTCTTCACCAATCGGGGTATTGACTCGAGAAGCCTGTTCCCTCCATCTGAGCCCAAACTCTCTAAAGCTTTCTTCCGACTTCTTTTCCATTCTAGATAGGGAGGAGCGGTCTGGGGTAATACCTGATCTCTACTGAAAGTATCGAACAAAATCTTGAGCCATGTCTCCTAATGTAGGCCACTTACCAACATCTTGACGAATATGCCAGTCCAAAGCTGCCCTAATTAGGCTCTTACTGAAATATGCCCTCAACAGGACATCTTTCTCTCCAATGCTTCTCATTTCACTGCAATTGACCCTCAGGTGGGCTACCGGATCTCCACACCCATCATACAAGTTAAATTTTGGCACTTTGAACCCCGCGGGCAGGCGAACGTCAGGGGACACAGACAGTTCTTTGTAAGCCATGCTACCCTGGTCTTCCCTTCCTTGTTTGTTCTTCAAGGATTTTTCTATGCCTTTCAGCCTCCTGGGTATCCCTTCTTTCCCTTCTCTTCCTGTGAACCTTTCATTTTCAACATGAAGCTTATCCCGAGGGCTCTTCTTGTATGAGTCAGGAACCTTGTAGGCAACCTCTACGGGGTAGTTTTGGTCATGAGCTTTGAGTGGATATTCATTGTTGGGAATAGTGGATATGACAGGAGGGTACTTTTGGAAAAATATAGTTAGAGGACGAGTGATGGAGCTACTAGGGTGGTTTGGAAAGTTGTGATAAGAAGGTAGATTTAGAGAGTATGTAGGATCATTTGGCATTGTGTCCGGAGTTTTGGTAAGGGCAACATCTAGGAAGCTAGGTGGTGGCGGGGGTGGTGTCTTCCTAGTCATCCAAGCCTGATACATGTCCTCCATGTGTTGTCTTAAAATCTCTACCTCTTCAACCAACCCATTGTCCTGTTCAACCAACTGCTTTCGGGCACCGGTATCAACTAACTCAGTTCTGTTGTTGTCTGCCATTGCCTTTTGACTTTGTGTTGTAGAGAAGAGTTACCACTTTAAAAACCACAAACCAACTATCCTTCTGTTATGAATATAACAAAATGAGGCCATCACGTTAGCGGTAGGGCATTTAACAACAAAAATATCACATTACGTGCAATGCACCTATCCACAATTAACGGTTCTAGAATGACTTCGAGGGTCATAAGGTCACTTGGCATCATCCCAATTTGTTCATTTCAACCTCCCTTTTCTTTGTTTTTCTAGCACTTGCTCGATCATTTTCCTTCCTTTTTTTTTTCTAATTATCACTCTTTTCTTTCCTCTCATTTCTCACGTCCCATAATTTCACCCTTTTTTCTTTTCTTTTTCCCCCTTTTTTTTCCTTCTTTTTTTCTTTTAAAAAAATAAAATGATTCGATCGAACCCTATGTAGGTTGCCTACGTATCATGACGCCACATGAATCAGATTTTTGCGTAGTTTTGGAAGAACGGGAATAAAGTAAACAAACTGACATTCTCCTTTTTTCTTTCTTTTTTTTACCTCCACAACTACTCTGATGAGAAAAGATAAATAAAACTAGCAAATCCTTTTTTTTTTTTTTGAATTTCTAGACTTAACGTTCTATGACCTATTCTAAACTCAAGCTTAACTGGCATGTTTTTTTTATCTTTTTGAAACAAACACTCCATAGGAAATTATTAAGGAAAACCCTTAGAAGAGAAAACAAATATTTTTTGATTCAGCTTTTTTTAAGGAGGAAATCTAAACAATAAACCAGAGAAACATATTTTGAATTTTTCATTTGATATCCTAACGCGATATTTAAAAACGAGCAATGAAAAAGATAAAACAAAATGCTTTTGGATTTCAATTTTGATTACCTAAAAAAATTCTAATGATAAACAAAAGATAAAGTATTTTTTCTATGGACAATATCCTAAAGTTCTAATGAAAATAAAAGAATATTTTTTCTCATTTTTCACTAATTTTTCAAAGAGACACCTCAAAAGAAATTCTTTTTGGATTTTGGAATTAACACCCTAAAGAAAGCTTTTAAAGAAGTACTAAAAGATAATTCTCTTTTTTTTGAATTTTGGTCCTAAAATACTAAAGGAAACTTAATAACAATTCATTTTAAGTCCTAAATATTAATTGCCTAAAGGAAAAACAACCTCAAAATTTTCTCATTTCTGGAATTAGCATTCTAAAGAAAATTTATAACGAAATATAAAATGCAACATCTCTTTTTTTGGATTTTTGAGTTACAACACATTTTTTCAAATATAAAACAGAAAATAACAATAATAAAAAGACTTTACATTACTGTACAAAAGTAGAAAGTAAAAGACGACATAAAATGAGGAACGGACTCAAAACAGTAAAATAAAACAAATCTCCTTAAGCAACTCCTGATTGAGCGATCCTGACTGGATGGTTACGGGGTGTCTGTCATGCTCAAACTCCGGTAAATAAATCCACACCTTTATGAGAAAATTTTAAACCAACACTATGTGAGACAATAACACTCCCTACTGGACACATGCAAGACATGATTGAGGCTATTTTTGCAAAATGGCTTATTTGGCCAAAAGGTGGCAAGAAGTGCAAAATTTGGCTAAGACCCCACAAAGCCAAGAACATAATATTTACTAGTAAAACCGGACCCTATGTGGGTTGCCTATGTATCCCGTCCCGAGAGACGAGAATCAGGTTCGCGTAGTTCGGGCAGCTTGGATACGGGCAATAATAAAATAACAACTAATTTAGAGAAAACATATTTTTTTTCAATTTCTCAAAAAATGATGAAACATGCAAAATCTTTTAGGATTTTCTTTCTCTTTTTTTTCTTTTTTCATTTTTCATTTGCCCTCAACTACCATTGGTCCGCCAAATGACCATTTTACCCTTGAATAAATGCAACATGTAGTAGCAAGTAAGATGCATCAGGATGATCTTTTCATTTTGGGTACACCTGTCCTAGACAGACCCAAACCCTGTGTTGAGTCTCCGAAGTCAAATGCACATGATGCAGACAAACGTTCCTGCTAGGGATCCGGCATGAAGCTGAGTTATTCTAAGTGTAAAACCTGGGGTATACTGTTCTAGACCTGGCTTACCCAAGCGGACAACTTGAGCCGAAGTGGGGGCAACGTACCGGGAGCACAAAAGTCTACCCGACCTAGTTACTTGGCTCAACTTCGTTCTATTTGGTATGACTTCTAACTGAAAGGTGGGCCACGCGCACGTGTGCACCATAAATTCAGAAGACTCAAAAAGAAGAAGGGTTTCGTAATATTTTATATATACAATTCAGATAATATCAAAGCGGTAAAAAGCAACATTTAGCATATTAGGCACAAACATGTAAAAATCCGATAATAAATAAAGCCAAATATAACAATTAGTCTAAGCTCAAATTCTTGAACCTTGAACGAGAGATTCTAGGTATCCTCCCCAGCAGAGTCGCCAGAGTTGTCACACCTCCTTTTTACCTACACCCGCAAGGGCATAAGGGAGTTTTTCCAATCAAAGGACAATCGAAACAGGATTCGTTTATTTAAAGATTCAGAGTCGTCACTTGGGATAATTTATGGTGTCCCAAGTCACCGATTCGAATCCTAAATCGAGGAAAAGATTGACTCTGTATCGTAGCCTGCGAAACAGAAATCCGGGTAAGGAATTCTGTTAATCCGGAAGAAGGTGTTAGGCACTCCTGAATTTCGTGGTTCTAGCACGGTCGCTTAACCATTTATGCTTGGCTTAAATTATTTAATTATGTGTTTAAAAACTACATGCATTTTTACCTTTACCACTTTTAATTACGTGATTTACTCGTACTTAAAGAATGATCAAGTTACGCATACGTATACTCGTGTGGTTTGGCGTGTGAAGAGTCATGTCACATGTACGTGTACACAATTCACAACACTTAATTTATTTAAGAAAAAAAACTTAGTCAAAGTCGCGCGGACGCGGACCTTAATTTATTTTTGAAAATTCGTAATTATGTCACACGAACATGTCCACAATCACGATAATATTTTAAACGGCCCTAAAGGTTTCTCTAGGAATATTTATTATTTTACCTCTACATTATGAAATTAACACAAGAGCCGTTTGTTACTAAGTGTCTAACTATGGCTTGCCTCAAATTTCCATTTTTTAAGACCCTAATTAGTTAACACTAAAGTACTTGAGATGCCCTTCCAAACAACAAGGCTTTATTAAACCATTTTATTAGCGGAAGGGCCTGAATATTTTGGCAACGCCGGCTACAAGCAAGGACTTCAGGATCGAATCCCTGAAGCCATACCTACCAGTGATCTCTCATAATCTTTTTAACTGTTGAGGAGAGGAGAAAAACGAGTCGGGCATGAATAAGAACTTTATATATATCAATCAACAATAATCCCCTTTTAAACTAAGGCATAAACTATATGGAAATATCAATTGGTTACAGTTAAGACCAGGCAATCTATACATACATAGCCAAAATTTCAGCAGAAGCTATTGTTGTATACAATCTATACCTTGAGCACAGTTGGACAACTTAACACATGAATCATAACAAGAAAACAAAAGTATAAATAGCAGAAGCTAATAGAATTTAACATTCAGACAAGACTCTTATTCAAATTCCAATTCGAACATCTAAATCTGTATACAAATTCAATCTGGTTCCAACTTGTGGCCCTTTATTTGTTTGCAAAGGGTATGAAGGAATACCTGGAAATGAAAGTCAAAAGGGGGTGAGATCAGAAGTAAAACAACAGCAATCACCAGCAACAACAAAACAATCCCATTTTTAATCCAAGAAAAACAGCTATGAACCCCAGATAGTTCAATGAAACAGTATATGGAAGATGGTTTCAGCCAATTCGAAATTGAAAACTAGAAAATAGAAATCAATGAAACAGTAAATTCCAATTTTTTCAGTATTTTCAGAATGTTTTCTTGTCTCCCTCTCTCAGAATCTCTTCCAAGTTTTCTTAGCTCTCTACCCCTGTATATCCAGCGTATCCATAGTGTATATCGAGTGTATACCGCTCTCTCCGCCCCCTTCTCTTTTTTCTTCCTCTCTATCTATCTCTTTCTCTCCCAAAAATGTCCCCTCTTATAGGCACTCAATTAATGCCATCCCCATTACTAGTGTCCCTTCCTTTATTTTAATTATCCCCACTAACTTATTTTCTCTAAATTAATCAATTAGTGTCATTCCCATTATCATTTTTAGGTTTTTATTTCTTAATTGTTCACTTAAACTAGCTAGTGTAATTCTAACCCTGCCACTATTGAGAAGCTTTTCAATTAGGTGAATACCCTTTTTATTAAACAATCCCCAATATTACCCTTAAGTTTCTGTTTTTAACAATCTCTTAAGTTCTGAATTATCACAAATAATTAAATGCCAAATTAAAAGAAAATCACACAATTTGACTAAAATTACAAAAATATGTTATTATTTTTTGAATTTTCATTTTTGTAAAACACCTAATTATTAATTAATTCTAAAAAATGTAAAATCAAATCTTAAATGCCAATGCTATATTTTTGTATTTTTAATGCATTAATAAAATTAAACATGCCCACAAATATATGCAAACAATCAGAAAAATCACGCAATAATTCCTAAAAATAACAAATAATCAAGGCCAAAACCTAATTTTGGGAATTATTTTGGAGTAATTCGTATGAGGCAAAAATCACGTGCTCACAAGGTCTATTCGGGCATTTCTCGACTTTTGCTCGTTGAGCAGTTTGGCTTTCAGGTTCTCAACTTGCACCTTGAGGTCAGTATTTTTTTGAGTCAAACGGATCACCTCATCATTCGACATGGGAACCGCTCGAGCTTGCTAGCCTTCCAAGATGGCATTCCCGGCCTTCAGTTTACGTATCTGCTCAGCTGCGCTGTTTTGGGAATTGATGAGCTGAGACACAGTTGAAGTTCTTCCTACACTCCCATACTTCTCAATACACTCGTACTCATCCAAGGTTATCTGTGAGAATGCCTGCTTGCGGGTCCCTACTTTACCTCTTCCCAGCGGAACCTTAAAGTATTTGAACACTTGCATGAGCAAGAATCCATAGGGAAGCCCATGATTGTCATCCTTGAAATCAGCCACTTTCTGCATGTGCTCAGTCATTATGGTAGGCAGACTCACAGGGTTGAAACTGTCCAATTGCTCCATTAAGAATAAATCAGATTTGGAAGTGATAGATCTCCTTTCTTCTCGAGGCAATATGACTTTGTTCACCAGTTCAAACAACAACAGGTAGACGGGAAGAAGTGCTTTCTTATGAACCTAGTCCCCCTTCTAATTAGAGTTATCTTTCACGACTGCATTTTGAAAGTTGAATTGACAAACATCTCTCACACTAGACACCCCAACAGTAGGAACCTATAGAATTTCCCCAAGTAATTTCACGTCAAAGACAATATCCACCCTATTTACTAAAGCACGCACATGGTCAGTATACACTGGAAAGAGACTGGCGAAGAAGCTCTCGACCTCCTCCTCATACACTTGAGGAGTGCCAATGTAGACCAGATGTGTCCATTGCTTAAACTTTACCATTTCTAGAAGCTGACGCATTCTAGCCATCTCAGAGATTGTTAGGTCAAACATGCGACCCAACAAAACCTTTTGATGCCTTAGTCGCTCAGATCCAAGGCAGACGTCACTTCTGGCTTTCTTCCCAGAACTAGGTTCTTCAACTGTTTCCCATTGCATTTCCTATACTTTTCTCCACTAACTTTACCTTTCCCTTGGACTTGACAACAATATCTTCATCACTCACTGCCTCCTTTGTTTTGGTCTTGGAAGTAGATCCTTTTTTTATGGAGACAGACTCAACCTTTTTCGAGGTCCTCCTAACAAGGGAACCAGGTTCCTCAAGGGTTCCTTCCTCCACCACAACGACGGGGATAGCTTCATCACTTACAGGGATACCACTTTTTACCAACTTTCTCCTTTTCTTTTTACTACTTTTCTTGCTCTTTTGAAGTGCAGAATCGTAGGCTGCTTTGACTTGAAGCCTGGTAGTAGGCCGCTTACTTTAAGACTCAGGAGGGGTAACAACCCTGCGCTGACTCAAGAATGCATCTAGGGCCCTATTGTCCAGGTCTTCTTCATCACTAGACCTCATTTATGATGCTTGAATTTTCACGGGAACATCATTGAAAGTAGGTACAACACTATCCTGGGGATGAGAGTCCTGACCTGGGTCCTCCGAAGAGGGATCAGGTTCCTCATGAGATGCCCCAATAGTGTATACTGTTGCATCCCCTTCAACAGCCAGAAGGGTCCCTTCTACCCACATGCTTTGTGACTCTTGCCTCTGAGAAATAACTTCATGCAGTATGCTATCAACAGATACGACAAACACAGTCTTTTCTTCCTCAACAGGTGCTTCCACGACCATGGAGTTGACGGTAACGATGGCGGAGCCTTTTGTGAAGTCAGTATTTTCACCTTGTTTTCTAATTAAGGTTTTACTGGTGTGGGCATCAGATGACGTTGAGGAAGGAACAATGATTTCAGGAGTTTCAGAGTAGGGAAGAGGTTGGGAAACTAGGGAAGGAGTGATTGTAGCAGTGGAGGTGATAGAGGGTGACACGGACTCAATAAAGGGGAGAGGTTCCATGGATGGGTCAGAGGTTTTCTCATCCATTGGAATAGGAGGTGTGGTGATCCTTCATTTTTGGTGAATCTAGAATAGGGCTTATGGTTAGGAAGAGCAGACGAGAGGGGTCTTTAAACGGAGAGGACAATTATGAAGTGAGAAGAATAGGTACCGGTTCTGAAATGGTGGTTGGGCGTGGAGAATCATGACGTTTCAGAGGGAGATAGAACATTTTGAATTAAAGAGACGTGACAGCAGGATTTGAAAAGTTGATGACATGGTAGTTGTATTTTGTGCCTTTTGATACGTGTATTAAAGGATGTACAAAACTACTAACCATTAGTACAAGAACATGGTTCTTGCAAAACATTTTCTTCAAGCCCTTCAAGACTTTCTTTCTTTTTTTTTTGAAAAGAATTAATCCTCTTTTATCAGTCATGTACTGCATCTACTGCTTCTATGATCATCATACGTGTTTACCTGCAACGGTATTGAAGTGAGTTAGGCAGGGCCAGAAAACACTTTGAACCTATTATTTCTTAATAACTCTAGCCAACTCAAAAAGGGATCAGGTTCTTAGTTTGGCCTCAATAGTCCCAACTTTACTCTATTTTTTTCGAACTGTTCCCTACTTAGTGCCTTGGTAAAAATGTCTGCAATTTGATCTTCAGTGCTGCAGAGCTTCATACATATTAACCCTTTCTCCACATTATCTCTCAGAAAATGATGTCTCACATCAATATGTTTGGTCCTTTTATGTTGGACTGGATGCTTTGCCATGTTGAGTGCACTGGTGTTGTCACATAGCAGAGGTACACTCTCAGTGAAAACTCCAAAATCCTCTAGTTGCTACTTGATCCATAGAAGTCAAGCACAGCAGGATGCTGCAGCCACATATTTAGTTTCAGCTGTTGAAAGAGCCACTGAATTTTTCTTGCTTGTACCCCATGAGATAAGACATGATCCTAAGAAGTGAGCCATCCTAGAAGTACTTTTTCTGTCCACAAGATAACCTGTATAGTCTGCATCAGCATACCAAATTAGATTAAAATTGTCACCTAATGGATAATATAGCACCAGGTCCTGCGTGCCTTTGAGATATCTCAGTATTCTTTTGGCAGCCTTCAAGTGAGATTCCTTGGGGTTTGATTGAAACCTCGCACACAACCCCACGCTGAAAACAATATCAGGTCGACTGACTGTGAGATAGAGAAGAGACTCAATGATGCCTCTATATATTATTTGATTCAGATGAGATCCCGTTTCATCCATGTCCAGTCGAGTGGCAGTTGCAATGGGAGTGTCTATCACCTTTGATGCTTTCAAACCTCTTCAAGAGTTCCCAGATGTATTTTTGTTGATAGATGGAAGTACCTTTTGGAGACTGTTTTACTTGAAGACCCAAGAAGAAATTTAATTCCCCCATCATACTCATTTCAAATTCACTCCCCATAAGTTTTGCAAATTCTTCACATAGAGAGTCAGTTGTTGCTCTAAAGATGATATCATCAACATAGACCTGAACATTGAGCAGGTTCCTTCCTCGTTTCTTTAAGAAAAGAGTGTTGTCAATCTTCCCTCTTTTAAAGCCATTTTCTAAGAGAAACTTTGACAATCTTTCATACCACGCTCGAGGAGTATGCTTTAGCCTATACAGGGCTTTGTCCAATTTGAACACATACTCAGGGTGCTCATGACTTTCAAACCCGGGTGGTTGCTATACATAGACTTCTTCCTTAAGTAGTCCATTCAAGAATGCACTTTTGACATCCATTTGGAACAGAGTGAATTCCATATGAGAAGCAAAGGCGATCAGAACTCTGATGGCTTCCATTCGAGCCACTGGAGCAAAAGTTTCATTATAGTCAATCCCTTCCTCCTGATTGTAACGTTGAACCACTAGCCTGACCTTGTTTCTTGTGGTATTTCCATGCTCATTGAGCTTGTTTGGGAATACCCACCTGGTTCCTATAATGGTTCTATCTGGGGTCTGGGTACCAGGTGCCACGCACCGTTTCTCTCAAACTGATACAACTCATCTTGCATGGCTGTAATCCAATCTGCATCTTTTAGGGCTTCCTTGATGTTTTTGGGTTCTATCTCGGAGAGAAAATCTGAGAAGGCAAGTGAATTTTTAGGATTAGATTTGCAACGACCGCTTTGTCCTTTTTATAAGGCATAGTTGGGCGTGATCAGTTGCCATGAACGACGATCTTGTTCTTGATCTTGGTCGCTTGAATTTGACCTTGAGTTGTTCTTCGTTCTTGAGCTTGAAGTTGATTTGTTCTTCGTTCTTGAGCTTGAATTTCATTGCTTGAAGCTTGAAACTTGTAGAGAAATTTGCGGCGTTTAATCCACGAGCTCTCTCTTGCTTTTTGTTATAACTTCTGGCATCTTTTCGGGGTTATTAAGAGCCCTATTTATAGTTGTGGGAGGGAAGAGTTATAATAAGAACAAACTTTTCTGACCAATCAAATTGAAGTGTGATATGGACGCATTTGATTGGCCAGAACATGTCACTTGGACACGTGGCGTAGTTTCATTGGCCTTCTAATGTGACTTGACATGCCCTGTCATTTTGGCACGTGGAATGATCTTATTGGTTCTTCCATTTGACTTGGCGCGCCACGTCATTTGACACGTGACACCAAACTGGGCCTCTAGGAATATGACATCTTGGGCTTAATGAAATGGGCTCATCACTTTAGCTCATTTAAGTGGGCTAGCCCAATGGATTAAGAATTATTTATTTAATCCATATATATTGACTTTATATAATCAATCCAATTATGTTAGCCCATAATATTTATTTGGACTAATATATATATATATATATATATATATATATATATATATATATATATATACTAGATACCATTGGCACGTGCTAGCACGGACCCAACAACTTGTAACACTATTTTTGAGATTCAATATGGATAGTTTTATAATAATGTAAAAGTTCGAATCCATGAAATAATTCATGTAGGCAAAGAGGCTTACAAAAGTTCATGTAAGGCATGAAACGTTTTTTGGCCTCAAAACAAATTTAAGAGTGGATTCCTGACTTTGTAACAACACCACAAACCCAGTGTGCTATTGTTGTGAAGTTAGGAATTCACTCTCATAATTCAAAATTTAAGCTTTTTCCTTATCATTCTTTTAATCCTTACCTAGTACAGTCCCTACCTTCCCACTATAAATATGTTCTCCAAAGATCTTAACTAACTCGATCCGTCTTTAAGGAGTTGAAATTCTTTGATATAATGCCACTATGATGGTATCAACTACTCCCTCCGTTCCAGTTTATGTGGACCTATTTCTGTTTTGGTCAGTTCCAAAAAGAATGACTTCTTTCTAAATTTCAAAAAAAATTAGCTTAAACTTATAATTCTATCCTTAATGAAAAACCACTGCCACACAAATATTCTGAGCCCCTTTTTAGTTTGTTTAGGACCACAAATTCCAAAAGACTTTATTATTTCTTAAACTTCATGCCCAGTCATTGTGCAAGCCACACAGTTGGGTATATTAATAGTCAAATATATTTGTCGGCTATCACTATTTAGAGTGGCTATACTATACAGTTTTTCCAAATATTTCCAGTCTTTGTTTCCCTTCCAGATGATAAAGTCTATGGTACATATTTTTGGTTTCTTCTTCATCCTTTTTATTTGTCTTTACTCATTTTTTCAGAACAGATCTTAGACAACGACAGATGCAGTGTATATATACCGGGTTAAATTGAACTCGTTACTTTCGGTGTCGAGTATAAATTTATGTGTAAATATTAAATAAAACTCTAACAAATAGTAGACATGATCCCATAACTTTAAATACGCAATGGGTTCAATACTAAAAACCTTAAAGGTTGAACCCATAAAATTCAATTCCTGGATCTTCCTCTGATCTTAGATGTAGCTTTAGGATTTCACCTAATTTTCTTTTCTTTTCATTCTCTCTTCTTCTTCTTGCATAATAGCCCTAATTTTATCAAGAGATCTTTTTGAACACATTTTTCTTGACTTCCTTTAAGACTTTTTAAAATTTACATCTTCGTGAGAATGGACAACAATATTGGTTGAGGATTAACAATAATGGCTCTCGTCGAATTGGAGGAAAAATGATTGTCAGCTCACTTTTTACCCTTTTACTCTTTTTCACCTTGAATTTTAAACAAAAATGACATTAACACTATAATTAAAATTTATTTTTTACTTATATTTAATGACACATAATATTTTTATTAATAGGGCAGTGTCTCTTGGTAAACTTTATAGCGTTATAGGAGAGTGCACCTCATGCATATATAATATTGAGTCGGGGTGTTTTTGCCATGAAAATTTTTAATACATGAGAATAATAGAAATACCGGGATAGATTAAATATAATACTCAAAAGAGGTGATATACAATTTATGAGGTTTTTAAATTTTTAACTCAACTACTAAGAGGGATACACATTCTGAAGTATTTTGGTTTAAGCTTTGATCTTTCTAAGTTATTTTCAGTTTTAAGCATTATATATATTGATGTGCAGCAAATATGATAGTTTCAACATATAGACCAAATAGATTTATTGATCTTTTATGAATAAATCTGCAAGCCATCTAACAAAGAGCACCTAATGTTGATTAATTTTTCATCTTACAAATTTCAAACAAAATAATTACAACAAAAAGGGAGACACTTTTCATAGAAGTACTTTTATCCTACCTTTTTTATTTTTCATCTTTTAAGTTTTGATCAACATAAACTTAAAGGATAAACTTTCAAAGTATGAAGGAAAACATTCTCTAGAAAGGAGCTTTTTTTTTTTTAAAGTTTTGATCATGATAAATTTTAACCGTAAATCATAAAACTTAAACCTTGAAGAAGGAGATATTTAGAGAACAAAAATATGTTCTTCAAGATTTTTTGGTTTACCTTTTATTCTTCTTCTTAAAATGATCAATATTATATGTTGTTTGTACTTTATCAATCTTGGTATTTTTAGATCGTTGGGCTGGTATATTTATTCTATGTCAAATAAAATATTTTTACATTTTTGTTCTACATTAGATCATTTTAATTTTTTTGTCTAAGTTATTACCTTGTAAAGCTGCTTAGTTGTAGTATATTACCTTTTTGGTTCTACGTTAGATTTATTAAGTTATTTTAATATTTTGCTGTTTACATTATTACATAAAACTGGTTAGTTGTAGTATAATATTTTTTTATTTGCTTTTATGTTTTATTTGAACTATGTGGTAGTTTCACGGTTTGTGATGCTTTTGTGTAGTTTGGTTTTGATTTGACACCCAAACATAGTAAATGGATGATGGTGCATGGGTTGGCTTATATTGTAATTGAGTTTTGTTAGCTTCCATATGATACTTAATTCAGGATTCGTGCAATAGATGAGCTCTCCCTCTTCTTGTTTGACATATGTAGTGAGTGGTTAATGAAAATGAGACTTATTTTCCTGACTTTCTAGTACAATCTCAAGTATATGACCAATATTAGTGCTAATCCATTTCCAATTATACCGATGGTTTCTGTAAATACTGACTGAGATTCTAAAATAAAATTACAGCCCAGTTAATAGGTTGCACATGTAAAAATGATTATATGAAAAAGTTTGGGTGGAACCCACTTCTATCATTACTATGTAGTACGTGTGCAATTCAAAGTTTGATGGGCCCATGTTTTGTACATAGTTACTGCTAAAATAAAATTGAAAAGACAAAAATAACCCGTGCGTACATTTGCCAAGCAAGCATGTTGATGACACAAGCTCTTCACTGTCCCTTCTAATATAAGAGTGTGTGTATATATATATTGAATTTAAAATATAATTCAAATAGTCATTGAATTTAAATTCAATAAATTTTATATGCCTACCATATCATTGCGCTCCATTCGATTGGGATGTTGCAAAAAAGAAATATTCGATTTGGTGCAATTTCTTTTTTATTTATTTATTTATTTCTAAAGTTAAATTTAATATTATTAATTTTCTAAATTTAATCATCAAAATGTAGCAAATCAAATAACACCACTGTGAAAACTGAAAAGTAGTTCGAATTGATTTTGATTCGATTTGGTTTTACAATTCATTTAAAACTATATTTCGCTAATTTGACAAACTAAGTGAAACTCTTCTTCTTTAGTATAAACAACTAGCCAGTTTGACTATAAGTTACTTTAGAAATCAAAAGTATTTCACCAAAAACGATAAGTGTTTTGAGCAGCAGCATAAACAATTCTATTATTTTGTGGTAGGTGTTGAAGTAATGTCACGATCCAAAATCCAATTAGTTATGATGACACCTAAGTTAACCCATTACGTAAGCCAATTAATATTAATCCAATTCAAATGAGATTTATTGAGAAAATAAATGATGAAATAACTAAACTTTTATACAATAACCCAATGATTGGTAGTACAAATCATGATCTTCTAAGACTTAGAGTTTACAAAGCTAGTATGAAATAAATATATCATCTTTTCCAAATATACATAAACAAATAAATAAATCGAAAACTACCAAGAACAAGAGGCGCTATAACCGGAACGTAGGTACATCTTCAATGCCAACTCCCGCCATACATAACAACATTAGCTCCAAAATCTACACGCAAGGTGCAGAAGTGTAGTATGAGTAAAACCAACCCTACGTACTCCATAAGTAACAAACCTGACCTTAGTTTGAAAGTAGTGACGACCTCCAAAAACGATCTGAGTCCAACACCAATAGCCAAAAATAACTCGTAACGATATAATGAAAGTCGTACAAGTAATAACTCAAAAGATGTTATGTTCAGCTCGTTCGCAGATACGAAAAAATAGATATATTTTTTTAGGTATAGTAGTAAATTTCAGATCTTTCACCGGAATCACCAAAATATGAGTATATCAGAAAATATGAGGAAAGTACATCTCTATGCCTACATATCAATATGCATGTCAAGTCGTCAATTACCATATAGCGTCTAGCATGAAAAATATAAATCTCAATGCCTACATATCAAATCATGAATGTCACAATACCGTATAACATGAGGAAAAATGCATCTCTATGCCTACATGCCAAGTATGCATGTCAAATGAATGATTTCACGATGATATTCCCAGGTACTCTCACCCTCAACATACCCAAGTTGTCGGACTCATTTGCCCACTTCATCACACACACACAATCATTCAACGATGTACTGGTGTCTGGCTCATAAGCCCCTCACCAAAGCACGTGTATGTATGTGTGTGTGTGTATATATATATATATATATTACTATGACTATGCTCACTACTAGTATGTCAGACTCTGGAAGGGAGGATCCTGCCCAAGCGCTAATCAAAGCCTATAAGGCCTGCTACGGTGTGAAGCCCGATCCACGATAACAAATAAGCCAATAAGGTATCACGACCCAAAATCCAACTAGTCGTGATGACACCTAACCTAACCCGCTAGGTAAGCCAGTTAACAACTATCTAATTTTTATGAGATTGATTAAGAGAAGAAATGATATTACAATTGCTTTTATACATGAATTTCGCAAGGACTGGAAGTACAAATCATGAGCTTCTAAGATTTAAAGTTTACAAAGCTAGTGTAAAATAAATACATCAACTGTCTGAATTATGCATAAACAGATTTTTCATAAGTCTAGAGCTACCACAGACAAGAGGCAGCTATAACCGGAATGCATGAACGTCTTCAATGATAGCTCCCCTTATACACAACAACATCAACATCCAAATATGCACGCAAGGTGCAGAAGTGTCGTATGAGTACAACCGACCCTATGTACTCAATAAGTAACAAATCTAACCTTAGGTTGAAAGTAGTGACGAGCTGGGACAAGGGTCAGAGTCCAACTCCAATAACCAGTAACAATTCGTAACAATATAATAAAAATGATACACGAAGTAATTTAGAGATGTGATGCTCAACTCATTCGCAATTACAACAAATGGGCATGCTTTTCAAGAATAACAGTAAATCATAAGTTTTTCATAAAAAACACAAACAATAGGAGCAAATTTGAAAATTGTGTTTTTTCCCAAAAACTTCCAACAACAGGTAAGATGTTCCATTATCATGTGGCAAGACAAAAGTACATCTAGATGCCTACATGTCAATGTATGCATACCGATTGTAATACAATACAGTGATAAAACCATATGCACTCTCGGTGTATCAACACATTCAGTCCTCTCAATCACTCAATCCTCACAGTCACTCAGTCCGTATAGTCACTCAATCCTCCCAATCACGTGCACTCGGGACTCGCACTTGACACTCAATATTGTGCTCACTGGAGTGTGTACAAACTCCGGAGGGAATCCTTCAACCCGAGTTCTATAATAAGCCAATCATGGCATAATGAATAAAACATATTGTGGCATGCAACCCGATCCTACAGATAAATTAATAATACTTGTTGTGGAGTACAGCCCGATCCCAACAATATCCTCACTATCAGGCCCTCGACCTCGCTCAGTCATCAATCTCTCCAGTCTCTCGGCCTCACAATGTTATGAAAATCATCCCAAAAATAATGATGTGATGTATCAATAAATGGTAATAGAAACTGAGATATGATATGCATATGAATGCGTACGGCTGAGTATGTAATTGTAATGTAAGCAAATAACTAGACAACATAAATGACCTCAGTGGGTCCCAACAAGTATGTAGCCTAGACATGGTTTCTAACATGGATCACAGCTCAATTACTCTAGCACATAGAGATTTCTTGGTTACATATAAGATCAGGTAACTACACAGTACCACAGAAATAACTGAGTCACAATTCACACGGTGCATGCCCACACGCCCATGACCTAGCATGTACATCACCTCAACATCAAACACATAACACGTAATTTGGGGTTTCACCCTCAGCATCAAGTTTAGAAGTGTTACTTACCTCGAACAAGCCAAATCCAATACTGAGCAAGCCAAGCGATGCTCCAAAAATGCCATCCCGCGCGTACCGACCTCTGAACGGCTCGAAACTAGCCAAAAGCAACTCAAATATATCAAGGTAAAGCCTAAGGAAATAATTACAATTGATAAAGGTGGAATATTTAATCAAAAGCCCAAATGAACAAAACCTTGATATTATATATTTCTATCAGATGTTCTGTGTCTTTTCTCATACCAAATAATCCCAAAACTCGCTTTTGATACCTTCAATTCCTCGTACATATGACCATAAGCTGCAGTCTTAGCCTCTGTCACCGCCAGCTTAGCTTCCTTCCTAGCTACCTTATATCTCTCCATGTACGCTCGCCTCTCCTCCTCACTTATGCTCCCCACTAACTTCAGGTACGCCGCATTCTTCGCTTCCACTTTACCTTGGACCACTTCATTTCACCACCAGTCTCCTTTGTGCCTCCCAGAGTTGCCCGTCGAGACCCCTAACACCTAACTCACAGCCTCTCTTATATAGCCTGTTGTCGCTGACCACATAGTACTCGCATCACCACTGCTCCTCCAAGCTCCCTTAGCCAACAATTGCCGCTCCAATTCTTGGGCTTTATCCTTAGTTAAGGCTCCCCACCTGATTCTCGGTCTTTCTTGAGCAGACCTTTTCCTCCTTCTTAACATAATACCAACGTCCATCACCAAAAGCTTATGCTGCTTCACGAGTATCTCACTCGGGATCACCTTGCAATCCTTGCATAGCCCTCTATGCTCCCTCCTTAGGAGGTTGGTGGAACTGTATAGGGAGAAGAAGAAGGATTTGCACATTGTGTTTATTGACCATAAGAAAGCATATGACAAGGTTCCTAGAGAAGTTCTCTGGAGATGCTTGGAGGCAAAAGGTGTGTCGGTTCCATACATTATGGCGATTAAGCACATGTATGATGGGGCTAAGACTTGGGTTAGGACAGTAGGAGGCGACTATGAGCATTTTTCGGTTGTAATAGGGTTACACCAAGGTTCTGGGCTCAGTCTGTTCTTATTCGCCCTGGTGATGGACGCATTAACTAGCCATATTCAAAGGGAGGTGCCATGGTGTATGCTATTCGCCAATGACATAGTTCTTATTGATGAGTTGCGAGCCGGTGTTAATAATAGGCTGGTAGTTTGGAGACAGGCTCTTGAGTCTAAGGGTTTCAAGCTGAGCAGGATGAAGATAGAATACCTAGAGTATAAGTTTAGCATTGAGCCGGGGGAAATGGGCGTGGATGTGAGGCTTGAATCACAGGTCATCCCTAGTATAGGAAGCTTCAAGTACCTTGGGTCGGTTATCCAAGGGGAGGGGAGATCAGCGATGTCACACACCGTATTGGGGTATGATGGATGAAGTGGAGGTTAGCATCTGGAGTCTTGTGTGATAAGAGAGTCCCACCAATAGTCAAAGGTATATTCTAAAGTGGTGGTTAGACCGTCCATGATGTATGGGGTTGAGTGTTGGTCTGTTAAGAACTCATATATCCTGTAGATGAAAGTAGCAAAAATGAGGATGTTGAGGTGGATGTATGGGCACACTAGGATGGATAAGATTAGGAATGATGCTATTCGGGAGAAGGTGCATGTAGCTCCCATTGATGCCAAGATGCAGGAAGCGAGGCTAAGATGATTCGGGCATGTTAAGAGGAGAAGCCTAGATGCTCCGATAAGGAGGTATGAGCGGCTGGTTGTGTAGGACATGAGAAGAGGTAAAGGGCGACCTAAGAAATATTGGAGAGAGGTGATCAAGCACGATATGGTGAGGCTTCAGATTTCCGAGGACATGACACTTGATAGGAAGATGTGGAGGTCGAGTATTAGGGCTGTAGGTTAGGAGGTATTTGAGTCATGCATTATTTCGTACATTCTTAAGACTAGTCTAGTAGGGAATTTTGTCTAAGATAGTTAGTTAGTGGCAATGTTGTGTCTTACTCTCTCGCTTTTCAATGCAAGACCTTTTTATTAGCTTTCCATTTAGCTTTGCATCTTTCTTCTACATTTCATATTGTTCCTATTTTTCTTACGATTTATGTGGATTACTAATATTGTCTCCTTTTATCTTTTTTTGTTTTCTTGAGCCGAGGGTCTTCCGAAAATAGCCTCTCTACTCCTTCGGGGTAGGGGTAAGGTCTACGTACACACTATCCTTCCTAGACCCCACTAGAGGGATTTTACTGGGTTGTTGTTGTTGATTCCTTATGAAATTTCAGTCAAGTTAGGCTTTTGAATCACTCCATTTAACATTCTAATGAAGAAGATATGTTGGTTTCAATATTTGGAAATAGTGCTGATTTTTAAATAAGAAATTAGTGGCAATTTCATAATTAATCTGAAAATCTGGCGACCCATTCTTAGTAAAATGACCATAAACTCCTCATACGATATCCAAATTCGATGATTTTTTTTCTATGCCTCCGTAATTATGATACGGATCTAATGCTTCAATCAATCGGAAATTGGAGCTTATTTGCTTAATAAGGTACCATTTATGCTTGAAGAAACGACGTGGAAACATAAAAAACAAGCGCAACACAACCCAAACCTATCCGAAACTCACCTGAGACCCTCGGGACCCCGTTCAAACATACCAACAAGTCCCATAACATAACACAAACTTTTTCAAGGCCTCAAATCACTCATAACAATATCAAAACAACGAATCACACTTCAAATCGAACTTAATGAACTTTGAATCTTTCAACTTCCAAAAGTCGTACCGAACCATATCAAATTAACTCGGAATGAATTCAAATTTTTCTCACAAGTCCTAAATGACATAAAGAGCTATTCCAATTCTCGAAACAACAATTCAAACTCGATATCATCAAAGTCAACTCCAAGTCAAATTATCAACATTGCAAATCTTTAAATTTCAAACTTTGGCCAAATTGTGTTGAAACTTTCTAGAAATATTCAAATGTAAATCCAGGCATATGGCCAATCCAAAATACCATCCGGACCTAACAGAACCATCAAACTCCGATCTGAGTTCAAGTACTAAAAAGTCAAACTTGGTCAACTCTTCCAATTTAAAGCCCTCTAGTTGAGAATCATTCTTCCAAATCAATTTCGAATAACCTGAAAACCAAAACCGATGATTCACACAAGTCATAATGCATCATAAGATGCTACTCAAGACTTCAAATAGCTTAATGGAATGTGCATTTTCAAAACGACCGGCAGGGTCATTGCATAAGGCCTGCTGCGACGTGCAACCCGATCCACAATGATAATAATAGTCATAAAGTCGATATGGACTGTTGCGGCGTACAACTGGATCTATAATAATACACACAACACGGCTCTCAGGCCCACCTCAGCCATCAATCTCTCAAGTCTCAAGGGCTCACAATATCGTACCATTCAGCCCAAATAACGATAACATATGATGTAACAGTGAATGATAAATAGAGAAAGAGATATGATATGTAAATGAAGAATCATGACTACGTATATAATTGCAGTTAAAACAGATAACTCAAATCAACAAAAATAGCCTCATTAAGTCTCAAATGAATAAGGACATAGCCTAAACATTATTTCTAGCATGAATCACAGCTCAATATAAATAGGAATTTCACAGATAAAACATGTCCGGATAGCAACTCGTACAGAAATCAACCCGGTTCATGTTTACCATGGTGCATGCCTACGCGCCCGTCGCCTAGCATATGTGTCATCCCAACACAACACCAATTACATGTTTTTCACGGATAAATACCCTAAATCCCAAGTTTAAAAGTGTTACATACCTCGAACAAGCTAGATCCAACACAGAACAAGCCAAACAATGCTCTAGAAATGCCGTCTCGTGCGTATCAACCTCTAAATGGCTCGAAATTAGCCAAAAGCAACTCAAACAAATCAAATAATGCCTAAGGAATCAATCCCAAATGATAAAGGTCGAATATTTAAACATTTACTCAATGTCAACCAAAAGTTAAACCTAGATCCGCACCTCAGAACCCGACAAAACTCACAAAATCCGACAAGCCATTCAATTATGAGTCTAACCATACTAATTTTACTCAAATCTGACTTCTAATCGATGTTCAAAACTTAAAAACTCACTTTAGGATAGTTTAGACAAACCCCCCCAATTTATCTTTTGAAATCATCAATTAAATGCCAAAAACGAAGATGGAATCACAGAATATAATCAAAACCGAATTGAAAACACTTATCCCAATTCATATGGTGAAAATCACCTCCAAATTACCCAAATCTGAGCTCCATAGCTTAAATCTGATAAAATGTCCGAAACCTTTGAAAATAGAGTACTTATAATCACTGGACAACAATACCCATCTCGATCGCGGTATATTCTTTGCGATCGCGAAAACGAAAAGCCACTGCCACAAAAATGCACTGTGCGTTTGTAGTACGGGCCATGCGAATGCAATGACCACAAATGCTAAAGCTCTGCGAACGCGTTGAAGAATTCTCCAGTTCCAAGCTACCCAATCTCAACACTACACGACCGCAACTCTTCATTTGCAAATGTGATGCTCAAGTTCCCACTACTTTATGAACATAGTATTCCTACCGCAAATGTGAGGAAGAAAGTGCCCAGCTCCAAATTTTTACCTTACGTGATCGCGTCTGCATCTTCGTGATCATGAAAAACAATTGAGGCATCAGAAACCATCAATGAAATTATGAAGAAAAATGGTCTGATATCGATCCAAACATGTTCGAGCCCCTCGGAACCTCATCTGAATATACCAACAAGTCCAAAACATCACATAGACCTACGCGAGGCCTCAAATCATACATAACAATATCCAAATTATGAATCGAACCTCTAATCAAACTTTACGAACTTTTAACTTCCAAAACTCGTGCCAAACTATATTAAATCAACTCGGAATGACCTTAAATTTTTTCGCACAAGTCCCAAATGGCATAACAAATTCCAATCCCCGAAACAACAATCCGATCCTGATATCATCAAAGTCAACTCTCGGTCAAACTTGTGAACATTCTATACTTTAAAATTTATAACTTTCGCCAAATAGTGCCGAAACATTCTAGAAATATCCAAATGCAAATTCAGGCATACGCCCAAGTCTAAAATCACTATCCGGACCTAACAGAACCATTAAAATTCAGATCCGAGGTCAAATAACCAAAAGTCAAACATCGTCATCTCTTCCAACTTAAAGTTTCCTAGTTGAGACTCATTTTTCCAAATAAATCCTAGATCACTTGAAAACCAAAGCTGATGATTCCCACAAGTCATAATACTTCGTATAAAGCTACTCAAGACTTTAAATAACTGAACAAAATATAAATTCTTAAAATGATCAATTGGATCGTTACAATTAATCTGTTGATGACGAGATACTTGATTATAGTCAGACCTTGTTGATTCCATTGTGAGCTCGCGTTTTCATTCAAGCAGTTGCTTGTTTCCTTCAGTTTTTATCCTGTGTTATTTTTAGGCATTATTAATTTATTTCTGAGAATGTATTGTAGACTTGTGTAATCAAATTTTTTGCTAAGAGATTCATGACTTAGTAGGTTTATTTACTATTGTTCGTGTTAGATGATAAAGTTTGTTTAATTTGACAATGACTATTTCATTGAATCCCAGATTCAGAAATTCTATTACTCTTGTTCATGTTACATTGTGCTTATAGTAAAATTTTGTAGAGATTGAATCAACTAATAGAGGATACACTCAGCAAGTAGTACATGTTAATAGGGTTTTGCCCTGAATTTCTAATGTATTAGAATTCTCTTTATTGAAGGAAGAGAAAAAAACTCCTAAAGAGAATAAATTTTCTTCATATGCCTTATCCTTTTCTTGAAGGAAAGTCTTTGACATTAGACAATAAAGGCAGTACTTAAGCTACATTACTTAAGCAATTTTAACAATTCAAAATGAAATATTTATAAAATTAAACTAAAATAGCCTAAAATGGAATAATAAAATACTAATGACGATATCTAAACATCTCACAGAATCTAGAGGCACAAATACATGTGCATCTAGAGTTATAGATAAAGTCTAAAAAAATATAACTGTTTGGAAGTACATAAATAGTAAAGATATAATGGAAGAGGACTTCAAGGCTGCGGAAGCCGCGCAGCTATACCTCAAGTCTCTAAAAGTAGCTAAATCCGAGTAGTGTCTAAAAGTAGATAAATTCGAGCAGATAAGACCCATCTCACTGAGCAGGTTATATAGTTCTTTCTTGTTTTTTGTCTACATGTTTACCCGACTTCAGTGCTTTTAACACCTTCGGGTCGATCTTTGCAGCTTGAGAAGAAAGATGTCTTAATGAAGGAAGAACTTCGAGCTAGCTGAAATTCTCGAACTCAAACGGCACGTGAGTGAGATAGTCTCTGAGAGAGTTACCCTCAAGAGGGAGGTGGGCTCAGTTAGGCATCAACTTTATGATGCAAGGGCGGAGAGTAACAAGTATAGGGATCTTCATACTGAGTTGGTTGCTGCGTTATCCAAGGTTAGGGCTAAAGCCGAGGAGTTCATATCCTCGTACAAAGATGATGTTGCTACTGCAAATGCTTAGGCCAGGAAAGTGTTCGAGGAGGCCGAGATGGGATTGATCTGAGCTATGGAGCTTGCCCATTTAGAATCTCGGAGATGGGCTCTTGGGGATATATATTCAGGGAGCATCGATTTGTCCGCCAAGATCGAGAGGGTGAAACTCCTAGACTAGGAGTCCGCGGCGCTGCTTTCCTCTAAAGACGAGTTGAGCAGTGACTCGGGAGATGGTGAAAATGGAGGCGAGATCCCCGAAAGGGGAGAGGTCGTTGAAAGCACGGGGGTTATAGCCGGTGCTGTTGAAAGCACAATTTCTGAGGAGTCGTCAAAGGCATAACCCCGATAGTAGATTAGGGTTTTATTTGCTTTTTTTACCCCTTGCAAGGGCTCTAGACATATGCCTTGTAGATGCACCTTTGTGAACCTTCCAACATATATGTAAAGGCTTTTTCATTCTTTTTTTTCTTTTCATATGCTTTAAATTTTGAGGTTCGTCAATGATTAGCCAGATAAATTTGGCTTCGAGGTGTCACGACCCAAATCGGACCCGGTCGTGTTGGCGCTTCTTGTGAAACAAGGCCAGTCGACACATACCCTCAAACCATTTAAGACAGTTATAATAATTGATTTTAAGTCATAAATAAACTATAAATCCCAAAATAAAGAGTGAAATAGAACAATTGCGGAAACAACACAGCCCGACATCGGGGTATCACCAGTCATGAGCATTTAAACATCCATCTAGGAGTATGAAAAAACTACAAATCTAGTACAAATCTAGTACACGGAAAATAAATATAGGAAGGAGACGCACTGGGCTGCGAATGCCGAGTAGCTACCTAGTCAAGTCCGAATAAGCCGATAGTGGAAGCAAATCAGTCCTTGCTAGTGTGGCCCAAGACTCCTGAATCTGCTCACAGGGTGCAGGAAGTAATGTGAGTACGCTAACTCAGTAAGTAATAAAAGTAAATGCAGTTGAGCGATAAGAAAACACATAAAACACAGCAAAATGCTACAACGAGGCAGTATAAAACAAGAATAATGCAATAAAATAGTAAAAGCTTGTAGAAACACCTTAGTTCAGTAAAAACATCTTTAAAACATCTTTTAGCAGTTTAAACGAGTGAATGAAAACAGGGAGAAAAGATAGATACATAAATCAGTCCCTCGGGCTATCTCACAATCACTCGTATCAGCCCCTCGAGCAATAACATGGAACAACATCAGCCCCTCGGGCTATAGCACATCTCACACTGGGTACCTACGCTCACTAGGGGTGTACAGACTCCAGGAGAGGCCCCTTACGGCCTAAGCGCAATAACAAGCCATCTCGTGGCATAATCAAATAGGCTCTCGGCCTCATATCAAGCCACCTCATGGCGTAACAACTCAGGCCCTCAGCCTCATAATCATGAATTAGTACAATACCGCTGCGGCGTGCAGCCCGATCCAATAATAACCTCACAGCACAGGCCCTCGGCCTTACTCAGTCAGAAATCTCTCAAAGCCACTTGGGCACAGTAAAATATGATACGCAACCCAAAATATCATTTAAGATGTCAAAATAGAGTAAATATGACTGAGTTGTGAAAACAGTAGAATATAGCATGACTGAGTACAAATATGAAGTCAAAACATTGAGGAATAGTAGTAAAAATTCCCTAAGGGTCCAAAACAATTAGCACGAGGCCCAAATATGGCATTTAGCCCAAAACATGATGATCTCAACCAATTTTCAATCAAATACATGGTTAAACAATCATACGGGATGGACTAAATCACCATCCCCAATGGTGAACGACCCCACGCTCCTCATCTAGCGTGTGCGTCACCTCAAAGTAGGACAACGATGTGAAATTTGGGGTTTCATACCCTCACGATAGCATTTACAATCATTACTTACCTCTATCCGGTTCCAACTCTAGCCCGCGATGCCTTTGTCTTATGGATCGGCCTCTGAATGCTCCAAATCTATCCAAAAGCAGATTTATACCATCAAAATATGCTAAGGGAACAAAGCCCACTCGAAAATAACCAATTTACATCACAAATCCCGAAATTGGCCAAACCCGACCCCCGGGCCCACCTCTCGGATTCCGATAAAAATCACAAAACTAGAATCCTTACACTCTCATGAGTTCATACATATCTAATACATCAAAATCCGACCACAAATGACCCCTCAAATCCGTAGATTTAGGTCTCCAATTTCCAAGCCTTAACTTCCAATTTTTAAGCTTAAATTCCACAAATTCCATGATTAATTAGGTAGAAATCACATTAGGACTGAGTATTACGTCCATAAATCTTACCTCCAAGTGTTTCCCCTTGATTCCTTCTTCAATCCTCCTCAAAAAGCTCCAAAATCGCCCAACAATGGTGAAATTTAGACCCAAAATCGTGGAAATGGTCTTTTAAAACTGTCTGCCCAACACTTAAAATCTCTTGTTCGCGAACGCGGTCAGCCCCTCGCATTCGCGAAGCACAAAATTATGTTGACCACTTTTCCTTCATCGATATTGCGACACGCTGTATGCGAATGCGAATGCTTAGCTTCCCAACTCATCGCGAATGCGACTACTAGCTCGCGAACGCGAAGAACAAATCCTCCAGGACTCCATCTGCTCACTTTCCTCTACGCAAACGCGGAAAGACCCTCGCGAACGGGATGACCATTGAACTCAACCCTTCGCGATCGCAGGACCACGTTCACGAATGCAAAGCAACTCCACAGCCTCACATCCGAACCCTTCGCAAACGCGAGGACATGCATCGCGAACACGAAGGTTAAAAACCTGCAACACCAACAACATTTTTTCTGTAATTTCCTCCAACATGAAATGATCCGTTCAATAACCCGAAACTCACTCGAGGCCCTCGGGACGTCAACCAAACATTCCAGAATATCCCATAACATCATTCAAACTTGTTCCAACCTTTGGAACGCTCAAAACAACATCAAAACACCAAATTTGGATCGGATTCAAGCCTAAGAATTTCAAAAACTTCCAAATTCCACTTTCAATCAAAACGTCTATCAAACCTCGTCTGAATGACCTGAAAATTTGCACACATGTCACAAATGACACAACGGACCTATCCAACTTCCAGAATATCAAAATCTCACCTATCACCTGGAAAACGCCAAAATTCCAATTTTGCCAATTCAAGCCTAAATCTACTTTGGACCCCCAAAACACATTCCGATCACGCTACTAAGTCCCAAATCCCCTCCCGAAGCTATCTGAACCATCGAAATTTACATCCGAGCCCTTTTTCACATATGTCAACATCTGGTTGACTTTTCCAACTTAAGCTTACTCAAAAGAGACTAAGTATCTCAAACCTTACCAAAACCTCTCCGAACCCGAGCCAACCATCTCGATAACATATAATACAGGTGAACAAGAAAATAAGAAGCAAAAATGGGGGAAACGGAGCGGTAACTCATGAAACAACCGGCCAAGACTTTGCATCCTCCCCTTCTTGAACAAATGTTCGTCCTCGAATGAGTCAAGAAACATACTTGATGCCTCAAACACGTGAGGATATCTGATCCACATCTCCTGCTCAGTCTCCTAGGTAGCCTCCTCCACGGGCCGACCTCTCCACTGCACTTTCACTAAAGCTATATCCTTTGACCTCAACTTTCGAACCTGATGCTCCGAAATAGCTACTAGCTCCACATCATAAGTCAAATCATCATCTAACTAAACCATGATGAAATCCAAAACATGAGACATATCGTTAATATACTTTCGAAACATAAAAACATGAGATATCGGATCCACACTCGACAAGCTGGGTGGGAAAGCAAGCTCATAAGCCACCTCCCCAATGCTCCGAAGTACCTCAAAATGACCAATGAACCGAGGACTCAATTTACCCTTCTTCCCAAATCTCATAACACCCTTTATGGATGAAACCTTCAACAAAACCTTCTCACCAACCATGTAGGACACATCCCGAACCTTCCTGTCAGCACAACTATTTTATCTCGACTATGCTGTACAAAGCCTCTCCTAAATCACCTTCACTTTGTTTAAAGCATCCTGCACCAAGTCTGTACCCAATAGCCTAGCCTCACCCGACTCAAACCAACCAACTGGAGATCTACACCACCTCCCATACAAAGCCTCATATGGAGCCATCTGAATACACGACTGGTAACTGTTGTTATAAGCAAACTCTACAAGTGGTAGAAACTGATCCCATGAGATTCCAAAATCAATGTCACAAGCGTGCAACATGTCCTCTAATATCTGAATAGTGCGCTCGGACTGCCTGTCCATCTGGGGGTGAAAAGCTGTGCTTAACTCAACCTAAGTACCCAACTCTCGCTGCACAAACCTTTAAAACTGCAAAGTAAATTGACTGCACCTATCTGAAATGATGGAAGCTGGGATACCATGCAAACAAACAATCTGCCGGATATAGATCTTTGCCAACTACTCTGAGGAATAGGTAGTACACATAAGAATTAAGTGCGCGGACTTGGTCAGCCGATTCACAATCACCCAAATAGCATCGAACTTCTTCAAAGTCCGTGGAAGTCCAACTACAAAGTCCATAGTGATCCTCTCCCACTTCCACTCTGGAATATCCATCCGCTGAAGCAAGCCACCCGGTCTCTGATGCTCATATTTCACCTGCTGACAACTGAGACACAGAGCTACAAATCCCATAATGTCTTTCTTCATTCTCCTCCACCAATAGTGCTGCCTCAAATACTGATACATCTTCACGGCACCCGAATGAATGGAATACTGTGACCTATGGGTCTCCTCCAGAATCAACTCCCGAAGTCCTTCTACATTGGGCACACATATCCGGCCCTGTATCCTCAACACCCCATCATCACCAATAGTTATGTCTCTGGCATCTTCATGCTAAACCATGTCCTCAAGAACAAGCAAATGAGGATCATCATACTGGCGCTCTCTGATGCGATCAAATAAGGAAGACAGAGAAATCATACTAGCCAATAAACGACTGGGCTCCGAAATATCTAACCTCACGAACCGATTGGCCAAGGCCTTAACATCAACCGCAAGAGGTCTCTTCCCAACTGGAATGTACGGAAAACTCCCTATACTCGCCGTCTTCCCACTCAAAGCGTCGGCCACCACATTGGCCTTCCCTGAATGGCACAAAATAGTGATATCATAGTATTTTAGTAGCTCCAACCATCTCCGCTGCCTCAAATTGAGATCCTTCTGCTTGAACAAGTGCTGGAGGCTATGATGATCAATAAATACCTCACAGGACACACAATACAAATAATGCCTCCAAATCTACAACGCGTGAACAGTGACAGCCAACTCCAAATCATGAATAAGGTAGTTCTTCTCATGGGGCTTCAATTTACGAGAAGCATAAGCAATAACTCTACCCTTCTGCATCATCACACACCCAATACCAACTCTCAAAGCATCATAATACATGGTATACGAACCTAAAGTTGATGGCAAAACTAAAACTGGAGCTGTGGTCAAGGCAGTCTTGAGCTTTTAAAAGCTCTCCTCACACTTATCCGACCACCTGAGTGGAACACCCTTTTGAGTCAACTTGGTCAAGGGCAATGTGATAGATGAGAATCCCTAAACAAAGCGGCGGTAATAACCCGCCAAACCAAGAAAGCTACAAATCTCTGTAGCTGTGGACAGTCTATCTTCTTTAGATCTACCTGAATACCCTTACTGGACACCACGTGCCCCAAGAAAGCCACTAAACTGAGACAAAACTCACACTTGGAGAACTTTGCATAAAGCTTCTCCTCCCTCAATCTCTATAACACAACTCTCAAATGCTCCGCGTGCTCCTCCTAACTACGCGAGTACACCGGAAAATCATCAATGAAAACCATGAAAAATGAGTCAAGATGAGGCGAAAACATGTTGTTCATCAAATGCATGAACACTGATAGGGCATTGGTCAGCCCAAAAGACATCACCAGGAACTCATAATGACCATATCGGGTCCTGAAAGCTGTCTTAAGAATATCCAAGTCCCTGATCTTCAACTGGTGGTAACTTAAATAGAGATCAATATTGGACAACACTCTCGATCCCTGAAGATGGTCAAACAAATCATCGATACGAGGCAAAGGATACTTGGTAGGGGTGGACATAAAATCCGAAAAATCGAATTTCGAACCGAACCAAATTAATTTGGTATTTCGGTTTCGGTTTTTTCGGTATAATTCGGTACAGAAATTATGGTATTTCATTATTTCGGTATGGTATTCGGTATTGAGTTTTTGATATTTTGGTATACCGAAATACCGAAATATTTAAGTCCAAGCCCAACTCTATTTCTAATTTACAGCCCAATAAGCCCAAGCCCAACACCCTAAGCTCCTAATTCTCTAATCCCTTAGGCTTAGAGACAACACAATAGACTTACGTTAGCTTCTTCTTCTTACCCCTTTCCCTTTTCTAACCCTAGAATAACAGAGGGTGACTACGACTTCATGACCTTGGAGAGAAGCAACGACAACTCCTCTCCTCGGCTACTGCTTGTTTGTTCATTGTTAACCTTCATTCTACAATCTTCAAGTCTTCAACAGGTCCATAATTTCTTCATTCTTCAATCTTGTGGTTTTATGTTAGTGTTCAACCGATTCTTTTGTCCTTTTTCACCTCGCGCTTTCACCGGCTGGTTGGGTGGTAAAGATACTTGTTTTATCACTTTTCCTTTTGTGAAAGCATGTACTAATTCACTATATATTTATTCGGAAGCTCGTTCACTACCTAAACGAAATCCTATTTTCTCGAACATATTCAATTGATTAAGTGAATTGAAAATCCCTTCTCTTTTGTACTCAATAGACTTATTATTTTAACAGTTTGGTTACTTAATGGGTTAAAAGTTACTCTATAATGATGACATGGTAAAACTAATTAGGTTAAGTGTTCTATTTTTTGTTCTTCTCAATAGTAATTTCGACCAACTTTATTACTTAGTAGTACTATGTTTTGTTTTTTAATTGTTTTTTTCTATTTTTAGCAGGTTTGCCGCTGGAGGAGGTTGTAGATTGATATTAAGTAGTACTATGTTTTGATTTTAGTTGGTCTTGTTCTATTTTTAGCTTGTTAGAAGGTCTGTAGATTGACTGATGAATATAGTAGTTTCAAAAATGGTGTGCATTGAAGTACTTTTGTTGGAGGTTCGAGACAAGGATTAATCGATTGCATCCTTGTATTTAATGACGGTAAATTGACTGATGAATATAGTAGTTCTATGGTTTTTGCATTGCTTTAGAAACTAAGAAGTGAGAAACATCCTTATTGTTTAACTGTCTCTTAAATTTCATGCTTATTTAAGTGGGAATTCTTCATTGTTATGTACAAATTAAGTGTTCTCTGCATCTAGTGGGACTGTGGAAGTATTAATTGTTATAACTTATAAATACATCATTAACAGGGACGGTGCAATACCGAAACCGTACCAAATCGTACCGAACCAAACAAGAAAATACCGAATCGTACCGAACTACTTTTGTACGGTATTTGGTATGCGTAATTGATATACCGAATACCAAAATACCGAACCGTAATTTATAAATACCGTACCGAAGTACCGAATGCCCACCCCTAATACTTGGTCTTGATTGTTACATTGTTCAGCTACCTGTAATCAATGCACATCCTCATCGTGCCATCCTTCTTCTTCACAAATAGAATAGGCGCACCCAAAAGCGACACACTTGGCCGAATAAACCCCTTATCAAGGAGTTCCTAGAGTTGCTCTTTTAACTCCTTCAACTCTACTGGTGCCATATGATACGGTGGAATAGAAATGGGTCGAGTGCCCGGCACTAGATAAATACCTAAATCAATATCCCTGTACGGTGGCATGCTCGATAGGTCTGCATGAAACACATTGGGAAAATCCCTCACAACAGAAACAAAATCAATACTAGGAGTCTCTGTACCGACATCCCTCACAAAGGCTACATATGAATGACAAACCTTCCCAATCATCCATTGGTCCTTCAAGAACGAAATCACTCTACTGGAGACAAAATCAGTCGAACCTCGCCACTCAATCCGTGGAACACCTGGCATAGACAATGTCACTGTCTTAGCATGATAGTCCAAAATAATACGACATGGAGATAGCCAATCCATGCCCAATATCACATCAAAGTCCACCATACAAAGCAATAACAGGTCCACTCGGGTCTCCATACCCCCAATAGTCACCACACACGATCGGTACACATGGTCAACAATAATAGTATCGCCCGCCGGAGTAGATATACAAACAGATCAAATAAGAGACTCACAGGGCATATCCAAATAACAAGCAAAATATGATGACACATATGAAAAAGTGGAATCGGGATCAAATAACATAGAGGCGTCTCTGCGGCAAACTAAGACAATACCTTTAATCATAACATCTGAAGCAATAACATCGGGTCTAGGTAGAAGTGCATAGAAATGGGCCTGTCCACCACCTAATCAACCTCCCCCTCTAGGGCGACCCCTAGCTGACTGACCTCTACCCCTAGCTGGTTGGGCGGGTGGTGGTGAAGTAATTGGCACTGAAGTCGATGGCTGACTCCTCTGCTGAAATGAACCTCCAAGACGACGAGGACACTGCCTCCACATATGACCCAACTCTCCATACTCATAACAACTCCCAGGCGCTAGAGATGGTGACTGAAGGGAACCCCTAGCACCGAAATGACTAGCAAATGTAGTTGGCATAGAAGAGCCCTAAACTGATAGAGCACAGGACGAACTCTAGGTTGGAAGGGCACTAAGTGATGAATGGCCCTGATGAGAACTGTGAGAACCATGAATCGATGACGCCCCACAGTAACCTGGGTGAGCTGACTGAGCATGTCTGAATGGACGACCTCTACCGTGCTAAAACTAACACCTCGAAGGAGCATCACCATAACTACCAGATCCCCAAGGCCTTTTGGCCTCTCTCTCATCTCGCCCCTAGTGATGAACTGACTCAATTTCACGAGCAATGTCAACAACCTCCTCAAAAGTAGCACCAGACACCCTCTCCCTGGTCATGAGATCCTAAACTGATATGTGAGGCCATCAACGAACCTTCTAATCCTCTCTCTCTGTCTCCGTAGGAAACAACCAAACAACATAACGAGCTAACTCCGAGAACCTTATCTCATACTACGTCACAGTTATATCTCCCTAACACAACCACTTGAACTTCTTGCACAGATCCTTTCTGCGAGACTGTGGCACATACTTCTCCAAAAAGAGAACAGAGAACTGCTGCCAGGTAAGGGGTGCCCAACAGGCCTACGCATCTCATAAGCCTCCCACCAGGAGAAGGCAACTCCAGAAATCTCAAAGTAGTAAATGCGACCCCGCTGGTCTCCAGAATTCCTGCTATATGAAGAATCCTATGACACTTATCCAACAAACCCTAGGCATCCTCGCCACTGTACCACTAAATGTCGGAGGTTGAATTCTTCCAAACCTCTCCAACTTGCGCTGATCGTCCTTTAGCATAGCAGGAGCTACATAGTCCTAAACAGCTGCAATCGGCTGGGCTGGAGGAGCCCCCGGTGTCTGAAGTCCCTGCATGAACTGCTCAGGTGTGCGAACGGTGGGAGTCTGAGTGCCTCCCCCAGCCTGAGAAGTAGCTACAACTATAGTAATTGAGACCGCCTGATCTAGGCCATTGCATACTAATAGAATCTGAGCCAGGTCCTCATGAAGTCCTAGAATCACAATGGGCACAGGTGGTGCCTGCGCTGGTGGTGCTAGAGCATCCACAACTGGGACCTGATCCTGAACTAGGGCGGTTGGTGGTTCTACAGGTGATTCCCTAGCTGCTGTGCGGGCTACACCCTTGCCCCTACCACGACCTCGACTGCATCCTCGGCCTCTAGTGCCTCAACTGGTAGTACTGGTGGTCGTCCATCCTGACCGGTAGCACGTGTCCTCACCATCTGTGAGAGAATAGAATAACAGGAGTTTAGTACTTGGTTCAACAGATTCACACGATAAGAATTTAAAGAATATGAAGTTTTTCTAAAGGTTCTACAGCCTCCCAAGGATAAATACAGACGTCTCTGTACCGATCTGCGAGACTCTACTAAACCTGCTCATGACTCGTGAGACCTATGTAACCTAGTCTCTAATACCAACTTGTCACGACCCCAAACCGGACCCGGTCTTGATGGTGCCTCTCGTGAAACAAGGCCTGCCAGCACAAACCCTCAAACCATTTAAGACAGTTGTAATAATTGATTTTAAGTCATAAATAAATTATAAATCCCAAAATAAAAAGTGAAATAGAACAATTGCGGAAACAACACAGCCCGACATCGGGGTGTCATCAGTCATGAGCATCTATACATTCGTCTAATAGTATGAAAAGACTACACAGTCTAGTATAAGTCTAGTACAAGGAAAGTAAAGATAGGAAGGAGAAGCACTGGGCTACGAACGCCGAGCAGCTACCTAGTCAATTCCGAATAAGCCGGCGATGGAAGCAAATCGGCCCTTGCTAGCGTGGCCCGAGATTACTGAATCCGCTCATAGGGTGCATGGAGTAATGTGAGTACGCCAACTCAGCATGTAATAAAAGTAAAGGCAGCTGAGCGATAAGAAAACACGTAAAACACAATAAAATGCTACAACGAGGCAGTATAAAACCAGAATAATGCAATAAAATAGTAAAAGCTCGTAGAAACACCTTAGTTCAATAAAAGACCCTTTAAAACGTCTTTTAGCAGTTTAAATGAGTGAATGAAAATAGGGAGAAAAGATAGATACACAAATCAGCCCCTCGGGCAAAATACCAATAGAATCATCTCCTTGGGCTATCTCACAATCACTCATATCAGTCCGTCAGGCAATAACATGGAACAACATCAGCCCCTCGGGCTATAGCACATCTCACACTGGGTAGCCGCGCTCACTGGGGGTGTACAGACTCCGGGAGAGGCCCCTTACGGCCTAAGCGCTATAATAAGCCATCTCGTGGCATAATCAAATAGGCTCTCGGCCTCATATCAAGCCACCTCATGGCATAACAACTTAGGCCCTCGGCCTCATAATCATGACTCAGCCCGATCCCATAATAACCTCTCAATACATGCCCTCGACCTCACTTAGTCAGAAATATCTCAAAGCCACTCGGGCACAGTAAAATATGATGCTCAGCCCAAAATATCATTTAGGAGGTCAAAACAGAGTAAATATGACTGAGTTGTGAAAATAGTTGAATACAATATGACTGAGTACAAATATGAAGTCAAAATAGTGAGGAACAATAGTAAAAATTCCCTAAGGGTCCAAAATAGTTAGCACGAGGCCCAAATATGACATTCAATCCAAAACATGATGATAGCAACTAGTTTCTAATCAAATACGTGGTTAAACAATCATACAAAACGGACTAAGTCACCATCCCCAATGGTGCACGACCCCACGCTTGTCATCTAGTGTGTGCATCACCTCAAAGTAGCACAACGATGTGAAATCCGAGTTTCATAACCTCAAGACAGCATTTACAATCATTACTTACCTCTATCAGGTCCCAATTCTAGCCCGTGATGCCTTTGCCTCTTCAATCTACCTTTGGATGCTCCAAATTCCTCCAAAACAATTTTATACCATCAAAATATGCTAAGGGAACAAAGCCCACTTGAAAATCACCAATTTACATCACAAATCCCGAAATTGGCCAAACCTGACCCCCAGGCCCACGTTTCGAATTCCGATAAAAATCACAAAACAACAATCCTTACACTCTCATGAGTTCATGCATATCAAATACATAAAAATCCGACCATAAATGACCCCTCAAATCCCTAGATTTGTGTCTCCAATTTCCAAGCCCTAACTTCCAATTTTTAAGCTTAAATTCCACAAATCCCATGAATAATTCGGTAGAAATCACATTAGGATTGAGTATTTAGGTCCAAATATCTTACCTCCAAGTGTTTCCCCTTGATTCCCTCTTCAATCCTCCTCAAAAAGCTCCAAAATAGCCCAACAATGGTGAAACTTAGACCCAAAATCGTGGAAATGGTCTTTTAAAACATTCTGCCCAGCATTTAAAATCTTTTCTTCGCGAACGCGGTCAACGCCTCGTGTTTGCGAAGCACAAACTTATGTTGACCAATTTTTCCTTCACCGCGATCGCGACACCCTGTACGTGAAAGCGAAGTCTTAGCTTCCTAACTCATCGCGAACGCGACTACTAGCTCGCGAACACGAAGAACAAATCCTTCAGGATCCCATCTGCTCACTTTCCTCAACGCGAAAGCGACAAGACCCTCGCGAACGCGATGATCATTGATCTTAGTCCTTAGCGATCGCGGGACCACCTTCGCAAACGCGAAGTCCAACTCCACAATCTCACATCCTAGCCCTTCACGAACACGGGACATGCATCGTGAATGCAAAGGTCAAAAACTTGCAACACCAACAACAGTTTTTCTACAATTTCCTCTAACATGAAATTATCCGTTTAACCACCCAAAACTCACTCAAGGCCCCCGAGACCTCAACCAAACATGCCAACATATACCATAACATCATTAAAACTTGTTCCAGCCTTCGGAATGCTCAAAACAACATCAAAACACCAAATCTGCATCGGATTCAAGCCTAAGAATTCCAAAAACTTCCAAATTCCTCTTTCGATCAAAAAGTATATCAAACCTTGTACGAATGACCTGAAATTTTGCACACACATCACAAATGACACAAAAGACCTACTCCAACTTCCAGAATTCTATTCCGTCCCCTATATTAAAATCTCACCAATTAACCGGAAAATGCCAAAATTTCAATTTCTCCAATTCAAGCCTAAATCTACTCCGGACCTCCAAAACACATTCTGATCACGCTCCTAACTCCCAAATCACCTCCTGAAGAAATCCAAACCATCAGAATTCACATCCGATCCCTTTTTCACATAAGTCAACATCTAATTGACTTTTCCAACTTAAGCTTACTCAAAAGAGACTAAGTGTCTCAAACCTTACCAAAGTCTCTCCGAACCCGAGCCAACCAACCCGATAACACATAATACAGCTGAACAAGACAATAATAAGCAAAAATGGGGGAAATGGAGCAGTAACTTATGAAACGACCGGCCAAGTAGTTACAGTTGGGCTGATTTGTAGGCTTTTACGTATTTGCCCTTAAGCTTTTTAGCTAACTGTTTCGGGCTTAGTATTCATGTAAAATTTCGACTCAAGATCATCGACCCTTAAGTTTTAAAAATTTAAAGCTGGCTCTTAGGCCCTTACACATTGGGCCGGTATGACCTTTAATTTTAAGCTGATGATAGTGGCTTTTACGCATTGGGTCGGTACGACCTTTAATTTTAAGTTGGCGACAGTGGCTCTTACGCATTGGGTCAGTACGACCTTTAATTTTAAGTTGGCGATAGTGGCTCTTATGCATTAGTTCAGTACGACCTTTACTGTAGGCTTTGTTTTCCCTCGTTAAAGACTTTTTAAAGTTTTTGTGTTTGCCCGACTCTTCGATGACTCGATAAGAGCCTCAATTGTGAGCCATTATGTAGCGATAAATGATCACCTCGGGAGGTTTTCTTGTTGGCCAAATTATTTCGAAGCCTATTGTTTGGAGCTGATATGATCAAAGCTCTTTTGCTTATGCCGAGGGTAGCCTGATTAACCATTTCTTTTCGATGTTTTTTTTGATGTAATTGAAGGCTTGTGATTTCATAGCGATGGTCGAGCGTCCCTGAGTCACGTGAGTTTGGCTGGAGCCTTGTGATCGTAGTCATTGTGTTTGGCCGTAGCCTTTCAGTCCCCGAGTGAAGTAGTTTTGGCGTTTACATCAAGGGTATGCCTTTTTTGAGGTTTTACAAATTTGGATGTATAGCCTTAACTTTAAGATCGAGATTTATGCCTTTTGTAAGGTCTTATAATTTTTAACATCCCTTACTTGAGGTCTTACAGTTTTGGTTACTTGGTACAAGTGTAACTCATGCCTTGCTTGAGGTCTTACAGATTTTGGTGGTACCTTATAGAGGTCTTATACTATTGATAATGCCTCGTGGAGGTCTTACATTTTCTAGGTTTGCCACATGGAGGCTTTTGGGCTAGAGGTTGCCTTCTTGGGGTCTTATGGCCTTGAGTTTCTGATTACTCGCTGCGATGACAATCGACAACAATCCTCGAGACATCGAAAGTGTTTTGGCTCTGGAGCCGTTCTTTGTAAACTTGGTGTTGCCTCATTGAGGGCGTATGAGTTTGAAGTTTCCAACCTAGAGGTCAAATGGCTTCGAGTTCTTAATGCCAGTCCCCGAGTATTCGGGAGTTGATGTTAGTCCCCGAGTATTAAGGAGGTTTTTTGGCTCTGGAGCCATTTCTCATAAAAGTAGCATACTTCTTTGAAGCGCAAAGAGTTTTTGGTGGTAAAAGATACTCCTTTGATTACTTGGTACAAGTACACATGTTTTTGCTATCAAGGGCTCAATTATTTTATGCAGACATGGTTCATTCGACCATTTGGTCCAATATATCATTTTGTTATCGAGAGCCTTTTTGGCTCATCTTGACTTTTTCGAGAAGTTGATCTTACGGGGGAAGCCCCCCAATGTTCGAGGTTGATTGAAGATAAGCCTTGAATACTTGTTAGGTTCTCCTCAAACAACATATAGATGCTGTCTCGTCAAAAACCTTGCCGGTAAAACCCTTTTTGGGATAAAATCTGATTGAACGAAAAGAGTGCAACGTTTTCTTTAAAACCCAAGGTCTTTGAGCCGGGGGATGTTTTGGGGTTTTCCATCAGACACCTTAGTAGTAGTAGCGTTTGAGCATTGGTATGCTCCAATTGCTTTGAAGTTGTTTACCTTACATGGTACCGAGCTTGTAGGACCCTTTGCCGATTACTCCGAGGATGCGGTACGATCCTTCTCAGTTTTGGCCTAGCTTTCCTTCAATAGGGTTTCGAATGTTTAGGGTGACTTTCCTCAGGACTAAGTCTTCCACTCCGAAATGTCGGAGGTTTATTCTCCTGTTATAGTACATTTCGATCCTTTGTTTTTGGGCAGCCATTCAGACCAGCGAATCCTTTCACTTTTTATCCAATAGTTCGAGGGCCGCAGTTATGGCCTCGTTGTTTGAGCTCTCGCTGGTGTGTCAGAATCTAGCACTTGGCTCTCCGACCTTTATCGGTATCAAAGCCTCGAAACCATATACAAGAGAGAAAGGCGTTTCTCCTGTGCTTGATTTTGGAGTTGTTCGATATGCCATAGCACTTCGGGTAATATTTCTCTCCATATTCCCTTAGCACCTTCCAACTTCATTTTTAAGTTTTGAATGATGGTTTTGTTTGTAGATTTTGTCTGACCATTTGCACACAGGTGGTAGGGTATCGACATGATTCTCTTGATTTTGTGATCACATATTATCTCGGAAGGAATCCCGAATTGGCACATGATGTGGTCCCAAATGAAGTTAATGACTTCTTGAGAAGTAGTCAGTCATAAATAAAATAAATCTAGATTTACCTGGTGCCGTTGGTAGAGGTCCGATGATATCCATCCCCCACTTCATGAATTGCCATGGCAACAAGATCGAATGCAGTTGTTCAGCTGGTTGGTGAATCATCAAGGCAAACCTCTAGTTTTTGTCGCACTTACGGACAAATTCTTTGGTGTCCTTTCCCATGATGTCCCAATAGTAGCCTGCTCTGACTACTATTTGGACCAAGGCATCATCACCGAAATGATTTCCGCAGGTGCCCTCGTGGATTTCTCGGAGTACATAATCTGCGTCCCTCGACCCCAAACATACTGCTAGGGGCCAATCAAAGGTTCTTATGTACATAGTTTTATTTTCATCGAGCGAGAATCGGGCTACTTTGGTTTGCAAAGCCCTTGATTCTTTTGGATTCGTGGGTAGTTTACCACTTTCCAAATAATAGATATATTTATTTCTCCAATCCCATGTTAGGCTATTGGAGTTGATCTCGGCATGACCTTCCTTGATCACTGATTTGGATAGCTGAATGAAAGCCCCGGGTAGGTCATCTTCATCGACAGATGATCCTAGGTTTGCGAGCGAATCATATCTTGCTTTGATGATTTCAGCTCCTAGGCCTTTGGCCAATTCCAAACCTTCAATCATAGCCTCATATTCGGCTTTATTATTAGTCAACCTTGCAGTTTTTATAGATTGCCTAATTATGCCGCCCATAGGCGGCTTCAAGACTATGCCGAGCCCGAATGCTCTTGCGTTCGAGGCGCCGTCAATGAACAAGGTCCATACCCCGATAGATGTTCCTGTTTTTAATAAAAGTTCTTTCTCTATCTTGGGCACGAGGAAGGGAAAAAAGTTGGCCAAAATATCTGCCAGAATTTAGGATTTAATAGCCGTTCGAGGTTGATACTCGATATCATATCCGCTGAGTTCAATGGCCCATTTGGCCAGTCGGCCCAATAATTCGGGATTATGCAATATGCTTCGAAGAGGATATGTTGTTAAAACACAAATATGATTGCATTGAAAGTAAGGTTTCAATTTTCGCGATGCGCTTATTAACACAAGAGCTAATTTTTCTAGGTGCGGATACCTGGTTTCGGCAACTATCAGGGTTCGACTTACAAAATAAATAGGGAATTGCGTACCTTGTTCCTCTCAAACTAGCACACCACATACCGCTATCTCAGATACGGCCAGGTATAAATACAACGTCTCATACTCCTTTGGGGTGTGGAGTAAAGGTGGGCTAGTCAGATATCGCTTCAACTCCTCTAAGGTACGTTGTCATTCCGCAGTCCATTTGAAGTTGTTCTTCTTTTTGAGAAAGGAGAAGAAATGATGACTCATGTCTGATGACCTCGATATGAATCAGCCCAAGGCTACTATCCTCTCGGTCAGCCGTTGCATGACCTTCACATTGTTTACCATCGTGACTTCTTCGATGGCCTTGATTTTGTTGGGGTTGATCTCGATTCCCTTGTTTGACACCATAAATCCTAAGAATTTGCCCGAACCCACTCTGAAGGCACATTTCTCAGGATTGTGATTCATGTTGTAGCTTCTTAGGATGTCGAATGTTTCCTACAAATGAATCAAATGGTCCTCTATGCGCATGAACTTAACTAGCATATCATCAATATAAACTTCCATGGATTTTACTATTTGATGTTCGAACATTTTATTAACTAGGCGTTGGTATGTGGCTCCCGAATTTTTCCGCCCGAAGGGCATTACATTGTAACAGTATGTACCATACTTCTTGGTAAATGAAGTCGTTTCCCTATCCCCGAGATTCATCTGAATTTGATAATACCCTGAGTAGGCGTCGCGAAATGTGAGGGTCTCATTACCGGTCGTGGCATCGATCAAGCGATCGATTTTAGGCAATGGGAATGAATCCTTGGGGCACGCTTTATTTAAGTCTTTGTAATCTTCACACATTCTTAACTTATTTCCCTTTTTGGGGACTACCACTACATTGGCCAGCCATTCGGGATATTTTATCTCCCTAATAGACTTTATTTTGAGGAGTTTTTACCTCGTCCTTTATGAATGCATGTTTTATTTCGGATTGGAGTCTCTTTTTTTGTTTTACCGGTTTGAATCTGGGGTCAACACTTAGTCAATGGGTGGTTATTTTCGGCGGGATTCCTTTCACATCTAAATGGGAGAAAGCAAAGCAATCGATGTTATTAATGAGAAATTGAATGAGTTTTTCCAGAGATCGGGGATCAGTCCCATTCCCAGGTATACCTTCCAATCTTGGAGACCTTTAATCAAAATAGCTTGCTCTAGTTCTTCAATAGTCGACTTCATTGCATTCGACACTTCGGGGGTGATGAAAGTTTGGGGAGCGAGGAAATCTTCCTCATCATCCTCAGGGCTCTGTTTGCCTCCCAGCTCTTCCGAGGTAGAGTGTATAGAATTTGATGCCTCGTAGAGGACCGCGAACATTTCCTTTGCCACGTGCTGTTCTCCTTATATTATCTTTATGCCATCCATTGTTGGAAAATTCATCATCTGATGTAGAGTGGATGGTATTGACCTTATGTTGTGTATCCACGGCCTGCCAAGCAATTCATTGTACCTAATGTAACCTCCGATGGCATGGAATTTGGCGTCCTGAATAGCACCGGACATGTTAATTGGGAGGGTGATCTCTCCCTTCGTTGCTTCGCTGGCCATGTTAGAGTCGGTGAGGACTTGGGAGGTAGATACGATCTGATCGAGCAATCCAAGCTATTCTATCACTTTTGACCTGATTACGTTGACCGAGGTACCTAGATCGACGAGTACACGTTTAATTTGGATGTTATTCAAGAGAAATGAAATTACCAGCATATCATTGTGTGGTTGACTCAAGGTCTCGAAATCTTCCTCACTGAATGCAAGGATTTCTTCGGACACACGTCCCCGAATTAACCCTTCCATTGCAACGACCACTTTTACCCATTTGATCATGGGTCCTTGGGGAATGTCGGTCCCCGATGATCATATGAATGACGTGCCGAGGTTTTGCCGCTCCGTTTCTCCCATCTATCTCTCTTTCTTCCCGGGTGGGATTTTTTCGAATTTCCTGTTGATTTTCTGGCGTATACTCACGTTAATGTGGGAACTGATGCTAACTTGTTGGGCATTGCGTGAGACCATACCCACGAGGATCGGTTCTGGTGCACTCTCAGGGTAATGTGGTGGTACACCAATACCTGGAACAACTATGGTCCTCAAGACTGTTATTTTCATGTGCGTTCACTGAGTTAGACATTTCAACCTGAAATCAAAGGTCCTTGAACAATAAAAAGTGTAAAAGATAACTTGCATTATGTATCAAACCAACAAGAAAACAATCACTATTATTTTTAGCCCTACGGTGGGCGTCAAACTGTTTACCTTGAAAATGGTAATTACAATTAAATATGATTTTGTCGTTCTAAAAATACGTGATTTATTTTTATGCTAGTTGTTAGGATGTTGATGCTAAGTGTGAGACTAGAAAATGATATAAGAACTTGAAAAAAGTATGTTTAAGCAAACCAAGTGGTTGGGAATCGAGGCCTTGAACAAGGTTATACGGGGCCTCGAGGTCGAGCTAAATACTAAGTTGTGGACAACCGATGAAGGACTAACTATTTTGGGAGATTTAATGAAGGCTCTTTATGATCAATAATGAGTAATAAAATGAAGAACAATTAATGAAATGCAATAAATGTAAGAAATAAATGTAAGTAATATAATCAATGGAGAATGTGTTTAAGTTAGAGAGCAGAGAATGTTTGTCACGACCCATGTTTCCTTCCAAAGGAGTCGTGATGGCACCTAGTCTCTAAACTAGGTAAGCCTAACATTTTTTGTAACAATATGGATATTCACTAACTTTAAATTAAATTACTCTAAACAAATTACAATTCCCTAACTGGTGGTACTAGTCATAATCCTTTCTAAGAATAGTTATACAAAATAGATACATCACTAGTCTGAAACATAAGGAACATACAGAATAAGTACAATTGAAGGTGACTCCGAGGCCTGCGAATGCTATAGTAGGTTTACCTTGAGTCTCCACCGCAACGACTCGCATAGCTGCTACTGATCAAATACCTAGATCGGTACATAAAACTGTACAGAACTGTAGTATGAGCACACCAAGTAAGTATCAAGACTAACCTCGGTGGAGTAGTGATGAGGTACAGTCAAGACACTCACTGGTCTAACAACCCCTGTATTATAACATACAAAAATAATAGGGAGCAAATAATAATGATGGAAACAATAATCAACCAGTGATATAAACAGAAGGGCAAAAATAAATACCATAAATATTACTCGTCGAATAATGTATACAAGTGCAATCAATTAATCAAGTTCTTCAACTATAAATATCTTTCAAATATATTTCCTTCAAACAAGCAGCTTTCGAGTATAATTCTTTCGAGTAAAGGTCACCTTGTGATGCCTCATTTCACAATCATAAATAACATAGCTCTCAGCCCACTTTCATATTTTTACGGCATCTCGTGCCCATATTTCTATCATAGTCGCACGGGCAACTCACACGCCATTAAATAATTTAAAAAATCATAATATTTCCACCGGCACCTTGTACCCATATAATTCTGTCTCACATTGCACAACAACGTTCTCAGGTTACTTAGTTCATAGGGTCCATAACCCAATACAATTAAGAATGTTCACAGAGCCTCATTTACTTAACATGAAGTAGAGTACAACTTCTAAACCTATTTGGAACTCATCAAGAAAAGATGAAGTTATTTTTAGAAATCATTTGAATAATGAAAGTACCATGTTTCAATTAGAATACAACATCGAATGATTTTTACTTTTACCAAGGGGTTTGATAAATTAAAGTAGAAATTCCTTCTTACCTGGACCTCGTCCTTATATAACATCCACCGCAGCTTGTAGCCCGGTTTAAATATTTCATATCATATAAAAATGTGAGGATCTCGTCCTTAACTCTGAATCACAAGTATTTTGCACATTGTGCCAACTAAAATTTTCCATTTCCTTTCTTCCTTCTTTCAAATAATTTCCGTTAAACAAAATCACAACATACAATAATCCCTTATACCAGTAGGGCATATAATTTACAACTGAAATCAATCATTTAGAAATTACATCAAACTCATCGAATTGATTAATAAAAGTCACTTTTAGTCTAAAAACTATTTTTAGTGACCAACACATAATGATAGACATAACTATCTCATAATGCCCTGATTGACTGGAGCACTATGAGTATTCTAAAATTGTTTACATGTCCCTGCTGATACTGAAATGTAGAATTATTAAGGACGCGGGAATACCAAAAGTTCCATCATCATCCTATTTAAATCTCAGCTCTTAATCATATATAAGTTTCGACAAACCTTTCAATACCACATATATACAGCTCAAGCCAAAACTAATATAAGACATGACCCCGCAATCTGATCACTGATAGTGGTCTCCCCTCACTTGGTGCGAAATCATAGGACACATTTCCGAAGATCCACAATACTAACCTTCACCGCTCGTACGACACCATTCATAAGACACCTCAAGACATCTACTTGGCATTTGTCATCCTCATGACCGTTAAACTCACTTCCTCCAGTGTCTCAGCTTGCTAGTAAATACCATTCGCTAAATAGAAATCCCATACGAAACACATAGCCTCTAAAACTACCAACTATTTTTAGATATACATCTACCTGTGATGATTAGGCAACCAATTAAAACTTCTTAAGATTGTACTTATCAACCCAATGTCAAAAATCTGATGCACCCCCATGCGCACAACTAAAAGATCTCTTTGCACTTTCATATCCTCGATTTTGGACGACACGTGGTAACAATGGTTCAACAACCCTAGCTCTTTTATAACCCTTTTACGGTATCACCAACCATTGGCATAGTGCACAATTCCATACATGAGTGGATGCAAAAGAACATAAGATATGTGCTTCAAGCTGAATAAATGCCACATGATAAGGAATGAATGAAGTGGAAATTTTTCCTACTAGTTCTGCAGCCTCTCGAAGATAAGTACAGACGTCTCCGTACCGATCCGCAAGACTCTTCTAAACATGCTTATGACTTGTAGCACCTATGAACCTAGAGCTCTGATACCAACTTGTCACGACCCAAGTGTCCCTCCAAAGGAGTCTTGGTTACACCTAGCCTCTAAACTAGGTAAGCCTAACATTTTCTGTAACAATATGGATATTCACTAACTTTAAATTAAATTACTTTGAACAAATTACAATTTCTAAAATCGGTAGTACTAGTCATAAACCTTTTCTAAGATTAGTTATACAAAATAGATACATCACTGTTCTGAAACATAAGGAACATATGGAATAAGTACAATTGAAGGTGACTATGAGGCATGCGAACACTATAGCAGGTTTACCTTGAGTCTCCACCACAACGACTCGCACAACTGCTACCGATCAGATACCTGGATCTGTACACAAAAATGTATAGAAGTGTAGTATGAGCACACCACAACGGTGCCCAATAAGTATCAAGACTAACCTCGGTGGAGTAGTGACGAGGTACAGTCAAGACACTCACTGGTGTAACAACCTGTGTAATATAGCATACAAAAATAATAGGGAGAAAATAATAATGATGGCAACAATAATCAACCAGTGATATAAACAGTAAGGCAACAAAAACACCATAAATTTTACTCAACGAATAATGTATACAAGTGCAATCAATCAATCAAGTCCTTCAACTATAAATATACTTCAAATATATTTCCTTCAAACAAGCATCTTTCGAGTAAAGGTCACCTTGTGACGCCTCATTTCATAATCATAAATAATATAGCTCTCAGCCTACTTTCATATTTTTACGGCATATCGTGCCCACATTTCTATTATAGCCGCACGGGCAACTTACATGCCATTAAATTAAAAAATCATAATATTTCCCCCGGCACCTTGTACCCACATATTTCGGTCTTACATTGCGCAACAACGTACTCAGGTTACTCAGTTCATAGGGTCCATAACCCAATACAATTAAGAATTTTCACAGAGCCTCATTTACTTAACATGAAGTAGAGTACAACTTCTAAACCCATTTGGAACTCATCAAGAAAATATGAAGTTATTTTTAGAAATCGCTTGAATAAAGAAAGTACCATGTTTCAATTAGAATACAATATCGAATGAATTATTACTTTTACCAAGGAACTTGATAAATTAATATAGTAGAAATTCCTTCTTAAGTAAAGTACAACCTCAAACGATTTAAGGAAAATTTAGTTGAGAAATCAATTGAGTTAAAAATGTAACAATTGTTGAAATTTGAAATATTGAAATATATATAAAAATAAGGCGAGGTATTGTAAACACTATGGATTCCAACACAAAGGATCACAGCCGCAAAGGAATATAAACCGTTAAAACACTTGAATTGATAACAACAATTACAACGGAGACAAAATAATCACGGATACAACTCAGCACAGAGAAAACAATCGGGGATCTCCCAGGATACCGTCCTGTAGTCCCAAAATATAAATATCCAGTGGATCTCCCAGGTGCAGTCCCATAGTCCAACTCATAATGCACGAGGATCTACCTGAATCCCGATCCATAGTCCCAAATGTAAATACCTAGTACTGGGGGAATCTACCGGGTGCATTCCCGTAGTTCCATATAACTGTGCAGGGGTATCTACCGGAATCCCACATCCGTAGTCCCGGAATCTACCTGGTGCATTACCGTAGTTCCATATAACTGTGCAGGGGGATCTACCGGAATCCCATATCCGTAGTCCCAAATAAATAGACAAGGGGATCTAATGAAATCTCACATCCGTAGTCACAAATAAACAGACAAGGGGGATCTAACAGAATCTCACATTAGTAGTCCCAAATAAATACACAACGCAACCAACAGAATCAATAGTGACATCACAACAGAAGGATCAAACATCACCGCAATACATATAACAATAACAAATGACAATAATACAAGCTAAGACAAGTAAATCAACTCAGGGGCTGTAAATCACGAGAAAATGGTAGAACCAGCTCAAAGGAATAACCACAGAAAAGAATACTGGCATAAAGGGAACAGTTCAACAAAGGGAAAACTAGCATGTAGCAACGATCCCACAATATACAAGTCAATAATAAGGAAATCAACACGAGTCAATAGTTATGAAAATATAACATGACAATAGGAGAGGCAAAACTCTTCAGTTAAGTCAAATAGGAGTCAATTAGGTAATAAGAGTGAATCGTGAAACAATTAATTTCAATTAAGCATGTAGAGACGAAACTAATAAGTAAGAACTCAGTCATATCAAGAATAACTCCATCCCTAGTGAATATAAGAACCTAAGAACCCTAAAATTCCAATTCTCCACAATTAAGTCCGAGTACGCTCTCGTCACCTCGCGTACACAAACTACAATCAACACAAAAGATTCAAATCCTAAGGGGAAGTCCCCCACACATGGTTAGGCAAGATACTTACCTTAATCCGACCAATTCACTTTTAGCTTTTTCTTTTTCCAGTTCATCAATGCTCGACACAATCTAGCCAAAAACGACTTGAATACATCTAACAATGCAAGAGAAAATAATTCCAATTAACAAAGGTATTGTTCTTATACAATTTGCGAAAAGTCAACAAAACTCAACTCCCCAGGCCCCCACCTTGGAACACAACAAAATTTATAAAAACCAAATACCCATTCCGATACGAGTTAACATATACAAAAATTATCCAATTCCGAAACCATTTGGTCATTCAAATCATTATTTTACATTTTGAAAGATTTTCACAATTTTTCCCAAATTCCATCCCAACCCACGAATCAAATGATAAATTCATGTATTCTAGCCAAATCCGAGTTAGAATAACTTACCCCGATGAATTTCTTGAAAAACCATTGAAATATCGCCTCAAACCGAGCTCCCTAGGTCAAAATATGAATTAAAACCCTAACCCTCGTATTTGTAGAGTACCTTCTGGAATCCCTCACCGTTGACCGCTCAAAAACCAGTGCTAACCGCGGTGGAGCACCGCGGACCGTGGTAAATCCATTTCCCCCGTGATGGATTTTGACTATAGTGACAGGCTTTAGTGTTTTCGCCATAAATTTCGCTAAGATGTCCAAATGCCTTTCATAATATTTTTTTGAACACGAGATTCAGAGATCTACAACTTTCGGTTTTGAATCATCCCAACATTCCTTGTAGATCAAAAGATACAAGCTTCCGAAGCCAGACCAGAGATCCTACGGAACATTTTTGATATGTGGCCGCACACCATTTTGTGTTGTCCGCACTAAGGTCCGCACACCATTTTGTGTGGTCCTCACTCCACTATGTGGTCCACATATTTTTGGTGCGGTCCGCACTCCTAAAAGTGCCAGAACCATCTCAAAGTTCCGAAATGCCCGGACTCGCTCAAAATTCACTTTGAAACTCATCCGAGGCTCTCGGGACCTCAACCAAATGTACCATACATCCCATAACATCATAAAAATTTAGTCGAGCCTTCAAATTACTCAAAACAACACAAAAACACCAAATCCACCTCGGGTTCAAGCCTAAGGACTTAGAAACTTTCAAATTCCACAAACAACGCCGAAACCTATCAAATCAAGTCCGATTGACCCCAAATTTTGCACACAAGTCATAAATGACATAATGAAGCTATTCCAACTTCTTGAGTCGGATTTTGATCTCGATATCAAAAAGTCAACCCCTCGGTCAAACTTCCAAATTGCAACTTCTCGTTTTCTCCATTTCAAGCCTAATTAAACTGCAAACTTCCAAATAATTTTCCAGACATGTCCTAAATCTAAAATCACCATACAGAGCTATTGGAATCATCCAAAATCCATTCCGGATTCATTTACTCATATTTCACATTTCGGCCACTTTAATTCAACTTAAGCTCTCTTACTGGAGACTAAGTGTCTCAATTCCTTTCAAAACCTTTCCGAACCCGAACCAATTTCCCCGGCAAGTTACATAAGACTGTGAAGCATGAATTTAGCAGTGTATGGGGAAACGATGTTGTACTTATTCAAAACAACCGGCCGGGTCATTACATTCTCCACCTCTTAAATAAACGTTCATCCTCGAATGTACTAAGATTATTCTTAGGTTTCAAATTTGATGTTTCTACTTTTACACATATACTCGTGGTGATCCCATATTACCGTATTCGAAATAAGTCCGACAATACCATTTCAATTGAGACTATTTATCTTATTCATATTTGTACTTTAAGATGAAATTTCCTACACTCCAAACATCTTCAAAGTGGTCCGATTTTCACATCAACACACGGTATTAGTCTCGATTGTATATAGCAACCCGTGCCTATGCACAAATGAACTTTTAATAGCGCTTAAATTCATTGAAATTTTTGCGTGGTGTACATTCTCCCCACTTAGGGTCATTCATCCTCAATGAGAAGTAGAGTCCACCCTCAAACACATAACGTAACTTATCTCTTTATTCGCACATCTCAATGTCCCAAATTTTTCTAACTCTCAAATTTTTCAGAAATTTCGGGAGAGTCTCCCCAGTAATTGGGCCAATCCACCTGTCAGAGTAACACCAAAACAACTCCTAACAACACATCCTCAACTCAACAAATCACCACAATATATATATCAGTAACACTAATCTCCGCATTACAAGCGTGACATTATCATAAAGATATCTGGACATGAAACACATCATATGTATGACCTTAACCATATCTCTGATCTCAATAGTTATTCATAATCGATTACAACATCACCAATTAACCTCATGTTAACAAAATCTTGTTTCAAACCTCCACTTTACTAACAACAAGGCATGAGGACCTCATAATTACTTATGCAAATAAACGACTCACATTTAATACCACCTGGGCACTTACCTCGTAGGCTAAAATTCAATAATTACAATACAATTTGGCAAATTATGCACAGAGATATTCACACAAGAATTTTCAAATAAGCCTCATAGGCATGACTCCCTATAAGTACTATTGTACAAATTTTTAATTTCACAAGGGAGAATTGAAACTTATACATTTTTTTCACCACAAGGACCTCATCCTTATATAACATCCATCGCAGCTTGTAGCCAAGTTTAAATATTTCATATCATATAAAAATGTGAGGATCCTGTCCTCAACTCTGAATCACAAGTATTTTACACATTGTGCCAACAAAATTTTAGATATCCTTTCTTCCTTCTTTCAAATAATTTCAGTTAAACAAAATAATTGAAGTGACATGATTTAGTAGTTTGGTCATAACTTTCTCTACAGATGTCCAAATGCCTATTATAATATGTTTCGGAAACCTAGATTCAAAGATCTACAACTTTCGTTTTTGAATCATCCAAACATTCTTTGTAGATCAAAAGATATAAGCTTCCGAAGTCGGAATAGAGATCATGCGGAACATTTTTGATGTGCAGCCGCACACCATTTTGTGCGGTCCGCACAATATTTTGTGTGGTCCGCACTCCCCTCTGCGGTCCGTATGTTTTTGGTGCGGTCCGCACTCCCAAAAGTGCCAGAACCATCTCCGAGTTCCGAAATGCCTGGACTCGCTCAAAACTCACTTTAAAACTCATCTGAGGCCCCCGAGACCTCAACCAAATGTACCAACACATCCCATAACATCATAACAATTTAGTCGAGCCTTCGAATTACTCAAAACAACACCCAAACACCAAATCTACCTCGGGTTCAACACTAAGGACTTAGAAACTTTCAAATTCCACAAACAATGCCGAAACCTATCAAATCAAGTCCGATTAACCGCAAATTTTGCACACAAGTGATAAATGATATAATTGAGCTATTCCAACTTCTTGAGTCGCATTTTGATCTCGATATCAAAAAGTCAACCCCTCGATCAAACTTCCAAACTACAACTTCTCGTTTTCGCCATTTCAAGCCTAATTAAACTACAAACTTCAAAATACATTTCCAGGCACACTCCTAAATCCATAATCACCATACAGAGCTATTGGAATCAAAAAAAATCCATTCGGATTCATTTACTTATATTTCACCTTCCAGCCACTTTAGTTCAACTGAAGCTCTCTTACTGGAGACTAAGTGTCTGAATTCCTTTTAAAACCTTTTCGAACCTGAACCAATTTTCCCGGCAAGTTACATAAGACCGTGAAGTATGAATTTAGCAGTTTATGGGGAAACGACGTTGTACTTATTCAAAATGACCGATCGAGTCGTTAGAATGTTCTTATTCTTGTATTGAATGATGTGTGTTGTATCATGTGTGAAAAAAATAACCAGGGTCCCCTTTATACAGGAAGAGGAATTCCGACATAGTACATATGAATTTATTACAAAGAAATGTAGCTAGTACAACTACTTAGCAGTCTGGTACAGATTGGTACTATTCTCGTAGGTGTTGTCAGTTTTGACCACGTGCCTAGGGAATTTTCCATTTATCTATGATAACCATCGATTTATGCTGCCCCGAGGTCGGACATAAAGAACCTTCGAGGTAGAAACCTCGAACTGTGCCCGCGGGCCCTCGAGGTGAAGCTACGAAAGACATAATGATGGTAAAATCGGGCTCTCCAATTTTATCCGTATATGCAAGCCAATCAACGAATTAAGGGGATTGCATTTTTGAAAAGTCGCCACCTAATGATTTAAGGTGCGTTAGGGAACTTATAGGGCTCATTTATAACTACGTTTGGTAACCAGAGACAGGGTAAGTGCTTGAATTATCCTAAGGAGAAGGTGTTAGGGACCCCTCAGGATCCACTAGTGTGGTTCCCGGCCAAACTGTTTTTGTGAATTTGTGCGGTTAGCAAATAAACAAGTATGGATCAAATAGCAGGGGATTTAAGTTTAAATACACTAGTGTTTGAAAAACAATTAACGAAAAGCATGATTTTTAAAAGAATTACAATCTAAGCATATTTGGGAATTTAAAGGGGGTGTCCAAAAATATGGATCACATCAATGTAATACCCGGTATGACACTCCTCAAAGAAGGGCTATACATTGTATTAATGCACCATTCATCATATCCATATCTACCCTTTCCCACCCCATGAAAGTAATTAAAGCGAGGATTGGTCTCGACCCCTATTGCATGTTGTTACCCGTCTTTTCCAATAATCCTAGAGGAGTTTAGGATTTCTATCATATGAGGGAGGTCCTAGGCAGACCCTCAGGTTTAAAGGCAAAATACTAGGTGACAAATAAGAACACATAGGACTGCATTTAGGTGGGAAAACACAAAAAACAGATAGAAGGCTCAGATATACTCCCATAAGTAATACACATAGACATCACGACTCATACACAGATAAGGTCCACATTTGAACTCAGAATCCTAAAGCATGGTATCTAAGTGATTTTAAAAACATAACAGATGGAGATTTGATCTGTAATTCAGAAAAAGGGGTCCTAAAAGGTTTGGCTACTGATTTTAAACCAATTGATAATTAAGTAGTATACATAAAGAAGCATGTTTCCAGTTTTGACAAATTTAGCACCTAAGGCTTGCTTGGGTGTAAAATAGTGTTCCAGTTATCAGGGTTACTCAGAGAAGACTTTTTGAATTGTATTAATAAACATGTTGTTCTAAATGTTCAGAATTCCGGAATTATTACTAGCTGGGTTAATCTATTTTTTTATCAATAATTAAACTAGAGATGCCTAAGTGGATATGAATGCATTTCAAAAGGCGTGATATCTAATGCACAAAAAATGCAGAGTGATGTATACGCAGGACCTGAGCAGGATTTTTTTTTCTAAATTCATAAGTGTTACATACTTTCAGAATATGCAGAATATATGGAAATGACCTGTTTATTAGCGTTGTTTTTATCCTAAGGCAGGAACTCTAAGTGTACATGGCAGCGCATAACATAATGGTAAAGTGCTAGTTATTAGCGGATTTTAATACATGATTTTATAAGGATGCACATGCTGAAACAATAAACATGGGATCTAAGAGCATGGTTTCTAATGCATGTATGAATCCTAAGCATGGTTTCTATTGCGCAATTAGGAATATAAACTTAATAACATGTTTTCTACCCTTAACAACTATAGCATGCATATTTACCCCATCCCTTTTCACTATCCATCCCCAGAGAGTTTTTACAACAGTTATTACAAACCGTTTGCAAAAATTACATAATTGAAATAATAAAAGAAAAATTTATACTATAGGGAACCTAATGATAGACCCAAAATCTCCAGAATGTCTCAAATGCCATTGGTTCATAGCCTTTCACATGATCCAGGTGTGTCAGAGTTCTTTAAGGATCTCAAGGGATCCAGGGCAGTGCTCACATCCAGATTCATAACCAAATTGAGTTAGTGTAGTGTGGAAGAGCCAGCCTTAATGTGCTAGAGTTTAGAGGGAGCTCATAAGGGTCCCTAAGCAGTCACATATTAAGGGGGCAGAACCTAGACTTCTAAGAGTATATGTGAGAGTGCTTGACATAGGTTTAAAAGAGTTGAGTTGGAAACAGTTTTGACAATGATTAGTTTGAAATAAGTTTTGTAAAGCAATAGAAGAGTTTGCCTTTGTGAAAACCAGTTTGAAGAGGAAAAGAAACAAGACAATCAGCAACTCAAAACCAAATCAACATACATAGTTCAAACACAAGTAGGGAAAGGAGGAATTGGGACAAGTGGATCATATGTGAAAGCATATTTGCACACAAGTTAACACCAGAGAAGTACTACAGAACTTAAATAGTCACAACAATAGTCTATTGTAAAGTGTTCATGCCAAGAGCTTAAAGGTATTAGATTAAGGGGTGCTAAACAAAGTTACACATTAGGTTTAGGGGGAGGATTCAGGATCACATAGTAACTAGGTTTCACAAACATATGCTTATAATGTATTGGGGATTAGGGGGTAGGGCAGAATTGTAGTAGAAAATGTAAGAAAGCAGTAGACATGCTGAATTACAGGGAAGGGGTAATCACATGGCAAAATAGGCATGCTAATTGCAAGGGAGATAGAAGAACCACAAGTAGAAGCATAAGAGAAACAAAAGGAAGTGCAATACAAATAGAGACATATTACTTTGGATGCTGTAAGTTAAACTGAAAACATACCAGTAAAAATTTGAGAATATGTGCAGAGTGAGGAGTGAAGAGCAATACAATGAAGGGAAGCAAAGTATTAGTGTGTAGATCAGTAGAGCAGTAGAACAATAGAGCAGTACAGCAATGTAATCACTTAGTTTGGGCTTGCAGCCGACTAATTATCAAGTAAACAACAAGAGAAGCAAGAGAGTATGTATGTATGTAAGAGAGAGTTCAGAACAGTGGAATTGTTCATCTGTTATGCTAAAGAGAGGGTATAGTATTTATAGTTTGAGAACAAGAAGGGAAATAAGGTAATAAGTATTGACTTAGCTCAATTATAGAAATAATACAAATCAGAATCAATTAAAGACCCGGACTCCCTTCAACTAGGGTGTCATAGTTCAAACAGGTACAAGTTGTATCAAATAAGGAAAAGAATTACTTATAAGACTGATTTTACCATAATAGGAGTAGTAAAAGCATGTAACATGTAATAATGACTATGTACAGAATATTTTCAAGTAAGGGAAGTGCACGTTAAATAACTAACAATAAATTTGTGCACATAATTAAGGTAGAGTACAATTTTAATTTTGAAAGTTAGTTCAAAGAATCACGAATGAGATTGAAAATCACAGGGAATCAACACTAACTAAGGAAAGTATCACAAGAGTAAGGAAGCAATTTGAAAAATCAGTACAGTAGGAAAATACACAAATTCATAGATTCAGGGAAGATATCGCAGGTCTAAGGAGATTACACAAAAATCAATATAAATTATTATGTGAACAATCAATAAAACATATAGTCGAACATATTAAACGATAAATAACATGTGTTGAACAAAATCAGAGAAACCTAAGAACAAATTAGAGCAGAAAGCACAAGAGCATATAGAACATACATGAAACCTAGAATGTTCATGAGAGACATGCAAACACATCACAAACAGACTCAAACTTCAAATCGAACACAGAAGTATTAGGGTTTCTTAACAAAAATGAACCGAGCAAAAATGAAAGACTCAGGTGATGTTTAAACATGCTAAAAATCACAAAGTAATTACTAAAAATTAGAAGGAAATCGTTTTTGCAAAAGGGTTTTGAAACTCTAGTCTGGAAAATGAGGAAATCGTTTGAAATCAGAGAAATCTTTTGAGGAAAACAGGTGAGAACCTTAAAAGACACATAGATCCATCACAGATCTAAAAATACCGGAGGATTTAAAGCTAGGGTTTCCAGAGAAAATCCAAAGGTGGAGAAGAGAACTAAAATATCACCGGCCTTTGGCCGGAAAATGTAGAGATCTTACTCGAATGGCCATAGGTGTCCCGAAAAACATGGCATGAGACCGGAGATAGGAGTGTACCGCCTCAGGGTCACTTGAGAGCCTCCATCGGTGACACATGTGTGAAAGACGGATACATAAGGTCGATGAGAGGTGGAAACTTCATGGTTTCCGTCAAGGAGATGGCCGTAAAGTGGAGAGACAGAGCTCAGGAGACGAAGGTTCTAGAGAGAGTTGAGAGGATTCCGAGAGACGAGTGAGAAGTGAGACGGGGGGGGGGGGATGAGAAATGGGGTAGTCGTTTAGGGGTTAATATGGTAAGTATTAATCTGGGACGTTGATTTTAATTAATCGACGACTCAGATCAAACGAGGGTTGGGCCGAGTAAGATTTTAAGTTTGGGTTGGGTAACTAGGCTAGTTTTTTTTTTGGCAATCCGCTAGGCAAGCGCCTAGGGCTAGTGTTTTATTAATATAAGAAAGGAAAAATACAACAATTAGGAAAAGTACAAATAAGGGGGATACTATCACCGATTTTATTACCCATATGCCTTGGCTATATAATCACTCCTCTGCGCCTCACATTGCCTCATGATTGCATCCTCATGTAGAGGATTCATGGTGTAGCTGCGGGCAAAAGTCTCACGAGGGCATATAATCTCATAGCCGTGTGGATATTTTTCCAAAGGCATAGGTGCAAGGCAACACTAACCGGGCTAAACCTTACCTCACTAATCCTATTGAGGCAAAGAAAAAGCCTCATCTTCTAGCAAGCATGTAAAAAATAGGAACTTGAAAGTACCAAGTACTCTATGATCGCCATAGAGTTTATAACACACTCTATGACGCTAATGCAAATGATGATGCTTTGAAAATGATAAACTAAAACAACATAAAAATTAGAGTCTTGCCCCTCATTTATCAAACTTGTGAGTTCTTCAATTTGAACTTCCTTAAAATCCTCTTTAATTTTCTTCAAATAATCTTCAAAATTCTTCATTTCTTCTTATCTATTGGACCTCGTAGATGTGGAGGTGGCAACCCCCTTTTGCTTTGCAACTCTCATTGGTAGTTTCCTGAGTGTTATTTCTTGAGTCACCTTCTTTTTTTCACTATTCTTTGGAGAGAAATCTCTGGTTGTAGCCGCCTCCTCCGGACAAGATTCAATCAATTCATCTTCTTTTGCTTCGTCGGAGCTGGCAACACGTAAGTTGGCCTCAAGTTTTTGATTAGCTTCATCTTGTATAACCATACACAATGGCTCATGCCTCTTCAGTGTATTGGGTTAGGGGTCTGGGTTAATTAGGCTAGAATTGAAATTTAAAAATGGCTAGTTGTTAAATACCTCATAAAAATAGATAAATATTTTATAAAAATGGCTAATAATTATAAAAAATAAAATTGATGCTTAATAAACTAAATTAAAATGATTAATTAGTATTAAAAATATAAATGACTAATTATTGAGTAAAAGCATAGCACAAAATATATAATTAGGCCATAATTGCAAAGTCATTGCAATTATAACCAGATAGTGCCATTTGGGCTAATTTGTGAAATACATTTTGTCTTAATAGGACCAAAAATGTCATATTAATTCAAGGATTGCTTTTGAAATCATCTGTAATGCAATTTATAATTAATTATTAGAGATAAAAATACTGGATAAATAAAAAAAGAATTAGTAAAAATATGAGGAAAATTATAGAAAAATACCAATTGTTATGAAAACCTAATTTTGATGGCCTATATGCAAATTTAAAATAATTTGAGGAAAAATTGGGTATCAATAGCTGCCCCTCTTTACCTGGGAAGGATGAAAGATGTGTCAGCTAAAGATATGATGGCCAATTTTAACCGAGCGGAATGGTTTGAAGAGATTTAGGCTGCACCCTGGTTTCTGAGTTGCCTACATATCCCTGGTTTTATAGGAATCAGGTCGTATCTAGTTCAGGATCCATCGGCAGAGTATACCGATGAAGCCATTTCAAGAATGGACGCAACATCTAGCTCAGGGTGAGAGAACGGATTACGAGAATGGTTAGGTTTGATATGGCTTGAGGGAACTGGAGTCGGATCACTCCTGCTGGGATAGTCGTTGCTCACCATCTTACCTGCAAATAGAAGCAATACAAGCATATACTGTGCATAAATTTAAACATGATGCAAATTCCCGTCGGACCATGAATGTTGCCTTTGGACAGTTAGGAATGGCATCCTCAAACCATGATGTCCTGGGCCATGGGTTGTTTGATGCAGGATTCGCAGGCCATGAGATGATGTTCTTGGGCTATGAGGATGGTGCCTCCGAACCATGACGCCTTTGAATAATGATATGCAAAGGATTAAAAGAGATCCTCAGGCCATGACATGGTGTTCTCGGTCTATGAAGATGGTGCCTCCAAACAATGATGTCTTTGAATGAGTTGGCAATATTTCAGCCCATGAAGGATGCAATAGTATGATGCGGACAAGACAAAGCTCGGTCTTGCGAATTGCAGGGCAGAGCTTAGCCCGTAAGAGAAGCGAGATAAATAGTGTTTGGGATAACACTTAGTTTCGAAGAAAATTGGAGGTAGAGCTTAGCCTCGGAAGGCAGAATGGTAGCCTTATGCAGATTGGAAGGCAGAATAGTAGCCTTATGAAATGTAGATGCCAATGGAGGGAGAGCTTAACCTCGGAAGGCAGAATGGTAGCCTTATGCAGATTGGATGGAAGAATAGTAGCCTTATGTAATGCGAATGCAGATGAAGACAACGTTTAGTCTCGAAAGGAAAAATGGTAGCCTTATGCAAATTGGAAGGAAGAATAGTAGCCTTATGCAATGCAAATACAGATGGAGACATCATTTAATCTCGGAAGGCAGAATGGTAGCCTTATGTAAATTGGAAGGCATAATAGTAGCCTTATGCAATGCAAATGCAGATGGAGACAACGTTTAGTCTCGGAAGGCAAAATGGTAGCCTTATGTAGATTGGAAGGCAAAATAGTAACCTTATGCAATGCAAATGGAAATGGGGACAATGTTTAGTCTCGGAAGACAGAATGATAGCCTTATGCAAATTGGAAGGTAGAATAGTAGCCTTATGCAATGCAAATGCAGATGGAGACAGTGTTTGGTCTTGGAAGGCAGAATGGTAGCCTTATGCAAATTGGAAGGCAGAATAGTAGCCTTATGCAATGCAAATGCAGATGGAGACAACATTTAGTCTCGGAAGGCAGAATGGTAGCCTTATGCAAAAAATAAGTTAACAACTGATAGTAGAGTTTTCTTAGATGATAGCAGATTGCGGCGTTGTGATTACTGGGAGAATTGTAACATATGGAACATCACTGGTGTGTGCTGATAGCTAAAGTTGTCAAGTGCAACGGTTCTGAGAGTTGTATTCTTGAATGTTCAATGTCCCATGAGCGTACAGTATGTTTAACAATTTCACAATCCTAGTGCCTACATCCAAAGAAAAATCATGAGTTTTGTAAGGGGAAATGTTAGTTCATATCCCCGCTGGCTTTGCTTGACCCGTGCGGCTTTGATCTGGTGATACCGTCAGTATTATTGGGGTAGTGTTGCTAAACAAAATAGTTTCAGTAATAACATGCATGATTTTGTAAAGGTATGACATAAATTAGAAAAATAATTTTTAGATGAACCGATGACTGTGATGTAGTTCAGGACATTGCAACTCTCTTGCTACGGATATTTGAGGGTCCTCCTCAAAATTCTGCCCTAGTTTGATGGGTCTAAGTTTCTGACTGCTGCTCATGCGACGATTGGCTGAAATTACTTCGGAATTTTGAGGGTCCTCCTCAAAATTCTACCCCAATTTCCAATTGTGGGGGGGGGGGATAAATTTTTTACTGATTTGTGACCGAACCCATAGGGCTGCCTACGTATACCCTCTTAAACGGGAATTTGGTCAGGCGTAGTTCAATTTACATCATATAAGGAAAGCATAAAGATTACACATAGTAACGCTTGACCCCATCTGAATTGATCGGGCTTTGGCCATACTTCTCCGTCTATTTCTGCAAGTATGAGGGCTCCTCCTGTCAAAACCCGGTGAACCATGTATGAACCCTGCCAGTTGGGAGAGAACTTCCCTTTGGCTTCATCTTGATGCGGTAAAATTTTCTTTAACACCAGCTGTCCCGGTGCACACTGTCTTGGCTTGACTTTTTTGTTAAAGGCTTTGGACATTCTGTTCTAATAGAGTTGACCATGCCATACTGCATTCATTCTCTTTCCATCTATAAGGGCTAGTTTCTCATAATGGCTTTTTACCCACTTTGCGTCACTGAACTCAGCTTCTTGTATGATCTTTATGGAAGGAATTTCCACCTCAGCGGGAATGATAGCCTCTGTACCGTAAACCAGCATATAGGGGGTTTCCTCAGTTGATCTGCGGACTGTGGTACGATACCCCAGAAGAGAAAATGATAACTTCTCGTGCCACTATATGTGATTCTTTATATCTTCCTCAATATCTTCTTGATATTCTTGTTGGCGGCTTCTATATCTCCATTCATCTGAGGCCTATAGGCTTTGGAATTCTTTTGTCTGATCTTGAAAGTTTCGCACATAGCTTTCATCAACTCCCTATTAAGATTAGAGCCATTGTTAGTAATGATTGCCTCTAGAATTCTGAATCGACAAACAATGCGATCGCGGACAAAGTCTGCCACGACTTCTTAGTCACTGCTTTGTAAGATGCTGCTTTTACCAATTTGGTGAAATAGTCGATGGCTACTAGGATAAACCTGTGTCCATTGGAAGTAGCAGGCTCGATTAGTCCAATAACGTCCCTTCCCCTGGCGGCGAACGACCATGGTGAGCTTTTTGTGTTAAGCTCAATTGGAGGTACCTTTATCATGTCTGCATGTATTTGACAATGGTGGCATTTTCGGATATACTGGATGTAGTCCGTTTCCATAGTCATCCAAAAGTAACCAGCCCGGAGTATCTTCTTTGCTAAGACAAAACAGTTCATATGTGGACCGCAGGTCCCAGCATGAATTTCCTCTAGTAGCGTGGATGCTTCCTTTGCGTTTACACATCTTAATAATCCTAAATTGGGAGTACTCCTATATAGGATTCCTCCGCTATGAAAGAAGTTGTTGGACAATCTCCGAAGTGTGCGTTTCTAAGTAGGATTCGCAAGCTCCGGGTACTCTCCCTTTGCCAAATATTCCTTGATATCATGAAACTAATGCTTTCCGTCTGCTTCCTCTTCAACATAGGCACAGTAAGCTAGTTGATTATGGATTTTCACTAGAATGGGATCAATGAAACTCTTGTCGGGATGTTGTATCATAGATGATAGGGTAGCCAATGCATCGGCGAACTCGTTCTGGATTCTAGGAACATGCTGGAATTCCGTCTTCATGAACCACTTTCTCAATTCATGTACATGATTTAAATACGGGAGTATCTTGGAGTTCTTGGTCGTCCATTCTCCTCGTACCTGATGTATAAGCAAGTATGAATCTCCAATCACTAGAAGCTCTTGAACGTTCATGTTAATGGCCATTTTGAGTCTTAAGATGTAGGCTTTATACTAGGCCATATTGTTGGTGTAGGGGAACCTGAGTTTGGTAGACACCGGATAATGTTGACCGGTTTCTGATATTAGGACTGATCCTATGCCAACTCCTTTGAAGTTTGCTGTTCCATCGAAGAACTTTCTCCAACCGTCATAGGATTCTGCAATGTCTTCTCCTATAAATGATACCTCTTCATCAGGAAAATACGTTTTCAGGGGTTCGTATCCTCCATCCTCGGGATTTTTAAGAAGGTGTTCAGCCAGTACCTGTCCTTTGACCGCTTTCTAAGTTATGTAAACAATGTCGAACTCACTCAATAGGATTTGCCACTTGGCTAACTTGACGGTGGGCATGGGCTTCTAAAAGATGTACTTCAAGGGATCCATTCTCGATATGAGATATGTAGTATAGGTGCAGAAGTAATGTCTCAGCTTCTGAGCTCCCCAAGTCAACGCACAACAGGTGCGTTCTAATAGAGAATACTTGGCCTTATACGGGGTGAACTTCTTACTGAGATAATAAATGGCTTGTTCCTTCCTCTCTGTTTCATCATGCTGCCCAGAACGCAACCGAAAGCTCCATCTATCACTGCAAGGTAGAGTAATAAAGGTCTACCTAGCTCAGGCAGGACTAAGACTGGTGGTGTTGACAGGTACTCCTTGATTTTGTCGAAGGCCTTTTGGTAGTCATCGGTCCATTTGGTGGTGGCATCCTTCTTTAACATCTTAAAGATCGACTCACAGATAACCGTAGACTGTGCTATGAATCTACTGATGTAGTTAAGCCTTCCCAAGAAACTCATCACATCCTTCTTGTTCCTTGGCGGTGGTAGTTCTTGAATGGCTTTTACTTTCGATGGGTCCAGTTCTATTCCTCGGCAGCTCATAATAAACCCAAGCAATTTCCCAACAGGAACCCCAAATGCGCATTTTACGGGGTTTAGTTTTAGGTTGTATCTCCGCAATCTATTGATATCTTCTATGTGGTCAGTGGCCTTCTTGGATTTGATAATAACATCATCCACATATACCTCTGTCTCCTTATGTATCATAACATGGAAAGTGGTAGTCATGGCCCTCATGTAAGTGGCCCCTGCATTCTTTAGTCTAAATGGCATCATCTTGTAACAGTACACTCCCCACGGCATAATGAAAGTCATTTTCTCAGCATCATCCTCATCCATCCAGATCTGATGATAACCAGAGAAGTAATCTATGACTGACTGTAGTTCATGTTTGGCACAATTGTCAATTAGGATGTGTATATTTGGCAAAGGGAAGTCGTCTTTCAGATTGGCCCGATTGAGATCCCGGTAGTCGACATAGACTTTGACCTTCCCATCCTTCTTTGGCACCGGCACTATGTTGGCTAACCATGTATGGTATTTTACTACCCTGAGAACCTTAGTGTTGATTTTCTTAGTGACTTCTTCCTTGATTTTACTACCCTGAGAACTTTTTGAGCTTTTGCTTTACCAGTGGACACATTAGATCAGTTGGCAGTTTGTGAGCCATAATAGACGTACTCAGGTGAATAATGATTCGCGTTAGGTGAATAACCCTATGAATAACCCTGTGTATTCTTTACTACCCTGTGTATTCTTTATTCTCCAACGGCGATAGGTGAATAATGATTCGCGTTTCCATGATGTTTTTTGCATCTCCAAGGTTGACAATCTCGGTCTCGTCCAGGTTGAACTTAGATCTGTTCTCAAAGTTCTCAACTTCTTTGACAATCTCGTCAAGTATGTCATCTTCTTCGGAATCCATGTCTATTTGTTGCGTTGTCTCATTGCATGTCACAGTCATTGGTTTATCAAGACAAGTAATAGTCATGTTGTATTGGTAAAACAAGGAGAGAAAACGATAGCAATAAATATTAATTCATAAGAAAAATCAAAAAAAGCTTTTAATAAATTGAATATTGTTTTGAACATCGAAGATCTTATTGCGGGAATTGAAAAAATTTAAAAAGAAAATCATTTTGTAAATAAAACAGTGAATGATGCTTGTTTTAGCCTTGGTACCTCGAGGCTCGTCGGGCTTTGGTTGTCCTGATGGTCCAATTATTGAGATGTGCCCGTTTGCTCACAGCCTGTATGGAAGGGTCTTCCTCCCCCTCCTCCTCGAGAATAACACAACTGTCCATATCACTGTCCTTTATAAACAAGTTCTTTACTGCTGCAAGTACCTCTTCTTCATCTGACCCATAAATAATGTCAGCTTATTGGAAGGCCTGCTCCCGATGCGGTATTGGCTGCTCTAGTGGGTAGTAAGGACCGCGCCATGGTGGTGACCAACTATTGAATTCTTCCCAGGTGTATTCGTATCCAAAACCGAAGGTAGTGCCATGTTTCTTGAGTTTTAGGGGTTTAGAGATTCCTTGGAGGTTCTTTCCGAGCCCTTTACCTGGTTCGTACCCACTCTAACTTAGTATACTCTCGATTTTGCTATCCCACTATTTGTCTTTGTTGATAGCATTGACCCGCTCAATGTGGTGGTAAGTTTCTCCACCCAGCTTCCTTCTTTCCTCGATTGCCGGAATGGTCTGGCGACTGTATATAGGGTTGCTACTGACTCTGTGAATGATCACTTTCTAGTGATTCCATTCAAACTTTACTACCTAATGCAGCGTTGATGCTACGGCCCCAACAGCAAGAATCCATAGCCATCCCAGCAACAAGTTGTAAGACACTGGTACATCTATTACCTGGAAATTGACCTCGAACTAGGTTGGTCCCATCTGCATGCATAGAATAATTTCACTAATGGTGGACCTATGAGAACCATCAAAGGCTTTCACATTGATTTCTCCATCCTTTATCTTATGCAGCCCTTTAGCCAACTTCATGAGTGTTACCAGTGGACAAATGTTAAGACTAGAACCTCCATCGATCAGGATTCTAGTGATGAAATGATCTTCACATTGCACGGTGATGTGCAGTGCTTTGTTGTGCCCCAGCCCTTTAGGTGGTAGCTCGTCTTCATGAGAGATTATCTAATGGCATTCCAGCACTCGTCCTACCATATTAGCCACTTCCCCGCTAGTGATGTTACTTGGTTCGTATGCTTCATTTAGCACCTTTAACAAAATATTCTTATGCGTGTCAGAATTTTGCAGTAAAGAGAGAATGGATATTTGCGTTGGCGTCTTATTCAACTGGTCAATGACCGAATATTCCTTGGCATGTATTCTCCTCCAAAGGTCGTCCGGACCTGTCTCAATAAGGGGTGTCCAGTTGGAGGCCTACTTGCTCGATTCAGCCAGATGTTCAAAGGTATAGACTCTACCAGTTCTTGTCATACCCTGTGCTACGATATCTTCTTCAATCCTGACCTTTCCCTTCCTTCTCGCCTAAGCTGTATAGTCCCAGGGTACAACATTTGCATAGAATAGTGGCATGGTAAACATCACCACTGGGATCGGCGCAACTATCCTCGCTCCGAATGGAACATGTACCTTGGGTGGCAAGACTGCAACCTCAAATGGTGCGAGTGTATTTACTGGAGACATGAATTAAACCTCAATTGGTACCAGTGTCTTTGCGGGTGGTGCTACTTCAAACTCAAGAGGTATAGACATATTCACCTTAGCATTCTCAAATGGTTGGATCTGGACTATGCTTGGATTGAGAGTAATTGTCGGTTTCTTCGGGTCATCACCTTCTACGATCAACTCGATTGATCCCTCGGGATCCCAGTCATCTTCTACTTCAATCACGTGGATGACTCCACCTTTATTGTCTGGCAGAGGGTTGTTGCGGACGTTTGAAGCTGGTTCCTTTTCCATAATGATCTTGTTATCAATCAAAGACTGTATCTTGTCTTTCAAGGAGAGGCATTCATCGATGGTGTACCCTTTCATGCCGGAGTGGTATGCACAGGACTTGTTTGGGTTAACCCACTGAGAAGGATTCTCAGGAGCCACAACAGGGATGGGGTAAAATAACTAGTAGGCTTTGAGCCTCTAATACAATTGGTCTATGGGTTCAGCGATGGATGTATATTATTTTTGGAGGTCTACGATTAAAATACGGTCGGGGTCTAAAGAAGTTTTGGCATGCAGAGGGTGATTGATAGTAGGATGGTTGAGCATTATAAGTTTGGTAGACATGAGTGGGATGGGAGTATCTGGGAAGTAGGTTGATATGTAGGAGGTTGAGATGACTGATAAGTTGGTGGCGGAGCTTGGTATGAGGGTGCTTGGTAATTTGGGGTTGGCTGCTATGTGAGTGGAGGTGTTGGGTAAGCTTGGTATTTAAGGGTAGACATGGTCCTTTGTGCAACCATCACGTCCCCTACGTCCCTTTTCTTGGACACACCACCAGATTATAAAGCCTTATTCATAGCTTGCAAGGCTTCAAAATTTGTAACCACACCACTTTTAATACATTCTTCAAATTTTTCACCTAATTTGATAATGTCGGAGAACTTGTTGTTCTTAACCATCATCAGCCATTCATAGTACTACGGGTCCTGATCCTGGACAAAGAACTTGTTCATTTGCTCCTCTTCTAAGGCGGGTCAGACCTTAGCAACTTCGGACCTCTAGCAAGTAGCATACTTGCGAAACGTCTCCATGGGTTTCTTCTTCAAATTCTTGATATAGAACATATCTGGTGCGTTCTCTGTATTAAACCTGAATCTGTCCATAGAGTCAGATGTCATGCCTACCCAACTTGACCACTTCTTGGGATCTTTGCTAATGTACCAAGATAACGCTTCTCCTTTCAAACTCCTCATTAACAACTTCATGCAGATCCTTTCATCCTTCCCTACTCCAACTAACTTGTCGTTATATGTCCTCAGATGGACCCTTGGATCACCCGTACCATCAAACATTTTGAACTTAGGAGGTTTGTATCCCTCAGATAGTTCGACATCAGGCGGTATGCAAAGGTCCTCAAAGTTTATCCCCTTGATTCTTTTGCTTCCCTCAACACCCTGAATCTTGCTGGTTGATTTCTTAAGTTCCTCGGCCAAGTTCCTGATAAGTAGATCCTTTTCATCGGACTCAGGTGTGCATTAGACAGGTTGGGTGGAGTGTGTCATAGTCTCCACGTAGATAAGATTGTTATGGTGTCCTAGTGTATTGGTGTGGAAATGGTCGTTTGTGGAGTTCTAAGGTTCTGGGATGAGTAGTGGAGTGTTGTTTGGGGTATGGTAGGTGTTACATTGGATCGTTGGTGGAGCAGCATGATGGGGAGGCGTAGGATGATTCTCCTGTTTTTGGATATTTTGAGGAGGTGTAGGGTTTTGAGCGTTGGGGAAGTTGATATCTGGGGTGTTGAGGGAAAATGATAGCTTTGCCAGATTTCGAACCTGATCGAGCTATTCCTGGAATTTCAATAGTTTCTGTTCAAGTTGTGACACATTCTTGTTAGGAACCCGAATACCCTGGCCATCAGTGGCCTCTACCCGTTTAGATATGTTCTCCTTCCTGATGTTGTTTAAATCTTCCATTTTATAATTGCCTTTGTTCTTGCCTTTATAGGGACTAAGAGGAGGAGTGGGTGGAGGAACCCTGGATCTTGTGAAATAAGATGATGATGCTAGAGTGCACGAACTAACCTTTGGGAAGGGGAATAATAAATACATAATAAAACAAAAGGTAATCAAGTCAGTGAGGATTATAAAAAGTATTGCGATATTTAAACACATAGTGCAGGAATTTAAAGAGTGTCCTAATTTGGGATCCTCTTTGTGCCCGAGGTAGTCCTAGCGACAAATAGACTTGGAGAACTTTTATTACTAAATCCCTCATTTTATTGATAAAGATAGGCGAATCCCAAAATGACACTAAATAAGCAACACATAGAAGTCACTAATGACCATTGGCCTTATTACATTCATAAAGCGAAAAGTAAATTCCTATCTATTTGGTCCACGAAGAACCTTCCCCGGATTCGACATCCTTGGCTCTATCAAACAACTTGCCCAATTTGCGATGTCCCAGCAGGTATGCTCTAGCTAGATGTCCACCTTCGGTCCCTTCAGCCCTGTGACAGTCTTCAACCCTTTTGAGAAATTTCCGGTCTAGTTGTACTATGCCTCGCTCCAAGTATCCTAGCCTTTTGTTGGCACTGATAGCCATGTTTTTTCATTCCTCAATCAACTTCTTATTGGATTCTTGTATCTCGTGGTGTTCTCTCTCGCATTCACGGATCCTTTTGCGGAGTTGGTTGTACTTGACTTGCGCCTCGGCCTTTTCATCTATAATTCTGTGACCTCGAACGAACCCTTGCTGGCCCAGACCATCCCAATTGTCTTCCAACCAACCAGAATAGAAAGGGGTACAAGTGGTATGATATTTGTCTGACTCGATGATGTCTTTCTCCATTACGTTCTTGCAGTGCCACATGTGCTAGGGTTGGCACTTGTGGGGACTATCATCATTTTGGAAGTCAGCTCGAAGATGGCTCATCTTGTCGACCCTGGGTATGATTTACTTCCTACCTGCTTGCCTCATAACTCGAAGAGGGATGTAAGGGTATGTTCCTCTTAGACCAATCAGTATCAGGAAAGGTGCATCTCTAGATCGAGCGATGAACTCCTTTATCGGAAACCACTCGAACATCCATTGAACCTATTCTTCAGTCAGATTATCAAAGAGCTCAACCCATTCTTTGGCATTCTCAGGCTGAGCGAACATGTTGGGGATGTAATTCATTCGCTTTGGATGGTGAAAAGCGATGTCATCATCCTAGGCCCTTCGCTGAATTTCTTGTCGGTATTTGCCCTTTTGGAGATGTTCCACGAGCCACAGCTGAAGTAATAGATTGTAGCCTTCGAAGTGTCTCGCTCCTTGTTGACACTTTTCCAAGGCTCTATATATGTCTGCAATGATCATAGGGTACAATGCTGAACGTCTGCCCACCAATCCCCTCCATTAGGGTATTGGTTACCATAGCCATCCTAGTATGGATTTTCCCTTTCTTCACTGGAAACACGATCAGACCCAGGAAGCAAAACATGAAAACGAATACCCCACGATGGATATGTCCCAAGGATGTGATGGCAAACTCGTTATGCTTGGTACAATATGATTTGTTGTGACCGTACCTTTCATACAAATAGTCAAAAGGGATGTACGATTCCTTTAGGCATACCAATTCTGCATTCTTCTTCAAACCCTTGCCTATGTTGTTCCCAAGCATTAGCAAACCCGACGTTTCCCACACTAGACCAGCCAGTCCTCGTATATCCTCTAGAAAATGTGTCATTTCGATGTCCCCAAAGTGGAACACGGCCCTTTCATAATCCCAAAATAAGGTAGCAGCTTATATTATCGTGTTGTTAGGTTGGATCTCTATGAGGGATGGTAGATTACCCAGATATTTTCTGACGAGGGTTTTGTCACTAGAATGTAAATCTTCCCACCAACTTAGCAATCTCGGGTGGATATTGGTGACCATGCCGAATCTGGGGACTTCGTGCCTCATATTTCTGCAAGTTAAACTAGGTTAGGCTTTTACCCCCACAGACTCGACTATTTAATATCAACAATTGCATGAAGAATTTAGTTCTCCAAATAAATGCACAGAATGTGATGATGTCCGTTTGAGTTTAAGAAAACCCAGTAGACTTTCGGACAAGGCTATCTTAAAGGATCAGTACGTGGACAACCTAACCGAACCGACTAGGTTTGACCATGCTGCATGTGTAATTTAAAAAGAGTAAGGTTTCAATGGGGTTTTAGACTGGTACCCTTGAGCGGAAAACTCAAGGGGGAAGGCACGGAACTGTCGACTGCACCGCTGATCGACTAGTTTTATCACAAATAAGCCTTCCCGAATTTAGGGGGTAATGATATAGGAAGGGCGCAACCACTCATCAAGCGTTGCTATAGTATTTGTTTGGCACGAGTGGAGTATGATGTTGAGCATGATTATGCAATAAGTAAAAGCATGTTGACATGTATTTGCACGTTAAGAAAGTGATAAATACAATAGTTTTATAATTTAAAGCAGCTATAAAGGAAGGAAATAAAAAAGATATGTCAGTTTTGCTTTTGAAGAAGAAATTAAATGCTTAAAGAAATTAAACAAATAATTGCACATAGGGAAGGGTACAAATTCACAAAAACGGTAAGAAATGGTAAAAGCCTAAATATCCCTAGCAGAGTCGCCATGCTGTTGCGCTACCTTTTTCTCGTGAAATCTAGTTTATAACATTTTTGTTGGGACAACTCTTTCCTTTTGGAAAGTGGGTTTACATTTTTGAAGAGTCACCACCTAACAATTTAAGGTGCGTTAGGGCATCTATAGGGCTCATTTATGACTACGTTTGGTAACTAGAGACAAGGTAAAGGCTTGATATTATCCTAAAGGGAAGGTGTTAGGCACCTCCCAGGATCCACTAGTGTGGTTCCCGGCCAAACAGTTTTTTGTGAATTTGTGTAATTAGCAAATAAACAAGTATGACTCAAATAGTAGGGGGTGTCCTAGGTTTGTTTATAATATGGATCACATCAATGCAATACCCGATATGACACACCTCAAAGAGGGGCTACACGTAGTATTAATGCACAGGTCATCATATCTATATCTACCCTTTCCCACCCCGTGAAGATAATTAAAGCGAGGGTTGGTCTCGACCCTTATTGCATGCTGTTACCTGTCCTTTCTTATAACCCTGGAGGAGTTTAGTATTTCTATACAATGAGGGAGATTCTAGGTAGACCCTCAGGTTTAAAGGCAAAATACTAGGCGACAAATAAGAACACATAGGACTGCATTTGGGGGGAGGGGGAGGGGAACACAGAAAACAGATAGAAGGCTCAGATATACCTCCACAAGTAATGCACATAGACAACACGACTCATACACAAATAAGGTCCACATTTGAACTCAGAATCCTAAAGCATGGTATCTAAGTGATTTTAAAAACATAACAGAGGCAGATTTGATTTGTAATTCAGAAAAGAGGTCCTAATAAGTTTTGCCTACTGATTTTAAACCAGTTGATAATTAAGCAGCATACATAAAGAAGCATGTTTCAAGTTTTGACAAATTTAGCACCTAAGGCTTGCCTAAGTGTAAAGTAGTCTTCCAATTATCAGGGTTACTTAGAGAAAACTGTTTGAATTGTATTGCTAAACATGCTATTCTAAATGTTTAGAATTTCGAAATTATTACCAGCTGGGTTAATCTATTTTTTATCAATAATTAAACTAGAGATGCCTAAGCGGATGTGAATGAAATTCTAAAGGCATGATATCTAATGCACAAAAAATGCAGAGTAATGTATATGCAGGACCCGAGCAGGATTTATTTTTCTAAATGCATAAGTGTTACATAGTTTCAGAATATGCAGAAGATATGGAAACGACCTGTTTATTAGCGTTGTTTTTATCCTAAGGCAGGATCTCTAAGTGTACATGGCAGTTCATAACATAATGGTAAAGTGCTAGTTATTAGAGAATTTTAACATATAAATTTATAAGGATGCACATGCTGAAAAAATAAACATGGGACCTAAGAGCATGATTTCTAATGCATGTATGAATCCCAAGAATGGTTTCTATTGCGCAATTAGGAGTATAAACCTAATAATATATTTTCTACCCTTAACAACTATATCATGCATATTTACCCCATCCCTTTTCACTATCCATCCCAGAGAGTTTTTACAATAATTATTACAAACCGTTTGCACAAATTACATAATTGAAATAATAAAAGAAGAAGTTATACTATAGGGAACCTACTGATAGACCCAGAATGCCTTAAATACCATTGGTTCATTGCCTTTCACATGATCCAGGTGTGTCAGAGTTCCCTAAGGATCTCAAGGGATCCTGGGCAGTGCTCACACCCAGATTCAAAACAAAGTTGAGTAAGTGTAGTATGGATGAGCCAGCCTTAATGTGCCAGAGTTCAGAGGGAGCTCATAAGGGTCCCTAAGCAGTCACACATTATAGGGGCAGAACCTAGACTTCTAAGAGTATATGTGATACATAGGTTTAAAAGAGTTGAGTTGGAAACAGTTTTGACAATGATTAGTTTGAAATAAGTTTTTGAAAGCAATAGAAGAGTTTGCCTTAGTGAAAACCAGTTTGAAGAAGAAAAGAAACAAGACAATCATCAACTCAAAACCAAATCAACATATATAGTTCAAACACAAACAGGGAAAGGAGGAATTGGGGACAAGTGGTTCATATGTGAAAGCATATTTGCACACAGGTTAACACCAGAGAAGTAATACAGAACTTAAATAGTCACAACAATAGTCAATCAGAAAGTGTTCATGCTATGAGCTTAACAGTATTACATTAAGGGGTGCTAAATAGAGTTACACATTAGGTTAGTGGAGGATTCAGGATCACATAGTAACTAGGTGTCACGAACACATGCTTATAATGTATTTGGCGTTAGTGGGTAGGGTAGAATAGTAGTAAAAAATGTAAGAAAGCAGTAGATATGCTGAATTACAGGGAAGGGGAAACCACATGGCACAATAGGCATGCTAATTGCAAGGGAGATAGCAAAACCACAAGTAGAAGCATAAGAGAAACAAAAGGAAGTGCAATACAAATAGAGACATATTGCTTTGGATGCTGTAAGTTAAACTGAAAACATACTAGTAAAATGAGAGAATAAGTGCAGGGTGAGGAGTGAAGAGTAGTACAATGAAGGGAAGTAGAGAAGTAGTGTGTAGAGCAGTAAAGTAGTAGAAAAATAAAGCAGTAGAGCAATGTAATCACTTAGTTATGGCTTGCAGCCGGTTGAGTATCAAGTAAATAGCAAGAGAAGCAAGAAAGTATGTATGTGTGTAAGAGAGAGTTCAGAATAGTGGAATTGTTCATCTGTTATTCTAAAGAGAGGGTAGAGTATTTATAGTTTGAGAACAGGTAGGAAAATAAGGTAATAAGTACCGACAAAGCACAATTATAGAAATAATACAAATCAGAATCAATTAAAGACCCGGACTCCCTTCAATTAGGGAGTCATAGTTCAAACGGGTACAAGTTGTATCAAATAAGGAAAAGAATTACCTATAAGACTGATTTTACCATAATAGGAGTAGTAACAGCATGTAGCATATAATAAGGACGAAGTACAGAATATTTTCATATAAGGAAAGTACACGTTAAATAACTAACAGTATATTTGTGCACATAAATAAGGTAGATTTCAATTTTAATTCTGAAAGTTAGTTAAAAAAATCACGAATAAGATTGAAAATCATAGGGAATGAACACTAACTAAGGAAAGTTTCACAAAAGTAAGGAAGCAATTCGAAAAATCAGTATAGAATTACAAGGAAAATACACAAAATCATAGATTCAAGGAAAATATCGCAGGTCTAAGGAGATTACACAAAAATCAATATAAATTATTATGTGAATAATTAATAAAACAAATAGTCGGACTTATTAAACGATAAATAACATGTGTTGAAAAAAATTAGAGAAACCCTAAGAACAAATTAGAGCAGGAAACACAAGAGCATATAGAACATAAATGAAACCTAGAATGTTCATGAGAGACATGCAAACACATCGCAAACAGACTCAAACTTCAAATCGAACCCAGAAGTATTAGGGTTTCTTAGCAAAAATGAATCGAGCAAAAGGAAAGACTCATGTGATGTTTAAACATGCTAAAAATCACAAAGTAATTGCTAAAAAATAGAAAGAAATCATTTTTGCAAAAGGGTTTTGAAACCCTAGTCTGGAAACTGAGGAAATCGTTTGAAATCAGATAACTCTTTTGAAGTATACTGGTGAGAACCTTAATGTCAAGACCTCGGTTCGCCCTCCGTGAACCATCGTGACGGTACCTAGTCTCTACGACTAGGTAAGCCTAATTTGTGGAAGAAAAACCAAAATTTGCGGAAGTAAACAATTTAAAACAGAAATGGAGTATTAACAATGTTTAAATGTGCCGCGCGGCTTACACCATGTTTAACTCTCAATACCAATACATAAACCCAAGACCTGGAAAGCCACGAATTACAAGCTAAGTAAAACACTACATAGCTCTAACTCCGGAATGTCTAATAAGACCAGAAAAATATAGAAGGGCTAAATACTAAAAGCAGGAATAGAAAGGGACTTCTTGGTCTGCGGATGCGGCAGATGTACCTAGAAGTCTCTAGAGCAGTCGTCTCCTCAAGGATGGTAGGCCTGGGTAGCGGTACCTGGATCTGCATACAAAAAAAACATGCGCAGAAGAGGCATGAGTACACCATAGTGGTACTCACTAAGTGCTAAGCCTAACCTCTATGGGTTAGTGACGAGAAAGGTCAGGGCCCTACTGAGATAAAATAAAGAATATGAGACATGACAGTATAAGATAAGCAGTACAGTTTAAAATCTACAGTATGAATAATGGGAAACACCAGGAAGTACCACTCATAACAAGGATGATAACCGGGAACTCTCAGTATCCCGAGGATCTCTTAGTACCCTCAATATATACTAGGGATCTCTTGGTATCCCAAGGATCTCTCGGTATCGTCAATGTATGCTAGGTATCTCTTGGTATCCCGAGGATCTCTTGGTATACTCAAAGTATGATACAGATCTCTTGGTATCCCGAGGATCTCTCGGTATCCTCAAAGTATGATAGGGATCTCTTGGTATCCTGAGAATCTCTCGGTATCCTCAATATATGATAGGGATCTCTTGGTATCCTCAATGTATGATAGGGATCTCTTAGTATCCCGAGGATCTCTCGGTATCCTCAATATATGCTAGGTATCTCTTGGTATCCCGAGGATCTCTTGGTATCCTCAATATACGTACCACAGATATCTTGGTATCCTGCACCTTAGTTCAGATCATAAATATGTACAGGGAATCCCCCGGGATGCGGTCTCATAGCTCCAAGTAAAAACACACAGCAACACAAGAATACCCAATTAAAATAAGTTTTGTACCAAGTAAACAGTTAATTCTAGCCTAACAAGCTTCACGTAATGTAATTAAGGCGGTTTAAGCAAATAGGCAATTAAGTCAACTAAACATGCTTTTCTAAACTAGCAACAGGCTAAATTCACAAGCAGAACAAAACAGGAAAAAGAACTCAATTGAAATACTTAAGGAAAACCCGGATTTTTAACAATTAGCTCAAGTACGCGCTCATCACCTCACGTACAAGGCATTTCAATTATCAAATATATCATATCCTAAGGGGAAGGTCCCCCTCACATGGTTAAACAAGTCACTTACCTCAAACCGGCTCAAAAATCAATCCGAAACCACACTCTTACCACGAGTACTCGACTCCAAATGGCCCAAATATATTCAATTCAATTTCATAATGTAAATAACACTTCAAGTAACTAATTCTACTATTAAAGTCTAAAGTAATATGTGAAATTATGAAAAATGACCAAAATGTCCCTTGGGCCCTCGTCTTGGAATCAGGTAAAATTTATATTTCCAAAAACCTCGCACTCTCACGAGTCAAACCACACCAAAATTATCCAAATCCCATAACATTTCGACCCTCAAATCATCAAATCAATCCGAGAGGGTTTTGAAACTCTTCCAACTAAATTCACAGATTTAATGCCAAAACTAGTAATAGATTCGAGTAATCTAACCAAAATTAAGTTAAGAACACTTACCCCAATGTTTCTCTCAAAAATCTCCCGAAAATCGCCTCTCCCCGAGCTCTAAATTTGTAAAAATGGAAAATGGGATGAAGTCCCATTTTCAGAACTTAAAACATTCTTTCTAGCAAGTTTCGCATCTACGACCTGATGAGCCGCACCTGTAGCCCCGTAGGTGCGAGAAGAGATCTTTCTTCTACGGACGCACTTCTGCGATGGAGCGTCTGCTTATGCGGTCTATGCTGTCCCTCCCTTTTTTCGCTTTTGCGATGTGATAGCCACTTCTGCGGCTTCGCACCTAGTGAACCCAAATCGCAGGTGTGGTTATGACAGATATCAACTGAAGCTGCAACCTTCCAACTCCCAAAAATCTTCCGTCAACCATCCGAAATCACACCGAGGCCTCTGGGACCTCAACCAAAGGCATCAACAAGTCACAAACAACTATCCAAACTTGTACCAATCCTTAGAACACATAAAACAACATCAGAACCTCGAATTAACCATGGATTTCAAGCCTAAGAACTCAAAAATTCTCAAAATACACTTTCGATCAAAAAATCTATCAAATGTTGTTTGAATGACTTGAAATTTTGCGCACACGTTACATTCAACACTACGGAACTACACCAACTTCTGGAATTCCATTCCAACCCTTGGATAAAAATCTCATTATAGGACCGGATACTTCAAAAATTCAACTTTCGGCATTCCAAGTCTAAATTAGCTACGGACCTCCAAAATACAAAGTGATCACGCCCCTTAGCCTGAAATCACCTAACAGAGCTAATGGAACCATCAGATTTCCATTCTGAGGTCGTCTTTACACTGTTCTGACTATAGTCAATTTTCTAACACTTAAGCTCTCATTTAGGGACTAAGTGTCCCAAAACTCTCCGAAACCCAAAACCGAACATCCCGACAAATCAGAATAGCATAACTAAACTTGAGGGAAGGCAGTTAACACAGGATCGGGGCGTAATTTCTTAAGACGACTGACTAGGTCGGCACATCCTCCTATACTTAAACATCCGTTCATCCTCGAACGAGCATAGAGACATACATGAAGTAATGAAAATATGAGGATAACAGCTGCGCATATCCTGCTCGGTCTCCCAGGTCGTCTCCTCGACCGGCTGACCCCACCACTAAACCTTCACTGTTGCAATGTTCTTTGACCTCAGCTTTCTGACCTGCCTGTACAATATTGTCACTGGCTTCTCAACATAAGATAGATTCTTGTTCCACTAGACGGAACTGAAATCTAACAAGTGCGACAGATCACCATGATACCTACGGAGCATCGAAACATGAAATATCGGGTGAACTCCTGCCAAGCTGGGAGGTAAGGCAAGCTCATAAGCAACCTCCCCAACATGCCTCAATATCTCAAAAGGGCCAATAAACCTCAAACTCAACTTCCCTTTCTTCCCAAATCTCATAACACCCTTCATAGGCGAAACTCGAAGCAGAACCCGCTCTCCAACCATATAGGAAACATCACGAACCTTCCGGTTCGCGTAACTTTTCTGTCTAGACTGGGCTGCACAGAGTCTATCCTGATCACCTTAACCTTCTACAAAGCATCCTGAACCAAGTCTGTGCCCAATAATCTGGCCTCACCTGGCTCAAACCAACCCACCGAAGATCTATACCGCCTACCATATAAAGCCTCATACGGTGCCATCTGAATGCTGGACTGATAACTGTTGTTGTAAGCAAACTACGCCAATAGCAAGAACTGATCCCAAGACCCTCCAAACTCAATCACACATTCATGAAGCATATCCTCAAGAATCTGAATAGTGCGCTCGTACTGTCAATCCGTCTGAGGGTGAAATATTGTAGTCAACTCCACCCGAGTACCCAACTCAAGCTAAACGACCCTCCAGAACCGTGATGTAAACTGAGTACCCTTATCTGAGATTATGGACACTAGAATACCATGCATATGAACAATCTCCCAGATAGAAATCTCCGCCAACCGCTCCGAATAATAAGTAGCACACACAGGAATAAAATGAGTGGACTTGGTCAGCAGATCCACAATCACCCAAATAGCATCGAACTTTCTCAAAGTCCGTGGGAGCCCAACTACAAAGTCCATGGTGATCATCTCCCACTTCCTTTCTGGAATCTCTATCTACTGATGCAACCCATCCGGTCTCTGGTGCTCATACTTCACCTGCTGACAGTTGAGGCACCGAGCTACAAATCCAACTATATCCTTCTTCATCCGCCTCCACCCATAGTGTTGCCTCAAATCCTGATACATCTTCCCGACACCTGGATGAATGGAATACAACGTGCTACGGGGCTCCTCAAGAATCAACTCCCTAAGCCCATTAACATTGCGTACACAAATCCGACCCTGCATCCTCAATACCCCATCATCACCAATAATCAAATCTCTGGCATCACCGTGATGAACCTTGTCCTTAAGGACAAGCAAATGAGGGTCATCATACTGCCGCTCCCTGATACGATCAAATAAAACGACCGAGAAACCACGCAAGCTAGAACCCGACTGGGCTTTAAAAGATCCAATCTCACAAACTGGCTGGCTAAGCCTCGAACATCCATCGCCATAGGCCTCTCCGATGCTGGTAAATAAGCCAAACTCCCCAAACATTCTGCCCGATAACTCAAAGCATTAGCCACCATATTAGCCTTGCCCAGGTGATACAAAATAGTGATATCATAGTCCTTTAACAACTCTAACCACCTCCTCTAGCGCAAATTTAGATCCTTTTGCTTGAACAAGTGCTATAAGCTCCGATAGTTAGTATAAATCTCACAGGGAACAACGTATAAGTAATGCCACCAAATCTTCAGGGTGTGAATAATAGCAGCTAACTCAAGGTCATGAACAGGGTAATTCTTCTCATGTATCTTCAACTTTCTGGATACGTAAGCAATCACCCTACCGTCCTACATCAACACCGCTCTGAAACCAACCCTCGAGAAATCACAATAGACCGTATAAGACCCAAACCTGTAGGCAGTATAAAAATTTCGGTTGTGGTTAAAGTTGTCTTGATCTCCTGAAAGCTCGCCTCACACTCCTCCGTCCACTAGAACGGAGCACCCTTCTAGGTCAACCTGGTCATAGGGGCTGTAATCGATGGAAACCCCTCCACAAAACGACGGTAGTAGCCCGCTAGCCAAGGAAACTATGGATCTCGGTAGCTGAGGATGGTCTGGACCAACTCTGCACGGCCTCTATCTTCTTTGGATCCACCTAACTACCCTCTCTCGATACCACGTGGCCTAAGAATGCCATTGAGTCCAACAAAAACTCACATTTTGAGAACTTAGCATATAACTTCCTCTCTCTCAGAGTCTTAAGCAAAATCCTCAGGTGCTGCTCATGATCTTCTCGACTCCGGTAATATACCAGAATATCATCAATAAAGACAATGACGAACGAGTCAAGATACGGCCACAACAGACTGTGCATCAAATGCATAAAGGCTGTTGGGGCATTGGTCAACCCAAATGACATAACGAGGAACTCGTAATGACCATACTGAGTCCTGAAAGCAGTCTTCAGGATAAATGGCTCCCGAATCTTCAACCGATGGTAACCTGAGCACAAGTCAATCTTAGAAAATACCTGTGCACCCTAAAGCTGGTCAAATAGATCATCAATACGAGGCAAAGGATAATGATTCTTCACTGTCACTTTGTTCAACTGGCGATAATTAATACACCTACACATATAAACATCTTTTTTCTTCACAAACAAGACAGAAGCACCCCAAGGTGATACACTAGGCCGAATAAAACCCTTATCAAGCAATTCCTGCAACTGATCCTTCAACTCAGGAGAATCCATACGATATAGAGGAATAGAAATGGGTTGAGTGCCTGGCAACAAATCTATGCCAAGTTCAATATCTCTATCAGGCGGCATGCCTAGAAGATCAGCTGGAAACACATCGGGTAAATCCCCAACTACTGGGACTGAATCAACTGAAGGGGTATCAATACTGACATCTCTCACATAAGCTAAATACGCGTCATACCCCTTCTCAACCATATGCTGAGATTTAAGAAAAGAAATAACTCTACTGGGAGTGTGATCTAAAGTACCCCTCCACTCCACACGCGGTACACCTATCATAGCCAGCGTTACGGTTTTGGCATGACAATCAAGAATAGCATAATGGGGTGACAACCAGTGCATGTCCAAGATAATGTCAAAATCTACCATGCTGAGCAATAATAAATCGGCTCTAGTCTCAAAAACACTAAGAGCAACCAAACACGACCGATAAATATGGTCCACGACAAGAGAATCTCCCACAGGAGTAGAAACATAAACATGAAAACTCAAAGAATCTTGAGGTACACCCAAATGCGGAGCAAAATAAGAAGACATATATAAGAATAAGTGGAGCATGGATCAAATAGAACCGATGCATCTCTGTGACAAACCAGTATAATACATGTGATGACAGAATCGGAGGCAACAACCTCGGTACGGGCATAGTATCTGGCCTGGCCTCCCCCTCTTGGGAGACCTCTACCTCCCCGACCTCCACCTCTAGCTGGCTGAGCAGGTGGGTTAGCAACTGGAACTGTGATCATAGCCTGAGAACTTTGCGGAGCGTGCTGCGGCTGAGAAGTCTGTGGAGGTGCACTCCTCCCATGTCTGGGGTAATACCTCACCACATGGCATGTGTCACCACTTTCAAAACAAGCTCTGGGAGGATGTGGCAATGGGAACTGTGTGGTATGGGTACCTCAATACCCCTGAACACCTGAAACACTATGTGAAATTCGAGATGCAAACCGAGTTGGCTGACCCACAAAACCTCTACCATGCCCTACTCTTCCTCCAAAATAAGGCCCAGTAGGTCTCTCCAGTCCACGAGGCCTCCTCACTTCCCTATATTCTCTCTCCTGACCTCGTCTGTTCTCTCTCTCCTAGACCCACCTATCTTCTACTCGGCGAGAGGTCTTCACCACCCATTGAACTGAGATCACGAGCCATGTCGCTATGATGCCCGGAACCCGACCAATGAGAACTCGCTGCTCTGGAGTGGGGGTGGTGGAAGTCTGGGTCCCTTCCCCGATCTTTGAAGTAGTTGGTACAACCTAAACAAACCCCGCCTGAGCTAACCTACCAAACATGCTCGGAATTGTGCAAATGTCTCCTGAAAGACTGGAGCAGTAGTAGCAGTAGGCACATCTGGTGCCTAGGCTCTGGCTGGAACTGCTGGTGGATCCTCAGTGGTAGCTCGTGTGGGTGCTCTTGATTCATTGCATGCGCGTCCTCGGCCTCTACCCCAGTCCCGACTTCCGGCGACTCTCGTAGGGCCGCGGGTGCTTGATCATTCCAGGTAGCGCGTGACCTCACCATCGATAGGAGAATAGAAGATATAAGTTTAGAATTCGTGATGCCAAAAATCTCACACGACAGGGAAATCAAATGAAGTGGAATTTTCCTAATGGTTACATAGCCTCTAGTGGATAAGTACAAACGTCTCCATACCGATCAACGAGACTCTAATAAACCAGTTTGTGATCCATGACTCCTATGAACCTAGTGCTCTGATACCAACTTGTCACAACCCCGGTTTGCCCTCCGTGAACCATCATGACGGTACCTAGACTCTACGACTAGGTAAGCCTAATTTGCGGAAGGAAAACCAAAAATTGTGGAAGTAAACAATTTAAAACAGAAATAGAGTAGTAACAGTGTTTAAATGTGCCGCTCGGCTTACACCATGTTGAACTCTAAATACCAATACATAAACCCAAGACCCGGAAACCCACGAATTACAAGATAAGAAAAATACTACATAGTTCTAACTCCGGAATGTCTAATAAGAATAGAAAAATACAGAAGGGCTAACTACTAATAGCAGGAATAGAAAGGGACTTCTTGGTCTGCGGACGTGGAAGATGTACCTCAAAGTCTCTAGAGCAGTTGCCTTCTCAAGGATGGTAGGCATGAGTAGCAGTACCTGGATCTGCACATGAAAAAAGTATGCACAGAAGAGGCATGAGTACACCGCGGTGGTACTCAGTAAGTGCCTAGCCTAACCTCGGTGGGGTAGTGATGAGGAAGGTCAAGGCCCTACTGAGATAAAATAAAGAATATGAGACATGACAGTATAAGATAAACAGTACAGTTGAAAATCTACAGTAAGAATCTACACAGGATAATAAGGAGTACAATAATGGAAACAGAAATAATGGCATACACTAGGAAGTACCACTCATAACAAGGATGATAATTGGGGATCTCTCAGTATCCTGAGGAACTCTTAGTACCCTCAATATATACCAGGGTACTCTTAGTATCCCGAGGATCTCTCGGTATCCTCAATGTATGCTAGGGATCTTTTGGTATCTCGAGGATCTCTTGGTATCCTCAAAGTATAATAGGGATCTCTTGGTATCTCGAGGATCTCTCGGTATCCTCAAAGTATGATAGGGATCTCTTGGTATCCCGAGGATCTCTCGGTATCCTCAATAGATGCCAGGGATCTCTTGGTATCCCGAGGATCTCTTGGTATCATAAATGTATGATAGGATCTCTTAGTATCCCGAGGATCTCTTGGTATCCTCAATGTATGTTATGGATCACTTGGTATTCCGAGATCTCTCGGTATCCTCAATATATGCTAGGGATCTCTTAGTATTCCGAGGATATCTTGGTATCCTCGATATACATACCAGGGATCTCTTGATATATTACAACTCAGTTCAGATCATAAATATGTACAGGGGATCTCCCAAGATGCCGTCCCGTAGTCCCAATGTAAAAACACACAGCAACAACACAAGAATACCCAATTAAGCTATGTTTTGTACAAAGTAGACAATTAATTCTAGCCTAACATGCTTCACGTAATGCAATTAAGGAAATTTAAGCAAATAGGCAATTAAGTCAACTAAACATGCTTTTCTAAACTAGCAACAGGCTAAATTCACAAGTAGAATAAAACAGGGAAAAGAACTCAATTGAAAAACTAAAGACAAAAACCGGATTTTCAACAATTAGCTCAATTACGCGCTCGTCACCTCATGTACAAGGCATTTCAATTATCAAATATATCATATCCTAAGGGGAAGGTCCCCCACACAAGGTTAGACAAGCCACTTAACTCGAACCGACTCAAAAATAAATCCGAAACTACGTTTTTACCACGAGTACTCGACTCCAAATGGCCTAAATCTATTCAATTCAATTTCATAATGTGAATAACACTTCAAGTATCTGATTCTACAATTAAAGTCTAAGCTAATATGCGAAATTATGAAGAATGACCAAAACACCCCTCGGTCCCACGTCTTAGAATCGGGTAAAATTTATATTTCCAAAATCCTCGCACTCTCACGAGTCTAACCATACCAAAATTATCCAAATCCCACAACATTTTGGCCCTCATATCCTCAAATCCATCGGAGAGGGTTTTGAAACACTTCCAATTAAATTCACAGATTTAATGCCAAAACGAGTAATAGATTTGAGTAATCTAACCAATATTAAGTTAAGAACACTTACCCCATTGTTTCTCTCAAAAATCTCCCGAAAATAGCCTCTCCCCGAGCTCCAAATTTTAAAAATGGAAAATGGGAGAACTTAAAACATTTTGTCCAGCAAGTTTTGCATCTACGACCAGATGAGCCGCACCTACACTCCCGCAGGTGCGAGAAGAGATCTCGCTTCTGCGGCAGTTTCCGCATCTGCGGACAAGGCATCCACTTCTATGATGGAGCGTCCGCTTCTGCGGTCAATGCTGGCCCTCCCTTTTCCACTTTTGTGATGTTATAGCCGCTTCTGTGAATCCACACCTACAGAACCCAAACCGTAGGTGTGGTTATGACAGATATCAGCTGAAGCCGCAACCTTCCAACTCCCAAAATTCTTCTGTCAACCAATTTTTCATATAGGTCAACATCCAGTTGACTTTTCTAACTTAAGCTTACTCAAAAGAGAGTAAGTGTCTCAAACATTACCAAAACCTTTCCGAACCCGATCCAACCAACCCGATAACACATAATACAACTGAACATGAATCAACGGCTGAGTCGTTACATCCTCCCCCTCTTAAACAAACCTTCATCCTCGAACGAGTCAAGAAACATACATGAAACCTCAAACAGGTGAGGATATCTGCTCCGCATCTTCCACTCGGTCTCTCAGGTAGCCTTCTCCACGGGACGACCTCTCTACTGTACCTTCACTAAAGCTATATCTTTTGACCTCAACTATCGAACCTGACGCTCCAAAATAGCTATTGGCTCTATATCATAAGTAAAATCATCATCTAATTGAACCGTGCTGAAATCCAAAATATGAGACGGATCACCAATATACTTCTGTAGCATAGAAACATGAAATACCAGATGTACACACGACAAGGTGGGTGGCAAAGCAAGCTCATAAGCCACTTCCCCAATCCTCTGAAGCACCTCAAAAGGCCCAATGAACCGAGGACTCAATTTACCTTTCTTCCCAAATCTCATAACACTGTTCATGGGTGAAACCTTCAACAGAACCATCTCACCGACCATGTAGGAACACATCCCGAACCTTCCTGTTAGCATAACTCTTTTGTCTCGACTGTGCTGTACGAAGACTCTCCTAAATCACCTTCACCTTGTCTAAAGCATCCTGCACCAAGTCTGTATCCAATAGCCTAGCCTCACCCGGCTCAAACCAACAAACCGGAGATCTACACCACCTCCCATACAAAGCCGCATATGGAGCCATCTGAATACTCGACTGGTAACTGGTGTTATAAGCAAACTCTACGAGCGGTAGAAACTGATCTCATGAACCTCTAAAATTAATGACACAAGAGCGCATCATGTCCTCCAATATCTGAATAGTGCACTCGGAATGCCCTTCTATATTAGGGTGAAAAGTTATGCTCAACTCAACCTGAGTACCCAACTCTCGCTGTACAGACCTCAAAAACTATGAAGTAAATTGAGTGCCCCTATCTGAAATTGATGGAAACTGGGATACCATGCAAACGAACAATCTCCCGAATATAGATATCTACCAACCGCTATGAAGAATAGGTAGTACACACTGGAATGAAGTGCACGAACTTGGTCAGTCGATCCATAATCACCCAAATAGCATTGAACTTCTTCAAAGTCCATGGGAACCCCACTACAAAGTCCATGGTGATCCACTCCCACTTCCACTATGGAATATCCATCTGCTGAAGCAAGCCACCCGGTCTCTAATGCTCATATTTCACCTGCTGACAATTGAGACATCGAGCTACAAATCCCACAATGTCCTTCTTCATTATCCTCCATCGATAATGCTTCTTAGATCCTGATACATCTTCGCAACACCCAGATAAATAGAATACCGCAAGCTATGGGCCTCCTCCGGAATCAGCTCCCCAAGCCCATCTACAATGGGCACGCATATTCTGCCTTGCATCCTCAACACCCCATCATCACCAATAGTCACATCTCTTGCATCGTCGTGCTGAACTCTGTCCTTAAGGACAGGCAAATGAGGAACATCATATTGGCACTCTCTGATGCAATCAAATAAGGAAGATGGAGAAAGCACACAAACCAATACCCGATTGGGCTCTGAAATATCTAACCTCGTGAACTGATTGTACAAGTCCTGAACATCAACTGCAAGAGGTCTCTCCCTAACTGGAATATATGCTAAACTCCCCATACTCACCGCCTTCCTACTCAAGGCATCGGCCACCACATTGGCCTTCCCCGGATTGTACAAAATAGTAATATCATAATCCTTTTGCAACTCCAACCATCTCTGCTACCTCAAATTGAGATGCTTCTGCTTGAACATGTGCTAGAGGCTACAATGATCAGTAAGTACCTCACAAGACACACCATACAAATAATGCCTCCAAATCTTCAATGCATGAACAATGGTAGCCAACTCCAAATCATGAACAGGGTAGTTCTTCTCGTGGGGCTTCAACTGATGAGAAGCATAAGCAATAACTCTACCTTCCTACATAAACACACACTCAATACCAAATCTCGAAGCATCACAATACACGGTATATGAAACTACAGTTGATGGCAAAACTAACACTGGAGTTGTGGTCAAGGCAGTCTTGAGCTTCTAAAAGATCTCCTTAGACTCATCCGACCACCTGAATAGAGCGCCATTTTGAGTCAACTTCGTCAAGGGTGATGCGATTGATAAAAATCCCTGAACAAACCGACGGTCATATCCCGCCAAACCATGAAAGCTGCAAATCTCTGTGGCTGAGGATGCTGTGGGCCAACTCCGAACCACCTCTATCTTCTTTGGATCAACCTGAATACCCTCGCTGGACAACACGTTCCCCAAGAAATCCACTGAACTAAGCCAAAACTCACACTTGGAGAACTTTGCATAAAGCTTCTCCTCCCTAATATCTGCAACACAACTCTCAAATGCTCTACATGCTCCTCCTGACTACGCGAATACACCAGAATATCATCAATGAAAAATATGATAAGCGAGTCGAGATAAGGCTGAAACACGTTGTTCATCAAATGCATGAATGCTGCTGGGGCATTGGTCAGCCCAAAAGACATCACCAGGAACTCATAATGACCATATCGGTCCTGAAAGTTATCTTAAGAATATCTGAGTCCCTGATCTTCAACTGATGATAACCTGAACAGATATCAATCTTGGAGAACACTATCTCTCCATGAAGCCGGTCAAACAAATCATCCATACGAGGCAAATGAGACTTGTTTTTGATTGTTACTTTGTTCAACTGCCTGTAATCCGTGCACATCCTCAACCTGCCATCTTTCTTCTTCACAAATAGAACAAGCGCAACCCAAAGCAACATACTAGGTTGAATAAACCCCTTATCAAGGAGTTCCTGAAGCTACTCCTTCAACTCTGCTGGTGTCATACGATACAGTGGAGTAGAAATGGGCTGAGTGCCCGGTACTAGATCAATTTCAAAATCAATATCCCTGTCTGGTGGCATACCCGGCAGGTCTGTAGGAAACACATTAGGAAAATCCCTCACAACAGGAACCGAATCGATACTAGGAGTCATTGCATCGACATCCCTCACAAAGGCTAAGTATGAAAAACAACCCTTCCCAACCATACGTTGGGCCTTCAAGAATGAAATCACCCTAATGGGACATAATCGCTTAAACCTTGCCACTCAATTCGTGGCACACCCAGTATGCCAAATCACTATCTTAGCATGATAGTCCAAAATAGAGTGACACGGAGATAGCCAATCTGTGCCTAATATAACATCGAATTCTACCATACATAACAACAAAAGATCCACTCGTGTCTCCAGACCCCAATAGTCATCACACATGACTGATACACACAGTTTACAATAATAGTATCACCCACCGGAGCAGATAGACAAATAGATGAAACAAGAGACGCACGGGGCGTATCCAAATAACGAGCAAAGTATGATGACACATAAGAATAAGTGGAACCTGGATCAAATAATACATAGGCATCTCTGCGGCAGGCAGACTGAGACAATACCTGTGATCACAACATCTGAAGCAATAGTATCGGGTCTAGCTATGAGTGCATAGAAACGAGCCTGACCGCCACCTGATCGACCTCCCCCTCTAAGGCGACCCCTAGCTGACTGACCTCTACCCCTTGCTGGCTGGGTGGATGGTGGTGAAGTGACTGGCGCTGAAGCCGATTATTGACGCCTCTACTAAGATGAATCCCCAAGACAACAAGGACACTGCCTCCACATATGATCCAACTCTCCACACTCATAGCAAATCCCTGGTACTAGATACGAGGACTAAAGGGAACCTCTAGTACTAGAATGACTTGCAAATGCACCTGCCATAGAAGATCCCTGAACTGATGGAGCACATGACGAACTCTAGGCTAGAAGGGCACTGAGTGATGACTGGACCTGATGAGAACTGTGAGAACCATGAACTAATGATGCCCCACAATAACCTAGGCGAGTTGACTAAGCATTTCTGAATGGGCAGCCTCTATCATGCTAAAACTGACCCCTCGAAGGAGCACAACCATAACTCACAGATCCCCAAGCCTCTTGGCCTCCCTCTCATCTCGCTCATGGCGACGAACTAACTGAGTCTTACGAGAAATGTCAACAACCTCCACAAAAGTAGCACCAGACACCCTCTCCCTAGTCATGAGAATCTGAAGCTGATATGTGATGCCATCAACGAACCTCCTGATACTCTCTCTATATGTAGGAACGAACCAAACAACATGACGAGCTCACTTTGAGAAACGCATCTCATACTACGTCATAGTCATATCTCCCTAACTCAACCACTCGAAATGCCTACAAAGCTCCTCTCTGCGAGACTGTAACACATACTTCACCAAAAAGAGAACGGGGAACTACTGCCAGGTAAGGGATGTTGCACCAACAGACCTACACCTCTCATAAGCCTCACACCAAGTGAAGGCAGCTCAAGAAAATAGAATAGTAGTGAAAGTTACCCCGTTGGTCTCCAAAATACCCGCTATACGAAGAATCCTCTAACACTTATCCAAGAAACCCTGGGCATCCTCGCCCTTTGCACCACTGAAAGTCGGAGGATCAAGTCTACCAAACATCTCCAACCTGTGCTACTCGTCCTCTAGCATAGAAGGAGCTACATAGTCTTGAACAGCTGCAACCAGCTGGGCTGGAGTTGCCCCCGGTGTCTGAAGTCCCTGCACGACCTATTCAAGTGTGCGAGCGGCGAGAGTCTGAGTGCCTCCCCAGCCTAAAACGTAGTTGTGACTGTAGTAACTTAAACCGCCTGAGCTAGGCTAGTGCATACTTATAGAATCTGGGCCAAGGCCTCCTAAAGACTTGAAATCACAATGGGCACAGCTGGTGCCTAAATAGGTTCTACTGGAGCATCCACAACTGGGACTTGATCATGAACTGGGGCGGCCGGTAGATCTGCAGGTGCTGCCCTAGCTGTTTTGTGTGCTACACCCCTTCCCCTTCCACGGCCTCGACCGCGTCCTTAGCCTCTAGTGGCCCCAACCGGTGGTACTGGTGGTTGTCCATCCTAACTGGTAGCATGTGTCCTCACAAATCTCACCATTTGTGAGAGAATAGAATAACAGAAGTTTAGTACTCGAATCAACAGATTCGCACGATAAGAATTTCAAGAATATGAAGTTTTCCTAAAGGATCTTCAGTCTTTCGAGGATAAATACAGACGTCTCCATACCAATCCGTGAGACTCTACTAAACGTGCTTATTTACCATGAAAATGGTAACAACAATTAGATTTGTAAATGGGATTCTAAAAAGACGTGATCTATTCCCGAGCTAGTTGTTAAAGCAGTTAATGTTAAGAACGTGGAGTATAATTATAAAATGCGAGCTAAGTTGAGGCAGTAATCAAACCAAATGGGCCTATTATCCGAGTCCAGAGATGGTCGATGGGGCCTCAGGGTCGGCGTTGATATCGATCTCGAACTACTGCGGACAACCGAGGATGGGATAATAGTTAAAGGTATAATTAAATAAGGCTCTTTCGGCTAATATTAAGCTATAGAATGAAGAAAAAGTTAAGAAGCTATTAATTCGGGGGCGGCCTCGGGCCAGTACCAATTGATAAGGAGAATGACCGAAGATAAATGACTTTGAACCAAGGGGAATAAGCAAATTAGAGAAGCGAGAGAGAAGATATTATTGTACTTGAGTAGGATCAATGGAGCTCTGCTTTGCAAGATGTTGGCGACCCCCCTTTCATAGAAAGGGGATGCCCAAACTTAGTACAAAATACTTAGTATGACAAAACAGAATGAGATGTGGCAACTTGCTAGTTTTACGTCGCATGAGGGCTGGCGTCGAGCCGCTTGAATAGATTTGATCAATCTCGGGTGCATTCCTACATTCGTCAGGGCCTTGGCCGATATTTATTTTTGGCAGGGCATCGACAGGTTTCGAGGGAAGCAACCGACCCGATATCCCGTGCTTCCGAGGTCACTCTCCGAAGCATTAAGTCGGGGGAGGGGGGGGAATCGGTTCCCCAATTTTCATCATGCATAGATAGAATATGCATTTCTTAGAGGGAGGTGATAAGAAAAGGTATATACATATCATTTCACGATCCCTTGTAGCGGTATTATGCCGATGGTGTAGCCCTCCTTTGACAGCTATCGAGGTACTTCGCCTTTTTTCTTCTTCGGTATCACCCAAAATGTTACGACCCTTGGAGTCATATCGTTGCTATCGGTTCAGCTTCTATGAATGCATTGACTGCGCATGCCGTTACATTTTTCGAGGGCGGTAATGGTTCCATCGGTTGCTTTGCCATCCCTATAAATGGGGCTCCTTGTGGCTAACTTTTCTACTCAGACTTTCTTCGGTACCTATCTCTCCTTCTTTGAAGTTCCATCATTTTCCCGTGTTCGAGGCCCCAAGCTTCAAGATTCTACGCTATATGCGCATTGACTCCTTTCTTGATCTCTTTTTGATTGGACGAAATTGTGCCACCGTGATGTTGCAGTTGTTGTTGTTGTTGTTACTATAGTCATTGTCAGCTCGGGGAGATGAGGTAGATGGTCGATTCCTTCCGACCCTTGGGGTATTGTTTGGACTATGCATCGCTGATTAAGAGGGGGATCAGATTATACACCGTTGCTCACCATCCTCCATCGTCTTGGCGCGTTACACCCCTTTTGGATTCCTAGGGGGTATGGCGGCGGTTTCCGTTGGCTGTTGCCTCCCAGGCCAAGAAAACATCTCAAAAAGTGTCTTGGTGGGTTTGATACTGGCGGCATTCATGACAGCTAGATTTTTCACCCAGCCACTTCTTGTCTCCATCCCTCACCTTTCTTCCTTTTGAAGATGCCATTCTAAGGAATCGAAATGAAGTCCCTGAGGGCCTCGGACTTGGAAGATATCGTCTTTGAGGTCATATTCCCGAGGGGATGACGACAGAGATACCGCACAAAAAGTAGGCTAGACTCTTAGGCTTTTTGTTACATCTCGCATTTTCGTATGTTAAAAATTTCGTCTTTGGTCAACTGACGTAGAATCGGGAAGGAGATCATCTTGACGTTAACGTATTAACAAGCAATAAATAAGTGTTATGAGGGATAAAGGGGCACACGGATTAACGAAAACAAGTTTCGTTGAAAGTGGACAATTTGGAATAAAATACGGGTCGAGCGATAATACCCGAAAATTATAAACTTGTACCATGCAAGGTACCATGTGACCACGGTAGTATAATATATAAAGTATATATGAAGTATTTTGAAAATAAATAGAATTTTAAGTAATATGTGGTATTTTTAAATTATGCGGGTAATAGATTAATTACTGGGTAACGAAACATTACCCGATTAACTAATAAGTGGATAAAAAATTAATAAAATAATCCACCCTACTCCCCACGTGTCAGTGTGCCATCATTAAACATATGACTCTTGGTCATATGTATATCACGTGTAAATCCCTCCATAACCCATTAAAATGAGTCATTTTGTAGAAAGACTCATTGACTTAACATAAGTCTTGAATGATATAGAATTTAGGATCCATTGGATACTTCCTGAAAATAGAAATTTTAGAATCAGAAGATTCAATTCACTCTTTGAATTGAAATCAATAATTTAGAAACAGTAGCTTCAAAAAACATAAGAACAAGAATCCTTTCGTCCAAACATTTCAAAACCAAGCCAAGATCGCTCCAAAATTCTAAGGATATCCAGTGTAAATTTCGCAAGAAGCAGATTCAGTTAAATAATTCAAGAAACCGTTATGTTAAGGCCCTCCATTCTTTGTTTTGGCATGGTCTAGATTATATGAAAGAAACGAGCAAATACACGGTTTATATAAATTATTCTATTCATAGAATTAGTAGGGGTGTCTATATTCTTGATTCCCCATGAGAATTATTATTTTCTTCTATTCATGGGTCTCAACATAATACGTAGTTGGAAAAATTTATCCGGAAGGAATATTGAGATTATTATGTATTTTTCATGCATTTCGCACATGTGCAATGACCCATGAACAGATTGCATTATATACGCGTATATTTGTAAATATATGTATATGGGATATGGGAAAAGGTTACGGCGTTATATACGCATCACCACCTGATCAGTTGGTATATGATGATGATGTTTCCCACAATGGCTAAAATAGGATTCAAACGGCGTTATATACGCGTATATATGTATGTATATATATGTATATGGGATATGGAAAAGGTTATGGCATTATATATGCACCACCACCTGATCAACTGGTATATGTTGATGATATAGCCCATAGTGGCCTAGATGATATTATGGGATGCCCCCAGTGGCTTGATGATATTATGTACACCATACCTATGCATGGCATGATATTTACACGCACGTACATGATGTTATAAACATTTCAGTATTTACAAAGTTATTCAAATTTAAAAATGTGTTTCAGTATTCCATGTTTCATCTATGTCTTTTACGTACTAATTTCCATGCCTTACATACTCAGTACATTTTTCGTACTGATGCCCTATTTCACGGGGCCTGCGTTTCATGCCCGCAGGTACAGGTAGGCAAGCTGACGGTCCCCATTCTTAGGATCCCTAATCAGCGAGAGTTGGCGTGCTCTATTTGATCCGGAGCTGCTTTTGATATTGGTATGATACGTTTGTACATGTATATGTATATGAGTATGACGTGGCTCAGTCCCGTCTTTGTACAGTTATGTTTCTGTTAGAGGTATGTAGACAGTATATCTAGTTGGGTTGTATGTGGCCTTGTCAGCTTTCAGTTTTTGATGTATAGTTGTTTATAGCAGCCTTACCGGCTCGCCTACTGTATTCTGCCTGTATACGTACATATTCCTTGATGGCAGGCTTCTTTCACGTAGGTTAATTTTGTAATGCAGCAGATGTTATTCAGGTTCATATTTTAGATGCATCCTTAGGGGTGTTTAACAGGTAAGACTCAGGCGCCCGTCGCGGCCCATCGGTTTGGGTCGTGACAAAAGAGGCATCAGAGCAGTTCTGTCCTAGGGTTGTCTATAGACCGTGTCTAGAAGAGTCTTATTTATGGGTGTGTCCTGCACCACACTTATAAACAGGAGGCTACAGGACATATAGGATGTTATCCTCTCTTTTATCTCAAGATTGTGCAGTACAAGAATTCTTGTTCCTAATGATACGTTACATTTTCAGCAATGCCTCTAAAGAGTAAGGCTGCCCAGGAGGGAAAGTCCGTGCCTGGTGAGACTACTAGTCGAGCACCACGAGTTACCAGGGCTCGGGGAGAATCTCATGGTGAGGTTCCATCTCAGACTTCACATACCTCGCCTTTTCTAGAAGAGTTCCGAAGGGCACCAACACCCGCCCCTATACATTCAGCACCTCAGCAGGATACGCCAGGTCAGGAGATGAGAGATGTTGTTCAGTTATTGACAAGATTAGTAGCCGCACAGGCTCGGCGTCAGGAAGCAGGTATTGGTCATGCAGATAGGTCCGTGAGCGCGAGGGTTCGTGACTTTATTAATTTAGACCCTCCAGTATTCACTGGAGCAGATCTGAATGAGGACCCTCAGGTATTTAATGATAGAGTACAGATGACGTTACGGGTAATGAAGGCCACTGATACTGAGTCAGTTGAGCTAGCTTCCTATAGACTCCAAAATGTTGCAGTTAATTGGTATGAGTCTTGGGAATTGTCTAGAGGTGAAAATGCCCCTCCAGCGGTATGGCATGAGTATACAGAAGCTTTTCTTCGCCATTATCTGCCACCAGAGCTTAGGCGGGCAAGCGTTGATAGGTTCTTGACCCTTCGGCAGGGAAACATGAGTGTTCGGGAGTACTGTCTTCAGTTTGATTCGTTGTCTAGGTATGCTCCCACTATTGTATCTAAGATGGAGGATCAGATTCACCTGTTCGTGATGGGATTAGAGCCTTACTTGCTTAACGATTGTATGTTAGTTTCACTTCATCCAGACATAGATATTTCTCGTATTCAGGCATACGCTCAGGGTGTAGAGGAGCGTAAACAGAAATAGAGGGCCGATCGTGAGCATGATAGGACCCAGAATAAAAGAGCGAGGTCTTCGGGTCCTTCTGATTAGTTTCGAGATAGGCAGAGGCAGCAGTATTTGAGATATCCATCCCAGTCCTCGGCTAGCACGCCCCCTCAGTTTGGAGGAAAGAGATTTGATCGTTCTACATATTCAAGGCCTGGTCAGAATTTTAGGGCCTCAGGTTCTCAGTATAGGGGTGAGTCAAATCAGATGAGGCCACCCTTGCCACAATGTACTCAATGTGGTAAGCAGCATACCGGGCAATGCCGTATAGGACTAGATATTTGTTATACTTGTGGTTATCCGGGCCACATTATGAGGGATTGTCCGATGAGAGGTGATACAAGCATAGCTCAGCCAGCCGAATCTGTGGCTGGATCGTCATCATCAGTACGCCCTCCTAGGCAAATTCCCCAAGCACCAATGAGTCGTGGTAGAGGCAGAGGCGGAGCATCTAGCTCGAGTAGCCCTCAGAACCGCATTTATGCATTGGCAGGATGACAGGACCAAGAGTCATCTCCTGATGTTGTTACATGTATATTATTAGTCCCTCCTACGATGTATGTGCACTAATTGATCTAGGTTCGACCTTATCATACGTTACTCCGTTGACTGCTAGTAAGTTTGAAATAAAACCTGAATTGGTTAACCCTTTTGAGGTGTCAACACCTGTTGGGGACTCGGTGATAGCTAAACAGGTATATAGGGGTTGTATAATAATAGTTCATGGTCGACCTACCGTAGAAGACTTAATCGAGTTAGATATGGTGGAATTTGATGTTATAATGGGTATGGATTGGTTGGCTTCTTGTCATGCCAATGTTGATTGTAGATCGAAGGTAGTCCAATTTGAATTTCCGGGGGAGCCTATTTTAGAGTGGAAAGGTAACACGACATCGCCGAGAGGTAGATGTATTTCCTATCTCAAGGCAAGGAAGATGATCAGAAAGGGCTGTATTTATCACTTAGTTCAGGTTCAGGATATAGAAGTAGAGTCACCAACCATTCAGTCCATCCTTGTGGTAAATGAGTTTCCAGATACCTTCCCAGATGAACTTCCGGGTCTCCCGCCAGAGCGAGAAATTGAGTTTTCGATTGACCTACTACCAGATACTCACCCAATATCTATTCATCCATATAGAATGGCCCCGCAGAGCTGAAAGAGTTGAAAGATCAACTAAAGGACTTGCTTGAAAAAGGTTTTATCAGACCTAGTACGTCACCGTGGGGAGCACCTGTGTTGTTTGTAAGGAAGAAAGATGGTTCCTTAAGAATGTGTATTGATTATAGGCAACTGAATAAGGTGACGATCAAGAATAAGTACCCGCTCCCGAGGATTGACAACTTATTTGATCAGTTGCAAGGTGCCAAGTGGTTTTCAAAGATAGACTTGAGGTCCGGGTACAATCAAGTAAGGGTTAAGGATGAAGATATTCCGAAGACAGCATTCAGGACTGGATATGGGCATTTTAAGTTTCGGGTTATGTCGTTCGGTCTGACCAATGCCCCAGAAGTATTCATGGATTTGATGAACCATGTGTTCAGACCTTTCTTAGATCTGTTTGTAATTGTATTTATTGACGATATATTGGTATATTCTCGTTCACTGGATGAGCATGATGGTCATCTGCGTACGGTGCTCAGAGTTCTACAAGAAAGGAAGTTGTATGCAAAATTTTCTAAGTGTGAATTCTTGTTGAACTCTGTAACTTTCCTTGGGCATATCATTTCGGGTGAAGGCATCCTGGTGGATACACAAAAGATTGAGGCAGTAAAGACTTGTCCTAGGCCCACAATACCAACAGAGGTTCGTAGTTTTCTTGGGTTGGCAGGATATTATAGGAGATTTGTGGAAGGAATTTCTTCCCTTTCAGCACCTTTAACAAAGTTGACTTAGAAGGGAGCAAAGTTTCAATGGACTGATGCTTGTGAACGGAGTTTCCAGGCATTAAAGGACAGGTTAACTTCAGCACCGGTTCTAACACTTCCGGAAGGGACCGATGGTTATGTTATCTATTGCGATGCTTCAGGGGTTGGATTGGGTTGTGTGCTGATGCAGCATTGTAAGGTTGTGGCATATGCTTCTAGACAACTAAGAAAGCACGAGAAGAACTACCCGACCTACGATTTAGAGTTAGCTGCGGTGATTCATGCACTAAAGATGTGGAGGCAGTACTTGTATGGCATTCATGTTGATATTTATACGGATCATAAGAGCCTCCAGTACATCTTCAAGCAAAGTGAATTGAATCTTCATCAAAGGATATGGTTGGAGCTAATTAAAGACTATGACGTTAATATTTTATACCATCCGGGGAAGGAAAACGTAGTTGCCGATGCTCTCAGCCATAGATCTATGGGTAGCTTGTCGTATTTGCATCAAAGAAAGAGGGAGTAGCCCATGAGATTCATCAGCTAGCTAGTCTTGGAGTTCAGTTACTAGACTCAGGTGACATTGGAATTACTCTTCAAGATATGGAAACATCATCTTTAGTAACAGAAGTGAAGGAACGCCAGTACAAGGATCCTGTGCTAATTCATTATAGAGATACCACTCTTCAGAAGGAGAAGACACCGTTTGTAATTACCGAAGATGGGGTCCTCAGATATCAAGGGCGATTATGTGTGCCTAATGTTGCAAGGTTGCGTCGGCAGTTTATGGGAGAAACTCACTTTTCCCGTTATTCTATCCATCCAGGAATGACAAAGATGTATCATGACATCAGGGAAATATATTGGTGGGACAGAATGAAAAAGGATATAGCAGAATTTGTTGCTCAGTGCCCTAACTGTCAGCAGGTTAAGATTGAGCATCAAAAACCCGGTGGATTATTGCAGGTTATGGAGATTCCGACTTGGAAATGGGAAATAATCAATATGGACTTCATCATACGCTTACCTCGTACCAAGTGTATGTTCGATTCAGTATGATTGATCGTTGATAGGCTCACAAAGTCGGCCAATTTTCTGCCCATTAGAACTACGTATTCCTCAGAAGATTATGCGAGGCTTTATATTAAGGAGATAGTACGACTGCATGGTGTACCTGTATCTATTATCTCAGATAGAGGATCTCAATTTACAGCTAACTTTTGGAGGTCCTTCCAAAAGGGATTGGGGACTCAAGTAAGTCTTAGTACAACATTTCATCCCCAGACAGACGGACAGGCTGAGCGTACTATTCAAACACTGGAGGATATGTTGCGAGCTTGTGTAATAGACTTCAAAGGTAGCTGGGATCGTCATCTGCCGCTTATTGAGTTCGCATATAATAATAGCTACCATTCCACCATTCAGATGGCTCCATACGAAGCTCTTTATGAATGAAAGTGTAGGTCACCTATAGGGTGGTTCGACATTGGAGAAGCTAGATTACACGGGCCATACCTGGTTAAGCATGCCATAGAAAAAGTAAAGCTTATCCGGGATCGACTATTGACAGCTCAGAGTCGTCAAAAGTCATATTCAGATGTGCGACGTCGAGATTTAGAGTTCGGGGATGATGACTGGGTATTCTTGAAGGTGTCGCCTATGAAGGGTATGATGAGATTTGGAAAAACGGGTAAACTTAGCCCACGGTATATTGGGCCTTATAGGATTATTCGCAGAGTGGGCCGAGTAGCTTATGAGTTAGAATTGCCCTTGGAATTGGAGTCTATCCATCCTGTTTTTCACGTATCTATGTTACGAAAGTGCATTGGCAATCCTACCCGAGTAGTGCCGACGAATGATGTACAGATTATAGAGGACTTGTCATACGAGGAAATTCTGGTTGCCATTCTAGACCGACAAATCCGCAAGCTGCGGAATAAGGAGGTAGCCTCCGTGAAAGTTCTTTGGAGGAACAACAATGTAGAAGAAATGACTTGGGAGGCCGAGGAAGACATGAAGTCTAGATATCCCTACCTATTTCTTCTTCCAGAGAAGGGTCTAACTGAGGCGTCGTAACCTCAAGGTGCGTGTATAAATTTTTCTATTGATTTTTGTCGTTGTCCTGTGTGTCATTGAATTATTAAGCTTCTACGGGGAGAGTTGGTAGTAGTATTGTTACAAAAGGCGACCTTGCCAAAGTTATATGGATCACGGAGAGTGGAACATTCGAGGACGAATGTTTCTAAGGGGGGAAGAATGTTACATCTCGCATTTTCGTACGTTAAAGGTTTCGTCTTCGGTCAACTGACGTAGAATCGGGAAGGAGATCATCTTGACGTTAACGTATTAACAAGGAATAAATAAGTGTTATGAGGGATGAAGGGGTACGCGGATTAACAAAAACAAGTTTCGTTGAAAGTGGACAATTTGAAATAAAATACAGGTTGAGCGATAATACCCGAAAATTATAAACTAGTACCATGCAAGGTACCATGTGACCACGGTAGTATAATATATAATGTATATATGAAGTATTTTGAAAATTAATAGAATTTTAAGTAATTTGTGGTATTTTTAAATTATGCGGGTAATAGATTAATTACCGGGTAACAAAATATTACCCGATTAACTAATAAGTGGAATAAAAAAATTTAATAAAATAATCCACCCTACTCCCCATGTGGCAGTGTGCCATCATTAAACATATGACTCTTGGTCAAATGTATATCACGTGTAAATCCCTCCATAACCCATTAAAATGAGTCATTTTGTAAAAAGACTCGTTGGCTTAACATAAGTCTTGAATGATATAGAATTTAGGATCCATTGGATACTTCCTGAAAATAGAAAAACGAGAATCAGAAGATTCAGTTCACTCTTTGAATTGAAATCAATAATTTGGAAACAATAGCTTCAAAAAACGTAAGAACAAGAATCCTTTCGTCCAAACATTTCAAAACCAAGCCAAGATCTCTCCAAAATTCTAAGGATATCCACTGTAAATTTCACAAGAAGCAGATTCAGTTAAATAATTCAAGAAACCGTTATGTTAAGGCCCTCCATTCTTTGTTTTGACATGGTCTAGATTATACGAAAGAAACGAGCAAATACACTGTTTATATAAAGTATTCTATTCATAGAAGTTGTAGGGGTGTCTATATTCTTGATTCCCCATGAGAATTATTATTTTCTTCTGTTCATGGGTCTCAAAATAATACGCAGTTGGAAAAATTTATCCGGAAGGAATACTGAGATTATTACGTATTTTTCATGCATTTCACACATGTGCAATGATCCATGACCAGATCGCATTATATACGCGTATATTTGTAAATATATGTATATGGGATATGGAAAAAGGTTACGGCATTATATACGCATCACCACCTGATCAGTTGGTATATGATGATGATGTTGCCCACAGTGGCTAAAATAGGATTCAAATGGCGTTATATACGTATATATATGTATGTATATATATGTATATGAGATATGGAAAAGGTTATGGCGTTATATACGCACCACCACCTGATCAACTGGTATATGTTGATGATATTGCCCACAGTAGCCGAGATGATATGATGGGGGGATGCCCCCAATGGATTGATGATATTATGTACACCATACCTATGCATGGCATGACATTTACACGCACGTGCATGGCGTTATAAACGTTTCAGTATTTACAAAGTTATTCAAATTTAAAAATGTGTTTCAGTATTCCATGTTTCATCTTTGTCTTTTACGTACTAATTTCCATGCCTTACATACTCAGTACATTTTTCGTACTGATGCCCTATTTCACGGGGCCTGCGTTTCATGCCCGCAGATACAGGTAGGCAAGCTGACGGTCCCCATTCTTAGGATCCCTAATCAGCGAGGGTTGGCATGCTCCATTTGATCCGGAGCTGCTTTTGATATTGGTACGATACGTTTGTACATGTATATGTATATGAGTATGACGTGGCTCAGTCCCGTCTTTGTACAGTTATGTTTCTGTTAGAGGTCTGTAGACAGTATGTCTAGTTGGGTTGTATGTGGCCTCGTTGGCTTTCAGTTTTTGATGTATAGTTGTCTATAGCAGCCTTGCTGGCTCGCCCACTGTATTCTGCCTGTATACGTACATATTCCTTGATGTCAGGCTTCTTTCACGTAGGTTAATTTTGTAATGCAGCAGATGTTATTCAGGTTTGTATTTTAGACGCATGCTTAGGGGTGTTTGACAGGTAAGACTTAGGCGCCCGTCGCGGCCCAACGGTTTGGGTCGTGACACTTTTGCTATATGCATATCATTGGATTTCTTTTTTTGCGTGATGATCCCCTCACGGGCTTTTGTAATCATATGTAAAGAGCCCTCGAGGGTTGTTGTTTATGGATTTCTTATGAATATGATTATACTTTTCTGACTTTTGCTTTTCTTACTTTGCTTTGTTTCTGTATGCTTCCATGCCCTTAGAGGCTCTTTGAATGCCTTCTTTTATTTGTTGACCACCGATATCTGACTTGAGTGTGTGCGTTCATTCTGATCTACTACTGATCAACATGGTTCTCCTCCAACCCACCGTCGTACTTCGGACCAACCTTGGATCATTCTAATAGTCCCGGGCTATCGGGGCCCTCCTAGTTGTTTGGAGATCATGCATCGAATTCTGGGGCCTTGGGAACATCATCCCGGATGAAGGTCATCTTCGGGTACCCGGGGGTCCCTTTTGATCTTGATGTTGATAATTCTTTTAGAATGTATAGGATTGACTATTGTTGAGGAGTTTTCTTGTATTTGGATGCTTCCTCGGATCTTCGTGGAGGATTGACTGTTCCGTATGAGTGTATCTTAAGATGCAATTGTATTTGCTAGCTGGCTTCCTTTGGTAGAGGCCTTGTGTGCTGATCTCGTGTTGGTAAAGGCGTTGCTGGCCTTTTAGTGCTTTATCTTACCGCGATGAAGGCTTCCGGGATTGGCTATCATACTGGCGCCGGATACGATGCTGATGGCTGGTGCCCTTGGTTGTTTTTGAATTTGTCGCCGTTTTTCTCACCTACAATGTGAGGTTGCTTTCGCCTCCTCGGGGGTCGTCGGAACCTGCCTTTAATGTCTGCTTTATTTACGGAAGGCAGAGATTAGGCTCAGGCGAAATGTTCCTCCCAGGTGTTGGTGCCACACCTTTGAAACCCTCGCTAGTTATTTGAAGGGATGAAAGGATGTCCTTCAGGCGGTATGCTCCGCATTTTGCCAGCTCTATCTATGATGATGGAGAATCCAGCAGCCGTTTTTTCCTTTCTCTTTCGCACGCGTTATTGGTGTCGGATGGTCCCTTGGGAGCACGGATATACCTCTTTGGGGGTCATAGATTTCCAGGTGGTACGACGATAGTGAGATATGTTATGTGACAGAGCCTTTTATCAAGGCGAGGCCGTTTCACGCCTATGAGGAGAATCCATCGATGGAGCCGGGTGTTTTCGGAGACCGTGATTCCGAGGTGACAGGCCAAATCATGGGAGCTATTTGATAGAGCAGGTGGCTTCACGTAGTATGTGCTTCGCCCACCTATGCCTTTAGGGCTAACCCCCTTTCTATTATATTTAGCTGCAGAAAAAAATGGAGGTTTCAGAGTACCTTTAGGGCGACGTCAAGCTTCGCCAGAGTGGATCGTGTGGAGCTAAGGGCTCAAGTGCAGGGTTAAGCTTCTTAGGGAATGAATGTCTTGGCCAAGGTCTCTTCCTTTCGAGGCCCAACTTATTTTGACTTGTGACAGTGTCAAAGTTCAGTCGGGTATGATTGGGAAACTTCGAATTTGATCTTCTGAAGTTTTAGATCCGAGATAATTGATGGTTGGGTCGAAGTGATATTAAGCCGAACCGAGGCGGGTCGGGAGATGGCGATTCGTATGAAGGGTGCTACTGATGCCCATGCCAAGCTACAGCGAGCGCTCGACCGAGAGATTGAGGAATACGTTTGTTGCATGTCCCAAGGAGAGGTACTCGAGCAGGTTGGCGCAAGGGGTTCCGTTTACCCGTAGGAATTGGCTCGAGCCAGAGGAATAATTGTGGCGCTTGGTCACTTCTTGCTGAAGTTGCGAAGGGCGATTTTTGGCAAGCTATATCCCTTTTAGCACGGAGTGTAGATTTTTTATTGTCGCTTTTTTCTGATATATGCAGAATATGCATGTAGATGGAAAGTGCGCCTTTTTTGCGCATGCAATATATAAGAAGTAATTTAAAGCTTTGTTTCTTCTGTACCTTTTTCTTTGTTATTGCTTTCGACCAGACGGGTTGGTTTTGCGGTTCGGTGGGATCCTCGTATGTCCGGAACTGATCGGGAAAATCGGGGGCTCTTATGCATGATTTTTGATGTGAACAGGCGCCGGGGCCTCCATGCTTGGCTGGCCGTTTAGGCTTGGTCTTCGAGTCAGGCTCTAACTCGAGTCTTCTTGTTCTTTCAATTTTATGTGCCCGTGCGGGTAGGTACTATTTTTTTATCTTTTTCCCTTGGCCATTCGCCGCTCCAACTGTTTGTTGGGTCCAGTTTTCGAGTTGCACTATGACTGGTGCTTCAATTGACCCTAAAGCTCTCTCCTGCCTACATGGGCGAATGATGATGTCTCTTTCGGCTTTGGGTCGAAGTGACCTCACGGGCACGTGGCCCGGAAATTTAATCGATTGATGACGGTATCTTTCGAGTCGTTCCCTTAGGCATCATGCAGTTCAACTATTTTGGGTCCAGTCTACGAGTCACATCGCAATTCGAGCTGTAATCGACCCTTAAGTTTCCCTGATTCCCTTGCCAGCGATAGTGACATTTATGCCGCGCCCTTAGGCATATTGCAATTTTCGGGTCCAGCCTCTAAGTCGCGTTGCGATTCGAGCTGTAATCGACCGTTAAATTTCATTGAGTTTCTGGCTGGCAATAGTGGCATTTATGCCGCGCCCTTAGGCATATTTGAATTTTTGGGTCCAGTCTCTGAGTCGCGTTGCGATTCGAGCTGTAATCGACCCGTAAATTTCCTGGAGTTTCTGACCGGCGATAGTGGCACTTACGCCGTTTGGTCGTTGAGACCTTTTAGTATGTGGCCCAGAGGCTTGCATAGTTAACTATTTTGGATCCGATCTCTGAATCGGATTATAATTCGAGCTCATTTTAATCCTCAAGTTGTCAAAATTTTTTAGCTGGCGACAATGGCTCTTACGTTGTTTGGTCGTAGAGACCTTTCAATATAACGCCCGTAGGCTTGCTAGCTGGAGACAATGGCTCTTACGCTGTTTTTGCCCGTGGGTTTTTTGTAGGCTTCGTTTCCGCTCGTTAAGGTCTTTTTATAGTATTTTTGCCTGGCCCGTCGTTGGTTCTAGAGGAACCACGATTTCATGTCGTTGTGGTGATGTTTCGAGCACCTCGTAAGTTTCATAGCTCATAGGTCGAGTAGATCAATGCTCTTGCAGTTTGGAACCGACATGGTCAGAGCTCGTTTTTGCTGGTTGAAGGAATCTTGTTTTAACTGGTTATTTCTGAAGTATAATGGCCTGCGATTTTTAAGCAATAGTCGGGCGTCCCCAAGTCGCATTATTTCGGCTGTATCAACCATTTTGACCGTAGTTATATGCATTTGGCCATAGCCATTTTTGATCAATAGTTATAGTTTAGGCGTCTACATCGAGGGTATGCCCTTTAGGGATTCTTACAAATGCGAAGCATAGCCTAAACTTCATGATTTTCCATGCCTGTTGAGGTCTTACAGATTGTCATACATGTTGAGGTCTTACAGTTTGCCATGCCTATTGAGGTTTTACAGCTTGTAGAATAGATCTAGTTATGCCGAGTCTGCCCGCTAGTCTCTTACATTTTCGAATTTTCCAATGTATGGAGATTGGCGATAGTTTTTGAGTTATCGAGTTTACCTAAGTTTAAAAACCGCTTCTCATGAACTCGTAGTTGCATTGTGGGGGCTTTGTAGGCTCGGGGTTCCGACCTTGGGGTCGTGTAGGCGTTGAACCGTTTAAGTCTCCGAGTGTCTCGGGACATGTTTGGCGAAGAGGTTTATGTCGAGAGTATACTGCGACTTTCCCTTTTTGGAGAGTGAGATGTTGGAAGATATTCTCCGATCCATTGGCACAATACATGTGTTGTTGTGCTGAGTTGACCTATTTTTGGTCGAGTGCAGTTGTTTCGGTGATTTTCATATTGCCTTACTCCGAGAAGGAGCCCTTCTCTTTTTTCATGGGAGAAAAAGGGTATTTTTTGATTGCCCGATATAATAATACATGCTTCCGCTTTGGCGGGATCTAATTACATCGACCGTTTGGCCCTATACATCGTCTTCCTGTAGGAACCTTTGTCTGGCGTTTCTCCACCTCCTTCGAATTGGGTGGCTTCCAGGGAGAATGCCCATCGCCGCCTAAAAGTTCACCGTAAGGGTAGCTTCGAGCAGTTCTGTGGAGTTTTTTTCCCTTTGAACAGTTTCGCAACTGTTGCCTCGTTAAAAACCTTGACGGTAAAAACCCTTCTTTTTTTGGGATAAAAAACTCAGTCGAAGGAAAAGAGTGCAATGGACGCGCTTTTGGGGGTCTCGAGGCCTCCTTTTAGTGTCCTAGTATTTTCTGTTGAGTGCCTGCATGAGGGTTAGTTCTTAATCTGAAATGAAACAAAAGGAATGGATGTACTTTAAAACGAGATAGGCTAGTGGCACCTTGGGGTTGGCTTATTATGACCACCCGAGGGCGGACACGCGATGCAGATTTCTATTTTGTGTTGTCAAATCCGATCGGGGTTGAGATCTGATTCACCCGTTGGCTTTTTCGAGATCGGAGTATGGGCGCTGGTAACACATCGTGTATTGCAAATATTTCCCTTGCTGCGTGTTGTTCCCTATATACGGTTTTATTCTCGTCCTTTGTCGGGAATTTTATCATCTAGTGGAGTGTGGATGGTACCGCTCTCATGTAGTGTATCCATGGTCGCCCAAACAAGGGGTTATACCTCATATCTCCCTCGATGACATGGAATTTGGTATCTTGGGTTGTGCCGGCCTTGGTAATTGGAAGGATGATTTCTCCTTTCGTTGTTTCGCTCGCCATGTTGAACCCATTAAGGATCCGAGTGGCGTGCACGATCCATTAAGTTAGTCCAAGCTATTCTACTACCTTTGACCTGATAATATTGGCCGAGCTACCTTGATCCACGAGTACAAGTTTTATCTTAAAAGAATTCACAAGAAAGGAGATTACCAAGGCGTCATTGTAGGGTTGAGACAGAGCCTCGGTATCTTTTTCACTGAACGTGAGGGCGTCTTTGAGGATATATCCCAAGGTTCATTTTTCCCTTGTGATGGATATTTTTGTTTTCTTGATCATGGGTTCCTGCGGGGCGTCGGCACCCCCAATGATCATGTGGATGACATGTTGTGGCTCGTTTGCCTCATTTTTCTTGGTTGCCTCCCTGTCCCGGAACTGATTTTTGGCCCGATTGTTAAGGAATTCCCGAAGGTGCCCTTCGTTGTGTAGTCGTGCCACTTCTTCTCGCAGTTGATGGAAATCCTCAGTCCTGTGGCTGTGTATGTTGTGGAACTCACTCGGGCTATATCACAATCACTCGTATCTGCCCCTCGGGTAATATCATGGAACAACATCAGCCCTCGAGCTATATCACATCTCACACTGGGTACCCGCACTCACTAGGGGTGTACAAACTCCAGGAGGGGCCCCTTGCAGTCCAAGCGCAATAACAAGCCATCTTGTGGCATAATTAAATAGGCTCTCGGCTTCATATCATGCCACCTTGTGGCGTAAAAACTTAGGCCATCGTCTTCATAATCATGAATCAGCACAATGCCGCTGCGGCGTGCATCCCGACCCCAGTCAGCAATATCTCAAAGCCACTCGGGCACACTAAAATATCATGCTCAGCCCAAAATATCATTTAAGATGTCAAAACAGAATAAATATTGGCTAAGTTGTGAAAACAGTAGAATACAGCATGACTGAGTACAAATATGAAGTCGAAACAGTGAGGAATAGTAGTAAAGATCCCCTAAAGGTCCAAAACAGTTGGCACGAGGCCCAAATATGGCATTCAGCCCAAAACATGATGATAACAAATAATTTTAAATCAAATATGCAATTAAGAAATCATACAGGGACGGACTAAGTCACAATCCCCAACGGTGCACGACCCCATGCTAGTTATCTAGTGTGTACGTCACCTCAAAGTAGCACAACGATGTGATATACGGGGTTTCATACTCTCAGGACAACATTTACAATCATTACTTACCTCTATACGGTCCAAACTCTAGCCCACGATGCCCTTTCCTCTCGAATTGGCATCCGGATGCTCCAAATCTACCAAATTCAGTATATAATAATCAAAATATGCTAAAGGAATAATGCCCACTCGAAAATAATAAAATTACGACACAAATCCCAAAATTAACCAAACCCGACCCCGGGCCTACGTCTTACAATCCTATAAAAATGACATCAATAAACTCCTTATCCTCCCACGAGTTCATCCATCTCAAAAGTACCAAAATCCGACCACAAATGACACCTCAGATCCTTAATCAAAAGTCTCCAATCTCAAGCCCTAGTTTGTTCAATATTTACCCACCAATTTCCATAAATTTCAAGCCTAATCAATGAAATATCACCATAGGAACGAGTTTTATGCTAAAAAATCTTACCTCAATGAAGTTCCCTCTGATTCCCTATTCCCAAAATTTATTTAAAAATGGTGAAGAAAGGCTGAAAATAGCGAAGGAGGGTTTATATACTTTCTGGCCCAGCAAATCCACACATGCGGTAAAATGGTCGCACCTGCAGACCCGCAGGTACGCACCTACGAAAATGACTTAAATCCACAGGACCGCACATGCGGTCACTCTCTCGCACCTGCACCATCGCTGATGCGCCCAGATGTGCGCTTCTACGGATCCGCCTAATCTTCCTCTTGGCCGCATCTGCGGCTTGCCTTTCGCTTCTGCGGGCATCGCACTTGCAGCATTCCAACCACAGGTGCGGTTATGACAGCAATAATAGACTTCAACAGCAAAACTCAACTCCAAAATCTTCCGTCAACCATCCGAAATCACCCCGAGGCCCTCCGGGACCTCAACCAAAACAATGGACAAATCATATACCACTATCCAAACTTATACCAATCTTCAAAACATCTCAAACAATATTGAATCAACCAAATAACATTGGATTCAAGCCTAAAGTTCCAAAAAATTTTGGAATTCCACTTTTGATCAAAAAGTCTATCAATCCATGTTCGACCATGTTCGAATGACCTGAAATTTTGCACACACATCCTAAATGACACAACGGACGTACTAAAAATTCCGAAATTCCATTCTGACCCCTATATCAAAATCTCACCTACCAAACGGATTACGCTAAAACTCCAATTTCGCCAATTCAAGCCTAAATCCACTCCGGACCTCCAAAACACATTCTGATCATGCTCCCAAGTCCCAAATCACCTCCCGAAGCTATCTGAACCATTGGAACTCACATCCGAGCCCTTTTTCACATAAGTCAACATCCGGTTGACTTGTCCAACTTAAGCTTACTCAAAAAAGACTAAGTGTCTCAAACCTTACCAAAACCTCTCCGAACCCGAGCCAACCAACCAAATAACACATAATACAGCTGAACAAGGCAATAAGAAGTAGAAATGGGGGAAACAGAGTGGTAACTCATGAAACGACCGGCCGAGTCGTTACAAATAATTGCTTAAATAGCAAACCTGGTATCGATATCTAACCTCCTATAAGCGAAAACCTTGTTCCAAATCTTCGTACACTGCCAATGATGAAAGAAACATGTAGAAACTCATAACCACCCATCACATCAACAAGTCATGGAGCTTTATTGCCTGACAAGAACCATAGCAAAAAATCTAAGCAGAATAGTGACATTATCCTTCCAAAACACCTTAATTGAGTCCGATAACACTCATTCTAGGTAAAATAATCTCATCTCGTTCAGTACAACTGCACTACCAACATGACACACCGATCTTATTTGGAGCCACATACCATGCAGTTCGTGCACCAAACAAGCAACAACTTGGATGTACCCAAATGATGGAAAGAGAATCAAATGAGAGAATCGCCTCGCGACTCAACAAATACCACCACGAAGCACAGTGCTATGAACCCATATTACAAAGGAGAAACAAAACACACAAAATGAGCACAAAAGATGATATCCCAACATAACCCTACTTTGACGCGTGCCCCGATCCAAACACCAGTCCATATGGAATACCTCGAGGTATGGGTCTCAGAATCAATAACCATATGCATAATATTCAACAAACACACGAGACGCATAACCATAGCAATGGATAAACCTATATTAGTATATATATATATCACAAATAAGAAGACCATAACCCCGACGTAATCAACCATTCAAGACCCCAAGAGATATCTCGCTTGAATTCTACACAAAGTCTAAATGGTACCTCATCATGTGTACAAATAGTCAACAGTCTCACAACTCAACGTAGCATAGGAGAGTAACACATTGAACATATTATAACACAAATAAGATCAACTCTAATAGATGACCACCAATAACATTAATTGTGCCGGGTAAACAAATCCGACCCGATGTAGAATACACATTCCCATTAGGCCTACCAATGGCCTCCAAAACAATTTGGATCCTTCCAAAATAGGTAGATATTCTCCGAAAAGCCCACAATAACATATCTATAGCACATACCATCAATCCCCAACCTCTTAGATTACTTTCACCGTCCGCAACCATAAAATGAATTACCTCTAAGAATTTTCTTATTCATCAGATCCTTAGAATACCATAATCTCCACATCTTTCCCTACTACACTACTCAAACGACTAACATATTCATCATACATGACCAGTCCACAAGAAATGTGTCACAACCCAAAACTCAACATGTCGTGATGGTGCCTAACATGATAATAGGCAAGCCGACAACTCAAATATTTCAACACTTTCAAATGAAAAATATACCCAAACATGTTTAAATAAATGAAAATCTTATAAAACCGGATGGAACGTCATAACTCAATGCAAAAATTTCCAAAACCTGGGTGTCACTGAGTACATGAGCATCTATATTGTAACACAGTGTACTACACTGTATAAGAAAGTAGAATCAAAAAAACAAAAACAAAGAGATAGGGAGGAGAGTCAAGGTCTGCAGACACCAAAGCAGTTACCTCGATAATATCAGAACAGGTAAAAACTCCATGATCAACAAACAAATCAAGATATGGTTGAAATACACTGTTCATCAGGTGCATGAATTCTACGGAGATGTTGTTCAGCCTAAAAGATGTCACTAGGAACTCATAATGACTATAACGGGTCCTGAATGCTGTCTTCTAAATATTCGAGTCACGAATCTGCATCTGGTGATACACAAACCTCAAATCAATCTCAATGAACACTCTCAGTCCCCGAAGCTCATCAAATAGATCATCAATACGCGACAAAGGATACTTGTTCTTGATTGTAACTTTGTTCAACTGCCTATAGTCGATGCAAATCCAGATAGTATTATCCTTCTTCTTTAGAATCAGAACCGGTGCACCCCAAGGAGACACACTAGGCCTAATGAACCCCTTATCAAGAAGCTCCTGAAGCTGCTCTTTTAATTCCTTCAATTCAGCTAGTACCATACGATATAGAGGAATAGAAATAGACTGGGTGCCTAGCACCAAGTCAATACCAAAGTCAATATCTCTATCGGGTGACATGCCCGACAGGTCTGTAAGAAGCACATCTAGAAAATCTCGTACCACCAGAATAGAATCAATAGTAGGAGTATCAACACTAACATCCCTCATAAAGGCCTAATAAGACAAACACCCCTTCCCAACCATATGTTGTGCCTTCAAATATGAAATCACTCTATTGTGAACGTTAGCTAGAGAACCTCTCCACTCGATCCTTGGCAACCCCAGCATTGCAAACATCACGATCTTAGCATGACAATCCAGAATAACATGATAAGGAGACAACAAATCCATACTCAAGATCACGTTGAAATAAACCATACAAAGCAATAAGAAATCAACTCTATTTTCCAATCCCCCAATAGTCACTACACACAATCATTATACGCGGTTGACAACAACAGTATCGCCTACCGACGTAGATACATGAACATGTGAAACTAAGAACTCAGGAGGCATATCTAAATAACTAGTAAAATAGGATGATAGGTAGGAATAAGTGGAAACAGAGTCAAATAATGTGGAATAATCTCTATGGCACACTGAAACAATACCTGTGATCACTACATCTGAAGTAACAGTCTCTGGCCTGAAAGGAATAGCATAAAATCAAGCCTGATCACTACTTGATCGGCCTCCCCCTCTAGGGCGACCTCTAGCTACCTGGGTCCCATCCTAAGCTAGCTGAGTGGGTGGTATAAGTGTTGGTGTTGGTATCATTGGCCGAGAACTCCGCTATGGAACCCCACTGGACAATCTAGGGTAATCCCTCTTGAGATGACTCAAGTCCCACACTCAAAACAATGCCTCCTCTGACGGAGCTACCACTCCTGATAACTCGAGGAGTTGCCTATAGAAACCTAAGCAGACAAGGCATGGTGAGATCTCTATGATGTTAATGCACTAAATGATGACTGACCCAAATGAGCATTGTAAGAACTGTAGCTAACTGATGCACAATAAGGAGCTGGACGAGCCATCTAAGCGGGCATATATGGACAACCCCTGCTGTAGTAGGACTGCCCCTAGAAGGAACATCACTGAAACCACCCGAACCACAAGGCCTCTTAGCTTCCCTCTCGTTACCATCCTGACTTTGAACCATCTCTAGCCACCGTACAATATCAACCACCTCATTGAACGTAGCACTTGATACACTCTCCCAAGTCATAACAAAATTCAACTGATAGTGGAGGCCGTCAATGAACCTCTTAATCCTCTCCCTCTTAGTGGGAACCAACCAAACTACATGACAAGACAACCTTGAAAATATCATCTATTATAGGCTCACAGAGATACCCCCCTAGCACAGTTGCTCGAACTGCCTGCTCAGCTCCTCCCGACGGGTCTGTGGCACAAACTTCTCCAAGAAAATAATGGAGAACTCCTGCCATGAAAGTTGTGCTGCATCGATCGGCCTGCGCCTGTCATAGGCCTCCTACAATCAGAAAGCAACCCCTAATAGTTGAAATGTAGTAAAGGAGACTCCATTAGTCTCAAGAATACCCGCCATGTGAAGAATCCACTGGAACCTATCCAATAAGTCTCGGGAAGCCTCTGACTCACCCCTACTAAATGATGGAGGCCTGAGCCTCTCAAATCTCTCTAGCCTTTTCTGCTCCTCATCAGACATAATAGGGCCCACCTGGGCCTAAGCAACTACAACCGGTTGGGTCGGTAGTTCCCCCGATGTTTGAAGTCTCTGCACTACCTGCTCTAGAGTATGAGCGGTGGGAGTTTGAGTGCCTTCCTCGACTTGAGAAATGTTTGGTACGTCCTAAACAGAAACTACCTGAGCAAGGCTAGTACAAACAATCAATATCTAAGCCAAAGCCTCCTGAAGGCCTGAAATCACAATGGGGATAGCTGGCCTGTGCTGGCCTCACTAGCTCAACCACATCAGGAACCTAATCCTACACTGGAATAACTGGTGGGTCTACAGGTGATGCTCTAGCTATTGTACGAGTTGCACCTCGGCCTCTCATGGCCCTAGCTGGTGGTACTGGTGGACGTCTGCCTAATCTGATAGCACATGTCCTTATCATCTGTGGGAAAATAGAATAATAGAAGTTTAGTTCCCGAAATCAATAAATTCACACGACAAAAAATACAAGAATGTGAAGTTTTCCTAAGGGTTTGGCAGCTTGTCGAAGATAAGTACAAACTTCTCCGTACTTCCGCAAGACTCTACTAAACCTGCTCATGACTCGTGAGACATAGGTAACCTAGGCTCTGATACCAACTTGTTACGACCCCAAATTCAACATGTCGTGATGGCGCTTATCATGATACTAGGCAAGCTAACAACTCACATATATTCCAATACTTTAAAATGAAAAATACAACAAAACAGGTTTAAATAAAAAAAAATCTTATAAAACAGGATGAAATGTCACAACTCAATACAGAAATTCCCAAAACCTCGATGTCACTAAGTACATAAGCATCTATACTGTAACACAACCTAATACACTGTCTAAGAAAGTAGAACAAAATAATCAAAAACTAAAATATAAGGGAGGAGAGTCAAGGTCTGCGGATGCCAAATCAACTACCTTGATAATTCCGAACAGGTAAGAACTTCATGATCAACAACCACTATACACGTAAATGCCTAGATCTGCACACGAGGTGCAGGGTGTAGTATGAGTACAACCAACTCAATAAGTATCGCAAATAAACAAGGCAAGGTAAGAGAAGCATAAATTTTTGAAGATGTTAGTTGTTTTAGTGTAATCCTGTCTTTCTAGATCAACTCACCACAATATTAAGAACTAACTTATAAGGCTTTGTAAGAAGAATATTTGTGTGTGCATGTGCAATATTTCTCAAATACCTTGCTCAAATAGTATTATGGCATATAGAGGAAAGAAACAAGGAGATCAGATAAAAGATCGAGAAAATACAAGTACCACACAATACACAGACAACTCACGTGCTAACAATAGAACCTGCATGGACAACTCACGTGAGATACGGAAAACTCACGTGTCAATATTATCAAATAAGATTTTCATGTCCCTGGACTAGTGTAAATGACATGTTAAAGGGTAGGCATATGCAAAGTGTGCTATCATAGCTCAACCGACAATTTCATCAATGAAAATCATTTATCAAGTTCGTTCAAGGGTTAAACCTCTAAATAGCCTTATCATGATTCAACTATATCACATAAACAACAACATATGATATATCAAATCTTAAAGCTTAACAGTCATTTCTAGGCTTATCAGATCCCGAACACAACCCAAACATGAATATATGATCTCGGTGCCCGCATATGGACTCATCCCCATGCATGTGTGCACCCAAAAGCATTGGCTATTACAACAATTTAGTCAACTAGTGTCTCAACAATATTTAAATACGATACTTACCTCAAGCAAATTGAATAACTTTGCTACCAAGCCCTTGCCTCGCTAATCAGCCTCTGAATGCCTCAAATCTAGCCACAAACAATTTAATATGTGATGACCTAAAAGTTCATCACTTGTTTTAAAATAAATATTGTGTTCTAAGGCCTTAAAAACCTCTTTTGGCATTACCTCATTTTGAGTGCACAATCTGGGCTCGTATCCGGAAAGCTATTATGTGAAAAACTATGAAAAATGATGATTTTTTACTGTAAAATGGATTTAAGTTGACTTCGGTCAACATGTTGGGTAAACGGACAAGAACCCATGATTTGACGCTCCCAGAGGGTCCGTAGGAATATATGGGACTTGGGCGTATGCTCGGAATCAAATTCCGAGGTCCCAAGACCGAGAAATGAATATGTAAAGAATATTATTTTCTGGAGTTACGTATGAGTTTTGGAGATGACATGAGTTTAAAACTTGATGGTATCAGGCCCGTATTTTGGTTCTGGTGCTCGGTACAGCTCTTATATGTGATTTAAGATAAGTCTATAAAATTCGGTAAGAAACGGATTTGAAATGACGTGAATAGGATTGTTTTAGAGAAAATTGGAAAATTTTAAGTTCTTAAGAAATTTCATGATTTTGATACTAAATTCATAGTTGTTGAGGTTATTTTAGTGCTTTGAATGCATGAATGAGTCTGTATGATGTTTTTAGGTTGGTGTGCATATTTGATTTGGAGCCCCAAGGGCTCGGGAGAGTTTTGGATAGGCCACGAGGTGGATTTTGAACATGGAGAATTGTAGATTTTCAGCTGTTTCAGTGCAGACCTGCAAGCAATGCATTTGCGAAGCCTGGCTTGCAAATGTGGGTTCGCTAATTCGAGGACCATGTCACAAATGCAAAATGTAGCCCAGGCCAGCCTACCTCACAATTGTGAGGATGCTATCACAAATGCGATCCCCCCTCCCGTTTCATCCAGTCGTCACAAATGCAACAAGTTGTTCGCAATTCCCAACTCGCAAGTGCGAGAAATTCTTCGCAAATGCAAACTTAGCAGAAGTTTGGGTTCGCAATTGCGAACCCTGGTCGCAAATGCGACATCTGTAGCCTGCAATTTTATAACTTAGCTGAAAATCATTCATTTTTCACACTCTTTCAAAACCAAAACACTCGTGGGGGATTTTTCAAAGACAACCCTTCTTCCAAATCGATTGTAAGTCAATTTTAACTCATTTCCTTCAATCATTAACATCGTTTCACATGATTCAACTCAAAATCAATGATTTTTATGGGGGGGGGGGGAATTGTGTGTTTTGGGTAGAACGTAGGTTTTTCAAAAATTGGGGATTTGGACCTCGATTTGAGGTCCGATTTCAAAACAAATTATATATTTGGGTTCATGGGGGAATGGGCCCGGGGGCAATTTTTGACTTTTTGGGTAAAACTTTAGAAAACTCATTATCATGCATTAGAATTGATTCATTTAGTATTTATTGATGTAATTAAGTAACTTGTGGCTAGATACGAGCGAATTGTTGGTGGAATCAAGAGGTAAAGCGATAGTAGAGACTTAAATTGTGTTCGTGGCATCGAGGTAAGTGTTTGGTCTAGCCTTAGCTTGAGGGATTAAGAGTTGAGTCCTATTTGCTACATGTTACTTGTTAAGTACGACGTATAGGCATGGTGGCGAGTATCTATACGTTGGTGTCAAGCATGACTGTGAGTCTTAAATTGATATTATTGTGTTCTGCATAAATACTATGAATGCCTAAGTTGTGGATTCTCTAAGTTGAATAAGGATTATGATTATCCTCGTGGAAATTACTTATGATTGAGTATTGGTGCTAATTGAGGTAGTTAGAGGTTGGAACAAGTTTGGTTATAGCTGATTCCCTTACCGGGACGTAGTTACTTATACTGTCGATTCCCTTGCCGGGATAGTGTTCTTTCTTTATTGATCCCTAGTCGGGACTCTTGTTGTGATTAGTGTTGAACTATATATTTGAATCGGGTTGCACACCGCAACAATATTATATGTGGATCGGCCGGTTGCACGCCGCAATAACATTATATCTGGATCGGGTTGCACGCCGCAACAATACTATATCTAGATCGTGTTGCACGCCGCAACAATATTATATCTGGATCGGGTTGCAAGCCGCAACAATAATATAATTGGATCGGGTTGCACGCCGCAACAGTGATAAATGATATGGATCGGGTTGCACGCCGCAACAGAGTTATTATGTTTTGGGATCGGGTTGCGTGCCGCAACAATTGATAATACGAAGTGTTTATAGATTGGTTAAGAGTTCCTTATTGTTTTGCTGTAAATGCCAAATTGTTCTTATGCTTTTCTCTTAATTTACTATTGGTACAGATATTACCCCACAACATGTACCCCCTCACATCTTTACTTGTTTATTCCTGTTTTATTTCCGGTGTATATTATATAACTGCACAAGTTTACTTGGTAGTCTGGTCCTAGCCTCGTCACTACTTCGCCGAGGTTAGGACATGCACTTACCAGCACATGGGGTCGGTTGTGCTGATATTATACTCTGCACTATGTGCAGATCCCGGAGCGACAGCTTTTGGACAGTAGGAGTTTTTGGCAAAAATCATCCTTAAACTATGGCTCAAACCAAGGGTACATCCTTGTCTTATCCTAGTAAACAAAAATTTTCCTTGTACTATTTAAAAAGTTGCAAGAATCATCCTTCCGCTAAATTTTATCACAAAAACTAACAGCATCGTCAAAAGACCATGTCCATCACGTGCCTTTTCCCCTCATTTTTTCCAATATTGTCCCTCCTACCCAATCGAATTTTCCAAGAATGTGCTGGCCATTTTCTTTTTCCTTCTTAATATTTGTTTCCTCCCGTTCTTCTTCTTCTTTTTCTTCTTCTTCAAGAAAGCTAGTAGGATGAACTAGTTGTTGCTTATTTCTTCTTTAAAGTTGTTGCTATTTAATGAACAAAAATGGCATACACTGAAATAACTTCTCCTTAAGTTGTCTTCTTATAACAAGTAGATGATAACAAGAGATTGGCATGACCTTGAGGTGGAAGTGCATTATGATTATGTAAAATCTTATATTTGTGCCGAGCTTTGATGAGGGTACCGATTCTCTTTCTGTCAGTTTTATTAGTCTACCTATAAATGAGAAAAATTAAAAGATTCTAGCTCTAAATCAAGAACCTAAAAGTCTAAAACTAGATTAGTTCTCCTCTATTTGTCGGAGTGAGTGGTTTCACAATAGTTGAGCTAAGCCGAAGTTGGAGTCACATTTTAAAAACAAACCTTGCATCATCACCTCAAATTAAAGATAGAATATCGAAATCTACCGTACGTGCAGTGAAATACATGTTTCTGCTTAGAAAGTCAAAACTCTTCCACTATTTTTAAAGGCTTTGCACTTTCCTCTCCAAAAGGAAGTTAGCAAGAAATAGTATAGCATGAGATCAGAGAGTTCCAACTATCATACCATAGTTGGGTGTGAATTTCATATGGAAATAAACTTCTAGTTTTGAAGTCTTAGTCCTTTTTGGCAAAGGTGGAAGACGATTGGGTAGGAGGGACAATATTGGAAAATTGAGGGGAAAAGGCACGTGATGGTCATGGTCTTTTGATGATGCTGTTTGTTTTTGTGATAAAATTTAACGAAAGGATGATTCTTGCAACTTGTTAAATAGTATAAGGATGGTGTTTATTTACTAGAATAAGACAAGGATGTACCCTTGCTTTGAGCCATAATTTAAGGTTGATTTTTGCCAAAAACTCAAACCGTAGCATTGGGTGGCTGCCTTCAGTCCAGTTAGAGATCCCGAGGTAGTCCTGTAGGCGTCCACAGGCCCGGCGTTCTCTTCCATCTTTATGTGTATTCTGTTTTCATTTGCTTCTGCGACATATTTTACTTTCTTTTCAGACATTTGTATGTAGTATTCATAGATAGTCCGTGATATTGTGACACCGAATTTCGGGTAGAGGTGTATGTTGACATTGTCGTACCGTTTGTGGTTAATTTTTTAGATTAAGTCTTCCGCTTGTATCTATTTATCGTTAATATTTCACTGTTATTCAAATGTTAGTTTAAATAGTTAAAAAGGCTAAATAAGAGAGTTAGGGATTCTGTATTATGCGGCTTGCCTAGATTTCACGAGTAGGCGCCATCACGACTCCCGAGGGTGGGGAATCCGGGTCGTGACAAGTTGGTATAAGAGCTCTAGGCTACATAGGTCTTACAATTCACGGACAAGCTTGGTAAAGTCTGAGGGATCGGTACGGACACGTCTGTATTTATCCCCAAAGGCTATAGAGTTAGGAAAACTTCACATTTATCCTTCTTGTCGTGCAGTTTGGTTTCTCAATGCTAATTGAATTTCTACTATGTTCTTTCGCAGATGGCGAAAACACGCGCTTCCTCATCCACCGATCAGTAACCCGAGCCCCCAAAAGCAGCTCCCATGAGGGGCAGACGGTGAGGCCGAGGTTGTGCTAGAGGCTGAGGTAGGGGCAAAGCACAACCTAGAGCAGCAGCACCAGCGGTGGAGCCTCAGGTTGACTTTGATGATGAGGTTCCGACCCAGATAGTTCCGATGGGCCCAGCTCAGGTCCCATAGGGGTTTATTGCTACCCTAGTACTTCAGGATGCTCTGGTCCGTCTAGTGGGCCTTATGGAGAGTGTCGCCCAGGCAGGCTTGCTTCCTGTAGCACCAGCCATCTCTCAGGCTGGAGGAGGAGTCCAGACTCCTGCTACTCGCACTCCGGAGTATATGGCTCCCTATTTTCAGACTTTAGCAGCTCAGCTAATTGGAGCAGTTCAGCCGGGTGTAGTAGCTCTGACCGGTGATGGAGCCGCTATGTTTATCGATGCTTTGTGGAGGTTGGACAGGTTCACTAAGCTCTTCCCTACTACTTTCAACGGTGCATCTTTTGAGGATCCCCATGATTTTCTAGACAGTAGTCATGAGGTCCTCGAGAACATGGGGATAGTGGGGACCAATAGGGTCAATTTTGCTACTTTTTGCTTATCTATATCCGTCAAGACTTGGTGGAGAGATCATTGTTTGTCTAGACCAGTCGGATCGCCAGCTTTGACTTAGGAGCAGTTTACTCAGCTATTTCTAGAGAAGTTTCTCCTTATTACTCAAAGTGAGATCTATCAGAGGTAGTTTGAACATCTCCAACAGGGTTTTATGATTGTTACTCAGTGTGAGACCAGATTCATCGATTTGGCCTATTATGCTCATATCATACTTCCCACCGAGGGAGAGAGGGCGAGGAAGTTTATTGAGGGACATATTCAGCCGATTCGACTTCAGATGTCTAGGGAGACAAGGAGTGGGATTTCCTTCCACGA